>NW_027256881.1:75920845-77230845 GCF_029215685.1 Pituophis catenifer annectens | reverse complement strand
ACTACTAAGACGTTTTATCATCCTAATTTGTGGGCACAGCTAAGTACCAGGTAACAATCTGTACTATATAGATATCATAGGAAGGCAGATGGAGAATGATGTCGTATGTCTTATGACGTCATCACATAAATAGTGCACATTCTGTACTGTACACCATCTGCATCATGATTTGACTGAGCCAAATTACATAATTTGCATAATTGACATGATGTTGTGATGTTTGACATCAATGTGGTTTCTATTGGATGCCTGTGTTCCAGTGTTTCATAAATTTATGACGCTAGACATAAAAACATGGGCAGAGTATTTGAATGGTATTTGAATTATGTATGATATCTATTAGGTTTTGAACCTTTTACATAATTTTAAGGGACTGTCATAAAATGTGTCATGTACATTTAGCATACAACAAAACTGAACACTTACAGAATAGAATAAATAAAATTAGTATAAATTAGGTGTGTTTTTTTAAAAAAAAGCATGTGAAAAAAATGTGTTTCGTGTTATGATTTCAGAGAAAATGAGCTCACCCAACCAGCTGCCTAACAAAGATAATATTAAAATCTCCGAGAACTCAGAAGAGCACAGCTATAAGCAGGGGAAAAAGATCCGAGCCACCCTAAGGACAACTGAGAGGGATCACAAGAAAAACGTACAGTGTTCATTCATGTTGGACTCAGTTAGTGGGTCCTTACCAAAAAAGTCGATTCCGGATGTTGATCTCAATAAGCCTTACCTCAGCCTTGGCTGCAGCAACGCTAAGCCTCCAGTATCTGTACCCGTGCCTATAGCCAAAACTACACGCCAGACGTCTCGTACCGATTACCCAGCAGATCGCTTAAAATTTTTTGAGACCCTGCGGCTATTGCTAAAGCTTACCTCAGTTTCCAAGAAAAAGGACAAAGAGCAGAAAGGCCAGGAAAGCACTTCCTCTGTTGAATTAAACCGATCCAATGAATTAATCTGGCTTGAACTGCAGGCATGGCATGCAGGGCGGACTATTAAGGACCAAGACTTCTATTTGTACACAGCTCGTCAAGCCATCCCTGATATTATCAATGAAATTTTTACTTTCAAGGTAAACTATCGGAACCTCTCCTGTGTGGGAAATGGAGCTAGTCTTAATGGTACGTCGGCAAGACAGTGTAAAGCAGCCCATGGAGCTAATGTAATGGGCTACTCAAGCTATCACGAGCACCTCCATCGCCAGCGGGTCTCTTTTGAACAGGTAAAGCGGATAATGGAGCTGCTAGAATACGTAGAAGCACTTTATCCATCTCTGAAGGCCCTTCAAAGTGACTATGAAAAATATGCTGCAAGGGATTTTCAGGACAGGGTGCAGGCACTTTGTCTTTGGTTAAACATTACAAAAGATTTAAACCAGAAACTAAGGATTATGGGGACTCTTTTGGGCATCAAGGATCTTTCTGACATTGGCTGGCCAGTGTTTGAAATCCCTTCTCCTCGTTCATTCAGGGACAATGATCCAGAGGATGAAGTTTACGATGAAGACGATGATGATGATGATAGGGTAACCTCAGGTGCATGCACAGAGGAAAGTGAAGATGAAGAACAAATCTCTGAGGAGAAAATGGAGGAACTCAGACAAGCCTTCCGGAATAATCTTGCCAATACAAATTTTGACTTTGAGGCACAGGAACATTTGTCAAGAAAGCTTGATAGGCTTGAATCTGAAGATGACTCAACCTGCCGGGCAGTTACAGAGTCCAGCAGAGAGACAGGCTATGGCAGACCTTGTTTCACCTCTATTTATAGGCCATTTGTAGATAAAGCACTGAAACAGATGGGGTTGAGGAAACTCATTTTAAGACTGCACAAGTTAATGCATGGCTCCTTGCAGAGGGCCCGAATGGCATTGATAAAGAGCGATCAGCAGCTAGAGGTAGGTTTGGGGAGGCGGGTGGAATGGATGATGCTCAAGCAATAGTCCTTTTAAAGCAATGTTTTTCTTCAAAAAGTTTTTCTATGTAAAAATGCATATATAGTTCAAACCATGCTAAACCATGTTGACTTGCTTTAGTAATGGTGACATTATCAGGTGAAACATAATGTAATATATATGTGGTCTTTCCTTGTCAGTTCTGTGTCTGGCACTACAGAAAAGCCACAACAGAGCCTACACAGGTAGTCCTTGACTTACAGCCATTCATTCAGTGACCGTTCAACATTACAATGGCACTTTAAAAAGTGACTTATGACCACTTTTCACACTTGACAACCATTGCAGCATTCGCTTGTTCACATGATTGTAATTTGGGCGCTTTGCCACAGGAATGACAGTAGTTGCACTGTTGCAGAGTTATGATCACTATTTGTAACCTTCCTAGCCAGCTTCCGACAAGCACCATCAATGGAGGAACCTAGTTTCACTTAATGACTGCATGATTCACTTAACAACTACTGTTGTGGCAGAAAAGGTTGTAAAATGGGGCAAAACTCGCTTAACAACTGCCTTGCTTAGCAACATAAATATTGGGCTCAGTTGTCATAAGTCGAGGACTACCTGTATCAATTTCCTGACAGTTAAAGGTTAGTGGGAATACACTACATCAAGGGTTGCAACCCCTGGTCTGGGGACCAGCACTGGTCTGCAGCATGCCAGAAACTGGTCCGCATAAACAAGCAAAGCCCCATTCACGGGATGCAAGCAGCACATGACACCACACCTCTTCCAGTCCACAGAAAAAACTCTCCACAGAATCAGTCCCTGGTGCCCTAAAGGTTGTGGGCTGCTGCACTAGGTATTCAATTTCTCCCATTCTCTTCCTCCTTTCTTAGTGATGATACTAATGGCCCTATAACATGGGACAGGCCTTATTGGAGTAATAATGGCCAGTGCTAGAAATGAAAGTTTTTTCACAGAATATTATCTATGCTACTTTATTGTTTTCTGATGTGATTTTGATTGTCGAAGAAAGGATATTCTTTAGACTGAAAGGTAATTTTACACAAAATGAAAAAAAATGAATAAATGTTCCAATCCTTCTGAAATTTAGGAAATAAAAATTAACAGGAAGTCCTGTGAGAGCTAAGATACAGTAAACAAAATATTTAAATACATTTAAATTCAAAATAATTAATACAAAAACATTATACATTACTGTACTTATATTCTGCTCTTCCTCCAAGTAGTTCTAGAAGCCTGTCTGTTTTTTTCCTCTCCTGTTTATTCTCACAAGAATTTTGTGATTATGCTGGATGAGAGTAGCTAACCAAAATCATTCAGTTGTTTTAATGATTTACAAGACAATTTAATTTTTGATATCCCAGTCTTGTCTTGCATGCTTAACCCCCCCAAAACCCAATTTCTTTTGGGTTTGCATGTATCGGAAGTACTCAAGCATATAGCCTACAGGTTGGATGAGTAGAGGGTGCATTTAAATGTCACATTGGTGTCAGATTCCTGGAAATATTTTTGATATGGAAGAAGTCTGACAGGTTTTTTTTTGTTATGATAAAAACTCAAATATTAATTTGTATTGTATAATTTACATGGTTATCATATAAAGATCCATATACCGTATTTTTCGCTCCATAAGACACACTTCTTTTGTCTCCCAAAAGTGGGTGGAAATGTCTGTGCATCTTATGGAATGAATATTGCCGAAGCCACGCCCACCCGCTGGCCCCCATCCTTCGGCCATTTTTTGCATCTGCATGCCCTGTTTTGACCTCTGCGTGCCCTGTTTTGAGGCTGAAAATGGGGCACACAGAGGCCAAAAACAGGGCACACGGAAGCCAAAAATGGGATGTGTGGAGGCCAAAAACGGAGCGCACAGAGACCAAAAACAGGACGCATGGAGGCCGAAAACAGGATGCAAGGAGACCAAAGATGGGACGCAAAGAGGTCAAAAACGGGAGTGCGTCTTATGGTCAGGTGTGTCTTATGGAACAAAAAATACAGTATATGAATGTTTTATTATACCATGTCTCTCAAATTTGTTTTTTTTTTAAGTTTAATAATCACTGTGTAATTTCAAATCAGCCATAAAGTAGAATTATGTTACTGTAATTATCATGAAGCAAATAGTGTCTTGAAGCAGGATTTTTAACCTCTGAATGTTGTAGGTGGAGAAAAATGCTGCTACCTTTCTATGTAAATTCCTCCATAGACATAACAATTTGATTGTTTTTACTGGTATCTGATCTGTTTCACTGCAGATTTTGATAATGTGGATAAAGATTATGATTGTTTTAACTTGTAAGTGGTTTTTAACAGAGTGTTAAATTATTGTCTTATTTTTATAAAGAATTGCAAATATTTAGGAAAATATATGGGATCCGAAGAAGACAATTGAAAAAGCAAAGACTGGGGTTTTTTTTTTTTTAGAAAAGGTTTTAACTGAGTCCATTTTGCAGAATAATTTATCCTTAGTTCCTGGGACTGGGGTAAAACCTACTTTTATTTAAATTTTTAGACATGATAGTTGAAGAAGATTCTAAACCAGGTAAGTCTGCTTCTCTTTTTCTATAGCATTTTCTCTCTATATTTTCATTCCCTCAGCAAATGGCAGCACTGGCCAATGAAAATTAGGTTTGGGAGCTAAGCAAAGTTGGGGATGGTTAGGATGAGAGCCCCACCGTCCCCTCAGGCTATGTAGGCTCAACTGGGCAGCAAGAAAACATCCCACAAAAAAACTGAGGGTTATCATAGGCCACACTTATCAGGCCCAATCAAGGGAAACGTTTCCTTTGCTTGATGTTTTGCATATGTTTCGTTTATATGCATGCTGATGAATGTCTGGTACGTGAAGTTTACGTTTGATCAGTAGTTTGGTTCCTACTATTATGGAGTAGGATGTGAAAACAGGCAAGAGCTTTCTTCATATTAATCCTTATCATCAACATCTGGCACCCTGGGAGATGTGCTGGAGCCTCAATGGCTCACCTCCCCAGCATTTCTCTGTACTGTCCAGGTATTCTGGTTCACTGGTTTCTTGTTTTAATTTTCCCATTGTGCTATATAATGATACCATCCCAGTCCAGAGTGAAAATATCAGCTATTGGCTGCCTCTGTGGCTCTCTTATGTAGACCCAAGAAAGACAAGCCTAAAGATGTTTAGACATTGCTGGTATTTTAATAATAGTTTTACATGGATTTCTGTTAAAAACAATTTTCCTTGGGTAAAGCTGCCAGATGTGTATTAGAAAATGTGTTTCTTGTAAATCTAGCAACCATGCTGGTTATGTATCATTGCTACAAGCCTGATTACTCCTGTGTTGCTACTTTTCTGGAGCAGCCAGTTGTTTAGTTCCAATCTAACTCCCATGCTTGCACCAAAAGGGATTTTTTTATTGGGGGAGGAGAGGTGGCATACTTTGAATATCAGCATCTATGCTGTATAGCCTAGAGCAGGGGGTCACCCACCTTTCGGACCTCAGAGACCACTAAATTCATAATTTTAAATCCCGCGGACCACTAATATGATTTTTTTAAAAAGGATAAATAGTATTTAGTGCAATATAAAAAATGCAAATAATTTTTCTGCGGACCACCAAAATTTTCTCGTGGACCACCAGTTGGTGACTGCTGGCCTAGAGATCTTTCTTGAAACATTTATCTGCAGGGATAGGATGCGGTTTAAACAGAAGGTGGTTTTGCTTCATGTATTTTCAGCAGTTTTCAAAGTTAATATGTGGTTTATAAAAATGTACTGTTCCAAAGAAGAGACTAAATTAATCACCAAATTCTCTCTTTCTCTCTTTTATTGCTGTTAGTTTTCTGAATACCCAGATCCCATTTTATGTTCAGATTATGTGCAGTTGTCAAATTCTCCGGCTTCTTCAGATCAAAAATGCAGTACTGTATCATGGGAAGAGTTGAAATCTATGGATTTGCCATCTTTTGAACCTGCCTTTCTGGTTCTTTGCCGAGTTCTTCTCAATGTTATCCACGAGTGTCTCAAATTAAGATTGGAACAGCAGCCTGCTGGGGAGCCATCCCTCTTGAGTATTAAGCAGGTTTGCTTGTCATATTTTATTTTATTCTGTAATGTTAGGATGGTGGCAGGTAAAAATGTATCTTCACAATTCTCTGCTGTAGTCCAGAGGCTGCTCACAAGATAATGAGGAAGAACATTGCTTGCGACAAATGTTCATTGCTTACAAATAATTATTTTATCTAAAGTGAAAAAAAAACAATGTCTTGTGCAACTTTTACATTGTCCACAAATGATAAGTGCTTCAGGAAAATAGCTATATGATGTTGATTTTTATGTTTTGAAAAGAGGGAAGACAGAGGATTCTGCAGAGGGCATAAAAGCAATCTCTTTTTTCCCCAAATTAAATAAAATGGCTGCTTAGTGAAACTATTCACGTATTTTCTAACTTTGGAGAATTTATGCTGTAATGCTAGATGAAGATGTACATGCTGCATAATATTTAAAAATTTCAACATAGTATATATAAAATATATTTATACATTATTGACTAATTTATATATTTGTAAATGGTTGACTAATTAAGGGCTAATTCCAGCTCCTCCCCCCCTCCCCCCAGCTCCCTGCTTCTCCATCTTTGGGGTCATGATTTCATTTTGTCTAGCCACCCAAAGTTGTTTGAAACAAGATGGGTGGCAAATAAATTTAATAGTAACAAAAATTAAAAATAAATATTATTTCTATGTCATTCAATAATAAAAAAAGATTTAGGCTGATAACAAAAATGGCCTTTTGATATAGATGGTACTAATAATCTACAATCAGTCTCCTCCAAGAAAATATAAACTTATTGCTTTGGTCTTAAATGAAAACTTCAACTATTCAGTATTCAAGCAAATATGAAAAAAATGCAGACAGTAGAGGGATAACAGTACTTGCCGAATTCCATGAGATAAAACATTACAGCAAGAGGCCTTGTGAAGATGGGAAATGGATGACAAGGGGCTTAGATTCATACCCTGCAGACATCAGATGTTCTACCAATTGGGTTTTATTTTGCATCACTCTTTTTGTGGGGTGCTTGTCTCATGTACCAGCAGATCTTAAGAGGACAGATATTTATAGAGTTTGCTCTTTAGAAACATCTTTGCATTTTGCAGCATAAAAACACCAGATTGATCAGTGTACTATTTATGGACTGTTCTCTTGCAGCTAGTGCGCGAGTGTAGAGAGGTTCTAAAAGGTGGCCTCCTGATGAAGCAATATTACCAGTTTATGTTACGTGAGGTTGTTGATGACCTTCAGAAGCACTGCAACATCGACTCCTTCGAAGAAGACTTGCATAAGATGTTAATGGTAACTCACAATTCAGTGTAACATCTGGGGATTCAAGTTCCGCTTGGTTATTTTTAGATTATGTCAATTAACAAAGTACTTTCCTAGCCTGCAAAAACCTGCATTTTGTATTTTAACTCTATCTATCTATCTATCTATCTATCTATCTATCTATCTATCTATCTATCTATCTATCTATCTATGAGCCTTTAAGGGTTTGCTTGTTTATATTTAGTAAATATATTTATAGCCATCCTGTTGAAAACAGTCAAGGTAAAGAATATTAACATTAGGGAGCAAACAGTCATAAAATGCACTAAATGATGACAGATTATGCCACGGATATATCCTGTTTCCCACCAAATAAGACATCCCCTGATAATAAGCCTAATCGGGCTTTTGAGTGCATGGCAATAAGGCCAAGCGCTTATTTCAGGGTTCAAAAAAATATACGACAGGGTCTTATTTTCGGGAAAACATGGTACAACCATTGTAAAACTCGAACCAGACAGGTTGACAAATTTGATCGTGTACCTATGAGGAAAACTAGGTCTTCCAACCCTTAAAAAATCAAGATCATCTGGGCTCAGAAGGAAATATTGTTTCAGAGGGAGGCATGGTTAGAATGTCTATGGAGATTCTCAGTCATCCAGATCATGGTTGTCCCAAAGGTACTTTTTCAAGAGGCAACTGGACTTTCTGGTTTTTCTTTGAAGAAGTTTTGCTTCTTCTCAAGAGAGCTGAAGAAGCTTCTTGGATGAGAAGTGAAACGTCTTCAAAGAAAAACCAGAAAGTCCAGTTGCCTCTTGAAAAAGCATCTTTGGGACATGGTTAGAACCATGTATCCTGTCTAGGAAGGACTTTGTGATGAGAAGTTAACATGACCCCATCCAAAAAGAGCAACTGCAGGGAGCTTACTCTTTGTTGATATTCCTGGCCCTGCAGAATTGAAGGAACGCATATTATCTTCTATCATCTTCCAGGATAACTAGACCCACAGAGAAAGTGATGTATTTTTCTCCCAGGCAGAAAACCTTGCTTCAGTTTTCAGTGCAGCTCTTGACAGTAATAAGTCTATTTGTATGAGTGACCAGTAGATTCTTTTTGGTGTTAAAAGACACAGGTATGTTGAAGGTCCATTTAATACACATTATAGTAGACCAGTGCTGTTGATTGAATTAAGTACAGATAGTCCTCAACTTACGAGCACAATTGAGCCCAAAATTTATGTTGTTAAGTGAGATATTTGTTCAGTTGTGCCCCATTTTATGACCTTTTTTTTCCATAGTTGTTAGGCGAATCACTGCAGTTGATAAGTAACACGGTTGTTAAGTGAATCTGGATTGCTTGTTAAAAGGTTGCAAAAGCTGATCACATGAACTTGGGACACAGCAACAGTCATAAGTATGAATCAGTTGCCAAGCATCTGAATTATGTGATCTTGGGGCTGCTACAAAGGTCGTAAGTGTGAAAAATGGTCATAAGTTACTTTTTCAGGGCTGTTGTAACTTTGAATGGTCACTAAATGAACGGTTGTAAGTCGAGGACTACCTGTACACAATTCCTTATGTGAAAGTACCTCTTTTCCAAGCCAATGAGGCCTCTCTGAGGTTTCCAGTAGTTTTTGAGGAATTCTGTCTCTTGATTGGCATGGAAGTTGGGGACTGTAATTCTGTGCCAGGAACATGAGAATTGATAAAAGGATTCTATATTGGAGAGAGGAGAATTGTAAGCAACGTTCAGTTTTAGAAATCTAACATGATATTATGGATGAGGATTTGTCTTTGTTCTTTAAATGGCTTTCCCTACTCTTTCTTTCTTTCCTCTGGGTTTCAAGGTTTATTTTGATTACATGGGAAGCTGGATCCAAATGCTACAGCAGTTACCTCAGGCATCTCATAGTTTAAAGAATCTTTTGGAAGAAGAATGGAATTTCACCAAAGAAATAACGCCTTATATACGAGGAGGTGAAGCTCAAGCTGGACAACTATTCTGGTAGAATTGCATTATTACTATGAATCTTCTGTTAGTTTGTATTGATTTACTTTCTTTCAATAAGTGAAAATTCATACCTTAGTTTCTGTTTAAAATTTCTGGGATTTATTTTAAACTCCAAACTATGACTTTTTAATACTACATTTGCATCAACAATTGTAATATTTTTTAATAAGTTGCTTATATGTCTCCCAATTTTTATATTCCGTCAAATTGAAAGTTGATCTTTTTAATGATAACTAACACTTCTAGTTTGATATTAATTTTACTTGAATAATTTTAATGGAAGCCAATTATTTATTCAAAATACGTCTACTTATTGTTTAACTCTGTTCTTGGTGCTAATATTTTCTTTTTTCACACACTGTTCCACATAAGTCAAATAAACTCATTAAAGTATGGCCAAGAAATTTGCCTATCCAGGAGTGCTGATTTTCATTTGCTGCTCTTTTCCAAAACACTTATCCTATGTTTTGGCACAGAAATATCTTACTGAGAAAATACAATGTTATTCTTTTACAAATTAAACAAAGTTACAGGGCAGAGTTTGTAATCTTGCAGAGGTCTCCTGATTTGGCAATATGCAGTCTGAGGTATTCTGAGAGTTGAAATACACAAGTCTTAAAGTTGCCAAGTTTGTAGACCCCTGATCTATTGCTTCCTGGAATGCAAATGTGGCACATGGCTGTTTATGTGTGCTGTATTTAGCCATGTACAGAAAGTGTTTATAATTAAATATATCTGTGATGAAAATTCTTAATGCAAAATTAAGTTCATGTACTAAAAGTGGTGGCAATTTTCTTAGCTATATATTTTTTTAAAAAAAATCCTCAACCCCCTTGAAATCAGAATCAGAAATATTTGATTTTATCTGACAGCTTTATTTACATCTTATGTAAATAAATGAAAAAAGGATATTAATCTTTTTTTTATGAATGTATCTTTAATTTAGCTTTTACTCCCCTGTTTACTTTTTTTTTTTTGTTCAAAATAAGATGAATAAAAAAATAAGATGGGAGGAATTTAAATATATGCTTATATCCGAATTGCTGCATTACCTTGTAGTGCATAGATGCAGAACATGGCTTTGTCGAACCATAATTTCCAAGGCCTGAGTCAGTCTGGGTTGAGAAATGTTAGGTTTTGCAGTGAGCAATGTTTGGAGGGCCATTGTTCCTTTATCTCTATTATAGTTCCAGGAAAGGAACTTTTTGGTGCGTAAACTTTCTCAGAAGTGACTGTTTTATTTTTGTTGCAGTGACATTGCAGGAGTACTATTAAAATCAACAGGAATCTTTTTGGACTCTGGCTTACAAGAGAGCTGTAATGAATTTTGGGCTAGTGCTGATGACAGTGTTGCTTCAGATGAAATCAGGTATTCCTCCTCGAAAAATGTTCATATATGAATAAAGCACCATTGTTGATACTGATTAGAGTTAATGAGGAATATAGTCAAGATGAGAACATTTTTTTAAATACGTTTTTTATTTTATTTTTATAAATACATCAACATCAAGGAGAACAATTTTTGTGCAGCCCATCTGGATAATAGGTAACTGCATCATTGGGATATTGTGCTTTTAGTGATTCCAGTTAGGTTCATCCTCGCCTGATATTATTTCATTATAAATTGCTGTTGTGTTTGGTTGTAATTCTATATGTGCCACCTAGAGTCATAATTTTGAGATTGGCAGCTATATTAATAGGTATAATCAATAAAGGTTATCCTTGTTTATCAACTGCCTGATTTAGTGACTGCTAATACGTCAATTATCTAAAGTAACTCTACAACGATTATTTACATGTACAACCTTTTTGGGACTGCAAAGCAAAGCAAAGCTGAAGTAAGATCATAAGCACAGTTGCTGTTTCCCTGATGATTATTTTGTTTCATGAGTGTTTTGCCAGTCCCAGTTGTGATCACTAACAAGAACTGCCTGTAAATAAAATATATACTTTAGCAATTGTAATTACATTTTTAGTTTCTTGTTTGCACATATTTGCCTTCTAATCTTCACTTGCATGCTCTTCTCCAAATTGGAATATTGAAATGAAAGGTATCGTGAATGCATTTTGTTTGATTTTTGTAGGAGGTCTGTTATAGAAACTAGCCGGGCATTGAAAGAGCTATTTCATGAAGCTAGAGAGAGAGCATCGAAAGCTCTTGGCTTTGCCAAGAGATTAAGAAAGGTAAACAAATTAGACCGAATCCAGTTGCAATTTCATGCTAAGCCATTCATTTGTAACAAAATGTACTTTTCTCACCATATTTGTAGGACCTTGAAATAGCAGCGGAGTTCACATTATCTGCCTCTGTGAGAGATTTCCTTGCTGCTCTGAAAGCACAGCAGTACACAAAGGTAAAAATCAGTCCGGGGGCTACGTAGCATGGGAATATTAATGGAAGGAGTCCTTGAGTTTACCCAGAAATTCGGATACATGGATGGCAGCTTAAATATACTACATGGGAAGATAAATGTCTGCTGTTTCTAGATTGCTAGCAACCAGGTAATGACGATATAAAGATTTTTTGCAACTGGAATTGTCCCAGTTCAGAGGAACTCCTATAATTAAGTCTCCGAAAACTTTTTGCACATCGAAGAAACCAAAGCAGTCTGTATTGGAGGCTGGGGGAGGGGGGGGTGAGTGTAGTGATTACAAACAGAAAATTATGAAAATGAGATATCGATCTCCTTGTTAATAGTTTTGACCATTTTCATTTGTTTTACAGGTACAAATTCCTGGGCTTGAAAATTTACAAATCTTCGTGCCAGATACTTTTGCACAGGAAAAATCTCTTATCTTGCAGTTGCTTAATGCAGCTGCTGGAAAGGATTGCTCGAAAGATTCTGATGAGGTCACAGGGGAATCGTTTTTACTGATGACAAAATACAGTGAAAAAGACCAAGAATTTGATGATAGCTGGAGCACTTGGGAAGGCCAGCCAATCAAAATAGTTCCTCAAGTGGAAACTATTAATACACTAGGAAGTATGCAGGTAAAGTCTTTCTGTGTTAGCTAATACATGGACTCAAATGCTTGGGTGATGCTTAATGTGTTCTAAATTATATCTGAAATATTACTACCATAAGGTCCTGGATATTTAATAATGTGGGTTTCCCTTGTTAGACATTCTAAATATGTTATTGAGCCAGTCTGATTTAATGGGCTGGGCTAGGAACCAGGAGACAGTGAATTCTAGTCCTTTCTTTGGCTCAAAGCCAGCTGGGTGACTTTGGGCTAGTCACACACTCTTTACCCCTAGAAAAGAAGTCACAGCCAACCATTTCTGAAAAACATTGGCAATAAATCTGCAGGGATTTGTCTAGGCAGTTGCCTGACAGTCATAATCTGAAGGCACAAATAAAAGTTGGGTAGTATTTTCATGTTGTAAACAAACCTTTTGTCTTCTTTAATTTCCTCAAGAAACAACACACGTAAGTGTAATTAAAATTCCAGTGAGAATGACGGCCTTTTGACAAATGGAATAATTAACACTTCTTTTTTTAGCACAAAAGATTCTCATTCCTCTATTAGCAACTTCCAGTAAATATTTGGACAAACCCGATGCATAGAAACCTGCTTCTATTTATAAAATTGCTCTTAATTGATCATAATGAGAGAAGCCTTTAGTAAATCCAAATCTGTAACTGATTCTCGTTAAGATGATTAATTTTCTGGGAAGAAAAGTTCCATCCTTGGAATATTTAGAGTGCATCAAATAATTTGAATTCTATTTTCAGCAACGCTGTGTTCCCTTTTGTTCTAGGTTGACAACCTCCTCCTTGTGGTAATGCAGCCGGTTCATCTTGTGAACCAGAGAAAAGCCTTTCAGCAGTTACTTGAAGGACTGATCTCTTTGCAGCAGGAGCAAACTTCCAGCCAGCCAGAAATTGCCACAGCTTTACAACAGTTGAAGGTACAGCACTTTCTAGTTTATTATCTCCTAGGCCAGGGGCGCACAGCTAGGGCCCTTTCACGAGCTGTGGACTTCAGCTTCCAGAATTCCAGAGTTTAGATCACAGGTGGTAAAGGGACCATAGTTGCACTCTCTTGGGGTCTGCTGTTGATTCTGATTCATTTATCATTTCAAAATATATAATAAACCACTTAGATCTGCTTTCCATAGAAAGTCAGTATGGCAATATTTGCCCTGCAATTTTACAGAATGATATTTATAATTTTATAAATTGTCTAGAACTGTTGAGAGTTTATGAATTTGGATTAAGGATTTGCAAATAAGTTGAATGTGACATTCTGTATGGATTGCAGCACAACTGTCTCTATTTTGATACATATTCAAAAGGTTTCCATAAGTGCTGCATAATAGGAAGTGGAAACAGAATCTTAAAAAAACAACAACTATATGTGTCTTTGAGGAGTTATCAGCATATTCCTAACATGACTGAAATTACACATAAATATAATTATGAAGTGTGTGTAAGAGACATAAAAGTTTTCATGTCCACCACAACTCATAGTCAAATGTATCTGCCAAAAGAATACATGCCATATTACTGATGAATTTTTTTTAGTTGTTAATATTATATTTCTACACACTTCAACAGAAGTAATTCCATTAATTTCAATGAGATTAACTCTAGGTAAATTTATACAGGTAGTCCTTGACTTAACAACCAGAATATAGGTAGTCCCTGATACAACCAGAATTGTTACTAGAATTTCAGTCGTAAGTTATGACAGTGATAAGTTGAGGCACCTAGATGATTGCATCTGATTCTATAACCATTTTTACAGCGGTCGTTAAGTAAATAACATGGTCATAGGTTCAAATCAGTTGTAAGTGTGAGCCCATCCTCCTAAATGGGCATTTTTTGCCAGAAACTGGCAAATTGAATGACTGCAGGACACTACAACCAGTCGTAAATTTGATGCAGGAGAGCCGAAGTGATATTTTACAATGGCCAGAAGTACTTTATTGACTGTAAAGCATCCTTTCCTGTCGTAACTCTGAACAGTTGTTAAATAACTGGCTCTAAGTTGAGGTCTACCTGCATAGGATTGCAATATACCCTTCAATTCTAGATTAATAATCTAAATAGCAAAGATGTAGGCATTCATGTTTATTACTAGTATTGTTATGTGTATGTAAATTACAGCAGAATTATGTGTCTCTACATTCCAAACATATCAGCAGAGCTTTTTTCCGCATTTTCCAGAGTGATGCTTTACACCTGTGCAATAAGATCAGCAGCGCAATCGATAGAGTTGATCATATGTTCACTTCCGAATTTGATGCTGAACTCGATGAATCAGAATCTGCCACCCTGCAGCAATATTATAGAGAAGCCATGATTCAGTGTTACAACTTCGGCTTTGAGGTAGGTCCAAGAGAAATTTCTTTTGCCTTTTCAGAAAAAAAGGAAGTCATATATTTTAAGTAAACATTGGCAAACTGTTACTTCACCTCAACCTATTTATAGCTATTACATTAAACATGGGGGGGTGGGGGGAAGAGCTCAGATAATATAATAGTTAAGGCGACAGACTGGAAATGAGAAATCTCAGTTTCTAAGTAAATGATTGGGGCTGATCACTCCTTCTCAGCCTACTTTACCTCGGAGGGTGGTTGTTGTGAGGGAAAATAAGCATGAATTGAAGAGATCCAGTTTTGTCTAGTGGTTAAGGCACCAGGCTAGCAAGCGGTAGACCGTGAGTTCAAGTCCTGCCTTAGCTATGAAAGCCAGTTCAGTGATCTTGGATCAGTCAGTCCCTGTCAACCCAACTCTCCTCACAGAGTTGTTGTTGTTATGGGGAAAATAAGAGGAGAAAAGTATTCATTGCCTTAAGTTGTTTGTAAAATAATAAAGGCACAGGATACAAAATAAATAAATAAATGCTATGCACATTACCCTGAGCTCCGCAAAAGGCAGAATACAAATCTAATGTATAAACACAGTATTTATCATGATCAGAATACATGCTTTTTTGAAAACCAAAGCTGGGTTTTTGTTGTTGTTGTGGTTGTTGACAATTCAGTGTTTGTTTGTTTGTGTTTGTTTGTTTGTTTGTTTGTTTATTATTCATATTTCTATGCCGCCCACTCTCCGAGGACTCTGGGCGGCTTACACCAAAGACAGTATACTAAATAGCATATTGCCCCCAACAATCTGGGTCCTCATTTTACCCACCTCGGAAGGATGGAAAGCTGAGTCAACCTTGAGCCGGTGAGATTTAATCCGCTGATCTGCTGAACTAGCAGTCAGCTGAAGTAGCTGCAGTACTGCACTCTAACCACTGCCCCACCTCGGCTCTTAGCCGTGTTGTATATTGGTGCATGACAAAAAAGACCAATCTTGCCTGCTTTGACAGAAACTGCTGCATTTTGGAATATATTGTTGATCTTTCTGTTTTAAAAGCAATCAATTCCAATGGTGCTTATAGTGCGGGCAATGTGCTTTCAAACTTGTTTGTTGTTAGCTAAAGGTATGCCCCATCTTTTTCTTTAGAAGCTCAGGACAGCCTTCAAAGCACTCCTCCCTCCCATTTTTCCCCATAACAAGAACTCTGTGAGGAAGGTTGGGCTGAGAGAAAGAATGGCTATCCCAAAGACATCTTTCCATGGCTGAGGGAGAATTTAGAACTTGAGTCTCTCCATCACCTCCAGTCTAAACTCTTAAGCACTGTGCCACATTGGCTTTCTCTTTTGTTCGTTGTTTATTAGAAAGTTCCAGAAGTAGGAGAGCGATCCCAACAGTTGCTAATTTTTCTAGTAAGATCCAGACATGTAAAACATTTGCAGTTGCTTCTTATCTCCGTTAGATCAGTTCTGAGAAGCAGGATGAGACTTTCAGGTAAAAAATTGGGAGGTACGTTCTAACCACATTTGGATGCTGTCCCCAATCTTTTTTTTTTTTTTTCTGGGAGATGCCATTACCTGTCAATCATAGAGCAAGGTAACTCCCAAAGTGCACCCATCACCATTGTAATTGAGTCCATCCATCTTGCTGCTGGTCACCATCTTCTCTTTCCTTCCATCTTTCCTATAATTTTCCAAAGAGCTAGATCTTTGAATAATGTGTCCAAAGTAGGATAATTTGTGTCTGATTGTTCTTTACTTGCACCATTAGCCTGTTCCAACCATTGAATGAATGCTCATTATCTGGACTGATCATTTAAATCTATTACAGTATCACAAAGAAGTCATCCGACTAATGTCTGGAGAATTTAGACAGAAAATAGGAGACCAGTATATCAGTTTTGCAAGAAAATGGATGAATTATGTCCTCACTAAATGTGAGAGTGGACGAGGCACCAGACCCAGGTAATGACAAAGTAGATGCTTTTTAAAAATGTTTTCTGTGCCTTTCATTTCTGTGAAGTGTGTATCTTAAACACAGAAGAGTAATTGATTTTAATTAGTGTTGATTAAATTATTAAATAACAATGCAGTGCCCATGTATTAAATAATCACTGCAGTTTAGAATGTAGTCACTATTGCCTCAGTTAAGAGTACACTTGAACTTCATGAATTCTATGGGAAGTGACAGTATCGTTGAAAGTATATTGTGGCATTGTAGTATTTAGTTGTCCTTACTATGAGAACTTCCTTTCTGATATACTTATTTAAAAAAATAATGGTTATGACTGGAGATATCATGGAATTGATGGGGTGGGGCAGTGGTGGGTTGCTACCGGTTTGCCCCGGTTTGGGTGAACCGGTAGTGGTAGCTGCGGGAGGCTCCACCCACCCACCCAGACGTCATCAAAAATGCTCTGCACATGTGCAGAACCTTCGCATGCGCAGAAGCGCTGTATGCATGCAAAGCATGCGCACGCTCCCAGTAGCGAACCGGTAGCGTTGGGAATTGAAACCCACTACTGGGGTGGGGCTAATAAGTCTGAAGGAAGAAGAATAGATATCAGTATCTCCTTGCCTGATCCTAATCAACTGCAACAATTTGTTCCAAGCCATTCAGCACCTTACATGGGATAAAGAACATACTTTGCTTGCCTGCTTGCTTTAGTTACTGCCTATTCCCAAAGTGGCTAACAATTTCAATCATTACATAGATTACAGTAACCTTGAAAATAATGGATAAGTTGACATACAATATAAACAAAAATAATAAACATGTCAAAAAAAAATAGACAAAATTATGTACCTACCAATTTCTCACGGCATGCCTCCTCCTGCATGTATGAAATACCTAGGTATAAGTTGCTCTCCCGAAACCGAGGACAGAATGAGCAGATCAGATCTCTGTGGGGCCGAGTTCCAATGCATGGAGGTAGAAAGCCAAAATGCCACCTTCCAAAATTCCATCAGGTTGCATTTTGTATTTGGCCTGATTGGATGGGCAGATGAACCTGGGAGATATTCTCACAGATAACCTGTTCAATGTCATGTGGGGATTTAAAGGTCATATCAGCACTTTTGAATTGTACCCAGAAGCCCACTGGCAACCAGTGCAGCTTTCCAAACAGCAGGGTCACCTGAGCAAAATGGGATATACCCATCACTGCTCAGGCTGCCACATATTCCACTTGCTGCTTCCAAATGCTTTTCCAGGGCAGCCTCACATAAAGCATATTGCAGGACTCGTAGCAGGAGGTGATTAAGGCATGAATAATTCAGTATATTTAAAGCAAAAATGCCAAATTGACCTATATCCAAGGCCCACTGTGTTTTCAGGATTGAGCTCTATTCTGGGTTTTTTTTCCCCCTCAGTCCAAATTCAGTTTTTTCCTATTTGAAGGGGTTTTTGATAATTTTTGCTGAATCTTATTTTTCATCTAAAAAAACAACTTTAGAAAAACTTGAGGGATCACCTGATTTCTTTTTGTAAAGCACCTTTAATTAAACATGTCGAGATTACTGCACTGTTTCTGATCAACAGTTTTAAACTAGCTTTAGGTATGCAACCTTAAATTAATCCTATTATTTAAATTATAAATACTTGAAAGGCAAGACTTAGGTAGCATAACAGAGAATTATAGGTGGTCCTCAACTTATAACTGGTTGCTTAATGATCATTCAAAGTTACGATGGCTTCAGAATGGGTGCTTTACACTGACATGGGCACATTTCAGGGGTTTTTCAACCAGTTCAATTTATGACTGGTTTCTGCGCCCTGCAGTCATGTAATTTGATGGCTTCTGACAAAAAAAAAAAATCCTGTTTGGGAGAATGGGTTCATTCATCATGTCATTTCCTTAACAACCATGTGAATTGCTTAACAACCATGTGATTCAGAAGTGCAACTGTGATTTGCTTAAAAACTGCGGTAAAATCAGTAAAAGAAATATCTGATCCAGTCACATGAGTGCCTTGACTTATGACCACAATAATTTGTGACCAAAGTTCGGGTCCCAGTTGCGGTCAAAAGTTGAGGATTAGCTGTGTTCTCAATAAATAGAATTTTTGGTATAAACTTCAACCAATAATTTCTTTCTGTTGGACAGGTGGGCAACACAGGGGTTTGATTTTCTTCAAGCCATTGAACCAGCCTTTATTTCTGCTCTGCCTGAAGATGATTTCTTGGTATGCTGTTAATTAATCATACATTTCAAATGGATAAACATTGCCAACTATATATGAAACTAGTAGCTGCCATACTAAAAAAGGATTTGAATAGTTTATCCTTATTTATTAATTAATGGCTTAATTTACATTAAATTAACATAATGGGTTCCCAATCTATTCATTTCTCATGATTTGAAGATACAGCAGTATAACTTTCAATGTTTTTTTCTGTGTTTTTTTACCCCAGAGTTTGCAGTCATTGATGAATGAATGTATTGGCCATGTTATTGGAAAGCCTCACAGTCCTGTTACAGGTTTGTACCTTGGTAAGGCAGCAGTTGTAGTCTCTTCTATGGAATTTTGAAGCTAATGGCTTATAGAAATGGGATATGATCTAAGTTATTTGGAAATTAAATAAACACTTATTTAGTCACAGTTACAAAAATGATAACAACATTAGCAACTTTTAAATACGAGGAGTCCCAGATAATATATTTCAAAATAGAAGCAAGAAAGAGAAGGCCAAATGCCAAAGTCCCAAAGCAAGTATCTAACTGGGCAGAGTTTTTCCAAATTAGAGATTTTATTAGAATGACATTAGGCAGGGAGCCATGTTGCTTTTCCAGAGAACAGACATTCCAGGCATAGCAGCTGAGAAGGCCCTCTTGCACATTCCTGTCAAATGAGTCTTGGAAATCAGGATGTGCAGCTGGGTCTTTCCAGATGATCTCAAAGAGTGGGCAGCTTCACATGGGAGGGAGTGGCATTTTAGGAATCCTGGCCCCAAATTGTTCAAAGCTCTAATGGTAATGAGCAGTTCTTACAATGAGCTCTGAAACTAAAGGTCCAGTGGATAACAATGGAGTTGCATGTTTTGGATAACTCCTTGCAGCCTGTAGCTTTGCTGCTGTGTCTTTTCTACTGATTGAAGTTTTTGGATCCTCTTCAAAGGCTTCCGCCAGTGGGCACATTGCAGTCTTCTATTCGTGTTAACATGGATCTAAGGCTTTTGTAATCAAGGGGAACAGACTAGAATGTGATTTCTTACAGTTGTCATTGCAAGTATTAAAAACCAGATATTTAGCTACCTCTATACATTTCTTTCACGGGGTCCTATCTGAGATTCCTTAATTTTGAGTTATTTATTTATTTATTTATTTATTTATTTATTTATTTATTTATTTATTTATTTATTTATTTATTTATTTATTTATTTATTTATTTATTTATTTTATTATATTTCTATACCACCCTTCTCCTACGGGACTCAGGGCGGTGTACAGCCAGGATAAAACATAGCATATAAAATTTAAAAACATTTTAAAAAACAATTAAATAATTTTGGTCCGAATTTAAAACAACCCAATTAAAACCAAATTCGATTAAAAAACTGAGAGGATGGGATCAAGCCAGCCCAGCTAGATGGAACAAGTGTGTCTTCAGGGCCCGACGAAAAGTCCGGAGGTCTGATATCGTGTGTATCTCAGGGGGCAGGTCATTCCAGAGGGCAGGTGCTGCCACAGAGAAGGCTCTCCCCCTGGGGGTCGCCAGCCGGCACTGCCTGGCCGACGGCACCCTGAGGAGGCCCTCTCTGTGCGAGCGAACCGGTCGGTGGGAGGCTATTGGCGGCAGAAGGCGGTCTCGCAAATACCCCGGCCCTAAGCCATAGAGCGCTTTAAAGGTGGTCACCAACACCTTGAAGCGCACCCGGAAGACCACAGGAAGCCAGTGCAACTCGCGCAGGAGAGGTGTTATATGTGAGCACCCCGTCGCTCCCATAATCCCCCGCATGGCCGCATTCTGGACCAACTGCAGTTATGTACCTTATGCCTTACAAACTTAAAGTATAGCCCACTGACTGTCTATTACAACATTCCAAGAGACTGGAAAACTATCCATCATTCTCCTGTTATGGTTGACAAGGATGAAAAAATTGATGGATTTCATTGGGGTACAAGCCTATATGGTTAAATGTGGAATCTCATTTCAGACTGCAGCATGTATTTCTCAACTGGGTGTAGCTTTCTCTGAAGGAAATGAGTTGCTTATGTTGAAACATAAGCACAGCTGCATCTATATGGCTATAGAAAAGAATTATTCCATTACAAGTAGTCCTGGTTTAGTGACTACCTCACTTAGCAACTGTTCAAAGTTACAACAGTGATTAAAAAGGCAACTTTACAACCAATCCTCCCATTTATGATGCTTGTAAAGGCAAAGAAAAGCTGAATTATGATCGTAAGCACAGTCACAGTTTCACTTAGCAACCACTTTGCTTAATGACTGAATTGCCAGTCCCATGAGGACTACCTGTAATATTAAAATGCATTTGTTCATCAAAGATGGGCCTGAAAAGTGAGTCGGTTCAAACCAATCCAGGTTAATTGTGAAAATTATGCCTACAGGCAAGTGAAATGGCAGGTGGCAGCAGCTGGCCAATCTTGTCTGGGCTTGTAACCATGTAAGCAAACCACTTCTGGGTTGTTGCCTAGAAGACTTCTTGGTTATGTCTCTGTAGCCCTAAAGACATATTAACCAACTCATCAAGGTTGGAATTGGCTTGTGACTCAGGTAACTTTATACTTTTACCTGCTTCTTTTTGTCTGGTGAATTTTTGTGCCGCATGACTCCAACATAAATTACTCTGTTTTTGCTGCTTACTCTGTTTACTAGCCTATTTATTTTGATCTGACTGGATTATTAAAGTTCATTTTACTAGTTTGGTAGACACGTTTGAAGACAAAACCAAGAACTATTTAAAAACAGTTACAAAATCAGTGAATTCCAGTGCATTCTCTCATTTTTGACCAAGTTATTATAATTCAATGCTTTAAGGTGTGATGTGATGCTCCCTGTTCCCACACAAGTGTTCTTCTCTTTTTGCTTGCAGCTATTCATCGGAATAGCCCTCGCCCCGTGAAAGTACCCCGATGTCATAGTGATCCCCCAAATCCTCACCTCATCATCCCAACACCTGAAGGGTTCAGGTATGTAAAGCCTTATCCCAAACATTTATTAACTTACAGAATAAAAAAAAATGAAGTTTTTAAAGCAGTTCCAGCAATATTATCCTCTAGCTATCCTTCCTCCCCTTCTACATTGAAGCACAGTCTTTGCACTCCTGGGGAAAACACAACTTTCTCTCCAACCTTGGTAAGGACCTGCTCTTCTGTGTAGTGTGTGCAGCATGCCTGTCTGTGATGGAATTGCACTTTTGACATTGCTGAATGACACGCTGAGAAGTAATTTAGTTCTTCCTCTCCCTGTGGTGATTTTTAAATTGAAGAACACTTTATATTGTTGCTTTTTTGTTTCTCCATGGACAAGGTCTGGTCTTCCATTTTTGTACTCCTATACATAACCTAGCTCTGCGCTATCATTTCTGCAGCCTTCTTTCCTTCCTTTCTGAATGCTCAGTCTTGAGGTGATCAAGAAAAGAAGGCTGTCCCTCACATCAGTCTACCAGACTACATTTTTAATGAGGACAAGAGAATATGTCTCTGATGCTGTTTACTAACATCTACTAAAAATGCCCACATTTAAAAGATTGCCAAGGAACTGAGATGCAGAAGATAAGCCTTGGTGGTATCACATTATCTTCTGTTTCTTAAAAATAAATGTGTGGATTTGTCTATGACCGTGATGGCGAACCTATGGCACGCGTGCCACAGGTGGCACGCGGAGCCATATTGGTAGACACATGAGCTCAGCTCCGTTCGGGCCTTCTGGGCCCACCAGAAGTAGGGAAACAGACTGGTTCCTGCCTCCGGAGGGCCTGGGAGGGAGGAAGGCCATTTTTTGCTCTTCCCAGGCTCCAGAGCCTTTCTAGGAGCTTGGGGAGGGTGAAAACAGCCTTCTCCACCCCCCCGAGATAACGGGCCATTTCTGGCCTCCAGAGGGCCTCGGGGGGGGGGGGACACTGTTTTTGCCCTCCTCAGGCTCCTAGAAAGGCTCTGGAGCCTGGGGAGAGTAAAAAACGAGCCTACTGGGCCCACCATGTCATCGCGTGCCAAAAGTGGGGGGAGTGCGGGGGGCATGCACGCATGCGCGGGGTGGGACGCATAAAATTATGGGTGTGGGCACATGCGCACAGGACCCCGTCACGCTCACCCCACTTTTGGCACGCGATGGCAAAAAGGTTAGCCATCACTGGTCCATGACATGGCGGCCTCCATGTTTTGTTGTTAATGAAACTTGAATGCAACTAAGAATTATGTTTTGTTGTTGTTAGTTGAATGCACATCCATAAATTAAAACCCCAAGTGACTTCTGAAGTGGCCCATGATCTTTGTTACCTTTTTTTCTTTCTTTCTAATTTTGCCTTCAGCACTTCATGTTCAGAAATCTTTCTCGTGCGTTAGAAGCCAAGTTTTATAACTTTTTACAAGATTTTGGTTTCCGGGCTGCTGTTTTGAGTCATCTTACTTTTTTAAAAAATCCATTTTTAAGTGGAGCCAGAGCTTTTTTTTTTTTCTCCTGAAGCTTTTCTTCTCACTGCAGCACAAGGAATATCCCATGTGATGTACGGAACCATTGCAGCTCTGCTTTCAGTCGCCCCACTCCTGTTGGGAGTGACTCAACTCAGCCAAAACCCGTCAGCAGTACAAATGACCTCAGGTAGCTCCACTCCCCAGTATAGCAGACTCATGCTTGTTCATGCCACTCATACAAACCATGCGTGCACTTAGACCCTAGTAGTTCCTCTTGGTTCCATTGTGTGTTCCCCATGACTGACTTGTTTCCATTCAGGATGTGAAGTTCTTAAAAGACATTTCTATGAAGTGCATGTTCAACTACATTTTTGATAATGCATGTTTTGCTTTGTTTTTTAAAAAGTTTGAATTATTTCATTCTCTTTAATGCATGCAGTTCATGTTGTCTACCCTTTCTGCATTTGTGTAGTACCACCTGTGATTCAAGTCATGTGAAATTAGACCAATGATACAGCCAGCACAATTGCATAAAAATAAATACATTTGAGATATGACCAGGACCACATATACACGGTGCTGTATACATGCACTTGCAAACTGGTGGTGAAACCAATGCTTTACCATTCCATTTCCTAAAACTGCAGTTTATGTATCTGTCAAATAAAACTCTTTTCAAATAGTTGGCCTATGGTAATGCCAAAGATTTCAGTCACCAATTTCTTAGGAGATTATTGATTTTTTAAAATGCAGATTAATCTTACATTGGCATATGCCGGCTCTTTTTGAATTTAGTTTCACTGACTCTTAACATTAAAAGCAGCATTTGTTAAAAAAAATAGCAGTTTTTTTTCAGGATAATGGATACAGTTATATGGATATATAGGATAATATACTTATTTAGCTTGCTTTTTTAAACTATAGCTTTGGTTAACACAACCAGCTACGGCTGTGTTCTTACTTGCATTTTCAGTTTCTTGCCACTTCAGAAATGAGGGGAGTAAAAGCCCTGATCAATAAAAGAGCTGTGTTTTTTTTACTGTTTTAAAAAAACAGGGGCTCCAGTGTTCCTGAAAATGATCGCCTGGCTTCAATTGCTGCTGAACTACAGTTTAGATCATTAAGCCGACATTCAAGTCCCACAGAAGAACGAGAAGGTGCTATTATAATGATGATTGTATATGAATACTATTTCCCCTAAAATATATTTATCATATCCTGGTAAGGCTTCTGCTTAACTTTTAGTTTGGTATCCTTACTCTGATATAATTATGGAGATTTTGATAATATAGGCTCAGATTTTTAAAAACATTTAGAATGGCTTTTTGTTATTAATTCCAGTCTTGAAATTTATTTGTATGGCACTTTCATTTGAAGTTGCCTAAACTTCAACATTGGTAGCTATAACAGTAACTATAACAATTATCGGACCACAAATAAAATCACTTGAGGATCTATAAGTTTGAGGACGGAAGAGTTAATTAGCTGGTGGAAAAGAAAGTTTGAAATAGGTTTCCCTAGGAGATAGTCTTTCTGGGATATGTATGGGCTGGTGTTGAGAAGACTGCTACAAACTTGTTGGTAAACACATTAAATTAAATGTCTATGGAGATTCTCAGTTGTGAAGGTCATGGTTGTCCCAAAGGTGTTTTCTTTCAAAAGGCAAGTGGACTTTCTTGTTTTGCCTCACTGAACATCTGCAAGGAATAGAAATCCTTCCATTCTCCACCATTCAGTCAGAACTGAAGAAGTTTCTCGGATGAAAAGCAAAACATCTTCAAGCAAAGCAAGAAAGTCCAGTTGCCTTCTGAAAGAAAGCATCTTTGGGACATTAAAGAAAAATTCCCAAGGAAAGCATTCACTAGGAACCGTCACTCAAAGAGCATCCTCTTTAAGATAGTAAGTAGTTGAAGTAAGCTATGTTTGTCCCAAAGGTGCTTTTTCAAGAGGCTACTGGATTTCCTGGTTTTTCTTTGAAGACATTTCGCTTCTCATCCAAGAAGCTTCTTCAGCTCTAACTGGATGGTGGGGAATAGAAGCTTCCAGATTCCCACCATCCAGTCAGAGCTGAAGAAGCTTCTTGGATGAGAAGTGAAACGTCTTCAAAGAAAAACCAGAAAGTCCAGTTGCCTCTTGAAAAAGCATCCTTGGGACAACCATGAGCTGGATGACACAGAATCTCCATAGACTTTAAGCTACCTTTGTTTCATCTGTTCCATCATTTCCCTTTCTGCATATAAATATACAGGCGAAGCATGTTTATAAAGCAAATTGCGGTCATGGACTTTAAAGGAATGGAAGAACCTTTCCTGCAATTTACTGCATACGTAAATTCCAATAAGGTGCAGATTTGGAAGAGCTCAAACACATATTTTTGGTGTGGAAGACAATAACACTACCCACCTTTTCTAAAATCTTGGGATATTTGCATTGTCTTCAGAGAGGGAGAAAAAGAGATGCTTGGTTACTATCTTTGGCTTTCCTTTTTCACAGGTTTACAGAAAACTGGGTAATTGCAACAGTACAAAATAGTGGTGAAATAGGTTGAAAGGTGTGCCCTCAGTGAATTTCTTATATAAGAATTTCCTGTTTCATTTAAAGGGATTAATATGAACCAAAAGTATTTGTATGCTTTTGGAGCTGCTAGAATTGCATATATGAATCTGGTTCATCTGCCATTTCTTTGTGCTAACCCTTCATAACTTCATGGCCTCCAGCTGTTTTTAAATACTACATTCCCATCTACCGTGCTGATGGATGTATTACATACTTATGTACTACATAAGTGTGATAGAAATTATAGTCCAGTACAGCTAGAAGACACAGTTTTGGAGGAACCATACAAATATAGGAAAATGATAACCTAAATATATAATAAATTATCTCACTTAAATATAATCTAGAAAATTGCCCGTTGTTGGATAACTTGTATTTTTGTATGACCCTTCAAGTAATTTGATATGACTATTCAAACACGAAATATAAATCAATTATCTTATTTCTTATGTAAATCAAAATTCAGTTATTCAAAACAAGGCAGTTTTGTTTTGCTGAACCTATTGAATTCTGTATGGGATAATGAGGCACGGATGCTTAAATTTCTTAGTGGCTATGAATGCAGTAGCCCTAAATACCCAATTGAATCTAATAGCTTCAAATAAATAAATAAAGGCATTTTTAACATTGGGTAAAGGTCCACAGTTCACCAGATATCACCAAATTGGTTTTTAAAATCTATTTTGCTTACTTTAGGGTTGCTCTCTCAGATCTTTAAGCAAGCACATGAGCTCTTGGCCCAGGCAGGGATAGCAGTCACTTTTCTCCTGGAAGTGAAGTAGTGAAAGTACTTCAAATAGTTTTCTTGTTGCAAAAATTAGTACTCGTTTCCTTTCAGCACTTTTTAATTTAAAAAAGCATCTTCTTTGTTAAAACGCCCTTTGGGTTTTACCTTGAATACAGATAGTCCTCCACTTACAACACTTTGTTTAGTGACCGTTCAAAATCACAATGGCACTGAAAAAAAGTGAGATATGAACGTTTTTCACACTTACGAATGTTGCAGCAACCCTCACCGGCTCAAGGTTGACTCAGCTTTCCATCCTTCCGAAGTCGATAAAATCAGAACCCAGATTGTTGGGGGCAATAGGCTGACTCTGTAAACCGCTTAGAGAGGGCGGTAAAGCACTATGAAGCGGTATATAAGTGCTTTTGCTGTTGCTATGCTAACGGCTTTTGCCGTTGCTATGGTCGTTGCTTGGCAACTGGTTCATATTTATGATGGTGGCAGGGTCCCGGGGTCATGGGATCACCTTTTGTGACCTTGTGTCAACTGAAGTCAGTGGGGAAGCCAGATTCACTTAACAACTGTGTTCTTAACCTAACAACTGCAGTGATTCATTTAATGATTGTGGCAAGAAAAATGGTAAAATTGGGCAAAATTCACTTCACAATTGTCTTGCTTAGCAACAGAAATTTGGGCTCAATTGTGGTTGTAAGTCGAGGACTACCTGTATTCTTCAGTCAGAGTATGAACATTCAAACTCCATTTCTTCTACAAAGAAGAGTACTTCATATAGTTAAGTTATCCTTCACTAGTCTTTATGGCTTTTTCTTATATTTAATGTGCTCCATTAAATACAACATTTCCAAGGTCCACTCTGTTGCACTTAATGAAGAGAACGATCTTCATTTATTTCGGTTACTTTGCTCTTCATTTTCCTTTTTGAAGAGAAGCGTTCTAGTTTTTCACTTCATTATTTTATTCTGCATAGGTCTAATTTTACATATACTATTAAATGGAATGTTTCCATTTTTTTCCATAGTATTCATTTTAAACTATTGCAGTGGAGTCAAAAATGCCTTGTGTGAGCTTCCACTATAAATTTCAAATAACTGCCTTCCATCAGCAGGGCATGATGGGGTATACAGGCTGTCCTGAGGATCTGCTGATCCTTGAGAACTTATCTTTGTCATGGGTGGGAAAATTGAGAACTTAACTGGTTCTCCACATCAAACCCACTGTCTTTAGAATAGAGGTGGGGAACTTTTTATGACTTGTGGACTGAGCATGGCTGGCTTAGGAATTCTGGGAGTTGAAGTCCATAAGTCATAAAAGGGCCATAGTTTCCCACCCCTGCTCTAGGATAAAGAATAGGATATGAGGGGCCCAATGCTTATTCTGATCATAACTGTAAGTACTCGATTCATGTATATGTGAATAGTATCTCTTGTTAGGGAGCCCTGTTCACACACTCATAATAGCCTTCACTCTCATCTTAACATAAGCAGCAATTCTTAAAAGCTGCTGATCAAAGGGTAAGAAATCAATTGTTGGCTCTCTGTGTGTGTGTGTGTGTGTGTGTGTGTGTGTGTGTGTGTGTGTGTGTGTGTGTGTGTGCGTGTGTGTGTGCGCGCGCGCCATACATTTCTTAACAGCATCTCTTTTTTTTCACAGAGCCATCTTATCCAAAAGGGGATACAAGTGGAACAGCCCGAAGAAGTTGGGAGCTTCGGACTCTTATCAGTCAGACCAAAGGTTAAAAAAAAAAAAGAGTTTGTTATTTTGGCAAGAAATGTATTTCAAACTGCAGTTCTATAGTAGCTACTGTGTTTCTCCAAAAAGAAGGCCAGGTCTTATTTTCTTTTGATGCCCAAAAAAACAGCTAGGCCTTCTTTTTTGAGGGTTCTAATTATTGACTCATCTCGCGGCGGTGACACCGACAGCCATGCCCAGCAGGAGCCCGCTGCTGGCCCACTACTTCTGTGGCCGCTTGCCGCCACTCACACACATCACCCTGGCCTCTGTTTCACTTTCGGATGCCTGCTGGAAGGCATCTGCAGCCTATAATTGGCTGCAGTGGCAGTTGGTGTGCAAGGCCTGGTAAGTAGGGCAGCTTCACCCCCCCATCCTAGCTTATTTTTTACCTCTGTGCCTCGCCCCACCCCCTGTACTCCGGGTTGGGCGGGGACTTAATTAGGGCTAATTTTGTGGGTGGGGCTTAATTTGATCGCATGCAATCAAAAACATGATAGGGCTTCTTTTCAAGGTGGATCGTCTTTTTGAAGAAACACGGTATCTATATATATAAAAGTGAAAAACACTCGCGCATTAATCACAAAATCTCCAGAACTGTAAAGCCTACAAACTTGAAATTTGCCACATATGTTCCTCTTGGCTTCTAGGTGCTCACTAAGAAAGGGTTTTTCAAAGTGACCATCAGAGCATTAGTATTTCCTATATTATTATTAACACACTGATGCTAAGGAGTTCTACTCCCCCTCCCCACCTCAAAAGAAATCTGTTCCAAATGCAAAACACCAGCAGAGCAGAGGTGTTTCACTTTCACTTTTACTTTCACAGCAGCAAGCAGCTTTACTACAGAACAGTTGAGCTAAGCCACGCCCAGCCTCCTTCCTATCTCCTTGCTCACACAGCAAATACTGTTTGAGTTTCCAAACACCCCTCAACTCTCACACACTGATAGGATGCTAGCCAGATGAATACCGATGAATGCTGGGACATTCTACTCCCCCTCCCCCTCTGTTCCAATTGCCAGTTGCATTATATTAACATACTCTGATGCTATGGAATTACACATTCTACATTAAGTTTCAGGCTGTAAGTATCAATTTATCAAGCCCGAACACATAGTTTCTTAGCAAAGCAATGGGCGTCCAGCTAGTAATTTAGTATTTCTCTCAAAGGTTATTTTTGTTACAGTTGCATCCAACTATATTCATATTATTGGTTCTTGAACAAATCAAGCTTGTTCTTTTATTTCCTCATATTTATCCATATTCCAGATAGTTTCAATATAACTAGGAAGCCTTTGCCCTCAGATTATTTCCAGATAACAAGAGTAACGCGGCCAATGATGACAGATACAAATTCAAAATCATCTAGATGGCCCTGGCCCTGTTATATGGGATATAAAAGGAGGATTAAATCAGTGTCAATTCCTACATTCTTCTTGCTAGTAACCATCCATGGAGCTTGTCACCTTTGTTCAATACAAATATATCCACATGCATTACATGTATTTGGAAACCAGTGTGGTATAATGGTTAAGGTGAAGGACTAGGCGCAGAGAGACCCAGGTTTTAATCACCCCTTAGGCATAAAATGGCTATGTGATTTTGCTTGTTCACTCACTCACCCACTACTCACTCACCTACCTAGATTAGGAAATTGAATCAACCATCCTGCATTGGACCAGTGTGTTAGATTGTGGTCTGGTGTGGGGGAAAATAATCCCTGAATGCATATAGGAGGCACAATCATGAGACAATTTGGGTTGCTGCTCCATTCTAAGTCTTTCTTGCTTCTGCCTCCTAATCATGTGCCTAAAGTGGGATTATGCAGTTTATCCGTGTTTCCCAGTGCAGGCATAGACACAGACATTGCAGAGATGTAACGTGGGGGACTAAAAACACCCAGATGCAATACATTGCAAAGAACAGTTGTAGGAATTAGGTATGGCTAGTCTACTGAAAAGAAGGACTAGGGGTGGCCTGATAGCTAGGTTCCAATATTTAAAGGGCTGCCATAAAGAAGACAGAGTTGACTTATTTTCCAAAGCATCAGAAGGCAGGATAAGAAACAATGGATGGAAACTAATCAAGGAAAGAAGCATCCTGGAATTAAGGAGAAACTTTCTAACAGTGAGAACATCAACCAGTGGAACAAAGGCAACAGTCATTGGGTGCTTTTAAGAAGAGACTGGACAGCCATTTGTCTGAAATAATATAAGGTCTCCTATTTAAGCAGGGGGTTATACTAGTAGACCTCCAAGGTCCCTTCCAACTATGATGATGATGAGGATGTAGTAAATCAAACTCCTCCTATCCTGCTAAGGGGGGGTGAAAGTAATCTAGGAACCATGGCTGCATGCCCAGTTTTTACAGCTGAATGTATATATGAATTTGAATCACTGGGGAGTGAGGAAAGGGAGGAAGGAGAAGTAATTATTTTATAAATATTCTAAATATATACCCTTAATTAAATAAAGTCTAAATGATTGACTTTTTTTATTCTAAACCTTTAGAATATTTAGACCATTCACCAGTCTTGGCTCTCTAATAGTTTTCATACTGCTTTAATGGTGTAGTGTAAATAACTGCAGGTCATTCATAATCAACGCTTTTGCCTGTTCTATTTGTTTCTAGACACTGCTTCCAGGCAGGGACCTATGGAAGCAGTTCAGAAGTCTGTCCAGCTGTTTGAAGAAAAGAGGTACCGGGAAATGAGACGGAAAAACATCATTGGCCAAGTTTGTGACACCCCCAAATCCTATGATAACGTCATGCATGTAGGCTTAAGAAAAGTCACGTTTAAGTGGCAGAGAGGAAACAAAATTGGTAAGTTTCTAGGGAGCTTGATATTTAGGTTAATGGAGGGAGTTACTATTATGCTTTTAACCCAGAAATGTATGTGTCTTCCTGCATATTTAATTTTTACCTGGCTCAAGGACTTTGCTTTTATCGACCTGTGCGTTTATAATTTCTGGTTTGTTTAAAAAGCCATGATGGATTAAAGCATGCTAAATCCAGAATATTCTGTAAATTATTGCAGGTGATTTAGAAATAAAATCTGTCCTGTAATGCAACTGTGTGAAGAGAGGTACTTAGAGCTAAATGACATATATTTTATCTAGAAATTATTAGCTTTGGAATTGGATGGAATAGGTCAGGAGCTAGGTGATGGTGTTACTATGCACTCTTCATAACAGAGCTATCATATATGATATTCTGGTCTGTCTATGTGTGTATTTAAAATACTTTCTGTTTAAATGCCTGTGCTTTAATTAGATTGGTCATTCCTAAAGCATCCAAGGCACCTAACAAAAGAATCCACACATATATTTGTGTAAATATTCTGCACAAAATGATATATGACTGACTTATACTGAGAAGACGTAAAAAAATATTTTCAGAGTGCTTATATCTCTTTTTTAAATTACAATTCTGCAGGTGAAGGCCAATATGGGAAAGTTTATACCTGTATCAGCGTTGACACTGGTGAATTGATGGCAATGAAAGAAGTAAGCAATGTGCTTGTAAAACAATTTTATATGTTTTTATTTTTTGTTTGTACAATTTATTTAATTATTCAAATGGCAGCTTTTTAAATTAAGTTATTTACGGTGAGAGAGTGCCTTTTTCCTACTAACATATCTGCTTCTTAGTATCAGAAGGAGAGGCATCCCATTGTATTCAACATAGAATGAAAGCATGGGGGAAAATGACAAGATATGGGGCTTCTCAGTAGCTCTAGTAGCATTATTTAATAACTTGCTATATGAAGAAATATGGAGGTTAGCTCTTGTTTGCTGACTAGTAAATATTCTGCAATTCTTTTGTCTGTAGCCCCTATTTGATTATATTTTAACAGATTTAAAACTTTTGTTACTTGCCCTAGATATTATATTAAGAGTAGAATAGAAGCGAAGAGATTTTTGTATTATCTGTGCAGATCTGTGATTATAATCTTACTCGTTCTGTATGATAGAATAAACAGATCTCTGTGTGGTTTCAGTATTGCTTTTCTCTAGTCTTTTTTTCCTGTTAGATTGGTTTGCAACACTCATGAAATATAATATCTTTTTGCAGATAAGATTTCAACCCAACGATCACAAAACGATAAAAGAAACTGCAGATGAATTGAAAATTTTTGAAGGCATTAAGCATCCTAATCTGGTCCGGTACTTTGGTGTAGAACTTCATAGGGTAAGGAGACGATGGTCACTGACTTTTACAGTTTAGATTAACTGTAATATAATATTTTAATTTATACTTTATATTAATTAAAATTAAAATTGATTTAATTAATAAGAGTATAGGGGAATGTTGGTCTTGCTTTGTGTTTTTTAAGCTATGGACTCAATCTGTGTTTCATTTTCATTTTCGTGGAAGTAAGTATATGTAGATTGTTCCAGGATTACATTTGCTATTTAGGAAGCAAATTAAATGTGTGAGAAGCATGGTCCAATTTCCCAACAAAGAGCAGTGGATTTAGTCAAAGGATTCATAAGGGTTGATCTCTTAACCTTAGGTTAAGGGCCTGGTAGCTCAGCAGACTAAAAGCATTGTGATTAACACCAGCTGTCTGCAATTACTGTAAGTTTGAATCTCACCAGGCTCAAGGTTGACTCAGCCTTCCATCCTTTCTAAGGTAGGTAAAATGAGGACCCAGTTTGTGGGGGCAATAAGCTGACTTTGTATAAATATACAAAAGTATGAAGGCTATTGCTTAATGCATTGTAAGCCGCCCTGAGTCTCCGGAGAAGGGCGGCATATAAATCAAATTTAAAAAAAAACAAAAAATCCCCCCTTCATCTATTGTAATTTCTCTATCCCAAAGGTATTACTAGCTGAAGAGAGGGAAAATCCAGCTGTAGTTTATATATTCGTGTTACCTTTCTTCCGATGAGTCAAGTACATTTCAGTGGCTGGCTAACTAGAGGAGGAGGAGAGAAGTCGTCAAGCAACCAGTTCTCATCTTGGTTGGACAATGTGTTTTGGAAAATTGAGAAACTATTATTTATATTGAGGTGGAAAGCATGGGAACCTTCAGTACTGGCTTTCCACTAGTAGTGCCAAGATGATGTATCTAAATAAATTTGTTCTTTGAGAAAATGCAATGTCTCGAAATTCGGTTTATAATGGGTGCATTACTTGGAACGTGATCCATGTTCCTGTACTGGAAAAAAAACCACTGATCTCCGGCTCTTGCATGACAATTTGGTTGGATTCTGCTTATGAAATTCTGTGCTCTGGACTGGCTGACAATCCTAATCTGTCATTTTGAATATTGGACTGATTTTGGACTATTCTTCTGCACACTGCTGTTAAAAAGCTAATCATCCAGGCAAGCGTCTATCAAAGACTCTGTTTTTGTTTGCATGCTTTGACCGTTATTATCTCTTTGATCTAAACAGTGAATTACCATGGAACATACGTTTGAGTCAATATTTGAAACTAAAAGCAGGACAAGAGCCATCTTGCTGAAACTGTGGTCAGCTGAACTGAAACTAATGTGAAAATAGATTTAAAAATGACGGGCTATAAGAATGATATGTACAAAGATGCTGCATGGATATACAACTGAAACCAACTAATATTAATTAAAAGAAAAATACAAATAACAAAGCAAAAAAAATGATTTGGATTATTTTCCTATATTATATTTACAAAATAGACTTGTTTAAGCTTTGAAAAAAATTGTGATGAGAAAGGATAAAGAAAAATGAAAAGAAATAACATTCTAAGACATTTGAAGAGATTAAAGATCAAGATTGTTAAAAGGAAAAGGAAAGAATATAAAATTGATTAATTTGATCAAGGTTAAATAGATATAGTGTCATCTCATGTAACTCTTAATAAATTTTAGCTGTTCAGGACTGAAATGATGAAGTTTTACATTCTGCTTCTGGATAGAAAGATTGGCTATTGTTTATTGTATTTTAAGAGAAGTTGACAGATTACTAAAATTGTTTTTGCTTGTGATGAAGAAAGAAGTCATTTCTTTATGGATTGCTTTTTTCTTTACTATATTCTTACAGTAAAAAATAATTATCTTTTCTGCACTTTCTATTTTATTTTTCTTTTAATTTGTTTTAGTTTGTATTTTTTATTGTAATTGTTTTGTAATTTGTGATACAGAGAAAATGGATATGGATATCAATTCATAAGATGCAATAAAATACTTGGTCAATGCTAGTTGTTTTTAATAGTATAAAAAATTATGTTCAAGGAAAAGGAGACAAGGAAGGAAAAAGAAGAAAAAATTACCATATTTTTCGGAGTATAAGACGCACCTACCTTTTTGGGTGAAGAAAAGAAGAAAAAGAAATCTCCCTTTGCCTCTGAGCAATTTTGCCTTGTTGCAGCAAACAGCCTGCTTTACTTTCATTTTCGTTTTCAGCATAGCTTGATTAGCACAAGGAAAAAAAATCTGCTCCAGCAATTTACCTCTTTGCAGCAAGCAGCAGAGCCCTGCGCAAAACAGCTGAGAGCAAATCAGCTGAGAGTCGGAGGCCGATCCAATCAACTTGTGCTAATTAGGCTGTGCTGAAGCTGAAAGGAGCTGTTTTTCTTGCTGTTTGCTTGCAAGGAAGTAACTGCTGCGAGGCAGAGGCCAAAGAATGGGGGCCAGTGGGTGGGCGGGGCTACATTCGGTGTATAAAACACACCTAAATTTTCACCCCCTTTTAGGGGGGAAAAGGATGCGTCTTATACTGCGAAAAATATAGTACCTTGGACATTGCCCCCTCTTTTAATTACCAAACATAAAAAGAGTTTGCATAGCCTGAAAAACTAGCTTTGTTTCAAGTAGAAAAGAGGCTTCTTCTCTTAGGATAGTTGATGAAATAGACTTGGTTCTCTTTTCTACCTTTGGCTGAAATTGAAGGAGAACATCCCCAGTGTTTACTGTATGTTTAAACTGAGATCTTGGAGCTTAACTTTACAATTTTTTTTTATTTTATTTATTTATTTTTTTTTGCAAATTGCTGGGTGATGTTTTTCTCTCTCTTAAACCTCAGGACTACATACTCATATGCACATAATCTGAATAAACTTTATACTGGGTGGCTATATAGGATAGCTGATGAAATAGACTTGAATAGAATAATAGAGTTGGAAGGGACTTTAGAGGTCTTCTAGACTTGATTATCTTTTCTACCTTTGGCTGAAATTTGAAAAAGGAAAAGGCTGCTACCTTTGAGAAAGAACAAAGTACAGCAGTAAAAAGCATGTAAAACCCTTAATATAGTTGGACATCTAGTAAATAATGTGAATTATATAAGTAATTTGCTGCAGCTATGTTTGTTGCCCATCACAGCAAACATTTGTCCTATTTCCTGCTATATGCTACTGTATACAGAAGGGACTGTTGGTTAAAAAAGCTTTTGGGCTCTGTCACACACTCGAATACAGGGGTGTCAAACTCGATTTCATTGAGAGCCGCATGAGGGTTGTGTTTGACCTTGGGGGGCGTGGTTAGGGGGGGCGTGGCCAGCTCGATGTCACTCGTGTTGGGGATACCTGTGGTAGTCCAAGTGCTCTGCAAGCAAAAACGGGCTCCCAACCTCCGTTTTCAGCTGCGACAGCCTCCTGCATCCCTCTGCCAGCAAAAATGAAGCTGAGGAGGGCCGCACACAGCCCTCCCGACCTCTGTTTTCTCTGGCAGAGGCACCGCGGGCTGGTTCTTCGCTGTTTCCAGGGCGGCCCCACGAGCCAGATCTAAGCACCCCATGGGCCGGATCCGGCCCCTGGGCCTTGAGTTTCCCTGCTATAATATAAACAGCCCATTGCAAGACAAAGCCTTCTTTACGGAAGATTATGGAATGTAACCTGCCAAGTGTGTTGGTAGAGCTCAGTTTTTCCTTGTCTATAGTTGCGAGTGAACAACTGGGAAGCTTCTGTGCTCCTGGCTTCTAGTCCAGTGTCTTTAACCACTACACCAAAGTAGCTTTCATATTTCACATTCAGAGCTTATTGGACCATGCCTATAAACAAAGAACTGCATTCTACCTAGTGAGGATGTCCACTTCTTAAACTTCTTTGCACCTCAATTACAGGAAGAAATGTACATCTTTATGGAGTATTGTGACGAGGGGACCCTGGAAGAAGTGTCAAGGCTGGGCCTCCAGGAGCATGTTATTAGGCTCTACACAAAGCAGATCACAACTGCCATCAATGTGTTGCACGAACATGGTATAGTGCATCGAGATATTAAAGGTAGAGATTTATTTAGATTTCTCTTCTACTTTGGACTGCCCAGCAGACTTTTGTTTAAAGCCAGATGTGGGTAATATACATTTTAGAAACCAATCGCTTCAAATAACATGCTGCATGATTTTCAGCCTTTCTCACTTCCTCTTCTCCGCAGTTGGATGTTTTAAAAGAGGTTTGCTTGCTTGCCAGCCAGAATTTATGGCTTATTGTACCTTTCACAGTTGTGATCAATATTTATAGATAAAGGGAACAGAAGGTAATTAGGAAATAACAGACAATTTTGACGCTTCCCACTGAATCTGAAGGGTGCCTTTGGACTGTGACCATCACTTTGCTGATAAATGAAATCACTTTTCAAGACACAAATGGGGACACATTGCAACAATAATGACATCAGCATTCACAAAAGAAAATATTACATGCTGACGTTTCGGAGATTGTTTAGGGAATAGAGGCAGCAGGCAGTTATGCTTGACTACATGATGTTAATGGTTGTTTTTCACCATTAGCTGAAGCAGTGAGATAGACCTGCCTGAATGCTGCTCAGTTTCTGCTTCTCTCTCTCTCTCTTGAAGATCATTTTCAGTTTCCATAGCAATGCACTTAGGAGGCATCCTGCCAATGGAAGCGCTTCCTCCCTTTCAGAGCTTAAACTGGAGTAGAAAAATAGGAACAACTGCTATCAGTCTTGTGGGATCAGGAATTATGCAGACAAATGAGAGTTTTTCTTCCCGACTCTTCCTCGTGCTTAGAGATCGCAAAAGGGATATAAAAATGAAAGACCCCCATCTTTTATTTGGAGAATGCAGGAATGCTGCATCAGAAATAAGATTCAGATAAATGAATCAAAGGAAAAGTGTGATTCCCCCATCCTTGATTGCATACAAGATATTTATAGGAATTTGTAAGGAAGGATACAGGTAGTCCTCAACTTAGGACCACAATTGTGCCCAAAATTTATGTTGCTAAGTGAGAAATTTGTTAAGTGAGTTTTGCCACATTTGTAAAGTGAATCACTGCAGTTGTTAAATTAATAACACGGTTGTTAAGTGAATCTGGTTTCCCCATTGACTCTGCTTGACTCTAGGACACTGCAGCCATCATAAATGTGAGTCAGCTGTAATCTGAATTTTGATTACGTGACCATGGGGATGCTGCAATGGTCATAAGTGTGAAAAATGGTCATGTCACTTTTTTTCAGTGGCATTGTAACTTTGAACGGTCACTAAATGAACTGTTATAAGTCGAGGACTACCTGTATTAACTGTCCAGATATTTATAATGTGTATACATTTATAGTTGAGCCTGATAGTTCTGAAGCAATTTGGAGCTAAAATCTTCTGTAATATTTAATTATGAAATCTTATTTATTTATTTATTCATTCATTTATTTATTTTGGCTTTTAGGAGCAAACATCTTTCTTACATCATCAGGATTGATAAAGCTGGGAGATTTTGGCTGCTCGGTAAAATTAAAGAATAATACCCAGACAATGCCTGGAGAGGTGAATAGTACTCTGGGAACTGCCGGTAAGGAAGAACATACAACAAAATCTCTGTATATAACACCGTCTAGTGGCCACTGAGATTCTCTACTGTATGCTATTGACTTCATGCCTTGATTTTATTACGAGAATGTTAAGTTCTGATCTACAACAAAAGTATCCATCCTCCATTCCAAGTACTGGCTTAGCTACTGTTTAGGTTTTCAAGATTGATCAACCTTGCTTAAAATCCCGCCACCTTCTGGAATATCAGTGCCACTACACAGCTATAAATCTAAATCAAAAATCAAATCTTCAGATTGCATTGTTGGGATTGTCCAAACTGTGCATATCAGTGAAGTGCTCATCAATATCACCTGTTATCATTACCTTTGCTACTATGCAAAGAGATTTTATAACCTCTCCTGCGCGAGCTGCACTGGCTCCCGGTGGTCTTCTGAGTGCGCTTCAAGGTTCTGGTTACCACCTTTAAAGTGCTCCATAGCTTAGGACCTGGTTATCTACGGGACCGCCTGCTACCACCAATAGCCTCCCACCGGCCAGTACGCTCCCATAGAGAGGGGCTCCTCCGGGTGCCGTCAGCCAAACAATGTCGACTGGCGGCCCCTAGGGGGAGAGCCTTCTTTGTGGGGGCACCTACAATCTGGAACGAGCTCCCCCTGGAGATATGGAGGATCCCGGATCTTCGCACCTTCCGTCACGCGCTTAAAACGTTTTTATTTCATCAAGCTGGCCTGGCCTAAATCTTCTCCTTTTTTAAATTTAAATTTTAAACACAAATTTTAATCTGTTTAATTATGGGGTATTTTAAAATTCAGCCAAATTATTTAATCCGTTTTAATCTATTTTAAATTTTGTATCTCTGTGTTTTATCTTCTGGCTGTTCACCGCCCTGAGTCCTTCGGGAGAAGGCCGGTATAGAAATTTAATAAAATAAATAAAAATAAAATAAATAAAAATAGGGATGTGCACCTGTTTGGATGCAGAACAGAAAAGATGTTTTGGAAGGGCTATGCATCCACTTGGTGCACCTGCAAGCCAAATTTTCCTTGCTCTCACTAAAGCTGTGTGCAGTGTTAGGAAAATAGGCTTATGCATTATGGAGACGGTAACTGGGTATGATGGCCTTATTGCACCTTGTTGATGGTTGAGATCAAATGTGCATTTTCCTGGGACAGCATGATTCTGTGCATGGAGTGGAAAAAAGCAGGGATTCTTAAAGAAAGCCCAGACTTGGGTAATGAACCAGGGGTAAAATCTACTTATGTTCCCTACCAGTTTGTAAGTGCACGCGCTGTGTACGATCCGTGCCTGCGTCCTCGCATGGACGCCATCATCAGGTCCAATTTTTGACCCTCTACGCGTGCGCATAGCGTTCTGTGCATGCGCAGAGGGTCAAAGACGGGTTACTTCCTGGTTAAAACCAGGAAGTGATGACATCCAGGTGGGTGGGTGGAGCCTCGCCAGCGCTATCGGTTCGCGCAAGCCAGATAGAACTAGCAGGATTTCACCACTGTAGTGAACCACATGCACCTCACACTCCAAAGCTGCTTTTCTTCATTTGGATCCAAGTAGCTGTGCACTACTAAGGCTTTACAATATTAACTTCTAGCTCTGTACTAGAGACATAAAACTGTATGTGAAAATATTTCCCTTGCACTGGAATGAGTGGGACACCTGTAGCTCTTTCATAAAGAGAAGGTGTCTTGGAAAGGCACAATAAGATTTGTGAAAATGCTTCTAAAGTAAGCAGAAATGTTTACGTTAAGTTCATATAGAATAGCTGAAGGTTGTGCTTTGTACTTAGTAACTTGGTAGCATAGATGGGTAGTTTACAACTGATCTTGCTTTGGTTTCTCGGACAAATCCTTTTGTTGTGAAGGCTCCTGTTCCTTTTGTTGCATAAACTTGATGTGATCCTTTGTGTTTTTTCAAAGCATACATGGCTCCTGAAGTGATTACTAGAGCTAAAGGAGAAGGCCACGGGCGAGCAGCAGATATCTGGAGCCTTGGATGTGTTGTGATTGAAATGGTCACAGGGAAGGTAAGTCTCCTATATGACATTCAATCAGTTTAGTTACTGGATGATCTAAAACAGGGGTCGGCAACCTTAAACAGTCAAAGCGCCACAAAGGTCCTAACCGGAAGCCCCCCATTCAGTTCTGGAGTCAACTGGAAATCTGGTTCCCCCCGCCATAGAATCTCCTCCTAGCACAGCGTCCTTTTTCCTCTGCCGACCGGAAGTCTGGTTCCCCCACCATAGTGTCTTCTCTGCGCGGCATCCTTTTTCCTCTACCTGTCCTAACCGAAAACCCTATCAATTGTGGAGCTGACTGGCAACAGGGAGCCTCAGCAGAGGGATGAAAGAGCCACATCTTGCTCCAGAGCCGCAGGTTGCTGACCCCTGATCTAAAACATGCCATTATTGGATTTCTGGGAAATTAAATAACTTGAACTTTGCTTGGTTAAAAGTCACTGGCAAGAGAAGAATTAATTTTGACTGAAAAGCTGAGCATACTCTCCTCAGCTTAATAAAAAGAACTATTCGACTGCATAGAATCTATTTATTAAAGTTGAAGTATGACAGAATCTTGTCCTTGCAATATCATTTAGTTCATTTATCTTTTTGAGCATAGTTAAAGACCTCAGGAAGTCTTCACAGACTTCTGCTGTCTCCAAATAGGGAGTTAAGCTAGTTTCCAGATTTCAGATAAGCCAACATTGTAAATAAAGTCCAACTGTTATAAGAGCCGCCTGGGAACATTGTTTGATGCATTACTTGGTTCTTAAATATATTAATGGAATAGAGAGACAGCTAAATCTTGCCCATTGATTGGAATTGTCTCCCACTCCATGTGCTTATTTATGAATCTTTATACTCAGGGTTATTTGTTATGCTTATCAGAGCTTATTGTCCTCAAAGAAGAAATGCACCAACTAACTCACCACAATGTATACATTGTCTAGTCAGTGAGAAAATTCAATTTCTCAACTTAGATATTCCTGCTTTGTTACAGAGACCCTGGCATGAATTTGAACACAACTTTCAGATCATGTACAGGGTAGGGATGGGTCATAAGCCTCCGATTCCTGAAAAGATAAGTCCAGAAGGAAAAGGTTTCCTTTCTCATTGCCTGGAGAGTGATCCAAAGATGAGATGGACAGCTAGCCAGCTCCTCGATCATTCGTTTGTCAAGGTTAGTTAAGCTATGACTATTCTTGTTAGTAACTGTGGGGGTCTTATTACACAAGAGTAACTGTTTAAATTTAAAAAGCTTGTGGATTTTAGTTCTAGTCTTCATAAGCAATTACTACACGTTTTTCTTCTTTTAGAATCATCAGAAGAACTGAAGCAGCATAAATAATTCAGTAGTACAGAACCCCTAACTAACTGGGAGATAAAGACATTGCTTGCATTTGCAGAGTTTTCCCCTATTGGCAACTTCCAAATGATTAGACTTTGTGTGCCATTGGGACAAGGCCCAGTGCACAAAACTGAGGTAGGGGTAGATTTGGGAGAGCTACAGTTTTGCTGCCGGGCTAAGCATCTTTAAAACAAAATTATCCTAACTCTAACCAGATATGCTCAGCGGCCATAAGATGCTGGAGTTAGATGGGTGAGGGTGTGAAGGGCATTGGCTGGAATCCAGCTCAGCGTAATTCCAAAGTGCGATATTTGGCTTAATCCAGGGGTATCCATCCTTGGCAACTTCAATACTTGTTGACAAGTATTGTCAACCTGCCAGATTTCTTATCTTATCTCTCCTTGTTACCACCAGGTGTGCACAGATGAAGAATAAAGCTATGCACATGGTTGCCTGTACTCGGGTGAAGTATTTTTTGAATCACTACTATATGTAATATTTACATTTGGACTGTGTTGAGACACAGGATATGACTCAAGGCCTAACATGACTGAAGACTGCACAAGTGACAGGCGTCACTTTTACTGCTGCTGCTGTTTGTTTCCCTTGGCACCTGTTGTTCCCCTGGCAGCCCCCATGAGTTTAAAGAAGCTGCATGTTTCAGTGAAAGTGCCATTACTACTGTATAATGGACCATGAACTTATTTTTGTCCTTTCTCTGTTTCTCAGATGACTGAGAACTGTAATGTTAATATGTAGGATTTTTGAACTTTTAGGTTCAAAAACAAAGTTAGTGTTATATCAAGCAGTCTGAACTTTATTTTTAATCTCCTGTTTGTTGAGTGCACTGACTGTGAACTTCTACTTTTCTGTTTTTTTGTTTGTTTTTTATTGGCCAGCTTGATTTGTTATGCAGACGTTGATTGAAGAAATTTAAAAGCTTTTTCTCAATAAATGGTTTATTTTAGGAAGTCTTTTGTTTCCTATTTTGTTTGAAGCTGATACTTAAATGGCTTTATTAGTCTCGGGAGTCTTATGTGAGGGTTGCACTTGTGTTTCAATGGTGTAGCTATTTGAACTATAGTTTGGATAGGCTTTTAATAATTTTTGAGAAGGTAAGTAGCACCTTTACTATTGCTTAGTTATGCTTATATCTTGCCACCAAAGCTCAATTGAAGTGTGAATCCAGATCTTCAGATGTAACTGATGTAGGAATCAGTTATGTTCCTCACCTGTAGTTATAGCCTTCAGTGACATATCTCTAGAGACTCTCTAGGAGTCTCTGGAGGCTGGGGACAGCAAGAAACATCACTTCCTGTCCAACCAGAAGTTGGGAAACGGGCCGTTTCTGGCCTCCGGGGGGTGGGGATAGCCATTTTCACCCTCCCCAGAATTATAGAGAGGCTCTGGAGCCAGATGAGAGAAAAACAGGCCTACCGGGCCATTGCATGCCAGGAGCGGGGGGGGGGATGGTTGCGCGCAGGGGTGGGGCACATAGAATTATGGCTGTGACCACACGCGCGCGCAACCCCCCTGCGGCCCCCCCTCCTGGCATGCAATGGCAAAAATGTTAGCCATCACTGTCATAGAGAAAAATGGTTATCGGCAAAGAATAGCTAAATTGTGTATGATTATCAAAACAAAAGTCTAGCAAAGAAGATTCTAATTCAATTCATGCACATCTGGCTACCATTATAAGGGCTTAAACTTAATGTTCGCAGTTCTCTCATACAGACGACTGAATTGCTACATTTTAATATTTGCTTTTTTACTCCTGTACTTGTTTAAATCTGATGTGGCTTTTCCCTGTACAATATCCATATTTACAGTTCTTTTAAAGACACATGCATGCGTCACCCTTGATATAGTATGCTTATATTTAGCACTGATTTCTCAGCACCATTCTATTTTGTTAATGATGTGTTGAAAAATACATTTACAACTCACATCTAAGTATACTGCTATTTTAGCAATAATCAAGCTATATGGAGGCATTCGTAACATAATCCTCAAATCCAGAACATTTGCCCCATTACAACACATAAGTTGGTAGAGGTTTACTGTGGGATATAATCTTCTTTGGCATTTGGGTTAAAAGTTGATTAAAACATGGCATCTAGGTCAGTTCACTTCTTTAGACTTGAGAACAATGCTTGTCAGTAAAGCACTAAATGGTTAATTTTGCTTACATTATTCTTAGTGTTTGCATTTCATTTGGTTCTGGAAGTTGAAAGAAATTAAGCAGGAATGAGGCAGCCTTGTAAAATAAAGTAATTCTGCTGTACATGGAAGAAATTTTCTGTTTCCAAGAAATACATCAAAAACAACACTGGGCAGGAGGATCCAGTTGATATTCTGATCAATATTATCCATTGAAAAGAAAAGTTCAACAGGAGATTCTTTTTTCAAGTGAACTTTGAAATGTGGTAAATATAAGGGGGGGGGAATCATAAAGTCTATTAGAGTAATAAATAGATGGGTAAGTAATGGATTGAATGCAGCAGTAAAGTGAAGTGTTTTGGAAATCACTAGTTTAGCATAATGGAAAAAGGAAACTGAGCGAAGGAATTTTAATACATTATCTTAAATGTCTCCATACTACAAGTAGTCCTCGACATTTAGATCGTTGCTTGAAAACCACTTACAGGTAGTCCTCAACTTATGACTATAATTGAACTCTAAATTTTTATTGCTAAGAGAGAGAATTGTTAAGTGAATTTTCTTGCCACAATTAAGTTCATCCCTACAGTTAAATTAGTAACACAGTTGTTTAGTGAATCTAGCTTCCTCAGTGACTTTGCTTGTCAGAAGGTTGCAAAAGGTGATCACATGACCACAGGACACTGCACAGGACTCATCATATGAGTCAATTGCCAAGCATTTTGATAACATGACCATGGAGAAGCTGCAATCGTCGCAAGTGTGAAAAACAGCCATAAGTCATTTTTTTCAGTGTCGTTGTATCTTCAAACGGTCAAATGAACTCTTGTAAATTGAGGACTACCTGTCTATCAGGAATGAACTTACCTGCATACAGGTCCGCTGGATTAATGGTAACAGACATGTCGAAAGCAACTGGGCTAAGATAAAAGGGCAAGCTAAAAGAATCTGTTGCTTGGAGTCTGCTATAAATCATCAAAGCTGTCAGAAGAGGTAAAACAGGATTGACGTTTCAAAAAAATTGAAATGGTTTTGATGAAAGTTTCAACTGTCCAGATATCTGCTGTAACAAGACTCATTTTGCCAAATATATCAGCTAAATTCTTATGTTGCTGATAATTTTCTCTTTCAAAAGTACAAGGTTGATTCTGTTATCTTGGATTTGGTCCTTACTAACAAGTCCACAGAGTATTTTTAAATGGTTGGGACATAACTACTAAAAACAGTCTACCTCAAAAAATGGATTTTAGAATGCTAAACAAACCATTGTAGTATAAAAGTTGGTTTGTTACTTAAGCCACAGAACTATAAACTTTTGTTTACAAATGAAAATAGCAGGTTTGCAAATTTATTTGGTCTAAATCAAACAATCTACATTAGAGTCTGGTGTAATATATTAGAATATGATAAACTCCACAGGGAGACATAATAGCAGCAGTGCAGATCTATATATCGAAGGGGCCAGAGTACTATCCAAGCTGAGATAAATATTATCTATATTATAATATAAATAATTTTCATGATCAATATCTATATACTAGGAATACAACCAATGTAACACCTGTATTTAACATTGAAATTATTTTAGAAAAGACAGGCTACATATTTTACTGTCTAATTTGGAAAGTAGTATTAAAGGTAATATTGTGCATATAGAAAATAAATTTCAGTGAATAAGAATTTCTATAGAAATAACTTCTCTCACTAATGCTTTTGAGTTCCTTGGGAAAGTTGATGTATGAATAACTGCATTGTGTTGGATATTTCTATAAATGGACTTTCAAACAACTTTTACCTTCACTAAAAACTTGAGATTAAAAAGGCAGTCTCTTATAGATTCATAATGATTAAAGAACAAAAGCAAAAAAAAGTAAAATCGTAAAAAGTAATACAGTAGAAGACCGCAAGAAACAGATTTCTTTAGGATATGTAATTATGACTGGAAATGTTAAACCTTTCCGAATATAATAAAGGGTTGAGAATGAATTCTTGGAGCCAAGTCTGCAAAGGAATTAACATGCAAATAAAAAAATGGGATTGCAAAATAAAAGAGAAATACATTCACTTCTCCATCTGAAGTGAATTGAAAACAAACTGGTAAAGTGTCTTGGCAAACTGAAAACAAATGTTAGGAGGAAAGTAGTCTTATTTTTATCAGGCTGGCCAGAGGATAAATATTTGGATAGTGCTAAGTAGCTCAGTTAAAGTACTACTCAAGAATCACTCATTGGTTAAAACAATTATTTCCACAACAATAAAGAGATTCGAAGTGAAACTAAACAAATTAAAATGCATTTGGAATACAGACTTCATAACAAGCCTCTCGGCTTTCCAGAGGCAGCTTATTGGACACAATTGGGAAATAGGCCACCAGACTAGAAAGAGCAAAGTAAAATAGTTCTTACTTTCTTAGTTAAATATATAAAATACTCATTTTGGTCATCTTATAGGAAAGTAAATTTTATTTCATATTTTAATCCATTAAAGATTTATTCAGAAAAAAAAAGAATATTAATTCATTCATTTGCTTCCTTCCTATACTATGTCTGCATATTTTCTCTTCCTTAATTTAAAAAAAAGAATTGTTTGTCTGGAAAATCTGAATAAAAACAAAGTATAGAAAAAAATAAAATAAATTGCAGAATATTGACTCTTGTTGCCAGCTGGAGCAGGGGAGGAGATGGATAGAGAAGAGACGTGACTTCAGTGAAGGCATGAGCTCTTTCTACAGATTCCTGGTCTTCATGATTGAAGACAGATGTGCACAGCAGTTCACAAGCTTGTTCCCTTTGGGTATGAAGCAGTCTCTGGAGATTTCACTTTTGCTTTTCCTTGTGTCCATGGTTGCCGTAAGTTGAGCCTTTGTTAATTTCTGTTACTCCTATCATCCATCGAACACCAACTGAAACTGAAATTTTAAAAAAAGAGGGTATCTGGTGTTAAACACAGCGAAGTAAGGAGAAAACTAATTGCAAATTCGCTCTCATATATGAGAGCATATACAAACTTTATATTGCACTATTAGTAGTCTGCCGTTGGGATATCATGCTAGAAATAAATGCTTTTCCTCTGTAGTTTTAAAAATATTGGAGGAGAAAAGGCAGGCACAAAAACACAGACTGATGATTGTCAGATACTTTGTTCAGCTAGACCACAGGTGTCAAATTTGCGGCTTCATGTTGCTGTCAGGTGATGTTTCATGATGTTTTTCCCCTTCGCGGAGCTGTGGTGGGTGTGGACTGCGCATGACACATTCGGCCCGCAGACCGCCAGTTTGACACCCCTGAACTAGACGGATTGCTGTCCATTTTATCTCCTTAAAGCTATATCACTAATTTAAAGTTATTTATATATCCCTTACTGGAAATGGTTTTTGTGTGTGAATTGGTTAAAACAATACAACAATTTCTCGAATGAAGAATTATTTTTTTTAAAAAAAACCTGATTTCAAACCTGATTGGTGGTGCCAGAAGCCAAAACAGAGTTCAGAAAACATTGAGAGTTTATTTTAGGCAACCTATATATAATGGCCAAGGCAAATTGGTGCCAGATAAGAGTCAATGGACTTTGGGGGGGGGGAACTCGGGTGTTTTTTGGGGGTGACTCCAGACTGACAATGTACTTGACCCAGGCCTTGGGCTCAACCTGGTCATCTCCTTACAACTGGCTAGTTTGGGGGCATTAAAATAATACTATATAAGCCATTCAAAAGTCTCTTGAACATCAAAAGGCTTATTTCTGGATAATGTGGTGACTAGCCTGTAACCTTTGATATTTAATGACTTCTAAAAGCATGACCCTCCAACAACCTAGTCAACACAATTTTGCATCCTATAATTGCAAGGATATTATAAATTAACTTCTAAAACTCTTCTCCCTCAGTGATGCTAGCAGCAATGTCTCTTACAGCATAAATGATTGCCAAGCGTTTTGACAGCACTGAAATTCAACAACAATAAATCAATACAATAAAATATTATTTGCAGAGAGCACAAATGCTGTCATCATTCCTCCACCCCCAATATATATTCACTTGCTACAGAATAGTATGGACTATGTACAGAAAATTCATTGTGATATTAGAAAGACTGATTCAGCTGAGCTTAACGGTTTTGCAACAGGCTATTAAATAATCCTATAACCACACTTCCAAAGCAGAATAACCAATCACCAAATACATCATTTGGTGAAGACTCTCAGCAGCTCCAGCTAGGGAAATCTAACAATCTGACAAATATAAGATATATGATTCCCATTATATTAAAATAGTTTTGAATAAGCGAAATTAAAGCTACATTGGTCATAAAAATAAGAACATAACGCCTTTTGCATAAACTATATATACCGTATATGGCTTACTGGACTGGACAACATTCTGTGTGCAGAACTTGACTGCTCCTTCATTTCTTTCCAAACGGATCTTATATATGACAACAGCTTTCTGTGATTATTACTGGCCATTAAGCCATGTCCTAAATGGAAAAGGTACTCTGTGGTAGTGGTAGTCCATGCAAAGTTTCAGGTTGACATAAAAATGTAACAACTGGTCTCCTCCATTTTTACATGCAATTCGAATTATTTCAAGTCAACTTCGTTGTAGAAAATACAGCTATGGTAATATAAGGAAATTACTGTTTTCTGTTTAACTGGAATCTCAGTAATAACCAAGAGAGAGAGAATAGTACTGTAAATTCTGTTTTCACAATATCTCATCCCATCTCTTGTTATTCTAATGGACCTGAGTGAGATACTCAGTCCTGGGTCAGCTCAAACAATTTCACTTACTGGCGTCTAGCCTTCTTCAAGGTTCTTAACCATTAGACTCCTAGCAGAGGCCTAGAAAGGAGGAGAAAGAAAGAGAGAGAGAGAGAGAGAGAGAAAGGAAACATGCGCAGGAACGCATGCACCGTTCAATTGAAACTACATGTTCATGCACTTTTATAAAAGACATTGTGTTGAGTTTGACTGTTGCAGATATTATTGAAAAGAATCCATACTCTCTAGCATAAGTACACCCTCGCTTTTTAAAGGGTATGGGACTGGTCCTCATTCACTGACTGCCTTGTTTAACAGCCATTTCAAGCTACAAGGGTTGGGGGGGAAAACCTGCTTTGTGACCACCCCTTCCATTTACAGTCACTACAGCATCCTGCAGTCATGTGATCGTCATTTGGATCCTTGCACATTTACAACAATTGCAGCATCCTGCTGTCATGTAATTGTCTTGAGAGCTGCACAACCGGCTTCCAACAAGCAGGGAGAACGCAGAAGTGAAATCAGAAGCCATTAATTGAGATGTGATGTCTCGCTTAATGTCCACAATGATTGCTTAATGGTGAGAGTCAGACTAAATCACAAGATTATTTTGCTTAGAGACCAGGACACTCAGTAACAAGTTTCCAGTCCCAACTGCTATTAGTAAGCAAGGCCTATTTGTACTTTCTATTCAGTTATGTTACTAATCCAGAATCCATTTTAATTCTTGCTGCAAACAGATAACGAAGAGGGAAGGGAATTGTTTAGAGAACTGTGTGTGAGAGAGACATGTGTGCAAGGTAAAGAATTCAAAATGTCTTAAATATATGACCAATTTCTTTGTAACATGGTCATAATGCTTCTAATAATTAGCCAATTTCATGTACAGCTGAAATTGAACTAGATGAATTCTGTCTTAATAAAGGAGAATATATGTAGCTCAAGATTGAAATGCGGGGTCTTTGGTGCTCCCTGAGCCTGGGTTTTTTTTTTTTTTTGGCAAACGTTCCATTCACCACTGATGATATTACCTAGTGTGGGCATTGAAACGTCTGCCAGAAAACAACCAAGCTCAGAATTCTATATTTTTGAACAGCAGCTTAATAAGGCTAATATACTGGCATTTACCTGGAAAATGAAAACTATGGAAAATAAACATCAGAGGAAACAAATATACTTGAGGTTGTGATAGCAGCCACTAGTATTGCATCATTCATAGCTGTGGTGGGTTTCAAAAATTTTTACTACCAGTTTGGTGGGCGTGGCTTGGTGGGCATGGCAGGGGAAGGATACTGTAAAATCTCTCTTCCCTCCCCACTCCAGGGGAAGGTTACTGCAAAAACCCCATTTCCTCCCGATCAGCTGGGACTTGGGAGGCAGAGAATAGATGGGGGTGGGGCCAGTCAGAATTTTTACTACCGGTTCTCCGAACTACTCAAAATGTCCACTACTGGTTCTCCAGAACTGGTCAGAACCTGCTGAAACCCACCTCTGATTCAGAGACTTCATCAATCAATTATATATGGAGCTTCCCTATAGAGGATACTTTGTGTGAAGAACAATCCACTTCACATATGCTACGGTGCATATGACGTCCTTCAACATGTACAGAAGAAAACCTCATGCTGGTGAGAGAAAATGCTGTTGATGGGGCCCGATATTGGGCGAATGTCATTTAGTTTTAATCCTATTTATTTTACATACTTTTCTATGTACTATATTTCTATGACCTATTTTATACTTATTTTACATGCTCAATGTTGACCATTATATGTCTACACTTTGAAGGTGCTTCTGACATGAATAAAGAAAGAGTCAATTATTATCCGAACTCTTCTAACTGATGGAGTTCTCCCTCTGCTGGATGGTTTCTTGTAAATTCTTGTGAAACATTCCATGTTTACCACAATTGTGCAGCACTCCAGATTTAAAGGCAAGAAGACATTTTACAGAGCATGAGACAATAGCATAGCATCTATCTGCAACCGTGTCCTTTATCAGGATTGCATAGCTGCCCTGTATAGTTGTAGCATGACCCCCCAGGCAAAGATATATTAAGAAGCTGCAGATGAGTAATATGTATGCACCCCTGTGTGTTCCAAAGTACTTTTCTACAATGTTCATCAATATGCTCTTCCTGTATTTTCTCCACCTGATTATTACATACTATTATTTTGAACATCCCAAGCTCATCCTTCGCCTTTCTTGTCTCTTTTTATGTCACATTTTTTAGGATTTAAACTTGTAGGCAATGTCTTTCCACCACCCACCCACCCCTGGTTAAATTCCTCATTAATGCCTTTGTGGCTGAAGAGGAATAATTTCTATTAATGTACAAAAAGCAACTTTATGACCTCCCTCATCTACTTTTTGAACCTAGCACATCATCTAGAAGAGATTTTTCAACTTGAAAATCTACTGACACAATAGCAAAAAAGGCCCTAAGAAACCAAAACACTTGTCGGTCACAGAAGCCATCGAAATGTGTTAAGATTTATATCCTGTCTTTCCTTCAGGAGCTCAGCTAGACAGGCATTCTGCTCATTCTTTACACGATGAGAGGGGTAGGATTGTACAAGAGCAAGAGATTGATTTGTTGAACTGCCGTGTCTGAGGAAAGTCTTGAATCTAGATCTCCTTGCCCTAATCTAGGTCAACATCTTAACCACACCACCACACCGGATCTCTCAAATGGCCACTATTCTGCTAGATACTATTAAGTGGAGTGATACAAATTAGCTAAAAACAGCTAATGTCTATGCAGGACTTCATTTAAATCAATGTAACCTCAAATGTCCTTTATATAATGCATGTGCTCAAACCAAATACCTCCTTACCAAATGACAAATGCCCTTCATTAGAGCAGCATGTTGCATATCCAGCTGTCACAATAAAGTATTATTTAAAGACCATAATGAGGCCAAGTCCAACTTTATTCAACTCTTGTCTTCCCAAAGCAAGATAATTTTTCAAAACTGAATCTCTGGAATTCAAATAGCTTATTCAAATTACTCCTCCGGAGTAGATATAAATCTCAGATTATCTTTTAACCATCTACCATGCTGTAATTCAACATCTGGACTTTAATGCTACTTTGGGATGCATGTGCATTAAAGATGGTTTCCTTATATTGAATGAAGAAAATAGTACTAACGTGTGCTGCTTCAAGACAGTGTAATAGTATTTTGCACCTCTGTTTAAAACATTGTTACAATAGCTTCTTTCACATTATGTTAACAATTTTAACTAAGTGGTCATCTTGATAGTTTTCAGAAAATAATTTGGGTTGCAGAGTTGAAATAATTCTATATGTAAATTCATTTCTTAAAATTACTTCTTCTATCATCAAATTAGTTCCAATCTTAAAAGATTCACCTAACATTCTATCGGCTAGTAATTGACAGTGATAATATTCAACAGGTTTACCAATAATCTGCAGAATGTATTCAGTATTGATTAATTACATAAAATAATAGCTTATATTAAAATACTCCTATCCAGCAAGGCTAAAGTTGCTGATTTAGTTTAGCAAATAATGTCTCCATTTTGGAGAAAAGAAGATGGGTGATAATGTTTGCTATTATCCTTTTTTAATTTTTTCCATCATGTTATGATGAACTATTAGTATTTCAACCATTCCAGATAATAAAAATTATGGAACATTAGGAATATTAAAAATGTAATCTCAAAATCAATTAACCTGGTGTAGTGTTTAAGAGCTTCTTTGAATTAAATAAGGAAAGTCAGAAGAAATTTGTAATAAATGGGTTTGACAATGCTAGATTGTGGTAACCAGATTTACTATCATTATACACATTTCTTCATAGTATGATATGAGTAAGTAACTAGATATTTCCAGCTTTCAAAACAGTAATAATTTCTATTGAAATTAAAGTATTTGTTAACTGGCTCTGACATTTCTGTGTCTATTTTGCAGCAGACTCGTCTGGTTCAAATAAAATAGCTTTTATTGTGATATTTCTGCTATGTAGAAAGATTCAGTGATTAAAATCTGCACTTGCTTGAAAGTTTAAAAAGTCAACATTTTTATAATGGTTTCAAATAAACTGCATGCAAAAACATGCAGCCATGCATGCAACCAGAGTCAGAATTGTTGTGATGTTTCACTGTAACCCACAACTATTTTCCTTTCAAATGTTGGGTTCTCTGTTTTAGGAAATCAATCTTAAAATTTACCCTGATTATAAAATGAATAATATTCTTAATATCCTTTCCATCACAAAAATCGATGGGTGCAGCCTCTCCCATTACATTAGCCATACAGTAGTTGTGATCATGCAGGTTTAATCTCATTATTTTATGTGTTTTAAGATCAGCTCATTCTCTTGTCTGTTAAATGTTTATGTTGGAAACATTTCATAACATTTTAAGTTCCTCTTACCATTAAATATTCAAAACCAACATCATGATTTCCTTCTTTAAAAAAGAGCAAAGCTCTTTTTGACAGATAGTTCAGGAAGCAATCAAACTTTCGCTGCTGATGCAACGTTGCATCAAAAATGTAAGAATTTCTGCTCCATCTCTTAATGGAAGGGGGCGAAGAGGACAGGATGTAAACCTTTGGAGAGATACAATAATAATAACAACACCTTTGTGTCATGGAACAAATATGGTGCAAAACTTCCTTTCTCTTATTTCCATATACAAAGGCTGATTCATTTCATTTAGTCAGTATGAAGCTGAGTAATAGTGCACCTTTTGATGAAAGTATCCTCCAAATTCCTTGCCTTGAACATGTGGGACAAGACCCTAGTTATGTAGTAGGACAAGTAGACAATCCTTAGAGTTGTAGCTTATGCTTATAGCAACTGAGTTGGCAAATCTGAGTTGGCTAACATACCCAAAATACAATTGGGGGACGACGACGACACACTCACAAATAATTGTTATGTAAATAAGCCGTGCCTGCATGCAAGTATTCCTCTGTACTATCTCACATCAATCTTTGCCATTTCTTATTCCAAACACCTTAAATGGTGAATACCCAGTTCAATTTTCAGGAACTGCCTGTAGGGAGAAAACGTATTTATTTGACACTATATATGAACATAGTGATATGTATTCTGCAGAAATGAAAGCTCTGGTACTGGTTTCACTTATCTTTAAAAAGCATGTTAGGCTGATGGGGCTAGACAGAACTTTATTAAAAATATAAAAAGTAATACAACTAAAAAAAGAAAAAAAGAAAAAATAGAAAGCACAGAAAAGAAAAATAAGAATATAATAAAGAAAAAGAAAATACATGAAGAAATGACTTTCCCCGGCATCACAAGTATAAACATTTTTAATAATTTATCATCTTATCAACTTCTCTTAAATATAACATACTACCTTCTTCCCATGTTCCATCTCTTTATCTATAAACAATTTCTTAAAGCCACTTTGTTCATCCTGGTCAGCAAAAGTCCATTTAGGGTTGCCAGAGATAACAATTATCTATTTTAACCTTGATCAAATAAACCAATGAAAAAAATAATAGACAGAAAACACTATCTCCTACATCCTAAATACATAGGAATAAATTGGTCAATGTATAAAACCAGTGCAGAATGTAAGTTACTTTGATGCAGTCAAAGTAAAGACTGCATTTCAGTCTTTGAATCAGGTGTAAAACTATGTACAGAAATCACAGTAGACTTTGCAGGGACCAGATTATATAAACTATAGAAAGGACAACACATATCTTTTTTCTCTGACAGCCCCAAATTATTGTAATGCCCCCTTCTGTCTCTTAATCTAGAAAAAGAAAATTTGGCCTATAGAAAATACAGGTAGTCCTTGATTTATGACCACAATTGAGCCCAAAATTTCTGTTATTAAGTGAGACATCTGGTAAGTGAGCATTTTACGACCTTTCTTGCCACAGTTGTTAAGTGAATCACTTCAGTTAGTAAGTTAGTAACCTGGTTGTTCAGTGAATCTGGCTTCCCCATTGACTTTGCTTGTCAGAAGGTCGCAAAAAGGGATCACATGATCCCAGGACACTGCAACCATCATAAATATGAATCAGTTGCCAAGCATCTGAATTTTGATCACATGATCATGGGAATGCTTTAAAGGTCATGGCTGTGAAAAATAGTCATAAGTCACTTTTCTCAGCTTTGAACGGTCATTAAATGAAGTGTTGTAAGTCGAGGACTACCTGTACTCAGGTTAGTGCCAAATTGCATTACATTACCTGGATAGTTGCAATGGTTGACTTCATGAGAGACAAACCAAAGGTATTCGTTATTAAAATATTGTCATGCACCAGTGGTGGGATTCAGCCGGTTCTCTACGGATCGCACAAACTGGTAGTGGTGACTGCAGGAGGCTCCACCCACCCACCCGGACGTAATGTGCGATTACTGTGCATGAACAGAAGGCCGTGTGAATGCACAGTTTTTGCATGCTCGTTTTTTGTGAACCCGTAGGGAAGGTAAGTGAATCCCACCTCTGCATGCAACAGAAATAAAACATACTTAGGAAAAAAAAAAGGGTATTCAAAGTGAAGGAAGTGAGACAATCTGCATCCTCAAAGCCCTGAAGATGGTAAAGGGGCCCAAGGGAAGAACTGTAAAGCAATGACACCAGCAAAACCACGGCATGATTCTGAAGGCTCTGCTTCAATTTTCTTCCACCCACTCCAATTACCCATTCACTTCTATAACCGATACAAAAATCATATTTGGCATAGAGCAGTGATGGCTAACCTTTTTGCCATCGCGTGCCAGGAGAGGGGGGCGGGGGAGGGTCGCGCGCGCACGTGCCCACGCGCATGCGTGCGCAACCCCCTCCCCCCCCGCTCCTGGCACATGATGGCCTAGTAGGCCCGTTTTTCTTTCTTACCTGGTTCCAGATCCTCTCTGTGTATCTGGGAAGGGCGAAAACAGCCTTTCCCACTCCCTTGGAGGCCCTACGGAGGCTCAAAGGGCCCATTTCCCAACTCTTGGTGGGACAGGAAGTGACATTTTTGCTGTCCCCAGCCTCCAGAACCTCTCTAGGAGTCTCTAGGAGCCTCTCTAGGAGTCTCTGGAGGCTGGGGACAGGAAAAAACATCACTTCCTGTCCCACTGGGAGTCGGGAAATGGGCCCTTTCAGCCTCCGTAGGGCCTCCAAGGGAGCGGGAAAGGCTGTTTTCGCCTTTCCCAGATACACAGAGAGGATCTGGAGCCAGGTAAGAAAGAAAAACAGGCCTTCCCCACCCCGCCCCCAGGCTCTCCAGAGGCAGGAAACAGCCTGTTTCCCTACTTCTGGTGGGCCCAGAAGGCCCGAAAATCAGCTGGCCGGCGCCCGCATGTGCCCCAGAGCTGAGCTGGCATGCCCACTAATATGGCTCCGCGTGCCACCTGTGACACGCATGCCATAGGTTCGCCATCACGGGCATAGAGCATTCAAGTTAAGTTTTAAATGCTTTAATCAATATTTGGAAGAAGTGCTGGGGACCTCATAGAAGCACAGAATCCCTACTAATTAAAGCAACCAATTCTTTATTTCAGACTTTAACGTGAGCCTGAATAGATGTGTTTGCTTTAATTAGTAGCACTATCCAAAATCCATGCACAGCTCTGATGATCAACAAGGAATTCCACACATCATAAAAGAAGAAAGAATCTATTTTGCTGCAGTTTCGGGCTGTCCATCATTTGTTCCTAACTAAGTACTTTGTAGAGTTTCCTAAAGTACACATTTGATCATTAAGCTCAGCAAGAAGTAGTGAAGTAAGAGGTAGGTCTTATCTAAGGATTTTGCTTTCCATAATGATAGTTCTCCTGCTTTAGATGAAGAGGCTGTGAGAAACCTATAACTTATATATAAGCAATGTTTCTCAGTCTTAATAACTTTAAAGATATGTGGATCTAAATTCCCAAAATTCTTGCAATAGCAGGGTTGAGAAGCATTGCTCTAGAGGGAAAGACAATAAAGAGAACACAAAGTGGAGGATTTCAAGACCACATTCCAGATAATTTGGAAATGAAAACTTGGCCTCATACACATACAGCTTTTCTACTCATATAGCCCTACCGTTTCTTATTCAACATTGCTTGAAAAACATAGGTGTTACTTGATGGGAAACTAGCATCATCAGAACCAATTGCCCATCTATGACCATTCATGCTCCATCCAGAATTTCATGAGAACAATAATAAAACAATATATACACTTGCTAGACAATGGCTGATGCACTTTCAGTTTATAACAATTTGGCTACAAAATAAAAGTAGAATGTTGAGCAAGATCAGTTCTTAAGCATAATTAATTAATTAATTACTCAACCAACCAACCAACCAATCAATCTGTATAGTTGCCCATCTCATCAGAAGCAACTCAACAGTGCACAACAATCATATAAAAAACACAGATTAAAAAACCACAGATGTGGGGGAAAATAAATAGCATAAAAAACAAATATACAAACCCCTAGGCAAAGAGAGAATAAAAATGGCAATCTTAACAATGGAGCCATCCAAGCATATCTCAGGTTCCCTGCGATCCCTAGGCCTCATAATATAACCAAGTGTTGAGGGCCTTCAGGAAAGTCAAAAAGGATGGAGCTAATTAATTTTGAGGGAAGAATATTCCTTAAGGTAGGGGCCATGGCAGAGAAGGCACGTCTCCTGGGATTTACCATATGTAGTTTCATTACAGAAGAGACCTGCAGCATGTGTCTTCTGCCAGATGATGGGACAGGGAGATGTAATTTTGGAGACAAGGCCCCTCAAGCAACCCAACCCCATACTATGAGTGGCTTTCAAGCTCAAAATCAGAACCTTGAATTGGACCCAGAAATAATCTGGCAACCAATGCAGCTCACAGAACAGAGATATAACATGTGGTCTTATAGAGGTAAATATAACTGCCTGTATCATTGCATTTTGTCCCAGCTGAAGCTTCTGGATACTTTTCATGGGAGCCCCATGTAGAACACATTACAGTAAGAGATGATTAAGGCATGAGTGACTCAGCAGAGAATTGATCAAACAGTTAAAAATGGCAGTGGGAAGTTTGCACCAGACTTGCAAGATTGATGTCAGCCCCTCCTGGTAAATCACAATTAGATGAGCTAATTCTATTTTATTGTAGGGTTACATTAACAACATCTTGCAAGTCTAAGCAATATCTTTCCTGCTGCCACCTAAGCCACTGATCAAGTAGGGTGGGTTCTTCCTAAATTTCCTTCTCTGACCATTAAGCCTCTGGGGCTCCTCCTTCTCGCTTGGTTGTTTCCCAGACAGCATCTCTTCATCAGCTCCAGAAGCAGTGGATCTTCCACTGTCCTCTATTCCATTCATACTAGGGAGGAAAAGCCAGGTGCTCTGAGACGCCATAAGGGTATTTTTAAGAAAGAAAGAAATGTCACAGAGAAAAGTTAGATGGATCTGAGAAACAATAAGCCACACGTTTGAAAATTTGCTAGTTTTACACGTTCTCTTCTGCCTTTTTTCTTCAGTATTTCCTAGTGCAGTTCCAACGCAGTTATGTAAACTTCTAAAAAACCAAGTAATTTGTAGGACAACAGCCCAATGAAATTTTAGATCACCTCTGTCTTCAGAGTTAAATTGAGATTACCAAAGCTCAACCTTACTCCTCCCACTCAAATTCATCTATCCACATTAGATGCTGAGGGCAGAGTTTTGGGGAGGGTTGTAAAGAGGGCCTTTATCATAGATGCAGCCTTGGGGCTGGAAACAACTCACCTGCAATCAAGACAGAGGCTACAGTGGCAAGTGTCAGGTATGAGCCACTGCTAATCATGTTGATGAGCAGCTTGAATAAAGGATAGAGTAGCAACAAGGCCCAGAAAAGCCAATTCAAGAGAGGCCATAGCCGCCGAGGAAGCACAAGCGGGATCCCTGGATAGCTTTCTGTCCTGTAGTATTCTTCTTGGAAGGTATCCTAGTCAGAAACAATATGGGAAAGAGCTGGTTATCTGCTAAATTCATCACTGCAAGCAGGAAGTGTGATTTCTCTCCCTATTTCTGGTGTTTCTGTTCCTCTAGGGAGGGTGCCACAGAAGACATACGCCTGATGCTATTGAGTACATTATTCCTCCACCCACCAAACTGCCATTTTCTCATTTGCAAAATCTACAGATTCAGTTCTTCTCTTTAAGAAAATTAAGCAATCGCTTTCAGATTTCAGGAATGGAAATTAGTAACAACTGAACAGAAAGAGCAGGGGTGGGCAATTAATTTTCTCAAGGGGCCACATGAGAGACTGGGATTGTTGTGGAGGGCCATCTCAAGTCTTAATCATCATAAGAATGGTTAAATAGTAAACCAACCTTTTCTTGATAGAGTTTGTAAAGCCAATCAGAACACTCCTGGTCGCTTTCCGGAACCTCCTCTAATGGAATCCGCCTAGAAATATTGAAGAAGAGAGCATAGGATGAAAAGAAGAGTTGAAAACAAACCATATAACCAACCTGCTCACTTTCATTTATGGTGGGAATGTAAGCAACAAGATTTGGATGGGAAAAATACAAGTTATTAGTGTTTCAATATAAACACATATGCACCAAAGACAAATTCCTTGTGTGTCCAATCACACTTGGCCTATAAAGAATTCTATTCTATTCTATTCTATTCTATTCTATTCTATTCTATTCTATTCTATTCTATTCTATTCTATTCTATTCTATTCTATTCTATTCTATTCTATTCTATTCTAGCTTTTTTCCCTCCTTCTATTCAATTATGCCCAATTCTTGCAGACTGCTTGGATTAGTCCCTGCAGTTTTCTTGGCAAGGTTTTTTAGAAGTGACTTGCCATTGCCTTTTTCCTAGGGCTAAGAGGACTAGAACTCAGAGCCTCCCAGTTTCTAGCCTGATGCCTTAATCACTATACCAAACTGGCTCTCCTAATATAAAGATATAATAATAAACTCTATTATTATAAAGAATTGTAGAGCTCAATTCAAAATGTCTTAGAGGCATTTTCACCAAAGTTCCTTTTGGATTACTATTACACGATACCTTTTAAAGATGTGCTCTACATGGGGCTCCCCTTGAAAAGCACCCGAAGGCTTCCACTGGTCCAGAATGCGGCCGCGCAGGTGATTATGGGAGCGTCATGGCGCTCCCATGTAACACCTCTCCTGCGCGAGCTGCACTGGCTTCCAGTGGTCTTTTGGGTGTAATTCAAGGTGTTGGTTATCACCTTTAGAGCGGTCCATGGCTTAGGACCTGGATATCTAAGAGACCGCCTTCTGCTGCCGAGAGCCTCCCACCGGCCAGTATGGTCCCACAGAGAGGGGCTCCTCGGGGTGCCATCGATCAAACAGTGTCAACTGGCAGCCCCCAGGAGGAGAGCTTTCTCTATGGGAGCACCTGCCCTCTGGAACGAGCTCCCCCCGGAGATACGGACGATCCCAGACTTACAAACTTTTTGCCAGGCCCTAAAGACTTTCTTATTTCACCAAGCCGGGCTGGCCTAATTTTTAAATTTTTTAAATTGTTTAATTTTAATCTGAATTTTAATGGGGTATTTAAACTGTTGGGCCAAATTATTTAATTTATTTTAAATTGCTTTTAAATTTTGTATTTTGTGTTTTTACCTTTGGCTGTTCACCGCCCTGAGTCCTTCGGGAGAAGGGCGGTATATAAATTTAAAAAATAAATAAATAATAAAATAAATGTTAAGAAAAAGGTACTTGCCTTACGTATAAATCTGCATGGTATTTCTTCCCATGTAAAATTCCAAGCAGTGTTGGATTTTCATTATTTCTGAAGTTCAGTGTAGAATCATATACAGCTGAAACTGTAGAATAGGGCACATTAAAGCATGTCAGAGGTTTCAAAACATATCACGATCCTGTGACCACCATGTAAGCTCAGGTTATCAAAATGAGGAGCTTTGGCAGTTAAGAGGAAAAATAATTGTTATAGTTTAGTACCAAATACAAACAAGGTTACGAAAAGGCTGTGAAGGCATGGCCAGATTTTGTTGTGTTCCAAGAAAATAGAGCAGAAGTTCAAAGTTTAATCCAGCCATAAAAATACAACTTTATGTTTTTTAAATAGACTGGTTCAAATGTCAACCCAACCATCCCTAGTGCACTTTACAGGAGTCTACTTCAGCGGAAGATGGTTTTCAGAGCTTTTGAATTCTAGTGGGTCCCAAAGTTGCTAATCACAGCTTATTGAATGAACAAAGCAACAAATTATAATTGTTAAGAGGCACTGACGTAGCTCGTTTTCTTCCTGCTGCAAAGGAGGGAATTAAGGAATTGGAGATATGTGGCTAAATCTCACACCTCAATTAAATCAAGATAAGACTATCTAAATATGATTAGTGAGACCTGAAGAAAGACTTAAAGGAAGATATTGTTTAACTATCACCATCCCTCAACAGGGCTATTTTTCAGAACATGGCAATCAGAAGATGTCCACTTCCTTTATTTCCAAATGCCAGTGTAACTAAAAGATACATCTGATTACAAACATTTCAAATGGCGGTCTTAGATGTGTTGGGTATGTTATTCCTTACCTACATTTCTCAAACATTGGACGGTGATTGCAAATCCTTTGGTTCTCGGGAGGAGGTGATGTTTGAGCTTTGGCAAGCCTTTAGCTTCGGCCACCTGCATGCTGATTTCATGTTTTTGCTCAGTAAATCTTGTGCCTTCACAGTGAATCAAAAACTGAAGAGAAGAAGAAGAAGAAAGAAAACTGAAGAGATATATTGGGAGTGTGGGAGGAAGAAGTACATTTCTTTATGGAATACTGCATGCCAATGTATGGGGCACAGAGGAAAACAAAAGACCACTCTATACATTAATCACAACACTGTGATAAATCTCAAATACACACCTTTTTCTTAAGACCTAAACATCATGAGCCATCTACAATTCAGGAAGAGCAATCTGCAAGGCTCTTCATGTTTTACTACAGATTTTAGCTGATAAGGCCTTTTTGCAAGAACAATTAACATGCAGTTTTAGCATCACAATGTTCTTTTTTTGAGTACCAGTAGCTGCTTTCTCTCTTGTCCAAAGAACACATCCATTTCCTGTTTGAACTATTTTAAAAACACAAAGACTGTATTGCTATCAGCACTATTTTGAGCATGAGTAGTTGCAACAGGGTAAAGTTAGGGGTTAAGGAGCATTTCATCAGAAACATTTATCAATTCCTATTTAGACTCTCCTATCTGATTGAGCAGCAATCACAGAACACAGCATCATCATAATAATAACTTTATTGTCATTGTACGTGTATACACAGTATACCCATATAACGAAATTCACTTAACACCCAAAGACCAGGTCCAACACACATAACAATCCCCAAACACACTCCCACCTCCACAATTCCCCATCCCTAAACCACCCAAACATCCACACAACAGACCAAGTAATTCTCATATCATATCATATCAGAAATAGCAGACAGCGTAGCAGAAATAGTGAAAGATGGTTGAAAGCAGTATTGGTTGCATTCTGAACATCAAGTTACATATTACATTTGGAGGGGAGGTAAGAGTCGCCTTATCAGTGAGATGGGCGGCACAAAAAATTATTAATAAATAAATAAGGGCAGAAGCTTCTTGTCTGAATCATGGTGGCCCTATTCAACCTTGGATGCCAATACAGCAAGGGCTGAATTAGATGGATAAAATGTGCAGAGCAAGGGTGGGCAATTAATTTTCTCAAGGGGTCACATTAGAAACTGGGACTGTTGGGGAGATCTGAACCAAAAGGACTGTGAAGGTGTGTAAGTATGCAAGCATGCACATACATAAATTGAAAATAAAACAGCAGTCGTCTTCAAAATAAAAGTAATTCATGTGGGCTGGACAGGGACATTCAAAGGGCCAGATGTGGCTTGGCTAGGGGAGAAATTAAGTGTTTTTATATTGAGGCACCTGGTCTACCCCAACATGTGGGAGGGAGCATTCTGCTTCCCTTTCACCTTTCAGCTCCAATCCAGGAGCCCTCAAGCAGTCACATTCACAACAAACCATTTTTATATCAAATTTGTATTTCTCTGATAAAGAACACTTAATCTCTCCCCTGGCTCAAGCTGATGAATGGAGGAGAACTTATGGCTCAGAGGTTAATACAACTGCCTAATATGCAGGCAGCCCAAGTTTGAATCTGAGTAAGGGTATGTCTAGCTGATGAGAGCTAAATAGCTTGAAATAGCTATTTTTTTATTTCTTTATCAGCGATCCTCAATGCAGTATATAATGTGTAAAAGCCAAATGCAGGTTTAATAACAGACTGAATCAAGTCCATATTGCATTCTAGACAGTGGTGGGATTCAAGTAATTTAACAACTAGTTCTCTGCCCTAATGATTTCTTCCAACAACCAGTTTGCCATACTGTTCAGAAAGTTAACAACCGGTTCTCCCGAAGTGGTGCGAACTGGCTGAATCCCATCACTGATTCTAGATTAGACCAGCAGTCAATCTTTTCAAAGCTGGATCTGTTTTTATACATACATACATATGCATTTAGACTAGGAGTGAAATGTTACTACCGGTTCTGTGGGTGTGGCTTGGTGGGGGGTTAATGTGACTGGGTGGGTGTGGCCAACTTTTTTTTTTAACTTTTCAAAACATTTTTTCTAATGTTTTGAAAAACCTCTGCTGATCAGGCAACTCAGCTGGGATCGTCAGAGACTTTTCAAAGCATTTTTTTTACAACCTCTTTGGCCAAGAGGTTGCAGAAAAAAATGCTTTGAAAAGCCTCTGACGATCCCAGCTGAGCCTCACGATCATCAGAGGCTTTTTTTTTTTTACTTTTAAAAGCATTTTTTCATCGGAAGAGGTTGTAGAAAAAATGCTTTTAAAAATAATTTTTAAAAAGCCTCTGATGATCCTGCGGCACAGCTGGGCATGGGGAGGGGCAGAGATTTTTGCTACCAGTTCTCCGAACCACCTGCCATCATCGCTACCGGATCCGGCGATCCAGTCCGAACTGGGAACATTTCACCCCTGATTTAGACTCACTTTTTAATTGTTCTTATATAGGTAGCCCTTGACATATTGACCACCATTGAGCCCAAAATTTATGTTGCTAAGTGAGACATTTGTTAAGTGAGTTTTGTCCCATTTTATGCTTTTCTTGCCACATTTGTTAAGTGAATCACGGCAGTTGTTAAGTTAGTAACACATTGTTAAGTGAATCTGGCTTCCCCAGTGACTTTGTTGTCAGAAGGTTGCAAGACGGGATCACATGACCCCGGGACACTGCAAGCATCATAAATATGAACCAGTTGTCAAGCATCCAAATATAAATCACGTGACCATGGGGATGCTGCAATGGTCATAAGTGTGAAAAACGGTCATAAGTCACTTTTTTCAGTGACATTGTAACTTTGAATGGTCAATAAATGAACTGCTGTATGTTGAAACTACCTGTATTTGTATGGTAGCCTTGGCCAACTGGACAGGGAAGCATTTACTTTTACTTTTTTTATTTATTTTATTTATTAAATTTGTATACCGCCCTACTTCCGAAAGACTCAGGGTGGTGAACAGCCAAATAAAATACATATAATACAAATGTTAAAAAACCATTAAAATACAATTAAATAATTGGCCCGGAAAACGAAATTTAAAACACCCCAAATTCGTAAGACAAATTTAAAATTTAGAAATTTTAAATTTTTTAAAAAAGTTTAAAAGAGAGGTTAGGCCAGGCCGGCCTGCTGGAAAAGAAATGTTTTGATGGCACGGCGGAAAGCGCACAGGTCCGGGATCCTCCGTATCTCCGGGGGGAGCTCGTTCCAGATGGCGGGTGCCCCCACCGAGAAGGCTCTCCCCCTGGGGGCCACCAGTCGACATTGTTTGGCCGACGGCACCCTGAGGAGCCCCTCTCTATGGGAGCGTACTGGTCGGTGAGAGGCTACTGGTGGAAGAAGGCGGTCTCGTAGATACCCCGGTCCTAAGCCATGGAGCGCTCTAAAGGTGGTAACCAAATAACTTTTTATTGTCATTTTAAATCAAATCATAATTCCAGCCAAACACCTGAAGAGTGGGCAGTACAGGTAGTCTTCCACTTTCAACAGTTCATTTAGTGACCGTTCGAAGTTACAATGACATTGAAAAAAGTGAGTTATAACTGTTTTTCACACCTATGACCATTGCAGGACTCCATGATCACGTGATCAGATACTTCGTAACCGACTTCCATTTATGGCAGTTGCAGTATCCCGGGTCATATGATCACTTTTTGCAACTTTCTGATAAGCAAAGTCAACGGGGAAGTCACATTTACTTAACAACTGTGTTACCAACTTAACAACTACAGTGTTTCACTTATCAACTGTGGCAAACGAGGTCGTAAAATGAAGCAAAACTCACTTAACAACTGAGTCATTTAGCAACAATAATTTTGGGCTTAATTGTGGTCATAAGTTGAGGACTGCCTCTAAGTGCTTTTCAAGCAGCAATCTAAATCTCTACAGGTAGTCCTCGACTTACGATCACAAATGACCCCAAAATTTCTGTTGTTAAGTGAGACATTTGTTAAGTGAATTTTGTTCTGTTTTATGACATTTTTTGTCACAGTTGTTAAGTGAATTGCTGCAGTGGTTAAATTAGTAACATGGTTGTTAAGTGAATCTGGCTTCCTCATTTATTTTGCTTGTCAGAAGGTTGCAAAAGGTGATCGCATGACCCTGGGATACTGCAACCGTCATAAATATGAATCTTGATCAAATGACCATAGGGATCAAATGACTACAGGGATGATGCAATGGTCGTAAGAGTGAAAAAAGATCATGTCACTTTTTTCAGTGTTATTGTAATGTTGAATAGTCACTAAATGAACTATTGTAAATCGAGATTTCCTGTACTCCATGGGGGAGGAAAAACCCTTTCATCCGACAAACAGTAAAAATGCAACCATATAAACTTTTACAAAATACACAAACTGCCCTGAATTTAACCAGGTTTTTGAATAGATATGTCGAGGCATGCACAATAAAACCTACATGGGTCATCTTAATTTAATTTAATTTAATTTAATTAATTAAATTTATATGCCGCCCCTCTCCGAAGACTCAGGGCGGCTCACAATACATTTTAAAATATCATTATAAAAAGACATTGAAAAATTAAAAACATTAAAAACATTAAAAACAGTTTCAGTTTAAAGAGCAGTACTAAAATATCAGCAAACCAATCTTTCAGAAAGTCAATAGAAATAAATCATGAGCCCAAAATAGAAATAAATCATGAACCCCATGACAAAATAAATCTAGATGTATTGTTTTGAGTGATTTGTTTCCAGCTTATGCAAGTTTTTGCCTCCCCCCACACTTATGCCTATGAGTTTCTAATAGTCAGGCCCGATTTCCTCCCTTCTCATTTTTCAGTGAATGAATAAGTAATTCTCCCATTTATGACTCCACCTGCACTCTCTCTTAATGGAAAAAATGAAACTGAAATGACTATCTCATCTCCCTTTCTTGATTTGTAACATTAATAGAACATATTTTATTCAGGTTCAGAGAGTGATTTTAGCCTTATGCCTGCCAGGCTTTCTAAAAATGCAGTTGTGATGAGGGTGCTTCTTGACAGGAATGTCTCATACCCAGAAGTGTTCAGGATAATCTCGGAGATTGAGCAGGCTGCGCATGATAGTTTTCCGATCCTCCTCCCATTTTCGCTTGCAGAACACCATCTCTAGGAAGTACCACATCCAGCCAATGATCGGCATGTAGGAAAGTTCTTTCTTGGCAAAGACTTTGGAACTCTATAAAACATACAGAAAAAGAGACTGAGACACAAATCCAAATTATTTGGATAGATATTGGTATGATACGACAAGAAGGATTGCAATTGGATGAAGTACAACTGGCTCCCAATGGCTTTGGAAAATAACATCTGAGAATGTACGCTACTTAAAAGCATATACATATACAGTACCTATATACCAGTGGTAGAATTCAATTTTTTTTACTACCGGTTCTGTGGGCATGGCTTGGTGGGTGTGGTGTGGCTTGGTGGGCGTGGCTTGGTGGGCGTGGCAGGGGAAGGATACTGCAAAATCCCCATTCCCTCCCCACTCCTGGGGGAAGGATATTGCAAAATCTCCATTCCCTCCCCACTTTGGAGCCAGCCAGAGGTGGTATTTGCTGGTTCTCCGAACTACTCAAAATTTCTGCTACTGGTTCTCCAGAACCTGTCAGAACCTGCTGGATTTCACCCCTGTTATATACTACCTATGACCTTATAAGTAGCCTAGTAGCATATGACTTTTTCAGGACAGCAAAATCTACTGGGTGATCAATGAAAATTCCAGTTCCTGGGTTATTTCTTTACATGGCAGCCATACTGAAAAGTTTTCCCTTGGTTGTCTGGTATTGGTGTGGTGGAAGAATCATAAAGAAAACTAGAATCGAACCAGAGGGAGGGAGGAATAAGAAGCATTAACATATACCCAGTAATGTTCTTCTTTCTTTCCATCAGCTTTTAAGTATGAGTTGCAAACGACTTAACAACACATAATCAACCAATTTAATACCCCCACTGTTTTAGTACAAGTTCTAGCACAAATGTTGCTTTATCACCTTCTGAGATTTCATGTTTCATTGCATAGTTAATATTCCCCTTTTATGAAACCAATATTCCAGCATTTAATTTTTGCTACTCAGAGCAAATTTACTCTCAATTCAACTTTTACATGGCCTATTTCATAAGGCAAATACTGTCCCTTCATAGAGAAATAAGGGGGGAAACAATTATATTATTTAAATATTTTATACAATATAAAACATATTACACACTATGAATGAATTAAAAAAGGCCTGACATGAACATAATGATCTCCAAATAAAAGGAGTTAAACTTTTAAAAAAGGTATTGACTTGAGCTTCAGAAGTGTCAAGACTACGTTTAGGGAAAAAATGTATTAGAGAATCGTGTGCAAGCTTTGAGAACTTCTCTGCATCAACACCATCCCTAAAGGTGATCAGGTTTCCTGATTGATGTTAAAAACAAGTTTAAGGTAGGCTGAAATTATCAGGACAATTAGGCATTGTCCTTGCAGCAGCTTGCATCATGCTCATCTAAGATCTTTTATTCAGCAGCAGAATATCATGTCAACATTGTACCAACTGCTGTTCAGTAGAAAAACAGTGTCTTTATTGTAGCACTCAAAATTTTGATTCAAGGTACTCTTTGTTCTATTTTCATTCTGGGTATTTGGTTTCTACTTTGTTATTAGAATGCTTTATACTGATCTGTCAAATGGAAATAAAAACTAAGAACAAACAATTTTTCAGCTGGGGAAAAGTAAACATTTTATTACCTAATGAAAGCGATTGTCTTCATTGTATTATGTCAACCTTCATAATGCATTTTAACCTTATACCCTACAAAATACTCTTAATACAGCCTAATGACATGTTTTGCTGAGTGGTGGGGCAGTTGTCAGTGCCCAGGCAATTGGTTCTTTTGGATCCAGGGCAGTGGTGGGTTGCCCTCGGTTCGGACCGGTTTGCAAGAACCGGTATTAAAACTGGCGGGAGGCTCCGCCCACAGACCCTGTCATCGGGAAGCTTCTGCGCATGCGCGGAAGCGAAGTGCACACACGCGGCCCTGTTGCGAACCGGTAGTAAAAGTAAGTAGAACCTTTGATCCAGAGACAATGAACACTCCAGTAAATGAAGAGATTTTAAATTTTATTATTAACCCAAACAAACAAATTTAAAAGCATAACATAAAAGCATACATACCAAACAAGATGATACCCAACAACACCCTCCTTAAAAACAGCAGAGATATCCAAGGGCAGCCCAATACTTAAAGGACAGAACTAGAGCTTTTTATTAAAATCTGGCACCATGAACTTCATGGCCCCGTGTCTATGGTTACAGGACCGAAAGACCTGACCTTGACCGGATAGCACATGATTAAAAAAATCTGAGACTTTCACAGATAAGAGAAACTTTACCTCTATGTGAAGGTTCCCCTCCCCGCTCCTTTCTTCTTTACTCAGCAAATAAGAATAAAACAAACAAGCAGGTTAGCTCAGAATTAGCTCCAAACTTCTCGACTTTTCTTGGTATGAAGAAGAAATCAAAATATGCCACTAAATGCCTTGAAATAACAATGGTGTTCCTCATTGCCACTACACAATATCAATGGTTTGATTCAACATTTTGAATCATAAAGATCAGTCAAATATAAAAGATGAGACTCATTTTGAAAAATACAGAATGCAACATGAGAAAAACAATCATGCCCCACATATATCAATTCAATATATAGGACGTCACTTTCGACCACTTGTTAGAGAGTACACTGACTTCTTTCCTGCTTGGAGTACAAAATGCAAGTAGAAGAGAGAAATGTACATCTGCCTTTCTTGGAAAATGAACAGATAATTGGAAAATAAATTAACCTAAATGCAAATACATGGATCCAGTCACTGATGATGAAAAGCCATTATAAATAGAACAGAATCCTATACCTCACATATTTTCCTTAACTCTATTCACATTAATTCAAATTAATTTGTCAAAATTGAGACAAAGCTCCAGAGAATATATATAATTTTATTTACATAGTAGAATAATCCTGCTTCAAATTACCTCTAACTATTAGTGTACCACGAGGACGCGGTGGCTCAGTGGCTAAGACACTGAGCTTGTCGATCAGAATGGTCAGCGGTTCGAATCCCTAGTGCTGCGTAAGGGGGTGAGCTCCCGTTACTTGTCCCAGCTTCTGCCAACCTAGCAGTTCGAAAGCATGTAAAAATGCAAGTAGAAAAATAGGGACCACCTTTGGTGGGAAGGTAACAGTGTTCCATGTGCCTTCGGCGTTTAGTCATGCCGGCCACATGACCACGGAGACATCTTTGGACAGCGCTCGCTCTTTGGCTTAGAAACGGAGATGAGCACCGCCCCCTAGAGTCGGGAACGACTAGCACGCATGTGCGAGGGGAACCTTATTAGTGGACTAAAAGAGTACACTTTTAGAGTGTACACTACCTTATTAGTGTATTAAAAGAGTTCAGTGATGAAAAGGAATCTAAATTCTACCTCTTGAAAAGAAAATCAGAAACACAAGTTGTGGATTCTTACTTCAGAGTTAAAGCATACTACAGGAGAAGTAATAGGATTTAATTCCTTTAGCTGTATATGAATTCAAGGGCACTGAATGTCCCTGCTGATGCATTATCTGGATTCTAGTTACTGTCACAATTGGTTACCTTGGCAAGAGCCAGATCTGCCCAACTTCCATGAAAGTGACACATACGGGTTTTGACACTATCTCTGATGTTATGAATGCTGGTACCCTTTAATAATACTACACTGGCATTTCAAAGCATTTCTTTTGTTGGGTCAACTTTTCTAATGCTAAGGACAACACTTCCTTAGCTGCTTTTATTTCACAAGCTTAAAAGCAGGAGAAAATTGGTAAATACTTTATCACTGGTCATACATACAAAAGGCATTATTTGGCATTATTATTCTGTCTTTCAATGCTGGTATTTCAGGATGGTTCACAACTGCAGATTAAAACTGAACAATAAATTCAGGTTGAAGCAATATATTAAGAACACAAGAATAAAAAAAAAGGAGAATAAGCACAAAAACCTGATTTCTGGGTATTTTCACTGGGCCATCAAGCCCAATCCTCTCCCTAGTGTGTGAATTCAAATTAAAGCAAATTAAAGATGTGTGTCTGTCCTTTGCTTGAACTTGTCTGATGAAGGGGAGGTGACCATCTCTCTGAACAGGTGATTCTTACTGTTCTTAGTTTTAAGGAATGTTTTTCTAACATTCAATCAGAATCTGGAATTCTGGGATTTATACCCATTATTCCAAGGGTGAAATCTACTTACCTTCCCTACCAGTTCGGAAGTGCACTTGCCGTGCACCTGCGCATGCTTACCTTGTGCACACGCCATTGTCACATCCAATTTTTAACCCTCTGCGCATGCACAGAGGGTCAAAAACAGGTTACTTCCTGGTTCAAAACAGGAAGTAATGACATCTGGGTGGATGGGCAGAGCCTTGTGCTTCCCTCGCTACCAGTTCGCCGAACCACATGCTGCTGCCTCTACCGGTTCGTGCGAGCTGGACAGAACCGGTAGGATTTCACCACTACATTATTCCATTACCTGTGTTCTGCAATGAGCAAGAACAGATTTTAACCATGTGATATCCTTCCAAGTATTTGAACATTGTTATCATTCCTTTCATTCAGTCACCTTTCCTCTAAGCTAAACATACCCAGCTCCCCTTCACAGGAGAGGTTTCCGTTTCACAGGTCTTAGTTTTTAACTATCCTAGTTGTTCTTTGAAGTTATTCCATTTTGTTCTGAATATTTAAACTGCGACCCCCAAAACGGAAACAGTACTCAAGATGGTCTTTGACCAATGAAGAATGTCATTTAACAATTATTTCTCATCGTTTGGATAATTTACTTTGGTTGAGGCAACCTCAAATTTTGTTTGTCTTTTTTGACTGCATAGTTGGCTCATTCTCAAGTTGCAACTGCTTGGTATTCAAGCATATTTTTTCTGAAATACAACTGTCAAGGCGCATTTCTCCCATTCTACATTCCACTTTATTTTTATTTCTGTTAATTCAGCCCATTTCTCTCTTCTTAATTTTATTTCTGTTTTCTATGGTAATAGCCAATTTTGTTACCTACACAAAATTAGTAAGCATTCCCTACACCCTCATCAAAATAATAAAAAAGAAACAATAGCAAAGAACCAAGGAGATAAATGCTTTAAATATCTTTCTCCAATTTGATCAGGAATCACTGATGCACTAATTTTTGAGCCAGCAATTAATCCTCATGTTATGTAATCTATTTTATAATCATCAATAAATCAAGACATGTATCTATTAAGAAAGTTGTCTAATCAAAAGATATGCTCAATTTAGCAAGATTGTCTGTGGCATTCTTTAGACTCCTATTGCTGATTTTGAACATGGGGATATTTGCCCACTTCTACCATTTGGCACTTCACCATTTCTCAAAGATAATGCATATCAATATAGGTAGCTCATCAGCAAGTTCCTCCATTATCCTAAAATGTAATTATCACCGCTTTAAGATACAGTGCAATTCCTTGTACTGTTCTACTGTTTTTGTTCCTTTGGGAAAAAACCTACATTCTTCAACTGCTGCATTCCAGTCAAGGAAGTCATTCTGCTATTATTCCATTATTACCTCTTCAATCAGCCTCCTCCCCCTCCTCACATTTCTATACTCCATCTTCTTTGCTTTTGAGCCTTATTTTAATTATCAGCCTATGGTTGAGAAAGCCATATTTGAGCAACATTTCCATTTTGCAAAGTGTGAACAAGTTTTTTTCTAAGCTCTTTCCTTCGGGGTCTTTGTTTATAACCTCTACAGCGTAAGTCACTCTTAACTGTCTTCGGCTAAAAAGCACATATTTGGCCCAAATACGTTCTTACTATTCCTTGTGAGGACAACCCATTTCAGGCTAACCCATCATCTTCCACATCACTGAGGATTTATGGTTCCAGACATCACATCTTTTGATAGGTTCTATAATGCGGTGGCTCAGTGGCTAAGACGCTGAGCTTGTCGATCGAAAGGTTGGCAGCTTAGCGGATTGAATCCCTAGTGCTGCGTAATGGGGTGAGCTCCTGTTACTTGTCCCAGCTTCTGCCAACCTAGCAGTTCAAAAGCATGTAAAAAATGCAACTAGAAAAATAGGGACCACCTTTGGTGGAAGGTAACAGCGTTCCGTGCGCCTTTGGTGTTTGGTTATGCAGACCACATGACCACAGAGACATCTTTGGACAGCACTGGCTCTTCGGCTTTGAAACAGAGATGAGCACCACCCCGTAGAGTCGGGAACGACTAGCACATATGTGCGAGGGAACCTTTACCTTTATAAGTTGTTCTCTCATATTCCAGATCTTCTGGTGGGCAGCACACATAATGAGCTGAAAGAGTGGTTGGTAGGCATTCATTAAAGATCCTAGTAGTAATCAGCCCCCATCCACCACAGCTCTTCCTTTAGTCTTGCAGAACATAGTTGTATCTCTGCCTTTTAAGGATCCACTGTCCTGTCTCCTGTTCTGCAGTGTTTCTCTCTTCTAAATACTCAGTCTGTTTCACTGCAAGAACCTAAAAACTGTTTCTAGTGCGTAGCAAATGCAGAGTATTAATAAGGGAGAATATTTGTAGCTCAGGGTTGACATGAGGGATCCTTGGTGGTCTCTGAGCTTGTTTTCTTGCAGATGTTTCATTACCCATTACCCATAGGCAGTGGTGGGATTCAAATAATTTAACAACCAGTTCTCTGCCCTAATGACCAGCTGGGTAGGCATGACTAGGTGGTCATGTGACTGTGGGCGTGGCCAACTCAACTTCACTCACATTGATGGGCACTTCGACTTATCGGTTACAATGTAATAAGGGTTAAGCAGAGAGGCAGTTTCTGTAAGCAGGGCAATAAAGATTAGGCTAGAAACAACATCAGAATGTTTCCTTCCTGCCTTCCTTACAGGATTAGCCCTGTAAAGTGGAAAAAAACAAAATAAGATTTCTTCCAACAACCAGTTCTCTGAACTGCTTAGAAAGTTAACAACTGGTTCTCCCGAATAGGTGCGAACTGGCTGAATCCCATCACTAGCACTGATGATAGGTAACATCATCAGTGCTAGTAAGGAGTGCTATTGATGTTACTTAGTTTGGATAACGAAACGTCTGCAAGAAAACAAGCACGCTCAGGAAGCACCAAGGATCCCTCAAATGCAGAGTATGTTCGATATCTCTTGCTTCAATCTAGGTTTGATCCTCTGTTTGATTATCTTCTGAGCAAAAGTTTTTCCCATTGCAAGTCTTCTGTTAAAGAATCTTTAATTGAAGCAATAAATCACTGAAGGGCAGGGACCGCGGAGGCTCACATGCGCTCTGCTGAGGTCGGCAGCTCGGTGGCTCGATTCCCGTCAGCGAATAAACAGTGTAGGGAAAAGAAAGCCTCCCCTGATTGCCTACTGCAGGGGTGGACAAATGTGGCTCTTTTACAACCTGTGGACTTCAACTCCCAGAATTCCTGAGACAGCCAACCTTAGCTGTCTCAGGAATTCTGGGAGTTGAAGTCCACAGGTTATAAAAGAGCCACATTTGCCCACCCCTGGCCTACTGGCATTCAGGCACCCCGCAGGTAAGATAACACCGCCCAAAAAAATTCTTTTCACACAGGCAGCCAGTCACTTCGGTGATCCCTGGCTAACACGTGCCATACGCTAAAACAAAAGCAAAACAAAACAAAAACCCTGAAGGGTGAAAATTCCCTACTCCATTATGGCCTTTTCCTTCAAGGGAATGCTATAAAACATGTCATCTTATTTTCATGCTGCCAGACAATGCCTCAAGCATTGTGCAATCACAAGTACAGATTCCTTTCATTTTCATTTTTGCCTTTTAAAAGAGCAAAAAGTTATTTTTTCTTGTGCTATTCTCAAACTTGCCAAATACAAACTCCTGAAACAGACGAAAATTTTATTATAGACTGCATCATTGAAAATACACTGCCTAACAAAATCCCTATTCAAACAATGAGCCGATAAATGATAAACTGTATGATTTTCAAGTTACTCTGTAGCATGAAATAACAAATTCTTCATCTACATCTCATAACACTTTACCCACATTTTCTTTGGTTAAGACATCGAAGGTGTGATTGATTTTGTTGTGATTTAGTATGATATACAAATCAACCCCAAAATATAAACCACAGTTTACAAGGTACATAATATGAGATCAGACCTCACTGGTGGCGTAGTGGCAGGCTCAAGGTTGACTCAGCCTTCTATCCTTCTGAGGTCAGTAAAATGAGGACCCAGATTGTTGGAAGCAATATGCTGATTCTATAAACTACTCAAAGAAGGATATAAAGCACTACATAAGTCTAAGTGCTATTGCTAGTAGTAGTAGTAGTAGTAGTAGTAGTAGTAGTAGTAGTAGTAATTATTAAGATTTATTATGGTCACCTATACCAAAAGACTATGGGTGACTTAAAATTTCAAAACGTCTATTTTCAGAACAATTTCAAACCATACAACGAAAACAGTTATAAACATGACAAATGTGATCATCAAACAATTACACAGTATGGCTGCATAAAAGAGAATCAAAGCAATCAATTTTCTGTTCTGTGTTCTCTTTAATTTTATTTCACTTTTTAAATCAATCTTTCACTATACGACAACTCATTCCAAATAAAATGTTATGATAAACACAGCCAAATCTTTCTCCCTTGAATGAGAGGAATGTGAATGTCTTAACTTTTTACTACTAAAAGTGGGATGTGGACATAATATTATTATTATATCAGTTGCATTCCCTAGCACAGATAGAATTAATATTTTTTTAAAAAATTAGTAAGGTGTTTTTCCTTAATAGCAACATGAAACCAGGTCACTATCTTATACTTTCTTTGATTGATTATTGACATGTGGATCTGGAACATGAGGAGGAATCTTCATGGCAATTATATAAGAGAAGACCATTTAATATATTTATTTCAACTTCTATTTCAGCAAAATCCTAAATGATGTATTATTCTAATGCTCCTAAAATTATATAAATTTAAAATAGTAGTAGGCTTAGTTGTGTTATTTGACCTATTATTTTCCATTTTCCATTTTAATTGGTGAAGAGTCATAGATATGTTTCCCAAAAAATATCAGTCTTCAATTATTCCAGGCAATATTAAATATATTAAATTCTAATTGTTGAACAGATTGAACAAATCATGGGCTGTATCTATCTACTAGACACTATAAGAGTTTCTTTATCCTCCAAATTGCTTCAGTGTTTTAAAGCCAATAAAAAATGGAAATATTGAAGAAAAGACATAAATAAATACCAAATTGGCCATGAAAGCAGTTGTGTTGTATCACACTGGAGAGAAAAAAAGGAATCTGTTAACATGTTAATAAAAACTCACCCCCAGAACCCCAAATTTTTCACAACAGCTCCAACCACAGACAAAGTCGATTTCAAAGTTGTGATTAAGGATGACGATGGCACTCTCACTCCCAAATTTGTGCTTTGGTTGTTGATCCAAATGGAGGGTACAAGTAGTGCCTGACCACCATTCCAGCAACACCACCAACTCTGGAACAAATAACAACAAATGATTAAATAGACATAGTACCTATCAGCTTAAATAGGACAGAATAGTATCTACCTTTTTTGTGAAAGATTATAGTAAATTGCCACACAGACATTTAAAGATGGATTGTGTTAGTATTTGTCTGGATTTCAATCCATTCACACACACACACACACACCAAATTAAATGAGGAATCTTAATTAGATGCTCTTTTACAGCAGAACCTGAGAATTTGTGGTTCACCAGATGTTGATAAATCACAATTCCCAGCAGTTCTAGGGTAAATAATTATGGGAACTTCATTTCAGTAAAAGCTAAAGGACCACAGGTTCCCTGCTTCTGTTTTCTATGATTCATCTTGCTTCCTATACATTGTTTTCTCCAACCTGGTGCCTTCCAAATGTATTAGTTCTATTGTTAAAGTTTCTGAAACAACACATTTGTGGAGAATGCAAAGCTGCAGTCTCAGTATACCTCGAGGGTACAAGATTATAGATACATGCTATAATGCAGGGGTGTCAAACTTGTGTCATCACGGCATCGTCACGTGACGTCTCATGACTTTTCCCCCCTTCACTAAACTGGGCATGGGAGTGGCCAGCATGTGATGCATCTGGCCCACGGGCTGCAAGTTTGACATCCCTGCTGTAATGTATGTAGCAGCAGATTAATTATACAGATAGTCTTTGACTTAGTTCATTTAGTCACCATTGAAGCTACAATGGCACTGAAAAAAGTGACTTATGACTGGTTTTCACGCTTACAATTGTTGCAGCATTCCCATGGTCATGTGATCAAAATTCAGATGCTTGGCAACTGAATCATATTTATGATGGTTGCATTGCCAGTGACACAGAATTATAAAGTAGCATTACAGCTGCAAATTTTTTATGGAGTAACTAAAATCCCAGAAAATAAAGAAATGGTAATAGTATTTGCAGTCTTAATTTTCCTCCTATATTTAAGAAAACACTATCTACTTCTATTTCTTCTTCCTTTTGTTCACAAAATGGGGACATTTAGTTTTTCTATTCCTAATATGGATTTTTTATTAGAAAAAATGTTTTTTTTATGCACAAGATAAATTATTTTTAAAAATAAAATCAGAGGTGATCTTTATTGATAGGAAACCAATGCACAGGAACATGTGGCACAGAATGCTTAGAAACCAGTAAATCCTCAGCCTAAGAAAAAGAAGAATAAGCCTAATGAAGGTAGGTCTGTCTGCTTATTAGAGGAAATGCCTGGTAATCTATCAATTCAGGCAAAAAGCTTTTCTCAAACAGTAAAGGCCAAGAAGTCATGTTTTTAAAACATAAGAAGTGCTATTGTTTACTTAGTAAAATACCTGCCATTGTCAATGGAATTGACAAGAAAAGGCCTTTTCTTGTCAACTCCATTGATAATGGCAGGTATTTTTTAGTTTGTATGGGTTATATGAAAAAATTACCATTTTTCATACCATATATTACCATATATTTGCATCCTGCTAACAGAGGCACAATAATGTAAAAAAGACAAAATGGTTTAAAGGTAAAATCTTATTAACTATTATGTTAACATATCCACCATTGGGTTGTTTTAGAAATTAGACTCAAACATCTTCATAGTTCTCCCATGTGTTGAATGAATTATTGAGCTGAACTCTTGTTATCAGTTCATTATCCATTGGTCAGAGCACATTTATGAAAAGCTGAAAATAGAACAAAGTATCCTGCAAAAGACACCAAACTCATTTCCTTTATCAATGATGACCTGGGATGCAGGGTAAGACCAAAACAAAACAGTCCAATCAGAACACATAGCAGGCCTTACAGCAAGAGCAAATTTAAAACATAAGATTTCATGATTTGTTCAGTCAAATGCACATTAAGCTAAAAAAGGATCAAAATAATTAGATTTTAGGCCATAAACTATGAAAATCAAGAACAGTGGCTAGGCAACAACCTTAAAACACTGAGCCAATGAAGCACAAAATCCAGGGCTCAAGGGCATATTTAAAATGATTTTGAAATCATGTGTTGCCATGATTTTAGACTGAGATGGATAGAGCCCCTTATTGGATATGTCATGTCTCTCTTTGTCTGCGATTTGTATTGTATAGAATGACTGTATCCCCATTTGTTCTGTTTTGCATTGTTTTTTTTTAAATGTTTGTTTATTGTTTTTATTTTAGCATTATTGGCTGAGGAATTCTGTGTCAGGCACAAAGAATCAGGATCAATCGTAAGGTTGCAGCATAGAACATTTATTCAAGTCTATACACAAGAATCTTGTCAACTAAAGTTCAAGACTAAATTGGCATTAGATAAAGTCAAAGGAATTCAGGAGGGGTTGGACTTGGAGCGCTTGTGGGAATGTAAAGACTCTAAAATAATGACATGCTTAACACCCTCCCCCAGCTCTGTCTGCTCTTCTACTTACATTCTGTGAGTTGAAGTCCACACAACTTTACCACTGCCATGTTTGAAAATCCCTGCTCTAACAGAATGTTCTCTAAGAGCAACTCATTAACTGAAGCAGCTGCTATCACTCTTAACACTTATACTCTTTCAGACCTCTGTGGTGCATTGACACTTCATTGTCTTCTATTTTGAAATTCAAACTGGCTCAGCTTTTAATTTCTGGACTGACCTACTGGCTATTTTTCTGTGAGTCCTTTTAGATCTCAGGCTAAGTATGCTTTTATCCTTCCCAATGCCAATCCCACTCAGAACAGAGGAAAGAGGAGAATTAAGTATGTTGCCAATATTGCAAATTATATTCATTATTTTCAAAAATGATATGTGATTGATAGATGATAGATAGATGATAGTTATAGATGATAGATAAATAATGATTGATATAGATAAATAGACAGACAAACAGACAGACTAAAGAAGGGATTCATCTAGCTAAAATATGCTTGTGCATATTTGCCTGAGCATCAGCATTTTTCTAAGAAAAATTACTATTTTGTGCTACAAATAATAATTTGGTGCTTTGTTTTTAAGCATCCAGTGAGAGTTTAATAATCTTTTTGGCATTGTATTCAAAACAAAACCGGCAAAACAAATACTGCAGCATGCAATGTTTCTATGCAAGGTGCCAGACAACCATTCATATCTTCCTCCACAATATCCCAATTCATTTTCTACCCATCTGTTTTTCCAGGGTTATCCCAAAGTCAGTCAACATTCTGTGCCTTCCTTCCCACTTTAGCTTTCTTTCCTTAAGCATTTTTGTATGATGACATCATGTCTTAGGCATGAAAACCACCTGGTGACTTTGGGCCAGACACTCTCTCTCAGGGATGCTGAAGTATTAGACATGTTTGTCGCCTTGAGTTATTTATAAAAACAATAAAGACGGGATATAAATAAATAAATCTTGAGGTTCCCCAAAACCTCTGTTTTGTGTGCATATATAACATTCATGATATAAAAGTAAGAGCCTGAATCTCGGAAAAATGACAGATGCTGCTTTTGTATCTGGGAATTCAAATTTGGATGGCCTGAATTTTTTTTATCATAAACACCACTTGATAATTTTAATTGGAGGGAAATATATAGCAATTCTCCTTGCATTCCCTGAGTCTCAATATTCTCTTTCAGTCTTGGAAGGACAAATATAGAGAAGAAAATATCAATGTCCATCTCAATTTCTTTCTCAACCATGGAAAGCAAGGGGGAAGATAGAAATTTTCCATCCATTCCTGCAAACTGGAATATCAAAGGTATAACCACTACTGCTTGATTTCTTGGAGACCCCTATCTCATAGCCTTCCAGGGTAAAAGAAAGGAATTTTCTATTAACTTCTTTGTGGATCAATAAGCTCTATCCTTGATACCGAGATGTGATGAATAAATTAAAAGAATCACATGTTAATTCACATTTTTTCATAAGAATGCAAAAGGACATCCCTCTTAAAACGTTGGGGGGGGGTTTACTATTTATTTTCTCTGCATCACAGACACAAAGCTATTTGTTCAGCTTGGATGGTTCTGTGCAAGCAAAAAATTCACACAGAAGAATATCTTAATTTGAACCATACCTTTTTGTTATATAACACTAGGCCAATCCTAGCACAGATTGTAAAAGTACAACATGAGATCCTGTTTATATGTGGATCTTACTCTTCTTTCACTTTGTTTTATTAATCATTTTGTGCTGAACTGTTTACATTCTTCAGTGGTGTGTTAACATTTTGAAATTGCTTCATTGAACTTGCCACACCACAGATGCTCTTTCCCTTTCCTTAACAAGTAGGTTTGACTATGTCCTATTTGAGCCCAGTTAATGGGGAATTTGGGAGGCATGAGGGTTCAGCCATTAAAGAAGCTGAGATTGTCATTGGTTCCAGATCCAAGGGTTGTGCAATGGGACAAGCTCCAGTAACTTGCCCCAGCTGCTGCCTACCTAGCAGTTCAAAAGTATGCAAATATAAGTAGATAAATAGGTACCATCTCTGTGAGAAGGTAGCAGCATTTCGAGCACCTTGGTGTATAGTCATGCTAGCCACATGACTATGGAAGCGTCTTCAGACAACACTGACTCCCCCGTCTAAGAAACAGAAATGAGCATCACTTCCTAGAGTCAGACATGACTGGACAGGGGAAACCTTTACCATGGAACATGCAATCATACTTTACGTATTTTAAGCAGAATTGGGGATTTAAAAAAGAAAACCTGTACACTTCTGAGAAATGAACTTGTTTGAAGTGGCAAAGGAACTGACAATCAAAACAGAATAACATTATTTCAATTTGGAGACTTTCAAATTACTTGAAAAGTATTTACAGCATCAGAGCTTCTTCCCCCAAAATATATTCCAAGTAACAATACAACTTAAAGTGTTGCATGGATGGTGCATCTCCACAATTTTACGAGTTGTGTAAAGTCTGCACAGTTCATGGGGAAGGGAGATTATATGTAACTTGATTAGCTATGAGCTATAATATACAGCCATTACTTTCAACAGTGAGGTTCTTTATAGTAAAAGACAGTGAAATTCATTTGTGCCACAATGTTCTTGTCAATCAAAATAAATTTTTAAGGGACTGCTACAACAGAACAAAAGGAGCTCTAAATTTCTCTCTTAAATCAAGTAACAGGAAAAGAAGAAATTAAATTGTATCAGCAATGTACTGGAGCTTGTACAACCATTGCTTCCTTATTTATTTATTTTAATTTACTGATTCTATTCACTATTGATTACCAATAAATTGCAAATAAATGAAAGGAACAGATGAAAAAAAGAATTCAATTAGTCAGTGAAACATAAGATTAGTAGGTTCAGATTACTCCGCAATCTTAGAGCCATATTAATTGCAAATCTCTTGGGCTCATGTCTACTGACAATTGTTTATGCCAAGTACCTTCACTATTATCCAGGAAGAAAACAACATACAGCAGAGCTTCCCACAAACAGTATCTATTGGGAGTGGGCAGCCATAACAAATATAAGTAAATAAATAACAATAAAAGTGTCACATTGTAGTTAAAAAAATCCAAATACAAATTTGGATAGCCTTGTCTTCTTTTTAAAATATACCTTAGATCAGGGGTCCCCAACCTTTTGGACCTCAGAGACCACTAAATTCATAATTTTAAATCCCGCGGACCACTAATATGATCTGCCTAATGACCAGCTGGGTGGGTGTGGTAAGGTGGTCATGTGACTGGATAGGTGGGGCCAACTTGATGTCACTCACATCGAGGGGTGCCTCACCGGCCTCTACTCACCCCTCCCATCCAAACCACTCCTTGCCTGCCCACCTGGGCTCCTTAGGTCCCAATAGGAAGCAGTTGTTGGAGCTATGCGGCCACCACGAGAAAGAGTTGGCAAAACAGCTGGCTCAGTTCAAATTGGATCTGACAAAGAAGGAGGCTCAGCAGAAGCACCTCACTGAGGACTAGGAGCATAAGCTTTCCAAGCAAAGGGAGGACCTGCAGGAGTGCAAGTCCAGGTCCGGCACCTGGAGGCTCAGTGGGCTCAGATGGTCAGCCAGTTCCAGGCCATGATGCAGTCCCACTGGAACAAGGCCCTCTGGCTCTTTGCCACCAGCGGTACTTCCCTCCAACCTTCGCCCAAAGCCCCACACCAGGAGGCTGAAGCAGACCCCAAGTCAGAATTTCTGCCCCCTCCAACCCACACAAAAAGACCCAAAGGGGGAGACTCTCTGCAGCAACACAAGCGTTCATTGCACATATCTGGCCAGGGGACATAGTTTGAGGACCCCTGATTTAGTAAAATATAAAAAATGCAAATAATTTTTCTGCGGACCTCCAAAATTTTCTCGTGGACCACTAGCAGCTTACGGACCACCAGTTGGTGACCACTGTCCTAGAACACGGGTGTCAAACTTGCCATGTCACATTGCCACCACATGAGGTTTCATGACATTTCCCCCATTTGCGGAGCTGGGGTTGGCGTCGCTTACACATGACGCATCCAGCCCACCTGCTGCCGGTTTGACACCCCTGCCTTAGATGTATACTTCAATCATCGCCTCAATGTATCTCCAGAGCTCTTCCACAGCTGAACCAATTCCAACAACAAGAGCAATGCTGGGCCTGTGAAGAATGCAATTTTCTGACAGTGAGAACTTTCACCCCATGGTGAAAAGCCTCCCACTTCCTTTCTCCAAAGTCAAGGAAGCTATGGTGTCACCATTTTATTTTTATTTGAACAGAGAAATATCACTGAAGTTCCCACTCTAGGGAGTGACTCCACAAAAACAAAAACAAATAGGGGGAAGGGAAGCACTGTCTGGATGCTTCTTCTACTGGTCAGTTAGTGTTGTGGGCTGTCAGCAGCCTGTGCAACTAGTAGCTGATTCCGACAGTGAGGAGGCTGGTGTGGTGCTGCGCCAGCAGCCTGTGCAGCTGTCACTCGAGTCAGACAATGAGGAGGCTGGAGAAGATGTGGTGCCAGAGGCGGGGTTTCAGCCAGGGCTTTCAGAACCTCCAGAAGCTCCCATAAGTAAAGAGGAAGAAGAGGAGGAGCCTTTTCTCGATGCACGGGCGTGCAGAACTGCCAAAAGGCAGGAGTGGCTCCTCAGGAGGAGGTTTCCTTGAGAGTAAGGTTTGGGGCTAATTGGCCACTCCCTTAGCCTATTTAAGGAGGAATGCCGACTGAAGCAATTTGTAGGGAACAACTTTAGTTCACTCTCATTCACGTCTGAATTCTCTGTAAATTGCTTCTGAGCTTTCTGCCAACCATAGTAAGATTACGATTATTTATTCTTTGGTTTCTTGTAGGCTGTTAAGAAAGTTTATTAACAGCCTTTGTTTGAAAAAGACTGATTTAATTTAGTAAACTAAGGTTTGTACAGACTTTATGTGTGCTGGGTTCTTTGGGATCTGTAGCTGGGGCAGAACAGTTAGTGTCGGCAGTGCTCAGCTTGTAAAGGGTACTAGAAAGTTACAAAAATAGCATCAGTGATGACACTCACAGGTCTTCTGAACTTGAATGATTATGCAACTGTATATCACAGTATATCACAGAAGTGAGTACAGCCCCTCACATTTTGTAAATAAGCAGTGTTGTCACATTAAAATATGAGGGGGTGTACTCACTTCTGCGATATACTGTAACCCTTTGTACTATTATTGCATTAAAAAAATTTACAAAATGACTAAGAAAAGTCAAGATAATTTGTTATAGCATCTTTCCTAAACATTTATACTTCTGTGACAAATCAAAATACCTGCTTGTAATCAAAGACAAAACATTGAAAACTCTACATGAACTTAATCCCAAACTCTTGGCTAGGTAGCTCACATGCTTGTCATACACAATTAAGTATCAGTGTTTGGTTCTCTATCAATATGCAAGGTTATAAATTCTGGCTTGTTTTAGAGCAGGCCATATCTCTGCTTTTGAACGAGTCTTGACAGAATGATTCCCTACAATATAAATCATTATACTTGTAATAACGCACAATTTTCCAGAAACCTGGATTATTATGTTGAAAACAATCCATCCAAATGAGAGAAGACTAGAGAATCAGTTGTAAAATGCTTCTTAAAATATAAACTGATAGCACAATACTGTATGTTTAATCAGACTTAAATCTCAGTGAATTTATCTTCTTCTAGGATAGCAAACGTGGGATTATAGCTTAAACATTCTTGATTCAGATACATTTTATACTAGATAATTTGAAAGGGTTATAAAGTATTTTAATCAAATATAAATGACCCATTTTCTTTAAAAACTATTTATTCTGATATTGTTAGGGGAAGAAGGATTTATGATTCTTCTCCTAATTTCTGTAATTGTTTAAAAAAAAACCCTGAAGCACAGCAGAAATAGTTTCTTATTCTCTCCAGGGATAGAATTAGCATAAAAACTATCTCCTCTGAACAATCTCTCTTCATTAGTGATTACTCTTTCTTATTAACAAAGTCTTTATTAATAAGTATACATCCCTAGGGAGGCTCACGAGACGCATTTGCTGGGTTGACAAGCAAAGCAGAATAACAAGTTCATAAAAAAGGATGCATTTAAGGAAAAGCATATTGCCATAATGTTCACTTCTTTGAGTTTCAGTCGAGTACTGGTTTTTAGGAGGGCGAGAGAAGAGGAGATGATATGAGAAGTAGAAACCTATGGTTGGCTTTTTTAGTTTAGGGCAGGGGTCAGCAATCTGTGGCTCCGGAGCCACATGCGGCTCTTTGGGCCCTCTGCTGTGGCTCCCTATCGGGTGATCCTACCACTGGCTGGCCCCACCCCTCGTCCTCCCCTCCCAGTCACTCCTCGCCTGGCCTGAGAAGGTAAGGGCGATGGGGGAAGGAGAAGCGACCAGGGCAGAGATCGAGAGATACAGAGAGAAGGGGAGAGAGAGAGACAGAGAGAGATACAGAGAGAGAGGGAGGGAGGGGGGAGGGAGGGAGGGGAGAGAGATATATGTCAAAAGGGTTTTGTGGTTCCCGGTGTTTTTTAACAACTGGTTTTCTGCCCTAATGACCGGCTGGGTAGGCGTGGCTAGGGTGGGTGTCATGTGACTGGTGGAAGTGAGTGACATCGAGTTGGCCATGCCCACCCAGGTATTGTGGCTCCCAGTGTTTTCTTTTCTGTGGGAAATGGGTCCAAATGCTTAAGGTTTCAGACCCCTGATTTAGGGGAACTAAACTTCCCTAAACTCCACTGAAGATGTTACCTAGCCTAGTAACGAAATGTTTGGAAATCAACCCACAAGCTCGAAGAACAAACCTTCACCCTCACAAATATACATATAAGTCCTAATTTTTTAAAAAATCAGATCAAAAAGAAACCAGAGTCTGTAAAACACAAGGAATTTCCAAAGGGAAATTACACCAAGACCATAGGGGATTTTAGAGGCTTGTTGTTGGATGTTCTTAAGTAATACTTACTCTACAGATAATCCTCGATTTACAGCTACAATTGGGACTTGAACTGCCATCACTAAGCAATGTGGTCATTAAGCGAGTTGCACTTGATTTTACAACTTTTCTGCCAGTGTTATTTGTTCAGTGTATCACTGTGGTCATTAAATGAATCCAATTTCCCCCCATTGAGTTTGCTTGTCAGAAGCCCCTAAATCAGTGATGGCTAACCTTTTTACTGTTGAGTGCCAAAAGTGGAGGGAGTGCGGGGGGATTGTGTGCGTGCGTGCCCGCACCCATAGTTCAATGTGGCCCACCCCCTTGCACATGTGTGCGCAACCCCCCGCGTGTCCCCCACTTTTGGCACGAGATACCACAGTGGGCCCGGTAGGCCCATTTTTGCCCTCCCCATTCTCTAGAGGCTTTCTAGGAGCCTGGGGAGAGCAAAAACAGCCTTCCCCACCGCCCCAGAGGCCCCCCCGGAGGCCAGAAACAGCCCATTTCCCAATGTCCGGTGGGCCCGGAAGGCCAGAAAATCAGGTGGCCGGCACGCACATATGCGCTGGAGCTGAGCTAGGGCAACGCTCATGTGCCCACAGATATGGCTCCGCATGCCACATGTGGCATGCGTGCCATAGGTTTGCCATCATGGCCCTAGATACATGGCAATTATGTGACCGTGGGACATTTCAACTATGGTAACTATATGCTGATTGCCAAGTGCCTGACTTTAGATCATGTGACCACAGGGACACTGCAATTTTTAAGTGTGAAGACCAGTTGCAAATGTGAGGATCAATCTTAAATCACTTTTTTGATGCCTTTGGAAGTTTGGAATGAGTTGTTAAGTCATAAATTGAGGGCTACCTGTATTTACTATCATTAATACAAATGATATTAGTATTATCTAAGCAGTTATGGGAAGATTTATGAAAGCAGGATGCAAATAATGACAATGTACATAAGCAATTATAAAAAGAAGGGAGAGGAAAAAACACTACTTTGGCCAACTGAAACTAATGTTTATGACGAAAAGGGATGACATGCCTTAAGAACAATGTATTGTATTCATTCTATATTTAAAGGACTACACGTTCCCTATACACAAAGAGAAGAAATGGATATAGCTGAGTGAGAGCCATACCATTAATGAAATTCAACACTGATTCTACTCATCCTGTTCAAGCAAACAGAGAAGAATTATCAGCAGGAAGAGCAGTCAATTTTGACCAACTAGCAAGGGCATGCTATCACTTTAGGGGTAGAGACACACTGGAAAGTTTGAGAACATGTGGTGGGGTATTTTATCTTAGGATGCTCTCTACATTTTTAATGGGACTTTTGTGAATCCCCCCAACATTGCTAGAAATAAATATGATGGTAGAGGCTGAACTTTGCTTGAAGCAGACCTTTCAAGGGGAAAGCAGTGAGTTAGATTATTTAATAAGGAAAATTCTGGGGACATGTTGTTGCTTGTCAGAAAAATTAAGGAATTGTAAGAAATCGAGCATAGACAATGAACTACGTTTTCAGGGAGAAGCTGTGATAAAGTCAAGGAACAATAACTGTTAGCAGATCTAGAGAAACTCTGCAACAAAGTGTACTTGAATAAAAGAATGCCTCTACAAGTAGTCCTCAACCTATAACCATTCATTTAATGGTTCAAAGTTAAGCCGGTGCTGAAAAAAGTGACTTACAACCAGTCCTTGCCCTTAGAACCATTGCAGTGTTTCCATGAACGCACAATCAAAATTTGGGTGGTTGACATCCAGCATGTATTTACAATGGTTGGAGCATTCTGGGGTCACATGATCACCACTTGTGATCTTCCCAGGGGGCTTCTGACAATCAAAATCAATGGGGAAAATCGTATTCATTTAACAACCATGATTTGCTAAATGAATGCAGCAGAAAGGTCATAAAAACAGACACAACTCTCTTAATATTGTTTAGTGATGGAAATTCTAGTCCCAATTGTACTCTTCAGTTAAGGATTACCTGCATTGCAAAAGAAGCAATAAAAACATTTGACTATACTTTTGAGTGTTGGCAAGTCTTTCTTTTCTTTTTTTTAAAGAAAAAATATATATATGGATTTGGAGGTCCCCTTCCATGAAAAACACTTCCTCGGAAAAGTTCTGCAGTATCCTTACTATTCTGCTAGTGCACCATCTATCTGTGTAGCTACCTTTTAGTCATATTTCTCAATAATTAACTTTAGAGCAGCCAAACTCACATTAGTATATGTCCAAGGAAGGAAAGAGAATTTGCACAAAAGAAAAATGAAAAAAACCAAGTTCCTTATTAATAAGTGTTCTAAGAAATGATCTTCTCTTCCAGGACTGCATTTCTAAAAGCATTTCAGTAAAACATCTTTTTTTTTCCACATTTAAAATCTGCCTGCCCTAAATAACACTATTTGTTAAAACAAAGGTAAGAATATAAAAACATCTTACGGCTTGAAAGAGAATATGACAGCTTGCAGTTGATTTTTCTGAAAAGTTGCTTGTTGAATGGCCAGAGAATTAGCGTGAAGAGTTGAATGAAGTTGATTATCAGTCCTGACACTATAAATACATAACTGATAATAAGATGACAAATGAATTGAGACTTCACAAATCCAATGATGTCCATAGCTTAAGGCAGCAAGGCAAATCTTCCAGAAAAGGAGAGAACAGTGCTCAAATTTGGAACGGTAACTGTGGAAAGACAAGAGAACCGTAAGGTTAGAAATAATCCACATGGAGTCTCTACATTGCTTTCATTATCTTTTTACTTTAAATTGCCCTCCCCTAAATAACTATTACTTCTAATTTAAAAGTAGTTTAAAGAAATGCATGAAAACACATAAGCTGAAACAAACACCTGTCTGTAAAGACAATATGAAGAAGGAATCTACGATGTGCAAAGAGCAGGAATATATTATATAGCTGCTTGCTCAAACTCCCCACCTTTCTATAGAATTAAACATTTCAGTTTAAAAATATGATATTTGTTAACAAGTTCAAAAAAAGAAGTGTCTTATTCACAGCAGTAATAAGTACAGGGCCTGTAAAAGCTTGGAAAGTGTGATTTGATTAAAAAAAAAAAACCCTTTCAAAATATGCTTCTTTGCTGCCAAGATCAAAATATGCTAAACTGCAGTGTTACTTGGAAAATTATAGGTCAATTCTGACAGATTTTTAAAAATTGACCAATCATTTAAAATTGACTGACTTCAGGTTTTAAAAATTCTACTTTAGATATTTCTAAATGCTTCTATTACTCTTTCCAACAATAAAAAAGAAATATTTTGTATTCCTTTTCCAGTTTAACTCAGGGAATTTTTCAAAAACTTACATGTGCTATTTGAGCAAAGCATCAGATCCTATTATTGCTACTATCAACCCTTCATAACTGGCAAAGTCCCCCAGATGACTTTCAAGCCTAAAAACAGTCTCCCCAGCTTCTAATCCAGTGCCTTGGATGACTATTCAAAATTACACTCTTGTGAATGCTGTGTCTATTTATCAGTAAGTCCAGCCCTAGGATTCAAACCACAAACACAACTCGGAGAGTGTTACAAATGCTTTCAGTGGTGAAATCCGAAATTTTTTACTACCGGTTCTGTGAGTGTGGCTTGTTAAGCGTGGCAGGGGAAGGATATTGCAAAATCCCCATTCCCTCCCTACTCCAGGGGGAAGGATATTGCAAAATCTCCATTCCCACCCCAATCTGGGGCCAGCCAGAGGTGGTATTTGCTGGTTCTCCGAACTACTCAGAATTTCCGCGATCAGTTCTCCAGAACCTGTCAGAACCTGCTGGATTTCACCCCTGAATGCTTTCCCTGAGTTGCATAAATTCAAGTCTACATGACTTTATGATACCTATAGAAACTGAATGAATAAACATCATAATGCCAGAAAATCAACACACGTTTAAAAGAAAACTGAATTGTCTGAAATTTTAGTTCTTTTAAAGTAATTTATTAGTTAATAGTGGCTCCATCCTAACTCAGAACTATCAGAGAAACTTCTCTTTCAGCTCACTTTCTCAGGTGCCACCAGAATTCTTTGAAATTGTGAAACAGATTTACTTTCTGAAGCAAAACACAGTAGTTGTCCAAATTATGAGGTTGCATGGTAAGGATTAGGGAAGAATCTGGTAAACCTACCTTTAAGTGACTGACATTTTGCTAACGTAGTAAAAAGAAATACACCGTAGTAAAAAGGGATATACTATAAATGAAATTAATTACTGAAATTGGAATATTATTTATTCTTTTATTATATTCAGTATTTGGTACTGAATATGCTCTATGGACAGATTATTTGGGCAATTATTTTTATTTTTATTTTATTTTTAGGCAATTATTATTTGCAGACATCTGCCTTCCCTAAATCTATTGTTTTAGTTTTATAAGAGGAGGAATAAAGATGCAAACTGTTCAGGAACTGCAAACAAGAGAAACATTTGGCATAGTTCTCAATAACTTTTTTTAAAAAATAGCTGGGCATCCAATTAGCGATCCTCATTTTTTCACTTTTTAATGCTTTATTTTGGCTTTGTTAACAGTCCTCATTGCTGAACCAAACTTTTCTAGAACCAATATAATGAATATGTTCTCTTCCCATATTATGTATATACTATATTACAATATATCGGATACATAGTATTTTTGACATAATATTGACATCCTAAGAATAAATCAGACAGGGTAAGGATGCTCAAGACCAGGGGTGTTAAAATTCAATTTCATTGAGGGCTTCATGATGGTTGTGTTTGACCTTGGGGGGCTGGGAGGGTGGGCATGGCCGGGTTGACGTGGCCAGGGTGGATGTGATCAGCTCAATGTCACTCATATCGGGGGTACCTGTGGTGGCCAAGTGCCAAGGCAGAACTTCCCTCAGACCCTCACTTTCATGATAATCTTCCTTCCTTCCTTCCTTCCTTCCTTCCTTCCTTCCTTCCTTCCTTCCTTCCTTCCTTCCTTCCCTTCTTTTTCCTCCCCTCTTCATTCTCCTTTTTTCTTCCTTCCTCTTTCCTTATTTTTCTTTCCTTGCTCTCTTCCCATCTTTCCTTCTTTTTCTTTGCTTTCTTCTCTCCCTTTCTCCTTTCCTGTCCCTTCTTGCATGCTCAAATGCAAAAGGGGAAACATTTCTCCATTTGTTTTTATTTATTTATTTATTGGTTCGATTTATATGCCACCCTTCTCCGGAGACTCAGGGTGGCTTACAATGCGTTAAGCAATAGCTTTCATACTTTTGTATATACCTGCTTAGTAGGGCTTTCAGCCTCCCCTAAGCGGTGTTCTTTTTTATACAAAGTCAGCTTATTGCCCCCACAATCCGGGTCCTCATTTTACCTACCTCGAAAGGATGGAAAGCTGAGTCAACCTTGAGCCTGGTGAGATTTGAACTCACACTAATTGCAGGTAGCTGGTGCTACTTATCAGCACTTTAGTCTGCTGCGCCACCAAGGCTCTCACCAAGGTTGTGTTTTTAGTTTGTTTGCTAGCCCTCTGCCAGCAAAAATGGAGCTCTGTTTTTGCTGGCAGAGACACTAGGGACTGGTTCTTTGTTGTTTCCTGGGTGGCCCATGGGCCGGATCTGGCCCACGGGCCTTGCGTTGGACACCCCTTTCCTGAAATCTTGCCATTTAGTGGGACTTCACAAGTGTGTCTTTTCTGTGGCTGCTCCTACAATGTGGAATATCCTGCCTCCCCCCATGTGATTTGACAAGGCCCCACCCTCATTAAGACCTGGCTTTTTACCAAGGATAAGATTGTAGAGATAGAAGTATGGAATGAGAACAATTGGAGCTTGCTGTAGGGTATCCCAAAAGGACGATTAAAGTACAGGGTTTTTGTTTTTATCACTTTATTGGTTTACTGTTTTATGACTTTTTTTATAGCCATTGGTTTTATTGATGCTGTGAGGATCCCAGAGTTGCTTAAGATGGGCAGCCATATAAATCCTTTAAATAAATAAACAATACATTATTAGAAAAACCTAGTTGTTAAAATGATGAGAATATCATTTTCTAATATTACCAGGGATGCTGTAGGGTGCACTTCTGGTAAGTATGAAGTCAAGAGCTTCCTACAATAGGAAGGCTGAAGTCAAGTGTTTGTGGAAATCCAATTTAAGAGTTGTAAATAGTTGGGCAGGAATTGGCAGAGGTTTACAAGTTATAAGCATGCAATAGGAACAACAATGCCAAAAGCACTTAAACGTCATCTGTGCTTTGAAGAGTTTGAAGCGGAAGATAAAGTTTGAAAAAAGAAAGATAACAGAGACCAGGTACTGCACTGTTCCTCCTCATGTTATTTTCTTCTACTGACCATACTAAGACAACACAAAGAAAAATAGTTCCATCATTCATTGCTAACATTTTAAGGATTGAATGCTTCTTGTGCATGAATAATAATAACTTCATTGTCATTGTACGTGTATACAGAGTATACCCATACAACGAAATTCACTTAACACCCAAAGACCAGGCCCAACAAACATAACAATCCCCAAACATCCCCCCACCCACCACAAATTCCCCACCCCTAAACCACCCAAACATCCACACAACAGACCAAGTAATGCTGTCCAACAGCTCACTGATGGTGGCCCTTTAGTTCATTGTTGAGTGCAATTATAACTCTGGGATAAAAACTATTCAGAAAATATGCGGTCTGAGTTTTAATTGTTCTGTATCTTCTGCCAGAAGGCAACAGTACAAAAAGATTGTAACCATAAATCAGATTTGGATTGAAGGAGAACGATCTCTGGGTAAAACTCATATGTTTGATGAGTGACACGGTATGTGACATGGTATTGCATGTGAATCAAATTTAATAGAAAATTAAGCCAGCCAAGCAATGATTTTAAACACTCCCAATTTATATCACAGGAATATAATTCATACAGGTAGTCCTTGACTTACAACCACAATTGAGCCCAACATTTCTGTTGCTAACCGAGAAATTTGTTAAGTGAGTTTTGTCCTACTTTACCACCTTTCTTGCCACATTTGTTAAGTGAATCACTGCGTTGTTAAGTTAGTAACACAGTTGTTAAATAAATCTTACTTCCCCATTGACCTTGCTTGTCACAAAAGGGGATCCCATGACCCCTGGACACTGATTCTGTCATAAATATGAGTCAGGTGCCAAGCATCTGAATATAAATCACATGATAATAGGGCTGCTGCAACAGTTGTAAGTGTGAAAAATGGTCGTAACTCCCTTTTTTCAGTGCTGTTGTAACTTTGAATGGTCACTAAACGAACTGTTGTAAGTCGAGGACTATCTGTAGTTCATTAATCTACAGGAAGGTATGTGATCTTTCTGTTAGACTTAAGCATACATTTTTCTTTAGAAGAAGAGTGGTTATGTTTTCTGATAGTAGAGTAGGTTGGAAATATAATTGCACCATTCAGAACAAATTACCAGCAGAAAGATTACATGTCTCCCACATAAATGAACAGTAAAGTGGTAGAACTAGTGGTAAAATGTAAAATTTGTTACTACTGGTTCTTTGGGCATGGCTTGGTGGTGGGGTAATGTGACTGGGTGGGCATGGCCCTCTTCGACCGAAGAGGTTGTAGAAAAAATGCTTTTAAAAGGCTCTGATGATCCCAGCTGAGCCGTACGATCACCAGAGCCTGAGCCGAGGCTTTTTTTTTTTACTTTTAAAAGCATTTTTTCAGCCGAAGAAAAAATGCTTTTAAAAGTTAAAAAAAAAAGCCTCTGATGATTGCGCGGCTGAGCTGGGCATGGGGCGGGGGGGGCAGGGATTTTTGCTACCGGTTCTCCAAACCACCTGCCGCCATTGCTACTGGATCAGGCGATCCGGTCCGAACCAGGAGCATTTCACCCCTGGGTAGAACAGTAGTAAATACATATTTAAAAAGCTTAATTTGGCAGATCAGGAAGTAAAACTTTCCAAAGGAATGGCCTGTTGCAGCAAAAAATAAAGAGCTTTAATTTTCTTTAAAAACTCACATACAGCAAAAGCTTCCAGAGACTGTAAACTATCAGAATGATAATGAAGGGGATGGAAGATTACAATACAATCATTTTAAGAAAGCTTGACAATAAATATTTAGGCACACCAAATATTTGCTGTGCCCAAACAACAAAGGATAAAAGGAAATAAACTGGAAAGAGCACTGAAAGTAATATTTTGATTTTTGGCAGCCATTCACAATGTGCCCAAATACTTATTGTGAAGTTTTCTTATAACGGTTCCATGCTAAAAGTATTATTGATACAGTATTCCTGAGGTTTTTGCTTCATATTTTGGGGAGGGGGTTACACAGGTAATCCTAGAATTATAATAAGAGCCTAGTAATTACACTTATAACTCATGAAGGTTGTAAATCAGGACATCATGTGACTGGCCCAAATTTGTGACCTTTTTTTGTGGCAGTCATTAAATTTGTGACCTTTTTGGTGGCATTTATTGTTCACAATGGAGCGGCTTTTGCTGGAAATTGAAAATTTAAAGATGTGGTGATGTGACAGCAGGGCTGTGCAAATAGCCATAAATGCAGGCTGGTTGTTGAACGCCGAAAATGTGGTCATATGAGAACTGTAAAAGCAGCTTGAAAGTAGCTTCTGTCATAACTTTGAACTGTTGCTAAATGAGCAATCGTAAGCCAAGGACTGCCTGCATTTAGTTATCCATCTGCATCATTTGATGCAAATGACTGAAGCTTATTCTTCCCTATATCACTAAAAAGTACAAATGGTCCTGTATGAGGTTCCTTAAATAAGCAGGATCTATAACATGACCTCTCTGTACTTACAGCACATTTATTTTTATATCTACTCAAAAGCCCATCATTGCAAGCTATAAAAGTGCAGGCTCAGTTATTTAAATTGTAGTGGCTGAATCACCAAAAATGAAATGACCTTCATTTATCTTGTCTACAGCGCTGGTCACACCAAAAGCCAAACCTCATAAATAATGAGACATTGTTTGAGATGTCCTTTTATGACAGCTAATGTGAAATTTATAAGGAAGACAAAGCTACATAGTATGTGGTGAAGTTAGTTCATTACAGATTCCTGGCCAATAGATTTGTTGAATGAATGTAGACAGAGCAGGACCAGGATTTCTCCAGCCATTCACAAGTGTTGCTACATGTAAACAAAGATGACTCCTGTTTTGGCCTTGGGAAAACTCCATCATGAGTTGTATTCTCATTAAAGTTTGCATGACGTATGTAAAGGCTCCCTTCAAACTGGACTGGACATTTACAAAATAGGAACAAAATTATCTGTTTGCTAGATATTATCACAAAATATATGAACGAATAAATAAAATCACAGCCTTCTTTTCATTGATAAAAAAAGAGAGAAATATTCCACTGATTAAAAGAAAAAAAAAATTCTGCTAAACATGCCATTAAAGTAGCACAGATCAGAACTCATTGGTCCTCATAAGATATAAATCAGCTTCAGAGGTGGTATTCAGCTAGTTCGGATCAGTTCGAGCGAACTGGTAGCGGCGACTGCACCCCTCTTGCAATGCTGTCCTATTTAGCTATGTTTTCGAGGCTGGGCACATGCGAGAAGGTGCACAAGCGCGAGTGAAGCGAGCGTGCCTGAGCATGGCGAACTGGTGCCAAGAATATGTGAAACCCATCACTGGTCAGCTTGCTACCTCTTCTCAAAGGGGCTGAGAAGAGCATTTCAAAGAGCAGGAATGTCAGTCCACCAAACAATTAGGTGTTTTTATTTTTTTTTTATTTTTATTTATTTTTATATGCTGCCCTTCTCCGGAGACTCAGGGCGGCTTACAATGCGTTAAGCAATAGCCTTCATACTTTTATATATTTTATACAAAGTCAGCTTATTGCCCCCACAAACCGGGTCCTCATTTTACCCACCTTAGAAAGGATGGAAGGCTGAGTCAACCTTGAGCCTGGTGAGAATTGAACTCGCAGTAATTGCAGGCAGCTGGATGTTAAATGCTGCCTTAGTAGGAGGCATTAGCCTCCTATGCCACTCAGGCTCCTCAGGTGTTTCTTAAGATAATGACACATTCTTTCTCTAAGTTCTTGAAAAAACTTTCAGAATTGTCTTGATAAATATTTACCCCAAAAGAGGGTAAAAAGACTAAAAACCCAGAGAGTTAAAAATTCATATTCTTTAAAATTTAATTGGATTTTTTTTTAAAAAAAGTCATGACCAAATTGTCATTTTCTCCTTCATTACAAAAGCTTGTTCTCAGAAACATAGGAAATCCAATGACTGGATCGGTCATACTCATACATTTAAATTAAACTGAACATTTAGCAATTGCAAATCTCAGTAACAAATATAAAATCTTCAGAAATGTTGACTCAGAGTTATTAATTGAAAAGAGAAGAAACAAATGTATCTATATGCACAGGCAATATTTTAGGAGTTTTTAAAGATACATAGTTATGTAGTCACTTTATAAAAATAGTATATAAATGTCAGTCTGCCCATAAAAGTACATCTAGATTATATAATTGAACAGTATAATTCAAACAATAATGATTCATTTATACTGATTTTACAGTTGTCTGGGTCTTCCAATCAGTGGACTTCAAATGCATGAGAAAACATTTTTGTTTGGATTTTACTCGAACAATGAATGTCCACTGTTAAAGCAATCCAGATATTACATTCTTTTAATCAATATCTGCATAATTGTATAACTGATATTTTGAAATTGTTCACATCAGTTTAGATAATTCAAAAGAAGTGATTTCAAAGTTAGCTGCCTTTTAGAATTAAAAGATACTCATTCCCCCAATAGTTCATTAAACTAAGGCTTTTTACAGCACTATTATTCTGTTGATGTGATTTGAAACAAGAGATATAAACTACTGAATTCTGAGAAAGATGGGATCATTTAATTTTTGGGAGAAAGATAAACATTTGAAAACAAAATAAATCATCACTTCTGTAATAAAGTAAAATTAAAGAATGAGGTCCTTGGTTTTAAAATAATTATTGTAAAACATTTCTCAACTGCATTAAGTTAAATACCAATTTAACTGAAACACATCCTCCATGATTAAATCAGATATATGAGAAAATTCTACGTTTACCATTATTCTTTCAATGTATATTATAGACAGCTTTATCACCATCTAAAAGTGCTGCCACATCATAACATTGTTTCCTATTCAAGCATGATGCTGACAAACCAGATTTTTCTCTATGATACATTTGTGCCTGATTTTTATTTGAAGCCTATTAAATATTAGCTTATGTAATTTATACCTTTAAAAGTACAGATCCCATAAACTCACAAATGCTAAAAGTAGTTTCTAACCCTCAAATATGATGAGCAAAATCCTAACGGAGCACAAGAACACCCCTTCAGGAATCAGTATACCAAAGGAAACAAAAGCAATTCTATTTAATCCTAATTTTAGGATTTTGCAAGGAAGTAGTAGGTGAGAATAAAGACATCTAGATAATAACAACAGAAGAGAAGATATGTAGCTCAGGGTTGAACTGTGGAGTCTTAAATGTCTGCAAGCAAGCAAGCGCAGAGAACACCAAGGATTCCACACCTAGATAAATTCTGGAAGTTGTGGAACATAAATCTGTTCACAGAAAGAGGACATTATTATTATTATTATTTTTCATTTGATTTATATGCCGCCCTTCTCCGAAGACTCAGGGCGGCTTACAATGTGCTCAGCAATTACATCTCCTCATTGGTAGCATATTGCAGTGTCACTCATTATTTCAAAATTATCCCATGAGATGCCAACTAGCATCCACTAAAATACTCCAAATTAATCAAAAGTATGGTCCAATCAAATTATATCCTACTAATGCTGCAGGTTAAATATATCTGCGTCAGTCAAAGGAAGCTAAAATGGAAATAGAAATTGGGCGTCTGTATGATGTAGAGAGATTTTTTAAAGCATTGTAAGAAGAATGGATAGAATATAATTTGGAATCTAACTGACAAAAGGAATGATTTGGGTCAGTAGACTGTGCTACCTCTTTGGATGCGTACATAACATTTTATATATGCACTCTTTCCCCCTCTGCTGTTAATATCGGTCTGCATTGACTGTCAAAAAAACTATAAATATAATACTACACTCTCTCCACATCGGTTAGGCACAGCAAAACTCTTCCATAAACTACTGAGAATTAGTTTGCGCAGTTGTCACTGGAGTGATGTTTTGTCCTTAACAAAGGGTGGACTGCTTTTAACAACGAAGTACAAAAGAAACTGCTTTATGCATGTTTGTAGCAGAAAGGAAAGCATTTCTATATACTAGATTAAAGAGTATTTCATAGTTTTTCTGCTAATAAGTTCTTTCCTAATTTTTTTTACTATTATTTTTTTCAGCTGGAATCTTCCCACCTCTCAAACTAAGAACTTACCTCTTTTCGCAAGGGCCACGGTGTCATCCTCTAGAAAAGCTAAAAGCTTTTTTTCTGCATATAAGTGAATGTTACATTTATCATCTCGTTTCTTAGCTGTCCCTAATTACATATTCACCACCAGAACACAAACAATGAAAGTCAGAGACTGAAATCTGATAGGAGAAGGAAAGAAAGAAGGCAAAGCAAAGCATAAATCAACATTTAAACTCAATATTTCCTAATGGTGGTAGGAAGGGGGGGCAATAATGTCCTTCAAGTATAATTCATTCCTAGATGATGATACAGAAAGGTGGTTATTGTTATTTTCTTGATAACAATACTATGTCTGGAATATTTGACTTCATAGTGTAGACTTAGAGCCTTGGGTTTCCTGATACAGTAGTCTTTCATTTGAATACTAATCAGACCTGAACTTCAGTTTCTTCCAGTTTAGCAGTAGACAAACATTTTTAGAAGCTATCCTTCTGCAATTAAGTCACTCACAGCAGGTCAGGGTGTTCTGGAGGACTGGTGCTTGAGGGTCATAGAAACAGTTGTTTTAGAGTTGCTTTCATCAATTGTTAAAAAATTAAAAATCAATAATTGAGTTTCTCAATCCTAAAAGGCAACTTAAGACATTGAGTCCTAACCTAAAAGCATCTAAAAGCTTCTCAAATTATTTACATGAGCATAATTGCACTTTAGGCTTCATGAACATTGGTCGTAGGAGGAGTTAACCGTACACAGGATAAGAATATCAATATCCCATTAGTTTAACGACTTATTGGAACATAAATGGCCTGTTCCTCAAAAAATTGGCGCCAATGAGTCCTCAAAGTTAAGGAATTAGAAGCAAAAACCCTTCAAGTTCATGGGCTTTAATACTAATGGGCTTTAAGACTAATGTCTATATACAGAAGCCTTTCAGCAAGAATTACCTTAGCAAGAAGGAAAGGACACAATATTACTTATGCACAAGGCGAGAGAGAGAGAGACCCTCAGAAATGAAAAAGACCTCTGATCATTTTAGCTACTCTTCCCTTTGCAAGCAAGACAGTCAAGGCTAGAGAAGTTTATCTCCAGATGAGTGGATCTGAACTTCTAGACTTCTAGAATTATTGCTGAACACTCTGGGAATTTAAGTCCCCACATCTCAAGGCGATCTGGTTTAAGAAAAGTTGCTCAAACATTTCAGATTTGTAGTGAACCAAGTATACACATCCAGTTGAAACACAATTGCTCAGTTCAGAAGACTCAAACAATCATATATCTTTTATGTTTAACTAACCACTGGTGCATATCAATAGTACATTTGAAGAGTGTGTTATTAAAATATCTAATTGTCAGTAGGATATGAAGCATACCACAGTAACTTAGTGGTATTGTAAAACCTTGTAAGAGTAAAACCTATTGAGAAAATTAATTTTATTATCTATTTAAATTAGTTTCTACTCTTATTTTTCTAATGGCATTCATTTCAATGCCATCTCTATGCAACATGTATTACATTCAGCTATGTTATTCTTGTTATGTTTACATTGGAATCTGGAATGTCCGATCTACACAAGCCACCTAGGAAGGTAACTGATTCTGAGTAAGCTCTCTAAGAATACACTTTGCACATTGATGCACGTTGATGCTGCCAAGTATAGTACGAATCCAGTGTAATTGTTTTCCTTCATCTGCACTCCACTGCAAGTAGCTGTTGCATCTTTCCTGCTTGCATGAGTTAAGTGCTTCTGATCAAAAGCATTTCCCAAAACTGAGGAGCAAACACAGCTTTTCCTATAGACACTTTCTTGAATCACAAAGGGCAGATTCCGCCTGCCAGCAGAAGCAAACTTAAAAAGGAGCTTTAGAAGAGGGCACACCTAGGAAGCCAAATATACCCGGCTGCAACATCTGAGAGAACAGATGTGACATTTCATCCAAGCATCTGCCAGCAGCCTTAAGTAAGAGGCAAGAGATATAAACACACCTTCATCAAGACACAACTTCTGATAGTTAACTAGCCATCGTCATCACCGCTTTAATTTTCACAACTTTACTAATACTTCGCTACATTTCATTAGCAACTGCCCATCACTTTAGACAACATCGGTGTCCTTCTCGGAAAGTAAAGCATATTCAGGAGAGCATCCGCAACCTAGAATATCACCACCGTCTGTTTCCTAGGCAACCCCTCCCCTCCCCCACCTTCTTGTGCTTGGGGAGACAGACCAGAAAAGAAAGCAAGACGCTGGAAACCTTGCACAAATATATGCATCCCAATTTCCCAGGGGCCTCGCTTAAGGGCCGTATGAGGTTCCCTACAAACATCTCGAGGGCGATTCTTCTTCTTCTTTTCGGCGGTGTCCATGGAAACGGTGACGGGGGAGAAATCTGTTGCACGACTCCAGAGAGAGAAGCAGCAGGTACCCCGGACGCTTCTCGTTCCGCTTCGACTCCCTATTCTCACAAAGAGGGGTGTTGTGGGTTTTTTTTTTTTGTTTTTTTAATTGCAAAACCGGAATCGAAGGACTTCTTTCTCTCTCTTTTGAGGGGCGGAAGGAATACCGAAAATCACAACCACGTCCTCCCCCCCCCGACTCAAAAATCAAGGCCTTGCTCCCGATCCCCCCCCCCCGCTCATCTTTCCCTCCCCCCCACTCTCCGCCCTTCCCTCCACTCTCAAACAACTAGACATTTCCGTACTTTTCAAAGGCGACATCCCAAGCCGAGGGAAGAGGGGCGAAGGGGTGTGTTTGTGTGTGTCGCGGGTGGTGGTGGTGGGAAAGCAGGAAACCCCCAAAACAAATATTAGGCGTGCAAAGGGGAAAGTTCCCTGCAACTCACAGCAAGAAAATCCACGCGTGCCTCGGGCTCACCCGCTGCTGACATCGATGCTCCGAAAGAAGTCGAGCGCCAGCCCGCCAATCGCCGCTTCTTCGCCCGAGCCTGGAATCAACCAACGAGGGGACGGAGAGGGGACGTGGGGGGAGGAGGAGAAGGGAAAGCGAAACTCCACCCATGGAGCCGCTCCTTCAAAATCAATTTTTAAAACACACACGCACACGCACACACACATATTATATAGTGTATGTATACGTTATATACATCTATATATATAAAGAGAGACATTAGCTGAGGTTTTACACAATTATAGTGTATGTATGTTATATACATTTATATAGAGAGACATTAGCTGAGGTTTTACACACGCACATATATAGTGTATGTATATATTATATACATTTATATATATAAAGAGAGACATTAGCTGAGGTTTTACACACACACAATTATAGAGTGTATATATGTTATATACATTTATATATATATATAAAGAGACATTAGCTGAAGTTTTACACAATTATATAGTGTATGTATGTTATATACATTTATATATATAAAGAGAGACCTTAGCTGAGATTTTACAATTATATAGTGTATGTATGTTATATACATTTATATATATAAAGAGACATTAGCTGAGGTTTTACACACGCAATTATATAGTATATATATGTTATATACATTTATATAGAGAGAGACATTAGCTGAGGTTTTACACACGCAATTATATAGTGTATATATGTTATATACATTTATATATATATAAAGAGACATTAGCTGAGGTTTTACACGCACAATTATATAGTGTATGTATGTTATATACATTTATAAATATAAAGAGACATTAGCTGAGGTTTTACACAATTATATAGTGTATGTATGTTATATACATTTATATATAGAGACGTTAGCTGAGGTTTTACACACACACACACACACACACACAGTTATATAGCGTATGTATATGTTATATACATTTGTATATATCAAGAGACATTATCTGAGGTTTTACACACACATTATATAGTGTATGTATATGTTATATAAAGTAAAAAACTCCTCTGACGCCTCTCTCCTCACCGAGCGTCATTTCCTTCGAAATCTTGCCGGGGGATGGGGAGGAAGAGGGACGTTACGACACTTAAATGATTTAAGAAGATGCCGCTGTGTCACCTTGATCCTGCCGCCGCCGCCGCCGCCGCCGCCGCCTTTGCTTTCCCCAAAGACCGAAACCGCCCTTTTGGGCTTTTTCCGAGCTGAGGCCAAGACGGGAACACGTAGTCCCCATTCATTTAAAAAGAGCCCCGAGCGTGAATGGCGAAGGGCCACGGGAGCGCTGCTTCTTCTTCAAACGCCTTTTTTTGGGGGGGGGCGGAGAGGGGGTTGCTTTTATTACCGGAGACTACGGTAGGAAAGAGGTTGCGACTTCCATACCGTTTCTCCCGATTGTAAATGAACGGGAGCTGATAGTGGTTAGCTGGCTGGAATGAATGAACTTGTAGCTCACCGTCAAGTAAGTAGGAGGATCGTTTGGACTAGAACAGCCTCAAACCCTTTTCAGCTCTGTTATTTTGTATCACCTTAACAAAAAAAGGTCTGCACCGATTTTCATCCATCCTCTTAAAAGTCGAGGAGATATACTTCTAGGTAGTACAGGTACTCCTCAACTTATGACTACAACTGAACCCAAAAGTTACGTTGTTAAGTGAGAAATTCGTTTAGATGAGTTTTGCCCCATTTTAACCATTTTTCCCACCACATTTGTTAAGGGAATCACTGCAATTTTTAAAATAGCAACATGGTTTGTTAAGTGAATCTGGTTTGCCCATTGACTTTGCTTGCCAGAAGGTCGCAAAAGGGGATAGATCACATGACTCCAGGATACTGCAACCGTCATAAATGTGAGTCAATTGTCAAGCACGTGACCATGAGGATGCTGCAAGGGTCTAAGTGTGAAAATTGGTCCTAGGTCACTTGTTTCGAAGTTGCTGTTGTAACTTCAGACCATCACTAAAGGAACTGTTGTAAGTCGAGGACTACGTGTACAGGCTGCAGAAATTTGTAGGAGGGGGGGGTATCATCCTTTAAAGGAGGAGAAGGCTTTGGCAGCAGCAAGACACAAAGTCTAATGGTAGAAGAGGAATGGTGATCTGCCCTCATTAAATGCTCCGTTTAGGGACTTTCCTGGTAGACTGGATGTAGTCAGTGCAGCTTTTTGTGGCTTAATCTTGTCTCTTGAGGAGATGGCTGCTGTTCCTTGTCAGAGTTTCTCATGGTCTCCAAACCACCAATGTTTGCACATTGTGCCCAGGACAGGAAGGATTCCAGAACTTGATAAGGAGTGAACTTTGCTGCTCCAGAACAGGGGTGAAATCTACTTACCTTCCCTACCGGTTCAGAAGTGTGCGCACGGACCCTATGCGCATGCACAAACCCTTCTGCGCATGCACAGAGGGTAAAAAACAGGTTACTTCCTGGTTAAAACCAGAAAGTAACGATGACCGGGCAGATGGGCGGAGCCTCGTGCTGCCGTCACTACCGGTTCTCTGAACCACCCGCCGCCATCGCTACCGGTTTGGCCGAACTGGTTCGAACCAGTAACATTTCACCACTGCTCCAGAGAAGACTCAGATTAGACATCAGGAGAAACATGTCTCTTCCCAAACATGTACCGTATTTTTTCAGAGTATAAGATGCACTTTTTTCCCTCCTAAAAGAGGCTGAAAATTTGGGTGCATCTTATATTCCGAATGTAACCCCGCGTGGTGCCCAAAATGGCTACCTGGAACAACTGCTGCCTTCTCTCACCCCTTCTGCGCTTTGCCTGCTTTAGTCACTGGAGTTCCCTCTGAAGATCAGCTGTGCTTTTGAAGCTGTTTTTCAGCCCCAACCCAATCTTTGGTGCTTTGCCTGCTTTCCTAACTGCTGTTCCCTCTGAAAATCAGTTGTGCTTTAGAAGCTCAGCCCCAAACTCAAAACCAGAGAGCTGACGCCCCAACCAGCCCCAGACTCAAAACCAGAGAGCTGACTAATGTGCTGGGACTAGCCAGATGAATACCTGGTAGGCAGAATTCCGCCCCCCCCTATTTTCCTCCCCAAAAACTAAGGTGCGTTTTATACTCCAGTGTGTCTTATACTCCGAAAAATATGTAAGTATGTAAGTATGAATCTACAGAACAGACTGTCATATGAAATAGTCATTTCTCCTTTGCTAGATGTTTTCAAACAAAGGATGGATGATCATCTGCCAGAGATGGTTAAGTGATCCCTGCACAGAGCGGTGTGTGTGTGTGTGTGTGTGTGTGTGTGTGCGTGCGTGTGTGTGTGTGTGTGTGTAAGACTATAGATAATCTGTAACATCCATCCCAATTTTAAAATTTACTTACTGTTCTATATTGTTATCCATGTTTCTACAGTGTAGCATGCAGGAGAGTCTTTGAATGAAGACAGTTACTCTAGTCTGCAATACTACCAGGCTTATAATGCTGGACCTGATTCATAATATCTGCTTGGTTAATTGTAAAGATATTATAGGGCAGTGATGGCTAACCTTTTTGCTGTTGCGTGGCAAAAGTGGGGGGGAGTGCGGGGGCGTCGCGCACGCACGTGCCCACACCCATAATTCAATGCCCTCACACACCCCGCCCCATGCATGTGCATGCAACCCCCCCACGCTCCCCTGTGCATGTGTGCACGACCACCCTGCACCCCATTTTGGGCCTAGCAGGCCTACCTGAAGGCTCTGGAGCGTGAAAACAGCCTCTCCCATCCCTCTGGAGGCCGGAAACGGCCTGTTTCTTGACTTCTGGTGGGCATTTTTCACCCTTCCTGGGTTCCAGAAGCTTTCCTGGAGACTGCGGAGGGCAAAAATGGCCTTCCCCACCCTCCACCCCAGAGGCCCTCTGGAGGCCTGAAAGAAGCCCGTTTCCTGAGTTCCAGTAGGCCCATTTTTTGCCCTTCCCAGGTTCCAGAAGCTGAAAACCCCCTCCCAGAGCCTCCGCACAAGCCCTGTACTTACCTGGCATCCAAAACGGGCTGCGTAGAGACTCCGGGGAGGGGAGGGGTTGCATGGGCGAGGCCAGCCGAATATCAGCTGGCTGGCACGCACATGCATGCTGGAGCTGAGCTAGGGCAACGGCTCGCGTGCCTGCAGATATGGCTCCATGTGCCACCTGTGGCACGCGTGCCATAGGTTCGTCATCACGGTTATAGGGTAAAGACTATGGGAGTGATTTTGAATTGCTTTTAACTACTACATAGGCCTGTTTGATTGTTCATGCATGTACAGTGCAAATGGATGGAAACGGTAAAAAACCCTCACTGGCCTTGCCTTCTCCTTTAATGAGTCCCCATGCTTTGGAAGGGTGGGAGTGGAGAAACATAAACTTCCTGCCTCAGAAGTTTCCTTTTAATAAAAAAAGGAAGCAGTGGAGGGAGATGAATCTGTCATCTCGCCTTCCATTCACATACAGTTTCTTTTCATGTGCTTCAATAACCAGATACAGCTTAGGATTTCAAGCACAACTTCACCTATCTTAAAGAAAGTTTCACTCTTCTCTGGATTTGCTGTACTGGTGTAGATTCTGTTGTTAGCCTTTCTACCAAACACTACATGCCAAGGGAAGGAACGGAAAACTGCTATTTTTCACAGTTCAGAAATGGAAACAAAGACAAACCTTCAACAAAAGTTCAAAAGTTGAACCAATTTAACCAATACTAAGTGATTCAACAAGAAAGATGTGGAAACCTTGAATAATAAGTGTGTACTATACTGTGTAACAAACAGAAAATTAAAGGAGAATATTTGTAGCTCAGGATTGAGATGAGGAGTTCTTGGTGCTTTCTGAATTTGGTTGTTTTCTTGTAGATGTTTCATTATCCAAATTAGGTAACATCATTCAGTGCTAGTAGGGAGTGGGGTTTGCTCTCAGTTTATAGCCTAGTGGCTTTCCCTGTCAGTGTTGGTGGGAGTGAACAGAAATTTACATAATTTTGGAGTAATCTGAATGTGAATGTATCTGTATGTAGCATTCTATTACTGCAAATAGATGCAATGCTACTATGGTACAACAGTAGACCTAATGAGTAGGTATATATGAAATATATAGAGGAACGGAAGACCTATATCCACACTGAGAAACAAGTACCGTATTTTTCTGTCTATAAGACGCACTTCCCCCCCCCAAAAGTAGATGGAAATATCTGTGCATTTTATAGAGCGAATGTTGCTAAAGCCCCGCCTGCCTGCCGGCCCACACCCTTTGGCCATTTTCGGCCTCCGCTCAGCACATTTTCGGCCTCCCAGAATACTCCCGATCAGCTGTTTCAGGCTGCAGGGATTGCCGCCGCCTATCACACATCCCATTTTCGGCCTCCACGCACCCCATTTTTGGCCTCCATGTGATCTGTTTTCGGTCCGTTGCAGACAGACACATTTACTTGAACAGAGCTACTATTTGGGCATTTACAAAAAGAACATCAGTAATCTTTTAAAAAGTCACATCCTCTTCTCCTTTCCAATTCTAGAACAAGTGAATAGCCCAGGTCCATCAACTAAGAAAATGTTATCTAGTGATTATAAAACCTTTCATCTACAGCTCATTAATATTAATCTATCCTGCTGAATGCCGACATGTTTTAGAAATCCTGTAAATACACACTACTATATTGTGTTATTTAAATGTTCCATTATGCCCCACTTCAAGTCTTCCACCTTATGAACAATTATACACTGTATGGTTAATATCATTTAGTGCTAAAAGCAACTTGGCAGCTCAAAGCCTGCACGTGGACAAAGTTTTTATTTATTTTACTCAGAGACTGTCTTCTTTGTGGCATTAAGTCGGGATTTGTCTAAACATTCCATACAGTAAATCATAGACTCTGACAATAATACAAACCACTATGGAGAGTTTCTAAAACATGCAATGGCACAACAAGAGTCGCCTTGTAGCGAGATGTAGCAAATAAATTTAATTTAAAAAAATTATAATTAAAGTAAAAAACAAAACAAATTAAGGCTTATTAATGAGCTCACTCATATACTAGAATAGAATGAATGAGCTGGAAGGGACCTTGGAAGTCTTCTAGTCCAGCCCCCTACTCAAGCAGAAGAACCTATACTATTTCAGATAAGTGACTATCTAGACTCTTCTTCTTCCAGTGATGGAGCGCCCATGATTTCTGGAGGCAAGCTGTTCCACTGATTAATTCTCCTCACTGTTGGGAAGTTTCTCCTTAATTCCAAGTTGCTCCTTTTTTTGATTAGTTTCCAACCGTTGTTTCTTGTCCTGCCCTCCGGTGCTTTGGAGAATAATTTGACCCCTAAATTAAACTATTTTGTAACCCCCATTAATGCCTTTTGCCCATATCTGATTTTATTTTTACCTGTTGCTCCTTCTCTTACTTCTTTGTTTATTATACTTTAAACCAGGTATGCCCAATGTCAACATCCAAGATGGCGACATTGAGGTCACACCCCTGCTTACTGTTTCAGAGTTGCCAAAAGCAAGGAGTGGGGAGGGGAACACCCTGGGGTCACAGTTGGGTGTCGGGTGCTGGGTGTCGCGATGGACTCACAGAGGGGGCCCCGGAAGAGCGAGGAGCAAAGCAGCAGCGACCGGCACAGAGCCCAGAAGTCCAAGGCCAGTGATTCCTTGCTGGAGCAAGGAATCGCGGGGCGGGTGTGCCGAGACCTCATAGTCAGCTGGCAGGTGGAAGACAGTAATGCTGGCTAGAAACCCCATTTCACTGTGTGCTGCATCTAAAGACCAATAAAAGTGAATTGTCCTACCGACAGTGTGGTCTTTTCTCTTACTGGCTGGGCTTGGAACCGTGACACCCAACTCACAGACCAGAGGCAATCCCAGACAGCTAGTACTGGGGACCCACAAAATCATAAAGCGCAAACTTTATTATGTGATTTATGTACTGTACGTTAAGTATATTATATATATTTATAAGCAGCCCAAGACAATTCCTCTTTACTCAGGGTGGCGCAGGCAAGCCAAAAGGTTGGATACCCAGGCTTTAAACCTTGCTTTAAACAGTCATTTTCTTGGCATAGTTTGGGCAATTATTACTCTGTTAGATGATCTTTAATCATTAGCATTTATATTGGAATGCATAGATTTTATTTGTATTCACTGTAAAAACATTCAGCAATTCTAAGAGAAATATAGCCATTTTTTTAAAAAAGTGCTATTTGTATAACACATCTATTCCTTCTACATAGAATCTCAGCCCATTCATTATATTTTCTAACATTAATTATTATCTAACAAGTGAAATATTGAATTTTTCCTATGTAAGCATGAAGTGTTTTTGCAACCAGGAATGAATTCTCTTTAAAAACAGGATATTGGCTGCTGCCCAGATAAAGCAGATTCACTACTGGAATCATTATCTTTTTGACCTTTATTAATATAGCTAGCAAAGGATGGGGCAGAAGCTCCTCAATCCTTCTAGAATATGTCTCCCCTTCCTTTTCTCCTCCTGTGACTGGCGTAGACGGAGTTTTTCAAATGTTTTCAGGTGGTAGAAACTGTTAGCTTAAAAAAGATATTCACATAACCTCTGCCATCTATCTCTCAAACCAGAGGTGGGTTTCAGCAGGTTCTGGAGAACCAATAGTGGAAAGTTTGAGTAGTTCTGAGAACCGGTAGTAAAAATTCTGACTGGCCCCTCCCCCATCTATTCTCTGCCTCCCAAGTCCCAGCTGATCAGGAGGAAATGGGGATTTTGCAGTATCCTTTCCCTGGATTGGGGAGGGAATGGAGATTTTACACTATCCTTCCCCTGCCACACCCACCAAGCCACGCCCACAGAACCGGTAGTAAAAATTTTTGAAACCCACCACTGTCTCAAACCTACCAGATACCCCTATGGTTTGGCGTTTGTCAGTTGACAAGCCCCACCCATTCTACTGTGCCTTAGGAAAATTGCTAAGAACATCCTTTGTTGCATCTCAATGATTTCGTTTTCCCTGCCCCTAGTTTCTCATATTATATTATATGTTATATAAATAAAATAAAACATTAAAAAAAAAGCCTTGAGTGGCATCCAGTACAGATAGTCTTTGACTTAACAATCACAACGGAAGCTAAACTTTCTGTCAGTAAGCGAAACAGTTGTTAGGTGAATTTTGCTCCATTTTATGAGCTTTCTTGCCATATGTTGTTAAGTGAATCCCTGCAGTTGTTAAATTAGTAACACAGTTGTTAAGTGAATCTGGTTTCCCCATTAGCTTTGCTAGTCAGAAGATTGCAAATGAGAATCACATGACTCCAGGACACTGCAACTGTCCTAAATGCTCAGATTGCCCACCAACCCAAAATGATTGGGACATTTGGTTTATCTGTGGAGTGCTTGAATTCTAAAATATTTACTAGATATCTGACAAGGGAAGCTATAAAAACTCTTTTTTTTGGCTAAATATGCAGGATTGAATACCGTAGGGTCTAAATGCTTGAAGTTTTCTCCCTTCACCTTTTTATGTTTTTTCTTTATTTTGAAAGAAAACAGGCAGTAAACATTCATGTGGAGGATTGGCATCTTCACCCTTTTAAATTCATGGGCATTCTGCCATTCATTTACACAGAGCTAGGATTTCATTCATCAATAATAATTGGAAGACATTGTTCCTTAAATAATTTATCTACTATGAATGGCAAGTATGGCTTCTCTGTAGCTTGTGGCTCGAGATCATAGTATAGTTGTTCAAATCATACTTTAAATTTGACTAAATTAATGTGATGAGAGTGTTGAAAAAAAGAAATTTGAAATAACAATTGCCAGTACATAAATCTGCAAAGAATGGAAAACAGGCGGAACTATATTCTTTGGTAGAGTTGTTGCAACCACAGGAAAGCAGTACATTTAATGAAATGAAAGCAGATGGCTGAAGCATAGCAGCTATGCCAGCTGCTGACAAGAGGAATGAAAACCCAATCTAATTGGATTTATATGGAGGGAAAAGAGCAATTGCTACAAGAAATACGTTTTATCTTTTGAATTATTCAGAATTTGAAGCATCAGGACCCCAGGGATCAGCTGTGTTGGTCACCTCACTCTTCTATATCAATAGAAATTAATTTTTTCCCATCTTATCTAAGTGTATATGTAATCATCCAAATTAAGTGGAAAGGGTTTCTTTATCTGATTTACAGCACTGAAACAAATATATTAGGGACCAATGCAGCTGATCCATAGCTTAAATATGGAGGGCAATCAACTGTAGTGTCCATGGGGCAGTCTCAATGCTTCTTACATTTCGGCAGAATTGTTATAGGTTAAACTCACTAAGATATATGACCCAACACTGCGCTTCATCTACAAGTCAATCTTTATAAGACATAATTACTTGTCCTACACATGCAGTTTTTCTGATGTTTGAATAGTCCACTTCTAATCATCTTGGAATGATGGGAATGAGACTGACCATAGGGTGAAATTTTAATCCTAAATAGTGCAACCAGCATCACTAATCGATTTTGCCGGATAAAAGGAATTCTGGGGGAAAAACGATGAATTGAAGACAGACAAGACGACCATAGCAAAATGAAGAGCCAGCGATTAGACCAGGTCTTCATAATTCTTCTCTGAATGAGAAGACTTTAGAATCACCCACAGAGGCTCCAAATATTTGTTCTGCATGAGGAGACTGCAAGACAGCAGATTTGAAACTCTGAGAGGCAAGGCAGTAGCCATCTTGCTAGAACTGCAATCTCTGCCTTTTTTTTCCTTTTTTTTACTTCAATTAGTTTTTATTTTTTTAATTGAAATGATTAATAACATTACTATATCAAAAAATATTTTGCTGAATAAACGCCTTCCAGAAAACATCCCTAGACTACAAATATAAATATCAATTGTGCATGATTGAGGGTGCTTCAAGAGGGTTACTACATTTTTACAACCACAATTGTAAGTTTGAAACCAGTTCCAATGAGAATTTTAATTGAGGAGTCTTTGCATAGCTCCAAGGTCTTTGCATGACCTTACATTGCAGTATTCACTCCGCAGCCAGTGTAGTTTATTTGTGCCTCAGCTACTATATTGTACAGTGTGTTTGGTGTAGTGGTTAAAGCACCTGGCTAGAAACAGGAAGACCACAAACATGTGTCAGCATGGTTTTGGGACTCATTTTGCTTCAGGACTGCATATCTGCTCTCTACGGTTGCCATGTGATCCTTGGAAACACTGCAGTGACTTTAAGGTACCGCAGACAAATATACTGCTCAAAAAAATAAAGGGAACACAAGCAGAAGACATCCGAGATCTGAATGAATGAAATAGCCTTATTAAATACTTTGTTCTTTACATACAGTAGTTTATACACTGCTCAAACAACTAAAGGGAACACAAAACTACTGTATGTAACAAACAAAGTATTTAATAAGGCTATTTCATTCATTCAGATCTCGGATGTCTTCTGCTTGTGTTCCCTTTATTTTTTTGAGCAGTGTACTATGTTTAGGGTAAGATGCTACAAACACGCTATCACACTTATCTTTTTGCAATCAGCATGGTACAATTACTCCTCATTTAGTGACCACAATTTGGACTGGCAGTTCTGTCATTAGGGGCAGCTGTCATTAAGTGGTAAATCACTTAATGACGGTGACTGCTTTCTTTTTTTTTCCACTCCCCCACCCTTTGGAATACTCACCTGGCCCACCTGCTCAAAAACCAATTATAGACTAATCAGGTATACCTTCTGCTTTTGTTTGCCTCCTAACCACTTTGGAAAGTTCACCCTGGCACTGGATAATTAACAAGAAGGAAATTAATGTTTGTATTTGCATTCATTGGAGAGGAAGGGATTCGTAGAGAGTAAGCAGGCCCGCAATGAAGAATGCACATCGAAAGGAAAGCTCTGTGCTGGCAAGTACGAGCATGCTACAGAAATAACCCTGGGGACTGCCCATAATGTGCCTGCTTACTTTCATGTCACTGCTTCCTCTTTAATGTCTTCACCCTGCAAGATCAGGTGCAAGGCAACATGTACAGATTGTGATCTCAGGTGACTGAAGGAAACTGCAGAAGTTGTGAATGTAATCATTGGTCATAAGGTTATTTTTTTCAGCACCATTGTAACTTTGAATGGTCACTAACCAAGGATTACCTGTATTTAAATGCAGCAAGTAAACAGTCTATTTACAAGCAGGAACATTAATCTAAGAATGACTGCTTCTTTCGCTGCAAAGTGAAACAATAAACTTCCTGAAGATATGGGTGGGTTGCTAGCACTTTATGGTCTCTTATGATCGAAGGGGAGATGAAAGTACCCATCAATTTTATTTATGGCTAAGAAGACCAAAAACAAGTTACAATCATAGTCTAAACCTGACAGTGGATAAAACAATTTAACAAGAACAATATTTAATAAATATAATAGCCTTAAAACCCCAGCTCATTGAATTGTTATTAAAAACCTTGTTTTTATATCCATAGTTAAAAATCTGACTGTTGCCGTTGTAATTTTAGTATTTTTCAGTAAAAGGGATATATTTAATAATACATGTGTTAACAGCGGCCAGTGCATAACATTGGAAGGGTGAAGAGATCCCTACAGAAGAGAAGATAATAAAAAAAAAGTCTTAGAATGTGCAGAAATGTGTAGATTAACTCTTGAAATTAAAGAAAAGGAAGACACTGAATATTTTGAGATATGGGTTTTATTCTATCGATGGTTAAATAAGAGAAACAGAAATTAGAATTTTTAAAATTATAAGAGAAAGATTAATTTTATTATTATGGTTGATTACTGTAAGCTATTATTAATTCTACTTAATATTAACAATTAATATGTATTAATATTATGAAGGAAAATCACTGGTACTATAAGATTACTGTTAGAGAATATCATCACTAATATGACATTGAGTATTGTTCAAAGGATCTGTAACCAGACAACACACTATAAGGATATTGAATATGTTGCTCCTTCTATTTATAATAAAAATAATTAAAAAATAATAATTTTAGTATTTTCATATGCAAGTACAATTTTTACATGCTCAGAAGTATCTCTTCCTGATTTTGATTTTAGAATTGGCCAGATAACTTCCTGCTGAAAACTCTGGTAAAATGTTAATACTACAAAGTCAAACAATACTTTGGCAATTAATTCCTGTACTGAATTATTCTATAGTCTTTGCTTGATAAAATTAATTGCTGGTGATGTACCCCTGGAGAATAAACAATTAGAATCAATGCCAATCTGATAAATCTTTTGAGTCACGCGTTTAAACCACATTTCTACAAAGGATTCATTTGGGATTTCCTGAAACAATCCTTCCTTGTCTATCTCTCTCTCTCTGTGTCTTTGTTATCAAAGAGCATTACTGAATTTCCAGGAGAATAACAAAATTTGGAACACAGTTTGGGACACTTAAAAGAGATCTTTAAAATGTTAACAGAAGCAGATGTTGGGCTAAATGAGAGAATTTGGTTCCCAACAGGCATCTTAGATAAATCAGGCACTATATCAAGGTAATATAAACTATATGCAGCAGAAAAAAATCAGGGATGATTTGTTCCCAACCTGTTGCTTCTAATCTTTCAATGATTCCCCCATTGCCTCTGTAATTGAGTCTATCTACCTTGCTGTTGGTCATTCCCTCCTTTCATCTTTCCCAGCATTAGAGCCTTCTATAGGTAGATAGGTAAATTTTCCTATAATGTGTCTGAAGTAGGATAATTAGAGCTTGTTCATTTATGCCTTGAGTAAGATTTCTAGGTTGATTTGCTCAGTGTTCTATTTGTAGGTTTTCCTGGTTGACTACAGTATTCTTAGTAACACCAAAATTCAAAAACATCAGTACTCTTCCTATTTCTTTAACATCTAACTTCCACTTCCATTGAGTGCCTAGGGAATATTGCTCATACTATTCTGATTGTTGTAGGTGTAGACACTTCATGGCATCCGGATCTCTTTCCCAACAGCTTTAGGGGTCTAGTCTGCATCATATTTCTTGACTGTTTGTTTCTTTACTGTTGGTAGCTGATGCTGAAAAATAGAAGCTATCCACTACTTCAATACCTTCATTGCCAAGTCTAAGGCTATTTTTTTCTATCTGTTGACCTTAGTTTGGTCTTCTTTAATTTTACAAGTAGTCTTCAACTTATAAACACAATTGAGCCTGGAATTTAGTTGGTTGTAAGTTGTAGTGATCATTAAGTGAGGCACAGACATGATCACATCACTTAACAACTATTCCAACTCTTCCCATTGTGGTCATTAAATGGAGCATGGAGGCTTACCCACATTGCAGATCACATATAGCCTTCCAGGACCTCCTCCAACTCATGAGGAACCCCTTGCACAGCTTCCTGCTGTGTTGGATTTGACACCCTTGGGCCCCCTTTGCCCCATCGTCCCTCGCTCCACTTACCTTTCCCAAAGATTGTCTTTCTCAAGGAGAAGCAGCCAATCCACGATGTCGCTTTCCTAAACATAGGCAATGTGGTGCCATCCTGAAAACAGGTGACTTTGTGAATTGCGGCCACTCACAAAGTGGTGCACATTTTCAGGATGGCACTATGCGGCCTCTGTATGGGAATTTTGGAGACGAGGAACAGGCGGAGCAGACTTAGCAGGCTTCTCACCATGGTTTTGTTGGGAGGAAATTCTCCCCTGTTGGGTTTCTTCCAGCCGGGATGCAATGATCAACGCTTTGAAGAATAAATCGAATAACCAAGCATAACTGCCAGAAAGAAGCTTTTAATGACAAGGAACCAAGATGAGTGATATTCAGTAAGGCTTCTTGGCTAGCTAGAAAGATTGACATTCAAACGTGAATTTATAATTATACCCTCCCTTTCTTTTTGTGAGAAGGTCACAAAAGAGAATCACATGGCCTTGGGACACAGCAACAGTCATAAGTATGAACCGGTTACCAAGCCTATGAATTTTGATCACACGATCCTGTGGATGCTTCAAAGGTCGTAACTGTGAAAAACGGTCATAAGTCACATTTCTCAGTGCCGTTATACCTTTGAATGATCACTAAACGAACTTTTGTAAGTCCAGGATTACCTGTACTTCCTCTTTATGTTTCAGAATGTCTGTACATATTTAAAGCCAATGAGCTGAGCAAGATTCAGTTGGGGCAAACATTGCTTTTTCAACATCCCATGCTAAAGAAAACAAGGGTGTATGTGAGGGCATGCAGCAGAAAAATACACAAGGCATTTCTTCGCTTGGTTTCAGTGGCAGGAAATAAGCCTATTAAAGAAGAAAAACTATTTTGGGGGTATAAGGTAAAGGCTAACAGATGGGGAAATGATTCCAAACTATTCTTCTGTTTCCCACTTCTTTGCTGATGTTTACCACTGGCTTGGGTTTGAAAACATGAGCCTGTTGCTACCTTTAGTTCTATCCTAAGATTTGTGTCCATCGTATTTTGTCAAGGGAGCTGGGTATAACATTTGGCAGGCATGAAGAATTTTCTCTACATTAAGTAAAGGTAGTCCTGCTCAGTGGTGGGTTTCAAATTTTTTTACTACCGGTTCTGTGGGTGTGGCTTGGTGGGCATGGCTTGGTGGACATGACAGGGGAAGGATACTGTAAAATCTCCATTCCCACCCCACTCCAGGGGAAGCTTACTGCAAAATCCCCATTTCCTCCCGATCAGATGGGACTTGGGAGGCAGAGAATAGATGGGGATGGGGCCAGTCAGAATTTTTACTACCGGTTCTCCGAACTACTCAAAATTTCAACTACCGGTTCTCCAGAACTGGTCAGAACCTGCTGAAATCCACCTCTGGTCGTGCTCTACCTCCACCAGAAAACAAAATTCTTTCATAGTTGTTTTACTGCAAAGATTAGGATAAAGTCATATAAATCTCAGCACATGGATAACAGGTGATCCTTCACTTACTACTATTCATTTAGTGACTGGTCAAAGTTACGACAACACTGAAAAAGGTGACGTGATCATTTTTCGCACTGATGACTGTTGCAGTATTCCCATGGTCACATGATCAAAAATGTTTGGCAACTGACTCACAGTTATGACAGTTGCAATATCACGAGTTTGTGTGACCTTTTGCGACTTTCTGACAAGCAAAGTCAGCGGGGAAACCAGATTCACTTAACAACTGTGTTACTAACTTAACAACCGCAGTTATTCACTTAACAACTGTGGCAAGAAATGTCTTAAAATGGGGCAAAATTCACTTAACAAATATTTTGTTTAGCAACAGAAATTTTGGACTCAGTTGAGGTCATAAGTTGAGGACTACCTGCTTAAATGCGAGTAGACTGCAGTAACCAAAAACTGTCAACCCTGAAGCTGACCTGATCAAGGCCATTTTGAGGCTTCAGTGTTGCTACACTGGAGCTGAGGGATAGGAGGGGGGAATACAGATAGCTGGGGTTTTATATATAATTAAAATCAACTTACTTTTAGCAGTAATGAAATACATTCTTGGAGTAATAGGCCACAGTTATAGAAAAAACACATGGCTCCTTAAATTCTTAATGCTGAGAGCTGATCACAATCCATCACTCATTTAGCTTTTGAGGTACAAGATTGGCAGATACAGCGGCAAAACAATGTGACAACTCTGGTTTAGCATAAAGTGTAAGCTACCTACTCTGTGTATGATTGCTTTCAAGTAGTTTCACAATGTCTTCATTATAATAAATCTGAAGTAATCAAATACCATCAAAAACATGAAAACACCAGAACTTTTATTGAGGATGAAACATATAGCAAGACCTTTTTTAAAATACTGGCATAGCTTCGACCAAAGACTTGTAAAAATATAATTCTAAAAATCAAATCCATCAAAAAAAATGTCAATCAAAATCAGTCTGTTTTATAACCGTTTTGGGTAACTCTAGTAAAACTGTAAATATCTATATCATGTCAGACAATGAGATTACAGAACTCAAATTGATGTTGACTTAGAAAAACTTTGCCCAAGTCTCCAATGTATATATTATAGCTAAACTCTTCTAGTCTTCTAGGAATGTACATACCAAAGAGGTCAAAAGCAGACAACAAAGATCCAGGGTGAGATTCAGCTAGTTCAGACTGGTTCGGGGGAAACGGATGCTAATTTTACATCTGGTTCGCCAAACCGGTAGTTGCAAGGACTGGCTGGCCCCGCACACCCTGTCCCTCCCCTCCCAGGAGTCTCCACACGGCTCATTTTGGATGCCAGGCAAGTGCAGGGCCTCAACAGAGGCTCTGGGAGGGTGAAAAACGGGCCTCCCGGAAGTTCTGGAAGTCTGGAAACGGGCCCATTTCCGGGCTCCAGGGGAGGCCATTTTCACCCTCCCGGAGGCTTGAGGAAAGTCTCCGGAGCCTGGGGAGGGCAAAAAATGGGCCTCCCAGAAGTTCAGAAATGGGCCCGTTTCCGGGTTCAGGAGGGCCTTCAGAGCCCGGGAGAGGCCGTTTTCGCCCTCCTGGAGGCTCGAGGAAAGGTGAAAACGCCCCCACTGCCGTGGTGCAGGAGGCTGAGTTGGCCACACCCACCACGGCCATGCCCACCCAGCAACCGGGCAGATAACTGGTTGCTAAAATGTTTGAATCCCACCCCTGCAAAGATCTATATTTTATTTGTGACTGAGGCCTGGAAATCAATCCAGTAAAAGTTGTGTCACTATAAAAAAATGTACTATAAAAGTTTTGATTTTAGAAGGCAAGTTGTGTAATATATTGTTTATCTGAAACTGCACTTGTAATTATACCTATATAATTTAAAAATTAATATTTCCAAACCTTCAAACACAAAGTCACAAACTGAATTGCTGATAAATATAAACCATAATAGTTTGAACAATTTGAGAGGCCCAGTTTTGTATAGTTCTTTATTTTGCCAATAATAGATAACACATTTTCAAATCAAAGATGAAATCAATTAAAAACAGAAACTGGCCAAAGACATGACCTAGTTTTCAAGGGAGGGAGCACCATTACAGAGTTGCCTTTATGTAAGCAGAATATATCTAACATATTAGATATGTTCTGATTATTTTTTTAAAAAAATTGCTATATTGGACTTAGATATGACCATCTGAAGATACATACTGATGTTTGGTGCTTATGAAAAACACATACACAAAAGCCAAATGTCATAATTAATCCCACAATTAATACTTGTGAGAAATTCAAAGCTTGAACAAAAACTTTGGAATCTGATATTGTGGGAAGTAACTGTGAAGTTCCCTGTGAAGCAATTGGTTGTTTCTAGGTTTCCTTAAGGATCAGTCAAACCAATGATCTCCCATGCACATTCTGTTCCATTCAAGGCTACATTTCCAACACCATTCAAATTTACACTGAGATTGAGGACATTTCATATGCATACATCCACCTAGAAGAAAGTCAATAATGTGTATAAGAAAATCATACAGGACAGGCAACCATTAGTACAAATGTAAACATAAGCAGATAATAAGTTGTCATGTTTGTGATTATCACAGCAATTAACTATGTGTTTCACTTCAGATCCTACTGTTAATTTATATGTGAAAGGGACAGTGGAGCTCTTTTAATTTTGCAAACTCTTCATTGCGCAGGATAGCTGCCCAGAGTCTCCTAGGTGCCACGCGTGATAGCATTTGCCGATTAATTTATTGAACTATACTTTCAAGAATCTTTAATCGGGGTGGGGGGGGGGGGAGAATGTAGTTTATGAAATGTTGCACTTATCCATTCTAAATTCCTTTTCAATTCATGGAAATTGAGCTCAGATGAAATTCTGATTCTGAAGTGAGCCCAAAGGAGACACTCAATGTGAAATGCAACTCTCTCTGCCTTTATAGTTTCTCTGAAGTCCAGAATGCAGGGGTGAAATGCTCCCGGTTCGGACCGGATCACCCAATCCGGTAGCGATGGAGGCGGGTGGTTCAGAGAACCGGTAGCAAAAATCCCTGCCCCCACCTTTGCCCAGCTGAGCCGCACAATCATCAGAGGCTTTTTAAAAAAATTTAAAAGCATTTTTTTTATAACCTTTTTGGCCGAAAAAATGTTTTTAAAAGGAAAAGAAGCCTCTGCCGATCAGGCAACTCAGCTGGGATCATCAGAGGCTTTTAAAAGTATTTTTTCTACAGAGATTGTAAAAAAATTATTTTAAAAGCCTTTGACGATTCCAGCTGAGCCACACCATCATCAGAGGCTTTTTTTTTACTTTTAAAAGCATTTTTCCAGCCAAAGAGGTTGTAAAAAAAATGCTTTTAAAAATAATTTAAAAAAGCCTCTGATGATCACGCGGCTCATCTGGGCATGGGGGGTGGGCAGGGATTTTTGCTACCGGTTCTCTGAACCACCCACCTACATCGCTACCGGATCGGGAGCATTTCACCCCGAATCCATCTATATCAAGATTCTGCAACCTACACCTAGATTTTAAATGATGGCTTGGGAAAGTGACAATCCATATATATCAAGATAGTACACTTACATCTTGAATAATGATTTTGTGGAGCGGCAATTCATATATATCAAGGTTGTACAAGCTACCTTTAGATTTTGAATGATGGGTTTTCGGGCTTACCCTTCTAAAATGGGAATAGTGGCTAGATAAATGCTACATATTATTTGATTTATATTAAAAAGGCTTCAAATTATATAAGCGTAACTAATATGAATCTTCTCCTACAATTTAATTATACTGTATTTTCTTCCAGTCACATTAATAATTATACTATGGAAGTAGTACTTGGGAATTATTATACTCAAAGTTTTGAGTGGCCATAAATAGTTCTCAGGCTATGGACCATTGAATAAAATCTGTTATAAGAAGTCATGGAAATATGCTTATGCAACTCTGAAATGTGTAATCAATGGAGATGGATTACATGGGCTCTGCAAAGGGTAAAGAGGAAGTTTTCTAGTGATTAATGGTATTGAGAAAGCTTACTGATCATGTGGATCACTAAAATAAGGCTTTCTCAGTACACGGACAAAATCAAAGTGTTGCTCAACGCATATAAATAAGAACTTTGTTTTAGAAAATTACTAATTTCATAATTTAGGGCCCAATCTAAGGTCCTGGCTTTTACTTGTCCTTTCACTTAACTGGTTGAACTTTTTCTAGCAGCTATGTAATTCCCAAGGTATATTATTAGCTTTCTTCATGAAGTCCTTTTCATGTGCAGATTATTTCAGATGTTGAGAAAGGACCTGCCATTTTTCAGTCACTATAGTACAAAAGAATTGGACAGCCTCTGCTCTCTGCTTGGATACTCTATTTAGAGCATGGCTGTTTCTAATGGTGCGCTAACTAAAGAAGCATGAGAACATCAAGACATCTGGGTACCAACTGTTTGCCATTGTTTCATGGCTCAAAATACAATAGCCTAAGAAAGCTAAGTATAAATGTGCACCCAGTTTCTTTTCATAACATGCTTATGAAATTGCATTAAGTAATTTAAGGCAGCGGTCCCCAACCTTTTTGGCATCAGGGATCATTTCTATGCAGAGAGGTTTTTCTGCGGACCGGAGGGGGTATGGTTTCGTGTGTTGCCTGCATCCCATGGATGGGGCTTTGTGTGGCCTGGTTTCTGGCATGTTGTGGACCAGTGCCAGTCCATGGACTGGGGGTTGGGGACACCCTGTGATTCTCAACAAGCATATGACCTAGAAATACTATTGGGAAATAGATGTACTTTTTTTCCATCTGATATGAACACACGAAATTAAGGTCTACACACTTCAAATAACAACACAGGATGACACAACTCTGACAAGGTAGTAATCACAAGTAAACCTAATATAACCACCATTCCCATCTAGCAGCAACCTGAATCAGAGCACCAAGGGAAAGTGAAGCAGTGTGGCACCTAAATCGAAATCAAACCAAATTATATTCTGCTGAGTAGGAATTCTAGACATTGAAATCCAACACATCTGCAACAGAGGTGGGTTTCAGCAGGTTCTGACCAGTTCTGGAGAACCGGTAGCGGAACCTCTGAGTAGTTCGTAGAACCAGTAGTAAAAATTTTGACTGGCCCCGCCCCCATCTATTATCTGCCTCCCGAGTCCCAGCTCATAGGGAGGAAATGGGGATTTTGCAGTATCCTTCCCCTGCCATGCCCACCAAGCCATGCAACGCCCACCAAGCCACACCCACAGAACCGGTAGTAAAATTTTTTGAAACCCACCAGTGATCTGCAGGGTAGTGAGTTTGGAAAGTAAATTCAAAAGTAAATTATCCTGTGAGGTCTGCCTTGTTCTCCTTTTACCCTAATCTTCTGCAAATTTAATTGCATGTGTTTTACTTTTCAATTAAGAGTTTCTGAAGGACAATTTTGTATGTTCATTTCCTACAGTGACTGAAAATTGTAATCTTGTTTCATGATTTTGAAATGGCCTTTTTGGTCATAGTGAGTTATCAGAACTTATTTTCTAGAAAGTTAATAGTTTTATTCATGCCCTACAGATGCTTTTTCAAGAGGCAACTGGGCTTTCTTGTTTTTCTTTGAAGACATTTCACTTCTCATCCAAGAAGCTTCTTCAGCTCTTCAAATGAAGCTTCTAGGATGAGAAGCGAAAGGTCTTCAAAGAAAAACAAGAAAGTCCAGTTGCCTCTTAAAAAAACAACTTTGGGATAACCATGACCTGGATAACCAAAAATCTCCTTAGACAGTGTTATTCATGGTTTTGAATGTTAAATCACAAAACACAATTAGTTAATTCTAAAACAGTGAAAATTATAACCATGCTAGGTTACACTTGATATATTGGAGTGCTTTGCAATGTTGTTTTAAAATCTGTCTATGGGGGAATGGGAAATATCCTTCAGGAAACTCACCGTCCTTTTCTACTGGAACATGGCATTTAGGGCATGGCTTTGTTGTTCTTTTTATTGTTTCTTTGGATGCATCTTCCCAACGAGCTTTCATGGCGGCATGCTCATCAATTTCAAATCCCTGCAAAGAGAGAAGAAACCATGAACTATGGATAAGTTACACAAATCATGACACGTGACCACTTCCTCTAGATCAGTGTTTCTCAATCTTGGAAGCTTGAAGATGGGTGGACTTCAACTCCCAGAATCCCCCAGCCAGCGCTGGCTGGGGGATTCTGGGAGTTGAAGTCCACCCAATCTTCAAGCTACCAAGGTTGAGAAACACTGCTCTAGATTGTCCTTTTTTTTTTCTTCATACGATAATTGGAGTAGTTGTATTATACCAACAGCTGAAAGTTTATTCTTAATAGATGAAGGTAGTCTTTGACTTACAACAGTTCATTTAGTGACGGTTCAAAGTTACAACTGAAACAAGCGACTGTTTTTCACACTTATAACCATTGTAACATCCCCATGGTTCTGGGTTCAAAATTCAGATGCTTTGGCAACTGACTCATATTTATGACGGTTGCAGTGTCCTGGGGTCATGTGATCCCCTTTTGCGACCTTCTGACAAGCAAAGTCAATGGGGGAAGCCAGATTCACTTAACAAGCATGTTACTAACTTAACAACTGCAGTGATTCACTTAACAACTGTGGCAAGAAAGGTCATAAAATGGGGCAAAACTCACTTAACAAATGTCTCAATTAGCAACAGAAATGTTGGGTTGCAGATTTTTTAACAACCAATTCTCTGCCCTAATGACTGGCTGGGTGGGAATGGCTGGGTGGGCGTGGCCAACTCGATGTCACTTACGTTGAGGGGTGCTTTGCCTTGCCCGCCCTCTCATGACTGTGGGGATGCTGCAACGGTCATAAGTGTGAAAAAGTGTGCCCTTGTAACTTTGAATGGTCATTAAATGAACTGTTCATTTTGTAAAGGATTACCTGTACAAAAATACAAAAAGCTTCTTTGCGTGCAAAAAGCTGCCCTAAATACCAGTTGTTAGATTAGAAATGGTGGAATATAGACTGAAGATCAATGAGTCACAGCCGTCATAGAAACCTAAACCATTCTGTCTGAATACTACCTTTTCCTCAGCGATACCTGCAATCCGGAGTTACAAATCAGGCAAGTTGCCAGAGCACATTGAGAAATTAAAATAGTTAAAATACAAGGATAACTATCAGCAGCCAAATTACTCTTGCTCATAAAGTGAAACCCTTTAGCAGAGAGGTCATTTAAGCTCTCCAGAAAGTGGGTGGGCATATTTGGGCTACAAAATGCCCAGCTAAAGAGACAAATTAACAAATTAACATCTCAGCTAAAGAGACTAATTAACAAATTAACATATTGAGTGAGCGCTAATCCCATTCTGCCTTTGTTCAGACCTTGCTGCAGGGAATTTATGCCTATGAATATATAGTAGCTATCTATCTCTTTATCCCTTAAGTGCTGACATCTTCTGCGGGCTATTAAGGAAGGTGGGGCTGCTTTCTTCCTCTAAGAAAACATGTTTCTCCATTTCTCATTCAGGGAAATATATTCCGTTTTAATATTTCTCAAAATATTTCATTCTTCTAGGAGAGGGGTGGGTGCTAACTTTCTACAATTGGTGCTATGTTATTATGCCATATTATCATGAGAAAAAACTAAAACAAATTGGAAGGAGGATCCACTTATTATCAGTGAGCAATCATGTGCCTTGCCCACTCCGAAGCAATGCAAGAGACTCCTGCCCCAAAGGTGCTTTTTCAGGAGGCAACTGGACTTTCTGGAATCTCTAAGAATCTCTAAGACTATCCCCACCAACACTGCCAAGGCAAGCTATAAGAATATAAACTGACAGCAAACCGCACTCCTTACTAGCACTGATGATGTTACCTATTTTGGGTAATGAAACATCTGCAAGAAAACAAGCAAGCTCAGAGAGCACTAAAGACTTCACATGGTGCAGGTCTAAAGATATGTTAGCCCCTATGCAGAATGAAAGAAGGATATTTTGTCCCAGATGTGAACCAAAATGCAATTATTCTGGACAGAAGCAGTGTGAGCGTCAGGGGATGGGGGGAAAGCCGCAAAAAAGAACATTATTAGGTAGGGGATAAAGTAAAGGTTCCCCTCGCACATATGTGCTAGTCGTTCCTGACTCTAAGGGGCAGTGCTCATCTCCGTTTCAAAGCGAAGAGCCAGCGCTGTCCAAAGACATCTCCGTGGTCATGTGGCCAGCATGACTAAATGCCAAAGGCGCACAGAACGCTGTTACCTTCCCACCAACGCCGGTCCCTATTTTTCTACTTGCATTTTTTACATGCTTTCGAACTGCTAGGTTGGCAGAAGCTGGGAAAAGTAATGGGAGCTCATCCCTTTACGTGGCACTAGGGATTCGAACCACTGAACTGCCGACCTTTCGATCAACAAGTTCAGCATCTTAGCCACTGGGTCCCTCAGGTAGGAGATGCAGATGGAATTTCCCAAAATCATGCAATGTTCCTCTGGATTTCAGATAAGGCAGCTCCTGCCCATGCAATTATGTGCTGGAGGGCTTGTTAATCTTCAGCAGAAAATTTTCAGATGGTTCTGAAGGTTGCATGGAGAAAAGGACAGGTTGCCACCCTATGTGCATTTACCTACATACACATTTTACAGAATGGAATGAGACTTTCTTCTGGATAGTTATGCAGTAAGTTACACTGTAATCTGACAATTTACTTTAGGAGTTTAACCAGCTTCATCATTTCTGGATTTTCAGTTCGTTCTACTCATCCATTAAGAAACTGTACTTAGAATAACTCCATTCATGTTCATCAGCTATTCTTGAATGGAAGTCTATCCTAAGGGCACGTTATGAATTCTCCCAGGAATGTCCACGAATGAGAAGAAACTCTAGGAATGCGGTTTGTCCCCTGAGAACTTCTTCGTTGCTTTTTTCCCCCCTCTTGATTGTTTATCTGGTGCTGTTTCTTGCTTATCTCGGTTGCTAAGGAGGATGTGCTCTGTACCGTTTGTTTTCTTCCTGTGGTTTTGGTTACGCCATTTGAACGGTAGGGAGGTGGAGGTTATCTCTAGGTGATGGCTGAGTTGTCAGAACATCAACATGCTAGGTCCTTTAGTATAACATTTGAAATGGTAAATTTTATAAATAAATTATGTTGATTATTTAGTTTGTGTTTAACTGGGGGTGCCGTCCAGAGTTACATGCAAGAGAGATGGGCAGCTATCTAAATTCAGTACCTACCTACCTATTTATATACATAGATGTGTGCCTTGAAAACAATATGACAATATGTCCTGGAAAAGGAATTTTGTATTGCTTACTTGGTTACCTTTTCAAAGACAACTCTGGGTTTGTGTTTTAATGCACCAAATTAACAATGTCTTTAAAATCCTGTTGATGAATACAAAGTTCCCTTTGCTCCCTCCCCCAAATCATTCAGATGATTAACAGGTAATTTTGTACTTCGTAAAATATTCAGGATTAATTCAGATTGTAAGAAAATCACTGGCCGATTTCAGAAAGGGCTCTCTGTACCTTTCTTCAGTAGCACAGTGCCACCATGTGCAAAATATGAAGACTGCATGAAGTGAAAGAAAGAAAGGGCATAATAAAATAACTGGAAATTGGAGGACAGAGAAGGTTACTGAATGGCTGAATTGATATGTTCCTATAATTGGTCATAGGCAAGATTGTCATGCAGATACAGTATATTAAACTCAGGGCAATTGTAGGATGGGAAATATCCCCCCCCACAATAGCTCTGAATTTGATTTGGATCTTATACAGTAGAACTTAATTTGAACCCATGTTATCTGATCATGGGCCTCAGATAACATGAAATTATAAGGCGGACGGCCTCATTAAGCCTTCCTTGTACTTGCCTCCTGCAAAGGCTCGTAGATTATCAGCAAGGGATGATAATCCCCTGCTGATCCCCTGCTAATCCCCCCTTTTCTTTTAAATTGAGAATTTTAAATCTGTTTTTAAATTATTATTATTATTATTATTTTTAATTTGATTTATATGCCGCCCTTCTCCGGAGACTCAGGGCGGCTTACAATGCGTTAAGCAATAGCCTTCATACTTTTGTATATTTATACAAAGTCAGTTTATTGCCCCCACAAACTGGGTCCTCATTTCACCTACCTTAGAAAGGATGGAAGGCTGAGTCAACCTTGAGCCTGGTGAGATTCGAACTTGCAGTAATTGCAAGCAGCAGTTGTTAATAACAGGGTGCTTAGACCACTGTTCTATCAAGGCTCTTTTGGGATTTTTTATTGGGATGTTTTAAATTTGTCTCAGGCTAAATTGTTTAATCTGGTTTTATTTTTGCTTTTAAATTTTTGTATTTATGTATTTTATTTTTGTGCCTGTTCACCACCCTGAGTCCTTCGGGAGTAGGGCGGTATATAAATCTAAGAAAAGAAAAGAAAAGAAAAGAAAAGAAAAGAAAAGAAAAGAAAAGAAAAGAAAAGAAAAGAAAGAAAGAAAGAAAGAAAGAAAGAAAGAAAGAAAGAAAGAAAGAAAGAAAGAAAGAAAGGAGATTCTATATTCAGAATTTGTATTCTGTATTCGGCTTCTGTAAAACTGTTGACTTTGGACCAATTTAATTGTACAGGTAGTCCTCAAGTTACGGCCACAATTGAGCCCAAAATTTATGTTGCTAGGTGAAACATTTGTTAAGTGAGTTTTGTCCCATTTTACAACTTTTCTTGCCACAGTTGTTAAGTGAATTGCTTAACAACTGCATTTGTTAAGTTTGTAACATGGTTGTTAAGTGAATCTGGATTCCCCATTGACTTTGCTCGTTAGAAGGTCGCAAACTCTCATCCCATGAGCTCAGGACACTGCAACCGTCATAAATATGAATCTGTTGCCAAGCATCTGAATTTTGATCATGTGACCTGCTATGGTTGTGTGAAAAATGGTCATAAAACACATTTTCAGTGCTGTTGAATTTTGAACGGTTGTAAGTCGAGGACTACCTGTACTTCCAGAATTCTGAGGCAGGATGTTTGAACCCTGTTAGTGACTAACCAGATTAATCACCTTGTGCAAAAAATTTTTTAACCAATCTTAGTTTTTACAACAAAACCACAGCTCCTTGATCTGCTTCCTCAAAAAAGTACATGCAGAGACAAGTTTGATATTAAAACTATTTTTTACCTCAAGACAGCTGGGGGAATGTGCTTGTAAAAATAGGATTCTGTTTGTGCAGTTTACTTAGACGGAGTTGTGCTCTAGGGATCCATATTTATATTTAAATTATAATATTGAACAAAGCATCACTGAAGCTTCTGGTTGCATTTCAATGGGATTCACTTAAATGATGATCCAGATAAAGCTAAAAAAATGTATGTGATTATTTCCTATCAATATATTGGGAAATATCAATATACAAATTGCCTTTTCTATCACCCACTGTTTGAAAAACCGCACTATCCCAATACACCTCTCTATCTTTATCTCCCAAATTGTGACTTTCAGGAGGTTTGGGCACATATGCTATGCTGGGTTTGTTTTATCAGGTTCTCTAGTTTCAGACAGATGGTTAATTAGGTCCCAGAAGGACTCTCTCTCTCTCTCTGTGACTTACTCATAAAGTTCTTCTCATCCTGTGAAGAAGCAACAGGAGTGCCATAATGTACTGAGGAGCTTAGTTATTGGTCCATCCTACCACCCTGGGGGAGATATACCTAGGTGCCTGCTTAGTGTCAGGTTGGGTTTGCCAATGTGTGCCTGGGAGATGACTACCTTTTCCATCTCCCATGAGGCTTTATGGCTGCCTGGCATTAGTTTTTAACAAGTCTCTCTTGAATCAAATCAATAAATAAGGAAGCACTGGCTCCCCTATTACCTTTTTAATTAAAAAAAAATCTCTCTGGGCCCCATTAAGCCCCCTTGGCACCAGGAACTGATAGCTAATAAGAGGGCAACAGAAATCCAATGGTATACTTTTATGATAAAAAGATAACTCTGCTTGTCAGCGACCAAGAAAAAAAAAGACAAAAAAGATAACAAGATGGAAAGGATGTTTATGATAAACTGTACCATCAAATTTATCTCTTTTTAAAAAACCTTAACAAGAATTTTACTGTTGGGGGTCTCAACTGGAAGAGCTTTCTGAAATTTGGATTGTATAGACCAAAGTTCAATTTCATAATCTTTTTTCCTGCTATTGAAGTAAATTGATTTAAATATGCATAATTTAATTGTATAACATGACATTTCTATGACCAGGTCTAAGTAGTATAAGACAAGCCATATTTTTAATGCAGTCAGACTGGACAGATGCTCATGTGTATTTACTTGCTGGGTACCCTTATCTCACATTGCAATGGGTCTCTTTCAAGGGTGAAATACTCCCGGTTCGGACCGGATCGCGTGATCCGGGAGTGATTGTGACAGGTGGTTTGGAGAACCGGCAGCGATGGCGGCACAAGGCTCCGCCCACCTGCCCAGGTGTCGTTACTTCCTGCTTTTAAAAGGTTAAAAGATAAAGGCTCTGACGATTGTGTGCTGTGATCATCAGAGCCTTTTTTTTACCTTTTAAAAGCATTTTTTTTACAACCTATTTGCCCGAATAGGTTATAAAAAATGCTTTAAAAAAGTTTTTTTTAAAATTTGGCCACACCCACCCCAAGCCACACCCACAGAACCAGTAATAACAAATTTTACATTTCACCACTGGTCTCTTTGCCTCATCTGCTGAACTCATCATTTGTCTAGCACTGGTGCAGCTCCACTGAGGAGAGATCATGCTTCCATGCTGGTAGCCTTTTGAAGTTAGGATTGAGGGTAAAGACCATATAGGGAACGTATGGTAGGGCTACAGTAATTTCAGAATGATTTGGTTTGGAAGATGGCAGAGCTCATTTAATCAATTTCCCCCTTGCCTTTCCCTTCTTAGGGTGATTAGCATAGCTAGGACAAGGCAACATTGGAAATACAATACTAAAAGCATTAACACGTTGTCTGCTTGTCCAAATGTGAATAGAAAGGATTGTTTACTATAATTACCAGATGAATTCTCATTCTCCTTTGTCAAAAGGAACTCATGAACTATGGATAGTATAAAAAGGCTATATTTCCATCTCTCATAATCAACCATGTCTCATATACGCCGCTCAGGTCTTGATTTGTTTCCCCCAGAACTGATGATAGCTTAAAGGATCAGCATCCAAGGACGCTTGGGTACTGATTTGCTTAATGAATAATATGGTTTAGTTTGGATCCTGGCATTCTCTAGGAATCTAGCAACCTATGTGCAGTCCTGTGCTGAAGTCCAAGAATTAACTTGATAAGGAGTAGAGTTCTCAACTCAATTATTTCTTCATTTCAGCATGATTGTTTCAAGAAATAAAAGAAAATTTCCCAGTATGAAACATAAAAGTGCACAATAGGAACTTCTCTTTGCTTATGTTTGAAATATAAATTGGTTGGCTGGTTGGCTTTTAAAATAATCCTTACATTACCTTGACCTAAATTAAAACAAATTTGCTCAGTTTGATATTTCTCTTTACGGAGTGAACAAAACTCAGAATTATGGTGACTATTAGAGATAATGATCAGTTCAATCCTTGTTTATATCTAAAAGCATCCCTTTTTAAATCTCCAAACATTAAAATATTCCTTGCAGTGAGGTAATTGAACGTTGATGAACAACAGCAAATTGGGAAAAAAACTACCCTCTATAAGATATTAGTATTAAATAGACCCAAAAGCCAGTTAAAGAGATGTTTTCTGCACCACAAAACTTCTTTAATTCCCCCCTTTTTTATAATTTATCTCATAGTGTTTTGCAAATGTGTGCATTTTTGTTTGCATGTGTTGACTGTAGGACTACATTGCATTATTTCAAGAAATGAAAAAAAAGAAAGAAAAGAAAATCTTTCCAGTTTACCTATTTGTTTCAAAATAACACTGTGCAACTCTTTGGATTCAGTTCCAAAAAGTGATTTAGATTATAGATACAGCAGCTTTAAACACTAGCAAATGGGTGTTATATTTGTGCCTCTGCATGTTCCAAAGTATGTTTTTGGAACCTAATCTGAAGCATTGCACAGCTCTATCAGAAAGTACAAATTTAAATACCTTAAAATAAAAATCAAATTACTTTCTCCCCATCAGTTTTTATAATCTTCATAATGCAGATTACATTTGTGCTTGCTGCTCACTATGCTGATTTCTGCTTTGGTTCTGTAGGATGAAGAATTAATACTGGGCTATAAAGAGGAAGAACGTGGAAGAAAGTAGATCAAGCATAAACTTTCATGCTTCTCCATAGGAAAGGTTTATGGAAGTCCCATCAGTCATTTTCTCAAAAAATCTGAATACCATCATGGTAAAGATAAAAAAAAGGCTCATTTTCTGAACAGATATCTGTCCGTATATAAGTTGGAAATCCCATGTAAGTTTCATGACTTTATTAAAGTCTAAATAACTACTTCTGAGTTCCACCTATGATATGTATAGCAATAGCACATAAGTCTTATATACTGCTTCAAAGTACTTTACAGTCCTAAGTGGTTTACAGAGTCATCATATTGCCCCCAACAATCTGGGTCCTCATTTTACCAAATTGATGGTAGACTGGAAGGTAGCTGGAAGGCTGAGTCAACCTTGAGCCGGTCAGAATCAAATTCCTGTCAGTTAGCAGAATTAGCCTGCAGTGCTGCATTTTAACCACTGCACCACCAGGGCTCTGGTAAGAGCCAATAACTAACACTAGGACTTCTGAAGGGGAAACAGCTGTTTACTGCCGGATCTTCTCCCTTTCTGTCCACATGATATTTCCCACCAAGGTCCTGATTGTCTCTGTTCTTGATTATCAAGCTCCCCTCCCCCCCAGTTAATTTTCTGAGATGCTATGGATGTGGAGATATGTACCATTTGAGCTGTGGCTCCTGGACTTTTGAATAAGCTATGGCATTCCCCTTCATGGTATTCTTCTTTACATTCACGGCAGAACACAAACTGAAAAAAGAAAAACATAAACAAACATTAGAAATCAAGGGGAGGTACGACAGCCATAGCATTTTCAGATGATCCACCACTCTTCTTATCCCATTAAATTCTCATAATTCTCATAATTTCTTATTTATCATCCATCTGATCACATAGCCTGCTCATTAATACAACTGATTTATGTACTTTTCTCCAACGAAAAAGGCTATTTGAATATATATATATATATATATATATATATATTTTCCTTTTACACATGGAAGCACTGAGGGGAGAGAAGTATTTGAAAAGTCAGAACTATCATCAGTTTCCTAGGGCGAGTTTCTGAGATTAACGTCATTAGAAAATTGGGACAGGGGGCAAACTTTGTCTTGGATTCCTTAGCTGCACACAAAAGTTCTCCCAAAACATTTCCATAACTAGGATATCTTAGAATTTTGGAAACACTGGAGAACAGGGCAGACTGCATTTCACATGAAGATTCTTCTAAAGCCATGGGTCAAAAACATCTGCCAATAAATGTTGCACTTTCCTAATAATAGGGACAAATGAGAAATAGATGAGATTTTAGCACTTCAGGGTTCCTGTAATGATTCTCTAAGCAAGTAATCACTGACTCCTTCAGGATAAACATATCCAGACTGCTATCTTTCATTCATGTCAAGCACTAAGGAAATCAGAAAATCCAGGCAATTTGTTTGATTGATTGTTTATTACATTTATGGGCTGCCCATCTTATCATAGGGTAACTCTGGTGTCTTATAGTTACATATACAATTAAAACATAAAAAATAAAATCTGACATTAAAACCTAAGGACACATGGAGTCAGTAGGGGTAGAGTTGGGGGAGATAGGATCAGGTATTGCTCAATCAATCATCTCCATTGCATTGTTCCCCCACTGGGACCCCAAGCCAACTGTCAGAGCCACATCTTTAGGCCCTTACAAAAAGATAAGGTTGGGGCCAACCTCACATTGGGGGTAGGATGTTCCAGAGGACAGGAGGAACAGCAGAGAAAGGTCTCCTGGACCTTGCCAGCCAGAATAATTGGGCTAACAGGACCTGGAGCATACCTTTTTTGCTGGCATTAGTAGGATGAGTACAATCTTAGTAGGGTGAGACGGTCCCTCACGTAACCTGGACCCATGCCATGAAGGGATTTAAAGGTGATTAAATGGAAGCACTGAGCTACAAGAATCTGAACTACTAACAGCCAAAGCAAACTGATAGCAGGTAAGAGTAAAAGGAATTCAAGATGGGCGGGACTTAGATTTCTTGTGGATGCGAAGGGACTCGTGACTGATGATGCACTTGACCCCTCCCTCGAGCTCAGCCTGGTGATCTATAATTCAATTACGATTATTCATTTGTTACCTGTCCCATTTTCTAATGTCTGTGAACAGCAGCAATGTGTTGTCAAAGATGGAGAGCCAGTTTATTTTTTCCTCTATCAGTCAGCAACTTTCATTTTAAAACCACTTAGTAAAATTGTAGATGATTTAGTTCTGAATAAACAGAACTATTTAAAAATTACCTTCATGTCTATTGCCTACTTCTTTATAAGACAGAAATCTGCCTTGACATGGAACTATGATCCCTGCACTGTCATCTCCTAATTATTATCCTTGTTGTCTAGAGAAAATAAAAAACAAATAAAGTGAAATATCAATTAAAGTATTCTTCTGGCCAATCTCAAGTACACCATCTTGACCCACCACGAGAATACCGATATATATTTTTCAGCTCCTTGCTACACTGACAAGCCGAGCTGATGAAATACGTCTGATGTTTTGATACAGTCTTGGCTCTTGCATATAATGAATAGACATATCAGCACAACTTGACACTAAAATGTTTATCTGCCTCATGTCACATCTTTGCAGTTCCATTTTGCACTCTGTCATGCTCCTCTTGTCACTTTAAGTACTGTATGAAATCACAATTCATTGCAGTGCTGCAAAAAATGATGCTTATGCAAAGTGAAAACAGGACAACCCGCTGACTACTCTTCAACATCCGTTGCCTGGAGTGGCTGAAAGGTTGAGGCCCAACTATCTGAGTGAAATACATTTTGCAATGTTGTTCCCTTTTGAAAGATTTGAGCGATACATTTTCTAGTACGGACATTACTCTAGTTAAGAACTTTTGAGTTGCAAACTTTCACTGAGATGAACAAACCTGTCCATGACTCCAATCCAGAAGATTCTGAAAGTCAGGAGAAAACAGGAAAGGGTGAGTTTCTGGCATGTCACTTATATAATTGCACTCAACAATAAACTAAAGGGCCACCATCAGTGAGCTATTGGACAGCATTACTTGGTCTGTTCTGTGGATGTTTGGGTGTTTAAGGGTGGGGAATTGTGGTGGGTGGGAGTGCGTTTGGAGATTATTATGTGTGTTGGACCTGGTCTTTGGGTGTTAAGTGAATTTTGTTGTACGGGTATACTGTGTATACGTGTACAATGACAATAAAGTTATTATTATTATTATTTATTGGTTAATCTTTAGTGAGATTCACAGCCTTTGAGGCTGGTTAATAGCTCAGCAGCTCGAGTCCTAACCAAGGACCTAGGAACTGTTAAGGTATCGTCGGAGGATGTAAGCTGTTCCGAGTAAGGTGGTTTTTTGTAGAGTCAAAATGTTCAAGTCCGGCAAATTTAGAATTTCTAAATAGCGGGGTAGCCCTTTGGGTATTGCTCCGAGGGCTCCAATTACAATCGGGACAACACACGATTTCTTTTTCCACAGTCGCTCAACTTCAATTTGTAAGTCCCGGTACTTTGTGATTTTTTCTTGCTGCTTATCTTCAATTTGTGCATCACCAGGTATTGCAATGTCAATGAACCATACTTTTTTCTTTTCAACTATTGTTATGTCAGGTGTGTTGTGGACCAAGTGCCTGTCAGTCTGAATCCTAAAGTCCCACAAGATCTTGAGTTTCTCAATATTATTATTATTATTATTATTATTATTATTATTATTATTATTATTATTATTAGTCCTGGTAGTGCAGTGGTTAAAGTGGGGTATTGCAGACTAACTCTGCCCACAGCCTGGAGTTCGATCCTGATGGGGCTCAAAGTTGACTCAGCCTTTCATCCTTCTGAGGTCGGTAAAATGAGAAACCACATTGTTGTCCTATGTTGGGGGCAATGGGCTGGCTTGAGCTAAATTTTAAATTGGTTTTAAATTGGGTTGTTTTAATTTACGGCCAGAATATGTAATTATTTTAATACTGTTTTTTAAATTTTGTATGCTTTGTTTTTACTTAGGCTGTGCACCGCCCTGAGTCCTATTTGGAGAAGGGCGGTATAGAAATTTAAACAAATAAATAAATAAATAAATAAATATGCAAATAATGCTTCTATATTGTAAACAGCCCAGAGGGTGCTGTAAAATGCTATGGGACAGTATATACAGCTGAATGCTAAATGCTATTGCTAACCCCTTCTCACTTTCTCATGACTTCCACTCACATACTGTCCTCAGATCTGCTCGCAGACTGTAAAGCAAGGACTGTATTGTGCATGGATTTTTCTTTGCTTATCGGAATTGTGAACAAAATCTTTTTGGAATGTAGCCTGTTCATAAGTAGAGCCCTCTCTGTACATGTGACATGTTGAAGAAACAAAAACATTTATTTAAATTAATAGCTGTTAAGCCAGGGCAGGTCCACCAACACTCTTTTTAATGGGCCACAATCCTTCTCTGGAAAAGTTGAGTTTTTCTTTTATAGATTTTATTTTTGAAAATTGATGAGTTAAGGAGAGAAGCAATCATTCCTTTTGCCCCTTGATTTAGAATAATAAACTCAGACTTCTGTCCCACAACCTTACTACACCTTTGCTTTCATACTTCTCCTGACTCACCAACTCCCATAGGATGGCCAGTGATGTTGGTCTTCATTGACCCTTCTTTTTATTTTAGAACATGCCTTTTTTCTTCTTTCTTTAACTGGACAGATTAATCCATATGAAGAGGTTTCATATTTGGGATCTCTGAGCTACAGATATTCTCTTCTATTGGTTTTAATATGTACACAGTGTCCTAATTATTTGCTTATTACATTCTTTTTTTGCCACTGCATAGCCCAAGGCAAACTGACATTTATGCTATCTAGAAGGTCATTAGGTCACTTCCTTATGCAAAATTTGAACAAATTAAAAATCAAGTATTAAGAAAACATATTGAAGGAGAAACAGTAATAAATAAATTTAAGGTTTATGCAACTTTTCTATTCCGCAAATATGATAGCTGTGGCTCAACCTCTGAAGTAAGACATTCAGTTTTGGTAAGTGGATCTAAAGACAATATATATAATTTACTACAAATGACATGGGTCTATTTCCAGTATTATATAATGCTACTTATATCTGCTCAAGTCATTGCACTTCCTTTATTTTGCACCATGTTGAATCTCCTCTACACAACTCCTCCACTGCACAACTGAACTTGCAGTGATAATGCAATTTTCCAGATATGGGGTGATATAAGAGAACATTGTTCCATTAGCAGATATCATTCCACGCAGCATATTTTAAGTATCACCAAAATTACGTTATCATTCTCTGTTCAGTCATGTTTCTGAGATGGGCAGCTATATAAATTGATTGATTGATTGAAATAAAATAAGTCACTTACAAAGCCAAGTGACCGCTATGAAAAGAATCCTTAGAAGTCCTTAGGTCATATACCGTGTTTCCCTAAAAATAAGACCCTGTCTTATATTTTTTTGAACCCTGAAATAAGCACTTGGCCTTATTGCCATGCACTCAAATGCCTGACTGGGCTTATTATCAGGGGATATCTTGTTTTGGGGGAAACAGGGTAGGTGGTCCAGTGGTGGGATTCAAGTAATTTAACAACCGGTTCTCTGTCCTAATGATTTCTTCCAACAACCAGTTTGCCAAACTGCCCAGAAAGTTAACAACCGGTTCTCCCAAAATGGTGCGAACTGGCTGAATCCCACCACTGGGTAGTCCTCAACTTACGACCACACTTGGGACTAAAATTTCCATTGTTAGGCAAGGCATTTGTTAAACTATACCTGATTTTATGACCTTTTTTTTGGCCATGGTTGTTAAATGAATCAGTGCAGTTGTTCAACGAACCACATGGTTCTTAAGTGAATCTGCCTTCCCCCATTGATTTTGCTTATTGGACATTGGCTGAGAAGGTTGCATGGTGATTATATGACCTTGGGATGCCGCAACCCTCATAACGGTATGTTGGTTGTCCAGCACCCAAATTTTGATCACGTGACTGTGGGAATGGTGCAACAGTTGTAAGTGAGAGGAGAGGTCTTAAGTCACTTTTTTCAGTGCCACTGTAATTTTGACTGGTCATTAAGTGATTGGTTGTTAGTCAAGGACTACCTATATAGAAAGAATGAATGTCAAACTGCAAAATAAATACAGGTAATCCTCGACTTACAACAGTTCATTTAGTGACCGTTCAAAGCTGCGTCACTGAAAAAAGTGACTTAGGACTGTTTTTCACATGACCATCGCAGCATCCCCATGGTCACAAGCTCAAAATTCAGATGCTTGGCAACTAACTTATATTTATGACGGTTGCAGTGTCCCAGGGTCATGTGATCATCTTTTTGTGACCTTCTGACAAGCAAAGTCAATGGGGAAGCCAGATTCATTTAACAACCATGTTACTAACTTAACAACTGCAGTGATTCACTGAACGACTGTGGAAAGAAAAGTTGTAAAATGGGCAAAACTAATTTAATACACTTTAATACCCTTAGCAACAGAAATTTTGGGCTCAATTGTGGTCGTGACTTGAGGGCTACTTATACATAAGGAGAAAAGTGGAAATGAAAGAGGAAATGAAAAAAGTTTTGGTTATTTATTTTATTTTTTTATTTATTTTATTTTGTTGAGTACATATTAGATAATATATATAAGTGTAAGCATGAATTGAATACATAAAATGAATACAATTAAAGGGAACATTAGGACAGGAACAGTAGGCACGCTGGTGCTCTTATGCCCGCCCCTTACAGACCTTTTAGGAATGGGGTGAGGTCAACAGTAGACAGTTTTAGGTTAAAGTTTTGGGGGATTTGGGATAAAACCACAGAGTCAGGTAGTGCATTCCAGGCATTAACAATTCTGTTACTGAAGTCATATTTTCTGCAATCGAGTTTGGAGCGGTTCACTTTAAGTTTGTATCTATTGTGTGCTCGTGTATGGTTGTGGTTGAAGCTGAAATAGTCATTGACAGGTAGGACATTGTAGCAGATGATTTTATGAGCTATGCTTTATATTTTAATTTATATTTATATTATATTTATATTTTATGGTTAGTTGGAGTTTATAGGAACCTTAACAAAAGAGAGATGGATGTTTCTGTAACAAATGCCGATGAAGTGATAAATGGATTGGATGGATGATTTGCCAGGAGGATTAAAAAAAAAATGTATGCAGAAGTATAGTGAATGGTATTGGCCTAAGGGAAATTAGCTACAATTTATTTTCTTATCTTCCTTCCTTCCTTCCTTCCTGCCTGCCTGCCTGGCTTCCCTCCCTCCTTCCTCCCTTCTTTTTTATTTGATTTATATGCTGCCTATCTCGCCCAAGTTTACTATGTATATAACATTGTTTAGCTCAAAAGAGATTGGCGTGATGATTATGTTTGTAGGAATGTTGGTTAGTTATAAAAGCTTCTGGTCTCTTGTTATCAACTTTGAGTTCCATTCATTTAAATATTTCTGGTTGCAAAAGGCTGAAAAATCAAGCACATATCACCAAATACACAATATTCCTTCTAGATGATAATTATTTTACCTAACCCATTGCCCCCCCCCCAACTTTTGGGCACCAGGGACCGATTCTGTGGAGAGAGATTTTTCCGTGGACCAGAGGGTGTGTGGTTTCGTGTGTTGCCTGCATCCCACAGATGGGACTTTACTTTTTTGTGTGGCTCAGTTTCTGGCATGCTGTGGATCACTGCCAGTCCACAAATCAGGGCTGGGGATCCCTGTCCTAACCAACTACTATGAACATACTTGACATCAGGAAAGAGCATGCATGTATTCCTACTATAGGTCACGTCTTTGACAGCTACGTTTCTTTTTCGTTAATTGTTCATATGCTGCCTTTTTATGTAACAGCCAACACATTTTAAAATTAAACTCCAGTCTGAGATATCATCAAGTTTAAGGAAGCCCCGGAATGCCTAACATTGCTTGTTTGTATTTCCAACCTTCACTGAAGCTGTCTAATTTACAAGTCTTTCTGTCTTCCAAATGCATCTCCTCGCTGCTGGCTATGGGCCATTAAATCCTTCACCAACACTCTTTGTTTTTAGCAGGTTTGTTAGGCCGCAAAAGGAAAAGCTTGAAGTTTCTGGTAAAGACCCATAGTTAGAGAACAGGCCTGGTGTTTGGAGAGCTTCACAATAAGGTAGGAGCAACTAGAATTTTCCTTTGCAAGCTTCTGTATTAGGTCCGTGTATATCAGGAGTGAAATCTACTTACCTTCCTTACTGGTTCGGAAGCGCACGCACCGTGTGCACACACACCTTCTGCGCATGTGCAAAACCTTCTGCGCATGCACAAAAGGTAAGAAAACATTACTTCCTGGTTAAAACCAGGAAGTAATGACGCCTGGGCGGCGATCGCTACCGGATCGCCAAACCACAGGGAAATATCGCTACCGGATCGGGCGATCCGGTCCGATCCGGGAGCATTTCACCCCTGGTGTATATGTATATATATGCTAGTTTGATTTGGGAGTTATTTTTCGAAATACTGCAATTCTGTGGATGATGATCTCATGGTGCTGCTTTCAATGGAAATAAGGCTGATTTAAGGGCAAAATAGAAAACTGTTTTCACGTCTTATTAGATAATGGAGGAGATGTAAAATCAGTTCCATGGTGGAAGAACAACCTGGAGGGTTGATAGGTTTGTCAGAATAAATAGGCTTTCCTTGGCAGAAAAGGCATTAAGCATTTCTGTGTTACAGCACAGCATGAATTATAAAAGAAACAAGTGTCAGATTAAGGGAAGATAGGTGGGTTAGCAGTACATCTTTTTTTTTTTTCATTAGAAGTCTCAGTCCCATAAAACTCCCTTGATCCTTTGGGGTTAAATTACCATTTGCATTACTTATATCATTTAACAAACAGTGCCATGGATCTCTCCCCTCCCATGGTCCATTTTTTAGACATGACAGCTGGATGGGAACATTTTTGCTAGAGAGAAAACCAGTTCTAAATTCCAGTTGCAGGGTGCAGGAAGCAAGAAGACTTTTGGGCTTAAGCCAGAGTAATCCTTAGCTAATTGGGGGAAGGAAAAAGCTGTCTTGGCAAATTTCTATTCATTGGACTTTTAGGAATATGTTAAGCACATAAGACACAAATGGGTGAAAAAGCATCTTTGTACCCCCAATTCATTCAGCATCATTCATTCTTGACCCTATATCTTCTTGTTTAATCAGACATACCGTGTTTCCCTGAAAATACGACCTACCCCGAAAGCAAGCCCTAGCCCAATTTTCATGCCTGCGCCTAATATAAGGCCTAATTAAAAAATAAGCCTTAGTTAAGGCCTGCCCACCATCTGGTTGTACGAGGTGGGGCAAGCCGCATGCTAGGGTGGGGTGGGGGATAGAGCTGCCTCACACACCCCGCATCCTCTTACCTTAGGACTGCTGCAGTCAGGCCTCCCTGGCCCTGACACCTGTTGTGCTGCTGCCTGATTTGTTCTGTGGCCGCTTGCGGCTGGATGCCATGTGGTGCATTGTACCAGTTCCACCGCTTTTGCGCGCAACAGCACAATGCACCACGCAGCCTCCTGCTCTGAGCAGTGGCACTGGTGCAACGAGCCACGCGGCATCTGGCCATGAGCAGTCGCAAGCGGCCACAGAAGAAGTCAGGCAGCAGAGCAACAGCTGTTGGGGCATGGGAGGCCTGGCTGCAGTGGTCCAAAGGTAAGTAAGTAAATAATCCCCTGAAAATAAGACCTGGTGCTTATTTTGGGGCCCAGAAGAAAATAAGACTGGGTCTTATTTTGGGGGAAACATGGGTACTTCCCATTTTTATGTTTATCCTGATATACCCTATTCAAATCTTCATGTAATACAGAAGTACATTTCTATACAGGCTTCTTGAAATATCATTACTCACAATAGACCACGTATTCCAGTAGAAGAGAATATACAGAATGTAGCTCAGGGTTGAACTGTGAAGTCCTTAGTGGTCATTGAGCTTAGTGGTTTGCTTACAGGTGTTTCATCATTCAACTAGGTAACATCATTAGTGCTGATGAGTGTGGGATTTGCTCCCTGTTTATATACAGTGGCTTACCCTACCAGTGTTGGTGGGGATGATTTTCTCTTCTGCCATTCCTTATTTAAGGTATCATTTTCTCCTTGATTGTTTATCTAGCATTAATCCCTGCTTATCTGAGTGTTGGAAGAACGTTTTCCAACAAAATGGATACGCCCGAAATTTTATCAAAAAGTGTCACTCAACCCACTACAGCCATGGAACTCAAGCCATGGAAAGGATAATACTGCCTTACATCAAAAATATCCCAGAAACAACCAGCAGACAACAGTATGTATCATTGTAACATAGAAATCAAGTAAAGCTCTCCAAAACATTTTAAGTAAACCAACATTTTCGGAAGTCCAAGAAGAAGAAAAATAGGACCCATTTGCAATCTACAGTGTAAGGATTGTAACAGACACTGCATAGGAAAAATAGGTAGACAAATTAGAGTATATTCATGAACACCAACTAATTCTTAATTCACAACAATGGACTCAGTGATAGTTTCAACTGGGAAATTGTGAGCATTCTACACCAAGCTAAATCCAAAAATGCTAGGGAATTCCTGAAAGCTTGGCATTCAGACATCAATAGACACATAGAGATAAAGCATATTTACACACCATTAAAAAAAAATAAGAATGCAGAATGCAGAAGAAAAAACAAAAAGATATAGAATTAAAAAATGAAAAAGTACAGAATAAAAAAATACAGAAAAAGAATAAAACAATCCTCTGCAACACCCAGATAAATAGGGACAATCAAGCAGAAAACAATATCCCAATCAATAAGATAATTTGGAATTACTGAGAAGAAAACCACACTCTCAAAACATTAGCAGGGCAAACTACTGTATATAAACAGGGAGCAAATCCCACACTCCTAACACTGATGATGTTACCTGGTCAGGCAATGCAACATCTGCAAAGAAACAACCAAGCTTAGAGAGCAGAAAGAACCCCAAAGTACACATACTAGCCACTTTTATAAAAAGCTTATGTATCGACAGGGTACAAAACGGTAAATTAATTTTGCTTTGAGCTTGGAACAAATAACTTTATCATTTGGTTAATTCAAGTAGAAAAGTTTATTAAAAATACAGTCTAACACAAAAATGAAAAAAGATGCCCACCCCAGCAAGCCTAACAGAGCACAATTCTGACAAGTTGATTTAAATTAAGAACCTTGAAGCAGGATTCACAGCCATTCATGTTTAACAACTTCTGAGAATATTTTTCCCCAGCCTCTTGATACTTATTGCCTCCATCCAGTTTTACCTGCTGCCATTACAAGTCTGCTTCTACTGTTTCTTTCCCAGAGTTTCTTTACCTGTCCAGTGCAAACAATGGGTAGCCTTTTATGTTCCATGGCTATATTTTGTTTTAGTCAAGATATCGGCTATAGAATACAGGCAATGCAATGTCTTTGCTGTTTTGTTTTCTACTGTTGGAAGATATATCCATCTGGTTCAGTTCCAAGTGGGGAGAAAGATACTGGAAACATGGAGGCTGATTGGAAAGATGATTTATTGGTGGACAAGACCATATGGAGGTGCTGGACAGCTGACCAAATGGAGTAGAGAATGAGAGGTATTTATACCCTCTCTTGGGCTTTGAACTTGAGCTTCCTGTTCCTGTGGCAAGACCATGTATTCTATTGGCTGATGTAGGGGTCTTCAAAATATCCTGTCTTGAATGGATTTCCAAATCTGCATTTCTAAAAGCTGGCCTCAGCTTAGTATCTGCTTAGGGGCAGGGAACCGTGGCTCTGAGTTTCTGTCTCCCTTAAGATTTCTATTTCTCATGTTTTTATTATATTTTTTATGTTTCATTTTTGTTTTAAAATAAAAAATTGTTGGGAAAAAAAAGAAAAAGTATTTCTATTTCTCTTTTAGGGGAAATATAATATCCTGCCTTTTTAATATTCCTTAAAATATTTCGTTCTTCTAGCAGGGATGGGTGCTAAGTTTTCTACACTACCACAAAATCATTGGTGTAAGTGAAGAACTTGTATTTGCTGACTGCTACCAAATAGACAACTTGCAGAAAAACAAAAGTAATCAACTGGATTTATTTGTTTATATTTGTGGGAAAATATTTGAAAATCCCCTAAGGATTTAACTAAATCAGCAATTGAATCAGTCCCTGGCTTTCAGCAGATACATTTTTTGTTGCTGGTTTAATAAAATCACAGAGGCATTCAGCCAGCACAGTAACACAGGACCAAGTTGACTAATCTCTCTCATCAATGTTATTTCAATTAGCACATACTTAACAGAATGATTTAACAACAGTAAGTATAGCATCCTCCTCCTGGGGAAAAATATGGAAAAACAGTAGCACACAAAGACAAATTTCATTCTTTGTTGTGGTTTCTTGTTTTAAATTCTATTTGTGCTACAACTGGGCTGTTTAGAATTTTTCCACTAATGAATATAACTTTTTAAAATATAATACGGTAACACAACACTTCCCAGGACTGCACCAGATTCTATAGCAAGCATAGCAATTGCAGTCTGAAAAATGCCCAACTCAAAGTAAGAAATTTGCATGTATCCAGAGCTGGATGAACTAAACTTAAACAGCAGAAATGCAGAGTAACATAGCTCAATCACCAGCAATTCCAAAGTAACATAGAGTAAAGAGTAAAGACACTCTGGAAACTCAACAGGGCACAAGTGCATGTGCAGAGTATACTCCCTGGAGAACAATGAAACAGTTCAGACCAATGGAGACGTTTTCCTTTTACAAATGCTTTGTGAAACTCAATATCAAAAAGACATGAGACTACGCATCCAGGACATATGTGGACAAAAGATCTACATATATACTATATCAACACAGGGCTAGTATTCTTTGCATTGATGCAACATGGATGGAATGATGCTAATGAAACAGCATTAGTAACATGGGTTGGATGACTGGAAAATGGGTGTAGAAATTTCATTTTCTTGCTCCACTCCCACATCACCCCACCCACTAAGCACTTAGTACAGGAGGTGACTGGTCCATTCTGCTGTTTCATTGACTAAGTTGTAAAATTTTGAGGCAACTGCACCAGGGGTGGATTCTACCTACCTTTACTACCGGTTCGCAATGAGGCTGCGCACGTGCGCTCGCTTTGCTCGTGCGTGTGCTCTTCTGCGCATGCACAGAAGCATTCTGATGATGTCGAGGTCGGTGGGCGGAGCCTCCCGCCGGTTTTACTACCGGTTCTATAGAACCAGTCCAAACTGGGGGCAACCCACCACTGAACTGCACCAATCAAAATCCCCCAAGCCACCCAATCACAGCACTCAGAACAATCAGAAACAAGATTGCTTCAAATCACTAAGTGTTGCTCTAAGACCAAACCAAACATTTTTAAATTGCAAAGGGTGGGGGAGAGTTGTAGGTCCCCTGTAGGTTGCAAGATTCAAAATTTTTAAGTTTCAGGGGGGTTGTTGATTTGTTTGGACCTACAACCCTCCTTGCAACTTAAAAATGTTGATCTAACCTGATAACACTCAAAATAATTCTGATTTGCACATTCCTAATCAATGTATTCCTTTTCAACTCTAAACTCCTATATCAGATACAGAATACCTGAACAAGACTTGAGTAAGAAGGAAAAGATGTGACAAGTACTTAAATACTACCAAAACTTCTCAGTTTACTTTGAACAGAAAAGAAGGAACAACAGATGCACTGTATAATGAAATTGTCCTGCATTTTGGAGATAAGCACAGTGAATTTTTGGCTCAGGAGCCCACCTGTTTTCTCCTCAAGTGGCATCCAGTCTTGTTGCCTTTAGGACCAGAATGAATGACCTGGCACGTGTCCTGTTCACAATCCACAGATAAAGGGAGTAGGGTGGGGAGTGGATAGCAGGCTTGAGAGCCTCATTGGCTACAGTAATGCTTCACTGTGAGGGCTCTTCTGAGTCAGGCATTCCAACAGGCCCTTTGCTTAACCACCTGAAAATTACTATTTTGATCTTGGGCCAGTCAATTACTGGGATCCAAAGTCCCTTATTTGTAAAACACGATCAGTGACATTGGCAATTGGTGAAAGATAATGCTGGTGCGGTATTTTGTTTATCTGTCTACCGTAGTTGTGGAGTATGTAGCTTATTTCACTAATATTAGTGAAAGTCATCTGCCAGTCTGCACATTTAATTCCTGGTTTTCTACTTGTGGTACCTTGGACTCTTGACTATGTTAACTGGATTTGCTCCAGGTCTTAAAAACTTACACATATATGCTTGTATTTTAATTTGTGAAATCCTATGAGACATGGAACAGGAAGCCAATCTAATATAATACAAATTAAATTAAATTAAATTTAGGTTATACTCACCTGAGTTCTACAAGGTCAGTTGAAGATGGGGAACCGATGCTAACAGTGATTTCACATGACCTCTCAACCTAGCCTTTTATATATGCTGCTGACATTATTACAGGAACCATTTATCAGCTTCTGCATGTGATCCTTGTAAAGCATGAGTTTAATATTCTCTAAGTTTTACTTATACAGCCACTTATAAGAAAAAGTAGCCGGCACTATAAGCATCTTACGATTTAGTAACTGTGATTGTTCCGTATTTTGATTCACAGTGAACCTTAACAAATTAGTTAAGTCTCAAACTTCCATATTCTAGAGTCAACTACATTCAATGCAAAAGTATTATTTTACTTTGTAGTCATATATATACACACATGAGGGAGTCGTTGGCCCTGTGATTAGAGGAGATTAACTAACCTGTAAATATGACATATGTTATAACTTAAAATAGCATAAATCTCTGGTTAACGAAATATATTGTCATGAATGAAGGAAAATATACGTGTCCCAGGATAAATGTTGCAACATCCAAACAGATTGGATCCTGCCAAAATGGCATACAGTTTATACAAAACATTGAGGATGCATAAGGCTCTCTCGCCAGTATTTGGCCACAAGAGCCTTGATAGTACAGTGGTTTAGTGCACCCTGTTATTAACACAGCTGCCTGCAATTTCTGCTGGTTCGAATCTCTCCAAGGCTCAAGGTTGACTCAGCCTTCCATCCTTTCTAAGGTAGGTGAAATGAGGACCCAGTTTGTGGGGGCAATAAGCTGACTTTGTATAAAATATACAAAAGAATGAAGGCTATTGCTTAACGCATTGTAAGCCGCCCTGAGTCTCCGGAGAAGGGTGGCATAAAAATCAAATTAAAATAATAATAATACAGTTTACCATCTAATATTGCTTATCTGGCATATTTGAACTTAGATTCCAGGTATTGCTATTACATATCTCAATTTTATTCTCCCCCCCCACCCCATTTAAAGACACTTAGATTTCTATAGGTAAAGCACTGGGCACATGGCAAATAGCTACTCAGTGGAAAAAGGTACTGCAAAGAAGCAAGGAAGTATGTATGTTTATTGTTTTTTTGTGTGTTATCTTTTTATGATGTGTTGTTTCTATGTTTTTTAACGAAAAATGTAAATAAAGATTATTTTAAAAAGAAAAGAAAAGAAAAGAAAAATGGCATTGTCAAAGTGTACAGACCATAAGATGGCAGTAGTGATCCATAAATCAGACAGTTATACAAAAGCTCAGCTGAGCTGAACAAAAGTCAGAACTCACTCCAGGGTAACTGAAAGCTAATACACTGAAAGGGGGCTCTGACAACCCCATCTCATAAAGAAAAATGGTACTGATACATACCGGAACATAAGAAAAGTCTGCTGGCTATTTCAAGGACACCGTGACTTTTGAAGCAGGCTGAGGAGTGTCAGCTGAGAGTTATCCAGAGAATAAGGTTTGCAATAATTAATCTTAGCAAATTGAGATGCTGTGAAAAAGCTCTTTCCTTGATGACAGCTTTTATTTACCTGAGATCATCCAAAACATAGGAAGTTTTGGAGTGCTGTCTCTGGCAAGCAGCCACATTTCTATATTAGCTTCAGCTATCTTCCAAGTAATTGACCTGCCAGAGACAGAGTTGCATTTTTAAGATTGTGACAGTCAGTGGCAGTAGTGGTCTAAAGCAGCACCAGAGACAGCAAAAGACAACATGACCAAATCAGTATCACCCAACCTTTGGAGGCGGCAAGGATTGTACTTGACTTTTAATCGGTATGTGTTGCTGGGGCCATGCCTCCTCCCTTCTCTCATCCATGAAGAAGTACCCCAGGGAAAGATGTAGGCAGAAGTAGGACAAAAATGAATTGGACTGAATTTAGTCAATCCAGTATTAATATTTATCTGGATGTCCACTCTGCTCCCTATGCATTTATTTAATGTTAAATTAAAACACTGTTCAGTGTATGTGTGTGTGTGAGAACCACTAGTCTAAGGGCTGACATCATACCAGTATCCTTCATTGTCATTCTGTTGCGATTGAATGCTCTCCTCCTATGCATCAAGAAAATGAAAGGAAAAAGAAAGAAAAAAGATCTTTTGATCCTAAAATTACCACATGCTACCTTAATCACACACCTTGACACTCTTTCCACAAGGTTTTCACTCCTACTTCTGTCTCAGGTTTCTTGTTGACATGAGTCACTCCTTCGTTGTTGCTGCTGCAGCTGTTACTACTATTATTTTTAAATAATTTAGTTTTAAACAACTAAGAGATGCGGTGGCTAAGATGCTGAGCTTGTCAATCGAAAGGTCGGCAGTTCAGTGATTCAAATCCCTAGTGCCACGTAACGGGGTGAGCTCCCATTACTTGTCCCAGCTTCTGCCAACCTAGCAGTTCGAAAGCACGTAAAAAATACAAGTACAAAAATAGGGACCACCTTTGGTGGGAAGGTAACAGCATTCCATGAGCCTTTAGCATTTAGTTATGCCTGCCACATGACCACCGAAATGTCTTCGGACAGCGCTGGCTCTTCGGCTTTGAAACGGAGATGAACACCGCCCCCTAGAATTGGGAACGACTAGCACATATGTGCAAGGGGAATCTTTACTTTATTCTTTCTATAGAGAATATGATGAAGAAATAATTCAGCAAATTATAATTTAGAAGATATTGTTTCCTAGTCATTATTCTCAGAATGTAAATCTTAGCGAGTAAATTGCAGTGTCTTTTCTTTTAATTCATCTAATGGTCTCTACTGAAATAATGAATGGCTTTTTAGATCATTAATTCAATTTATGATTTGCTTGTCTGAAATTGAGGTTCCGGATTAGGGGTGGGAGAATAAACTGTTTTGCCATTTCCCCAGTTTCAAACATCCTTGCATAGCTTAAAGTTACCCTGAACTGAAAAACTTCGCAGTTATATTTTATAGCAATATGATTTGGTTAGGAGCTCAAATTATTTGGGCTATAATAACACATGCTTCCCAACAAAAAGCAAATCCCTAGAAATCTATCAAAGTGCATTTAACACCTTTCTGCTTTCCCAGCTTTATTTTGGATTTCTAAAAATGCTTAATAATCACCCAACTTTGTGCTATCTTTCTCTTTGACATAATAGTTTATTATTCATTCATGGTTGCAAGCCATTAGCCTCAATTCAAGAGGGCAAGACCACTTTTCCTGAACTCATGTCTGGGTTTTTTCAGGGTTTGTCAAGTTGCACTGTAACCTCTTTATTTGGCTATTTCCTGTAACCTTCACATCATCAGAGGTAGACATGGTTGTCCGTTTTAGACAACTATGAAGCAAAATGATGTAGAAATAAAAGAACCATGGAAATACAGAGTTTGAAAGGTTGTTTTGGCCACCAAGTCCTGAATAAGAATCTGAATTAAATCAATTCAGGCAAATGGTCCATTCTTTTTTAGTTCATTGGTTGCACTTTCAACCTGCTCTTATATTATTATGCTATGTGAATATGTGTTTTAACATTTAATCAAAATCTCCCTTTTTGTACCTTATATCCCAAAATTTTGTCTCCTGCACTCAGAAAAGTCTTTCTTCTATGTCACATCCTTACAAGTATTTAAGGAATGTCTTTTGCCCATCAACTGCCATTTTTCAAGGCTTCCAAGCTCTTTTCATTTATCTTCATAGGATTTAGTTTCTAGCCCCCTGTTCAAACTCAGTATCCTTCTTTGAATAGGTCCAGTGGTGGGATTCAAAATTTTTACTACCGGTTCTGTGGGCATGGCTTGTTGGGCATGGTGTGGCTTATTGGGCGTGGCAGGGGAAGGATACTGCAAAATCCCCATTCCCTCCCCACTCCAGGGGAAGGTTACTGCAAAATCCCCATTTCCTCCCGATCAGCTGGGACTCAGGAGGTAGATAATAGATGGGGTGGAGTCAGTCAGAGGTGGTATTTACCGGTTCTCCAAACTACTCAAAATTTCCACTACCGGTGCTCCAGAACTGATCAGAACCTGCTGAATACCGTCTCTGAATATGTCCTAAATCAGTATATGTCCATATTCATTTTGTAATCAATAATTATTCCAAGTTATTTGGAATGTTTTTTTTAAAAAAAATCCAAACTATGCATTTTGTATAATGTTTCAGTTTCTCTTAAAATCAAGAACTCCAGCATTACATAGTTACTGTCCACAATGTTTCTACCACAGGACTCCCACTTCTTCAACTAAGACTTTCCTTGTGGTGCCTTCCTTCACCCTCAGAAGGTAAGAGTTTTCAGCACATAAGTCAGGAATTTTCTGGACTGACCATCCTAGATAGTTTGTGACTTTGTGTCCTAATAGATGTCAGGGTAATTAAAAACTGTCATTACTATAATATGGCTCTTTGAAATATTGACAATTAGCCTTTGCTAGGTATCATCCACATCTTCTCCTGGATTAGGCGGGTAACAATATTTCCTAATGGTGACAACAATCAACCAATGCAATAGCTTGCCTTCAGAAATTTTGGGTGTTGCATCACTGGAAGCTTTCAAAATGAGACTGGACAACCATTTCTCTGAAATGGTACAGGGTCTCCTGCTTGAGCAGTGGGTTGGATCTCCAAGGTCCCTTCCAACTCTACTATTATTATTCTAATAGTATTACTTTTATGTGTTCATCTGCTCATTTTTACTCAGTTGTTGTTCTGCAGTAGTGCTTGGTTTCTTCATTTAGTTTTTTACAGGAATGGTTTTTTTTTAAACATACAATACACATTTCCTTTTCTCTTGCTTCTTTCTCTTTTAACAAATGATATCTTTAATTGTTTATTCGAGTTCAGATTGATCCCGCCAGGCCTCCACTGTATCTATTAAACTCACATGTGCTTTTCTGTACTAAGTACTGAAATTCATCTTGCTTATTTTCAAATCTCTGAGCATTACTATATAGACAATGAAAAGTCTTGGACGAATGCACAAATGGTCCTTTGTTTGTATGTGTGTGGTTGATGTCCAATTTCAATAGCAACTATTTTCCATAGGCGATAAGCCTTTATTTGACTTTTCTAAGGTTTCAATTTCCTATCCCACATGATTCAGCTTGCCATGTTCTAGCTAAATATATTTTAGTCTTTGTAAAGTGCAACCCACCTTATTCCAGCAGCTTTGGAGATGTATCAAGTGATGATCCCTGAAAACTAAATCTCTCCTCTTTACACCATTTGCAGAGCTAATGTGACTTACATTTTTTCCCCCTTTCCCTTTCTAATGGTCTTACACAGACTGGAATGATGGATGAGAATACCAGAATCTTGAGTTTATTTTCAACATTTTCAAAATGTGTGTTGATACGTTTGCAGTTGCTCCTATGACTTGTCTCTATGTATATCAGGAGGCAGGGCTAATTTCAAGATTTGAAAAGCCTTGGAACTTGTTCTGTAATATCCCTGAACCACACTTCTGGAAAACAGTGCATGCCTGGTATGTATGTTTGTTTCAGCTACTTGGAGATGTGTGGTATGAACTACCACGGTTCTTTTACTTATCATCTTATAAGATACTGTTGAATCCTCTCCTTTATGAATGTCCTTTCTATCACACAGTATCGTTTTTTCTTCCCCAAATGCCCAAAGCCTATTGTATTTGCAAGGCTCTGAAAAGAGCTTCTTGAGTGCAGCACTATAAGTCCATCTCCTGTATCACTTGCGTCTGATTGTTATTCTGGTCTGTTGATGGGTTTGCGCCTCTGTTTGGCTGCCTCTTGACAGTTCCTTCCACTGTCAAATTGTTGTAGGTCATTTCCCCCCCCCCTTTTTTAAACTGATAAATCCTCATTCTTTCTCAACAGCTTAAGTATAAGACACCTGTTGTCCCTATCTTTTCATTTTTTCTTCTTCAAGTACTGCAACAAACTTGCTCTTGTGCAAATATGCCAGTTGTTTTCAGGCAGGAAGACAAATTAGTCGTAAACATTGCAGGTCATAGTTGCAAACTCCATTGCTCTTCACTCTTATTTTTGCTGGACACCAGCAGTAGAGATACTTAGGCTAGGCAAGTACAAGCTCTTAGACAAATTAGTCATAAATATTGCGGGTCACAGTTGCAGACTCAATTCCTCTTCACTCTTTATTTCTGCTGGACACCAGCAGTAGAAATACTTTTATTTCTTCTTGTTTCCTTGCTCATGGTCTCAGATTAGGCAAGAACAAACTCTCTACTTAGATGAAAACATGGTTAGAGAATTCTTATTTAATATTTTGCATCCAATTCTTCTAATAACTGCCTGAGAGCAATTCTTGCTCATCCAATCGGTGAGATTGCTCCTTGGAATCTGGTTGCTTTATATTTCTCGTTTCATTTTTGTTTACTCAGCAAGAAGCAGTCATTACCTCACTGTGGAATTGGCAGCTCACAGGATTATAATCATCACCACAAAAAGGCAGCTTTATGTAAAACAGTTAACATCTTGTGATACCTTTAATACTATCAAACTTGGGAAGGACTCTATAGGTGGATAAAAATTTGAAACTAAACATCTGGCTGACTGTGTGATGAACCCTAATAATAATAATGCAAGACGATCAGACAAATGATGGTACACAATGTAACACAGTTGCCAAAACAATTCACAGAAACATCTGTAAAAAAATATCATGTACCAGTAATGAAAAGTTGGGGGGGGGGGAACATGGAGATGAAAAAAAAAATTAGTAAAAAATGAGAAGGTTAAAAATATAGTGGGATTTCCAAATATAATCTAATAAAGTCGTAGCTCATAATACAGCAGATATAACTGGGGTCGAGAAAAAAAAGGAAGCATGGATAACTGATGTGGTAATATCATCAATAGAGTAGAAGGCAAAGAATTGAAGAAAATCACAAAGTATTAAGCTCTGAAAATCAAAACTAAAAGATTATGGCAAAAAACTGGCTATGGTGGAGCTAGTGGTTACTGGCACGCTGAGTGCCATACTAAAAAGTCATGGCTGGTACTTATAAAATCTATGCCTTGGCAAAATTTCCATCTGTTAATTGTAAAAGGCTCCTCTGCTTGGATCCACACATATACTCCGCTGATACATTCTGACATCCTAGGTCAGGGGTGTCAAACTCGCGGCCCAGGGGCCAGATGTGTCACACGCTGACCCCCATGCCCGATTTAGTGAAGGGGGAAAAAGTTGCAATATGTCAAGTGACGATGTGTCGTCGCGGGTTTGACACTTCTGTCCTAGGTTCTTGAGGAAAACTCAATGTGTATGAAGGCCAACACCAAAGAACTGGCAGCTGTGACGTCATATTGTTGTCATGATTAATAACATATTTTATGAATAGAGATTAATACAGTGGTGGGATCCTCTCGGTTTAACAACCGGTTCGGTGATTGCATGATTTGTGCGCGCGCGCGCAGTTTGAAGAAATCTTCACTTCCTGGTTTCTTTGGAGGAGTAAAACAGCTGATTTCCATGGCAATCTGCTCTACTGCACGAATCAGCTGAGAAGGTAAAGGTAGGAAAATAGCATGGGTGGGTGGGCCCATCTGAACGTCAGGGCAAACCGGTTCGCTCCCAGCTTACTGTCGGAGCTACTGGTTCACCCGAACTTGTCCGAACCAGTAGAATCCCACCCCTGGATTAATAGTAATAATTAATATTAATAGAGATTAATAAAAAATATCCCCTAATGAGGCTCTCCCTCAATGCGATGTGAGGCTTCTCTGCTCTGTCTAAATTGAATCCTTGGGAAGAACTCAACAAATAGATTAAAAATGCCAAATTCAATCTAAAAAACTGTGGCTTGCCAGTTGCTGTATAGTGTACTGGAGTCTGGGAAGAGACCTTGAGGAAGATCACACGTGTGCTACAAAGGCACTGTGAAAGAAACCCTATGCCAGCCAAGGCTACAGCTGCTGATAGAAGTCACTGGCAAGACCTGTGCTTATGAAGCCTCCACCAGCTTTGAAGTCAAGCACTGCCAAAAACAGACAGAAAATTGTGAGCAGGATCACAGAATAACACCCACAGTTACTACAACTTTCAGAGTCCAATTTGTGTTGGACTCTGCACTTCCAGAGTGGAAGACCGCAGAGCAGCCACTCTGTCCATGGATGAACTGCACTGCAGCGTGTCTTCTTTGAACATGTATGACTACTGTATAAATAATCTGCTTGGAAATAATGATCACCTAATTCCAACTGCATTTTGCTTTTAGTATTTTATTTCTTAATTTCAACTTTATTAAATAAGGGAGGGAAGGCTTTTCAATAAATACATGTTGTTACCCAGCCCACCAATGAATTTGTATTTGAGCACTATATTGTCCTTATAAATGACATTAAGTAAAAAACTAATTTCAGCTGGAGCTATGTATTAACTGAAACCATTAGGATTTTTGGAGCATGCTAAAAGACAGCGAATTGAAGATTTATAGAGTTTTTAGAAAATATTTCTAAAGTATTTTCATATCTTTTAAATCATCAGTTCAAAACCCAATAAAGTCTCCCTTAACTGCTAGTTAAAATAGCTGTAATATCTAAAGTATTGTTTAATGATACAAAATATGAAACAATCATTTCATAATCCACTTGAGAAAATATAGTACTATACTTGCTGATTTTTGGTTTATATAAGCACTGTAGTTGCTGCGTATTGTTTTGTAGGATATCTATTTACATAACTAAGCAGATTTAATACAATTATGATATAACGGAATATTATAATAGGACAGGGTTTAATGTAGTATTTTGCTACTGAAATTTAGAAAAGCATCGCAGTAACCAATCTGAATCCTAAAGCTTCTGTGATAATTATATCACATTTTGTAAAGCAGAACAAACAGTTGGTTTGGTATATCCTTGAAGTTAGATCATTTTCAATGTATACATCTAAACCTTTCTAAAATGTAATGTAAGAAAAGTTAAGATAAAAAACTACTGTATACCTTAAAATGCCTCGTCAATCCTTTATGATACATGGACATAAACAGAGAATCACAGGGCTGGAAGGAGAGGTCTTCTAGTCCAGCCTCTGCCTAAGGCAGAAGACCTTATACTATCCTGGTCAAGTGGTCGTTTAGTCTATTTTTGATGGAACATCCACAATTCCAGGAGTCAAGCTATTTCAGTGATTAATTGTTCTCACGGTCAAAAGATTTCTCCTAGGTTAGATCCCTCTTTACCAAGTTTCCACTGATTATTTCTTGTCCTGCCCTCTGGTCCTTTGGAGAATTTCTTGTCCTGCCCTCTGGTCCTTTGGAGAATTTCTTGTCTTGCCCTATGGTGCTTTGGTCCCCTCTTCTCTGTGACAGGCCTTCAACTACTGAAGACAGTTATCATGTCCCTCCTAATCCTTCTCTTCAATAGGTTAGACATACCTAGCTCCCTCAACTGTTCATCATACGATTCAGCATACAGAACAGTGGTTAGAATGCAGTATTGCAGGCTCATTCAGCTGACTGCCAGGAATTCGATCCTGACCAGCTCAAAGTTGACTCTGACTTCCATCCTTCCAAGATCAGTAAAACGAGGATCCAGATTGTTGTGGGCAAGATGCTGACTCTTAAACCACTTAGAGAGGGCCGTAAAGCACTGTGAAGTGGTATATAAATCTAAGTGCTTCTGTTGTTGCTATATATCAGAGTTCCCCAATGTTTCTGGCTTTGTGGACCGGCAGGGGGGAAGAGGGGATGGTTCCACATGAGTGGCCAGCAAGCACACATGTAGCTCAATTTGCACAAGTGGCATACATGTGTACCTGTCACTCACTTAAATAGAGTGTGCATGTGCATTTGCCTGCTGCTCGCACAAGTGAGGATGCATGTGTGTCCCTGCTGGTCATTTCCGTGGCCCTGTTTCAAACCCCTCACGGTCCACAAATGGGCCATGGCTCAAAGGTTGGGGACCACTGCTATATAGCATTTTTGTGTTATATTTTAACAAGTTATTAAACACAGGGTAAAAACTTGATTTTACAGGCCAGTTGGGGGAAGGGGGATTTCCTTATTCCTGAATGTCTATTAAATTGCAAATTATGTCATTCATGATGATCAATGCCGATTATGAAAATAACACCGACTGATGCAAATTATGTAATTTGCAAAAATGAAGTCATTACACAAATAAAGTAGGTAGCCCAGACTGACACATTATCATAAAATTGGTGCGAATATAAAATGCCTCATCTAGATTACTCTAGATGCAACAGGGCAGGGATATTCTGGAAATAAATTTAGTCTGTGGCATCCAAGGGCTGCTCAATGGAAAGTTGTTAAATCAAGGTTCCAAGACAAAACCTTTGGGCAACAATTGTTTTTTGTGTTAGGTGATTTAAATATCCTCAAGTTAGCTATTAAGTTCCATTGAAACAAATGTAAACATTTAAGAGTGATTTTTGTTTCACTAATTTCAGTGGTTTTCAAGAGCAAGTGATATAATTCGCCTTAAATAAAGTCACAAATTAAAAGATGGTAAATAAACAAAATAAACATTTAACCTTAAAGTTGAATTTTGAAATGTCATTGTTGTCATGATCTAATGTACAGTTTGAATTTGTTTTTAATACTTTATATTATTCACAGTATCTCTTCAAATTAAATGACAAAATAGATTTTCCTCTTGTATAAAACATATGGTTTAACCAGTCTCTCCACTCTCCAAGTACTATTTGCTTCACCAAAATTCACAATTACATGAAATAAGGACAATTATATCCTTATTTCATGTAATTGGGCAACATTATCCTGGTATATGTATGTTTGCCTTCATTCATAAGGACAATTAATTTCTAGTAATTTATTTATTTATTTTTAATCCCACCTTTATTATTTTTTTAAATAACTCAAGGCTGCAAAATACTCCTTTTTCTTTCTATTTTTCCCATAACAAGATGAGTTGGGCTAAGAGGGAAAGTGGTTGGCTCAAAGTCACCTAGCGGACTTCCATGCATATGATAGAACTAGAACTGAAGTCTGCTGATTTCTAGCTTGCTGCCTTAACCACTACAGGTAGTCCTTGAGTTATGACCATAATGGAGTCACATCAGTGGTGGGTTCCTCCTGGTTCCGCCGAGCCGGTAACGGTGACAATATGACATCACCGAACCGGTTCTCTTTGTTCGGCAACTGCCTGCCACCATGTTATTCTTACCTTTTATTTGGCCCCGCCCCCAATCTATTCGCTGCCTCCTGAGCCCCAGCTGATTGGTTAGAAGGAAAAAAAAACTGTTTAAACTCTTGCCTTGGGGCTTCAAAGGGCTGCCTTACAGCTGATCAGTGTTAAAAGGCAGTGTGGTGGTAGACCGGTGCCTCCAAAAACAAATGGGTAGACCAGTACAGCTCTGCAAGCAGTTAAAAGCCTGGTAGACCAGAACCTCTGCTAAATCCTAAAAAATTGTCACATGACTATCAAACCATGCCCACAAAATAAGCCACGCCCACAGAACTGGTAGTAAAAAAATTTAGAACCCACCCCTGAGTCACATGACTGTGGAGAGGGGAGGGCAACCATCAGAACTTTGAATCTGGGTCATAAGTGCCCCCAGGGAGACCTGTCACCACTTTAAATGATCATTAAGTGAAGCGGTATCTAAGTGCAAGTTCTATTGCTATTAAATGACTGTACATTAAAGATTACCTGTATAAGATTCAGCTACCAGAACTGCAGAATTTGCCTTGAAAGAGTAAATTAGCAAATTAAGCACTCCAACCTGTACAGAATTTCAGACATTTAAAATTACTAATTTCATATAAGTTCAGGCAAGTCTAGTTTAGCTCAGGTCTGGGAAGTAAATGATACAAATATTTTAAATCTCAACTTCCGCAATTATCTTTTCCTGGGAATTTTCTCTGGATGAGGGGGTTTCTTATGTTTAGTGCTACTCTGAAGATCATTAAGAAGACTTTGAATTTTTCCTATGGAAGGTCAAATCCATTCAACATTCATTTTTGAAGCAACTCTTATTCTTTTCCATACACCCTTCTCCATTACCTTGATCAGGTATTTGGAAAGAGTCTGAACAGTTTGGTATTTAAAGTACGTTTCCTTCAGAATCTAGCAAAAGCTTGTCTGTAAAAATGGGTACAAGAAGAGTTGACAACACATATGTTTTTCTAAGATAACATATGCCTTGTTTGGGGTGTGAATTGTGAAGTAAAGCTAAATGCCTTCAGTGACCTGCAAGTGTTATCTTATAGTAACACACACCCATATCTCACAGAAGTTGGAAAATAGCCTCTCACTTCCCAAAATTAAATGCCTTTTATTAATCAACTAAACAAAAGGGGAAAGGGGTTGAATAATCACTTGGCCAGGAAAGAGCAAATCATTCATGAAATGTTTCACTCCAGGATTACTGAAGAGAATAATGGGAGGCCACAGGTGAATGCAATGAAATGTCAGGTGCGTTTTTCATGCTTTCCTAGCCCAGCCATTCTCCCACATGGTTCATTGTGAAATCATAAAGGAAATGCAAGATCAATGTATTAGAAGGATTCATTTGGATTTCATTTGTCACTTTAAATGTTCTTCTAGATACCATCAAATTATGTATACATTCTTCAATTAAATCTATGGATAATCTGCAACTTTTCCCTATTCTGATAGAATTCTTAAAGATGATTTAAATGTTAACAGTGTAAGCCAGAACGGCCGGTCATACAAGTATAATCTCATATCATTACAAATCCTTGATAATATTGACCTAAACATTGATCTCCAGCTGTAGTGAAAGCTATGTCCCCAGATCTCTTATTAAAACACAAATCTAGCCATGAACAAAATCCATGTATCACAAATAATTTATTTCTCCCTGTAATGTCTATTCTAAAAGCATAGCCATTCCTTTATACCATGGGTGTCAAACTCGTGGTGTCACGTTGCTCTCACATGACGTTTCGCGATGTTTTTCCCATTGGAAAATGGGGTGGGTGTGGCCTGCACATGCCGCATCCGGCCCGCAGGCCGCCAGTTTGACACTCCTGCTTTATACCCTTCTACTACTCTACAGATAGACTACCCGGAAGTTGCAACTGATACAGCATGCAGCAGTCTCTATTTCATTGGGTAAGGGCTTCCAGACTAGTGTTGAAGGTACTTCATTACTTCCATAGAACTAGTGTTGCAATTGGCTCCATTACTTGCCAATTGGCTTCCAAAAACATTTCAAAGTGTTGGTCATCAGCTCTGAAGCCCAACATGGCTTGGCATCTAAGTACTGTAGGACAACATACACTGAGCAGAGTCAACCTTTTCAGTGGACCCTTCATACTAGAGATGTTGAAAGGTACTCCTGTGGGGCCTAACTGAAGAATGACATAACACAATCCAGGCAAAGTCCAATTCTTCACTTGCTTATACCATATAAACTGAATCTTGCCAGGCTAAACCTACACTTTCCTAACCTAATGAATATGCCCTGGGAGGTTGTAGGGTAGGGATGTTAAATTCGTGTTGTCACGGTATCATCACGTGATGTATCACGACTTTCCCCCCTTCACTAAACTGGGTGTGGCCAGCGCATGATACATCTGGCCCATGGGCCATGAGTTTGACACCTCTGATCTAGGGAATCTAATCTCTTCCCTCTTCCCACAATCCAGCTCCAGACTGTGTTGGCTCTTATCTCGCCCCTTCTCCTTCGAATGTGCTTCCTTCCTTCCTGGCAACCTGTTGTGTTATTGAAGACCATTGCATCACCTCCCCCTTTGTAGGCACATTCCATCCCATCTCCCTCCTTCATCTAATTCAGGATGAGGCAGCAATTAAACTATATTTTTGGGATATATAGTCCATTCCTCCAGGAAAAGATTGAAGGCAAATGAGGTCCAAGCAGAAGAAGAATATCATGGTTTCAAAACCTAAGGGATTGGTTTGGACAAAACTCAGCAGCACTTTTTCATGTGGCTGTTGGCAAAAATAGGATTGCCAACATGATCGCCAAAATCCAATGACGGATATTTGGTCCATCCCAAATAGTACATTTTACCCTTGGAAATTCAGATAGCATTGTCTTTGGTGGTCCTTAGAGGATGGTAAAAAAAAAGTTGTTTCAGAGAACTTGGGAGTTTGTGTCAGGATAGTCTTACTATCAGTTTTAATATACCGTATTTTTCAGAGTATAAATCGCACCGGAGTATAAGACACACCTTAGTTTTTGGGGAGGAAAATAAGAAAAAAGCTGATTGGCAGGTGGGTCGCCTCCTGGAATACCTCCAATCAACTGTTCCTAGAGGTGAATTTTAGCAACAGGTTCCTTGGTTGAGAGCTCTGTGTTTTGCTTTTTTTTGCTTTTTTTCTGCCTCTGAAACTTCTCAAACTCTGTTTCAGAAAAAATTTTTTTTTCCTGCCTCTGAAAGCCTCTGAAACAGAGCTTCAGAAAAAAAGCCTCTGAACTCTATTTGGGGGCTTCTTTTCTGAAGCTTCATTTCTGATGCTTTTTTCTGCCTCTGAAACTTCTGTTTGAGAAGCTGGGCGGGACTACATTTGGAATATAAGACGCACCCAGATTTTCACCCTCTTTTTTTGGGGGGGGGGAACTGTGTCTTATACTCCAATTACAAATTAATTTGTACAGTTTCTGAATTTTCTGTAAACCCCTGAGAGTTCACATGGAATCAGAGGCATACAATGTTAAAACAAACAAATAATTCATATGACAGAGTTAAACTAAGCACCTTTGTTTGGCTGGGAATTTTGAGAGCATGTGGTAAGGACACTGACCAAATGGCTACCATGGGAGACTTGTGAGAAGAAAAAAAAAAGACTGCAATGGTGGGGATGACCAGATAGGAATTTATTCCATAGGTCAGGGCTGTCAAACTCCGGCCCACGGGCTGGATGCGTTATGCACTGGCCACAACCACGCCGGGTTTAGCGAAGGGGAAAAAAGTCTCAATATGTCACGTGACGCCACCGTAACAACGCAAGTTTGACACCGTTGCCCTAAGTTGTTTTCTATCATTCAAGTAGTGAGTGCCAAAGTTCAAACTTCTTATGCAGCATGGCCATTTTCTCCTTCATTTTCATATACAGAAACAAATGACAAATAGCTGTATTTTTAAGAAAAGAAACCACTTCTCTTTTCAGAGCAAATCCAAATCCAGTTCAGTTGAAGGAGTGGATATTTCCAATGATCAGTCAGGCCAATGATAGCCTTCAAGATCTGAATTGTCAAAATTGCCTAGAGTGGATAAATTATAACCCAGTTTGATCTATACTTCAAAGCATTCCTCAGTTAACCAAGCAAGCCATTACTGGAAAATCTCACGTCTTTGATTAAATTGACTGTCAATGTTGGTTGCTTTCTTATCTAACAAGAGCTTTGAAATTGTGAATTGGCCAGCAGAATATTCCATTCAGACTTTTGGCTTTGAAGGCAAAAGTTTGGCTGTTAAATGGAAACAATTGAAGATTTTCAACTCTCCCTTCTTGGCCAGAATATCAGAGGAGCATTTTTGACATAACTCAGAGGCTATAGTATTCTACATCCCTCTTTAAATATTTCACAACTTTCATGCTTTCTCCCTTCTTGCAGTCCTAATCTGGATCACTCTCCATTGCTCTTACTGTTTTGCATTTGGAAACATAAGCAACCAATGAGGTAGAAGTAAAGGTAAAGGTTCCCCTTGCACGTACGTGCTAGTCGTTCCCGACTCTAGGGGGCAGTGATCATCTACGTTTCAAAGCCAGAAGAGATGGGGCTGAGGAAGAACATGGGCCAGTCCTGGAGGCTGGGGAAGGCCTGGATGAGGGCTCTGCGTCGGAGGCAGAGATGGGGCCAGGGCCATCGTGGAGTCATGTGCAGACTTCGGAGCCTCCAGAGGCTGCCAGTAGAGAGGCAGAGGAACAGGAGGAGCCTGTTCCTAGTGCACGTATGAGAAGAGCTGCCAGAAGACAGGAGCAGATAAAGCAGAGAGGACGACTCAGGAGTAGGGCCAAGAGATGATTGGCTCCTCCCATAAGGCTTAAAAGACCAGCAACGGCTCTTGGCATTTTTGCTGGAAAGCAATGTTGAGAGATTTGCTTCTTGTTTCACTATATTCATTCCTTGTCAGCGTCTTCTGCTTCTGAACTTTTGCCAAGATAAGCCTTTGGCAGTTTGCCCTAATTATCCCAAGGTCAGTGATAAACTGAGGAATGCTGTTTTGAAGGATTTGCTTTAATTTAGTTTGGACTACCCTGAGAATGACTTAATTCTCAGCTGTTCTAATAAAGTCTGTTCGTTTTCAAACTGTTTGTATTTAATACTAACTACTTGAGCCTGAGTCACAACATATGTGGCACTAGGGATTTGAACTGATGAACTGCCCACCTTTCGATCGACAAGCTCAGTGTCTTATCCACTGAGCCACCGCATCCCCTGAGATGATCTCCAAATACATTAAGCTATTCATTGCTGGAAATTCTGGGAATTTTAATTCCAACACATACAGAGAACACCATCACGGGGAAGGCTGCTCTAGTATATGGAAGGAAAAAACTGCAACATGGGAAAATTTAAGCATTTTCTCTATCCTTCGGCTCTTAGTTATTTTTCGAGTTACTTTATTCATGAGATAGTTGTTTTTAAAGACAAGTAAATGAAATTCAGAATATGGATTTTTGATGTTATGCAACTAGCTTTGTGTAATAATAACATCATCTCCCAAGTTCCAATTCTTATTATTCATTGCGCAGAACAATCTAACATCTGATTTGCTTTCAGCACTGCAGCTGTATTTTAATCCAATTGCTTTAGGGAATTTTCTACAAACAAATCCCAAATCTCTGTACCATTTAATAATCCCTTTTCTGATCTGGCAAATATTATTTTTTTGCCTTCTATGTGTGCTGATTAGCAACATTTCTGAATGTAAATAGTGGGTTGCTTTGTTTCTGTCTCTTCATCATTTCTACTGATTCATTTGCAATAATACTAAAGGGCATCATATGCAGCATCACAATTTTTGCAAGTGAATGAATTATGATGTCAGAAACAAACATGATCTCTCAGAGGGAAGATGTTCAGAAGAAAAACCGGGTGGGGGGAGGAGCAGCAAATGAATAAAGGGACTTTTCTTATAGTTTCATATATTTTTCATTTAAATAAAACAGGCTCTGGTTTACATTTTTTTATAACATAAAAATGAGATTTCAAGACTATCATATATGTCTCTGATAATGAGATATTAACGTAAACTACCATGTTTCTTAGATTGAAGAACAAAGAAAGAAAAGGTTTGATATATACATTTGATTCCTAGAGACTAAGGCAGATTATTGGTTGAAGTAGCCCAATACAGATGTGACTTTTCCAAATACTAGCAGCAAAGTATGTGCTTTATCAATGGGCTATGCCTTTCCTTTCAGTGATGTGATCATCAAAGTCATGTGTCACAAAGCTTAAACTTTCTCTATTGGATTCTATCACCTATGTATAGCTTTATCTAACAATGGTGAAAGGGGAGGTGGAGAAAACATAGAGTGCAATTCTATACAAGAATAGTTAACTTCTAAAACTTCAGATAAGTGTATAAAGGTGTGGGAAGCTACACCCCTCCTAGAAGAATGAAATATTTTGAGAAAAATTTAAAAAGCCAGAATATTTCCCTAAAGGAGAAACATGTTTTTAAAGACAGAAAGCAGCCCCCAAGTCTTTCTTAATAGCCCCAGCAGGACTGGGCCAGCCTATCTACAGGACAAAAGACCTTCAGTTCCAAGGTGATAGAATTAAGACATGACCTTCAAGGACATAATAGGATTATCTAGCAGGAGAGCTCACTGCATAGACAATCTCCTAAGGACATGGCATCACCCAGCAAACTTCAACCAAATTTGACTCAGACAAACATGATCCCACATGGCCCCATGGGAGTCTGACAACAGCCATTAGAATACATGTTCGTGCGCAGGAACAGGAAGCTCAAGTGCAAAGCCCAAGAGAAGGTATATATACCTTTCACTCTCAACTCCATGTGGTCAGCTGCCCAGGACCTCAAACCCATGTGTTCTGCTTCATCATTAAACCATCTTTCCAATCAGCCTCCAGTCTCAAGATCTGAACCAGATCTTCCAATAACTGATAGCATGCTTAACCTTTAAGTAAAAGGGCAAAACTTAATGCTTCTGATACATTCCTGAGATATTATGAATCTTCCTCTGCTTTCTTTGTTCTTTCTCATTAAGGTAACAAAAGCAAGAATAGATACAGGGAGCTCATTTTTTAAAAGCACCAGTGATGCTTAAAGAGTTTCTGTTTCATCATTATTATTTAGACACTGTAAGATTTCAGAGGTCACATCAGCGTTAGAGACACTGGAATAATACTAATTATTATGCTAAAACATCACACAGCCAAGGAACTGTGAATGTATGAATTTGCACCTGGCAAATTCAAGTGGAAGGCAGGCACACATATGGAAACATTAGTAATGTAGTTTAAGAGTAGAAAAATGGATTACAGCATAAACGACAAACGTTGTCATAAAGCAAATCACATATCGGGGAGAGTGGCAAAATAATTCCTCTCCATACAGCTGCTTTTAGTGCTATGTACCTACTTAAATTCCAAATCATATTTTGCCCTTCAAAGGGAGATCCCTACTCAGCCCTAGAAATTATCGTGGTGTTTGAAAGTTGAAAATACATCTGTAGAAGTAGATTTGTTTCAGTTTTCTTAGTTAAAATTGATTTTTTTTCCTGTTTAAAATAATATTCCTACGCTAGCATGATTATGTAAAAATCATGGAATCTATCAGAAGCCATAATATCCTTTGGCAGTGTAATTTAATTTGAGGTGACCCGAGAAAGGGAACAGAAGTCGGATAACAAGATGTGAAAATCTCAGGCAAGCTATAAAAGTGGCCATTTTATAATAATTATTAGAGTGAAGCAATATGGATTAGGATGTCAACAAAACTAGGATCCAGCCTCAAGTTTGAGATTTGAGTGATTATTGCTGCATAGAGTTAATTAATCATGACTGATAATTTATATTTTTCTATATAATCCTATGCAAATATGTATCCCATGTTCTGGATCTGGTTGGCAGGGAGTCCCGAGATCACTGGTTTACAACATGGATGAAATAAACTTTGCTTCAGACATCATTGCTTTGGTTCATCTTTCAATGGATCATTTATTTTTCCCATGACATTATATTGCCATCAACATTGGCTCAAAGAAAGAACAGCTCTTGGCAGGGATATGCCTCCTTTTTTTATTACCAGAACTGTTAAGGCTTTCTCAGATCAATAGAAGTGCTATATATCTTAATAAATCCTCATAAAGGGGATGCCACCGTGCATTTTAGCAAACAACTTGAACTTGAAAAGGTATTGGGGGCAAATCTAAAACACGAAAATGACATTATTTTCAGTCATAAAGCAACTATTTATCTGGATGCAAGTCTTGAATGATTCTTCCTTAATTTGGGAGGTATTTTATTTTCTCTCTTTACCTGTTTCATTTTATCAGGCCATTAAAGTGAAATGATTAATAGTAAGAACATTGGTTTGAAAAAGCAAGTTCGCTCTAGATTCCATGCGTTAAATACCATAGTAGGATCAAATGTATTTGTTGTTAGCCAAATTGTCATAAACATATCACTGCCACATAGCAGAAGCCAAGATAGGTTAAAAATATTTCAGGCCTTTAAGTTCTTAAACCATGTTAATTCATGGCCAATCACACTGCTTTACATTTATAGTATAGATAGTCCACAATTTACAACAGTTTGTTTAGTGACCATTCAAAGTTACAACGGCAGTGAAAATGATTGACTTATGACCATTTTTCACACTTACGACCATTGTGGCATCCTCATGATCACATGATCACAATTCAGACACTTGGCAACTGACACATTTTTATGAGTATCACCTTTTGACAAGCAAAGTCAATGGGGAAGCCAGATTCATTTTACAACTGTGTGACTGACTGAACAACTGCAGTGAGTCATTTAACAATTTTGGCCAGAAAATGGGGCAAAAACTCACTTAACAAATGTCTTATTTAGCAACAGAAATTTTGGGCTCCATTGTGGTCGTAAGTCGAGGACTAGTTATATATGTTTGTGTTCAATGTTTCTGTATGATATTATAATATTGGAGATGAAGTGGGGTCAGTAGAAATGCAACACTGAAGCTCAGAATTACTTATTATTCCTCAATTCTTTGCCTAGAAGAGGGGTGTCAAACTCACGGCCCACAGGCCAGATGCGCCATGTGCTGGCCCCACCCCCACCCAGTTTAGCAAAGGGGAAAAAAGTCCTGATACGTCACATGACGCTGCCGTGACAAAGCAAGTTTGACATCCCTGACCTAGAACTACAACTTCAGTGAGTTGGAAAGGAATTCTTATGGAACGATAGTACAATGGTTATACTCAGAACATGTTAGAAGTTGAGACATTCAATCTTTTGATTCAGCTTCACTGCAGAAATCTATTGGAAACCCTCCTGCATTGTGACATTTTTTTTTTTAAATGTAGGTTTCCTTTCACTTTTCAACTTTGAAACTTCAGATGCACCCATAATACTTTTGCTCCCAATATCAGCCTTTTGTTTCTTGAGCTGATCCCAGAAAAGCTGGGAACTTTTCTTCTCAGAGTCCTTTATAGATTGAATGTTATTGGAAGTGTCAGCTATGAGAATACATGGTGCAGTTAATTACTGTATTCATTGACCTTTTGACTTCTCTTAGAAGAATACAGATCAAACCATAAGTTAAATCAGCTTGGATGTTTAAAGGGTTCTTTTATTTAAACACCGCACTGCCGAAGTACCACATGTTGTCTCAGAACCTTTTCCTTTCTCTCTTTCCCTCCCACCACCCCCAAAATCAAGCAACCTTTTTTAGATGAAACCCAAGGATGAAATGGCATGAAAGGGAAATTACTCCTTTCATCCACCACAGGATGGTCTCTGTAGATCAGACTATTGTCTGAGCACTGTGGTGAAATTCTATATGTAGTTGCCAAAGATTACATTATGCACGGACTGCAAATTAATGGACTTGGCTTTAAATACTCACTCACTTATCATTCACAGAAAATTACACTCATTCTAAAAGGGAGTGAGGCATGTGAGATATGCTCTTTTTTTTCTTGCCTGAGAATATCTGACAGCTTTACTGATTTAATGACACCCTGCCTGTCATTTCCTATAACTACTGTCACTGCTGCAGCTGCTGTTTCACCTGTATCTTACATAATGCACTGATCGCACTGTTAATTAAACCATATGGATGGATTGGCTTCAGGTGACTCATCACCGTTCTGAAAGGTTTATAGCACCTTCAGATGCTCTGTTGGCTTTTGCTTCTCTAATTTTGTTAGTGCAAAAAGAAAAAAAAAACCAGAGGAATTGAAGTGTGCTTGCTTGTGTGTATGACATATAAACATAAGAACCCATGTCAAAGCCTATCTAATCCAGCCTTCTGTTCCTACAATAGCCAATCAGGGAAAGGGGAAGCTGTCAAACAGGAACACAATGGCATTATCTAATGGAGCTGTGAATATTATGAGAAATACCAACTTCCCAGTGGCCAACAGATATTTGGAATTTTTTCAAGTAGGACCAAACAAACCTCTCCCTCTCCTCCCCCCCTCCTCCCACAGACACAGAAGCTTAATATGGCTTTCTGGAATAACTAGAAATACAATTACAGGACATTTTTGTTAGTTGTGAATTCATGTCCAACCCATTGCGACCCCATGGAGGCCTTCCTGTCCTCTACCATCCTCAGGAGTCCATTTAAGCTCACGCCTATTGCTTCAGCCACCTTGTTCTCTATCATCCCCATCTTCTTTTGCCCTCAATCGTTCCCAGCATTAGGCTGTTCTCCAGTGAGTCCTTCCTTCTCATTAGGTGGCCAAAGTATTTGAGTTTCATCTTCAGGACCTGGCCTTCTAAAGAGCAGGTTGATCTCCTCTAGGATTGACCAGTTTGATCTCCCTGCAATCCAAGGGACTTGCAGGAGTCTTCTCCAACATCATAGTTCAAAGGCCTCAATTCTTTGGCACTCAGTCTTTCTTATGGTCCAACTTTCACAACCATACATTGCAACTGGGAAAACCATAGCCTAATTCATTTGGATAGTAACTATTTTATCCATGAGTATGTCCATCAAGGTTCTTGAAAAGGACAACAATGGAGACAAATCTGGGCTTGAATCTCATTGTACAAAATGTTCTTTCATCACGGTCCTTTTCGGGAGAACATATAGGATGACATCATACCTATTCAAAAGTTATTTTCTCCCAGCATTCTTATTATGATCCCATCCACAATAAGCAATTGATTATATGATGACAACACACACAGACACAGACACACACATTTGAGGTATACAATACCGGACATTGAAATTTTTCAAGATACAAGTGAAACCAGATTACATGCCACCATCAATTTGTTCTCCAGGAAGGAATTAAAAATTCATTAGCATGGCACTGATTAATGCTTCCCCCTAGCTATTTAAGATGGCACGATTCTCCTTATGATTCTCTTCAAATTTAGCCTCTTATTAAGTGAAGTCTCTGAGAGGTATCCTGTCAGCTAAAAATCCTTGATATATCAAGACCTGTAACATCACAGGAGTGACCTGAAAGAACCTTGCAAGCAGGATATTTTCAGTTCATAGTAACTTTGATAGCTACTTTGTCTAAAAAAGTGTTTCATCAAATTTGAAAGAATTATTTTACAATCTCAACATTTAAAGAGGTAGGTTTTTTTTTTTAAGTTCAGGGCTCAGGACTGAGATAATTTTTTAGATTTGTAATTTTCCCATCTCTTTAACTTATTTACAAGTGCTGTACATATAATCTTCCATCCTCTTTTAACTAAGGGAAAAATGATCTTCTCCCATTTGTTTTCACTGTACGTTTTGATTTAATGTTGTGTTATATAGTTCAGGTCTGAAGCCTCAGTCAAAAATATATTTAAAACATTTTGTATTCTTATTATTTAATCTGTTTGCCCATATTTTGTTTAGTTACTCTGGAGGAAAAAAAAAAGCGATATCCGTGTAACTTACTCATGAAGCAGAATTCAAAATTATTCAAGATGTTTTCCAAATAAATCATCTGATGCTAAATTTTCAAGCTATTGTATTCGAAAGACAGAGGCTTGTTTAATAGGCAAACCTGAGCTGGAAAGTAACTATGAAATACTGCTCCACATTGCTGACGTGACAAAAGAATTGCAGCTGAAAATACAGAAGGATATATTTTTACTTCAGAAGTGACTCTACTGGGAGAGCAGCCAGCTTGAGTTGCAAGTCACTTGGAACTTTATGATTGGGCTCTCAGAATGCCTTTTAGACTAAAAACAGGAACAAGAAAGTCTGCAAAAGGAAAACAAATCTCAGCAAGCAATCATAGCCTTGTATAGAAAACAGACCAAAAGTAGTACTCTTAAAACTACAATAGGCTAGATTGCTTCCTTTCTCCATTAGTTGTTGAAATGGACAGACAAACTGGCTTCACGTCTCCTACTTTATCCATGGGTTTCTATCAACCCTTTCCGATTTTTATATCTCTCAAGCAAAACAGTGAGCCTGGGAAAAGGGGCCACTCCAATTCTTATATTAGTGAAGCCATCAGGTATCCGTCCTAGAAGTTTGTGATATTCAGGAAGTCCTTGACTTGCAACTATTTGTTTAGTATCAATGGCACTACAAAAAGTGATTTATGACAGTTTTTCGCATTTATGACTATTGTGGAATACCCACAGCCACGAGACCAAAATTAAGATGCTTTGCAACTGGCATGTACTTATGACCATACAGCATCCTGGGTCATGTGAGATGGGATCATATGATCTCCTTTTGTGAGCTTCTGACAATCATAATCAATGGCCAGATTCACTTAACAACTGTCTTACTGACTTAACAACTGCAGTGATTCACTTAACAACCGGGGCAAGATAGGTTGTAAAATGGAGCAAACCAGGAGTGAAATCCAGCAGGTTCTGACAGGTTCTGGAGAACTGGTAGCAGAAATTTTGAGTAGTTCAAAGAACCGGCAAATACCACCTCTGGCTGGCCCCAGAGTGGGGTGGGAATGGAGATTTTGCAATATTCTTCTCCCAGGAGTGGGGAGGGAATGGAGATTTTGTAGTATTGTTCCCTGGAATGGGGTGGAAATGGAGATTTTGCAGTATCCTTCCCCTGCCACGCCCACCAAGCCACACCACGCTTACCAAGCCATGCCCACAGAACCGGTAGTAAAAAAAAATTGAATTTCACCACTGGAGCAAACCTCCCTTAACAACGGTCTTGATTAGCAAGGGAAATTTAAGGTTTAACTGAGGTTGTGAGTCGAAGGTTACCTAAAGTAGAAGCCTAGTATTCTGAACTGTATTGGGCACTTTCATTATTACAAAAAGGTTTCCAGCTGCAGAAGTCAAAGCTAGTGGAAGAAGCAGGATAAGATGGGATCTTTTATAAAAGATTTTTAAAATTTTAAATATCTTTTAGTATTTATATATTCAATTTTAAATTGGTTTTAAAAGTTTGGGGTTTTAAATTTGTCGGGGCCAAAATTATTTAATTTGATTTTATTCTATTTTTTAAATTTTGTATTGTATGTGTTTTTATTGTCTGGCTGTGCACCGCCCTGAGTCCTTCGGGAGTAGGGCGGTATAGAAATCTAATAAATAATAATAATAATAATAAAAGAGGAGAACTGGCTGGCAGGACAATTCATTTCCCTTTTATCCTTGTTTGCCTTCCCCATGAATAAAAAACGAAGATGACCAGTATTGGTATTTGACATCTATCTGTGGGAGAAGACCCAACTATGCCATCAGAATATTACCAAAAGTGTCTATGGAAGCATTTCTCTGAATGCCTTTATTACTAACTAAATGACAATGTTTTAGAAATGTTTTGTACAAAAGTAATTATAGTTCAAATACACGGTTCTGTAATAGCAGAAATACTACCTGCTCCATTTAATTTGAATGACAATATTAGTTAGTCAAATATAAGAAATGTATAAGAAAAATCATTTGGTTCTAAACCAATAAATTACAGAAAAGGGATTCTGAAAAAAAACCTCTGACAAATTAGTTTAATAGGAAGCAATAAATATTTTTTTTATTTTACTTAGGACCCTGCTTTTCAAATGATCCTGTTATCAGAGGAAGTCAGAAAGAATGATTGTAAAATGAAAATGATTGAAGCTAAAATTTATTTATTTATTTATTTATTTATTTATTTATTTATTTATTTATTTATTTATTTATTTATTTATTTCAGATTTCTATACCGCCCTTCTCCTTCTGGACTCAGGGCGGTGAACAGCCAAATATAAAACATTCGTGCACAAAAGTTAAAATAGATTTAAAATAATTAAATAAAATTTGGCCCATAATTTAAAACATTTCAATTAAAATCAATATCAAATTTTAAAACCAACCATAAAATCAGGACAGCCCAGCTAACTGAAAAAAGTAGGTTTTAAGGGCCCGACGAAAAGTCCGGAGGTCTGGGATCACTCGTATCTCTGGGGGTAGTTTGTTCCAGAGGGTAGGTGCCACCACAGAGAAGGCTCTCCCCCTGGGGGTCGCCAGCCGACATTGTCTGGCTGACGGCACCCTGAGGAGGCCTTCTCTGTGGGAGTGAACTGGCCGGTGGGAGGCAATTGGTGGCAGAAGGTGGTCCCGTAAGTACCCCGGCTCTAAGCCATGGAGCGCTTTAAAGGTGATTGCTAACACCTTGAAGCGCACCTGGAAGTCCACCGGAAGCCAATGCAACTCGCGCAGGAGAGGAGTCACATGGGAGCGCCCCGTCGCTCCCATAATCCCCCGTGCGGCCTCATTCTGCACCAGTTGGAGCCTCCGGGTGCACCCCAAGGGGAGCCCCATGTAGAGAGCATTACAATAGTCCAGATGAGAAGTGACGAGTGCTTGAGTGACCGTGCGTAATGGGCTGACTTACAAAATGGCAGGACCCATTGCTCCCATGGGAATGAAATTTTTGGAAAGTTCTTGCTGCTTCAGCTCTGCCATGTTACATGATTCTCTTTCACAGTGTTCTCCCCTTCCCCATTGACTTGTGGGAAGGTATCAGAGAATATTGTAAAAAAGAGTCATGTAACTATGGTGGGGTAGGAGTGCTGAAGCAACAAGAACTTTCCAAAAGTTCATTCCCATGGGAGTAATGGGTCCTGGCCAGGGGTTGGTTCTACTTACCTTTAATACCGGTTTGCAATGGGACCGCATGCATGCGCAGAAACTTTCTGATGACATTTGGGTCGGTGGGTGGAGCCTCCTGCTGGTTTTTCTACCAGTTTTTGCAAACCGGTCCGAACCAGGGGCAACCCACCACTGGTCCTGGCATTTTGTAAGTTAGCCCATTTGAGGTCCCTTGGCTGAAAAAGTTTGGGTCTATGACAACTGGTTACAGCTAGCTCACCATAGTCAACTTGCTGTGGCTAACTCACCGTTGCCCTTTTGCCACGAGGCAACTTGCCCTGGCCAACTTGCCGCAGGACAACTTGCCACAGGACAAGACTTACCCTAATATCGATGAAATAGTGGACTACAATCATTGAAGAAAGGATGCCAAAGGAGAGACAAAATGAAATGTGAATGAGAAAAATTAAAAATATTTTTAAAATTATTTTAAATAATTAAATTGAATTATCGAATTGTGCCATGAATTGGCCATTGGGTCGCTGTCACAACCCAGCGAGTTGTCCCATGGCGAGTTGGTCATGTTGAGTTGTCCCGCGATAATTTGGCCATGGCGAGTTGGCTGCAGCGAGTTGTCCCATTCTGATGGGGAAGCTGGGAAATTTGCAAAGAGAAAGTCAAAGGATATCGCATGACCGTGGCTGACATTGAGCGCACAATGGCAGGTTTGGACTTGCATTCTCCGTGTAAGTATGGAAATGTATCTGAAAGGATGACCCAAAGGGGAACAGATTGTTCCTACTAAATTCAATTTATTTTTATGCTTCTCTTATCACAGCCCATTCTCACTTCCATGCAATTACATGGACAGAAGCAAACTTTTACACACAGCATTTTTACTTCTTTCAACACTCGTGCCTTGTGACTGATCACAAGCTATCCATTACCATTTTACCACATCTTTAAAAGATCCAAAAGAAAGATATGTGAGACAGAGGGACAGACAGACAGAATGTTGCATACAGATCAGTTGAGTTCCTTTCTAACACTACTCTAATGTTAAAACCCTACCATTAAAAAGATGGAACTAAACATACTAAGATACACTAATGGTGTCCTCTGATGGTATAGAAAGTTACAAGCAATTTTGCTTGTAGCTGGAGCAGAAGTAAAATGTATTATTATGCAGCTATTTATCTGAAGCATCACAATTTTTTTCCCTTCTCTATTCTCCCTCTCTCTCACCCCAACCCCTCCTTTCCACCTCCGTTGCTCAAAGTCTTAGAAGCACTGAGTATAGTCGGATTGCAATTGCTCAGACAAACTCTTGTGTCTCACATTTATGCACATTTTAAATACAGTTTTGAGATATAGTTCAATATAACTGAGTAGTCTGTTTAATCATCCTTACAAGAATTCAGGGAGACATAGGCCTAAAGGCACCCTTGTCCCCTGACAGGTCTCTAGCCTCCTCCTTTCTAAGCTTTGGATAGTGGTGAAAGCTGTCATGTTTGTATGAGCATTCTACTGTTAGTAGGATGGTAGATTGTGCAAGCAACTAATTTTGTTTGCTATTTTTTTTGCGTTTTTAATTTATATGCCGCCCTTCTCCAGAGACTCGGGGCGGCTTACAATGTGTTAAGCAATAGCCTTCATACTTTTGTATATTTATACAAAGTCATCTTATTGCCCCCACAATCTGGGTCCTCATTTCACCTACCTTAGAAAGGATGGAAGGCTGAGTCAACCTTGAGCCTGGTAAGATTTGAACTTGCAGTAATTGCAAGCAGCAGATGTTAATAACAGTGCTTTAGTCCAGTGTACTATAGGCTCTTTTTGTTTGCTATTGTCCTGTTGTTTCTGTATTTTATATTATATGGAAAGTGCCAGGAGTTGTGGGCAATACCAAAGAACTATAAATTACCAGCATCAGGGCAAGATAACGGTTGTGCCAGCAGAATCAAAGTCCTGCTGCTTTGTAAGAGCACGTGAGAGTCAAACATCAATCAGACTGTTTGCATGTACCTGCATTTCAACTTGAAGGCTATACATACCAATAAAAGGTGTCCCAATCTGACTAGGAAATATATCACTATTCTGGGAACAACTATAATATCATGGAATATGCATACCTTCTTTGACCATTGAGACAATGACAAGAGATGAGTTGTAAATCTTATCGAAGCTCTGTCAGAATGTCCATCTTCCCTTAAACTCTCAGAGCAGAGGGAGACAGTTGTTCATATTATGTGATGCCCTCTGTACATCAAGCATGACACAATATAACATCTCTGTTCCAATTGCTTAAGAGAAGGTGGACTGTATACCTCATTCGATTCGATTCAATTCAATTCAAATCTTTATTGTCAGTGCACAACATATGTACAATGAGATTGGTTGAGCTCCCTCAGTGCACCCCCCCCAACACAATACAACTCACAGTGAAGACAGAAAATCCCTAACCCAATAAATCATATTAACAAAACACCCGGTCCTATTGCACCAGTGTGAACATGTTACACATTGCACTGGCCCTGCAATCCATCATACTACATAGTTATGATGTTATTTCTCATTCAGGAGTCTGACAGCCCACGGATAAAAACTTTCTTCAGCCTGTTTGTGCGGTTGGCTATACTTCTATATCTCCTTCCCGATGGTAGGAGGGTAAAGAAGGGGTGACCAGGGTGAGAGTCGTCCCTGAGAATTTTCCTCACTCTTCTAAGGCAACGAGCCCTAGCGATCTCATCTAGTGGTATCAGGGGACAGCCCATGATATTTTGTGCTATGCTCACCACCCCCTGTAATGTTTTTCTATCCGTGGCTGTCAGACCGGCATGCCATACCATGATGCAATAAGTGAGGATGCTTTCTGTTGTGGACCGGTAAAAGGAGGTCATCAGTTGTTGTTCCACTCTGTTTTTACGCAAGATCCTAAGGAAATGGAGTCTCTGTTGGGCCTTCCTGACCACCTGGATCGTGTTGTTTTTCCAGGTGAGGTCTTCACTGAGATGGATTCAGATTGAAATACTATATATCTGACCCTGCAACTGCTGAGCTTCAGGACATGGATCGTTCCTAAAACTAACATGTTGTATATGGTTACCTAAAATACAAAGATCTGTGAATTCAGTTCCCAGTAGATAGTTGGAACTCCATAGAACAATATCCGGCTATTCATGCCTGAAGAGTCCTGATAAGAATGAAGCTGGTTACACAGTGTATTTTGTGGTTAATGTAACTATAAATCTTACTGATAATTAAGTGGATAATCTTATTACTATAGAAAGTTTGAGCTATTGCTGTATGCCATATGCAAATTATTGAATTCAGCTGCTGTCTCCACTGATTGTAGTACATAATTCCACTAGGCTGCTGTAAAATGGTTCACATCTGAATTTTTTCATATGTCATTCTGTCAGAGGTAGTCCTTGGGTTATGACCATTTGTTCAATAACTGTTCAAAGGTACAACAGCATTGAATGAGGGCAGTGGTGAAATTCAATTTTTTTTACTACTGGTTCTGTGGGCATGGCTTGGTGGGTGTGGTTTGGTTTGGTGGGCATGGCAGGGGAAGGATACTGCAAAATCTCCATTCCTACCCCACTCCAGGGAAAGGCTATTGAGAAATCTCCATTCCCACCCCACTCTAGGGCCAGCCAGAGGTGGTATTTGCCTGTTCTCCGAACTACTCAAAATTTCCACTACCGGTTCTCCAGAACCTGTTGAATTTCATCCCTGAATGAGGGGGATTATGAGGGGAGTTCTTGGAGCTCTTACTCACACAGTATGCCTAAAATCATGTGATTGTGATCTGGGTGTTCAGGTGATGCCCTTGTGATTTTGACATCAGAGTAAGCCGTGATCACATGATTGCAATTTCTGATGTTCCTTGCTGGCTTCCCACAAAGTCAGTGAGGAAGCTGCCGGGAAATCAGAAGTCACTTTCCCTACAACCATTTTTTGGGTCGCTTGCCTCCCCACTCAACCTGCTTGCCAGGGATTCTAATCTTTTCCTGCTTAAAGACTGTGCAGACTTGGGGTTACGACAGCAATCAGATCTGCTGGGATTTCTATTGCTTAGCAATGGATTCATGTGACATTACACTCTACAATCACATTGCTTAGAAGCGGAAATTTCAAGTCCCAATTGCCATCATAACCTGAGGACTACCAGTATCATATTTTGCATAATAATATGAATTTATGGAACCTTATCCTCAATTTTGATATATCCTTTCAAATGTGTCCGTTTCCCCCATTGTACACTTCAGTACAATGCCATTTTATTTCTCATTTGGGGATATCTGTATGCTGCAGTTGAATGATTATAGGCCTATTTTGTTTTTTAAAAACTGTCTGGAATAACATAGAGCTGGATGATGAAGAAATTGTGATACACCCTGATTTCTCTTCCTATCAAATATATAATAAAAAACAAAAAACAAAATATGGGTACAGAATTTAAATCTCTGTAAATCAAAGACTTTCAGCATCTCAAACACCTAAGAAGCTGTGATAAATAATTAAAGACTAAACTTTCTGATCCCTAGACTAATCTCACATAAACCCTGATGTTCCAGCAATTTGGGATAATATATCTAATTCTTAAATCCAGTGGTTAAATCTTTTCTCAACTGGCCTGGATATGGAAAGCAATGTTTTCAAAATATGTGGGCCCAATTATATATTGTATGGGATTTTATTTTCATTGTCCTAAGCTACTGGATATTGGGATGTTTGATATACTCAAATTTACTAGAAGCTAATCAATCACTCAACAATTTTATTTAACAACATGAAGAGTACCAACCAACCAAATTGTACCCCACCATAAAAAATATGAAATCCTGCTTATACAATAAAATATTAGATAGGCTATTTGTAGCAGACAAGGTATTTACAGCATACATGGAGTTGTAAAAATTAATAAACATCACAAAAGTATTATACTATCTTCAGTTATACCAAGAAGTATCTGTGTCAAGAGTATATTTCAAATTAGCTAGCTATAGGTATCTATATTTTGAAAATTATGGTAAATCCAATTTTTACAGGGACAATTCCTATGAAATGGATAGATTTATATATTTCATATAAAACATGATAGGCTGCATTTAGCTTTTCTGTTCAGCAGTATGACAGCTCTACTAACCAACTACCACAAACCCCAAATCTACTGTGGAAATTCTTGTTGTAGGAAAAATCTGTCTGTTTGACCTTGGATTTAGCCCATATACTAAGCATCAAATTGAAAGAATGCAAGCATCTTCCCAATTGCAATACACATCAGAAGGGATCTGGATGAGATCAAACCCCAGCTCCTTTTTATATCCACTTACAAAATAAAATTGACCCATTTGTACCAATGATAGAAAAAGAAACCAGCATACAGATTACTTGTTCTTTATGCTCTTGCAAGAAATAAACTTTGTAAATTTAAACAGATTCACTCACAACTTCTCCTAGTAGGTCCAAGGAAATGTGCACAAAAAATGAAATCAAAAGGAGAAAAAGGAAGGGAAGAATTGTATTGTATTGTATTGTATTGTATTGTATTGTATTGTATTGTATTGTATTGTATTGTATTGTATTGTATTGTATTGTATTGTATTGTACTGTACTGTACTGTACTGTACTGTACTGTACTGTACTGTACTGTACTGTACTGTACTGTACTGTACTGTACTAATTCTATTATTTTAGATTAACCTTAGTGGCTACTCCCAGTATTTCCCCAATACAATTTTATATTAATTCCATATTGACAAAAAATATATAATGCTGCTGCCAGTACAATATACACTCTGTACCACATTGTATGGCTGTAAATTTAAGTTTTTCCTTTGAACCTAAAAAGATCTTATCAGATAAGACCAGCTTTTACGGAGAAAAAAATATTTTTGTGCAATAACCCATTACAGATAAAAAAATGGTGCAATCCAACAGTTTTCTTTTCATTATGAGATATATAAGTACAGTTTTCTTTTCATTATGAGACTTTTTGCTTGATAAGAGTTGACAAAGGAGCACTTACAGCCCATAAATAATGGGCAATTTTCTAGTTGTAGCAGCACATCATTTGTAAGAATTTTTATCATCTTGGTATATCAGCTCATTTTCTGAATCTTGCTAATAGTTTTATATATATATTATGCCACACATTATTTTCTAGGCTGGCAACATTCATTTGTAGGTGCACGACCAAGATAATCCAGGTTAAAACTGTTTATGTTTATTGCCCTTTTCAGCTCTGGTATTAGCCTTTCATCCACTTATAAAATGGCAATTGTTGATATAATGAACCTTGTTAGGTAGTATAGAAAAGAAGCACACCAGAAAAACTAGCTTACTGTAAGCTTACATTAACAAATCTTTCAAGTCTGAATGTACATCTCCCCCCCACCCCTTACAGCCTAAAAAACTAGGGAGCAGAGGTAGTATTCAGCAGGTTCTGACCAGTTCTGGAGAACTGGTAGCGGAAATTTTGAATAGTTCAGAGAACCAGTAAATACCACTCTGATTGGCCCCGCCCCATCTATTCTCTGCCTCTGAGTCCCATCTGATTGGGAGGAAATGGAGATTTTGCAGTATACTTCCCCTGCCATGCCACCAAGCCACGCCCATCAAGCCATGCCACGCCCACAGAACCGGTAGTAAAAAAAGTTGAATCCCACCACTGCTAAGGAGGGTCCCTTCTGAGATGTTTGTCAAGCCCACATTCCTTCTGCAGGCTCAGCTGCCTCTTATCTGGCTGGAGCAAGAATGGCAAAGTCCCTCACCTCCTGGTTCTCCAACCCTCTGAAAACCACTGTCTTGCGGTTGCCTAAAGAGAAACAATCATAGGGAAGGCAAAGTGTGCAACCTCATATCCTCTATTTCTCCAGAGAAGATTGAAGGAGCTGATCTATTGACTGGCTTCTTTTCTTGATGGCAATTGTCAGCTCTGACTTTCACAGAACCATCTTCAGTCTACTATTTTTCCCCAGAAGTCCAACAAGCTATCTCTTGTTGATCTGCAGTGCAGTACATTCCTTCAAAGTATTAATTGCAAGTTAAAGAGTAAACTCTGCTGCCTTAATTGTTAATAAGAACCCTTTCATAGGCTCCTAGCCTGAAACTGACCAGACCTTAAAATGGATGCATGGTCAAAAAATGAATTATTTATTACCATTTACTACTACTGTATTTGCAAACGGTCACTCTCTGAGTCACTTGCTAAATGAGGGCTACCTGAATTAATAAGTGAACTATGGTATATGCGTGGTATCAGAGTAATAAAATGTTTCTTATTTTGGAATGATATTTTCAGAATGGTATCTAAAACAAACAGCATACTATGTAAGAGATACCTACCTAGCTATTTGATGAAACAAAATATTGTAGCAGATGGATGTTCACTCTGAATTGCCCCAGAATTCCCAAACCATCTGCTCATACTTTGAGAAGCTTTTTTTAATTGTTCACTTGCTTTCGCCTCTTTGTGACCCAAGGGACATCATTGCAGCAACTTTGTCAATAACTGCTAGAATTCTTGTATAATCATGTATGTGTGTGTGTGTGTTACCAATAGTAGCATCTAACTACTGATGTAGTTTTCTGATGGTTTTGTTTTCAACCATCTTTGATTTTTCCAAAGTTCAAGGTTTTCTGCAACAACTATTGCCTTCGCTTATCTAAGCTTTAGCTTCATTCTTAATGCCTCCAGGGAACAGTCTAATACTCAATGATTGGTTCTTCTTGAGGTCCTAAGTATTCTCAACAATCTTCTCCAGCATCACAATTCAAATACATAAATTCTTTTTTCAGCCTTTCCAATGCTCACAGTTATAAGTTACACCTGGGAAAACCATACCACGACTATATGTTCCTTTGTTGTCAATGTGATTCTCTGTACTTCAATATTTTGCTCAGATTGATCATAGTTATTTTTCCAAGTACCAGACAGCTTCATTCCATGGTTATAGTCACCATCTCTGAAGTTAAAGTTGGTTACTACTTAGTTTGTTCTCCATATACTTACACTGAGTTAGTATTGTCTGTTGGCATAATCTTATTTATTTGTTTTTAATACTGATTGGCTTGATTAGATTGGCTTTTGCACTTTCCTTCCATCAATGAATAATTCTTTACCTCTTTCATACTTCCAGTGATCAGTGTAAGATGTAAATTTGATGCTTCTCCTGGCAATTTCACTTTCACTTTCTATTTCTTCTAATTATTTCTCATGATATATTCTCCATATAAATTAAATAAATAAGATACACTATACAAACTTGGTGCATTCTATTCCCTATTCCAAGTCTTCATTTTCTCCACAGAACCATTCTTAGTATTGTTTCTTGGCCATCATACAAAATATTCAATAACATTTTAAGAGCTAGCTATTAATTGCTATAGAGGGACACGGTGGCTCAATGGCTAAGACACTGAGCTTGTCGATAGAAAGGTCGGCAGTTCAGTGGTTTGAATCCCTAGTGCCATGTAACAGGGTGAGCTCCTGTTACTTGTCCCAGCTTCTGCCAACCTAGCAGTTCAAAAGCATGTAAAAAATGCAAGTAGAAAAATAGGGACCACCTTTGGTGGAAGGTAACAGCGTTCCATGTGCCTTTGGCATTTAGTCATGCCGGCCACATGATCACGGAGACGTCTTTGGACAGCGCTGGCTCTTCGGATTTGAAACGGAGATGAGCACCGCCCCCTAGAGTTGGGAACGACTATCACACATGTGCGAGGGAACCTTTACCTTTTATTAATTGCTATGGTCTATACAGTCAAAAGCTTTAATATTATCAATCAAGTGAAACACTTCCCTTTTTTGTTATCTATGGGATGCTAGCACTGTGATCTCAAACGCTCCTGTCTCTAGTGAATGTAGCTTGTATATATGGTAGTTATTGTTCCATATATTCCTGAGCTCTGGTTTGCAAAATCGTACTAGCATGTGAAATCAGTGCAACCATTTGGCAGTCTGAACATTATTTAGCATTACTCTATTTTTGCTATTGGAATATAAATATAAATTGATCTCTTTCAGTCCGTTGGCCATTGCTGTGCTTTCCAAACCTGCTTATAAAGCAAATAGTACTTTAACTGCATTGTCTAGCAACATTTTCAATGGTTCTGCTGATACTTACCGGTAATCAAGTCCTACAGCATTTTTAGCAATGTTTTTCTGAGCTCATTTTCTAGAATATCTAACTCCAGTTCACTGACAAACTCTTTGTATTTGTCATCATTTCAGATTTTTTAAAAAAAGTTGTTTCATATATTTGTGCAATCTCTTCTTTGTACTTTCTTTCTATAATAGATCTTTGTTTTTTGTGTGTGTGATATACGGCCTTTCTTTGCATAGAAAATTCCCCTGATTTCTGTAATTTTCGTAAATAAATCTCCTGTCCTTTTCATTTAGTTACTATTCTTCTTTGCATTGTTTAGATATACCACCTTCTTGCTGTGTTTTGGAATTCAATGTTTAGTTGGACAGATTTTCTTCTCTCTGTTGTTTTTCTTCAATGATTTTGTTTGCACCAGGAGTTATTTTTGTTTACTTCATCTTGAATTATGTTACAAATTTCAGTTCAGATCAGTTCATCAGACGTTCTATTTATCAAATCTAGCAGGTTAATCCTATTCTTTACGTTCACCACATAATAATATTGTTGAAATCAGATTTATTGTCTGATAAATCACATTATTGATGAGTTTATGTAATTTAATTTAAGTTGTAATTTTGAAATGAGGTTGTGATTTAAAGCAGGCCTTGTTTTTGCTAACTCAATAGGACTTTATCTTTGTTTTCAAAGTATACAGGGAATTTGATCTTGGTATAAAGTGACACCAATGTTTTAGGTTACTAGAAAAAGAATTTGTTTAATCTTCTTGAAAAAGTTTATTAATCTGTCTCCTGCTTTGTTCTGTATTTATGCATTATATATAAATATGTATAGTGTTAAATATACACTTATATTTGCATTTCAGATGCTATTTTACTTCCAGCTTTGACTCACACCTGACACATCCAGTGGTGGGTTTCAAAATTTTTTACTACCAGTTCTGTGGGTGTGGCTTGGTGGGCATGACATGGCTTGGTGGGCATGGCTTGGTGGGCGTGGCAGGGGAAGGATACTGTAAAATCTCCATTCTGTCCCCAATCCAGGGGAAGGTTACTGCAAAATCCCCATTTCCTCTCGATCAGCTGGGACTTGAGAGGCAGAGAATAGATGGGGACGGGGCCAGTCAGAATTTTTACTACCGGTTCTCCGAACTACTCAAAATTTCCACGGTTCTCCAGAACTGGTCAGAACCTGCTGAAACCCACCTCTGGACACATCCCAAAATCCATCATAAGAACTTTATCTGACACACACCTGAAACCCTTATAAACTAAGGTGACCAGATTTTAACATTGGTAAAGAGGGACATTGTGGGTGTGCCTTATTTTGTGGGCGTGGCTAGCTGGTCATGTGACTGGGTGGGCGTGGCTAGCTGGTCATGTGACCGGGTGGCCATGGCTATGTGTATAGGGTAAGGTGAACAGATTTTAACATTGGTAAGAAGGACACCATTGTGGGTGTGGCTTATTGTGTGGGCGTGGCTTGGAGGCCATGTGACTGGGTGGGTGTGGCTAGCTGGTCATGTGACCGGGTGGCCATGGCTATGTGTATAGAGACTACTCAGAGGGCTGAAAAGTCATTTCTGACAGGTCCTCACACTTTTGACTGGTCTTCACACTTATGACCATCCTCACATTTATGCCCGTGCAGCATTCTTAACAACCATGTCACTCATTTCACAACTGCTTCTCTTCACCATGGTGACAAGATAGGGCAAAAACGTAAAATGTGAGGACAGTCGTAAGTTCGAGGACTGGTCAAAAGTGTGAGGACCAGTCAAAAATAACTTTTTCAGCCCTCTGAGTAGTCCATATGCATAAAAGGATACAGTAATAGAGAGGGATGAAGGAAGGGAAGGGAAATTAGAGTAGGAGTGACAGTAAGAGAGGGAGGAAGAGAGGAGGAGAAGGAGAAAGGAAGAGGAAATAGGGAGGAGAAGAAGAGGGTGGGGGGAAGAGAAAGTAAGAAGGAAAGAAAAGAGAGGTGGTAGGTTTGAGGAGAAAGATTGCTGTACAATAAAAAAGATGAAAGGGAAGAAAGCCAACCCCAAACAAATATAAAGATATTAAGATAAAGAATGAATTGTTAAACTTTAAAGAATAAAAGAGAACAAATATGAATAAATAGCAATAATTAGAAACACACATACAAACATACAATGTATTTTCTTTGAACAGAATATTTGGCTGGTTCACAAATTTAAACAGTGTTTAGTCATTTCAATTTAATTTACAATTTCTATATTTCCTTTTTGCCATATTTATTCCTCATCTATTTTTTTTAAAAAAACAATATTACCCTTCATCCTCATCTCTAATCTTAATCAAATTCAATTTTTCCCTTCTATTCTATATTATACCCCTTCCCATTGTCATCTATTTTTATATCCATCCTCACATTGGTTAATTATGTAATATGAGTTGTTTAATACAAATTCAACATTTTAATATAAATCAATTAGTTATATAACTATCTTTTTTGTATATTAATCAATATGAACATGAATATTCCAATTATTTCCATGCAATCCAATTTCTTACAAATCAATTAATTATATTTACCAATAATAATAAACCAAATAATTTCCCCCATATATTCCTCCAAACCACAACTTAACCATTTCTGCTTTCAACACAGTATACAATTAATAGTATCTCAATTATTACAATTCCCTAGTTAAAAAGAGCTTTTTTTTCTTTTGTGTTTTAAAATCTTGAACTCTCCTCTTTTGCCCTAAATAATTTCCCATTGTTTGCACCTACCTTTTTTGGTGAGGAAAAGGAAAATAAATCTGCTGCCTAATTTTCCAATGTTGCAAGCAAACAGCAAAGCCAACAGCCTGTTTTACTTTCAGTTTCGTTTTGAGCTTGGTTTGCACAAAGAGAAAAAAAAACTGCTGAGCAATTTAGCAAGAGCAGAGCCCTGCGCAAATCAGCTGAGAGGGGGAAGCCGAGCTAATCAACGTAGGGCGGCCCTTTGAAGCCACGCGGCAAGAGTTTAAACAGGTTTTATCCGTCTAGCCATCAGCAGGGACTCAGGAGGCAGCCGGGACTCAGGAGGCAGAATGAAAAATCGGGACTTTTTTAAAACGCCGCGGGACACGGGACAAATTGCTCAAAAGCGGGACTGTCCCACCAAAAGCGGGATGTCTGGTCACCTTATTATAAACAGAAGAACACTGACACCCGCTAAACTCCACTGAAGATATTACTTAGCCTGGTAAGGAAATGTTTGGAAACCAACCCACAAGCTCAGAGAATGAACCTTCATCCTCAACTTCCAGCTTTATCCTTTCAGTCTCCTAAAATTATTATTAATATTTTGTTTAGTATTTGGCAAAATACTGCAAGTCACTACTTCATTCTTTCTATGATTTTTTTTTTTTTGTCTGTGGTAGTGGCATTTTGCTGATCGATTCTAAGTCCATTTGCTGTCCCTTTAAAAATCAGTGTTGATTTTTAACATCTCTGCTCTTACAACATCAAACGTGGCTTGGTTTATGGTTCTGACATTCTACATATCAAAGGAATAATATATCTTTTCAGTATTGAACCGACTCTGGACATATTAGCAGGGAAACATCCTTTTGGCTTTAATCCAGTCACACCATAAAGATGTGTACTATACTTGTCCTCTGCTTTTTCCCAGTAGCCCATTGGGTACCTTCTAGTACTGATCTTTCAGTATCACACTGACATTATTGTGGTTGTGAATCTGTTTGGTTTTCTTGGCAGGAGATTGGAGTAAGCTGCCTTTTCCTTCTCAGGAAGAATAAAACAAGGCTGCCCAAGTATATTTTACAATTGGACATTGTTTTCATCAAGTGTATATTGGGCAGGGATGGGGACGGAGATTAAATTTGGGTTTCAACTATTTTTATCTATACTCCCTGGCTGAAGCCATTAGACTAAGTCATATACTATATGTCTTACAAGAAAACTTGTTCTTATTACTACTAATAGTAGTATGAGGAGAAATGATATCTATTTACCGGTACCTCAATGCTTTTTAGCACCATAACTGAATAGCATTTTCTATGCCTCTTGTTGTAAGTTATAATCTTATGAAAGATCATTATGATATATGTACAAAGACGTTTGAAGAGTAGAAATTTGCTTAATGAGAATTAACAGAAACACCACAACAGTGAAAACGTATGATTATATAGTACTCAAAAAGTGTTTGTTTAAGCTGCTGAAAAAAAGTTGAATTATAGTACATTTAATATTTAAATCAGGAATAATATGGAACTATTTAAATAATAAAGATAATCTGATATCTAAGTAAAAGTAATGAATAATGTATCTTATCCTTTGAAAAGTTTTTTTTAAAAAAAACAACTAAAATTCCATTGATCACAGGTACAATATTATGAAAATCTTTATGGACACAAATTGAACAAATAAAACACATCAGTATTGTGATCATTCCTCAAAAATACTTAGGGAAAGGAAAAGAGGAAACATTCCCATGAGTTTACACGAGTAAACCTGTAATAGAGAATGAATCGGTGGGTATGGTCCTCAAAGGTCTATAATAGGGGTGTCAAACTCAAGGCCAGGGGGCGGCGTGTTTAGATCAGGTCCGCAGGGCTGCCCTGGAAACAGGCCTGCAGTGCCTCTGCCCATGAAAACAGAGCTCAGGAGGGTCACCCGCATTGGCAGAAGGTTGCAGGAGGCCATTGCAGCCAAAAACACAGCATGTGAGGACTAAGGGCGGCCCTCCTGAGCTCCGTTTTCACTGGCAGAGGGTTGCAGGAGACCATCGCAGCCAAAAACAAAGCTCAGGAGCCTGTTTTCGCTGGCAGAGTGCTTTGGCCATCAAAGGTGCCCCCAACACGAGCCACGTCGAGCTGGCTATGTCCACCCTGACCATGCCCACCCTGCTCCCCTGAGGTCAAACACAACCCAGATGCGACCCTCAATGAAATTGAGTTTGACACCCCTGCTTTATAATATTTTCTTACAACAGTGAATCATTTTGGTCTACAAAATAAAAATAATAATCTAAGAACCATGACAAAGGGATAGATAGGCAACCAGCCTGGAAGAACAAGATACTGAAAGTCCAGGGATCTTTCACAGTAACTCAATCCCCACAACACACGTGACCCTATTGGCCACAATTTATCATATATATTTAGTAGAGGTTCTGGCAGGATAAAGTCCTGCTAACTGGGTTTTGTTTTAGAGTTATTAGAATCTTATTTATTTTCTGTTGGAAATGACTTCCATGAGGAAAGCACCAGCAAGGATGGATAGAGATATAGAAGTGGGGGGGGGGGGAGAAGGAGAAGGAGAGAAGGGGGAGAGAGATTACATTCTGCCTTTCCTCCAGAAGCTAAAGGGCACATACAGTATATAGCATAGTCTCCTCCATTTCTTCCTTTCAATAGCAACCTGTGAGGTAGGTTGAGTAGAAAGAACGACTGATCCAGAATTATCCAGTAGGCTTGACTGAGATTTGCTTTGGTCCTTCATAGTTCTTCTCTAACATGTTAACCACTCCAGCATACATTTCTTGTTCACTGGTCAGGGAAGCAGCCATAGCTGTTGCTTGGCCTTTGCAGCTAATTGCTGTTTGGGCAGTGTGTTCTGTGCTGCCATAACTTTCTAGCAGCTTCTATCACAGAGAAGCTTCTTTTCCTTAGTTCTTGGAGAACTACGTATATGCAAAATAGTTAGCTGATTAGATTTAACCATTCCCACAACTCACTCATAATCTGCACAACTGAGTCTGTTTTGGACTAGATTTAAGATTAGTTGGCCAATTTAATTAACTCTCTCCTCAGTGTTCTGATAATACCATAACTTCTCCCTCTATTTAAGTATGTTCTTGGAGCATCAAATTAAATGTGTTTTGGGAACACAGCCAATGTGTTCATTTGGGGGTAAAGTGTTCTATTTCTGGCAAGGTTTTTTTTTTTTTAAATAAAAAGTCTTATAGCTGCAATTTTAATGGGTAGAAAACCAGGCAGTTCTTTGGAATATTTAGTGTCATACCCTTGAGAATAAATTGCTGCTGAATTCATTACTAGGCTAAATTCATGAGTTATACAGGTGGTAGTTATACATCCCTGGTCCCTCTTTTATGCATTATAGAAGTACAGGGGAGGACAGTTTTTACTTTCTCAGAAGAAGAAAGCTGGTGGGATGAAAGCCTGATCTTGTTCCTCCTCAATAAAATGGGAACCAAGGTGATTCTCCCCCAATGCTTAGACACAGAGGAGCACATTTTCCATCAAAAATACTCACGAGGAGGTTGCAGAAGCTGTGGGTGGGAAGTGTGCCCTGCAGTTTACAGTGCACGCTGTTAGGTGAAGTATTAAAGAAACATTTTTAAGCTCCTCTAACTCCCTCACAGAGACTTTGGTGATAACTATTGTTCTGGCTATTGAATAAGCAGGTGTCTCTATAATGAGAACTTTGATATACTTTCAATCCCATGCCAGGCTAAACCACAAAACTTTAGTTTTAACCTATAAAACAATTGAAGAGTATTCAAGAATCATTGTTCCCTAACAGTGGTAGCAGCTGAATATATTCGCATGTGAAAAAGATGGAGGAGAATCAAAGTAATTCTCCTGGAAGGGTTGCATCACTGAATGCTTGTCTGAATCTGCAATTCACTGCTCAGGGTTCCCGTCCATTTCCTCCCCCTCCCCACCCATTTGAAATTAACTTACAATATTTTCATAGATGCCCATATCTATGCTATTCAATATCTCTCTCCATGTAAGAAAAAATGTGTTTGGACTTTCTTAAAAGTAGAGTTAATAATCTATCTAGTTTGATGGAGCAAAATAGACAAAAAGGAAGGAATCCTGCTCTTAAAAAATAACTTACATTAGGTGCTTTAATATATAGATCTATCTAATAAAATAGCTTAAGATGCTGATTTTTCTAGATAAGTTTTGAATGTTTTTAGGTGCCAAAGAACATAACCCAAAATAGATTGTATGTTTCATGACTTGTTATCTGTTCATGAATATTTTGTTTTAATTTGAACACAGCAAAAGATTCCTCCCACTGCCCCCATCTCCATCTCCATTCATTTAAATGTATCCGACACTTATCCTGGTACAGAATTATTAAATTCAGGAGATTTTTGTGAATTTTAGGCAGTAGCCATAATTTACAAGAGCAGGGTGAAAGCCATACTTTGTTGTTGCTGTTTTTTTAAAAAAAAACTAAAGTGTCTTTGGAAGACAGTTAAGTTGTTCAAAATATCATTGAAGGACACCCAAAAGCTAAATTTGAATTTGCTGCTGGCATTTTTATTCATTCGTTTAATTGTCTCCAGATATGGGATCACACATGAAATAGTTATGTGTTCAATTTGCTTCTCTTGCTTTTGGAGGTGTTGGATTCTTATCTACATTTTAGTTGCTATTTCCAAGCAGAGGGCAATGAAGAACGTTGCTGTCTTAATGAAATTAAGGCAATTTTGGATTGTGCAACTTTCCCATTTGAATGATGGGGGTTCACATCACAGAAGAGATTAATGCAATCACCACAAACCAATAAACTTTCAAATGGGACAGATGGATGTCTGCATCTGCACTTGTCAGAGCGTATGCTGAACTGTTTTCAGTATTGTTGCACCCTTTTCAATCTGCAAAGTCAATAGGAACTCAAGAAAGGTGTCTGCCTTGGATTTAACATATACCAATGTTTTCTATTATTGGGCAGATACATTCTAGGCCCAACAAATCTATTCTTTTTCTCTCTCATTAAAATAAAAAAAGGAACAGTAATCTTAAAATTTATCAATGGAGTCATCCACCCATCTGCAGAATCTAATGTTTTGAACTGTCTATAATTTAATGTATTGTATTATTTGGAAACTTCTGTCTCACAGTTCAGAGCTGCAGTCAAACTGCATCTCATCTTATATTCAGTAAACAATAGAATGTTTTTCATTTTGTTGTCCATAAAATTCTAAATTAAGACAATTCCCAGGTCAAATATAGAGCAGTTAGCATTAAACATCTGTATTTGTATTACGATGGTAATATATCTTGCCTTCGTTAAAGGCCTTGGGGATAGCAACTTCTTCTTCCTGATTAATTCTATAAAAAGAACAAAATCCAACTGTTATCTGGGTAACAATTCTAAGATGTTCTTCCTGTATACAATTTCTCCTATTCCAAACTCTGATGTAGAAGTCATACCTGAATAGATTATTTGTATATCAAGGAAGGACATATCAGTTGAAGAGACCTGGGTGCTGAAAATATTTGATAAAGAAGCTGAAGGCCCCAGGAAAGATAATTCTAAGTAGCACAGCATGTTAAAAATAAAATAAAACAAAACAGAGAGGTAATATAAGGCCAATGGAGGTAAACACCAATTTCCTGAACATGTAGCATTTTTCTACATTGGGTGGATTTTTAGAAAGATAGCACCATGGTATGTGGACCAGGTGTGGACAAGCAAGGACATCAGTCAGAAACGAGGAAATCTTTGAGTTCCTAAAATGCAAATGCTTTGTGCTGATTGAAGAAGAAAGCAGAGGTTAATAAAGACCTTATAAAAGAACAAGGGAAAATGAAACATCTGCAACATCTATCTGGGTTGAAAACCTATCTTGCCAGTTCAGAACTCAATCATGCTCCCATCAGTACTTAACCTCTGAGTTTGATTCTTTTCAGTTGAAGATTATGAATGTGATTGGGAAATTGGTTTTTACTAATAAATGCCTTAGTTTTTAATATTTTTTCGGTCACTGATCAATAATTATTGAGGGTTACATCAACAGCATTTTAAATGAAACTGACAAATTTGAATGAAACCTGAAAGAAATTTTACACAAATATAGTAGCAAAGGAGTCTCCGCTTGGCAATAGTTTGGATGGAATGTGCAGTTCAGAACAAAAGGATTGCCCCATAGTGTACAAAAGGAAGATATATGTTGCTAAGGTAACAGCCAGTATCTATTTCTGATTCTAAAATGGATGGAAGGCTCATTGCCCCTTCTGCTACATATTGGGAGACATGGTGCATTACCTGGAACAAAATATTTTTATGTGTTTCTTTAGCACAGAAAGTCAATCTTTTCTTTTTTCAAGAACAATATCCACTAGGCAAACTTGTTGGTTATGTTGCCACCTAGATTCCTATTTGGATCAAATAGTTGGAGGGGATGATTCACCTTAAAATTAATGAAACAATAGGAAAAATATTGTAAAAGAAGAATATGGTAGGGGCAGACACAACAGAATGAAAGATGTCTCTTAGAAGGATAGGATGAAAGATATTTCCAGGAATGGAACTCTCTTTTTCTACAAATATTTCCATGAGCAAAATGTAGCGAAACAATTTTTTCCTGTGTTTTAAAATCTTATGTGGGTGAAAGGATAACGTCAACATTTTGCATCCAAGCATCTTTCCTGATGCCTCTGTCATGTTATGTGGAGGAATTCTCTGTGGAAAGCAATTATGTTTGGAAGAATTAGCGGTAAAAGGAAACCAGGCCGCCAAAGAACATGATGGCTGGACATCATCAGCTGACACCAGCCAAAGCATAGAACCCAAAGAAGTAGTGCAAGATCGGAAGATGTGGAGAGAGGTGGCCCTTAGAATTAGACATGACTGAATGGATAACATCATCATCACTTTCATTGCCTCTAATCATGATTGTTGCATAATGCCTGTGTTCCATCTCACGGGTGTCAAACTCGCAGCATCATGTTGCTGTCACATGATGTATCATGATGTTTTCCCCCTTCGCGGGGTGGGCGTGGCCTGCGTGTGATGTGTGACACATGGGTCTCCTGTTTGACACCCTTATTCTATCTATATGTAGCAAAGAAGCTGAGATTTAGAGCCAGAGGACAAGATCTAGCAGGACTCCCACTGGTGAAGAAATAAACCACCCACTAGTTCTGCAGACTATAATATTAGAAAAGAAAATATCAGCTCCACTCCTGCTCCTGATAAACTAGTGTAGACCCAGAAAAAAAGAAAAGAAAACCCAATTCTTGAATCTCAGGGCTGTTGTAAAAATACTGAGCTTTGAAATTTATTCTGAACTTGTGCAAAAACCCACAGATATTTACAGATCAGAAAAAGTTTTAACGACAATGCATGAATTATTGGAAGCTTTAGTACCAGATGTCTGGCTTCCAGATCCATAGTCCTTACTCATTATCTCTGATATAAAATAGCAGCAAGGATCTTCAAAGCCAGTATATGGCATGCCATTTATGCTACAGGATGCCATTAATTTCCTTTCGAAAGCTTCAAGGCAATGGGGAACAGAATCCCTAGTTGCTTTCTTACAAATACAGAAGTCTATCATATTGAAATAAAACGCTCTTGCAAAGGACTGTGGCAACGATGTCTTATATTGACATTCAAGTCATTGGCAAGTTTAGATTCATGATCACAGAAGCATCTTAAGCAAAGATGCAATACAGAGGGGTGTGAAGCTGTTTGGATATCTCCCTTGGCTGGGAATCTGATGTCCTGTAGCTATGCTCAATGGCCATAGATGATCTCTGTCTGCCTCTGCATATGGAATTTGAGTGGGAAGACTGCCATGTGAACTCATGTGCTGTGCTAAATTGCTTGGCATCTCCTGCTTAGCAAAGCTAGCCAAGTGACCATAGCTTTAGACAGGCAGCATATATAACACTGCAAACGTTGGCTTCTCAGTTGAAAATCTGGCCCTTAGTGACAAGGATGAAAAATTAACGTTGCCAGCCTTCCAGACTGCATTTGCACCTGTTGGCATTTAAGTAGTCAAGGACTGCACACTAGCAATACATGTTCTGTAGGTTACTTCAGTGCCAAGGAAGAAGACAGCTATTTACATCCCATTAAAAATTTTATGTGAACGCATGTGGGAAGATCCAGGGGGCATCAGCTGAGAAATTCAAGAAAGAAATACAATTCTTTAGGCTGATTCGTACATTTAGCTCCTAATTACTATACCCAGGAAATCTAGTCCTTCTACCAGTACTGAATTCCAATAACAATAAGCCTCAAATTCTCTGGCTTCATTTCCTGGAAAGAGATTTCTCCACTTATTTACTTTTTATTTCTGGCACATATAAAATCCTAAATCTGCACTACCTGTGTTTCTTGTTTGCTTAGGCAGAAAAGCATAGTGACAAGAGGAAAGTCGCATTCATCCTTCATTTACCTCCATCAGCAACTTTCTAGGGGAAAATGTACATAAAATGTACATAAAATGTACTGTTGGTAAGAGTCTCTTCTCACCATAAAGAGTCTCTTCTCTGTATATACTGGTGCAGAATGCGGCCACGCGGGGGATTATGGGAGCGACTGGGCGCTCCCATGTGACTCCTCTCCTGCGCGAGCTGCATTGGTTTCCAGTGGACTTCCGGGTGCGCTTCAAGGTGTTGGTGATCACCTTTAAAGCGCTCCATGGCTTAGGGCCAGGGTACTTACGGGACCGCCTTCTGCCACCAATAGCCTCCCACCGGCCAGTTTGCTCCCATAGAGAGGGCCTCCTCAGGGTGCCGTCGGCTAGACAATGTCGGCTGGTGACCCCCAGGAGGAGAGCCTTCTCTGTGGTGGCACCTACCCTTTGGAACAATCTATCCCCAGAGATACAAGTGATCTCCGACCTCCGGACCTTTCGTCGGGCCCTAAAAACTCATCTCTTTCAGTTAGCTGGTCTCTCTTGATTTTATGATTTTATGGTTGGTTTTAAATTTTGATATGGATTTTAAATTGATAAATTTTAAACTATGGGCCAAATTTAATTATTTTAAATCTATTTTTTAATCGCACTTATGTATAAATGTTTTTTATTTTGGCTGTTCACCGCTCTGAGTCCGAAAGGAGAAGGGCGGTATAGAAATTCGAATAATAAATAAATAAATAAATAAATATAATTACAGAGCTAGTGTTAAAATTGAGGTCTGCCTGAAACTGTTCCCTTGATCTCAAGAAAAGAAAAGAAAAGAGTGTACATACAGAATAAAACACCATAGTCTTCTGAGATCCAAATCCAGTTTACTTTGTAAACCAAAATTAAAATAATGTGTTATTTGTTATGTGCATTTAGATTTGGGATATAATAAATCCAGCATTTAATATACATTCAATCTTTGTCTGCCTGAGAAAATGGTAGCCCCTGACCACTCAACAAGATAAGAGCTATGTTTGTCATAGTTAGTACTCTGATGCGACACCATCTGGTAGTACCAGGGTAATAGGTTAATTAGAAAGTTGGGAAAAAAAAGCATTCAGGTAGTCTCCGACTAGCAAGAATTCATTTAGTGACCGTTCAAAGTTAGAATGGCACTGAAAAAAGTGACTTATGACTGTTTTTCACACTTATGACTACTGCAGCATTCCCACTGCCATGTGATCAAAATTCAGAAGCTTGGCAACTGACTCATATTTGTCGGTTACAGTCGCGTGATCACCTTTTGAGACCTTCTGACAAGCAAAGTCACTGGGGAAGCCAGATTTACTTAACAACCGTATTACTAAGTTATCTACGGCAGGGATTCACTTAACAACTGTGGCAAGAAAGGTCATAAAATGGGGCAAAACTCATTTAATGCATGTCTTGCTTAGCAACAGAGATTTTTGGCCCAATTGTGGTCATACATCAAGGACTAACTGTATTCTAAAAGAGGGCAGTTGCAACTTCTTTTTCATGGTCAACAAATCAACATGCTGGCTGGGGAATTCTTGGAGTTGAAGTCCACATATCAAAGTTGACAAATTAGAAAACATTGCCTTACGCTTTTGATTTTGATACAGTTCCACAATATCTAGTACAGATCTTTCCCTTTAACTACTTTCCCAAAGGTGGTTTTTCAAGAGGCAAATGGACTTTCTGGTTTATCTTTGAAGACGTTTCGCTTCTCATCCAAGAAGCTTCTTCAGTTCTGAAGCTTCAGCGAAACATCTTCAAAGAAAAATCAGAAAGTCCCGTTGCCTCTTGAAAAAGCACCTTTGGGATAATCATAACCTGGATGCCTGAGAATCTCCATAGACATTTAACTACTGGTTTCATATACTTGCAATGACCTAGTCTTCCTACAGTCCACATTAGAAGATGAGATCTTCAATTTCATTTCTGCCTCATCATCACATCTCTTTTCCTCTGGTTGCCTTTATTCTTTATATAGAAGGAAGCATGGTCTGGGAGCACTGGGCACCTATCTTTGGACCTATCTTCTATCATTGGAACCTATCTGATATTTCCTCAATATAAGAGGAAAGATCCAGTTGCAAGTATTTTCCACGCCCATTAACATCTTGAGTCCTGCCTCTCCTTTGATATAGTGACTAACGAAGAGGGTGGAGTTAGGGAGAAAGAACATTTTATAGGTAGGTGATTTCTGACCTTCATGGACCATTGGAATCACCAGTTTTGCAATGTCTTCTACTTATTTTAAATAATATAATATTGGTCCACCAAGCAAAGTACACAGAGCTTGTTGGCAATCACAGCCTCATGATTTCACATAAAAAAGTCTTCTGATATCAAAAGCCAATTAAGGCCACAAAAGTATCCCTTAGGCCCAACAAGTTTCTTTACAACCACAAAAAGATCTATTGATAGCATAATTCTATGCTAGGAATGGGCAGTGTATTAGCATCTAGATGTTAATAAATTTCTATCAGCTCTACCTAGTAGGGCTAATCCTGAAAGATGCTTGGAGTTGCTATCCAACAACATCTAGAATACTTGTTTTATATATCTTTCATAATATTCTGAAGTTGTTTGGTATTGTTCAATGTCCAGAAAATATGAGAAAGATGAAAATAAACTAAAACATAAAAGCTAGGAAATATTACACTTTGATCCAGGACTATGATGCAACAGATCCATAATCCAAGATGGTAGTTATGACCTAAAAAACATGGTTTGAGACCTGCTTTTACTTTAAAAAAAAACATGAGCAGATCCTGATATCATCTGCCCATTGAACACAAACAAGCTGAAAATCTTCAATTAAAGGGAAATCTGGTGGGAAGGAGATTCGGAAGTAGGCGTTTTCTGCAACAGCTCCCTTCTTATGGAACCATTTGTCTCCAGCAGTGAGCATGGATCTTTCCCTCATGACTGCCAGTCAATTTGTAAGATCTGTCTCTTCTGAAAAAGTATTGGCGTCTGAAAGATGGAAGATAATATAAATACATTCTTGCAGAAAAGACTCTATGCCATGATCACAGTCTTTGAACTGTTACTATGTTTGTAATTAATTTGTGGTTGATCGTATCATTCGATTTTTGTAAGCTGCTTGGAGCTGGCCAATTTGAAGTGACATTACAATCTCTGTAACAAAATATATGTAAGCCAAAAATTAAGCAAGCATTTGAAATGCTAAGGGCAATACGAATAAACATGGCCTACATGTAAGGAAATGCTGGTCAAAAGATTGAAATAAAATGAATGTTAATACTTTTAGCCTATAGATCAGGGGTGTCAAACTCGCGGCGTCACATTGTCATCATGTGACATTCACAACTTTTTCCCATTTTGCTAAACTGGGGTGGGTGTGGCCAGCATGTGACGCATCCGGCCCATGGGCCACGAGTTTGCTATAGATCAAGCAAACACATTGGCAGTGAACTAGAGGAAAAAGCCTAGTATAACCTTTAAAAAAAAAAAACCCTCAAAAACATCAACAGAAAGACTTTTTAGATGATTCTCTTTTGTAACGGAATCACACTAATGTTGAGGATACAGGGCAGCTATGGGATGGATGGATGGATGGATGGATGGATGGATGGAAGGAAGGAAGGAAGGAAGGAAGGAAGATTGGAGACAAATCCAGAAGAGTTTCCTCTAAGAAACAATTAAGTTCAGGTATCTGTCTATGAAGACAGAGGGAGACTGGATGGATTTATTACAGTTAATTGGTCACTATTTCTATTTTAAGATAGACCTATTCTGGAGACTGAATTTACTACATTTAATTAAACAACAAATGATAAGAAAGGATATTAAGAAAAAAACATGGACTTTTGACCCCGGATGATTTACTTGTAACTTTTGGGACGATCCAGAATAGTTAAGATGCTGTAGTAAATTTTCTACAAGTAGATTACAATAACGGTTTGTTGATAGAGAGTTTTGAAATTTTAATTTTGTTCTGGTTTACTTTTATTGTTTTTTCTGTTAACGACTTTGTCACTAACATAACATATAGAAGACAGCAGTGGTGGGATTCAGATTTTCTTACTACTGGTTCTGTGGGCGTGGCTTGGTGGGCATGGCAGGGGAAGGATACTGTAAAATCTCCATTCCCTCCCCACTCCAAGGGAAGGTTACTGCAAAATCATCATTTCCTCCCGATCAGCTGGGACTCGGGAGGCAGAGAATAGATGGGGGCAGGGCCAGTCAGAGGTGATATTTACTGGTTCTCTGAACTCAAAATTTCTGCTACCAGTTCTCCAGAACTGGTCAGAACCTACTGAATACTACCTTGGGAAGACAGGTCAACAAGTTTAAAATTTTTGGGAGAGCCTGTTTTTCAAGGGGTGGGAACTGATGTTGTAGTAATATATTAATCAGTATTCAACAAGAGGGATTATATGTTGTTGTTTTGATGCACCTTTTTAATAATGTTCTGATTGCTTTGTGTTTTGTGGTTTTTGTTTCTTTTCTTTGATGTCTTCTTGGACTTTTATTTAGTTTTGTATTTTATATTTTAACTTTGTTCTGAATAAAATAAAATAAAATAAAATATATAAATCCAAAAAAAAGCCCACCTTCATACCATGAAGTTGAAGACCTACTGACATTTGCTTATTAGTCACACAGAGATACATTTTGGAAATATGAGAAATTCACTGAAATTAGCACACCTCTGTTGCCTCTGCTTTTATTTCCTTCCTTCCCATCACCCCCTTTTTATTACTCATTCTAACTGGGACAATGGAGTGAAATCCAAGCACGCATCAGCTACTGGCTTGTTAAAAACTGGCCCTGATACTTCTCAATCAAATGTTAAAAGCCAAAAAATCTTTAAAAGTTATGACAAAGAAGGCCATTCAGTCAGGGCCGCTGAGAGGATTATTATGTGCTGGAAGAAGACTAATACAGCCCCCCCCGTCCCTCCCATGCATGCTTGTGCAATCCTCTTGCATGCTCCCTGTGCATGAGCACATGGTCCCCCTGCACACCCTCGGTTCCCCTGCACACCCTCCGTCCCCCGCACATGCGCGGCAGAGACCTGAAGACCATTTCCACACAAATTAAGCGTGTGACATCCACATGGTGAAAATAAAGTTGTTTCACATTGCAAAAAGCGTTTGTCGCCCCTTTTTATTAATTTCATCATATTTCTGTTTTTCCTTGTGTTTTTGAGTTCCAGGTTTTGCAATACACATAAAGTATAGAATATGAAGTATATATCCAATATTGTTTTTCTTTTTAAAAATTTGGTTTTGTAAAAATTAAAAAAAAAATTCCCCTTCATGGGCCCCCTTTGAGTTCCATGGGCTCCATGGGAACAATGTACCGGCTGAACCCCCCCTCTCCTCAGGCCTGCATTGAGTGAGCTGTGTAAAATTACTAATAACACATAGTATGTTTGCCTCTAATTAAATGGAAGACCACAAAGAGAAAAATTGGGCAAGCAACAGTCTGCCTGTCCAATAATTAACTTGAATGTCAGCAGAGAGAAAAGTTACCCAAGAAAGTGCCAGAAATGCTCAATAAACCGATGCAAATTAATTATTAGAAAGCGATACCTAATTATTATCAGTTACAACTGCAGACAATGTCAAAGCAGATTATTTATATCCATCTTGAGTTGAGACACTAGACTGAAGAAATAAAGGGGTGGGGGTTATAAATCTAACAAATAAACTACTATAATAAGCAAGCAAGGACACCTAAACATCCCAATATTATAGATGAAGACAATTTGTTTTGCTTCCACAACACAAAACTTGTTTGGATCTTGAATGGTGAAAGCAGAAAGAAACATGATTAACTGTTTGAAGCAAGCAGGGTGCACAGACACAAATATATCTGCAAATCCATCATTAAACCCTGCCCTGTCAAAAAAACCAGGTCTTTTTTGACCTGCTCATAAAAGCAAGGTACCGTATTTTCTGGCGTATAAGACGACTGGGCGTATAAGACGACCCCCAACTTTTCCTGTTAAAATATAGGGTTTGGGCTATACTTGCCGTATAAGACTACCCCTCTTCCAACGCACACCAAATAAAAATTAAAAAAAGTCAACTGGCTCACCCACAATGTAAAAGCAGCTGTGCTAGACCCAAAATGGCCCCTGCAACAAGCAGGAACCTCACACAGCCACAAAAAGCCCCCAAAAACAACTTTCACACTTTACACACACACAACACAACACAACTGGCTCACACACAATGTAAAAGCAGCTGTGCTAGACCAAAATGGCCCCTGCAACAAGCAGGAACCTCACACAGCCACAAAAAGCCCCCCAAAAAACAACTTTCACACTTTACACACACAAAATTCCACATACAGCTTTGTGAGATTTTGTGTGTTTGTGTAGTTAGAGTGAAACACTACAGAAACACACTAAATCTCAGAAAGCTGCACAAATATTATTTTATTTTATTTTATTTTTATATGAAAACTAAATTTAACACTTCCTAAACTTTAAATGGCTAGGTCTAAAAAGGAACAACTAAAAAAAACCTCAATTAACTATTTTTTTTAAAGCTCCCAAAGGGGAAAAAAAACTTACCCAATAGAACAGGGGTCTCCAACCTTGGCAACTTTTAAGATTTGTAGACTTCTATGAATGAATGTTAAGTATTAAAAGTATTATGTTATCTATAGTGGAGTTAAGGTTTCAGGGGGGGATTTAGTAGTCTGAGGATAGATAGGTTAATTTAGCTTATGATTGTTAACTGAAATATCTTGTATTTTGCTCCGGGAAGTCTGGGAGGGAGGGTGGGATGAGGGGAGGGAAAGGGTGGGGGGAATATTGGGGGGGGGGAATTCTTTTTTTTCTGTAAAACTTCAATTCCCAGAATTCCTAAGCCAGCTTTGTTTTGCTGGCTGAGGAATTCTGGGAGTTGAAGTCCACAACTCCCTGCCTGCTTGATTGCAAGCAGGGAGTGGCTTGCTGATGGAATGGATTCAGGCAAGCGAAGCAAGGCAAGTGTTGCGACTAGCAGCTAAGGTAAGCAAGCTGGAGGGGGAAAACTTTTTTCCTTTTACAGGGCTCTGGCGATTCCAGCTGAGTTGCCTGATTAGCAGGCAAAGCTGGGATCGTCAGAGCTTGGATCGCCAGAGCCATTTAAGGCTCGTCAGAGCCTTTCGGGCTGGTCTGCCTGGTTACAGGAGAACGACACCTGGCGTATAAGACGACCCTGACTTTTGAGAAGATTTTCATGTGTTAAAAAGTTGTCTTATACGCTGGAAAATACGATAAGTTCTCCTAGCATCTCTCCACCCAAGGAACTAGCATTCATTTTCTGAATATCTAGACCAGTGTTTCTCAACCTTGGCCACTTGAAGATGCTAGCTGGGAAATTCTGGGAGTTGAAGTACAACACATCTTCAAGTGGCAAGGTTGAGAAGCACTGATCTAGAATGCCTTTCTAATGGATTCTGATATACCACTGATGGCTAACCTTTTTACTGTCGCATGCCAAAAGCGGGAAGAGTGCAGGGGTCGTGCACATGCATGCCCACACCCATAATGCAATGCCCCCCCACCACGCCCCTGCACATGCGCACACGACCCCCCATGCTCCCTTGCGCATGCACGAGCCATCCCCACGCTTCCCCCACCACCCGCATATATGTGTGTGACCCCCTCACACTTTCCCACATATGCGCATGCAACCCCCTGCACTCTTCCACCTCCCCGTACATGCACGCACAACCCCCCGTGGCCCATTTTGGGCCTGGCAGGCCTCCCTGAAGCCTCCTGGGACCAAAAATGGGCCATGCACACACACCACGCCCCTGCACATATGCACAAGACCCCCTCCTGCCCTGCGCATGCACATGAGACCCCCGTGCATGCACATCTCCCACATGCGCCCTGCCCCCACGCCAGAGACCTGAAAATCAGCTGGTCGGTGGGAGGCACGCGCACATGCATGGTGGAGCTGAGCTGGGCAATGGCTCATGTGCCTGCAGAGAGGGCTCCACATGCCAACTGTGGCATGCGTGCCATAGGTTTGCCATCACGGTAATATACACTCCACAACTCTGGGAAATTAAAGTGACCATCTGGGAAAGCTGAAGGAAGAGTGTTCTGTTGTAAGAGAGAGTGCTCCACTTTAGGGCCCTTTTAATTTTGTGTATCACATCTGGCCTCACCTGTAAGTATGCTTCCAAACAGCTTTTCAAGTAGAATGTTTTCCTGTACCTGTTATCAGAGAATAGTTTTTCTTACTTCCTACTTAAGATGCCCAGAGATTAATTTTGAACTTCATGCAAACACAGCAGGGAGCAGCCCCTCAGTTTATCTGTGACTTTAGCTAATCCTGATAAAGATAAAATGGATTGGAGATGATTAGTTAGGAAGGGTATAGATATAGTGAAAAGTCACAAAGTGATATTGGGAAAAGACAATTGCCATCAAACCATTTTAGGACCGTTGCCAAGCAAATTGCCCCAACCAGAAGCTGAACTTGGCCTGAATGGTGCTTTGTATTAGCATTCATAATATACATATTTGTGTATTTGTACAGTGTACAAATGTGTCTGTGTACAGAGAATCATCCAAATGTTGTGTCATCTGGATGAATAAAATAAAATTATTATATTGACAAAACTATCCCCCTTTTGTACGTTGTTTTAAATACCGGTAACTAAAAAGTAGCACTTCTATTTCCAGTTCTTTGTGGCTAAGCGTGAAATGCTTTTTGTTATCCAAATGAATTGAGAATACTTTGGTGGAAGAGAACACAAAGGGAGTCTGAGTTCCAGAAACAAGTGTTTCAAGACTCACATTTCCAAAACGAAATTAGACAAGACCAAATAAAAGTTTTGAGAGAAAAAGGGAGGCCTTGATGTGAAGGAATACTGCAGAGCATCTGATGTGTTTCTTTAAACATGCTACACATCTTTTATGCAAGAAGAAGTACATTGGCACCAGAGATGTGCATAGATGGGAAAGTGCTCAATGTAATGACAGTGTTTTCTTAGCCTTTAATAGATAGGACAATTCTCTCTTCTTTTTTTGCCTAAACAAAGAACTTTTTTTTTGCTTTCTAACAAACAAGGAATCTTTTTTTTCTGCAGCAGAAGAATGATTATAAAGTGGATATTGCAGATTTGTGGATATTGCAGATTTTGAGTAAACTATTGATGCACTGACCTTTAAATGTTCTCCAAATAAATGCTATTTAGAATGTTTGAAGGACTAGAAAATGAAAGGAGAATATTGTCCTTGAGCAAAGAAAAACCCTAATATTCTTGCTCTTGTCATTTGCATCACTGTGGGGCAAGCAGTATCAATCTGGAAAGATAAAATGAGGAACATCTAGGACTCTTTCTTACCCCACATCTGCACTAGCAGCCACTGATGCTACTCGCATTGGACTTCATCAGTGCTATTTATCCTGTGTGGAATTAGATCCTGGGTATGACAGCTGTCCCCTATCTCTGAACTAAAATCAGTGGTGAGTTGCCCCTGGTTCGGACCGGTTCACAAGAACCGGTAGTAAAACTGGCGGGAAGCCACGCCCACCATCTCAGATGTCACCAGCAATCTGCGCATGCGCAGAAGCAAGGCTCATGCGCGTGATCCCATTGCGAACCGGTGGTAAAGGTAAGTAGAATCCACCCCTGACTAAAACCAAATGAAAACTGATTGCAGGAGAAGCTTAGATGCCATGTAGTAACTAAGATCCAGGTAGACAAAAGATAAAGATAAAGAACAAAGGGATAAAGAATATTTGAACATAGTAGAAGCACTGTAGTTCTTTCACTGTGCTGGAAGCAAAGGGAGGTATTAATATAACATCCTATTCAGTAGCATTGTATGACAAATTATACAATTGAATCCTATTCCATCTGTCACAATCCTCATTTATTTTGGGAACCTGTCAATTGAGGACAGTGCACGTTCAAGAGTGCTATTCAAATAGTATTTCCTTCTGTCTTCAGACTTTCTCTCAACCATGGTACTGTATCAAAATTGTTAAGATCGGTCATAATTTGACCAGAAGCCATCAATAAACAATAAACCAAGGGTTTTCTTGAAACTTGCAATTGTACGTGAAATGCTGCTCCATTGCCATGGAAAATTGAGAAATCTTTATCCCAAAGGTGCTTTTTTTCAAGAGGCAACTGGACTTTCTGGTTTTTCTTTGAAGACGTTTCGGTTTCTCAGAGCTGAAGAAGTTTCTTGGATGAGAAGTGAAACGTCTTCAAAGAAAAACCAGAAAGTCCAGTTGCCTTTTGAAAAAAAGCACCTTTGGGATAACACTCCAGGAGATAGGCTTAAGATACAGAAGGATCTTGACAGACTTGAACATTGGGTGCTATCTAACAAAATGAAATTCAATGGTGAAAAAAGTAAGGTTCTATATTTAGGCAAGAAAAACAAAATTCACAGGTACAGTATATGTGGTACCTTGCTCAATAGTAGCAACTGTGAAGGGATCTTGGAGTCCTAGTGGACAACCATTTAAATATGAGCCAGCAGTGTGCAGCAGCTACCAAAAAAGCCAACACAGTTCTAGGCTGCATAAACAGAGGGATAGAATCAAGATCACGTGAAGTGTTAATACCACTTTACAAGGCCTTGGTAAGTCCACACTTGGAATACTGCATCCAATTTTGGTCACCACAATGTAAAAAAGATGTGGAGACTCTAGAAAGAGTGCAGAGAAGAGCAACAAAGATGATTAGGGGACTGGAGGCTAAAACATATGAAGAACGTTTGCAGGAACTGGGTATGTTTAGTTTAATGAAAAGAAGGACTAGGAGAGACATGATAGCAGTGTTCCAATATCTCAGGGGCTGCCACAAAGAAGAGGGAGTCAAACTATTCTCCAAAGCACCTGAAGGTAGGACAAGAAGCAATGGGTGGAAACTAATCAAGGAGAGAAGCAACCTAGAAGTAAGGAAAAATTTCCTGACAGTTAGAACAATTAATCAGCGGAACAATTTGCCTCCAGAAGTTGTGAATGCTCCAACACTGGAAGACAACCATTTGTCTGAAGTGGTGTAGGGTTTCCTGCCTAAGCAGGGAGTTGGACTAGAAGACCTCCAAGGTCCCTTCCAACTCTGTTATTCTATGCTATGCTATGCTATGCTATGCTATGCTATGCTATGCTATGCTATGCTATGCTATGCCCTGGTTGACTGAGAATCTCTGTAGATATTGAGAAGTCTTTAATTCTGCAGGTTTAGAATCTGACAGAATACTGGGAAAAAATATATGAAACAACTACACATATGAATACAAACTGCAGCTCATCTTCCTTACCGGCAGTATAATGAATTATTTCATTTTTTTTACTTAATGACCCATATTAGAATTTACTGCAAGGTGTCAAAAAGATGAAGAGGAATAACTTTTTATTAGTGCTAATTAACTCAGGAAGGGGAAGAAGAAGTTTGGTTTCCATTGCATTTTTTTTTCTTTTCTGAGACTGTCACACTACGAGATGAATTGTTCTTTTCCAATCTTGTATGGGGGAATAGTTAAGGCCAAAATAGCCCAGATACTGAAAATTTGATTTGAAGTTTCAACGCTTTCACTGTCCTTCACTGACAGAACACTTTTACACTAAAGATTGTGAAAGAGGGAGTTATTATTGCTTTTCCCAGTGTTACAATTGTGATAAAAGGGAAGGGGAGCAGGGAGCCTCTCAATTGGCTTTCCAAAGGCTGGAATTTAACTGAGTATTTCAAAACACAGCAAAAACAAAAATCTCCAGACAATTTTAACCCATTGACACTTCTTCTTTTAATAAACAGCATCTTTTTTTGCTTTTATTTGGCACAATTGCTATGATGATTTACAAGGTGACTGTAGAAGAATAGCAAACAAAATGAATTACAGATTAAATTGATAGCCTCTCTGAATGGGATGGACAGTTATTGTGTGAGAATTTGGGATACAAAGAGCATAACTTGTTCTACTGTTTTAATTCTCATGTTTTTTTCGGATGACAGCCCTTCAGGACAAAGAGAGGACCTAGTATATTCTATTTTGATCAAAAGACTAATCTGAATTTGAGAGTCTAAATGTTATTGGGGCCATAGTGACACTCAGCTTCAAACACTTTTTGAACAGGTTTATACTTTTGAAAAGTGTTTGAAAAGTTATAGCTTGTACAAATGATGATGGAAAACCTGAAATTTCCCTCTTGGGTACATAATATAGATTTCCCAGCCAGCATTCTATTTCCAAGCCTGATTTTAAATGCTAATTCTTATCTATAAAACTCTGAGCACCTTTTATAATTTTCTATTTTGCCTTACCATTATGGGTATATTTATTTTGGGGGTTTTTTGGCTGTTGTTTTTAATCTGTAGTTTATCATTGTGCATACCCAGTGAGAGTGGGGCAATGAATATGATATTCCCAATCAATCAGCATGCAATTCCATACATAAAACACAGGTATAAATTTCTGATAACTTGTAAAATTCACATGGAAACTATCATTTTGATGATTTTGCAGGGGTTGTAAGGCTAAATAAATTTGTTAAATAAAAGGCAGGATATAAATAAGCATTTGATATAAGAGAAAGTAGAATGTATTGAATGTTCATACCAAGCATTCTTCTTTCCTAGCTATTTTACATTATTTTGATGCCATGGTCATTCAGTCACTGATGCTGAATGAGCATCAGGCAGAAAATCCAATAGGATGCATTGATGACATTTTTTTTATAGTTCAGGATTTTTTTTAGGAGAAGAAGGGAGATTAGTGACAGAGAAAGAATCTTCTTTAATAAGTATACCAGTTTAGCCTAACTTCCAAAAATAAATCTGCAATTGCAATTTACATCTAGAGAGTATTGGAATCAAGACTATTTAAACATTAATTATAGTTTTTCACATTTTCTCAGTAAGACACACAGGCCACAAACACATTTAGAAGTAATTCTAAATCTCAGAACATTTTTAAAGTCCTGCACTGCCATTCATTTCACTGCCTGCATAAGTATAACATTTCCCACTTTTTCTCTTGTTTACATACACACATACACGGATATGTATATCGCTTTTCCAAGACAGCTCATGAATAGGATAAAAATACATTCCTAGCATTTCCCAGGCTTCTATAATGCATCTATCCTGCATTATATAATGCGTTACAAAAAAAGCTTGAGGGATAGGTGTGCAAGAACTGTAGTGGCACAGTGGTTAGAATGCAGTATTGAAGGCTAACTCTGCCCACAGCCAGGAGTTCGATCTTGACTGGATCGAGGTTGACTCAGCCTTTCAGCCTTCAGATTGTTGGAGACAATATGTTGACTCTGTAAACTGTTTAGGGAGTGCTGTAAAGCACTATGAAGCAGTATATAAGTCTAAGTTATATTGCTATTGCAAGTAGTGGTGAATTGTTACAAGCACAAAAACGAAGACATTAAAAATCCTTCAAATCTTCTTATTTGACAGAACAGCTAATATTCTTAATGTCAGCATAACAGCGATTCTGGACTTGGGTCCCTTTTCCTAACTATCCCAGCACAATACTATGAAAATCTGAAGAAAATCTTCTCAAAAGGGAATACAGACTAACTCTTCAAGGCAGCGATAGACTGCTGTTTCTAAAGTGGAATGCATTACTTTGACAAGGCATCTTCTCATCCAGAAATACAGTATGCCTAACACAGGAGATAGGTTGAAATTGGTTGTAATTGCAAATCCACAGTCACAATATTGGATGATCAAGGGAATACTTATTTTGTCTCACCACTGGGATTGCATTGTACCTTCTCCTAATCCTCCTTCTCTCCTTCCCCCAATTCTAACCTAATGAAACTTTTAGCAATGTCAGTTTTTGAGCTTATCAACTCATATCATCTCAATGTTTGATACTGAATGTGATTGCCATCTCTCTTGTATCCTCAAAGCGACTTCAGAGAGATGCTGAGAGATGAAAATCTGCAACAGCACTCTCTCTTAGCATATTGCACTGCAACTAAGAGACCATTTCATTGACCTTCATGAGTGCCATCCAGATCAATCATCTTTCCTTTTACCGTTTCTATGATAAACCAAGTAGACTTGCCATTGAGGTATAAGACTGGATACCTTTGTATTTGGGATGCTAGGGAGATTTTTTTTGTTTTGTTTTATGTTTTCAATTTTCAAGTGAGTCATGAAAAAGTTCAGAAAAATCTTTCCTCGGGATTAAGTAATGGGAGATCACTATCACAAATATTAATCACAGCCTTTATTCATGGGCTAAAAAGAATGTTATGGAAAATTGTTTTACCCTTATCTCTGCAATGAAAGAAAGCTATAGTATATTTCATAACCAGAATTTATCTGCATTGTGGAATTGATAAAGGATCTTGTCACATCCAGGGCCTGGGCTGAAATCTCCTTTAGTTAAATGCTGACATATAACTTCAAAGTCATTTATATGAAACAAGTTTGTTTTGCTTTTATTACTAAAGGTCAAGTGTTAATGCAAGATATTGCAACTTTATCCAAACCAGATGAAGGAGCTCATGATGACAGGGGAGATGTAACTAACTATTTCCACTGAAGATGGCCAGCAAGTCTAGGAATATATTCTTATTAGGATAAACATATAAGCTTTAGCCTGCCCCAACCATTGAGCATAGACATTGAGCATGTTTCACAATACATTGGGTTTTATCCGAATATCCTATGATGGGAGTTCAACTTACAAAATTTTTGATTCAACCGGCACCCTTAGTAATGGAAGCAGAACAGGAAAAGCAATTGTGGGTAATTCTACGTCCCACTTACCATCCCTCTTTTCCCAGAAATACACTCACAAATCACATCCAGCACATTTTTTAAAACAGTGGGCAAAGTTTTTTCACCTAGAACTCTGACAGAGTCTTAAAAAACTATCACAAGTATGAAAAACAATTATCACTGCATTTTGAAAAAACAGTCTATGAGGAGTTCCTACTGAGACCACCCACATTTCTTGTTGTTTGAAGTTAATTACTAGCCTAATCTCTGACAAACAATAAAGCAATTTCACTTCAATAGAAGGCAATTTAATAGGCTAATTCATCTCACTTTGACTAAAGAAAAAGGAATCTGGTTATGATCTGCAAATCAGGCTATGAAAAGCTATGTTTTCATTTGAAAACTGGAGGGATGGGAGAAGACCATCATTTCTTAGAGCAAAGAGATTGCTTGTTTGAGGTGTTCTCTCCAAAGTAACATGGAAACCTAGTTATGCCACTTGTTCTTAACAGCAAATTAACTTAATAGTAAATGAGAAACAACAAATGCCTAATTTCACTCTCAGACTTGAGCTCCAAGGATATCATTTGACAGGGAAGCATCACGCATGGTTTACTGAATAAACTACAACTGGCTTGGTTTACACAACATTTATCACTATAATCATGGTTTCCAAAGTATAGAAGATGAGTTCACAAAATCCATTTAAGTTAAAACCATGCAATGCAGCCTGGTGTGATGCGTGAGGCCAGTCAATATATGGAATAATATATATTGATAATATATATTATTATAATAATATAAACCAGAGTGGTCAAAGCCTGGAATGCTCAACCCAACTCCGTTGTTACATCCTCAAATCCTCACAGCTTCAACCTTAAACTGTCTACCGTGGATCTCACCCCATTCCTAAGAGGTCCATAGAGGGGGCGTGCATAAGTGCACCAGCGTGCCTATAGTCTCTGTCCTACTATCCTCATTTATTTGTATTTATTTCCCTTGTTCATGTCCATGTTCATATTCATACCTGCTATCTTGTACATGTTTGACAAACTAATAAATAAATAAAATAAAATAAAATAAAATAAAATAAAATAAAATAAAATAAAATATGGGAAGGCAATATTGGAGATATGAACTATGTATTGGCAATTAAAGAAAGCAACAAGTTAAGGTTTATCATTTAGCAAGGGAATATGGAGTCCCCCCCCCCATGAATGTTTTATTTAAAGGAGAACTCACATGCATATATTCACTGAGCTCTTGTGTATACGCATATGGAGAAATGTACTGCAGAGAATTTTAAATATTATCTTCTGCAATCAGGGAATACATCTAGGGATGTTTGCATGGTTACAGCATTACATGTACTAGTTTAAGTGTATTCAAGTGGTTTTATGATTTTAATTTTCATGTTCTCTGTCTTCTAAGGGTGGTCTTTACTTGATAACTATCCCCCTAAAACTTATTACCAAAGTTTTTAAAGCTTGGGAAAAGTTTACAGGTTGATAGTAGTAGTCTCCCATACCATACTGTGCTTTTTTCTATTACTAAGATGATTAGGTTGTACCAAACAATGGGAAAAGTATCCCAAAGGTGCTTTTTCAGCAGGCAACTGGACTTCCTTGTTTTTTCTTTGAAGATGTTTTTTCTTTGAAGACTTTTCACACCATTCAAAGGGTGTTCATCCCAAATTGTATAGCTAAAAGTCTTTGAATTTGGGATGAACAGCCTTCGAATTGTGTGGGAGTAGGAACAGATTTCTGAACGAATGAATGAATGAATGAATGAATGAATGAATGAATGAATTGCAGATTACAGGAACCAGGAGCACTATTCAGGTGACCCTGAGGAGACAGATAAACCTCCAAATGTTTCAACGACCCTCTAAAATGTATCGCAAAAAGTTGCGATACGTCACATTATCACATGATGTATCGCAACTTTCCCCCCTTCGCTAAACCAGGGGTGGGAGTGGCCAGTGTGTGATGCATCTGGCCTGTGTGCCCCGAGTTTGACAGCTCTGCTCTAAAAGGATGGAAATGACCAGCTGTCTGCAAGGAATATAAATCCTTCTATTCCCCACCATCCAGTCAGAGCCGAAGAAGCTTCTTGGATAAGAAGCGAAACATTTTCAAAGAAAAAAACAAAAAAGTCCAGTTGCCTCCTGAAAAAGCACCTACGGGACCACCATGACCTGGATGACTGAGAATCTCTACAAACTAATGGGAAAAGTAGTTCAGTTTTCCCATTTTTAACAGTAATCTTTTCTTTTATGTACACTGAGAGCATATGCACCAAGACAAATTCCTTCTGTGTCCAATCACACTTGGCCAATAAAAAAATTCTATTCTATTCTATTCTATTCTATTCTATTCTATTCTATTCTATTCTATTCTATTCTATTCTATTCTATTCTATTCTATTCTACTCTACTCTACTCTACTCTACTCTATTCTAAAAAAGATGGAAAAGCATAAACATGAATGAAGAGGAAAAAAAAGTTGCGTTTTCATTCAAGATACAATGGTGACTGTGATTGTCATAATCAGCATCCAAATCTCTTTCTTGCTCCTCATGAGACCATAAAACATAAGGAATAAATCTCTTAGCAATAAGGGCTCACTTTCAGTTCTGGGTTCTTGTTGAGCTTATAGACCACTCCAGTAACTGACTCTGAGAGGTGTACAGTGTCCTAAATGCACAATTTGAGTTAAAACAAATAAAATAGACAGCATCGATATAATACTGTCAATTACAAACAAATAAAATTTTAAAAAATCATACACCATACTCTTGCAGTTATAGTTGTAATACAACTTTCCAGTTTACCAGAATATGCTGCCAACTTAAACACCATACAGGTAGTCCTTGACATTCAACCACAATTGAGGTCAGGATTTCTGTTGTTAAGTGAGACATTTGTTAAGTGAATTTTGCCCCATTTTATGACCTTTCTTGCCATAGTTGTTAAGTGAATCACTGCAGTTGATAAGTTAGTAACACAGTTGTTTGGTGAATCTGGCTTCCTCATTGATTTTGCTTGTCAAAAGGTCGCAAAAGAGGATCAGATGACCCCAGGACAGTTACGGTCATAAGTATGAACCAGTTGCCAAGCACCTGAATTTTGATCACATGAGCATGGGGATTCTACAAAGGTCGTAAGTGTGAAAAATAGTTATAAGTCACTTTTTTCAGTGCCACTGTAACTTTGAATGGTCACAGAATGAACTGTTGTAAGTTGAGGACTACCTGTACTTCACTTTTTGTCTTCATAGCAGATGACTTGAGTTTTTTCAGTTAACTAGCCTTCTTTCTGTTAGCATGTGAGATGCATGGACCAATTCTTCCAAATACTATCTTTCCTGAAAACTCCTAATTTGTCTTGCTAACTATTTTCTTCTTCCAATTAGAGAAATGAATAGAAGATCGACTTTTCAAGACATTGATACTATTCAATAGAGAAGTCTTAGTTAAAGACCTGAAAACAGCAGAAACAAAGTCCCCATATAATGGTGGAGTTTTTGAATTCCCCCCCCCCCCCTAAAAGTTAAAGATGAGGGTAGTTGTGCTTATATATTTGATTTCAGGAAACTGGTTCTCCTAAATAGAGAACAATGATAACTTGAATTCTGTGCTAAGCAATGCTAAGGAGATGTTACAAGGACACCTGCAAAACTGTTCCTGGGATGGAGAATCATGAAAAAGAGCTGAACAAACCAGTGTTGCTCCACACAAAAAAATAAAAAATAAAAAATAAAAAAAAATCACTTAAAATTGTAGTGAAGATTTGAAAAGAAACAAAGGGAAGACGCCCAGGAGATAAAAAAGAAGGTAGCTACTAATAAAGTGTATGCACAGGAAACCCATATTGTTAAGACTGTGTCAGACAGGTTAAAACCTGGAATAAACTGAGCTTAATGAAAGAAGCGAAGAATTATATTCATTTTTCACTTTTTCACCCCCAGCCAGAGCCTAGATTGTGCTACACTGAACTGCTTGGTAATTAAAAACAAATCCAGACAACTCCAATTCTCATGTGTTTATGTTTTGAGTAATCGGTATTAATTTCTCACATGGAACCTTATAATTAGTAGAGCAATGCACACAGATTGACTATTAACCTGTTGTTTTTTTTAACCACACTTTCAGATTTGAAAAAGAATTATTTTAAAACATGAATCCTTCCTCTCACCTCGGATCAATTCTCTTGTACTCAAGCCGAAATATTTTTTATAGCCAGAATGAAAAAAAAAAGGAAAATATTCATCGGACTGTGTGTTTAGAGTCCACAAGTCAAGAGATAATAAATGAACTGCATAAAAAAAAAAGCTGTCAGGCTGTGACATGGACAGCCTAAAAGGAATGAAAACTGTTATGAGATACTTTTTTAAGTACATTGCTTTTTTTATCATATTACCCCAAATGATTCAGCCTGTTTTTATTTTTAACATGTACAGATGGTTTCCTAAAAGTTGCACTCTCATAAGAGATCAGAGGGATGTGGACAAGAAAGTGGGTCTTCTCTGTGGCAGCCTCCATGGAGGAGTGGATAACATTTGGAAGGAGAGGGGTAAAAGTCAAAGTCTTAGGCAAGAACAGTAGGCAGGAATAAATAGAATGAAATCTAAAAGGAAGAAATGTGAAGTCATAAATGAAAAACAAAAGAAATATGTGCGGAATGGAGGTAAATCTGGCCCAAGAGCAGCACTCATGAGAAGCCCCATCAGTCAGATGTGGTGCTCAGCAGGTTCTGACCAGTTCTGGAGAACTGGTAGCGGAAATTTTGAGTAGCTCGGAGAACTGGTAAATACCACTTCTGACTGGCCCCGCCCCCCAGCTATTCTCTGCCTCCCAAATCCCAGCTGATTGGAAGGAAATCGGGACTATGCAGTAACCTTTCCCTGGAGTGGGGAGGGAATGGAGATTTTACAGTATCCTTCCCCTGCCACACCAACCAAGCCATGCTCACCAAGCCACGCCCACAGAACCGGTAGTAAAAAAAATTGAAGCCCATCACTGCCATCAGTGTAATGCAACTGCAAAGAAGGTCAGTAATATCTTGAGGAACAACAAGAAGAGCACAGAGTCCTGATCACAGGAAGTAATTGTTCCACTTTATTAGACCTTAGCTAGTCCTCACTTGGGGTATTGCATTCAGTTCTGCACACTCCCGTTTTAAAAAGACATGGATAAATTAGAACAATTCTAGAGAAGTTCTACCAAGATGGCAAAAAGATGGAAATTCTGTAAGGAACAATTAAAAGATCTAGGTATGTTTAGCTTGTAGAAAAGAAGGCTGAGAGTGGACATGAGACCTACATTCAAATATACGAAGGGCAGTCACATTGTAGAAGGTTTGGACTTATTCTCACTTGCTCCAAAGGGTAAGACTAGGACTGTTGAGAAGAAACTTCAAGAATACAGATTCAGAATATATATTAGGAAGAACTATATTACTGTTATTTATTTATTTATTGGTTTGATTTATGTGCCACCCTTCTCCGGAGACTCAGGGCGGCTTACAATGTGTTAAGCAATAGCTTTCATACTTTTGTATATACCTGCTTAGTAGGGCTTTCGCCCCCCCCCCCCCAGTGGTGTTCTTTTTTTATACAAAGTCAGCTTATTGCCCCCACAAACTGGGTCCTCATTTTACCTACCTTGAAAGGATGGAAGGCTGAGTCAACCTTGAGCCTGGTGAGATTTGAACATGCAGTAATTGCAGGCAGCTGGTGTTACTTAACAGCACTTTAGTCTGCTGCGCCACCAAGGCTCCTTTTCACCTTTCCTATTTCCTGCTCCTATTGGTGTCTTATGACTATCAGTTTATTGGCTATATCTTATAATTTATAATTGCATCTTATGATTTATGGTTTATCACCTTATTGCTTGTATGTACACTGAGAGCTTATGCACCAGAGACAAATTCCTTGTGTGTCCAATCACATTTGGCCAATAAAGAATATTCTGTTCCGTTCCGTTCCATTCTATTCCATTCCATTCTTGATAATAAGAATTATCAATCAGTAGAATAGGTGGTTTCTTCCCCTTCACTAGAAAATTTCAAACATAGCTGGACATCTGTCAAACATGGGACTGTGAATCCTGCAGTATGTGCAGGATTGAACTTGATTTCTTAGACCCATTCCAATAGATTCTGTGACCTTTAGTTATATTGACTCTACAACTTTTAGCTACATTGTCAGTTTTATGACTAGTTAGCTGGCATTCACAATACTGTAGCCAGCCTGCCAATCTAAATGCCAAGAAACAGCTGAGTTTGAATACGTATCTTGTCTCAAATATGGGGAGGTTTTTTTTTTAGGAAAAGTGTTTTTTCCTCAGCTAATACGAGAATTGATTTTCTTTGGCTTACTTCTAATAAACAAAATGAAAAGTAATGTTAAAAGTAGTCCCTATAATGAACATTTCAACCCGAAACTAGGGATCACAAAAATAAGTGAGACAAAGAATATCCTGTTTATTGGGAAATGGCATGTTGAACATGTTTGACATGTACTTTTCCTTGCTTTTTTGTTTGGAAGAACATTTAGTGTATACAACTGACGTTACTGGTTGTATTAATACAACATGTTAAGCCTAAAAACCATACTACAAACTATAAACTTTCAACAGAGAAAAATGGACCTCACAATGTGTAAAGAATATCTGAACAAAGTTCCTTTGTCCTCTCTTTTGTAATATGGTAGGGATTTTTCTAGAAAACTGATAACTTCAGAAAGTTAGGAGCCAAAGACAGGCCATTGTTTACAAAGTTAAGAAGTTGTAAAGATCTAATATTTTTAAACTAGCAAAAAAGGAAATGTAAAAAGGGAATGAACTATGTTCCAAGTATGTCTGAGGTAGCTCCTGCAGTTACATCCAATGCTGGTTACATCCAACTAGGATTTAGAAGTGTTGTGAGTTTTCTTAGCTGTAGCTAAAATTTTACTGTTTTTCATATATTTGCTGTTTTTCATATATTGAAGGGTTATGTTATGTAGGATCTCATTTGACTTCTCTAAGATCTGTGTCTAAAGCTGCAAGAGATTTAGTGAAATACTTCTGGTCCTTGTCCCAAAGGTGTTTTTTCCAAAAATCTACAAATCCATCTGGTTTTGCTTTTCATCCAAGAAGCTTCTTCAGTTTTGAAGAAGAAGCGAACGAACTGAAGAAGCTTCTTGGATGAGAAGCGAAATGTTTTAAAAGGATAAAAACATGAAAGCCCAATTGACTTTTGGATAAAGCACCTTTGCAACTATCATGATCTGGATGATTGAGGAACTCCACAGAAAATTCTGGTCAAGCTTCACCATCTTAAAAAAACAACAACCCTATGTCTTCTTTGTCTAGAAGGAGACAAAGAAGGCTGCACATGCTTTCCAGAAAGTTGATAGAATGCTGAAAGTACCATATTCTTTTTTGTGTTTGATCTGCCATCCTTGAATTGGCACATTAGATGTTCTGAGTCAGTCATGTATAGCACAAATGATATTTCAATTTCATTCTTCTGATTAATGTTTCTAAGGAAAAAAATGGGATGGGGGAAAGTATTAAAAGCGAAATACAGAGCAAGCTGGAATTAAAGGTGAATAGTGAATCTGAAATGATTGAGATCAAGTGTGTAGGAAGATTTTTTTTTTTTGGGTGGGGACAAGAGAACTTAATCCAGCAAAATTTGGGAATAAATTGAGTATGATCTCTCTTTCTTTCTCTCATATACATGTATCCAGTTCTCAATTTCTTGATTTAAATCAAATCCACCCTCATCATTTAAATCAAATCCACCATCATCATTCTCATCAGAATTTTTTTTAAGTCTGGATAATTTGGAATTATTTCTTATGGAAACAAAAACACTTCCTTCAGCTTTTTCTATAGTTCCAGTTTGGCACTCCTCTATGAATTGATTATATTTTAAACTTGGCAAACAAACCGCAATTACATTAAAACTGCTGTGCTCCATCTTGGAGATTAGAAAATGGCATTGCCTTTCCCTTCATGCCTTTCTCACTTGTCTCTGAAGCTGCTTTTTACATTTCTGGGAAATTCCATCAGAAAAGCTGAAGAAAGGAAATGTTATTCTGAAAGCGATCAGTGAGATAGAAACATTGGCCAATCATCTCAGAAGTTAATGTCAGAGCATTTCAGAAAAGGGCTCGGATTATCCTGCCTGATTGCAAAATAATATACTTTCTAAAAGCATGATTAAGCATTCTGGCTTATTTCATTAATCTGAATAAAAACATGATTTCTGCATTCGGTGATATCTATCAGGGGTGTCTGCACAGTATTGTCAAGATGATGATGATGATGATGATGATGATGATGATGATGATGATGATGATGATGATATTTATTTGCTGCCCATCTCGCAGTTCAAGATGGTGGTGTCAAGAGCATGATTGAAGCTCCACCTGTTTTTATGCCTACAATTCTTCATGTGAAAGCTCAAAGCTGAAGTTTCACTCAGTTAAAAGACCAGAAATTCTTATAATGAGATGTATCTAAGCACCGCATTATGCTTGCAGTATCACAAACCATGTTGCTATAGGAGCACAGTGCACAAATTATCCTGACATTGATCCAGATGCCAGGAGATGATATGATTCACGCAAGGATGAAAAAAAAACAGCAACTTAGTGCCAAGAAATGTTATTACAATCTTTATTCTTCATGCTTTTAACTCTAATTTATAGGCTTAATGGATAATAGCTAAATGGCTGTTTTCTCTGAATGCTTTATAAAGGATTAGAAGCTGCTGAAGTATCTGCATATGTCGCTCTACTCCATATTCACTCCATTGTGTTTCCCTGTTCTCAGTCATTTCCCATTCAAAACAAAACAAGAACAACCAGCAGCTGTACAGATTAACACTTGCAATTCAGGAGTTAGAAAAGAGTATAGATCTGAATGCAGACCTGTCAACAAGCTTTCAGCAGAGCTTATTACTTGGCTGCTTTTATGCTCGTAGAACAAGATCTGCTTTCCAGTTCAGAGGCCACTTTCCAGTGTCTTCCAATACAAGTTACAAAACTGATGTTTAGTAAAAACATGCCAAAGCTCTGCCATTTCTCTAGGATATCCCTCATCTCACATTTCATTAATAGCCTATTTGTCATTGTCAGAGTATCTATTACAACACTCAGGCTCTGAAGGCTGTCTCGCTACCAGCAAGATATGACAGGACCGTAAGAATGGGAGGAGAGGTGACTGAAGATGGATACATACTGCAACTGGTGACAATCTGAGAGAAGGATGGGGGTAGATCAGTAAAAATTTCCATTAAATCAAGAAAAACATAACTTGCCTCTCACATCACCTCTGACGGTTTCTTGCACCAGCTGTTTTATAGACATCCTACCAGGGAACAAATTGCTTTCCTAGCAGGACATTTTGGACATTCCTATATTAACAGATATGGATCCCAGCATGCCAAGTCAAGCAAGAAGGCAATTTAATATGAGCAACACTGTCATCTCAATTTAGGACAAACAGCAAGGATGCCCTACAGGGCATTGCAACAGCTTTTCGTAGAACACAACATAAGACATCCTTGTTTTCTTTAGGCTACACAAAGTTGGTTTTTCTAGTAAATAGTCAGACCAAGAGGAATGGAAAAAAAGTGAAACGCAAAACTTAGAGGACTGCCAGGGAACATCACTTTCAGTCTATAGGGTTTATGTTTTTGCCAGACTGCAGCAAAGTTTGGAGAGAAGGCAAGTTACAACAGCCAGAGGAACAAGCATAACACTAGATGGCAGCCCATTCCTACCCAGGTTCACTAAGATAATTGTCAAGGTTACAAGAAAAGCATTGGTAGGTGACTCTAATATAATGGCACACGTGTTTATAAAGCTTTCAAGCTTAGGCTGTACATAGATCCTGCAGGTAGCCTTTTCTATTACTTTTGGTGGCCATGCCAATCTACAGCTGCCAAAAAGATAGGCACTACAGTAACTCAAAAATGAATTGGGTGTTGGATCTGTGCTATGGTTTCAGTGGTGGGATTCAGCCAGTTCGCACCTATTCGGGAGAACCGGTTGTTAACTTTCTAAGCAGTTCGGAGAACCGGTTTATTTATTTATTTATTTATTTATTTATTTATTTATTTATTTATTTATTTATTTATTTATTTGTTCGATTTATATGCCGCCCTTTTCTGGAGACTCAGGGCGGCTTACAATGCGTTAAGCAATAGCCTTCATACTTTTGTATATACCTGCTTAGTAGAGCTTTCGGGGGCCCCCTAAGCGGTGTTCTTATTTATACAAAGTCAGCTTATTGCCCCCACAAACCAGGTCCTCATTTTACCTACCTTCGAAAGGATGGAAGGCTGAGTCAACCTTGAGCCTGGTGAGATTTGAACTTGCAATAATTGCAGGCAGCTGGTGTTATCTTAACAGTGCTTTAGTCTGCTGCGCCACCAAGGTTGTTGGAAGAAATCTCATTTTGTTTTTATTCCACTTTATAGGGCTAATCCTGTAAGGAAGGCAGGAAGGAAACATTCTGGTGGTGTTTCTAGCCTAATCTTTATTGCCCTGCTTACAGAAACTGCCTCCTGGTTAACCCTTATTACATTGTAATAGCTAAGGCGAAGCACCCATCAATGTGAGTGACATTGAGTTGGCTACGCCCACACAGTCACATGACCACCGAGCCACGCCTACCCAGCTGGTCATTAGGGCAGAAAACTGGTTGTTAAATTATTTGAATCCCACCACTGTATGGCTTCCTTTTTCGTTGACAACCTATTTGAGCGCATATATAACTGTGGGATATGTCATGACAGTTTTAATTATGCAGAAAAGATGTCTCTTTTAAAATGCATGATAGAGCTATGCGTGGATGAAAAGAATACTTTTTAGCCAGGTAGAACAGTAACAAGAAGATGCCAATGTAGTCCTCTTAGTCATTTACTTCATTTTCAGATATTTTAAGATTGTTAATTTGTTGAAGTCATCTTCTGACTTAACATGAGGTACATTGCGATGTGTAGCCTTCTGATATTAAGCAAATAACTTTCTGATATCAGAAGAGAAAATAATAAAGTACAAAGTATTATAAAATACAGAATGTTCGGGTTAAACTACATTTGAAATTCACGCATTTGCCTCAGTCAAGTAGAAAGAGAAGATTAGTCTAATTATTGCATTAAAACAGTATCGAAGGGGAGAGAGGATAAATTACTCCCTTTCTTTCCCTTCCCATTTTCAATGATTTCAGGTCTTTTTCTGAAGTATCTTAGCTACAACGATAATGCAGAACATCGTGGCTGATAGAAAGTGAGTTAAGACAGAGTAATGAGGTGGTCCAACTCCCTAGACCCCAATTGCCTTAGATGTTACATGGAAAGAATAAATGAGTTAATAACAGAAACAACTGCTCCATGATGTCTAATGTGACCCTTAGCTAGCTCATTTATGTAAAATCAGAAGAAATGTAACACGATATACTTGCAAAACAAGATTAACTTGATAGTAATGTTGATTTAGATTGTAGGATCTGCCTTCTTCTTAAGTCCATATAAAATACCTTTTCTCTTTCGTATACAGCTTCAAAGCAAATTTACTCTAGGACGAAAACAAAATGTGTGAAATAAGAAAGAGAAAAATGTTTCAGATGATATGGGTAGAGTCCTAATAGCAGGTTGTTAAAGTATAATGCACCCTTTGTATAGGAATGATACTGTAATGGCCATAAAAGCTTCTGTCTAGAACAAGAAGCAATACAATTGAAAATATATCATGTTGGTAGAGTTTCAATAGGTGAGTTTCTTTATATTCTGCAAAAGTTATTCATCAATTGTCTATCATCATTCAGACAGAGTCCATGAAAATATTAACTTGGATTCAGAAAAAAAAAATCTCAAATGCAGATAGCTTCCTTTTTGTGAGTCATATAGTTTTTGTAGCAGTTGAGATTAAAATAAATTGAGTTAGGGAATGAGGCAGACAGAGGAAAGAAAGGGAAAATATCCCATGAAAGAATAATTTGTCTTATTTCTGGGATCTGGAATTGTAGCCGCTAATCATTGGCAGTGTTTCTAGTCCAAAACTGGCACAGATAGTAACTGCTGTCCTTGATCATTCTGAATATGGCAGTGTATGAAAACATAATGTGTCTGTCAAGCTATGGCTCTTTTTCTTAAGATGGTAAAGACTGTAGTTTTTTGTTGTTTTTTCTGAGAAACTGACCAAATGTCCACAGTTCACTAATGAAAATACTAACAATCAAGCTAACATTCAAAGCAGAGATTCTGGTTTATGACCCCTCCCCATTTTGTTCTTACTATGAAGAGAGAACATGACTGGGCCCACATCAGTTAGTGACCTTTGTCAAGTTTTGGATCTGGTCTGCCTGGTTTACCTGTCTAATCAATACAGGTAATCCCCGAGTTATGATAGTTCACTTAGCAACTGTTCGAAGTTACAACCTAGCCCCTCCAAGTACTTATGACCCAGTCCCAAAGTTACAAATGTTGCAGCACCACAGCCATCGTTCACATTTTGTGCTGAGATGGCAAGCAGGCAAAGAAACCACAGCAGAGACTGGAGAGGAGACAGATCTTCAGAAGGCAAGTAACCTGGCACTGCAGGATGCGGGGGGTGGGGGGGAGCAATTGTGGGGACCCCAGGGGCGGGAGCATGAGGGGGCCAGGGAGGCCTTGGGTAGTCAGAAGCAGGTGGCCTGTTCCATCGCTAGGCCCCTGTGGTCTTCCCCACCCTGAGATACCTCATGTGCACTTAACGACCCATGCATTCGATTAGTGAATAAGTGGGCGAAAGCAGGATATGATCGCGATTTACTTCTATGAATCCTTGGATTATGAATTATAATTGGTAGGTTCCATTACATTAGTAACTCGAAGACTTCCTGTATATCATACTGACTTTTTAATATGTAGAAGTGTTATATTTGCTGCTTGCTACAGTATTCTAGCTGTTGAATAAAATAACTTTTCAACATTTATCTAAGCATTTCTCAAGTAAATTCTAATTGGTTTTGTTTCAAGAGATGAAATCTTGATGACATTTGCTTAAAGTATCTTGGTGGCATTAACTTAGAAATGATTTCGATGGGGAACAACAACAACAAAAAAAGGGAGATTATGAACGAGAGACAAATGAGCTAGGGAGCTCTGGGTTAATCTCTTTGTATAAATGTTTATCCTTATCTCAAGACAGAGACATTTACAATTAATCATTCCAAGAGCACTATGTCACAAAATATATGACATTACATCAGACACATTAGCAAGAAACAAAAGGAAGATCTCCTTGAAGTCAAGTTCAATTCATGGGCTCGCCCTTGCAGTTTTCTTGGCAGAAGTATATTAATGGTTTTCCATTGCCTTCTTCTGAGACGTTTTGCAACATCCCTCCTCATATATACCCGCAATAGCTCATTCAAGTATTAACCCGGCATGAGCTGGCTTAGCTTTCAAGGTAAAACAGGTGCCACCTGTTGAGACATTTTGATAGGATTTTTGTCATTAAATACTGGCGCAGTCCATTTTCACAAAGAAATCCCCACATCATTTTCCTATAGTGTGGAAATGCAGAACGTATTGAAATTACACAGATTGCATTTCAATAATCAGGGAACATTTGTAAATGATATGGGGGCAATTTATTTCTGTCATGTGTCAACTCTTCAGCTGGAACACTCTCTATGGGTTAAATGTCCTTTAATGCAATTTTCAATAGCTGCTGTCACACTGGAAATGAAGATTGAGTTGCTCAGCTTGGTATTGACTGAAAACAGGCAAGAGATCATCTATTAACAATTAAATCCAGATCTGGTTGGAACAAACACTAGATGTGTCTTCTGGAATGGAAAACAATACAAGAACATTCATATACATTTGGAAGTATGTGAAGCATTTTTGCAGAATCACCATTAACTGAGTAAAGCCGAGACAAAAATCATTCCCCGTCACCACACACACATTCACAGAATGGCCTCCTGAAATGTTGGGAATTAATGTTAATAAATGTTAAGGAATTCAGAGGGCAGGAAAATTCTTCTTTTGAAAAGGAGGCATCCAAAGGGTTTGCTTTCTTTTTGGAGATTCTCAGCATCCAGTAAGCAATATTCGTAGAAAATGCCATGGTTAGTATAACTTTATAATTTCTCAGCCATAACTTTCTGGCTCAGAAATTATAAAAATCTGGAGGGTCAAATTTCTATGAACATACATGTATGTATATATGTATGTATGTATCCATCCATCCATCCATCCATCCATCCATCCATCCATGTGCTACGCAATGAGTAGGGTGATCCAACTTCTCATCATCAATTGAAAGCCACCTGGGTAACATTGGGCCAGTTATTCAATTCTAAAATTGAAAATCTAACATTTATCTACGAACTCACATTGGGCCACCACAGTAAATAATGTTTCATAATCTTCAATGAAGAGACTTTCATCTTTCTGGAGGCTCCAGCTGGTCCTGAATGCGGCCGCGCGGGTGGTTATGGGCGCAACCCATTGTGCCCATGTGACACCCCTCCTGCGCGAGCTGCACTGGCTCCCAGTGGTCTTCCGGGTGCGATTCAAGGTGTTGGTCACCACCTTTAAAGCGCTCCATGGCACAGGACCCGGGTACCTTCGAGACCGACTTCTGCCACCAATAGCCTCCCACCGGCCAGTTCGCTCCCACAGAGAGGGTCTCTTTAGGGTGCCATCGGCCAAGTTATGTCGGCTGGCGACACCCGGGGGAGGGCCTTCTCTGTGGGAGCCCCTGCCCTGTGGAACGAACTGCCCCCGGAAATACGTAAGATCTCCGACCTCCGGGTGTTTCGTTGTGCACTCAAGACCCTGTTGTTCCGCCAGGCTGGTCTATCAACATAACAATTTTAAATTGGGTTTTAAATTTCTGGGGTTTTAAATCGAGCCGAATTTATTTAATAATTTTAAACTATTTTAACTGATGTTGTCTTGTGTTTTTAATAGGCTGTACACTGCCCTGAGTCCTTCAGGAGAAGGGCGGTATAGAAATAAAATTATTCTTATTCTTATTCTTGCAGTAAATTAATTCAGCATCCCCACTACTACCACCACCATTTATATCTGGTTGGTGGACAAGATATTGTAATTGTATTGTATTGTAATAAAGTTAATTATCATCCTTTAACTAAGTAAACACATTTGATGAATTGACCAAAGACTTGTGATTTCTTCTGGAAGAGCACTGCTAGATTCCAGCATGTCAACTAAAAGTGCAAGAAAGATGGTATAAGTTTGAAGAAATTTCTGATGATGGCTAGATAACTACCTGTAAACATGACTGCTGGGATGTAGCAAGCCTGAGATAATGCCTGAATTATAAAGCTTCACATAGTACTGTTTTCATGTTCCAAATTTCTCACTTTGTGTATCTTACTTTTATGCCAACATGTATTTTATTTTAGATTTTATGGTTGTGGAAATTAGTGCTTTCCTTAGTCTTTTTATTGTGAACCTTTGAAAGAACTTGTATAATATCTAAACATTAGAAATAAGAGCATAAATAAATAAAATGTATAGCCCTGAGCTTGGTATTTTTCTGGCATGTTTTAAGTCTTTTAACTGTAAAAAAATTATGCATCTGGCATGTTTTGATTGTTTTAATCCTGCATTTATAAGCAATTGGCTGTCCTTCGTTATTAATATATTAAATTTATCTTCTCTGAGAGATGACTGTTTGAAGAGTGAAATATGAGCCATGGTGGTGCAGTGGTTAGAGTGCAGTACTGCAGGCTACGTCTGCTGACTGCCGGCTACCTGCAGTTCGGCAGTTCAAATCTCACCAGGCTCAAGATTGACTCAGCCTTCCATCCTTCCGAGGTGGGTAAAATGAGAACCCAGATTGTTGGGAGTAATATGCTGACTCTGTAAACCACTTAGAGAGGGCTGTAAAGCACTGTAAAGGGGTATATAAGTGAAAGTCCTATTGCTATTGCTATATATATATTCCAACTAAATAAATATGCCCTTCAAATGAATTAAATGGAAATAATTTTGCTAATAGAAAAAAAAACTTTATGATACTTGAAAGAAGGCTTCTAGAACCATTCTCAGTGGTATGGCTAATTTATCTATGCCTTTTTGTTGGCATCTGATCCAGCAGAATATGTAGGACAATTGGTTTTTTAAAAAAGTTTTCTTGGATCTTTTAGTTTATTTTTTTTTATTTGCTGAATAGATTATAATTGGTTTGTCTATCTCCTGATTAAACAGAAGAGCCTTGGAAAGGCAAAAAATAAAACTCTTTAGTGGCAGCAATGATTTAATTTAAGAGAAATGTATGGATAGAACACAATCTACTGAGATACGATTATCCAAGTATGACTTACTACTCCTGCTGAAGGACATTTTAAAGCTAATGGGATTTCCCCCCCTTATTCTTTAGGATATTTTTATGCCCGGTCAGTCTCTGCTTTTGTAGTCCTTTTCATACTCTTTGTGAATTATAGTTGTCCACTGCCCTCGACAACACAATTCTGTTTTCAGTTCATGTCACTCTCTTTTATGTAAAAGAGATATATCATGTTTAATGATATATCTGTTTTTCTTTTCACAGATCATTTAAGTGTTTATTATATTTCCTTTATTTTTACCGTTGGTGATATAACTTATTATATTAATAGTATTAATTAATACTATTAATTAATAATTAATTAATTAATTAATACACGTAGGGATGTGGTGGCTCAGTGGCTAAGACACTGAGCTTATTGATCGAAAGGTCGGCAGTTCAGCAGTTCGAATCCCTAATGCTGCCTAACGAAGTGAGCTCCCGTTACTGTCCCAGCTTCTGCCAACCTAGCAGTGTGAAAGCAAGTAGAAAAATATAAAATATGCAAGTAGAAAAATAGGGCCCACCTTTGGTGGGAAGGTAACAGTGTTCCGTGTGCCTTCGGCATTTAGTCATGCTGGCCACATGACCATGGAGACGTCTTCGGACAGCTCTGACTCTTCGGCTTTGAAAAGGAGATAATCACCACTCCCTAGAGTCGGGAACGACTAGCACATATGTGTGAGGGGAATCTTTACCTTGACCTTTACCTAATATAACTTTACACCAATGCTATTGTTCAGGCCGAGAGACATTTCTGAAGTATTCTATATTTCTCCTCAACCAGTTGAAAAAATTCTAAAATACAAGTAGTCCCTGAATTACAACCGGTTGCTTAGCAACTGCTCTAAGTTATGACAGAACCGCAAAAGCTACTTACAACTCATTTCTGAAGTTCCAATGACTTATGAATATAATGAGCAGGCAAAAAAACAAATACAGCTCTTTAAAAATAAATCTTAATCTACATATCAAATAAAGCAGTAATAGGACTTTGCAAATAGAATGCAAAAAGAATTGGGTATATTTAGCTTATAGAACGCATGGTCTAGAACAGGAGTGTCCAACTCAAGGCCCACTGGCCGGATTTGGCCCACAGTGCTTAGATCTGGCCCGTGGGCCCGCTCTGAAAACAGAGAAGGACTGGCCCGTGGTGCCTCTGCCAGCGAAAATGGAGTTTGGTAGGGCCATGTGCGGGCCTCCCGTGCTCTGTTTTCAGCCCTGACTGCCTCTTGTAGCCCTCTGCCAGTGAAAATGGAGCTCGGGAGGGATTCAAAGTCCTTTCTAAACCTGCAATTCTATGAAATATACACTAAAACAATTAAATATAAAGCATATTTTAATGGGAAGGACAAATAATTTGTATAATTCCTGGAATCTAAACTTTAATTTTTGAGACAGCATTCACATATCCCGTCTACATTTCATTTGGATTGATATTTGCAATGTAAAATTCTGACTTTGCTGTCATCTTGTCCAGGCAGAATAGAAGCAAGCACTGGCAGCAATTCAGATTCGCACACAGAAGCCATCATACTTATCTACCCAAAGCTGAAGTGCTGCTTTACTGCACTCTGAGCTTTCATCTCCACTTTGCTTCAACAAGCTAATAGCTGGTTTGTCCGTCTAGAATAGTAGCAAGTAGCATTTTCATGCATTCTCTCCCCCCCCTCACCATTGCAACCCTCTATCTGTTCATCACTTCCACTATGTGAGAATCGTATCTGTCTAAATGAATAGTACTGGTACTTTAGCTCAGGATATTGCTAATCATTCTTATATCATATTCTTATATCATTGACTAGGCTGAAATTAGTGGATTACTTCAAATTCACCATCAGTTACAAATTGATCTCTTTTAATCATCTGATTGTCTAAAACTGCATAATGGCAATATGGTGAATTCAAACATATATTTTGATTTCACAATATGTCTCAGATGCATTCCCAGCCTCTAACTCTCCTGATTTATTGTGACTTGGCTTGATGTCACTCCTCTCCACTGATTTACAATGCAAATCCATACATTTCTCAGTAAGGGACACAGCGATGGCTTTAAACACTGTATAGGAGAAGGCATGACATCTGAATCTGTAAACCGATTCCCATTAAAACTGCCGTTTGAAACAACCATGAATTGTTCTTCAGTGGCTAAAAGTAAAATGTTGTAAAAGTAAAACGTTGCAAGAAACAATGGATGGAAACTAATCAAGAGAGAAGCAACCTAGAATTAAGGAAAAACTTCCTAAGAGTAAGAACAATTAACCAAGTGGAATAGTTTGCCTTCAGAAGTTGTGGGTGCTTCCTCACTGGACGCTTTTAAGAAGAGACTGGACAGCTACTTGTTTGGAATGATATAAGATCTCCTGCTTGAGCAGGGGGTTGGACTAGAAGATCTCCAAGGTCCCTTCCACCTCTCTCTCTCTCTCTCTCTCTCTCTGTCTGTCTCTCTCTCTCTCTCTCTCTCCCCCTCCCTCCCTCCCTCCCCCCCTCTCTCTTATTAAATGTAGAAAAGCTAGATAGTCTTCACAATGAATTATCTCCTACAGAATTAATTGTTCTTCTGGATTCCCATTCTGCTTGTCTGTGTTTAAGTCAAAACTATTCCTGCTTGATCAAGTTTCCCCAACATGGCTGAGGCCGAGAATTCTGGGAATTGGAGTCTAAGACATCTGAAAGGTTTCAAACTAGGGAAAAGAGACTTAATCAATGCCCACTGAGCCATTATAATCTTTTACATCTGTGATAAAACTAACTTATTCATCATTTTGAAAGATTAAATGACAGCCAAGGACAATATTGTTTGTACTTGCCATATCTAAAGCTTGGGCAAGTAAATCCCAAATTAATAGGCTCCTCCTAATCTTCTCCTTTATCTAATATCTTAGCTTTTCTCTACGATTAAACAAATTTCATGTACAGTGTTACAAGGGAAAGGCATGTAATACCTTTTTAATAGAAGGCCTTTTCTGCAAAACCAACTAGGTAAGCCTAGTTAGAGTTCAACTCGCTTCTTTTATGCTCTTGATCAATATTCATCATTGCAGCTTGTGAATTATTCTTGCTCCAATGTGAACGATTCATAGATGATTGTTCTGAGAAGGTTGTACTGTAATTGGGATCCTGTCGTTGGTCTCTGTTGCTCTCAGTCAGTCGACAGTCTCGGCTGATTACATTAATGTTTCATCTTTTATGACTCAGTGCTGCTGAACCTTTTTGTTCAAAGCAAAAGCTTGCCATTTCTGTCCTCAATTATGTTAATGTTTAGATTCATCTTGATGTGCCTTATCTGTTTTCAAATGCAGTCAGTTGCAAATTATATACTGTCAGTGGGGAGAGTAGCAAAGGCCCCTCTATGCCGTAGAGAATTCTTTGAGATTTTTTTTATCTTTTGTGTAGATGTCTTTTTAACTTGCGGCTAATACAGAAAAGGAATGCAATAAATTTTAGGTTGGGATAATAAGAAACAGAGAGAAGTGGAAATCAACAAAAGCATTCCTAAGTAACTACTGACTGTTAATTTTAATGTGTTTTCCAAAATGAATGCTTTGAGAATTGATTATGCATGTATGCAAGTTAAAAAAAAATCTAAGTTGTTGGTACATTTTGGACTCAGTTATTTGTCAAAAAAAATTTTTTTTGTTTACATCAGCATTCCTCAGTCTGGTACCTGTTAGAACTGAAGTTCTTAAAATTTTCACCCCAGCAAGGAGATCATTAAATTGGGTAATTCTGTTTAAGTGGCAAATAAATAATTTGATCCTTACATTCATTTCTGGACATCACCTTCTAATCTAGGTATAACTTTCCCATTCTGGTTGAAATATGTACTATGAATCATCATGAATCTTGATACAGTTCAAAGGATCCAGTAAAATCCAGTTTTGGGTTCCTTTTCAAACTGATATGAAATAGCAATAGCCCTTAAGACTTATATACTGATCTATAATGTTTTGCAGCACTCTCTGAGCAGTTTACGACATCACAATATTGCCCCTAACAATCTAGCACCTCATTTTACCAACCTTGGAAAATGGAAGGTTTGAGTCAAGCTTGAGCCGGTGATGATTGAACTGCTGCAATAGGCAGTGTAAGCCCTGCAATACTGCATTCTAACCATTGCGCCACCACAGCTCCAAAGCTGTATAGTTAAAATACATTCTTTTGAAATTTTTATTTAATTCTTGCAGGTAATTATCTTATTAGATATTAATTATTCTAGGGAAAACCTTTTATGCTTCAATAAAAGAGTAACTTGCTTAGGAATTGAAACCAAGGTAGAATCCCACTCAGTAGAACAAAGTTGAACAGATTTCCTGCCTTGTGGTTATGGTGTAATGCTAGCAAGTCAGCATTTAACAATAATGAAGAATGTCTATCTCATTTTCATTCCTCCTGGAGTTTAAAAAAAGATCCCAACCTGATGTCCTAAAATAATTCTGCTGTGAGCCAGCTAGAAAAGTTCTCAATATTACTTTGTCTAGTACTTTTGGTTTTGTTTTAAAGCACAATTGGAATTAAATATGAAAAGCAATAGGAGATCCAAATTATAAGATGGAAGAATGGCCACCTTTGTACTTTCTTTGTTAACAGTTCTTTGAATGCTAGGATTGATTTCAACAACAATAACAATAAGAAAAATACATAATGATACATATTTCATCCCACTTTTCTTTCAAAGATAGTGTAAAAGGTTCTTGATGCTTCATTTCATTTTTAAAACAATACCATGAAATAAGCTAAATCAAAAGAGAGTGTCTGGAACAAGATCACTATAAATAACACTAACTACAGTACAACATTACACTGTCTAGCATTAGGTTACATATTCAAACAATGTGCTTTCTGTTTCTCTCTCTCTTTCACATTCACTAAACTGAAAAGTCAAAAAGCAGCTGAAAAGAAGACAGTAGCAAACTACTTCCATATTCCCCAAAAAAAGGCATGGTTGCATCCATATAATCATCAAGATCTGAACCTGACTTGAAAGCAACTTTGATTTTTTATACATATGCAAGCGAACAAACTGATGGAAAATATATAATTATTTTGAAACTAACAAAGAAACACAACTGCTATCTTTTTCTCTGCCATTTATCAGTGTCAGCTGTGTCTCATCTCTATAGTCTTTGAGATATATAGGAAAGATAGAAATTCATAGAAAAAAATCTCACAGGAAACATAAACATCTGCATTGTTACTTACATATACTAATGCTACTGAAAAGGAAATAAAATATATTGTTTAGCAATCTTCCTCATGAACTGTCTTCAGCTTGGTCAAACAGCTAGTCTATTATAGAGCAATATTAGGTCAGCTGATTTCATGAGTGAAAAAAATCAAAGAAAACTAAAGGGCTCCAATCAACCCAGACTGGCTACAAACAACAGCATGACAAAGTAGCAACAATGGTGTAATGGAATATCTGCAAGAAGTACCATTTACTTGCAAGCAAGAACCGGTCATAAGCAGTGGTGGGATTCAAGTAATTTAACAACTGGTTCTCTGCCCTAATGATTTCTTCCAACAACCAGTTTGCCAAACTGCTCAGAAAGTTAACAACCGGTTCTCCCGAAGTGGTGTGAACTGGCTGAATCCTACCACTGGTCATAAGTCACTTTCTTTAGTGCCACTGTAACTTTGAACAATCACTAAATGAACTGTTGTAAGTCAAGGAGTATCTGTACAGGCAAAACAAGAGCTCTGGATGATGTGAGAACGGTTCCCCCTTCTGTCATTTTTCAATGGCAATTAACGAAATCATTAAGATTGCAGCTTAGTTTAGAGTTTGGGTAAGCAGTCAGTTTCACAAATAAATGAGATGGATATTGTTGCAAATTGCTTGGATTCAGCAAATAAACAAATAAGAGTTAAAGCAAGACTGATAAAATGGATGAAGAGCTTCAACAGCCACCCTGGGCTCTGCTGCTAGAAATAAACCAGAATGATGTCTCTGACACTTGATACATGCAATCTAAATGCATTTGGATTTTGTTTTATGGTATAGTTGGTGTGGAAGAGATTGCCTAGGGAGTTAAGAATTTTATTTAACCATTTACTACTCTGCTTTCTTTTGAATACTGAAATAAAAATTAGTACTGGGAATAGTGACAGAAGTGTGAAGTGTATCAGTACTTGATAAAACATCCATTAAGGTAGTCACACTGCATGGTGTTTCTTGGCACCAGTCCCAACCTTATCAGAATCCGAGGGACTTCACCTTGGAACAATAAATATATAAGCAATATGAAGCCACTTTCAAGACAAGACAAAAAAAGCTTTATTTATTGAGTTCTTATGAGCCCTGACTATCCAGGGTTATTTTTTTCCCCTAGTAATCATGCTAGCTGGTACCAAGCGTTAACAGAGGCATATTTTCTTGCTGGTTAAATGTGCCAGTCTTTTCTGCCTAGTGATGAAAGCAAGAGATTGGCCAGACGAATAGTAATGAAGATGGAAGAACTGTGTGCAACAGACTTTGGGAAATCAAATTAATATTTTTACGCATATAACAAAGTAAAAAAGCAATTCTATAATGGCAAAGCCAGATCCTTAATGGTTTAATGGAACATTCAGAATAGTAAAATATTCTTGCTCATACAAATCTGGGTCAAAATAAACACTGGAGAGGAGCACCAATCTTTATCCTTCTAAATATATATTCAGTGCTGCAGAAAGACCAAAGGGAGCATTATTTAAAGATGAAGAGGTTCCTTATAATATATTAACCTAGGGACATACTGTTATCCCCGAACAAGACTTCTACATATAATATTTCTCTTGAATATGCAGCAGTCATTCTAGAGTGATTCTTTTACATACAGAAGTGATATATAGAATTGCTTCTGTTTCAACATAAACTTTATGTAAGCAACCCAGAGCTATTGGTTTAAATCACTGCCTCATTTCGACATGGGATCATATGTATCAGTGGTGGGATTCCAATAATTTAACAACCAGTTTGTCCAGGATCAGGTTGGCTGTCGTGGGAAGAATGGCCCATCCCCGTCCTCTAGCTCCACCACACATGTGGGATGATCCTCCCATGACGGCCAACCTGACCATGGGTGAAATGGTTTTTAAATTAAAACCCCCCACCTGCTTTCAAAGTGGATCCTGGGCTCTGCGCTGCAATGGAGAAATGGGAAATGGAGTGACCAGCACGAGGGAAGGAGAAGGAGCAGGCTAAAGAAAGAGGGAAAGTGGCCTTTTCCTTCCCTCATGCCGGCTGCTCCATTGCCCCTTTCTCCATTGCAGTGCAGTGCAGCTCCCAGGATCCACTTTGATAGTGGGGTGGGTGGGTAATTTAACATCTGGTTCTCTTGAACCGGTGCGAACCAGCTGAATGCCACCACTGATGTGTATATTGCATAGAGTTTTGAATCAAAAGAGTCAAATGCAACTAGCATGCAAAATATATATTTCTTTTCATTGCTACAGGAGAAGAACAAGGAGAATGAATTGCGACTTCAGTTATTCTGGAAAATGGATTATGAAGTTCTGTTGTTTCTGCCCATTCAGTATGAATAGGTAGAGTGACTCACAAGTCCCATCAATTAAACTGTGTTATCTTGTGGGACTCAGGAAGTGCACTTTCTCTGTTGCAGCTCCTGTCCTTTAAAATAATGTCCCACTAGAGATGTGTATAGCCACCACCCTGTTAAAAGTCTGGATATTTTCCTAAACCTTGGGATAGGGTTGCGGAGGGGTAGCTTATGTTGCTATGTCTGTTGAATGGCTGGGTTGGGTGTCCTGTTATTCTGGTTGGCCACAGCCTTTGTGATTTGTATCTCTACACATTTTTCTTTTTTATTTGCAGGCTGTCCAGATTTGCTACAGTGTTGGGTGGCCTTTCAATGTGGATTAAATAAGTAAAGTTAGTAAATACATCCAGTTTTTTGGGATAATTATTATGATGGCCTTTTATGTTTGCCATTTTTATATTTTCACTTTTTATCTATTGTTGTGCATCATCCAGAGTCACCTTGAGTGAGATGGGTGGCTATATAAATTTGATAACTAAATAAATTAATATATACATAAATGTCTTGCTTAACTAAATTGTGTTCCTGTGAGTTTTATATGTATATGCAAGCATATTTTCTCAAACAAATGGTCTATAATGTTACGTTATAATTGCAGCCTGTCTCAGCTTTGGGGAACACTATTTTACATGCTGTACTGCTGTGTCAATGCCACCTAATTTCTAGAACATTACTGCAATTTATTAGTATAATCAATAATTATTTTTCACATTAACAGTACTGACAGGTGCAAAATTCTGTTATGGCAACAAAAGGATATATAATTTCCTTTCATCCTTTTTTTTTTTTTGATGAAAGGGATAAAATATTCTAAATATTTAATGTTAAACCAGTTATTTAATCTATCATCAGGGAAAATTGATCTAATACACGTAGCTTGGCTTTTGACAACAAAAATATTTCAGCATAATTATTATACACTTTAGTAATGCATATTATTCCAAATTTATTTATTCATATTTATTTATTTCAGTTTCAAATTATGAATCTGTCCCATAGAGGACAGAAATGAAGAATGGATAAGACATTGAAATGATGCTTGTAAAAAGGCTGTTTATATTGCTAGCAGCTAAAAAACTGAATTAAAGGGCAAAAGCTCTCAAGACTTCTAGGATGACCTGGGTGAGATCCATGAATTTCAAAATGTTTTGGGAACATATTCTTTATTATGTACCATGTAAAACTGATTTGTTAAGGCACCAGGCTAGAAAGCAGGAGTTTGTAATTTCAAATTCCATCTCAGTCATGAAAGACAGTTTAGGGTGTTCAGATCAGTCACTCTCTCTCAGCCCAAACCACCTCACAGAACTGTTGTTGTGGGGAAATAGTAGTATTAGGTATGTTCACCACTTTTAAGTTATTTATAAAAAATAATAAAAGTGAGATATAAAGAAAGGAAGGGAGGGAGAGAGGGAGGAAGGAAGGAAGAGCTGTTTGGTGCTGTGTTGATTTTCCTTGGAACAATAAGTTTTGATGTTGAATTTTATTTGATCTCATAAAATCCTTCCTTTCAACACTTCTGAAGTGTAATTTGCATGTATTTTTGAAGGACTGTGCTGTTATATTTTTCTAAATGCATTATGAGTACCACAGCTTTAAGGAAACATCATTTTCAAGGCCAAGAGGCAGACTTAAAAATACCACCTGTGTGTCCTAAATTTCATTAATTTTTTCCTTGAAGAATATTGTTATCCGACGACACTGTTAGTGACAGAATAAAAATAAGCAGAGGCAATCCCTTTGTGTGCCCATTCCATTTCAGTTCTTTTCTGACCCTGGTTATTTAAAAAGCTGTTCATTCAGCACAGTCGTTTAACCTGCATTAATCTTCATTGATTTACTCAAAACATACAAACCATTTTACTTACTTGACTCTTTTCCTGTCCCTGCCTCTGCCCTCCCTCCCTTTGAACCTATTTAAAGAGAGTGCTGCTAACAAAATAACAAATCTTTGGCTTCGGATCCTTTACCATTTTGCTGACTGCTAGGAGTTTTAAAAAGTGTCAATGCTCTTGCCTTGTCATTTGCACAATCCAACTTTTCACTGCAACCACTGAGATCAGCAATTTTGCAAGCCAATTCAAGCCAGGCATTCCGGGACAGGTATATTCTCCATGACAAAGTGGTCATTTCTGCACTGCAATCTTAAATTAAACTTGCTTATTGGGATCTATAGGATTCTCCTATGTTAAGATAAGATTCAGGATCAGCAATAAGAACGTCAGAGGTTTTTCCCCCCCACCAAATTTCAACTGACTCATGTAGAATTATTTGGAGCATGCATTTTTCTTACCCCACAACCCAGTCCGTTTCTTGGCTCACACACTATTTTCCTCATTTCTGATTCAGGAAGCAGGCCAGCTCCGCATCCTGGAGTGGGACACAAAACACCACCCATCTGCAGAACGTATTCTTCTGCGCCATAGCATTGATAACGATTGTACTGAAAGAAAAAAAATCAGGCTCTCATAAATAAACTTTAGAAATTTGAAATCTCTCACTAATGAATTCAATTAATCTGGACAAAAACAGAAAATCTTATTTCATATTAAGGTGCCAGGAATTTTTCACAACAGAATAACAGAGTTGGAAGGGACCTTAGAGGTCTTCTAGTCCAATCATCTGTGAGCCCATTTTAGCCGCCAGAGGCCCTGCGGGCCGGTCCTTTGATATTTCCAGGCCAGCCCCACGGGGCGGATTTAAGCACCCCACGGGCCGGATCTGGCCCATAGGCCTTGAGTTTGACACCTCTGGTCTATAATGTTCTCTATCCACTGGAATTATCTAGATTTGGAGAATACGACAAATGCAAAAAACAAAAAAAAAATCATTAGAAAACAAACTACAGATGGGAAATTTAAATATTGCACATTCTGAGGCTTTCATCCAGGCACAATATCCTGAATCAGAAACAAGAATAATACTTGAACACCTATATATCGATTTAAATTAAAGAAGTTATCACTTACTTTCAGTATAGAGAAACATCTCATTAGCAATTATGCATTGTGATGCACTGATCTGTACCAATGGAAGTAGTATAACACCCAGAGGAATAAAGAATTCTATACATTTGGGGTGTACAGCCTAATATCTTTCTTGTTTATTAAAGTATTTATGGTCTTGATTACCACAGCCTCTTGATAATTGACCATAAATCATACATGTAAAGTTAATTAGGGCTAGTTTTGGGGATTATCCTGGTAAGAATTGCCTTCAGTGAAATGGACAGTTATATGCATTTGAAAAACAAACAAACAAACAAATAACTAAATAAATTTGATTCATTGGATTCAATTTGGGAAACGAAATGTATTTTCACCTTGAAGATTATGTTTATATAGGAACCATGCCAAACCATTATACTATACTTTTCTAAAGACAAAAAAAAAGGACTAGATGAACTCAAGAAACAAAATTGTGTTATATACATTCACCTAATTTATTATTCAGTCACAAGTTGTCTTTTGTATTTTAATCAGTATTTTCAAATGTATCTTTTAATTTCATCTCTCCTCCATTCAGCTTCATATAATTCAGTCAATACAAGTCCTACATTGTAATAAAAAGCCAACTCAGTTCCAAAATATGCCACTGATGTACCTATAGAACACATGCTTTTAATGAGTTTCCTTGCACTGAAATAGCGTACCCATCTTAGGGGCAGCCACATATATTGAAGACATCACTTCTGGAAAACTCCAGATTGCAAAAATCTACCCTACAGGAACTGAAAATGCTTTTTTAAAGAAATGAATCCTGTTTCCTCTTCAAGCCAATCAAGTCTATGTATATCTACATTGTATTCTGTAGACCTGCTAGTGAGGCTTTGCGTTTCTTCAAAGGATGAGCTGGGGCAACACACATCTACTTGCAATCTCTACTAAATCCAATTCTGTGAGAAAAATATAATTAGCATAGGATTTACCTACTTGCAACATAAGAAATGATCAAGTCAAAACAAAGACTTGTAAAAATTCTATTTCAATCCTATATAGTCCTTCTTCATTGTTGCAGATGATGACAACTTCCCTGGATGAAATGTGAAATCCTAATAGTGGAATTAAGCTAAGGGCCTTACTCATGGTCAATCATCCCATTACTTCCCATTTGGATTATTGCAATGTGATCTACACGGGGATGCCCTTGAAGTATATATGGAAAGTTCAGCTGGTGCAAGATGCAGGAGTGTGAACAGTTATTGAGTTTTTGGTAGAAGCAACGGTATACATCTCTGCTGCGGGAACTACATTGGTTACTAGTTTCTTTCCAGGTATGATTCAAGGTATGATTCAATTGACTTTTAAAACCCTATATATGGCATGGCTGTGAAAGTTGGACCATAAGAAAGGCTGAGCGCCAAAGAATTGAGGCCTTTGAACTATGATGCTGGAGAAGACTCCTGCGAGTCCCTTGGACTGCAAGGCGATCAAACTTGTCAATCCTAGAGGAGATCTACCCTGATTGATCTTTAGAAAGCCAGATCGTGAAGATGAAACTGAAATACTTTGGCCACCTAATGAGAAGGAAGGACTCACTGGAGAAGAGCCTAATGCTGGGAACAATTGAGGGCAAAAGAAGACGGGGATGACAGAGAATAAGGTGGCTGGACGGAGTCACTGAAGCAGTAGGCGTGAGCTTAAATGAACTCCAGAGGATGATAGAGGACAGGAAGGCTGGAGAAACTTTGTCCATGGGGTTGCGATGGGTCGGACATGACTTCTCAACTAACAACAACATGGCATGGGAACAGGTTATCTGAGTGATTGCCTCTCCCCAATTTTATCTTCTTGTCCCACCAGATCCAAGAGAGTGTGTGCATATTACAGGTTCTGTCATCTAGGGAATTAAATCTGGCAACCCCTAGGTGGCAGACCTTCTCTGCTATGGCCCCCTAGTTGTGGAATCTTCTCTCCAAGAGTTGAGGACATCCTCATCTCTTCTAAGCCACCAAAGGTCCCTCCAGACCTGGTTATGCCAGAAAGCCTGGAGATTCCAGGAACAGGTGAACTAGTGTAAAGGCTCCATTATTATTAACATCGCTTCATCTATTATTTTTTATTTTAGTTTTAATTTTTTAAAATAATGTAATGATAATTACATTATTTATTGTTTTAGTTTTGAGCAGCATGGTGGCCTAGAGGTTAAGACACTTGCTTCATGCTTGGGAGGTTGAGAGTTCAATCCTAGGCAGCAACAGATGTTTCTCTATCAAGGTGCAAAGAGAAAATATCTGCTGTGAATTCTGCGTAGGTGTCAGGAAGGGCATCTGGCCAGCAAACACTCAGCTCCATTCAGTTGCCCTGACTCCACCCCGATTAAAAGGGATTGCAGGGTTGTAAAAACAAAAATAATATTGTTTTAGTTTTGCTGCATGCCAGTCAGAGCCACTTGTTTGTAAGATGGGCAGCTATATAAATTATATAAATAAATAATGCATGGAGGGTAGCTTTTGTACATTGTCTGCTATATCTAAATAAAAGCACCCTTACCTTGACAAACAAATCCCCAAACCCTCAAATTATGATCTATTGGAAACACAGAAAATAACAGTTGGAAAGGAAGTTGGAATCATCAATTTCAGCTCACTACCCATTGCATGAATCCATAATAGGATTAATAATCACATAGAAAATAAGTTATGGAAATATAGTACTTGCTAATATGCTGTCATATTTCTCCCTATATTTCATAAATTCTTATTTATTAATGTCTCTGTTAATAATGAGAAATCGCTTATCCGAAGCAAAAAGAATTAGCACACATGAAGAACAAATCACAGTGTTGGTGTTGTAAAGTTGCACTAAAATCCACAATTGGCAGAATTTCCCTGTTTTAACGTTAGAAATAGAGGCAGTCCTCTACTTATGATCACAATTAAACCCCAAGTTTCCATTGCTAAGTAAGGCAGTTGTTAAGTGAGTTTTGCCCCATTTTACAACCTTTCTTGCTAAACTTGTTAAGTGAATCACTGCAGTTGTTAAGTTAATAAATGGTTATTTTTTTGTTCTCTCTCTCTCTCTCTCTCTCTCTCTCTCTCTCTCTCATCTGTGTTTATCTATCATTTATGTATCTGTCTGTCTTTCTGTCTGCCTGTCTATCTCTATCAATCCATCATCTATCTATCTATCTATCTATCTATCTATCTATCTATCTATCTATCTATCTATCTATGACAGATAGATAGATAGAAAAATTGATGATAGATTGGTAGAGATAGACAGAGAGAGAGATGATAAATAGACAATAGAAAGATAGATGATAGATAGATGATAGATAGATAGATAGATAGATAGATAGATAGATAGATAGATAGATAGATGGTGGAGGCAGGCAGGCAGGCAGACACACAGACAGATCGATGAGAAATAGATATATTAAGTGAATCTTGCTTCCCCATTGACTTTGCTTGTCAGAAGATCACAAAAAGCTCATCATTATGATACTGCAACCGTCATAAATACATGCCAGTTGCTAAACATTCGAATTTTAATCACATGACCTCCGGGATCCTGCAATGGTTGTAACAGTCGTAAGGGCCATTGTAACTTTAAATGGTTACTAAACAAATGGTTATAAGTCGAAGACTACCTGTACTTTTCTTTAGCTACTATTTTTCTAAAAAGTCAAGTTAGTTTTCTTCCTGATTCTATAGGCCAGGAATTACAAGTGAAGTTGCCAGCTTTGCAGCTGTTACTTTTTCTCGACTCATTCTACATTACAGGATATGGGAGAAAAACTGGAGATCTAATGTAATGTACAGTACATCATGTTGAATTTCTGGAAGAAAACTAACATAAAGAAGGGAGGGAGGAACAGGTGTGAATAAAACTAAACCTATGGAAAAATATGGTAGCTTAGAAGTTTGGTTGATGTGTGTGTGCGCATGTGTGTGAAAGAGGGAGAGGGGGAGAGAGAGAGGGAAAGAGAGGAAGCGGGGAAGAGAGAGGGAGGAAAGAGAGAGAGGGAAAGAGAGAGAGAGGGAAAGGAGGGAGGGAGTGAGGGAGAGAGAGAGAGATAGGCTGAAACTCAGAACATCTTGACTGTTCCAGCTTTGGGATGGTCTGGAAACGTCTGCCATGGTGAGTACGGCAAAACTGAATGTGTCTTTCCCTTTCTGCTCTGAATAGCATGTCTAGCAGCCTGCCTGATGGACTTTTCAATATCTATTATGGGCTCCTCAATTTCTGCAACTCAAAAGGTAAACCAGGTGGATTCACAGACTTTGGAGAACTACTAAGCCTCAAGTCATTGTCATCAACCAAAAAGTGGACATTGACATAACTCCCAAGTGAACGGAGGTAGCATTAATGTCTCTAATCAGGAATTCTGGCAATAGATACCCCTAGAACAGATATCTTACATATATCTGCCTGAACTAACAAAACTAATTGTCTGCATATATTTTAATCAGAGGAGACATGAATGAATTAAATATAACTATCTTTGCAGCCAATATTCGCCCTAGCTGAATCAAGCTGGCAAACTCTAGAGACATATCACTTTTCCCTAACTCCCTAATCCTTAGGAGTGTTCTCTAAAATAGATGGTGTATTCCTCAGTGCACACCGTTGGAGGAAATTAGGGTTGTCAAAATTTTATTTCAAGAATCATTTATAAGACAATTTTACTAACAGGACACGTAAACCAATGCTCTACAGGGTTTTAATTTATATGGCCTCCTATGAATACTAAAAGTACTTCCACACAAAACTTTGGGAATAGGAACTATCTTTACTGATCACAAAAAGGACTTAAAAATTCATTGTCAACTAAAAAATGTCATTAAAGAAGAAAAAGAACAGCAGGATTGATACACCTGAAATACATACCTGACAAATAAAGGATATTTTTGAAGTTGAGTTATTGGATGCCAAGAATTGCAATTTTCCTTCTAATTAACCAAGACATGTGATAGCATTAACAAATCTTTTTCCATGAATCTTCCTACTAACATAACTATTTTTGTTACAATTCTTAAAAGATGTATTTTTTAAAAAAAATAAATCCCTAGCATAATAAATTTGGTATCCATTCTCCTCAATTTCTATTTTTGAATAGCTATTTAGAGATGGAAATGCTTGACAAACTTTTTAAAAGTGTGGATTTTGACATACAATTGCATTCCTAATTGTTTGACATCAGAAACTTGCAAATTAAATAATAGAAATGCAAATCATACTAAATGAACCCATCAACTCTTAGTTCATTTGGTTTCACAAAGAAGAGCAACAAAGATGATTAGGGGACATATAAAACACACTTGCTGGAATTGGTAACATGATAGTAGTTTTCCAATATCTAAGAGGCTGCCACAAAGAAGAGGGGGTCAACCAGGGGTGACATGCTCCCGGTTCGGACCGGATCACCCGATCTGGTAGCGATGGAGGCGGGTGGTTCGGAGAACCGGTAGCAAAAATCCCTGCCCCCCCCAATGCCCAGCTGAGCCGCACAATCATCAGAGCCTTTTTTTTACTTTTAAAAGCATTTTTTCTACAACCTCTTTGGCCAAAAAATGCTTTTAACAGTAAAAAAAAAAGCCTCTGATGATCGCGTGGCTCAGCTGGGATCGTCAAAAAACCCCCTTTTTTTTCTTTTAAATGCCTCTGATGATCCAAGCTGAGTTGCCTGATCGGCAGAGGCTTTTCAAAAAACCTCTGCCGATCGGGCAACTCAGCTGGGATCATCAGAGCCTTTTGAAAGCATTTTTTTACAACCTCTTTGCCAAAGTGGTTGGAGAAAAAATGCTTTTAAAAGTAAAAAAAAAAAAAAATTGGCCACGCCCATCCAGTCACATTACCCCACCCACAGAACCGGTAGTAACAGATTTTACATTTCACCATTGGGGTCAACCTATTCTTCGAAGCACCTGAAGGCAGGAGAAGAAGCAGTGGATAGGCACTAATTAAGGAGAGAAACAATCTAGAACTAAGGAAAAATTTCCTGACAGTTAAAACAATTAATCAATGGAACAACTTGGCTCCAGAAGTTGTGGATGCTCCACCACTGGAGGTTTTTAAGAAGAGTTTGGTCAACCATTTGTCTGAAATGGTATAGGGTTTCCTGCCTGAGCAGGGAATTGGACTAGAAGACAAGGTTCCTTCCAACTCTATTATTCATATTTTAAAAAGGGAAAGGTAGGTATGTTATACAAAAGAATAATTAAATCAGTGTTTATTGTGTCACAACCTGAAACTCTGTAAAGAGTTGATAGGTAGCATTTAAAGGTCCTAACCAAATGAATAAAAAGAAAGGATGAAGCACCATACATCTATTTATAGTTCAGGCAGTCTTCATCATCTTATTTGTCCACTTGTAAATTTACTGCCTGTTTTCTGCAGGGATCCCGAGTTGAAAAGCTGTGGTAGGTAGTGCATATACAACAATTAATAAAGTGCCAAGATAGATACACAGAATAATCATGAATCAATTAAAAGAAAGGAAGTGAGAGATAGGTCACATATGGGAGTCTCCTCTCCAATATTAGAGCACTGGGAAGGTCATGAGATGTGCTTCCCTGGAGGACTTCCCTGGAGAGAGAAGAAGCTGTCTCACTTGTGTCTATCGTTCAGGATACCATCTTTCAGAGGCTCACTCACCTGCTCCTCTCCAAGAATTCTGAAATGATGCAGCTCTTTAATCAAGGAATCTGGACAGCCCGCTACAATAAAGAAAGAGATCAAAGTGCAGGTTAGAATGGATTCTGACTTGCTCAGTATGATATACTGCAAGAATACAGCATCAACGATGGATACCCTGCTTAAACAGCATCATAAAATACTGTGAACCTAGAAGGGATATACTTCCATATTGCATTTCAGAACAGTTTAGGAATGCTGCACATGTGAGATGCTGAGAAATAGGGAAATTAGCAGAAGAGGGTTTTCTGCACAGCCAGTCTCAGCAGTTTTCTTGGAACTTGGGTCAATCGTGCCAGAATAATACATACTCACAGAAGAAGGCATCTGTGAATAGAATATTGTTCCTTAAGACTGAGTTGGGTAGTGTGGGTGACACATGGGATGGAAGCAGGGGTGAAATCTACTTACCTTCCCTAGCAGTTCGGAAGTCCGCGTGCACGTCACGTGCACGCACAGACCCTCTGCGCATATGCAAACCCTTCTGCACATGCACAGAGGGTAAAAAACAGGTTACTTCCTGGTTAAAACCTGGTTAAAACCAGGAAGTAATGACGACCGGGCGGGTGGGCAGAGCTTCGTGCTGCCGTCACTACCGGTTCTCTGAACCACCCGCCGCCATCGCTACCAGTTTGGCTGAACCGGTCCAAACCAGTAGCATTTCACCACTGGATGGAAGCAAGGAAGAAGAGTCAGCCATGAACATTTTTTGCCATACAGATGCACAAGTTGTACAGATGTTGAATGAGAATAGAAGGATTAGAATCCATGGAAACAGATTATTAAAATATAACATAATCTTCTAGGGTTTATATACAGGAACTAATATTCCACCCAAATAATATTTTTTTCTCATTTCTTACATTTATTTACTAACATATACAGTACATTATATCAAATAAAATACAAAGCAATAAACGTAAAGAACCATAATGAGAGAAGGTCATAAATGTTGCTTGACTTATATGGAAAAGCACTGAAACCTTTCAAGAGATTCTCCCTAGAGAATTAGTTAAATTATAGTTTACTGGAAACTACTCAATATTCTAAAAATATACATATATCAAAATTGGTTAAATGTTATTTTTTTAAAAAAAAAAAACTCAGCACTGAGATTTATATGAACACTAGAAATAAGCTCACTGATAGAAAAACGTTGCTAGAACTTGAATAAAGATCCCAGAATAAAGATTTATAATAGAACCAAATATATATAGCCAAATCTACTGCACTAATGTCATAGTACACTCATAAATATTGGTTCATCCTTTCACTCTTTTTCAAATCTCAAACTGTTGAAAGTAATTAAAATGCTGATGCAATGGTAAGACCTTTATCCTTTTCATGTCTAAGCTAGTGTTGAAGAACTGTATCTTTATGACCCCATAATTACTCTTGAGGTGTCAGACACTGATGCCAAAGGATTTAGTAAGTGACTTCATTGTACTAAAATTCACTGCTTTTAGTTAACCTTTTCTCCTTCATATAGTTTATTCTCATTAAGAAAAAAAAACCTGAAGAATTTGGACTGAAGGTTAATCACAGTTGCCATTGATAATACACAGCAGAGAGAAACATGACCAAAATATATCCAGCAAACAGGCAATGAGAGATTAATCAGGACAAAGGAAGAGATATGGAGATTTGTGATTTTCAAGAAGCAATAAATACATTATTGTCCTGGTCAGAAACTATTTAAAAACACAGGGAAAAAAAAACAGGAATGATATTTTATAGTGAGCAAGGAACATCAAGATGCTGGCTCAGTGTTCTTCAATCTAGCCAACATTCATATATTTGAACCAATTCCCAAAATTCTCAATCGATAAATTGCTCGGTTAACTCTGGAAATGTAAGCCCCTTCAAGGGATGTTTAGATTGGGGAAGGCCTCTGCTATCTTTTCAGTCCTAACCCTAATCCTAACTCTTCATTTCTACACTGTGAAACATTGAAACCCTTTGCTTAAACATTTAGAATGCATTAAGCATGACTCAGTTTCTGGATCTTCAGCTTTTTATAAAGTACATGAAGTCTGTGGATAGACTAGAACAGAAAGTACTTTCTTCCCATGAATGCAAATAGTAACTGCTATTTCAGTGCAAATAAAGATGGAGAAGGAATTATTTTAATAAATCATCTCAATTTTTTTTTAATTTTATGCTGCTAATCTGAAGGGCCATTGCTGTTTATTTGATTAAAAAAAATAAATTCATGCTCTTGACCAGTAGTGAAATGTAAAGTTTGTTACTACTGGTTCTGTGGGCATGGCTTAGTGCGGGGTGTGTGTGTGTGTGTTTGTAATGTGACTGGGTGGGCATGGCCAACTTTTTTTTTTTTTTTTTACTTTTAAAAGCATTTTTTCTACAACCTTAAGAGGTTGCAGAAAAAAAATGCTTTTAAAAGCCTCTGACGATCAGGCAACTCAGCTGGGATCGTCAGAGGCTTTTAAAGGCATTTTTTTTCCTACAACCTCTTCGGCTGAACCGGGAGCATTTCACCCCTGCTCTTGACTGACAAGTCAATATAGCAAACTTGCAAAATAAATGCTGTTGCTTTTTATTTTGGAGAGGGATCAATAGAAGAGAATATTTGTAGCTCAGGGTGGAACTGTGGAGTCCTTGGTGCTCTCTGAGCTTGGTTGTTTTCTTGCAGACATTTCATTAGCCAACTAAGTAACATCTTCAGTTCTATGTTGGAGAAGAGATGTTAAAGAGCATAAGGGCTGTTAAGTGCTAGCACTTAGTTGCCATCTGCCTGCAATTAGTGCAAGTTCGAATCTCACCAGGCTCAAGGTTGACTCAACCTTCCATCCTTTCGAGGTAGGTAAATTGAGGACCTGGATTGTGGAGGCAATAAGCCAACTTTGTATAGAACAACACCGCTTAGGGGGAGCGGAAAGCCCTAATAAGCAGGTATATACAAAAAAGTATGCAGGCTATTGCTATAATGCAGTGTTTCCCAAACTTTTGACATATGTGTACCCCTTCTATAATTTTCGTAACACTGAGTACCCCTCATAAAAAACATATGCTTTAATAAAAATCAAAATATATTTATTTTTTATTTTTTTGGTACATACACAAAATAAACGAAAGTTATATTATAAAGAACATTTATTTGATTCAATGAGAAGGACTAAATTGTTTATGTTAAGATGACAGATCATCATAATTTGGTTCCCTGGTTGTTAATTTTAATCTGAGATGCGGTTCCAGGTCCAATAGTCTGTTCCTTTTTTTCGACTTAATGTCTACAAATGCAGAAAAAGCAACTTCGCATAAATATGAAGTTGGAAAAGGCAAGATGTATTTCAGGACTTTTATAGTATAGTATAGTATAGTATAGTATAGTATAGTATAGTATAGTATAGTATAGTATAGTATAGTATAGTATAGTATAGTATAGTATATAGTATAATGCATTGTAAGCTGCCCTGAGTCTAAGGAGAAGGGTGGCATATAAATTGGACTAATAAATAAATAATAAATAAATAATATGGAACTATCCCTCTCTGGAGACTGTAGCTACAGTACACTATGTAATCTGAAGTTGCAGATTGCCAAAATGCCCATTGTTTCATACCACTTCACCTAGAAGTTTAAGGCGATCTAACGGATCTGTTCCCTTTATTTTATCCTTAAAAATCCTGCAATATAAATTGGTTAATTGAATGGGGTCTTGACCTTCCATTTTAGTGCAACACTCTATTCCCTACAGCACAATGCCAACGGACAGGAACTTACACTTTTATGTATGTAAAGTCCCCCCACTGACAATTACATAAAAGGAAAGAGTTTATGGACCCACAAGATGTATCTGGTGAAGTTCTAGAGATCATATTCTGCCTGGACATAAAATAAAGCCATCTTCCTTTTACTAGTGGAATTTTGCACAGGGGCCACTCAGATTCTGTTCCTAACAACGCTAAGATATTATATACTAATAAGCAAAGCAATGAAATTCTAATATGCAGTAACTGTTTCTGTTTTGATAAAGTATATTGCCTAAACCTGGGTAAACTGGGAGACAAAAGGTAAAATCCCCATTTGGATGTAATTCTAAATAAACGTAATTATAAGCAAATACGTGTCTTATTTTCTTTAAAATCATCTCGACAGCTTTCTCTGCAGCACTGCAAAACAGTTTGTTTGTTTGTTTTAAACTAATATAAATATTTTATTTATATAGTCACCTATCTTGTGTCAAACTCTTGGCATCCCACAAAGAACATCAATTTACATTGGTAAAACAACATCTATTTACAGAAATTTACTGAGCTGAAACCAAATCCAAAACCAAACCAGGAAGTGTAGTTAAACTTTCATTTCCCAGAAGTTCATTTCAACAATTTCACCCTGTCTCCGTGTTTTGAGGAAAAGTCAGCTTCAAGTGTTTTTTGAAATGTTAAAAGGGTGGGACACACTCAACCTTCAAAGGAAAAAAAGGCACATATCACAGATCCCATAAGATGGCATCATTTAAGGGAGGGTACTAGAAGTGTTCCTGCCCTATCTTGGTAGGTAGAAGTTAGGAAGAGATGGTCCCCCAGATAACCTGGGCCAGGTTCCATAGAGCCCTTTAAAGGTAATAAACCAACACCTTGAATTGCACCTGGGCGGAAACTGGGAACCATTGCAGCTAGCGCCATAGGAATGTTGAGATACCCATAACTGTGTGTGCTGCTATATTCTGGATCAGTGGTAACTTCTGAGTAGTTTTCAAAGGCAGCCTCATTTACAGGAGTGGGTTCTACTTATCTTTACTACTGGTTCACAATGGGGCCGCTTGCGCAGAAGCTTCTGTGCATGCGCAGAAGCGTTCTGATGATGTCAGGGTTGGTGGGCGGGGCCTCCCACCAGTTTTATTACCGGTTCTATAGAACCGGTGCGAACTGGGGGCAACCCACCACTGCTCATTTAGAGCACATTACAATAATTCAAACTGGGTATAGGATGAACCTGTGCAAGGGCATCCTCTACTTTTGGGCTGCCACCCATTGCTAGAACAAGAGATCTATGGTTTTATTGATCCATTTTATTGATGAGCTTCTAGTGCTGAAAAAAAAAACACCTTACCATATCAGAGACATTTCCATACACCTATGATACGATTTAAAACCTAGCCTGCTATATATGCCCAAGTTCATTAGTTGAAAATACAGATTCATATTGATATTCATTTTGCCAAATCCCTTAGCAAAGACTTCTGGCTCTTTGTTCTATTTCTTCCTCAAATCTACTTGCTTGAACAGTAAATGCTATGCAATTCTTGCCTGAGACTGGAATAGATAAAACAAATGACAGGAAATGCCTTGCTAGCAATATAGAGAGAGCATATCAGCTGAAACAGGGAAAATTCTGCAAGAGTGATTGTGTGACGCTCTGGCCTCTGCTTGCAGAAGCTCTTCCCTCTTAATAGCTGCTTTAAGGCCAAATTACTCAAAGTAAATGGACCGCTATGCCATTTGCTTCAAAGATACCTTCTTGCTAACCTTTATGGCAGATAAAAAAATATCAACAGGGAAAATGTTTGCATTTCAGAGTGCTGCTTTTTATTACTCAAGTATTTAAAGAAATGGGCATTTTTTTTTTACTGTCTTCATTTGAATCTCATTTTGGGCTAAATGTTAAATATATTAACTTTCTTGAGGTTGTTAAATTTGGCTTTTCTCTCTATCTCACTGCTATATGGCAGCCCATTCAAACACACTAAAAGAGGACCAAATTTTGACCATATCTTATAAAATCAGCAGGCCAAGGGATTTAGAGCAGTTAGTGAAGACGATTAACAGATAGTGCACTTTAATTAATGATCCACACCTTAGTAATGCACTAACATTTAGTGTTAAAATGTAGATGCGATAGTGAATTTTTAAACATTGGGGTACATGCCTCAAGGAATAAAAAGTGGAACTATTACGATTTTAAATTTTTCTTGAGTTTGGGATTCAAATAAATGCATGTTTAAATCATATAAATTATTATTATCTAAATGAATGCATTTAGATAATGTGGATGCATTTGACTCTGCCTTTGAAAATGAATGGAGAATCAAGTGTTAGCTTCAGATTCTTGCCTTATGTCGTGCCTTCTATGAATTAAGATGGCATCTCATGGGGACTGCATATAAAAGGAGAAAAACCTCATCCATGGTAGACATCAGGTGATACTTACAATAAACTAATACAGCCTTAATACAGCCAGCAATCCCATTATAAAAAAAGCACATCATTAATAAAAATCCACAGTGAAACTCAGTTTCAGAAAACCATCAAAAGAAAATCTTATTATATGTTAAGTGGATAAAGTACTTGAAATCAGAATAATAGAATCACAGGGTGGAGGGGACTTTGGAGGTCTTCTAGTCCAACCCCCTGCACAGGCAGGAGTCCTTAGTCTATCCCGGACAAATGGTTGTCTAATCTTTTCTAGAAAACCTCCAGTGATGGAACATCCACAACACTGGGAGGAAAGTTGTTCCATTGATTAATTATTCTCACAGTCAGGAAATTCCTCCTTATTTTTCCAGGTTGAAATTTCCTCTGATGATCTTCCACCCATTGTTTCTTGTCCTGTCCTCAGGTACTATGGAGAATAAATCAACAATTACTTTCCGATTTACTGAAAACCAAATTACTAACAGCTCCCAAAATGCAGAAGACACAAATCTGAAGCTGATGCTCCAGTTCCACAATGCTCATTGAGCAGAACAAAATGATAGACCAATTCTCGAATACAGCTCATCTGCCTGGAACCCGCACTGTATATCAGCCATTAATACAATTGAGTGAGTCCAGAAACATTTCACAAGAAGAGTACTCCACTCTTCTGCTCACAATAGAATCCCTTACGTCACCAGGCTCGAAATTTTGGGATTAGACACCTAATACAGTACATACAGTAGTTTTGTGTTCCCTTTAGTTGTTTGAGCAGTGTATAAACTACTGTATGTAAAGAACAAAGTATTTAATAAGGCTATTTCATTCAGATCTCGGATGTCTTCTGCTTGTGTTCCCTTTATTTTTTTGAGCAGTATATATAAAAGCGAAAACCACTCATGCATTAATCATGAAATCTCCAGAACTGTAAAGCCTACAAACTTGAAATTTGCCACGTATGTTCCTCTTGGCTTCTAGGTGCTCACTTAGAAAGGATTTTTCGAAATGACCATTAGAGTGTTAGTATTTCCTATATTATTATTAACATGCTCTGATGCTAAGGAGTTGTACTCCCCCTCCCCACCTCAAAAGAAATCTGTTCCAAATGCAAAACACCAGCAGAGCAGAGGAGTTTCACTTTCACTTTTACTTTCACAGCAGCAAGCAGCTTTACTACAGAACAGTTGAGCTAAGCCACGCCCAGCCTCCTTCCTATCTCCTTGCTCACACAGCAAATACTGTTTGAGTTTCCAAGCACCCCTCAACTCTCTCACACACTGACAGGATGCTAGCCAGATGAATACTGATGGATGCTGCGGGCTGGGACATTGTACTCCCCCTCCCTCTCTGTTCCAACTGCCAGTTGCATTATATTAACACACTCTGATGCTACAAAGTTACACATTCTACATTAAGTTTCAGGCTGCAAGTGTCAATTTATCAAGCCCGAGCACATAGTTTCATAGCGAAGCACGGGCGTCCAGCTAGCAAACAAACAAGCAAGCAAACAAACAAACAAACAAACAAACGTTCTTAAATACAGTTCTCGCTAGGAAACCAGAAAGTTTGAGCAGAAAAGCCCCTCTTCTAAGGGGTCATTATGAACTTCTCCACTTGCTTAAGCTGCTGGACAGCTCCCTGCTGACACTGGCAGACAACTTGTCTTGTTTAGCAAGGGACACTTTCCCTTCAACACAAGGTGACTTTATTTGGCTTCATTTCAACAGTAGCAATTTTGTCTGCTGCCAGCCATGCTATTTATACCTATTAACTTTGGTTGCCTTGTTACTGTACATATCTTGAGGCTATATGCACAACAGGCCTAGGGAACAAAGTAATATCATGGTTTTTATTTTTGGTTTTCAAAAGTAGCTTTCATCTAGAACACATCCCTCCTTTACTAATATTGTATCCATAAATATTATAGTAGAAAGCTCATGATATGAATAGGAGGTGAAAGGTGCTTTGCACTTGTGCCCTTCTTGCTGTTGAGCACAATCAGACCAGTTCATGAAAAGATTTATCTTCTTCATCTTTTATTCAAAGAAAAGATGAAATCTCCAAAGCAAGCTCTTTTCTTGGATTTCAACTTTCATGCTGGCATGGGTCTTTGAAGATAGTCAGCCTTTTTTTCCCAGAGTGCTAGGAGAGTATGAGAACTTTCTCTATGCTGTGAAAATGATTCTAAGAAGGGCAGAAAAAGACCAACAATAGCTGAGTAAAAAGTAGAATTTCATTACCGAGAACTGGAAGGAGAGTAGAGATGTATAGGTCAAAGGCAAAAGATAGGGTCTTTTTAAAAAGGAGATCCTTAAAAAAAATTAACAATTGTATTAAAAGAAGAATATTAGAGGGCTTCAGGATAACTGAGTCTTTGGGGTGAAGTAGCGTATAAATCAGATAGCTGATGTTTTAGAATTAATTTTGTCATATTTAAATATGGAATCAAAGTTGTTCTTCTATCTTTACACAACTAGGAAATCAGCAACAGCAATAAATTTGCAGGTAGTCCTCAACTTACGACCACAATTGAGTCCTGCTAAGCAAGACATTTGTTCAGTGAGTTTGGCCCATTTTGCAATCTTTCTTGCTACATTTGTTAAGTGAATGACTGCAGTCGTTAAGTTAGGAACACAGCTGTTAAGTAAATCTGGCTTCCGCATTGACTTTGCTGGTCAGAAGGTTGCAAAAGGGAATGTCATAAATATGAATCAGTTGCCAAGTGTCTGAATTTTGCTCATATGACCATGAGGTGCTGCAACGGTCGTAAGTGTGAAAAAGTCATAAAACCCTTTTTTTACAGTGCCATTGTAACTGAATGGTCACTAAATGAACTGTTATAGTCATTAAATGAATTGCATTACCTATACTCTGTACAGTGATACTATAATTAGCACTCAGGCAAAAAAAAAAAGAGGTCAACTTTCTGGAACAATTTCATAGCTTTAAACAGCATTTTGTAATTTGGTTGTACTTCTCTGAAAAGGGGCTGTTATGAAAAAGAGCTGAGGTGGCGCAGTGGTTAGAGTGCAGTACTGCAGTTACTTCAGCTGACTGCTTGTTCAGCAGATCAGCGGATCAAATCTCACCGGCTCAAGGTTGACTCAGCCTTCCATCTTTCCGAGGTGGGTAAAATGAGGACCCAGATTTTTGGGGGCAATATGCTATTTAGTATACTGTCTTTGGTGTAAACCACCCAGAGTCCTCGGAGAGTGGGCGGCATAGAAATACGAATAATAAATAAATAATAAATAAATAAAAGGGATGAAAGAGTTTTCAGTCTTACAGAATCATCTGAGTTATTAGAACTTCCATTAAGATTGACGTAGGAAATACTACCCAAACCATCAATTTATTACCCACACCAGGGGTGAAATCCTGCAGGTTCTTACAGGTTCTGGAGAACCGGTAGCGGAAATTTGGAGTAGTTCGGAGAACCGGCAAATATCACCTCTGGCTGTCCCCAGAGTGGGGTGGGAATGGAAATTTTGCAATATCGTTCCCTTGGAGTGGGGTGGGAATGGAGATTTTGCAATAACGTTCCCCTGGAGTGGGGTGGGAATGGAGATTTTGTAGTATCCTTCCCCTGGAGTGGGGTGGGAATGGAGATTTTGTAGTATCCTTCCCCTGCCATGCCCACTAAGCCCACCCATGTCCAGCAAGCCACGCCCACAGAACCAGTAGTAAAAAAATTTGGATTTCACCACTGACCCACACCTTTGGTTATGTTGGGTGACATAATCCCAGGAAGCAGAAAAAAGAAGAGCTGGCCAGAAAAAACAAAAAACAAAACAAAACCCAAATGTTAAGAAGAAAGTAGGAATATCCCATCAGGAAAGATGGTTTCTGTAAAGTAGTTTCTTGAACAGCTTTAAATCCTAAATGCTGATCAGTCAGTCTGTCTTCAGTCCACTTAGAAAGAACAGTAATGACATAGCTCTTAGGGGACTCAAAACAGCAACGCATGCAGCAGCTTCACTCCTTTATGCCTCTCTAGGAGTCTCTGGAGGCTGGGGACAACAATAAACGTCACCTCCTGTCCCACTGAGAGTTGGGAAATGGGCCCTTTCAGGCCTCCGGAGGGCCTCCGAGGGAGTGGGAAAGGTTGTTTTCGCCCAGATGCATAGAGAGGGAGCCAGGTAAGAAAGCAAAACGGGCCTACCGGGCCATCACATGCCAGAAGTGGGCATTGCGCGCGCATGGACAGGGCGCATAGAATTATGGGTGTGGGCATGCACACACGCGAACCTCCTGGCACGCGATGGCAAAAAGGTTAGCCAGCACTGGTATATACTTTTGTGAGTTGACGGTTCTGGAAGTTGTAGCTTCAGCATATTTGGAGGAGGCACCAGGTTGAGAAAGGTCAGAGATGAAGTGATGTATGTCATTAAAAGGAGTGAAGCTGCTGCATGCGTTGCTGTTTTGGGTCCCCTAAGAGCTATGTCATTATTGTTCTTTCTAAGTGGACTGAAGACAGACTGACTGATCAGCATTTAGGATTCAAAGCTGTTCAAGAAACTACTTTACAGAAACCATCTTTCCTGATGGGATATTCCTACTTATTCCTACTAATCCTAAAAATGGACCTTCCCCACCCCTCCCAGGCCTTTCCCACTCCCTCTGAGGCCTGAAAGGGCCCATTTCCCAACTCCCGGTGGGACAGGAAGTGATGTTTTTTGCTGTCCCCAGCCTCCAGAGCCTCTCTAGGAGTCTCTGGAGGCTGGGGACAACAATAAACGTCACCTCCTGTCCCACCGAGAGTTGGGAAATGGGCCCTTTCAGGCCTCCGGAGGGCCTCAGAGGGAGTGGGAAAGGCTGTTTTCGCCCTCCGCAGATGCATAGAGAGGATCTGGAGCCAAGAAAAATGGACCTTCCCCACCCCTCCCAGGCCCTCCGGAGGCAGGAAACAGCCTGTTTCCCTACTTCTGGTGGGCCCAGAAGGCCTGAAAATCAGCTGGCCGGCACGCGCATGTGCCCCAGAGCTGAGTTGGCGTGCCCACTGATTTGATTATGCGTGCCACCTGTGGCATGTGTGCCATAGGTTTGCCATCACGAGTATATCCCAAATATATTCGAAGGACAACATACTGCTGCAAACCAAGCCACACTTTTCTGAATCCATAAGGAGTCCTTCGGTGGGGACTTAAATCAATATTTGAATGCTACATAAATGCCTTACACTTTAAGTGAGACAAACTAGCTCTAGGCCAAAGATCAAACCTGTGCCGAATCACATTCAGTCAGTAGAGATTACTGAAGGCCATTCAAAGAAAGATACTACGCACAAAATAAATTAAATATTGAGACAGGAAATAATGACTTGCTTGTTTAAGTATCAAAGTCCTCTAGATGATCAGCATTATTTCCATGCATTTGATACTACCAAAATATATATCCCTGTCACATCTTTACCAATATATATATAATCACACCATCTCCTTTAGTGTGCTCTATGATGTCATTTGGCACTATTTCTTCTTGGCAAGATGAGGACAGCTCTGCATTTCACCTTAATCAGATAAAATTAGGACAGGTGGCAACCCTGCAGGCAACACAATTATGCAAAATGCCAGCATTCAATACACACTGTCACACACTGTCCTTCCAACAAACCCCTGTGTAATGGGACATCTTAGTTGGTTTTTTTTTTTTTTTAACTGACAGTTTGAAATTGAAATGCACTGCAGGGGGAGATTCTTCCCTCATTTATGAAACATATAAATGAAGAATGTCAGCGATATCTTTAAATATATTTGTACAGGCTTGATCATAACTGCATATAAAAATAGGATAGAGGATAAAGGAAATTAACCCCAAGTTCAATGCAAAAAGAATTATATGTGACATATCATTATTCTTATATCGCCACCAAGGGATTGTATTCTGCTTTCAGAACTTTTGGCAGGAATAATTTGTAGGATACTTCTGCATACTTCAAAAATTATTAGGATGAATTGTTTCAAATTTGACAGGAGCACAACGTTCTTTTGATATTGATTAAAACACCCCGACTTTTTTTTTTAAAGCTTTCTGCGCAAGCCTGAAAATAAGAGGCTGCCATTTTAAAGAGTCTCACTAAAGAGAAGACCTAGGGTTTCCCCAAATTCTGATTTTTAGGATGCTGTGCAGAGCAGACCCTTTCAGAGAATATGTACTGTAATGTTGATTCATCACGCCATCCTTGACATACTGGAATTATGCAACCTTATACCTACTTGCTGCTGTCAGAATGCCAGTTAGATTGAGCTAAAGGTCTAAGGAGATCATCCCATTGAGTTCAATGATGCTGACATCCAAGTAAGTGGATATTGATTGCGGCATTAGGGTGTAAGTCACTGTCCTATAGAAATGAACTGCAGAAACTGCATGGAGCATACAGAATCGGGGCTATATATCTTAATGGTTTTCTTGAATTGCACAGCCAATTTAAAGTCTTGTTGACTAGAAGGCTTTAAAAGAGGAAATAGATGAAATAAGCTGCTTCAATATAAATGGGAGAGTGAATGCAAATGCCAGTTGCACCATAGAGATAATACACCCAGCTTACTTTAGAATGCTACACTTAGGAAGCACCTCAAGCACTAGAATAGTCAATACTTCACACTAAACTATGGGAAATGAATGCACAATACATCTCTGTGGGCCAATTGTTCAGTGTGTCAGCATTGCAGTACCACCAAATTAAGCTGCACCACTTTGCCTGTTGGACCCAATTTGTAGCAATGTAGGGCATCTGTAGAGAAGGTTTTGTTTTTCAGATGAATCTTGCATATGAAACAGACAAAATTAATTAAAACTTGACCATCTTTCAGGACACCCTGTGCGGATTTTACTCCGCTAGTCATTGCTGACTATAGGGGGTGGTGCTAATCTCCGTTTCAAGGCCAATGAGCCAGTGCTGCCCGAAGACATTTCCACAGTTATGTGGCCAGCACAATGTCATGGAGCACTGCTACCTTCCCACCAAAGTGGTACTATTTATCTACTCACATTTGCATGCTTTCAAACTGCTAGGTTGGCAGGAGCTGGGGCGAGGACGGGAGCTCACTCCGTCACGTTGGCATTTGGGTCTCAAATCTGGGCTGCCAGCTTTTCAGCCAACAAGCCCAGCACCTTAATCGCACTGCCTCAGTCTGTCTTTCAGAAATTTCCTTAAAGCAGGAATTCTCAAAGAGTGTGATATTTATCACTTCAAAGCAGGGGTGTCAAAATGGCGGCCTATAGGCCGGATGCGTCATGCACAGGCCATGCCCACTCCAGCTCTGCGAATGGGAAAAACATCACGAAACATCAAGTGATGGCAACGTGACACCACCAGTTTGACACCCATGCTTTACAGGGTGAAAGTGAGTTTACATGACTACCCTACAAATAAAAATGATTTCATTTGGCAAGATGGAGGGTTGGCAAGGAAGGTTGGCAAGAAATAAATATACCACTGGAATTAAATATTATCAAAATAAATATAATTAAATAACTCATAGATTAAAAAATAAAATGATTAAAAAACTACAAACTTAATTAACACATATAGTTCCAGATGCTCCAAAGTCTAAAAAATATATTATTATATATCATTCTGGTGGGGATGAAGTCTAGACTAAACTAGACTAGGACACTAGATATGAACAAAAAAATAAAAATATGTACAATATAAATTTCCAGAGCAATTTTAAAAAACCAAGTAGTAAACAAATTCATTTCGTTCTCTTTTTCTTGTAACAAACAGGAAATTCAGTAAACAAAGTGAGCATGCTTTTTAGCATTTTACTATATGCATAATATTATGGTTAATGTGGACTTTTAGAAACATAATTGCATATAAATTGGTTCCTTATAAAATCACAATGTCTGGTGTGTTAAAAGTGGAGTGATATTTTTCTCAGAAAATACCTGACTGTAAGAAATGCATTATAATTTCTAAGAGTTTTGAATACCTACTAAGGTAGACAGAGCAGAATTGGAAGTTTTTGTTTTTCAACACAGGCAAGTGTATTCAACCGCTTTTACTTTTTTCTGGAATGTGGGTTATTCTGAAAGTAGTTACAACAGGACCTGGGAGTACAAATCTTTTGATATTCTTCCTCCAGAGAAATCTGGGAAATCAATTCCTTATTTGTAAACTAATCTCTGTAAACTGACTTTTATTGCCCACTCAATTGTAGTTTGTTTTTTTAAAGTTGAGCCAAATTTGTGGCAGGACAGGAACAAGTCCGCTAATTTCTATAAAAGCGAGAAGGAAAAAAAAGGCAATTGAATCATTTTTTCCACTTTGTGAGGTGATATTTTGTCCAAGAATATTTGGTCATATTTTCATGTTTCTTTGTTTCTAATCCATTATAAAGAAAAGTTCAAATTAACGCTTCAATAACACAGTCTTGACTTGACAAAAAGAATATACAGGTAGTCCTCAAGTTACAGCCACAATTGAGCCCAACATTTATGTTGCTAAGTGAAACATTTGTTAAATGAGTTTTACCCCATTTTACGATCCTTCTTGCATCAGTTGTTAAGCGAATCATCGCCGTTTGCAACAGTTGTTAATGAATCATTGCAGTTCTTAAATTAGTAACATGATTAAGTGATTCTTGCTTTGGCATTGACTTTGTTTGTCAGAAGGTTGCAAAAACTGATCACATGACTCGAGAACACTGCAACCATCATAAATATGAGCTAATTGCCAAGCATCTGAATTTTGATCATGTGACCATGGGGATGCTGCAATGGTCGTAAATGTGAAAAATGGTCAAGACAGTTTTTTCAATGCCATCATAATTTTGAATGGTCACTAAATGAACTGTTGTAAGTTGAGGACTGCCTGTATGAATCCCAACTCATCACTTGGGATTTCCTTTCTCCCTTATTCTGAATTAGGCAGTGATGTCTTCCTGATGTTTTGTTCAAAAATATGCAACCATCAGACTATTCTGAAAAGATTGGAAGGATCGTATTTCAACTACCCCAAAGTATTGTGGCCAGTGGCCAATCAGCTAACTATGAGAAGATCACAAGTGGACATGATTGGAATAACATTAATACTGTCTATTCCAATGACCTCTTTAGTGGGGTATATCCAATCCTATCTGAAATTTTTTAAAGGAAGGTTACCCCATGTCAAAACAAAAGACAGGACATAAATAACCGATATGATGAACCAATCAAATAAATTAGCAGCAGTGGTTGAGATCATGAATCCCATGAATATAGGTTTTATAAGGTGGTATCTTTAGCCACAGAAATTCTGAATTGCCAATTACATACATGGTCAGTTCAGCATTGATCTCACCGTGCAGGATCATTACTAGCAAAGCAAATTACACAAGCAAGCTATAACTCTGCATGAACTCAATAAAGTGTATGTCTATGACCATTTCAAATATATTCCATAAAGTTAGAGTTGCTAACCATGGGCTAAACGTACAGCATTAACTTCACATCCGAGGATTGGTGACTTAATTTGACTACCCTTGAGGCTGCTTCTACGTCCATGATGCTATGAATCTCTTTTCATCATTTCAGCAGCTGATGATGAGTGAGGTAATAGCCCACTAGAGACTGTTTGTGTTTTATCCTACCAAATCAAGAGATTAAATCGACTCCCGAAATGTCTAAACTACAGAATGATTCATTTGTATTATTTTCATTGATTTGAAAAAGCTGTGGGATAAAAGTGACTCCAATAGCACTTAAACTACTGTAACTCATCTAGCTCTATACAGTTGGGTTTTCCATCATCTTTTCAATCCAGACAACAATTACCCTGTTTCCCCAAAAATAAGACCTCCCCAGATAATAAGCCCAATCGGGCTTTTGAGCACATGTGCTAAAATAAGGCTTCACCGAAAATAAGCCTTCGCCAAAAATAAGCCCTCCCCGAAAATATTTAAATGCATGCACAGCCAGTCCCCGTCATTTCCTCTGGTTAGGGTTAGGGAGACAGAGCTGGAAATCAGGTAAGATGACAAGAGGAACCCCATCTTGCTCCATGTGCCCCAAAATAATAAGACCTCCTCGAAAATAAGGCCAAGCACTTATTTCGGGGTTCAAAAAATATGATAGGGTCTTATTTTCGGGAAAACATGGTATTCTAGAAAAAAAGTCTCTCCCCCTCCCCCCAAGGAACAGAAGATATGAAGAATTTTATTGTCTATTTTTATCCTTGTAGAATTGTATGCATGTAGAAAAGTAATTCATACTTTAAATTTATTTTAAGATATACTAACAGTTATGTTATATTCTAAAGCACTATGAAGTGGTATATAAGTCTAAATGCTACTGCTATACTAAAATCTAATGTGGATTTTATCATTTTTAATCTTTTGACCTTTCAGCACCTCAAGAGCTTTTCTCCACCATCTTATTTCTCAGGTCTATGGGCTATGGGTGGTCCAAGATTAGACATCAGACGCCCTATCTTGGGCATAGCACTAAGTCCCTCTGCAAGAGCACTGGCACATATGAACTGAGCATTTAAAGATGCAGTTTGGATAGATGAACATTATGGATACCTGGAAGTCCTAATTCTGATGATGACTATCATCTTCTACAAACTTTAAGAACTGTGTCTTTTCCAATGTTCCGATGTCTGGCTAGTGTTCTTTCTGTTACTATTTTATTGTAACCACTTTCTTGCTGTCCATTTCTCTTAATGTCCCCTGGCCTGTGCTTACAAAATTGTCATGTCTGCCCAAGGCTTCAATTTTCCCACCTTTCCAGCTCCAGCCCTCACACCAGGAGATTTTTACGGCAACTGAAAGAAATGAACACACAGCAACACTAAAGCTCTATTACTGCTTATTTTCTGCAGACAACCCTTTAAGAGGAAAAAAAGTGCTTTTACCAAAATATATAGAATTTTTCTCCTCCGTAATTTATGGCTCCTCTTGATAATGACCAAATGACCTATTCCCCAACTCTTGAGTAATTTCTTAATACTACTATAGTGTTTATCCCTAACACTAAGAACAGAAACACAGATTGAAATTTGTTATGCATTAATCAGCAATCCCAAATCGTGGTTGTAAGTCAAAGACTACTTTTTTTTGGTAAATGAAATGCACATACTAATCTTTTTTAAAAATATCTAAAACAGTAGCTATGTTTTCTAGCAACTTTGAAACTAAGGATGGATAAAAAAAAAAAAAAAGAAATGTTAAATGTTAGCTTTGAATACATCAGAGCCACAGATGTTTTCTATAGAAACATCTCCAGGATGGCTGGCCTACAAATAGAACAAGGGGAAAGGAAAAAAAACTTAATACAACAATTACAGGATGAAGAAGGGAATATGCACCATCAGATGGAAGAGAAAAAGAACATTGCCCAATTTTTTTTTAGAACTTTGTATTGTCAGGAGAAAATAGAGAAAGAAGATATTAAACAGTATTTAAATGAGAGGATGCTCCCTATATTACCAGGCGTAATAAAGGAAATGTTAAATGACAACATTACGATGTCAGAGATGAAGGCAGCAATTCAAAAACAATAAAACAATAAAACCCCTGGACCAGACGGAATACCCGCAGAGATTTATAAAGAAGTACAAGAATCATTTGGAGATATTATTACTGGATGTATATAATGAAATATTAGAATAGGCAAAATTCCCAAAGTCATGGACAGAAGCACTTATAACACTCATCCCAAAAGATAACACAGACAAACAACAAATTAAAAATTATAGGCCAATCTCGCTGTTAAATGCTGATTATATAATATTTGTGATATATATAATATTATATAATATATTATATAATATTTATAATATATTTATAATATATAATAATGCCAAAAGAGTCAAAAAAGTATTAAATAAAATTATTCATTCTGACCAAAATGGGTTTTTACCCAACAGACATATAAGAAATAACACACGGATTATTATTATAATGAATACATTGGAATATTATGAGGCTCATCCGGAAAAACAAGTGGCGCTGATATTCGTAGATGCTCAAAAAGCCTTCGATAATCTAAATTGGAATTTTCTTACTAATCAATTGAACATCATGAATTTTGGGGAAAGTTTTATGGGAATGATTAGGGCGATTTACTCCAACCAACTGGCAAAAATAATATTAAATGGGGAAACAACAGAGGAGTTTAGTGTCCCCTGTCCCCCCTATTATTTAATCTATTGTTAGAAACACTATTGATACAAATTAGGCAAAAGCAGAAAATAAAAAGACTGAGAATTAAAAAGGAAGAATACAAAGTTCAAGCATTTGCAGATGATTTGGCCTTTATTATAGAAGATCCCTTAGAGACAGGAACCATATTATTATTGGAAATTGAAAAATTTGGCAAGGTAGCAGGGCTTAAAAATAAATAAAAAAATACTAAAACATTAACTAAGAATCTTACTAACAAGCAAAATGAGGAATTGGAAGAGAAATTGGGGATCCAAACTGCTAAGAAAGTGAAATACTTGGGAATTTGGTTAACGGCAAAATGCTCTTCGATAAAAGAGGACAATTACAACAAATTACTGCAACAAGTACAAAAAGATTTGGACAAATGTTTAATTGGCAGAATCACTACAATAAAAATGAATATATTACCTAAATTTTTGTATCTCTTCCAAACAGTACCAATAAAACTAGGGAAAAACTTTTTTAAACAATTAAATAAAACAATAATGAAATTTATCTGGTTGAGGAAAAAAGCCCGAATAAAACTCAAACTTCTACAAGTTTCTAGAAATAAGGGAGGTTTTGGCCTCCCTGACTGGGAAGTTTATTATCATGTGGCAGCTGTGACGTGGCTTAAAGAATGGATTCAAATGAACTATAAAATGGTGTTAACATTAGAGGGCCACGATCTCCAACTCGGCTGGCACATGTTTCTCTGGGAGGGGAAAAATAAAGCTTTAAATTAGTATTAAATTAGTATTAAAATTTAAATTAGGACAAGGTATAAAAAAGATATGGAACAGTATAGTATCTATGGACAGCAATTGGAATTGGATAAAATATTGCTAGGGACAGGGGGAAAAATTATTACAAAAGCATACAACTTCTTCCTAAGATTCAAAATGGAAGAAGAAACTGTGAAGGAGACAATGATAAATTGGGCTAGAAATCTTGGGCATAGTATTGAATTAGACAATTGGGACGAATTATGGGAGAAAAATTATAAACTCATTATGTCAGCAGCCTATAAGGAAAACCTCTACAAGGTGTTCTATCATTGGCATTTACCCCCAGCGAGATTGGCCAAGATGTTTCCAAACCATTCATCCAAATGCTGGAGATGAAGTTATAAACAGGGAACTTTCTACCACATGTGGTGGATCTGCCCTAAAGCCAGAAAGTATAGGAATAAAATAAGGGAATGGTTGGAAGAAATTACTGAACAAAAGATTGAATTGAAGCCAGAACTATTTTTATTGGGCATTTTAGATGGGAAAATGGCAAAGAAACGTCAAATATAATTACACATATTAACGGCAACCAGAATCGTTTTCGTACAAAATTGGAAACAGACTAATATTCCTTCAGAGGCAATGATAATAAGAAAGGTATATGAGTGTGCAGAAATGGATAGGTTGACTATGGAATTGAAAGATAGAGAAGAATTGGAGTACTACCAATTCTGGTAGTACTGGTTTGGAGTAGATGGTATATATGGCTAGGGAACAAGAGTAAAATTATTGTATAAGAACTATATAATATTGATGATAATAGGATTGTATCATATCTATGTGTAAATACTACTATAATTCAAACAACTGTATAATATAGGATAGTGAAACATAGAAATAGAACTTATGTAAATTTGAATGTTATAGATGATATTGACACTGATATGGAAATGCTGTAATGAGTGAAAAATTTGTGTTTCGTTTTTTAATGTTGAAAATGTTTAATAAAACTTATTTTTTTAAAAAAGAAACATCTCCAGTTTGTTCAGTAAGCTGATGGAATTTTATGAGGAGCAAACACAGATGCATTATTATTATTATTATTATTATTATTATTATTATTATTATTATTATTATTATTTTAATTTGATTTATATGCTGCCCTTCTCCGGAGACTCAGGGCGGCTTACAATGCGTTAAGCAATAGCCTTCATACTTTAGTATATTTATACAAAATCAGCTTATTGCCCCCATAAACTGGGTCCTCATTTTACCTACCTTAGCAAGGATGGAAGGATGAGTCAACCTTGAGCCTGGTGAGATTCGAACTTACAGTAATTGCAGACAGCTGGTGTTAATCACAATGCTTTTAGTCTGCTGAGCCACCAGGCCCACTATTGGTGTATATTTGTAGCAAAGAACTGATTTTGAGTTTCAGAGAAGCTTGTATCAGAGCTGATCCTATGAACAAGAGTCTCCTTATTGAAGATCTTCAATAACAGAGATGTACTGTAAGTTGCTCTTATGTAAAAGAACCGGGGGTGAAGGAAATTACTTAGTGCCCTATTTGTAGCTTTTGCAAAGTACCTATAGAGTTCCAATGGTTACCTAACCTATAATAAATTGAAACTGAAATTACCACTTGTAGTTTAAATTTCCAGCTGTAGCTTTCTTTTCCTTCATATATTCATTTTCCTGACTGTCATAGCTTTTGCGGGGGTGGATATCAAGAGCTCTCAGTTGATTATAGTTCTGTTTATCTGTGATGTGCTTTTTGGATTTGTTTTGTTACAATATTCCACTGCAAAATAGAAAGCTAGATGAACAGTAAGAAACAAAACAAATGGAAATATGCAACCTTTTAAGAAAATTTTGTATGATAAAATTTGGATTCCCCCCACCCCGACCCCCATGCAAACAATGGGGCAGACAGAAAACTTTGAGGTAATGTTTAGTCCTCAAAAGGAAATAGCTTCTCTTTGCTAGGCAATGGGAATCTAACCCAGTGCTTTCAACCTCAGCAACAAGTTGTGTGGATTTTAACTTCTAGAATCCCTTACTCAGCTGTGTTAATCCATACACCTTAACATTGATGAAGTTGAGAAACACTGATCTAGGCTATGGTCTTATGACTATCTTTCCAAAATAAGGAATATGGCCATGCCTAAGATTTTGATGCACACAGACATGGCATTACTGGCAAAAATCTTTCTTTCTTCCTATAATCTAGATTCATTCCTTCACTGCCTCCTTCCTTTGTTAATTCTGATTCTCCATTTGGTTGCTTTTTTGGAAGGACAAAACTTAAAAAAGAGAGCAAAAACCTCTATGTATGTGCTGTATGTGTATGGGTTTGTGTCTGCATAATCCTTGTTACGGAATTCTTATAATTTCATTTATGTCACCTCCCAAATTCATAAGCATGCTTGATTCTTAGTCTAAAACAATTATTTTACCAACTGAAAGAGAAAATCCAAGAATCACAATAATAAATTAAAATTATAGCAATAGTAATAGCACTTACACTTATATACCTTTCCAGAGTGCTTTACAACACTCTCTGAGCGGTTTACAATGTCAGCATATCATCCCCAACAATAAAAATTATTCATCAATGCCTAAAATTATTACAATTTCATGATGTCTCAAATCCAAAATTTGAGAGTCATCCCTCTCTTCTATCCATTCTATCTATTATGGGAGTTAACTGAGGTTTCTATGGAAAGAGGCAAGTAGCAAAACATACCACACATGTTTGCATGTAAGGGATGGCAAACTCCATCCCTTACATGCAACATCAGAAAATAACTATGAAAGGGTAGAACTTGCACTGTGTTGTTAAAACCCACATTTTGTCATGTTGGTGTCATTGTTACTTGCTGAGGAAACATATGGAGAATCATCAGAACACCTTTATAAAAGAAGACAATTCACCCTTTTAGCAGGATGAAAAGTGGCAGGGATTAAATTATGCAAGGGCATATCTAATAATACAGTTTAACCTCTGATAAATTCTATGATTTCTGAAGTACACGGATCAGATACTTAAGCTCTATCATTTATGCATAAGGATAGTCACTGTATGAGTGGAAAGCAGGAGCCAGAGATACATAATTAAGAGCTATAAAATGGGCATTAAATTTCCTAAGAGGGAATTTCATGTTTGGGAATCTCTTTCTTGCAAATCATCAATCTTCTTTTCTTTTTTAAAAAAGAACTCAATGCCATTCTGCTTTGGAAAATTATTCATAGATAAGTTCTGACTTTGCTTCTCAGAAATCCTTGAGATTTACAAGAATTGCCAGGACCATAGGAGAGAATAGCATCAGTGACTGGATATATAAAAATGTATGCATAAAAGAGGTGTCATCATGGCCCATCATGAGATTCTCTTAGCAAATAATTAATATCACTATGAATTATTTAACATAAGTTCTCCTTTCAATGAGGCCATGCCAATTTCCACTTGTCTTAATTTATAATCATACTTGGGAAATCATTACTTAGATTCAGTTAGCGCTTATTATCCTCCATTTTAAGCTATTAACATTAGGTAGTATAAGGAAGATAAATGTACAAGGTCACATTTAAACAGATCTCAATTTTAACTGGGTTTAGAAATGTCCAAGCTAAATGGAAGTTTATATCTCTTATTAAAGTGAAAAGCTTATATCTTCTATTAAAAGCTTCCATTTTATTTCTTGTCCTTCAGAAAGTTGAATGCTGAATTTGTTAAGATGTGTATACTAACATTCATAAAAAATAGGAATTTCTTTTACACAACCCGAATCAACTTTATCCAAGAGTGTGTGTGAGGAATATTTCTTAGTTTGACAAGTAACAGCAGTCAATGTTCAATACATATACATGTAATTATTTATTGGTTGTATAAACTCTTGCTTAGAGAAATCATGTAACCATATTTTCATGCATATACAGGTAGTCCTCACTTACCAAATACAGTAAGGACCAGAAATTCTGTCACTAAGCAACACAGTCATGAAATGCAACATCAAGTGACCTCACCAACTTGCAATATCAGTCCCCACTGCAACCATTAAATGAATCACTGCAGGTCATTAAGCAAAACATTGCATGACTGTGACTTCCAATTTCCTGCAGGTATCTCCACTGACTTTGATTATCAGAAACTAGCTGTGAAGCTTGGCCATCATGTGACTGTGGGATGCTGACATCATTGTAATATGAGCCAATTGCTAACAGCCTGAATCACAATCATGTGACCATAGAGACACTGCTATAGCTGCAACTTAGAGGATTGGTCATAAGTCTCATTTTTCAGTGCCATTTTAATTTTGAATGGTTGCTGAAGGAGCAGTCAGTAAGTGATGACTATTGGTAATGAGTAACTGAATTTTTTTTTAAAAAAATCATTAAACATAATGGTTGCTTAGCCTTAATACCAAAGTCTGATTTTGAATGTAATTTGTTCTTGATGGCATTCAGCAGCTAATAGAATAATGCAAACACATTTTCAGAAATACGAAAGTAGATGCATTTTTTCTTCTGCTTGAGCTTGCTGGGCTGCTGGCATTCACTTTACTGAAGTAATGGACTGTAGTGCCTTTTACAGAAGAAAACAATTATAACTCTTTCTTGTACTGTAAATGTTCTACTACAGAACAGAGAAAAGACTAGAAAAAAAAACTTTCAAAAACCTGTATAGTGGTATTGATCTCAACAACGTACGAGTGTCCTTTGAATCTGCCTGCCTGCCTCTCCATCTACCTTTCTCTAATCTATGATAACATTAACTGAAATTGAAATATCTAAGGTTTTGACCGACTGGGGAATTGAAATCCTGAAGAAGGAATGGCAAACCACTTTTATATTGTACATGGACTAAGTCCAAGTACTGTATATATATCCACCCACATTAATCTCAGGTAAATGAATATAGGACTACAAATTTAATGTACTTAGGGAAATTATTTATTATATTTGTTTACCACCCATCTTGCCACAAGGTGACTCTGGGCTTCTTACACATTAAAATGAAACCTTAAAGATATGAATAAATGTATAAAATCACATAAAAATTACAATAAAATACAAGTTATAACTAATGATGTGGAGTAAAGGAGGACAATATATGGGAGTGGGTGAGGACAATCAACTATCTCCAGTGTGGTGGTCCCCCTTCAGGGCTCCAAGCCAAATGACAGAGCCAGGTCTTCAGGCTCTTAGGAAAGGATAGAAGGATTGGAGACAATTGTTGTGGTTCGCCAGCAGCCTGCGGAGCTGGCAGGGGAGTCGGACAGTGAGGAGGCTGAGGAAGAACATGGGCCAGTCCTGGAGGCTGGGGAAGGCCCGGATAAGGGCTCTGCTTTGGAGGCAGAGATGGGGCCAGGGCCGTCGGGGAGTGATGTGTGGACTCCGGAGCCTCCAGAACAGGGGTGAAATGCTCCCGGTTTGGACTGGCTCGGACAAGTAGGTAGTGATGGTGGTGGGCAGTTCGGAGAACCAGTAGCAAAAATCTCTGCCCCCACCCCCCATGCCCAGCTGAGCCGCACGATCATCAGAGGCTTTTTTTTCTTTTAAATGCCTCTGATGATCCAAGCTCTGATGATCCAAGCTCTGACGATCCCAGCTGAGTTGCCTGCCAATCAGGCAACTCAGCTGGGATCGTCAGAGCCATTTAAAAGAAAAAAAGTTTTTTCTTTTAAATGGCTCTGACGATCCAAGCTCTGACGGTCCCAGCTGAGTTACCTGATCGGCAGAGGGTTTTTTAAAAACCCTCTGATGATCAGGCTACTCAGCTGGGATCGTCAGAGCCTTTTGAAAGTATTTTTTACATGGTTTTACATGTAAAAAATGGTTTTAAAAGTAAAAAAAAAAATTGGCCACGCCCACCCAGTCAATTACCCCCCCACCAAGCCACGCCCACAGAACCGGTAGTAACAAATTTTAGATTTCACCACTGCTCCAGAGGCTGACAGTAGAGAGGCAGAAGATCAGGAGGAGCCTGTTCCTAGTGCACGTATGAGAAGAGCTGCCAGAAGGCAAGAGCAGCTAAAGCAAAGAGGATGACTTGGGAGTAGGGCCAAGAGACGATTGGCCCCTCCCATAAGGCTTAAAAGACCAGCAATGGCTCTTAGGCTCTTTGTCAGAAAACAATGTTGGTAGTATTGCTGCACTTATCTCTTGTCGGCGTCTTCTGCTTTTGAACTTTTGCCTTTGGCAGTTTGCCTAATTATACCAAGGTTGGTGATTAGACTGAAGAATTTATGTTATGAAGAGTTTGTTTTAATTTAGTTTGGACTATACTGAGAATGAGTTAATTCTCAGCTGTTCTAATAAAGTCTGTTTATTTTGGAATTGTTTGTGTCGATTACTACCTACTTGGGCCTGGGTCACAACACCAATCTCACCTCAGATGTTCCAAAGTGCTATTTGAAGGGTGTCACGTAAAGAATTATTTGCTTTTGAGATAAATATTCAGTTTTTCATTTTAAAACTTCTTTTTATCTTTATAAAATGATAGATTGGATTCACCTATTGCACTAAAACAAAGCCAGTGCTGGAGTAACCCATCTCATATGCTTGCATTTTTCATAAATAACCAAACATTCAAAAATAATACGTAAATTCTCAAGCGGAAGCAAAATGATACAAAGAGGATTTTTCTTATCTGTATCTTTGCTTCTGAAATTACTTACCTCCCGGTTTTGAAAATCTACCTAATTGTTATAATCAATAGGAAAAATATGAAGCAAAGCTGTCTACTGGAACAATGAAGTAGATTTTAAAAAAAATTCTGCCACAAATTCTCAAGAAATGATAGATCAAAGGTTTTTTAATTGGTTCTTTTCTGATTAACATCTAGGAAATGGGATGTTATTATTGCCTGTGTAATCTGCTCATTTAAAAAAAAAGAATCTAAACTATACAGGGTTGGAGGAGGAAAAGAAAAATACTTGAAAACGTGTTTTCATTATCCATTACTGACACTGTACAATATGGATTTTATTTACCTTAGTATTACAAAAATTATAGGATGGATTCTCAGTTTGTGACTCGGTGTTTGTGGAAATCCAGTCGTTATCTTAAAATCCTTAGACTATATTATATTATATATTAGAATTACCGTATTTTTCGAAGTATAAGACACACCTTTTTCCCCCCTAAAAGGGGGTGAACATTTGGGTGCATCTTATACACCGAATGTAGCCACACCCACCCACTGTCCCCCACCCTATGGCCTCTGCCTCCCAGCAATTTACCTCCTTGCAGCAAGCAACAAGAAGAAACAGCCCATTTCACCTTCAGCACAGCCTAATTAGCACAAGTTGATTGTCCCATGGATCGGCCTCCCGACTCTCAGCTGTTTCTGGCTGCAGGGATTGCCTATTGCTGCGTGGGCCTCTGCTGCTTGCTGCAAGGAGGTAAATTGCTGAGATCAGATTTTTTTTTTCTTGTACTAATCAAGCTATGCTGAAAATGAAAATGAAAGTAAAGCAGGCTGTTTGCTGTTTGCTGCAATGAGGCAAAATTGCTGGAAGGCAGAGGCAGATTTCTTTCTCTTTTTTCCTCATCAGAAAAGGTAGGTGCGTTTTATAGTCCAGAGCATCTTGTACTCCGAAAAATATGGTATATTATCTATATGAATATATTCATTACACTAATCCACTAATATAGTATGTTTTGGCACATCCAAATATATTTTGGTTTATTCCTATGGCATATCTGCCCAGAGTAACTTGCAGAATGAGATGGTAGCAAATAAATTTAATAAAAACAAACAAAGTAATAAACAAACAAACAAATGTAATCTTATATGGCCACGGCAATTGTGTTTTGTTAATGCTGGTTTTGGCATGTTCCATGAAACCAATCAACAGGTTAAATATTTATATAATAACAATAACATATGAAATGTGCAATGGTGGAATTCCATTTTAAGCTTAACAATTCAATATCAATTTCCCCTGGGCTGAAAAGGCAAACATTGAACCTTGATAGAACTGGAGGACAATCAGAAGGTTGTGCTAAATTACTACATCTCTAGATTTTAAGGGAACAGTAAGTTAAACAATGACGAATACTGAACTGCCAGTTGTTGGACTGCAGCCAAAGGAACATTATAATTACCCCACTGAATCCTCTTCTGGAAGGTTGATTCCATCAGCCTGAATCGCTCATACAATCTTCCTCTCCCACTTGAAGTAAAAAACTACTCTGGAGAGCTACACTCTTTTTTTTATTGCCCAAGCCTACATACAAACTATACATCAATACATGCCTAATTGTGCATAAAATCTAAATTCTATTGCACAGCTACATAAAAATGCAAACGGCTTCAGCAGTGGAATAGCTGGTGCTGAGCTCAATCTAATAAGGGTTGCCCCCAAGGCAACTCACACAAATGCAATTATCTCTCACACACACAAATTGCTTTCCTTCACAACATTATGTTTATTATGCAAATGCATAAATCTAATTGTAATCCTCAGAGCCATCCCGAAAATTAAAGCGGCATTCACAACTTACCTTGACTAAGTGTAATTAAAGATATTTTCCAATCTCCGCTTTGAAAAATTATTTCAAGCACAAGTTGAAGCTCATATGTTGTTTTAGAGGTTAGAGTACATACATACATATGGAAAGAGTGAGAAAAGCTCTATAGGGTTGCTGTGCATTCTTTGGGTTAAAACGTTGGACTGGTTAGCACCTTCTTTCAATCATCAACAAGAAAGTAAGACAATTGCTTATGATTCTAGGTCCACTATAGACTATTTCACACAGAATGATCTCAGAAAAAAACATGAAACTTCTCTTTTTTCTCTTCCAGTTGCAAGCTCTTGATTATTGTCTTAGTATTAGAGATTTAAAAACAATGATACAGTAGAGTCTTGCCTAATTGCATGTCTCTAGAGCTGTGGTGGCCCAGAGGTTAGAATGCAGTATTTCATGCTAACTCACTGCTCACTGCCAGGAGTTCAATCCTGATTGGTTCAGCCTTCCATCCTTCCAAGGTCGGTAAAAGGAGAATCCAGATTGTTGGGGGCAATATGCTGATTCTGTAAACCGCTTAGAGAGAACTGGAAAGCAGTGTATAAGTCTAAGTGCTATTACTATTCCTGTTGTTTCATAGCTACATGCCTCGTGTCTAACATTTACATCCTGCAGTTCAAATGGTTATAGATGTGCACCATACTGATACAAGTTTAATTGATACGGATTTTGAATGAATAGTATGGAAGCCTCACTAGACTTTGAATTGCATATCTTGGGGATATCAGCCCAACGTGAAAATCTTCCTAAAGAAAAGGAGGAACAGTAAACAAACTTCAGTTCTAACTAAAGATAGGTCAGCTCAGATTATTTGGTATCTCCAGACTATTTACTTAATGATTGAAGTAATTAGAAGGGTTTATTACCAGCAGTTTCACTGAAGCAAATCAGCAATGCACAAATAGATCAAATATTTTTTTCTTTTTTCAAAGGTACAGGTATGAAACAATGTTATAACCCAACTGCTGAAAAGTCTATTGTCTTTTTTTCCAATGTTATACTCAACTTTAGACGAAACAGACAAACAATTGTATGCTTATAAAATCACTGACATCCTAAATTGTAATTAATATTGATAGAATGCTTTTTTCTCTTCTCTATTTTCAACACTCTAAGTTATCTAAATAATTAATGTCAGTAATCTTCAATTAATATTGTATAAACATCACTGAATTAAAACAATACAATGTATGAGATTTACAACAGCATAATAAAAAGGAGACAAAAGACGCTTATTGCCACAGGATCACCTATGTTAATGAATAAGAGTATTTTAAATACTTTTTTTGGTCATTTTTAAAAAGAGATTGGATAGGTCAAGTGTTTTGGAATAAGAGTTCCTATACTATGATTTCTGTATATTCCATCTGGAAATCCTTGTATTCTCTCTGATCAGAAGTTGGCAATTATTAATGCTATTTGTTCTTTTGATGTTACAGCATGAAATGAGGATGCTGTATTTACTTAGATGGTATACATAACAAATTTAGGTCAGCCATCTTTTTCATTTGACCTGTGGCAATAACAATGTATGCATATCCCAACATAATAATGTAATGTAATGTAATGTAATGTAGTATAATATGATAATATAATATATATACGCGTATGTATGTATGTATGTATGTATGTATGTATGTATGTATGTATGTGAGGAGCATGGGTGAGAAGCATGCATGTTTTTAGTTGATTTTTTTCTTTTAATGACCCTGCAACCCCTTCCTTTGGGATGGTGTCGGGGCAACTGATTGGAATCGAACATTTACTGGCTTAATGTCATCCTGACACCTAAGTGGAATTCGCAGCAGACTCATTGCGTCCAGAGAGAGAAATATTTACCGCTACCTAGGATCAAACTCACAGCCTCCTGATTGTGAGGTGAGAGTTCCACCTATAGGCCACCATGCCGATTGCATGTTTTTTAATTGAATATCATGTGAATATTATTTTTGTGAAATAAAAAAGCATCCTAGATATCCCTCTCAAAGGTGCATATACTTACACAAATGGATATCTTAAAATCTGAAGCCACTTTTTTAAAAAGAAACTCATAATATTTCATCCTGGAAAAATCTTTTACCTAGAGGATGAGTCAGTCAAGTCATGTATACATTAATGGAAATGTAAAATCTGCCAGAAATACAGTCATTTGGATTTACAAGAACTTTTTTAAGCAAACAAACATTAAGTGATCTTTTTTAATATTGGTGATACATATTTCAATAAACATACTGCATTGATTAAATACTGTATTTGGTTCTAATAAAGTTTTTTTTCAGATATATTATATTGAGTTTTGAAGATCTTTTAGCTCTGGTTGTGGATTGGATAATAATGGCTGAAGATTTTAATCAATTTTAAAATCTGATTTTAATCAGATTTTAATTTAGTTTGCAATACTGCTCATCTAAATTTAATTTTTATCCATGAAGAGTATTACAAGCTTATACAGGGTAGTTTAATTTGGGAACTTTTAAATCCTTTGTACAGGTTTTTTTTCCCCAGCTTACTGATATGCACTGTTATATTATTGCTTATGCTTCATGGAAAAAAAATAAAAAGTTAAATAAGGAACTTGGGGGGCAGGGAGAAAAGGACACAAATGCAAGATCATTTATGCTAGAATTATATAAAGATTTTACAATTGCTAAATAGTAACCTAATTTTCTCTGAATATGTAACAGCAGATTCTTGAATTGTACAAAACAAAAGTACTGACATTTTACATCGCAGCCATTCAAATGACGTTTTTCTAATCTGCTTCTGTGAGACTGATGTAAACTGTGATTTTAAAAATGGATAAATATCTTGCTGCGTGCGTAAGCCATCATCCAATTTCCTGTTTAAATGTTGATGCCAAAATATTGACCCTCATCCTAGTGCGTAGATTAGTTATGTTGCACAGTCTGGTTTTATAAAAGTTTGCCAAGCATTTGATATTAGACTGATAATTGACATTGAAATGAAAGATTATGGAATGACAGAATGCAGAGAGTCGGACTGGCTAGGTGGCTCAGTGGCTAAGACGCTGAGCTTGTCGATCAGAAAGGTCGGCAGTTTGGCGGTTCGAATCCCTAGTATAGGTCTCCTGTGTGAGCAGAGGTTGGACTAAATGACCTCCAAGGTCCCTTCCAACTCTGTTACTGTTATTAAATGATTACCCAAGCATACTCTTTTCTGATAATTCAATAACCCAGCTGAGAAGAAAAAAAATAAGGCTTTGTAACTATTTTTATGTAGAGAGAAACTTTCTCACAGAGAACAGAGAAAGGAAGTAAAAGGGGCTGAGGTTCTGGCAGGATTTAAAATTTGAAAGTTTTGAGGAGAAGTGATGGGTGAGGAACCATGTTTTGAGCTGTTGAAATCTTGCTTGTTCCGTGGTGACCTGAAGAGCGGAGAGATAATACGCAGAGAAAGATATGTCAAAGAAGATGATTGATGAAGACAATGTTCTATGAATGAAGGCAAATATATGTGTCCCAGGATAATGTTGCGGGATCCAATCCAAGTTGGTTACCAGGGTTCATTCTTCCAAGATTTCAGACTTGTGCTGGAGCCCATCCTCAGGGAACTTCTCGGTCTCCAAAATGTGTGCACTGGACTGTTCTATGCGAAGTGTTTCTGTGGTGCTTTGTTGTGTGCTTTTTGAGTCTCAGAGATTGTCAGCCAAGCATCATTAATGCCCTTATTCAAGTCTAAACAAGGATAAAATTTGGATCAATAGCTATCTAGGCAATTGTACCCTTCCCAAAGGTGGAAAATTTACTTTATCAGTGGAGAAATACATAACTTTGAACATGCACACAGAAACCACTGTTATGTTTCCCATCCCTTTAAGGCCAAAGACAAAACATAAGGAAGAGGAAGGGGGGGGGGAAGTTTGCTTTAATGCTGTAGGAAGAATTACCCTTCTGGGTTCAGCTCCAAGTAGGGAAAAAGAGACTGGAAACATGGAGACTGCTTGGAAAGATGGTTTAATGGTGGACAGGATCACATGGTTTGAGTTCCCGAACAGAAAAGGGACCGAGATGCTGAGAGTTCCTGGGTTTTATGCCCTCTCTGGGCTTTGAACTTCCTGGGCCCCTGAAAGAGTATCCTGATTGGTTGTCAGACTCCCAGGGGGTGTCTAGCTAGCCTTGCTGGCTGATGTAATCTTCCCAGGTGTCATGTGGTGAGTTTCTGTTGCTAGATGGGTCCTATTGTGTTAGTTTCTGTTGCTAGATTGGTCCTATTGTGTTGCAGATGATGGTCCATTGACAAAGATGGGAGGAAATTGAGTTTCTGCCTCTGGCCCATTGACAAAGGGTGGGGGGGCAAGAAGGTGGGAGCTGCTTCATCTTTAAAACATGCTTCTCCATTTCTCATCCAGGGAAACATAATATTCTGCCTTTTTAATATTTCCTAAAATATTTCATTCTTCTAGGAAAGGGTGGGTGCTAACTTCTTACATGCTTAAACAATATTTATGTTGCGTGACATAAAGTTTTATTAGTGAAAAATGCTTATCATGCTTCCATGATAAAGAAATTAAAAATTTTTAAATTGATCCATTCCTCAAGAATCCAAACCTCTCGTGGCAGATGGTTTCACTGAATAGAAAAGCAGTCTTTGATATGGTGCAGTGGAAATTTCAGGAAAAAAAAGGTTTTTTGCTTTTTTAAGTAATAGATCAAATTCGAAGATTCTACTCATTCTATTAAGCTTTATTACAAAGAGAATAATATCTTCGTTGATTGATGTATTATGAAAAAAACTTATTTCCTAATTTTTAATTTGATATCGAATCCATTGGCTTCCTTATTAGAGAAATAGTGAACATTCTGAGAATAAGAATGGTTGGTGATTCAGCTGTTTTTATCATCAGTTTTATGACTTTACTTGAAGATGCTGACTTGATCTTGCTGTTGGATCCAGGAGAAGGAAAACATGTAAGTTAATTGATTTGGCTGGAAAAACAACAGCAACAAATCTAAATCAAAGACCTGAAAATTTTTGTTGCGTTATCCATCATATTCTTGCACCCATGGCAACATTCTCTTCTTTATGCAATGGAAAAAATATGCTTTGTTCTTACTTCTTATATGTATGTTCTAAAAGAAAGGCATGTATTATTCCTTTTAATGCCTCAGCTAGCCATTAGTGCTTTCAGAATTAGCAAGATGCAGCCTTAACTAACATGAAAAAATTCTCTTTGTTCCCAAACGGAAAGAAATGACGTTCAGTGTTTATCCTAATATTCCAATTTCACTTTAGGTTTTCTAGGCAAAATGGAGATCATCATTACCAGCCGCAAGAGAGATCATCAGCCAGAAGCCATCATCAGTACATTTATTTCCATCAAACAATCCTTTCTGTTGTGGTTAATTATACTTCTGCTTTCCAATTTTACTACAAACAAAAAAATGCCCAATCAGAAACCTTGCCAATCTTTTCAATCTTACAGTAGATTTTAAATGGCTTTTGACTCCATTTTCTGCAACATCTTATGTGCATCTTATTTTTTTTTTCTTTTCCACTTAAAGCGAAGGTAGAGTCTAAAATGTTATTTGCCTAGAGATGGATTTATTTGTGGGTTTTTTGGTTTTATTTTTTGCTTTCAGTAGTAGACAGCTGGGGAGAGTTACAGCAGTACATTAGTTACAGTATTTGGTTTGGGGACAGCAGCAGGAAGAAACAAAATCCATTATGAGAGCAAACTCTACAGCCAACACTAATTAAAAATAGCTGCAAACTACTTATCAAAATGAATCTTCAGTTGTTTATGAGAAATGATAATACTGAACTTCATCAGAATAACTAAATCAAACCGCTGTTCTGTTCTCCAACTAATATCACACACACTTAAAGCACCAATTTAAATATACTACTAACTAGGCTTAGTATCAGTCAATTGGACAAAGATATTCCAAAAGTCAGCTATTAGTGCCTGAGCACCAATACGACACTCCTGCTCCTCGCCAGCTCAACCGACATTTCAGCAGTAGACCAATCTCCTCTTAAAATGGGACATTATAACTTATGTGACACTTGATGCATCACAGAACTCAGATAATGATCTTGACTTTATTATACTGAGCAGCATCTTTACCCTTCTTAATTGTACTTTTCTCCAAGCTGTAGCTTATCAGCCGCTATACCACTCCAGAAGCCCTTAGCAATTCAAACAAGGGAATAGTATCTTTTTCCTTTTGTTCTTATATCACAATGATTATGCACTGCAATGATAGGTCTCGGAGTGGCATTTGGGAGAGTGGAGTTACTTCATTCTGTTAAATTGCCTGCTTTATTTGACTAATATCACATCAAAGTTTGATTGCATGTTTTGACATGCAAATGGTAATTGCTCTCTGGTAACTTAGACACATTCAGAGGGGGACATTAAAGTTCTTTCTTTCTGTGTGTGAGCCAGCAAAAAAATATGGCATTATAAATAGTACCATCTTCATAGGTGATCTCTGGTGATTTCACCAGAATGGAGAGAGGTGAATTTGTTCATATTGCTTAATGCATGACAAATAGAGGGAAACAATTAATGGATTCTTTTGACTCCATTTTCTGCAACATTATACTTTCTTGCCAGTTGGAAAAATATCCACAAATCTCTTTCATTAATATGGGAGGGATATGAATATATGTGAAACTCAAATACTTTGGCCACCTAATGAGAAGGAAGGACTCACTGGAGAAGAGCCTAATGCTGGGAAAGATTGAGGGCAAAAGAAGAATGGAATGACAGAGAACAAGATGGCTGGATGGAGTCACTGAAGCAGTAGGCATGAGCTTAAATGGATTCCAGAGGATGGTAGAGGACAGGAAAGCCTGGAGGAACGTTGTCCATGGGGTCGCGATGGGTTGGACACAACTTCATAACTAACAACAACAACAAAATGAATAAATGTAAACAGGGTCTCAGTGGTAGGAGAGGAGATGAAGACCCAGAGATAAAACAACCAGGAGATCAAGGATATATTAGTGGTTTTCCTAAGACTAGTTTTATTTTATTTGGAACTTGGAAGCCCATAGGGTATATTGAAGACTGCCATAAGGTTTACCCAACCAGAAAACCAAAGGGATCCATTGGAATGTCACTAGCAATTATAGTGACTTGTGAGATGGGTCTTGTAAGAATTGCCAAGATTGTGTCACAGGGCTTCTTCCTCTGTTGGGTGCTAAGAATAAAGTCAGAAGATTGGAATATAGTCAGGTATGAGCATAACAGTAGCACTCTTTTGATGCCTTGTTAGGATTTTTCCCCCTAACAAAACAAATAGTTCAATTGCATATGAATTAGAGTCTCATCTGTGGGAGAGGTTTTAATCTGTACAATCAAAAGATTGGACTTGCTAGCCTCAATAGGTTCTTCCAATTCTTTGATTCTAAGGAAATCAATAGAATTAAGATGGTCTGTAATGACAGAGTTCAATTATGATGTACATAAAGAGAGATCCAATCTGGGTTGGTCACTGGGACCAGAAGTTTAGTCTTCTGAATTTTCAGATTCGTGTTGGAACCCATCATCAGGGAATTTCTCTCTAGTAGAGTGTGAGCTTTGGGCTATTCTCTGTGTGGTATTTATATGGTGCCTGTTTGTGTGTGGCTTTTCAATTGTTGATCGGAGTGTTAATGGCTGGTTATCAAGGTCTCATTTCCTCGTGCTGCCACACCTCGTTTATGATTCCTCATAAAGAGGAATCCACATTTAAGAAAATACTGCAAGCCAAAAATCTAGTCCTATAGAAGAACAGAGAAGATCTTATTCAATTGTAAGGGGGAAAATGTTCTTTGGTTTTTTTTCCCATGTTGCTGTTATTCTCTTCGTTAATATAGATAAGGTATAAAGTGAAGAAAACTGGAGAAAAGCCAAAATGGCAATATTGTATAGAAGAGTTAAAAGAATAAAAACCCTGATACAAGAGCCCCATGAAGATGCATAAATATAGAAATAAGTTGAAATGTTGCTGAAATAAGACACCTTAAACAATGAAAAATCAGAAAGAACTTTGGCTGGTAAAGTTTATGGCCTTCGTTGTTTATACAACTATGTTCAGAGCATAAGGAATATTCAAACTAAGCTTGAACTGTAAACTTAGTAAAAAAAGACAGATGTGTGTTAACAGGTATAATAGAAGTATAATAGGTATGATAAACAACTGGTAGAATGGGTCTCATGATTGTATCACAGAAACTGAAGATGCAATTTGCTGAAAAGGAACAAAAGCTTCAGAAGGGGAAGTTGTTTCTACTCCTGCTCAGAAATTAAAGTGAATAAACTTGACAATATTGTACAGAGCTTCTGTATTAAAATAAATGCAGAAACAACTAAAAGCAATACTCTTCTTCAAGCCTATGTATTGCCAAGCAAATCATGGAGAAGAGCAAACCAGTGATCCTTCAAAGAAGCATGAATGTAATTAGTTTCTCCTCACAATGAGGAGAAACTAACTACACTAACATTTATTAGGAGATAAACACTCCTAAGGCATAGTTTTTTCATGAAATTCCCAACTTGTTTGAATAACAACTGTTTCTTTCATGAGCTGGAAAAGGCACAAGAGAACTTGCTTATTTTTGACTTGATACCAACAAATAAAGATTTATTTATTTATTTGTTTGTTTGTTAGCTTGCTTGCTTGCTTACTTACCTACCTACCTACCTTATATGCTGCCTAACTCCCAGTAAGAAAAGAGGGCTTCAATTCCACTTGCCAAAAAACCCTGCAAAAGGCCAAATTTTAGAAGTTATTTTTAGGAGACCTCCAAAATGCCAGTGCGGTTGGGATCATTTCAATATCAGGGGAACTTCATTGCCGATGTTTTAGAGGAAGAAGTAGAATAGCAAAAACATTTGGGAGAAATGACCATATAAAGCTAGAGCTCTTTATTTTAAAGAAAACCAATGTTTACTGCAGTCAAATGCTTATGTTGGTCTTAAACAAAGATGGACTAGTCTGAGCTTCAGGTTAGACCACTATGGTGAAGATTGTACAGGAATTTTGTCTTTGCTGGACAAGATTCCTGTACAAAACAGCCAACCTTTAACATAATTAAAGTATCTACCCAGCCCTTTTCAATACCCATAGATCCCACTTAGTTTAGGTCAAGGTCTGAATAAAGTAGAAACTGGGGAGAAGTTCAACAATATAACTTTTTTCTTTAATCCTAAAATATGTTGTAAGGATTCTTGGATACACTTGAAAATTGCCAGGTTTTGCTAATGGCAATCTCTTTTTAAAAAATATCTGGGTTTTCTATTTTTTTTTTACTAGCTGATGAGGTTTATAATAATAAAGCCTCATCTTGCTACATGCTAAGTGTAATGGAACAGTGGACTAAAACCATGTGGAAAGATTCCAGAGTTATTAAAAACAATGAAATGTCTTTCTTGATACGGAATTTGGTTAAATAATTCTGTAATTTATTCAGCTGCTAAGTGCCTGTATTGACAAGTAACAGGACAGGGAGGTGGATGAACAAGAGATAAATCAGCCACAATTGCCTAAATAACAAAGCTTTCACAGAATTAAAACTATTTTCTATCAAAAGCAGCTTTTATGAGACTATTGCAATTCTAGCAATAGTCCCTTTAGCAACATTTCCTATTGAAAACATCTGTTGAAAATGAGTGTCTTTAATGTAATGGGGTAGGTTAGGCAGGTTCTTTCAAAATTAATCAAACAAATGAGCATAATGGACCTTCCTAACAAGGGCTGTTAAGAGCTCATGAGAATTGCCACATGGAAGTAACAGAGACATTTGGACTTTGCTGTTGAAAAAAAAAAGGAAGAAAATAGATACCCTCATTTAGAACTTCACAGTTGATATGGACTGAGATAAATGTAATACAAAATCCTGCTGTTGTAATTCTTATGTGACCTATGCATAAAGGATCAAGGGGAAAAAATAGACTATGAATCCCTTAAGCCTGCATGTTAGTTGGAGACTCATGAGTCACACTAATTATAGTCCTGATCTCTTGGGTATCAGAATAAACAAGAGCAAATTGTCATAAATGAATTTTGAATTCTGGTAACATTAGAGTGACACAATGCAAGTGTTTCTCCTAAGCCATCAGGCAAAAATGATGGCTTGAGTTCATAATTCAAGCCCATGGACCTGAGTTTTACAGCTCTGATTAGCTTGGCATTAGGATATCTCAGTCAATGATTACTTCCTTAAGTATCTCATTTAGGGTTTCTTAAAAAAGATTTTTAACTGGCAATTTCATAGCATATTTGTACTGACTACTGTGGTAGGGGTGGGGCAGTTCATATTACAAGGTTGTATTGGACCCCCCCCCCCCAAATGTGCTTGGATCCTAAGTGTACAACCAAGGTTCAAAGTATGAAATGAGGAATGGATAGGAGACAATGGTAAATTCATTATTCTTTATTATTATTTAGTAATATTAAGATATTAAACTTATATGCATCCACCTCACTATCAAGAGACTCTGGGCAGCTTACAACATCATAAAAGCAAGTACTAAACATTAAAAAAATTATATAGTAAAATAAATAGAGATTACATTTTGGTTTTTAACTTATACTGAGAAATATAAATCAATCCTAATATTATCTCCAAGGTTTATATGTTCCAGGACTCCAAACAAAAAATTCCAATTAAAATTATCAAAGGTCTTTCCTACATTTAAGAATATCAATGCAGCTTGTTTTATTTATTTTATTTATTTTTAATATGTTGCACTAAATCTTCCAGAGTTCATTAAAGATATTGGGCAACAGTTTCTTGTTAAAATCTAATCTTGTTCCGCTTTAGATAATAATATTACATTAGCCTACTTCCATCTATTGCACTTTTTCCATTCCGTAAAGTAATATTCATCATTTATTGGAAAGGTTGTAAATGCTCATCTTCAACACATTTATAGTAACAGGCAGCCAAGCTATCTGGACCAGGCATCTTTCCAATTTTAATCTTTTTGATAGCTTCCTTATTGTTTTCTTACACATTTTGCTTTTTCTAAGATTTCATTTTTTCTATATGTTTGTATTAATGTTTATATTCTTGTTTAAAAGTTTCAATAAAATAAAATTCCATATATGCACACATATTTTTATTGAAACTTTTATTGAATTTTATTTTATTGAAACTTTTAAACAAGAAAATATCCCCCCCCCCCTCTGTGTATATGGATATGCATATGCTTGTGCGTGTGTGCTAAGAGTGGCGCAAAGATACATGCTCAGCATTACAAGACAAGATAGAAAGACCTGCACATGGATTAGGAGAACAAACAAAAGTATACGATCTCATCAAGAGAGTAAAACAATTGAAATGGAAATCGGCTGGTCACATAGCAAGAAGAACTGATGGCAAGTGGACCAAGGCAGTCATGGAATGAAGCCTGCTTAATAAAAAGCATCCATGAAACGTCACCCAAAAAAGGATGGATCGACAACATCAGCAAGTATTGTGGGCCCAATTGCTAGTCATTCAAACACAGAATAATAATTGAAAGCAGGAAACAAGGTACTCCATTCTGATTTTTAAAATATAAAAATAGAGTGAGATTTTCTACCATTAACAAAACATATCCTTGAATGTCTGTGTGGTGCTAACTTTTTCTCTATTTGTCCTCTTACATTTGTTTAGTATGTATTCCCCCAAGAACATTAGCTCCCCTGCTTTCATTGGGAGATTACATAATTCAAGTCAATCACATTACCCTAAATAAATGTCAAAAGAGCTGAAGTGCATTTTTGTGATTAAACTGTCAAGGGCAAAACGTAGAAGAATGATTTTTATTTTATTCCATTTTATTGAAAGAGAAAATGAATAAGAAAAGCAACCGTGTTATGAATTATGATTAAGAGAAATACAAGCCAATAATTTACCTACTTGGAAAAAAAAACTCTTGTTGTTCATGCTACCTGATAGCTAAGAATTGCTGCTTAGAAAATATTTCCTGGGTAATGAACCTGAACTCTTTCTTTTCCAGCTGAAATTTATTTATTTATAACTTGTCTATACTGCTTCCCATTAAAAGAAATCTTGAATCCATTTCTTTTACCTCATAGCAATAAATCTTTAAGTTTAGTACCCCATGTTCCCTGCTAAAAAATGAGAAGAAGTACCCGATATATCCCATATCTATAAAATGAGGAAGGAGATTAAGAAAGAGAACAATTCACAAATTGCAGAGAAATGCATGTTTTATCTGCTATTACACTATTACAAAATATAGTTGGATTGATTTTGATGTACTTTGCATAATTTTATATACTGTAAATCTTAGTTCAGCATATGGGAGACAGATTGGTGAAATCTTTCTGAACATCTGCATAATAAATCAGAGATGCTTAAAATAATTGGAGAGGTTTGATTTATCAGTCTGATTAATTCATTAAAAGTTGAAGTCTTAGCTGTTGCACTTATTATTGATATTTTTGATCCAGTGGCACATGCTGTACCTTTATTAATATCCTGAGTTGATGTTAGTACTTTCTTCTTCTTCTTGTGCCATATCTGTCATTGGACATTGGCGATCATGTTGGCGATCCCATTTTTATCAACAGCCACATGGAAAAGTACTGTTGAGTTTTGTCCAAACCAGTCCCTTAGATTTTGAAGCCATGATGTTCTTCTTCAGCCTGGACCTCATTTGCCTTCAATCTTTCCTTGGAGGATTAAGTGAAGTAAGCCGTATTTTTCTGGGTGTCGCATCACATGTCCAAAATATTCTAACTTTTGCTTTTTTATGGTTTTGATGATTTCCCTTGGCTTTCCGGGTGGCTTATCACCTCCTCATTTCTGATTTTGTCAACCCAACTTATGATGTTAGTACACTCAATGTATATCTTAGATGATGAGATATGGTCAAAAATAGGTTAGTATGGAAGGTAGATTACAGATCCTGATTGCACAGAATTGTATGAATCTCCTTTGAATAAAATGAAAAGTTGATTGCATTTACTGACTAGTACTGTACTAACCATTAGCAAAGAATGCTGCATTTGTACAAATATGGAAGGCTACATATGATTTACATTTCTGCTCATTTTATCCATTTAAATAATTTGCCTTCAGTACTGCATGTCCTTCCTTTGTCACTTGTGCTTTTCTCCATATTTGGGGGATTTTATTTTTAAAATAGGCAATTTGGAGAATTATTTTATCTTTAAATTAGAAATTTGGAGCAGAAAAAAACATTTTAAAATGTTTAAAATCAGTATAATTTATATGAACTAAACTTTTATGAATATTATGCTCTTTTGCAACAGCTTTAGTTGAGTAAACTAAGAATTACTTTCTGGGCAATATAAAATGCTATAACAGCACGGGTCAGTTGATATCCGAATAGGTTTTTAAAATATGCTTCAAAGATTTTATGGAGCATGTTAGTACAGATGCAGCTTGACAAGACTAACCACAGATGCATTCAAAACAACGGGGAAGTCATTTGATGCACTGTACAACAACTCTGAATAAGGAGACGAGATAAATAGAATCAATGTTTCATTTTGGACTGAGTGTGCAATAAAGTAGATAGTAATTCTCTTGAGGAGTCTCTTTTCCAACTAAATGTTCATGTGGGAAAATTCTGCTTCAAATTAACCACAAACTTCACTTCTTTCATAATGGCATAGCAAGTGTAAGTGTAACTGAGAATATCCAAGAGCTTAGGTTTAATTGCTTTGGAAAGCTAAGCAGAGAATAAAAACGCTGCAATCTGCATTTCAATATGATAGCTATACCACTTAATCAATAATTTATTTTTATATATTTTCTCTTTATTGTGGAAATGAAATATCCAAAGATATTTCAGAGCAGGTCTGTGCAAGATATATTGTTTCCATCATTGAGAGAAAAATACTCTTTAAACAAAAACGGGTGAATTAGTGCTTCTGGAAAAAAGTACGATGGAATCATTCACTATTCACTGCTGTAAACATTTAAAATGTTTACTTTATATATTTTTGTGTGGTTTTACCACATAAACACTACTGTGATGAAGGAACTTTTGATATATTAGAAGCAATAGCTTTAACCTTTGTACAGTATTAGGCGGATAACACTTAAAATATGGGTGTAGTAGGCCACCTCTTCTGCCTATTGAAAAAATATATACAATGACCAGGAAGCAACAGTTAAAACAAATATGAAGCATCAAGTGGTTTACATTTGGAAAAGGAGTGTTAAGTACAGGAAATTAGGAGTTCAGGCAGTTCAAATGAATATAGGTTTATTGCATGCTAATGCTCTCTATAAGAATCTGATCTATTAACAGTAAACATAAATTGTCAACAGAATTTGTGGGCTAGACTTGGATCTCTTATGGACTCAAGCCTGATGATGCATTTGATTCCTCTGATCCCTCCCTCAGGCTCAGGCTGGTCAACTCTTACAGGAGTGTGTTTTCCCCAAAACACTGTTTTCCCCCAAAATAAGACATCCCCTGATAATAAGCCCAGTCAGGCTTTTGAATGCATGGCAATAAGGCCAAGCGCTTATTTCAGGATTCAAAAAAATGTAAGACAGGGTCTTATTTTTGGGGAAACACGGTATTATCTCCTTACTTATTTAATTTACACACAGATTATATAATGATAAATATCAGACTAGAAAAAAAAAGAATCTGGAATAAAATTTCTGGAAAACTCATCAACAGTTTCAGAAATGGAGAAGACTTCAGGAATCTCTTGTTTAAGAGACTGTAAAAAAAGAGAGTGCAAAAATCCATTGGCTGTTGAACACTTCCCTCCCTTCTGCTGAAATTAAGTCAACTGAAAATACCAACCTAATGCAAAATAGGCAGAAAATAACTCAAAATATCAACAAACTTCAGATTCTTCTGCTCAGAAATTAATAGGAGATAGTGACTATAGCCATAAACTAAAGAGACATTTATTTGAAAAAAAAAATCATAATAGATATGGACAAAATATATTTTACTATTTTTGTTTTGTTACTAGAACCCTGGTGGCGCAGTGGTTAGAATGCAGTATTGCAGGCTACCTCTGCCCACAACCTGGAGTTCGATCCTGTAGGTTGACTCAGCCTTCAATCTTTCCAAGGTTGGTAAAATGAGGATGCAGATTGTTGGGGTCTATATACCGACTCTGTAAATTGCTCAGAGAGTGCTGTAAAGCATTATGGAGCGGTATATAAATCTAAGTGCTATTGCGATTTTTATTTTTATAAAATACTTTATATTTTCAGAAAAATCACATTCACAACAAAAGAATATATTAAGGTCCAAAGGTCATAGTTACATTGCCAATATTGTCAACCACATCATATAGGCTGAACAGTTGACTTGGTATTGCACTACTGAAAAAAATACAGAGAATACCATGGACCTTAAGAAGAACAATTCATTAAGTACAAGTAAGTCCTCGCTTATCTATGGTAATTAGGCCTGGGAATGCCATTGCTACATGACATAATTATAAGGCACAACATCAGATAACTGCATTGCCGACTTATGATAGCAGTTGCAGCAATTACAATGGTTGTTTGTTAGGCGAATCCTGCACAGTTGCAGCATCCTACACTCATGAGACTGCCATTTTCTGCCATCTACAAAATTATTACTACTGTAGATTAAAAAATTATTAATAGCAAAGAGGGCAAAACCCTATTTAAAAAGATACACCACTGCTATCAAAAGATGAAGTATCCTTCAAGTGGTGCTTCTCTTTTGATGGAAATATCCAATGTGCTTTGTCATTGCCTCATCTTGAGAATTTTTTCCCCTCCACTTTCTCAATCTAGTCTATAATCCTTGTATTTTCTATCTTTTCACTAAATGCTAACTAGAGCTCACCCTGCTTGGTTTTAGGAGGTTAGCCAAAATCAGCTAGATGATAGCAGGTAGAGCAGCTATTTGTACAATACATGGCAGCACCAGGTAAATAAGATAAACAGGATGAGACCTGGCAAATAATTGGATGACAGGTCAGCAGAAATTCCAAACACAGAAGCTTAATTTAAATAAATAAATAAATAAATAAATAAATAAATAAATACATACATACATACATACATACATACAAAAACAGGAAATGGCAAACTACTTTCCTATTGTCAAAAAAAAACAACAACACACACACAAATCACCTAGATGGGCGTGTCCATTAAATCATATTTAAATCCAAGTCAAAGTTAATTTGAAAGGGATCATGACAAAAGAGCACCCCTTTCACACTGCTTTTAGATCTCTTAAAACCTATTATCTGCTTCCCGCCTTAATATTTTATGCTTCTCAATAAACTGCTATATATAATATTGCGAACAATGTCACATTTTTGCTGTATTTTACAGACTAAGTAGAAAATTTGAAATCAGGCCACAAACTCATTCAGAATAAGAATATACCTATGACTGAAATTCTGGTTGATGTCTGTACAATATGGGTATGATAATCTAAATGTTTTACAAGTGGGCCATAGATAGCTGAAGGCAATAGTTAACCCATTACATAGGGAGATAATTAAAGTTCTGTATTTCACTGAAAACAAATTACTTGTCAGTATTAAAGGTCATGTATAATTTGGGACCCAGGACCCAGGATGAGGGTAAAATACCATGATTAGGGAAAGCATACTAAAACGGTTTATCCACAGAGAAACTTACTTGGATTCAGCTACAGGAATTCACATGTAGATTCTTGAAAGAAAATCTACAGATTCTTCCTGAGAAGTAAGTCTCACTTAAGTATATTTCTACTAAGTGAGTTTAGGATACAATGTCAAAAAATAAAAATATGGTCAGGTATAAAAAGAGCTATATAATCATTCTATTAATACTTATTAAGTACTGACACATATATTCCATCCTCAGTAGATGCTCATTCATAAAATATACTTGGCTGCCTATTTCATGGAAAGATGTTATCAAATGTCAACCAAATGGATTTAGGAATTTTCGCCTCCTACCCTTGGCCACGTCTGCTTCTCTGCCAGGCTTCCGCCTCGGGGGATTCTCCTCTAGCTTTTCTCCTTGGCTGACACGCCCCTGCCATTTGCCATGGCCAGTTGGCCACAGCCTCTCCATCCCACATGCTTCGGCGCGGCCCATTCGATGCCACACGGTTCATCCCGGGCTTTTTTTTTTATTTTTTTTTTATTTTTTTTTTAATTTGATTTATATGCCGCCCTTCTCCGAAGACTCAGGGCGGCTTACAATGTGCTCAGCAATAGCCTTCATCCTTTTGTATATTTATACAAAGTCAGCTTATTGCCCCCACAACTGGGTCCTCATTTCACCTACCTTAGAAAGGATGGAAGGCTGAGTCAACCTTGAGCCTTGGCAAGATTCGAACCCTGCAGTAATTGCAGGCAGCTGGTCTTAATAACCAGCTTAATAACAGGGTGCCTTAAACCCTTGTACTACCAAGGCTCTTAGCCTCCCTGGATGGTTAGCCACTAGCCAATTGGCTAGTTGCCAAAGCTGGCAGCCAGAAGCGCAGGGGTGGGGGTGGGGGAGTTGCTGCAGCCAAACGGTCTCAGGCATTTGTTAAGAGAAGGAAGGGGAGGGGTGGAAGGGAAGAGTGGGTGTGGGGGTGCAGAGAGTAAGCTGGCTTCATCCAAATGAGTTTTGATTTCAGTAGGTATCCTAGCCTTAGAAAGAGAGAGAGAAGGAGGAAGGGAAGGGAGAGAGGGGGGGGGGAAGAGAGAGATAGAGAGAAGGGAGACAAGAAAGTAAAGAAAGAAAGAGGGAAGGGAGGGAGGGAGAGAGAGAAAAAGGAGAGGAAGGAAGGACCACAAACCCTGGCACTAGACACAGCTTCAGTGGATGCTTTAGAAACAAACTGTCCTGGGAGGCTAAAAGCCTGGGACAAACAGTATAGCATTGAATGGGCTGAAGTGTGTGGGATGGAGGGGCCATAGCCAACTGGCCGGGGCAAATGGGCGGGGGCATGTCAGCTGAGGAGAAAAACTGGAGGAAAATCCCCTGAGGCAGAAGCCTGGCAGAGAAACAGACGCGGCCAAGGGTAGGAGGAAAAAAGTCCTATTCCTGTACCAAATAAACAAATCAATACTACCTTTAGCAATGAATGTTGCAATTTTTAGTTATCATGCCAAGTAGTCGATTGGAGACTCCTTTCCTCCTTTGTCATCTGTAAATAGTGAGCTGAATTGATGATATTAAGAATGTAAATGAAGTTAGCAGAAACAATAGGAGACCTACATGAGAATCTAGTAAGAAATATGAATTTATAGAAGCCGCAATTGGGATTGAAAAGATGCACATGTAGAATAATAACCCACAAAAAAATTGACTCAATATTATATGCTTTAAAATGTTTGAACCGCTGACGCAGGCATCTTTTTACAGCTGTCATGAACAGCTATTAACTTCTGCTTCAGAAAATAAGTCATCTTTTATTTGCTGAAACGTTACCGCATTTGGTGAGGAATAAGTCTCTTACATTCCTTAAGGTATTTTGATTCCCTTTTCTGACAAACTTTCACCATTTTGTGCTTCTGTTATTTAAAGGAAGAACACATGCAGAAAAATCATGACTTCAGTGAACAATCAAAGCGCCAATATTGTCACGTATATGAAGAATGCAACATGCTCTGTCCAGTGGTGGGTTTCAACATTTTTTAGTACCAGTTCTGTGGGTGTGGCTTGGTGGGCGTGGCTTGGTGGGCATCTCCATTCTCACCCCACTCCAGAGGAAGGTTACTGCATTTCCTCCTGATCAGCTGGGACTTGGGAGGCAGAGAATAGATGGAGGTGGGGCCAGTCAGGATTTTAACTACCAGTTCTTCGAACTACTCAAAATTTCCGCTACCGGTTCTCCAGAACCGGTCAGAACCTGCTGAAACCCACCTTTGGCTCTGTCACTTGTGGCAGTAAAATATGCATCCATTCACACAAAAGTATTCTTGAGCCTTTTATTGTTATTCTGTTTTTTTGGGGTGGGTGGGTGGGGTGAAAAAGGATAGCAATGAAACATCTTTTATCTAACTGCACTTTAGAACATTTCAACCAAATATTAGGCAGAATTATATTCCAAACAGCACCACTTACGGTGGATCAGTGCCTCCTTTGAAAGGTGGCAAAGCACATTGTGTAATCAGTCATTTTCTTTTTCCTTAATTCATAAATTGTTTGTGAATTTGGAAGCTTCAGGAAAATTTTGAAGTTAGGTAAACAGATAATTATAAACCAATATCTTAAGCAAAGTGTTCTAGAGAAGCACCTAGCATAGACCACTAATCCATAGCTCCTCAGCACAGAATTGGTAAAAAAAGGAGCATGTTGGTATGTTTTCTTCCAGCTTTTCTACCAGACAGCAAAATGTAGCCAATGATGTAAGGTAGGAGTAAAGAGCAGACAATTAGTAACCAATATGTGTATTTATTTAAAACATTTGTACCAGTGGTGGGTTTCAAAATTTTTTACTACCGGTTCTGTGGGTGTGGCTTGGTGGGTGTGGCATGGCTTGGTGGGAGTGGCTTGGTGGGCATGGCAGGGGAAAGATACTGTAAAATCTCCATTTCCTCCCCACTCCAGGGGAAGGTTACTGCAAAAACCCCATTTCCTCCTGATCAGCTGGGACTTGGGAGGCAGAGAATAGATGGGTCAGAATTTTTACTACCGGTTCTCTGAACTACTCAAAATTTCCGCTACCGGTTCTCCAGAACTGATCAGAACCTGCTGAAATCCACCTCTGGTTTGTACTGCTGCCCATCTTACACCAAACTTTGGGAGAATTAAAGCAATAATTGGAAAAGAATTACATACATTAAAGAATCACATATAAAAAGATACATAACTGATACAACAAATTTGTAATCAGATCAAATGCCGTTTGAGAGACACATTTCTTGTAGGTTTCTTATTATTCTTATTACATTTCCTCACCCTAGATCTCTATTCTGTGTGATAAATTATGCATATCCCCTCACCTGTTTCTACATGGTGAAAAGATTTGTAATCTTAAAATTTCTTGCTGGAAAAGAATTACAAACCTCTCTCTTTTTAAATTATGTATTAAGATTGGCATTCTTAATGAATGGTGAAATGATATCCTGTTTTATTTATACAAAGAACTGCTTTATTTTACTTTGAAAGAGGAACAGAACAGTAAAAGTTTTGTACAGACATACCACATAACCAGAATGCTCTGTTTTGCATTTATACAATAAGATGATTAGAATATGTGTATTTGAGTGAAATATTTATCTAGGCTTTCCCGTATAACCAAAAGTGACTGCTTTTAGAGAGTTCTTTCCAATGTTGTCAATTCACTAATTTACAGGGTTCTATCAAGGGCAAAGTTTCTTAATTTCTTCCAATACTCTCCCCGCCTGCTCTGGATGAGTGGAACTAAGCTAAGGTGGAAAAATACCTGAATATTGACAAATTGCAATTGGTAGCCCTCCAAGAAAAGTGAGAAAAACCTAGCAGCTCATTTGAGGTACTGACTGATAAATACTGTTACATATTAATTTGCTAAGACCATTTTAGAAGTTAAACACATTCTATTATTATTCAAAGGGACGAAGCGGCTCAGTGGCTAAGACGCTGAGCTTGTCGATTGAAAGGTCAGCAGTTCAGCGGTTTGAATCCCTAGTGCCGCGTAACGAGGTGAGCTCCCGTTACTTGTCCCAGCTTCTGCCAACCTACCAGTTCGAAAGCATGTAAAAAATGCAAGCAGAACAATAGGAACCACCTTTGGTGGGAAGGTAACAGCGTTCTGTGCACCTTTGGCATTGAGTCATGCTGGCCACATGACCATGGAGATGTCTTCGGACAGTGCTGGCTCTTTGGCTTTGAAATGGAGATGAGCACCGACCCCTAGAGTTGGGAATGACTAACACACATGTGCGAGGGGAACTTTTATCTTTACCTATTATTATTCATGTCACAAACAGACATGAGGTAATTAGATGATATCAAGTCAGGCACAATTCCTGTTGACCGACCATTATTCAGACATTGAGACCAGCAACAACTCATAGCTCTTCCAACTATATTCCACTAACTTTTGATTGCATCCATCCATTTGATCTGCTGTCCCCTTCTATTCCCCTTGGAAGTTTCGCCAAACAAAACCTTTTCCTAGCCTACATCTGTTTGATGATCTCACCTCAGAAGAGCAGTCAACTTTTATTTGACCCATGACTGATCGATTTTTCTTCCAGAATATACTATTCTCAGTAACTGTTTCCAAATCTATAACACATCTGTTTTTTCTCTTATTGTGAACTAATGCATTTTTTCAACATACTGTTGGAAGGATCATTACTTTAATTATTTTGATTTTCATTGTAATGGAACAGTCTTTATTTAAGTTTGCTTCCTTCTCAAGACTGATGTCCTCTTTATTTCTCCAGCACATTATCCATTTTTATCTAATCTCAAGAAAGAGAAATATCTACTATAGTCACTTCTTACTATTTTACATTTATCCAGATTGTTCACCTTCCACTTTTAAATGCTCTTAATGATCTTCTAAATTTCTTTTACATTCAGCTAACAATGTGGTATATTATCTAAGTAACTCAAAATATTGAAGCTTTGGCCTCTAGTTTTGACCTCAGCTGTCAGCCCTTTTAATCCTGTGCCTTTCTTGTAATGTATTTGCTGCAAAAATTTAAACAGAAAAGGAGCATTTTTTTGTCTATGCTCTTTTGTCACTCTCCCCTATTCTGAAAAACTCTGTTCCCCCAAACTGAGTTGTTATAGTACCTTGTACTACTAATACTAGTAGCAAGTAACTTGTTCATTGTAAAATGAACAATCAAAGATTGTGGTATATTAGCTTAAAGATGTTCCACATTCTAGCATGGTGTACACACAGCTAAAGACTTGATACAATTAATGAAGCAAAAGTAAATTTTCTCAGATATTTCCTTGCTCTCTCCATTATCTATCTTACTATCTACCTTACCTCCATTATCTATATACCTGTAAACTATATGTACTGTATTCATGTTTCTTCATAGAATGAAGTATCTAAACGTACTCATTTAAAATTTCTCTCCTCGTGTATGGCACTGTTCTTAAGAAGCTTACTTTGCTTGCATGAAGAAATGAGTAGATGTTTTGATAATTTGTGCATTCTCTTGCATTTCCCTTTTCAATATTTTCTCATTTGGAAGCCACACAATCTCATTCCGTATTTATTGACATCAGCGTGTAACTGAATTACTTTTAATTGACGTTTTCTCTATGCCTGGCATTTTCCTAATTGATAACTGACTTTCATATCTTACTTTCTAGTGGAATTGCTTCCAGCCTGTATTACTTTCTATAAATGTTTCTGTCATCCTATAATCCAGTTCAGTAAGGGTTTCAGTATAGCTGTTCAATACTACTTTGACATTTACCTCCCATTATCATTACTTTTGAGCACTATCTTAGTTTTAAATTTTCCTGTGATTTCTCTTTCCTTTTTAAAGGTATCTCTCATTTCTATTTTGTTGTTATATTCCTCTACTTGTTGACATTCTTGACTGAGATATATTTGCTTGTCCTCTCTTCCCTGAAGTTGAAAGATTGTTCAGTTATTGTATTCTCTTACTGACTTTCATCCTCAGCCTCTCCTTGACTGTCATGCTAGCTTGTTTTTGAAACCCATTTGGACCTTTATCTATTTGACATTTAGAGCATATTTTTTTTCACTTCCATTTCCAGAATGTCTCTTATCTCTTCACATAGCTCCTCAGGTTTTCTGCTAAGCCAGTTAAGCTTACTAAATTTATTCCTTATTCTGATTTTATGTTCTGACTGGTATATTCCCCAAGTCATGTCTTTGCTGGTGTGCATATTCTTTTTACTTTTGCTAAGTCTAAACCATATATTTATCACCAATAATTCATATTCCTCTCACAGTCTGCACCTGGAAGTGTCCTGGCTGAATGGTTTATCGTTTCTCCATCTTCTATTATTATGTAGTCAATTTGATTCCATTGCAATGCTCTTTGTAATATACATTTGTATATATATTTAAGTAGATTTGCTAATAAAACCGCAAAGAATTATTTTCATAATACATGTAGTCCTCAATTTACAATAGTTTAGTGACCATTCAAAGTTACAATGGCATTGAAAAAAGTGAGTTATGACCATTTTTCACACTTATGACCATTGCAGCATCCCCATGGTCATGTGATCAAAATTTGGATGTTTGGCAACTGACTCATATTTATGAAGGTTGCAGTGTCCTGGGATCACGTGGTCCCCCTTTCCAACCTTATGATGATTGTAAGCAAAGTCAATTGGTAAGACAGATTCGCTTAACAACCAAGTTACTAATATAACAACTGCAGTGGTTCATTTAACAACTGTGGCAAAAAAGGTCATAAAATGGGGCAAAATTTACTTAATAACTGTCTCACTTAACGACAGAAACTTTGGGCTCAATTGTGGTCATAAATCGAGGACTACCCTGCACTCTGTTAATCTACCTCTTGAGTTTTTGCATATTGTATACCCAATACAAATTTTTCTATGCTTGGAAGTTACTTCATTTCTTCACATTTTTGTATTCTGATTATTCATTAATAGTATGACATTGTATTTTGATATTGCATTCAGCGTCATTTGCAATGTGCCATAGAATTCTTCAATGTCTTTTTAAACTGTCTCTGCAGTACACTTATAACAACGGTGCTTCAATAATTTCATGCCTCTGGGTTCTCCCAAGCTTCTGGGTTTCTCCTTGTGCTATGAATACTTTAATGTTGAATGCACACACAGGCATGGGCTTCCCTAGAAATCAAAAGGGCTACTGCAGTTTCTGAGGTCCATGTATGTAAAATCCTAATGTGATCGGCATATATATTTAAAATAACAACATAGTTTAATAATAAATTTTAGAAGGAGAAAGAAAACTCTGAAAATATATTTAGTTCAATCCTATTAAATCTACGTTTTCATTATTTTGTCCTTTTTCTTCAAGAATATGGAGCGGGGGACTTTAAACATACGGAGTGATTTTTTTGGAAGAATTAATGACAGAAACATTAAATTTGTATCCAGGTTTCATTATTCTCCTTTCCTCCTTCCCTAGATTTCTAATATTATTTTTGTTACTGTTGGGGTTTATTTGCATCTTATTCTATCGATCCAAAATAAGTCCAAAGGTTGGATTTCTTGGCTGCACATAAAATTCTTAATGGTGTAGAGAAAATATGGTAAGTTTTCCCCTGAACTTTTGATGTGTGAATGGAATTCCCTTCCCTCCTTCATATACCAGACAATGAATTAGAAACTTCCACTTCAATCTTTTGGGATTTCTTTCTTTCTTATAGTAAGTGTGTTTATGCATTGAGGGAAATTCTTTAATTCAATTTAATTTAATTGAGGCCTCTGTGTCGATCCTGCACCAACTGCTCTAGATTGGTTTTTGTTTTTTGTTTTTTTTGTATACAGGTGTTCTTTTTCTATTCTATGAAAAACAGAATGCCTGGCTTAGGAAAATGTTACTTATGTTTATTTTGCACTGGAAAATTCTTCTTGTTAAAATCACCTATAAATACAGCTCTTTAGAATTTTTGTTATGCAAGGAGAATACAATTGATTAGCTGGGGAAATAGGAGCCCTGGTGGCACAGTGGTTAGAATGCAGTATTGCTGGTTAACTCTGCCCACAGACTGGAGTTCGAACCTGATGAGTCTCAAGGTTGACTCAGCCTTCCATCCTTCCAAGGTTGGTAAAATGAGGACCCAGATTGTTGAGGGCAATATTCTGACATTGTGAGAGTGTACTGTAAGACACTATGGATATAAGTCTAAGTGCTATTGCTATTTTTTAAAATAAACCTGTCTCATCATTACTTTTTCCTACTAATTTCAGCATAAAGTTACAGTGATGTTTGAATCTTCTGAACAAAGAAGTGAGATTTTCATCAGCATTATACCAGGAGTATAATAATATGACTTATTATACTCCTGGTTTTTATTATTCCTACATATCTCAGATCTCTTTTTGGTATGAAGATCAATAATAAACAAGTACCTGTTCTGGGTTTTTTTAAGGCACCATGATCCTGTACAAAATATGACCCAATTTTTAAGTTTACTAAAACAGGAACCAAATAAACAATCCCTCTTCTTGAGAGTTTTAAATCAGAGTAATAAACAGCCCCAAATCAAATCTGCTGCAGATCCATTATAGAATGTATCATGGTGGTCTCCATCCATCATTTGTTCCTGCCATTTGTCAAGATTCTGCCTTTAGCCTTGAGGTCTAGCTTACGGTCAGAACGGTAAGTGAAGCTCCTCTATTATTTAATTTCCATTTAATAAATTTCCTATGAACAGCATTTCTGGTAATTGATTACTGCAAAATTAATCACTCATTTTGGCACCTTTCTAGGCTACAGATCACAGCACTAAAATGCATTTCCCACACTACGTTCTATTTCATTATCCATTTTTATCACAAATATCAAGGCACAAACTTTCAGGCAAATCATTTTTCACTGAATGAACTGTTCAGTAAATTCATTTATCACCATATTATTTTAATAATAAAACACAGGAGCAGGCTAGGAGAGCATCATATATTGACAAAAATACCCTAGAAGTGTCTCTGTGGTCCTGTTCAGAATCTTTCTTCTAACTTTTCCAAAACATACAGAAAGCTTTGTCAGATTTGTGTTCTTATTCCTGATTTATTCCAGCTCCGAAACAGCTGTCCCAGTCTTCTGGAGTTATTTATTAGGTACAGTGAGAAAACTGTGAGTTTCATAACACCCCATTGATTACTATTATTGTCAATCTTTTCGAAATACCTCATATGGGTGTTTTTTATGAAGACCTGCTAGCATTATCCAAAAATATTTTCAAGACTTTCCATTTTTCATTCTGTGATGATTAAAAAAAGAAAACAAAAATAACAATGATCACAATGGCAAAACATGGGAAACTTACAAACGGACAGTTTATATCTTGGAATCTCTTCTTTATCTGTTGATCCAAAGATCACAAATGCTGTCCGAACTTTAGAAAATCATGAAGGTTTTCAGCTTCTTGAAGATTTATTTGGGCATTCTGAGCCTTAGACTTGAACAAGCATTTAACAGATCTTGGCAAAGAAACAACCCTTTGACACTGTAATATACAAATCTGGTTTTTGCTATAGCCTTTTTCCCATGTTAGACACTTTCAAAGCTGGTGGAGAGATAGAGCCAGTGGTGGGATTCAGCCAGTTAGCACCACTTCGGGAGAACCGGTTGTTAACTTTCTGAGCAGTTTGGTGAACTGGTTATTGGAAGAAATCATTAGGACAGAGAACCGGTTGTTAAATGATTTGAATCCCACCACTGGATAGAGCTGTACTGATGTGGCAAAACCCATAACAGATGAACTGGCATTTAAGTCCAATGAGCATTAAGCAGCTGCTCATGGAACTGCTTTTATTTCCTCTCAATCTCCTATTAATTCTCCTCAACTTCCCTGATATAACACAGTTCTGGGGCAATATAAGAAAATCAAAAATGCAATGGAGGTTTGGAACCTACCATTTTAAGATTTCACCATGCATTGCAATGTCTCTCCACACCCATGAAGATAAGAAGGGATAATTCATGAAAGAGTCACTCAACCTGGCAATTTACCAGGAGAGAACAACCTATACTGAAGTTGGAAATTTACTTAGATGTCTCACAGTGTTGTATGAATATGAATGTCATCTGGAAATTTTTAAGCTACACGTGTATGTCTTTTGGTGTATTACATTACCATTGTGTATAGATAACAAACTTCATTTGTATAAATAATAAAGATTTTGTTATAGTATTATAAAAACATATTATAAACCAATAAAAAAGGTTGGAGATTTCAAATTATATTTTATGAGGTTGTTTCATAATTAAAGGGATCTATGTTTTCCCATATGGTTTGAAGTTCTTCAGGAAACTTCAAGCTAACAGTGCAATACTTTATTCATTCTCACTTGTTAACCTTTTGAGGTAGGTCAAGTCAAGAAACAGACACCACAGGGATTGCAGGAATGCTACAATGTTCTGTAGGGCATAATGATAAGAATCTTGACTGACCAGTTTCTCTGTCCCATATAATACTAAACAAATAAGGTGGGGCTATTTTGGTTTTTTTCTTGCATTTGCTTCAATCTCTGGATTGTGAATTTGCTTTTTCAAGTCCCTTATTAATGTCTCATTCCTTCTTTCCTTCCCATCTTAATGGTTCTTTCCTACCATTCCCAGGTTCTAAATTCTTTTACATTACTATAGTTAGTTAGTTAGCTTTATTGATTAGCCTATAGGCCATATCAAAGCACAAGGTGCAAACACATATCACCCAGAGGTGGGTTTCAGCAGGTTCTGACCAGTTCTGGAGAACCGGTAGCGGAAATTTTGAGTAGTTCGGAGAACCGGTAGTAAAAATTCTGACTGGCCCCACCCCCATCTATTCTCTGCCTCCCAGGTCCCAGCTGATTGGGAGGAAATGGGGATTTTGCAGTAACCTTCCCCTGGATTGGGGTAGGAATGGAGATTTTACAGTATCCTTCCCCTGTCATGCCCACCAAGCCACTCCCACCAAGCCATGCCACTCCCACCAAGCCACACCCACAGAACCGGTAGTAAAAAAATTTGAAACCCACCACTGATATCACCATTAAAATCTTATACAAACAATTTAAAATAAAAGTAGGGTAAAATACAATAGTTATAGGATTAGATACAATATAATTTGATACATAAATATATAAACTAGAGTAAAATGACATAAAATTATATTTTGGTGTCACCCTTGCAATCTACCCCAATCAGTCCCACGTATGCAAATCTCAACTGAACCATTTTGTTTAAGTACTGTGCTGTGTTAAATGTTATTTTCAGGTTCTGGCCGCACATAAAGTAAGTTGTTTTGATATGGGGATCCCAATGGATCATTCGTTTGGTATATGGACCAAGCCCCTTATATAAGCAACAGTCAAATAGGATGTGAGCCAGATCTTCTACCTCTGCTGCTCCACAAATGCAGAGATACTCATTGTAGGGTATAGAATGAAATCTCCCATATCTGACCATCATGTCTAACTGTTTGAATCTCGCTCGCGTAAATATCTCCCTAAGATATTTTGGCAGTTGTAACTTCAAATAGCTGTCTACTTGAAAAGTATGTTTGTATTTGCTCAGTCATTTCAACTTACCCACCTTACTAAGGATAGCTATATCATTTTGTACTTCTATATCCTTAATTCTTTGGGCAGTTCTTTTTTTAAACTGTTCTCCTGTTACACAGGAGACAGGAAGGCCACAGCTTCCTACAAAATTTGTTAGTTTGGTGATCCAGGAGATTCGTGATTGTAATTTTATTTGCTCTAGTAGACATAACTTGGGGAGTCTATCTGTCTCCATTTCATTGACTTTGCACTAGTAGTTATATGCTCTAATTTTGGATAGTGCATGAATTGTATGAATTCCCAATTCAGCTCTAACTGCTGCAGCAGATGTTCTTGGATCTACACCCAAAATACGTCTCAAATGCTGGGACTGTGTTTGTTCTGGGGCTGTGGTTGAATATAGGCCCCAAATCTCTGCTCCATACAAGAGCATAGGGGTAACCTTAGCTTTGTATACTTTAATTAATGGGGCTAGGGACTACATTACTATAGAAAAAGCTATAGTAATGTCTTTAAAGGCAAACCCCTAGGGACTTCATGTCCATGTAGTTTTCTGGATGACTACGTGGTTTGGATCTACCTATAGAAATCAGGAACAATGGTGGCAGGGGACAAAGGGAATAATATAGTGCTTTCCAAAAATGCCATTCACCAAAGTTTGAAGAATAGAAACACAAAAATATAAACATAAAGAAAAATCATGTGCAATGCCTAGTTTCCCAACCTTATCAACTAAAATTGCCAACTCTAGGTGAAGGTGACCCTCCCCCATCAAAATATGCATATTTGACCCTCTTGTGTGTGCCTATTTGGATGCATTTATCTCCCTGCAAACAGATTCTCCTCAAAAATGTCAGAACCAGGACAAATATGTTAACTGAATTAATAATGACTAATTAAAATTAATTTCTTGTAAAATAAGTTGTTCTATTTACAAAATTAATTGATTCCCATCTGCATATATTAACTCGTCTCTCCTTCACACATACACATTCCCTTTCCTTCTTCCAACACAAGAAAGGAAAAGCAGAACATGAGGGTGATGGAGTGATGGGAAAGGAAAGGAAAGGAAAGGAAAGAAGGTGGAGAAGTCCTATTTAGGGATTATAAGGGTTACATTCACTAGGCAAACAACCCCTCTCAAACAGGAGCTGATTCTGAAACAAATCTTCAGAGGCACCAGGGCTTAGGGCAATGAATTTTAGTAGTCATTATGTCTTTTGCTCAGTTTTTCCACAGCTGCTTCTATTATGCTTAGATACCTCCTTCTTAGATAGACTTCACACTGCCATTGACAATTATGGTAGATTATAGAGCAGAAAAGACCTATCAGAACAGTCAATTAGGTGGAGCATCCGCTTAATGAAGAAAGGTTGAAACATTGGGGCAATTTAATTTACCAAAATAGACAAATAACAAGGCCCAGGATAGTGGTACTGCAAACTATGCAGGTACCAAGAATCTGGGAAATTTCATGCTCTTAAAGATGTAACTGAGTTCTGTTTTACAAAAAAAATATTTTATATTCACCATCACATTCAAAGTGCTTAGTCATAACAAGTAAAAAGAACTATAATAAATTTCCTATTTATAAGTAAGTGCCGAAAAAAGCCCTGACAACAAAATGCACGACTGCCATTCCATTAATTGGCATTTCTAGCCAATTACTGTATGTTATAACCTCCCATCTCAATAAAAAGAGCTCTCTTTATTCATCTGTGCTTCAAATAAGATTATTATGGCTCCAGCCAAGAGATTTAAGCAGGATAACAAAGTTAATAACTGAAAACTAGAAATTATCCTTTCAAAGTTATCCAAAGGAAAAACATGCATTAATAACAATTGCAGCCTGCACTTAGAAGAAAATATAAAGATCAGGATTGTAAATTATAAGAGCAATGATTTCATTTGTTTCGTAACGGTTTTCCTTAATTTTTACATGCCTGGATCCAGTTGACAAAGCCAAAGTTCTGACACTCGCAAAGAGTCTTTATTTACCAATTTTTTAGATAGGAATTTGGAAAATTGGGTGTTACCTTTCCATACAAACCACTTCTGCCATTATATCTCATCATGTAGGAAATGGGGATGTGATAAGTCTATACTTGGCAACATAAATACAACACATGAATGAGGCTGTTGTAGGATCGCTTAAGTTCTCTGAGATCAAATTTTGGAGCAAACAATAAAAATGCTGGCATAGCATACAAACATTTATCATCTTTTTGGGTAGGCAAGCATTTTTTGCTGGTTCATATAATTGGAAATTTGAGATTATGTCATGGACATGGTCAGAAATGGCTTTCACAGAAAGGCTTAATTATTCATGAACTACCTGCCACGGTTAGCATGCCCATTCTGTCTCGGTGAGTATGAAAAGAAGGACTAGGGATGATAACATGATGGCAGTGTTCCAATATCCAAGGGGCTGCCACTAAGAAGAGAGAGTCAACCTATTGCACCTGAAGGCAGACAAGAAGCAATGAAAGGAAACTAATCAAGGAGAGAACCAACCTAAAATTAAGAGGGAATTTCCTGACAGTGAGAACAATTAATCAGTGGAATGACTTGCCTCCAGAAGTTGTGGATGCTCCAACAGTAGAGATTTTTGACAAGAGATTGGACAACGATTTGTCTGAAATGGTATAAGGTTTCCTGCTTGAGCAGGGGGTAAGACTAGAAGACTTCCAAAATCCCTTCCAACTCTGTTATTCTATTATTCATTCAGCACCCATTTGTCAAAAGGTTAACTAACACGGCTGTTCTCAGCTACTCTTCTAGGTTACCTCATAAGTGTAGGTTGCTTTTCTTTTTTCTTTTTTTTTTTGGGGTGGGGGTGGGGGTTATAGCTTAGCACTCCAAGAGCTTACCTATCATTTTGAATGATTTTGTAACTGTTTATGATGGCTTAGGCAGGGATTTCTGGAAATCATCATAGTTGTTTGTTTGTAGAATGCCAGATTAACTTTAATTTTAACCTGATTTAAATTAATCTAAAAAAGAAGTATAAGTGGGTGAGATGGGTACTGCACTGCATTGACTACACCAGCTTTAAAGTGTATTTTGGGGATGTTAGGACAAAATTGATAAAAAATTGCAGAAAAACTGGTATGAGGAGGAAACTAAAGCCTCTGCTGATCACAAAATATTGGCAAACTAGTCTTCATACAATTTACATTTATAAAGCTATGATAGAAAAATCTATTTGCATTGCCCTTTCCTAATTGCAGAGACTGGATGAAACACATTTCAACAAGCTTTTTCCAATGTTTATGGGCATTGTTTTCCAATTGAAAAATGCTGTGCTCTCCCCCCAGATCCTTCCTAGCATTTAATTCTGGCAAACAAGAGGAAAACCCATCAACTGTTGATCTGCTGACATGCTTTCTTATAGAGTTTTCTCTCTTATACCCTCAAGTATACTCTCTTTGATGCAATAAGGCTTGCTATAATGCTGTGTAAAATACTACATCTGGAACCACAGTGAACGGACTCTTTGGTGCATTTGTTAGTATAGTTAAACTCTCAATTTAATAGGTTAAAAGGATAAAGGGCTGACTGATGAAGTGGAAAGGCTATTAAATCCAAGTTGGATTTTATGCATATGTAACCTGCTCAATGCAATGTTATGAATGCAGAAAATAACAAATGGAATTTTACACCTATTCAGAAACTCATGCAGTTTACACAGAAATTATTCATTGCGTCAGAAAATAGAAATCCATTAAATTAATAATCATAAACAAATACATTGATACTGCCTAATAACCTTCCCCAACAACCTCATATAGATATTAAACAGAAGGGCAAGAACATTGAACATTGAACATTGAACCCTGTGGTACCAGAGCTTCAACTAGACCTCCCATCAACACTGGAACCAATAGAGAAAGCAACCACTGCAACATAGTGTACTTATCCTCATAAGTCCAGAAGGATAATACAATCTATGGTGCTAGAAAGCAAATGAGATGTCATGGAGTATTAGGACAGATGCATTACTCCTGTCCTGGCTCTGCTAGAAATCATTAACAAGAATCACACATCTTAGTCACTATCATTTTAGATCAATTAAGAATCTATCTTTTGAAAAGCTAATTAATTGAAGGAAAAAAATTCAAGGAAAAGCAAACTGACTCTAAGAAAATTTTCTGTAATAAGACATAGGAAAGAGAGGAGGTGCTGTCGGAAGATTGGCAGCTACTACCAGCAGGCAGGAGGACTTTCATTCAACTGCCAGGACCACAAGCATGGTGAGCAGCATTTGCTGGTGGGAATCCTGCCTGGAGCTTGGAGCTTAGTAGCAACTAGAAGAGGACCAATCACACTGAAGCAGCATCTAATTCCAGCTAGTGTAAGAATGTTTGGAAAAAGGGAAAAGTTGTACACTACTTTATAGACTGTGAAACCTTTGGCTGAACTGAGTATTAAAAGACTGAGTATGAAGGATGGAATATTAAAGACATATTTATTGGCAACATCACCATAGAAGAGTGAAGTTGACTGAGAACAATACTCTGTTGTTGGGGAAAGCATGTATAGCACTGCGTATAGTTTTGCTGTGTTGTGTTGTTTGCAGTCCTTGGAGAGCAAAAAAAACCCCTCACAGAGTTGTGCCATTGAAGCTCTGCTATTGAAAGTCTTCCTTGGTGCCAAGGAAAAGAATTTGTTGCAGCCAATACTCTTGTGTTGCCTTACAGGGAAGTGGACAACACAATACAGTGAACATAATTTCTGCACAAAACAAAACAAAACAAAATCTGCAGCAGAGAGCTTGCCAGGATTTGAGACATATCTATGAAGGGACACTGGATGAGGTTCAGTAACCTATCAGTCTAATTACATTTTATGTTTAATGAGCACCACTTATAAATCTTCATCAAATTAGATAGGCCCAATGTCTAAAATATATAAAAGTGCCTGAAGAAGCTCACTATATAATTCCTAATTAACCTGCCTTCATAATTTGGCACTTTAATTCAGCTGGATTGTTTTGATAGTCCAGACTCCAATAATAAGTGCACCCTTTAAAAAGTGATTTTATTAATTTTCAATAATCATCCTAGCAATTTGCAATAGAACTTGAAGTGAATGCAGTTTCCTAGCTCTGGTTTGTCTGATGGCATTTGGTTTGCAATCAATTATATATGGTTGTTAGGTTGAAGTGTTCAACCAAAATGTTGGGTTTATCTGTAAAATTAGTAATGCCTTCAATTTATTAATTAAAGATTGTGGCTCTGCATCACTGCCATTATTGTCACCCTCAAAGGACAGCAATGATTCAGGCGGGAAAATGCATTTTTATAAAGTACAGTTGCTCAGTACAGGTTCATAATATACGATACTTTGTTTGAAAATATGATAACTTTCAAACATATACATTTGTTACTCATCAGCAAAGACCACTTATGAGTAGCTCCAGTCCTTGTTTCCTTGGTGACTAAGCCTACTGTTTAATCATCCCACAAACTGCCTGCCATGCACTTCAAACACCCTGTGTATAACTTGTAAATGTCTTAAATATTACTTGTTCCAAAAGAAGTGACAGGCTTTCCCACAAAGTAATTTACATTTCAGTGACAAATGGTGTAATTAATTCTATACTGCATTGGTAACTAGCCAAAGATATACAACAGCCACTTGCACGGAAAGCTAACTCAAAGACCATGGGGGATAAAGCCAATGGTTGCAGCACAGCAGAAGCTGCCATTCAGTGGGATAACATAAACTCATTGCCAGAAGTTCCGAATCAGTTCATACTAGGAAGCCTCTTTTGTGGCAAATGTGTTTTTGGCTAACAATGTCAAAAACATTGTGATAACAAGGCGAACGGTTACAGCTCCATATATCTGCAGATGCCCTGCTTTTCATTATAAATCAAGAATTCATAAAGTGTTTTCAACCTGTAAGGATGTTTTGCTGAAATCAGTTAAAATGACTTAGAAGGAAGATAGATAGATAGATAGATAGATAGATAGATAGATAGATAGATAGATAGATAGATAGAAACCATGTTTCCCCAAAAATAAGACCCTGTGGGGTTTTTTTTTTTCAACCCTGAAATAAGCGCTTGGCTTTATTGCCATGCGCTCAAAAGCCCGATTGGGCTTATTATCAGGGGATGTCTTATTTTGGGGGAAACAGAGTAGACAGAGACAGACAGACAGACTCCAGTTGCTTTTTTATATTTAACCTGTCATGATACCAACTGATCACTTTCAAAATAGGCAGATGAAGTTTTGTGAAGAAGTATTTGCAGAGATACAGTGTTAAGTAGTACGATGATTGCTTTGACTTAATTTGATTGCAGGTTCAAAACCATGCAAACAAAAATTGCAATACAGCATCCGATAGTTGTAAAATAATTGGTTGAAAGCCGAGCTTGATTTTTTTGGGGGAAAAGATTCTGAAAAAGCATGCATACTTGTTAAAACAATTTATAATTTTTGAATGGACAATTGATCTGTGAAAATAGGACTTTACACTTTGGAAGTTTAGTAAACAGAGACAGAAGATTGAGAAGAGGAAAGCTGAAAACTGAACGATAATTAACTGGCTGGTAGCTATTATAGTGGCTTTTTGGAAATCTAATGGAAAAATAGAATTTATGCTGTATCTAAATATATCTGTACTTCCCATCATTCCACTCTACTTACGTATTAATAAATAAATTAATATTATAGTAACTGTAGAGGATTTCAAACACCACTTCTAGAAATACTGTTTTGATTCTTCTGTTCAGCTCATGATAATCTTAAAATACAATATAATATAATATTGTATTTATGGTCTAAGCATATTGGAATTTTTTTAAAAAAAAATCCTTTATGAGTGTACTTAAATGTTATTCCATTATGAGCACTCCCCCCCTCCCCCCCCCACACTGATATATGCTGAAAATGCACAGCTCATCTGCCATCCTTAAATTCTGTAAGAAATGAGATGGCTACTATATATCTTCAGCATTCAAATTATCTGAAGCCAAGCCAATAGGACAACTTCTTTATGATGCCCAGCAGGTACCCTACTCCAATTCTGCACCATTAGAAATTATGCAATCAAATTTCTAAAATTGACACTTCAAGTCCCAAAATGTGTTTCTAAAGCCATCCTGAGGTTACAAACAAGACTCATGAAAGTGGAGGCTAAAGTGTGGGAGACCATACTCAATTATTGGCTCAAACTATCCCCTTTCCCCCTTGGCCTTGCTGCATTAGTGATGATTTTCAATCCATATGGAAACAGGCAGTCACAACTAAAATATCATCCTTGGGATTGTCTCTGGGTCTTCTACTCAGCCTGGGATATCAAAGTACTCCTTAAAAATTGTGTAGAACAGGGATGTCAAACTCAAGGCCCGTGGGCTGGATCAGGCCTGCAGGGCTGCCCTGGAAACAGCAAAGGACCGGCCCGTGGTGCCTCTGCCAGTGAAAAGGGAGTTTGGGAGGGCCGCCCACTGGCAGAGGGTTGCAGGAAGCCGTCGCAGCTGAAAACGGAGCTTGGGAGCCCATTTTCGCTGGTCCACAGGTGCCTCTGACACGAGTGAACTGGCCATACCCACCCTGGCCATGTCCCCCCAAGGTCAAATACAACCCTGATGCAGCCCTCAATGAAATTGAGTTTGACACCCCTGGTGTAGAACATCAATTGGATCTACCTGGGTTCTCAACCAACAGGCAATCTGTCTCCTCTAGAGCATACTTAACCAATCTTGAAGTACCTAAATTCCAAAATAATGATCCAATGTAATGCCTTTCCCTGAACTGACTTTGAAGGCTGATATAGATTCCCTACCTGAAGAGACAATGCTTTTGTGACTCTGAACACATAGAAACAACAGAGCATGTACTTCTCCAGTGTTTGTTATAGACTTATAGAGATGTTCATACTAGTCTTACCTCATCATTTTCACATAAATATCCAGAGCTCAAAGGGAAACTACATCTTCCAGTTCCTTTCAGGTTCCAACCCTGCTATAACAAATGTTTGTTTTGTTTGTTTTATTAAATTTATATACCGCCCTACTCCCGAAGGACTCAGGGTGGTGAACAGGCACAAAATAAAATACATAAATACAGAAGTTAGAAACATTATTAAAACCAAATTAAATAGTTTAGCCCAAGACAATTAAAAATCCCAGTAATTTAAAGCAAATTAAAATTTCAATTTAAAAATTTAAAAGACAGGGGAGAAAATTAGGCCAGGCCGGCTTGCTGGAATAGGAGGGTCTTAAGAGCACGGCAGAAAGTGCGCAGATCCGGGATCCTCCGTATCTCCGGGGGGAGCTCGTTCCAGATAGTGGGTGCCCCCACAGAGAAGGCCCTCCCCCTGGGGGCCGCCAGTCAACACTGCTTGGCTGACGGCACCTGGAGGAGCCCCTCTCTATGAGAGCGTACTGGCGGTGGGAGGCTGTTTGTGGTAGTAGGCGGTCCCGTAAATAACCAGGTCCTAAGCCATGGAGCGCTCTAAAGGTGGTGACCAAAATCTTGAAGCGCACCCGGAAGACCACCGGGAGCCAGTGCAGCTCGCGCAGGAGAGGTGTCACATGGGAGCACCATGTTGCTCCCCGCGCGGCCGCACTCTGCACCAGTTGGAGCCTCCGGGTGCTCCTCAAGGGGAGCCCCATGTAGAGAGCGTTACAATAGTCTAGGTGGGAGGTGACGAGGGCATGAGTGACTGTGTGTAGGGAATCCCAATCCAGAAAGGGATGCAACTGGTGAATCAGGCGAACCTGATGAAAAATCCTCCCGGTCACGGCCGTCAAGTGCTCTTCTAAAGACAGCCATGAATCCAGGAGGACGCCCAAGTTGGGGGCCAGCAATTTGCCCCTAATAGTCAGCGATGGCGTCAACTGACTATATCGGGACGTCGGAAACCACAGCCACTCGGTCTTGGATGGGTTGATATTGCCAGATTCTGTGAAGTAGTACTTAACGAGCCTCAAGTCCTCTAAGTTTGATAGATAAATAGATATGGCCTGCCATTTACTAACACACAGACACGTACGTGTGTGTGTGTTTATGTACACCCTACTTATGCTGGTCTAATCATATAAAAATGGTTTTATTACAAGAAGAGAATATAACACAAAATTAATTTAATTTGGGGACCATTAGTGTAATGAGAATAGTAAAGGTTAGGGTGAGGGAGATGGATGGAGTAGAAATAGGAAATATAAATAAATAAACAAGCAAACAAACGGTACAATTTAATCAATTCCTACAATTTTTCATGTATATTACAAACTATAGATTCATTTTTAGACTACAAACTATAGATTTATTGCATTGCACATTATCTCTCTTTTTTGACTTTCAGAATGATCTTCCTGCTTATTTTGGCTAGGTTGAATATATCTAGTATTCTTTTAGTTAACCTGAATGCCTTTGATAGAAAAAAAATAACTAATTAATGAAGTTATTCGAGAATTTCAGTGATATAGTAAGCTGTAGGAAATGGTTCCTACAGGTTTTAAAAACTATCTAAAGGTTTTAAAAACTATCTCAGGGTATTGAGAAAGTTAAGCCTAGATTATTAATACTCCATGCTCTCTAAAGATTTTTCCCCTTTTCTTTTAAACAATAGCTATAATGGTATAGTACTTTAAAGAGAAAAAGAGTAAAAATATATTTCTTTCTGGAAATGTCTATTAATTGGAATCCACAGAGAACATAACTGAATCATATGATAATGTAAAGATTTAAGCATTTTACCTTCTATCTTTGAGATAGTTTAATTAGATTTATTTAATAAGTAATCTTCCTTTTTGAAGGCCAGTTTTTCAAAAATCAGTTGACACAGAAAAATATTGCAAAAACTGATCCCCCAGAGGCTATTCCAGAATGTCTCAATGAGATGATGTCCTTCACTAATGGGAATAAGGGGATATTTTAATTTATGCAATGAACACAATGTAGAATGGAACGGAATGAATTAAAATGGCACAGAGTAATTTAGAATCTTAGATAGAAGACTTTAGATGTAAGTGGAAAGTTTTGTCTTTTTGTCTTTCCAAAGGATATTTCTCATCTAAGAAAAACAAAGGAAGGTTAATGATGATTTGTAAGGTTTTCAGCATAGCCCACTGAATTTAAAATGCCATGTATATTTACCACAATGAATAGGAAATCAGATCACCTTGTGCCTGCAACAGATAGAGAACATTTGTCTGAATTAAATACATTAGAAAAATATTAATGCTGAGCTAAAACGATTAGATAAATACAATTGCTAGATTCTCATTCAACCAGAAGTAAGCAACATTTGGACTGGTGGAGATTTGGAATTTTGAGAAGATAGCACCAACTATTTTATCAAATGAAAGATACTTTGAATCTTTGCATTTTGTAAAATGGTTGCCAGCCCCTAGCAACTATTTCCCAAAAGAGAAACTTACTAGGGTTGCTTACTATGACATTGTCTAGCTTCTAGGAGATGGTCTCTATTGCTTTGGCTCTTTTTCTATTTCCAGGCAAGAGGCTCACATTCTAACAAAATATTGGCTTGCATTTAGCTACCATTTTTCTTTTTCTAATAATGCCGTGTAATGTATATAAGGCCCAAGAGAAAATAAAGTTGATGTTCAAGATTGTTGTTGTTGTTTTTGCTTTGTAAGTTGTTGCCTTTCTTTTAAATGTCTTTAATTTTTTTAAAAAAACTAAACAAAACGGATGGTTCAGAAAGACTGGTATACACTAAAGAAATTGTCCAGGGCATCACCCTGCTAATTTCTAGTTTGGTACAGGGGTTTTTCAAGCTGCAGATCCCCAGCATCTAATTAAATTAACTATGCTTTGTAATAACCACAATAGGGTCTTAAAAATCAAGTCAATATGAATTCTGGAACTAGCATTTTAGGATGCTAGTTCTTTGCATCATGTCCTTTAAAGTTTACAGCAGTGGTACCCAACGTGGGGCCCACACCCCACAGGAGGGCAATTTGATTTTTAATGGGGGCAATTTGAACCTTGTTTAAACCAAGTTAATGGCCTTTTAGGCTTCCTCCGTGTGAGTTCAGTTCACTTTTTGAGTAAAGTAAGAATTATATGTCACGGGGGGGGGAGGGGCATCAGGATTTTAGAGATGCTTAGGTGGGGCATGGCCCCCCAAAAAAAAGGTTGGGAACCACTGGTTTACAGGGAAACAAATGATTTATATTTCCAATCAGATTGTGTGGAGTGACATCATTGAGTAAATTATTTCTTTCTGAAATAATGAGGGTTCCTGGGGTTTGCTGATCCTAAGGCTGACAACCCCGAATTTTAAAAACAGTGTCATGTTGGACCCTATCATCTGTTGCAAACTGACCATTTGAAATTATTGGTTCCTGTTCAATTTGGTGGAAGATCATTTGCTTTACATTTTTCCTTTAGAAAACAAAAGTATTCTGGAAAAAAACCCCTCATGGATGGAGTATGGTGTCCTTGTACTTGCACAGGGACAAAACACCTATGCTAAGAGATGTGTCTTTCATTGTACAATAATCTCCCCAATAGCTTTCTGGGTTTCCACACCTCCATTAAATTCCTAGTGAAGACATAATAAGAGAACTCCTATGGTTGGCTTTTTTTCAGACTGGAATATGGGAATATGGCACCACAAAAAATGTCAAGATAATGGTAGGATGCATCAAAGAAAACAACATTAAAAGGAGCTGTTCTCTCTGTAACCTTCAAGAATAAGGTAAGCTCAGAAACACTACCCAGAAGAATTTGAAATCAATTTGGAAGAACCTTAAGAGTAAAACAAAACAAAACAACAGAATTTAAAAGTCTATTCTGAAGGGTAAGAAAAAGTTTGAGGAACTGAAATGTAGGATAGATTTCTGGTACAGCATTACTTGAAATTTTATTTACTCAGCAGCTGGTTCCCCACAGTTGGCATCTCCAGAAAGGCAAATGTTTATATTTGGAAGAAGTTTCCTCTCACAAAAGTAATTGAGATAGCTCTGAAAACCTCAAATATTCAACAGGGAGACGTTTAACAAAATTATGCACCTCTCTCCTATTAGTTTAGCTTTAGCTAAACGGCTGACTTAAAATGCAAGAAAGATTGGTGTTTTTTTTTTTAAAAAAAGCTATAACTTCAGGTTACTTAAATATCTTGAACAATCTAAACTGCAAGGATATAATCCATATCCATGTTTGAACCCCACCCAAACATCCCCTAACATGAGGCATTTACAGTGAAAGAATGACAAATGAATGTTTTCCTAAGCAAAAGGACCATCTGTCATTTAAACTGCATTCTATATCCAGCTATACCAAACATCATTGGAAATCGAGATTTGGGGAATGGGAAGCATTCAGATTTCAGTATAGCCTAGTGTGCTAATTCAGCTCAAAAATAATGTAAGTTATTTCAGTTTGTACTGGAAATGGCTTTTAATCAGCCATTAAAGTTGTTCTATAAATGAACATTTGCTTTTTGTATCAGGAATCCTCTGTGGCAGGTGGATTAGAAAGCTCTGTGCAGCTGAAGAATGATTCAGATATTTACAGCCTTCAAGGCTGCCCAAATTCACTTTGGCAGATTATGCTTCATCCATTTAGAAGCTACACACTAAAGCTGTAATGTGCTTTTTTGTTTGTTTTGGCTTAGAATGATATGCTTTCTCTGTTGTGATGTCTGCTCTATGGAATAGCATTCCCTGTGTACCCTGACAAGATCCTTTCGGTCTTCCTGAAGACTTTGAAGACTTAGGTTTTATCCAGCTGTTTGGTCGGGAAGTTAGATAAGGCCAATACAGACGTGATTTGTATTGTGCATTTGCTATCCAATGCTTCAGTTACTGTACTAGCATTGTTTTAATTCCCTTTCTTGTTTTGTTTGTAAAGGTGTTACTACATTGTTTTCTTCTTGATTGCTGTATTTTTTTTTATTGTTATATTGTTGATTGATGGCCATGTATGTTTTCCTAAATAAATACACAAATCAAACCCAGTGTATTAATGTCTTGTGTAAACCAGACCATTACAGTATTCATCAAACTATTTTTTTGATTTAGCACAACAATGGAGCTCCACCAGTGACTGGACACTGGCTAACTTTTCCTCTGCAGGCAATTTTCACCTGATTCCTAAAACTACCTTTCACATACTTCTCCATCCTCAAATTAAAGGCTTGTCATTGGGAAGCAAGTACATATCTAGGACGCTGGCCAGTAAAAGCAATTCAACAAGCTTTTAAAGGATAAATACCTGGGATAAAAAGAACTTATCTTTGCCAGATGCAACCACTGCTTTATTAGGAGGAAGTGATCGTGCTTAATGGCTCATGTGATTTTAATATCATAAAGTTTGGATTGTTTTTCGCTTACATCTCTTTTCTTGTCTACCCTCTGGACTATATTATAGCATTTTCAAGATTATTTTTTTCCTAAGAGATGACTGGATCCTTACCAAGCTAAGGAGTTCAGTTTTATTCAATCAGTACAGTGGTGGGATTCAATTTTTTTTACTACCGGTTCTGTAGGCGTGATTTGGTGGGCGTGGCATGGCATGGCATGGCTTGGTGGGCATGGCAGGGGAAGGATACTGTAAAATCTCCATTCCCTCCCCATTCCAGGGGGAGGTTACTGCAAAATTCCCATTTCCTCCCGATCAGCTGGAACTCAGGAGGCAGAGAATAGATGGGGTGGGGGCAGTCAGAGGTGGTATTTACTGGTTCTCTGAACTACTCAAAATTTCTGCTACCAGTTCTCCAGAATTGGTCAGAACCTGCTGAATACCACCTCTGATTCAGTAAAAGGATTTATACAGTGTTGAATAAAGCCCATTATTATAAACTTTCCAGCATCTCCTGATATTGCTTAATCCATTATAAATGTTTAATGTTTAAACATTTAGTGTCCTGTATCAATTTTTAAGTAATAGGGTTTATTTCATTTTATCTCTTAAAACAACATTATAGGAGACTGAGAATTCATTTATGGTTGCTTGCATCTAGCTGGTTAACTGTCATTGTCAAATTATGTGATTTTATGCCTCTGGAACTTGCTTTGGCAGCTTTCTTGCTACAAACTGACAAGCGTGGTTTGGTGGGCATGACATGGCTTGGTGGGTGTGGCAAGGGAAGGATACTGTAAAATCCTCATTCCCTCCCCAATGCAGGGGAAGGTTACTGCAAAATCCTCATTTCCTCCCGAACAGCTGGGATTTGGGAGGCAGAGAATAAATGGGGGCGGGGCCAGTCAGAATTTTTACTACCAGTTCTCCAAACTTTCCACTACCAGTTCTCCAGAATTGGTCAGAACCTGCTGAAACCTACCTCTGCTTAGTAACAGTTTATGTTATTATTTAATTCTCTATCAGATTGAAATTTACAGTAAAGTGTAATGTAGTGGCAACTTCTAGATGGATTCCAGAGCCAGAACTGGAACTTTGGAAGGTATATAGTACATGTATCATGAGCAGGAGTGGGTTCTAAATTTTTTTACTACCGGTTCTGTGGGTGTGGCTTATTTTGTGGGTGTGGTTTGATGGTCATGTGACAATTCTTTAGGATTTAACAGAGGTACTGGTCTACTAGGCTTTTAACTGCTTGCAGAGCTGTACCGGTCTATTCATTTGTTTTTGGAGGCACTGGTCTACCCATTTATTTTTGCAGGCACCGGTCTACTCATTTGTTTTTGGAGGCACCGGTCTACCACCACACTGCCTTTTACCACTGATCAGCTGTAGGGCGGACCTTTGAAGCCCCGCGGCAAGAGTTTAAACAGTTTTTTTCCTTCTAGCTGATCAGCTGGGACTCAGGAAGCAGCAATAGATTGGGGGTGGGGCCAAATAAAAGGTAAGAATAATGCGGGGGGGGTGGGGGGGCAGAACTGGTTCAGTGACATCATATCGTCACCGCTACCGGCTCGGCGGAACCGGGAGTAACCGGGAGTAACCGACCACTGATCATGAGAGCTTTAGGATGAACAATGTTGTTGAAGATTTCACACTCATTTTTAAGTTAAGATTCTGTGAGCAGTTATGCATCTTGCATCTGCTGAGATTCTTAACCCAATTAAATCATTGCTTTTGTAACATATAAAGACCTCTTATAGCTCAATTGTACATACCTAGTTTCATTTCTAATGATATCTTTACCAGAATGTAATTTTTCACTTTGACTCTGTGTCTAAATACTCTGTGTACTAGTAATAAAACTGAGGGTAAAAAAAAATGGGGGTGGGAAGACATCTTTACCAAGCAGATTTTGAATTAATAGCTCAACCGTAGTCAAGACAGGAAAATAACACACTCTCCCTCTCCTTCTCTCTCCTCTCTGTTTCTCTCTGCCCCTGCCTCTGCCTCTGCCCCTGCCCCTGCCCCTGCCTCTGCGCCTCTCTCTCTCTCTCTCTCTCTCTCTCTCTCTCTCTCTCTCTCTCTCTCTCTCTCTCTCTCTCTCTCTCTCTCACACACACACACACACCCCTCTATCACATTTCTGTACCACCCTTCTCCCTCAGAGGGCGACTCTGAGTGGTATACAATGAAATGTTAAAATACATGTAAAATTTTAAAAGGTGAAGGGACAGGCTTTTAAGGCACTAAGCAGTCCCATGCGGCATGCTTTCCTGGGCCCCTCACATGAAGCTGCAGAGCCATGTCTTAATTCCTTTTTGGAAGGCCAGGGGAGGTGGGGTTCGTCTCACCTCTGGGTGAAGAATATTCCTTAGGGAAGACTTTCTTTGTAGATGTCACCAGTCACAATTCTTTAACGGATAGGGTCTGCAACATACCTTCTTTGCCTAACTGTGGCATGGGTAATGGAATGAAAATGGTTCTGTAGGTAGCTTGAACCCATGACATAAAGACATGAATAGTAGACATGGGATTTTTCTATCCTACATTTAAACAATTCACAACTTTAGATTGCCATTGAGTTTACATTTATGTAAACACAATCAAGTAGCCAGATCATTTAGTTACTGGGACACAATTAATATGTTGCTTAATGTGGAATGGAAACGAAGATATATGCTACTGTAGCAGGCATCCTATTTAGGCTTTGAGTTGTCCACACAGACATAAAAGATAAATACTACTATTAGTAATTATTGTACACAAGGGAACAGGGTGTACACAAGGGAACAGGGTGCAGGGTTCATAGCTAAAGAGTGCAATTCAAAAACTATTATATTATGAGTAATGGCATCACACGAATAAGGTTAATTTAAGAAGGTTTTTCCTCCCCATACTAATAGCCAATCAGCTGTAGTCTTGGCAAGAAAACCCAGTATAGAAAAATAGGCTGTAGACATTTGTTGAAGGTCATGCTAACACAAATAAACCATACATATCCATTTTATTTAAATCGTTTTAGCTATAAAAGTTATGATAACATCTTAGGCCCCAGGCAGTATAATATTTACATTTCCCTGCTCAAAATAGTCAAAGACAAAAGGCACAGGGATACCACATGCTGGGGTGAATCCTTCTGCAAACCTACATCAGAAGAGACCAACTACTATTACTTTGAAAGGGATGCCTTTATATTCAACAACAGCCCTTCCAAATTGTATTTTCCTCACAGCACATATGTATAGAATGCTTGTTGATAATGGTAAACAGTCTCCTTCACACATGATCATGATGTACAGTAGTAATGCTTATGATACATTTAAAATAATTAATACTTACAATTAACATTTAACATTCACGAGGGAAATGCTTTCTCTTTCTGATGAACAAAATTCCTTGACCCAAGAGAATATCATAAGATCCATTTTCCTAACATTGTGTGAGCTGAAATGCAGGTTATCAGTTAAAATTAGAAGCTGTTGTTATAGAAAGGATTAATAAAGAATGAAGAGAGGCATTGAATTAAAGATGAAAGTGGATATTGGAATGAAACTGGAAGGAACAATGTGTCAAAGATGGTCTCAAGAATAAGGACAAGCTCAGGTTAAGAGCATTCACTCAACAATATGTGGGCTCTGATCAAAAAGCTTGAGCACTTTAACTACCAAGCTTGTGAACTGTTTAAGAGGAATAGAAAAACATTTTTTTAATAGGCCCTTAAATATAAATTTAAAAAATCCTAAGGCAACAGAGAAAAAAAATAAGTGAAATCACAACCTTTAACAGGAGAGCAAATGGCAAAAAACAAGGAACTGACAACTATGAAGTTAGGGAGACACCCCATAGAAATGGGAAGAGATTAATAGAAAATCAGAGCCAGCTACATGGCAGGCTTCCAAACTGTATTAACTTGGTTTGCAATGGGCTCACCAGGAAAATAGGAAAGTCTAATGTCAAAAGGGGAGATCAAGCAGGTGTACAAAGGAATGGTCATCACATGATGGATATACATCAAGTCCCTCAGCCCATTCCTATGTCCCCAAAGGCAAGGTTTTCTTTTAAAGACCAAACAACATGTGAACTCTTCTGCAGTAGTGGTATAAGCAAATTTTTCATTGTTTCTTTAGTAGCTGATTTAACCAGCAGAGACAGAGAGAAAGGGGAACAGTTTCATTATTACCATCGTAATATCGCAACTCTATAGTAATAGATTAAGAGATTAATCAAGTGAATATGATTAGTAGTGTCCTGTTTTCAAGATCATGTCAAGATTATTATATACTCTATTTATTATATTTAAATTTACTGTGTATTTGTTAATCTATTTATACAAATATTCCATTTTTTAATTTATGTTTAATATTTTTTTTCTATTTACGTACTTGATTATTCTCTAATAGTTTTTATCAACATGCAAGTACTTAACTAGAGGCATACAAATCAGCAGGCAAAACATAAAATTGAATGTATCAAGGAAATAGGTGGCCATTCTCTAGGGTTGTATGTATCACTGAACTGATAGATTGATGTTGGAACTTATCTGTAATGCAGAGGGAGTCACATGTTTATTTCAATTGAATAAGAAGTATGAACAGCTCCATCTCACCCAAATTTAATCATCATTAAACTACTCATGATGGTTCCTTCACTAGAGGCTTAATAGTCTTGGATATTCTCATGTATATTACGCTACATAATTGGTGCCTGGCTATTAATTGATATACAACTAGATCTTGAGGTTTCAAATGCATAAATATGAATCTAATATGTTCAAACAATGCACAGAAATAGCAGCTAGTACTTTCTTTGTCAAGGAAAATATTTACCATATATTCCAGTTAGATGAAACTTAGCCACTGAACAGCTGATAGAAGAGGACTGAAGACTGGGAAATCACTATAGAAGTCCTTGCAGTTTTCTAAAGGGCACTTTCAACTGACAGTAACCAAAATAAAACAGAGAGGAGAGGTGTAGCCTTGAGTATGCTGTAAAACATAGTGCTTGAGAACACAACTGTATCAGAATATTTGCAGGCCAAGACATAATATATTTATTTTTTGTACCGTGAAAAAGCACTAAAGGACAGTACAGCCTTCAATCTCATTTGTTTACCAAACTCTTCATTCCATAAGAAAGCTAAAAGCTGCAGTGTATGATATTAATAACTTAAAGGTGTTGATCGTCAATTATAAGAATTAAGGTCATGGCTAACAGAATTGTAAGGAATATATTGCATCTAATTCTATACTTCTGAAATGAAATAATATTCAATAATAATCAAACTCATTATCTAATATAATAGCTAACCCAGTGGTGGGTTCCTCCCGGTTTGGCCGAGCCGGTAGCAGTGACGATATGACGTCACCGAACCGGTTCTGCCCTCCCGCCCCCCCCCGCATTATTCTTACCTTTTATTTGGCTACACCCCCAATCTATTGCTTCCTCCTGAGTCCCAGATGATCGGCTAGAAGGAAAAAGCTGTTTAAACTCTTGCTGCGGGGCTTCAAAGGGCCACCCTAGAGCTGATCAGTGTTAAAAGGCAGTGTGGTGGTAGACTAGTGCCTCCAAAAACAAATGAGTAGACCAGTGCCTGCAAAAATAAATGGGTAGACCAGTGCCTCCAAAAACAAATGAGTAGACCGGTGCCTACAAAAATAAATGGGTAGATCAGTGCCTCCAAAAACAAATGAGTAGACCGGTGCCTGCAAAAATAAATGGGTAGATCAGTGCCTCCAAAAACAAATGAGTAGACCTGCAAAAATAAATGGGTAGACCAATGCCTCCAAAAACAAATGAGTAGACCGGTGCCTCCAAAAACAAATGAGTAGACCGGTACAGCTCTGCAAGCAGTTAAAAGCCTGGTAGACCAGTACCTCTGCTAAATCCTAAAGAATTGTCACATGACCATCAAGCCACGCCCACAAAATAAGCCACACCCACAGAACTGGTAGTAAAAAATTTTAGAACCCACCCCTGAGCTAACCTATTTGTGAATGGATAAAAATCTTTCCATGAGTAGTAAGGGAGGTACTTTTCAATTTAATGATTAAAAGACATGTAAACATGAGTAATGTCAGCTTAACATGAAATGTCAATCTTTTTTCATTACAAAAATGATAACCACATGACCATGATTTGCTACTGCACTTCCACATTCTCCATTAACTCCATGTTTCCAGTTGGGAAACATGGAAATGACAATCCTATGACCTACGCAGTGGTTGTAAATGCAAGGATTGGTTGTTTTCTTTTATACTGTCGTAACTTTGAATGGTTGCTAAACAAGGCAGTCAGTAAGCAAGGACTGACTACCTGTATATGTCCTCAGAAATTGAACTATTTCTATTCAAAATTTCCACCTTTTGAAAGTAATTAAGTAACATGGGCACTTATTTACCTTTTCTAAAATTTGATTGTTGGTGCACTGTATCCTTTCAGTTTGTCACTGAATGACATATTCATTTGTTCACATTTATTACCAGCATGGTAAATTCACAGAGTAACAGTCATGTAACTTATCAATGAGTTTTGTGTGATAACTACAAAGTACATCCCTGAAGTTATGGTCTAACATTAGCTACAGAAAAGCACCAATGAAAATAAACCTTACGTGGTGCTCCAAAATCCTTAGCAAAAATGAAGAACAAAAGAGAAGGTGGAATCTTGGTGACGGTAATGAAGATTTTAAAAGAAATATATGTGAGAGAGTCCATTCTCATAAGTTCAGAAGGATGCAGCCTGATTCCATGGATGACAGAGAATAATGAACTCCTATTCAAAATGCAGGATTACACATACACACAAGATAAGGAAAAGACTGTCCCCAGTGTGACAATCCCATGTTTAACAATTTGAAGTTAAGTACTCTACCTACACAACTCTGTAGCTTTCCACAGAGAGAAATAATTACTTATTTAAATCAAGAAAAATAGTATTTCCTTGTCCTACCACTGGCACAAAAACTTGTCAAAATACCAGTAATACTTCTTCCTGCTGTCTTCTTAATGGACTGTCCCTCTAAAATTCTAGCTGTTTTTTGGATGTCAAAGGCACAAAAATCCTTAACTTTAACCCTGAACCTTAACCATGTTTTAAAGCCTGGAGGAAGGATGTTTGAAGTATTCTCTCTGTATAAGAAAAAGAGTTAACTTTCTCTTGAAAGAAGATGAGGCCTAGCTTTAGCCTGAGGGACAAACTCAGCCAGATCTGCCTCCTTTTTAATCCTTTAAGTCAACTCCATCAATAGCTGTTTCCATAAACATTCCAAGAGACCATTATCTAGGAAAACTCAATTTGCAGTGACCTTTAAATGGACTCTGGCCTTTCATTTAAATTGAGTATGCCATTTAATTAAACTCTTAAACGATTACTGTAAATCAATGCTTTGCTATTTTCTAATTGAAAAGCAATTCCCCATTTCAAGCATTGACTGCTTTATTGTGTTGGGCACCATTTTTGGAATGATAAAATATGACTTTCACAATGCAACAAAAGCTATGACAAGGGAGTAAAAAAAAAGGCCCGTCTCTAGTCCCATATTTGCTTAGATTGATCAGCTGATGCATTATGTGGTTCAATTCCTGCATCAGGATCTCCTATGTGTGTGCATGTGTGTTCTGTGTGAGAGAAAAAAGAGTGAAAAAGGGAAAATACTACTACTGATTGTGAGAATCACAAAGATAATCTTTCAGATAATCTCTTTTTCTTCCTCCTCCCTCTCCTTTTTCTGGCTCAGCTCTGGAAGAAACTGGAGTTCTGGGTACATGCTAGGTAGACACACATATCAACTGGTATAGCCACCTTCTTAAGACAAGTCCCAAAAAGTTAGTCTAAGACAGGGGTGTCAAACTTGTGGTGTCACGTCATCACGTCATGTATCACAACTTTTTCCCCTTCGCTAAACCAAGGGTGGGCATGGCCAGTGCACGAGTTTGACACCCCTGGTCTAAGGATGGGAAGAGCATTTCCTGGTTCAGTTCATTAGTTAAACTTACATATACTGTAGAAGGGAAATGTAGTACTCCTTCCTCTGATTTTTCTCTTTCTAATAGCTCTATGAGGTAAATTGGGTTGAGAGATTCCCATAACATCTTATCTTCATTCATGTATTTTTGCAATGTTCCTCTTGTAGATGGACAGCTATGTAATTTGTTTAATGAATATTTGTTTTTGGTCTGAAGACAGTGTAAACATTAAATAGTCACAAAGCTAACACGAGTTGGAGGAAACGGCTTATATCTTACACAGGCTCTGTTTTAATCTACTTTATTCATCTATTCCATTGATTTTATGGAGCATGCATTGCAGAATCCAACAGGTTAAAACATGTAAAACATCTTAGGTAGCAATTTAATTATAAATATGCTTATGGCAAGAGTGAAATGTTTTAAAGCAAACATTGTAGGCAAATTGACAGATATATTTTTTAAAATCTGTTTCAAAGATTTTTTTTTCAAAGATTGAGCTTTATCTCTGTATAACTTAGACCAACAGACAGACTTTCAGTTCATCAATTTGGTTTTGATCATTTCCGTATTGTCTATATTATAAATATAGTTATTTTCCATTATGTTGAACCATTCTTAAACAGAAAAGGAAAGCATAAATGCAAACCAAAGTTATAAACATGCAGCAGCTCTTTTCAACACTGAATAGTCATCTTTTTTTGCTGCCCCCACTCTTCCAATATTTTTATTATATAATTCAGAAGCATACACCAAAGTTCCTAACATACCAGTTTTATTAAGACTCAGCTGATTTTATTAGGGAGTGAAAACATAGATATTATACCAATCTTAGTACTGTCATTTCTTAGAATTGTGACCACAAAAGAGCTGAATAGAGGCTCTCTGAATATTAGAGCATAAAATATATTTTACACAGTCAGATATAATAAACCTTTAGGTTTGCAACCACAGTATAGCTAGCTTCATAATGGCTACAATGACCACAAAAGACACACTGGAGACTCATTCCATCTTCTTTGCCCAGTCCCATGACTCCAGTCATTTTTCAGTTTTATAATGACAATGCATGATCTGCTTCTGTTGATGGCTGCAACTATGAAGCCATTATAAATGCCTCCTCTTAAGCTCTTTGCTAGTAAAATATTGCTAGGTATTAAGGATCAACTGAGGTAGCAATTTTTTTAAAAAAAAAAATCTATTAAGTTACTTTCAATTTGGTTTACAGCAGCTACCGAATTAACTTTTCTCTCTATAACACTGAGCTGAAATTTAAATAATTGCTACTATCAATTATTTCCTTCACAATTTATTCAGGGGTGGTATTCACATACTTTCACTACCAGTTCACAAATGTGAGCACGTGCATGCACAGAGCATCAAAAACAGGACATGATGACATCTGGGTGGGTGGGCGGAGCCTCCCACAGCCACCACTACCAGTTCGCCCAAACTGGATAGAACTGGCTGAATACCACCACTGAATTTGTTCAATATACAGAATAAGTTTGGTGCTTTCTTTTGGAGTTTGCATGAATGCCGTGGATAACCATTTGTAGCCATAACATACCGTATTTTTCGGAGTATAAAACGCACCTACCTTTTTTGGTGAGTAAAAGAAGAAAAAGAAATCCCCCTCTGCCTCTGAGCAATTTTGCCTCGTTGCAGCAAACAGCAAACAGCCTGCTTTACTTTCATTTTCATTTTCAGCATAGCTTGATTAGCACAAGGAAAAAAAAAAATCTGCTCCAGCAATTTATCTCTTTGCAGCAAGCAGCAGAGCCCTGCGCAAAACATCTGAGAGCAAATCAGCTAAGGGTCGGCAGGCCGATCCAATCAACTTGTGCTAACTAGGCTGTGCTGAAGCTGAAAGGAGCTGTTTTTTCTTGCTGTTTGCTGGCAAGGAGGTAACTGCTGCAAGGCAGAGGCCAAAGGGTGGGGGCCAGTGGGTGGGCGGGGCTACATTTGGTGTATAAGACACACCTAAATTTTCACCCCCTTTTAGGGGGGGAAAAAGGTGTGTCTTTTACTCCGAAAAATACGGTAATTGTAACTGTGACTCAGCTCCTATTCAAGCAACATCTGCATAGAAACCCTTTTCTTTTTCTGTATTGCAATGAGGAACAACGTACTATGCTGCAAATTGACCCACCCAATAGATTTTTATTAAACAGTTGCTATCAAATATTGTGTGTGTGCATATATGTGTGTACAGTACATGTGTATCACCATCCTATTCTTTACAGCTCAGTGGACATCATGCCCATGTGATGACCAAAGAAGGGAGACTCATTATGATACAGATTTGGAAAGTACATTTAGCATGGTCAGATTGTACAACATTTGCAATCAAGGTCCAAATCTTGATTGCAAACTTCAAAACTAGATTCCAGGCTTTGCACAATATGTCTTAAATCAAAGTTAAATGTGCCTGCGATTGCTTAGAAGAACAATCTAAGTAAAAGTTTATGAGAAGAGTCATTGGGTAACATTTGGGAGGTGCAACACATCTTTATGGTTAGAAGGTGACTGGGTGTAAACCAGATTTCTGTTCTTTGCAGATTATTGTGAAATGTGTAACTGTGAGGAAAAAATATTGTGCTGTAGTTATTTCAGATAAAGTGAATAGAGTTTAATAACTGAAAGGAGTTGGAGATTGATAAATGCGATAAAAGGGGTACATGGTGGAAGTAAACGCAAGTGGGAATGCAATGTTTAGCAAACATTGCATTCCCATTTGCGTTTACTTCCATTATGTACCACTTTATCACATTTAGCGAACATTAAGACAAGAATGCATGATGTTCCCTTAGAGTATTTTTTTTGCTCTATGGATATATGTATAAGAAATATTTTTGGTGACATTAGAGATATGTTGATTACATTCATGTTCTTTTCCATGCACATGATCTTTATTGTTGGCTGAGAATCTGAACAATTTATAAGGAATATTAGACTATTTGATGCAATATGTAGCATAGGTCTGAACAGTAAGACCAAGGTACAGGACAAGGAAAAGAAGGGAACATCGTAAGTTGTATACATAACTGACAAAAAAGAAAAAAAAACGAAACGACAAAAAAGAAAAATAAAAGGAATTTTTCAAATGAAAAGTGTGAGGAAAATTGATCAAAACAAACATGTGTAAGAGCATGTTTTCCTTCTGAAATGGAAGTGAGAACCTGGTACACACTGGGAATTGGTACTTAAGAAGTGTGAATCCTAAAGAGATAAAATAGGAATGGGACCTCAGTAAGTGTGGACTGAGTACAGAAGTGTGAAAGAAGTACACTAAAGTGGTTTGATGATCTAAATGGAGGTTTAAACATAAACTAAATATATAAATATATGAAGGAAGAGACAATCAATTTGGAGAAAGGAACATTTTCTGGTTGGATGAACTTACAGAGATCCTCAGCAGGAGAAGAGAGAAGCTTGAAGGGAAAAAAAAGCAATGTGTGAAATTGGCATATGGATATGATGGAAGCAGAGATACTTTTCAATAATAGAAAGATATAAAGAAGCATATTGTATGCTATTGTACATATTTCCTTTTATCTTCTGTCTTTAATGGGGAAGGGGCTTTGGGGTTTATTGTCCTTGGTCTTTTTTGTGTTTTACATAACATTTACTCTGAAAGATAATAGTAAGTATGTATGTACAAAGTCATCTATTTTTATCTGTGAATGAGACACAATATTATTAACCTTAGCATAGAAGAATGCACATTATACTACCTTGGCAGGAATCAGAACAAAAGACTGAGCATTCAGTAATCTTCCGTGATGATTTTAAAAGATATCAATTATATATTGATGCCTGTAATTTAGAGGTTTAGGTTGCCTCCTTTGCCCTTCACCTACTTTTTTCATGTTCATACATCACCAAAATTAACATTCAGCTTTGTAGGTATAAAAGTACCGTGCTTCTCTTTATTTCTATATTCTAACTATAGGGAGGCAGAACAAGTCCAAGAAATCTCTCACAAATCTATTACATTCTTAATTTAAAACTGTGGGAATTTGTTCCTAATTCAAAGTGATTAATTTTGCTTCCAGAAAAATCATGTATGATAGAACTGGATCATGCGGTTATTAAGACTGTTAACTGACTGAATCTGTATAAATTCAGTGCTGCCTTATTGTGTTTACACAGTAAAGAAATAGTACCAAGAACTCACATAATATCTCATAAAAGGAAGCTTGTCAAAGAATTGCTGCAATTCCAAGTGTTGGACAATGCTTATTTGTTCTCAGCTGGACGAGGAAAAATGCCTGCTCTGAATAGAGCTTTATAGCTCTGAAATTCTACGCAGCCCCACAGAGAGAGAGACCAGTGTGCAAAATTTTCTTCAGAATCCAATCTTTTGCTTAGTACATTTGTGCACACAGTATGTGTGTTTTTCTGCTGCCATGGATATGCCATCCTCTTTTTCTGGCCAACCGTTGCTAAGTCATGAATGGATAGAATATTTCCTTTTCTCACACAGTGACCAGGATGTGAGCCAACACACAATCTAAAGACACAGTGTTCTCAGTCAAGACCTGTTGTAGATAGAAGTGGCACGCAGCCATGCCGGCCTCAGAGCCTCAATCTTTACTAAATAACTAGCCTATTTTCTCAGTCAAAGAAAGGGAGGAAGTGAAAGGAGGGGGACATATGGGAGAGGATCTAAATTCTTAGTTTCCCTACTCTGGGGTATTGTTTTGTTCTTAATCCTGCTCCAAAAACTGGAATGCAGAACATTTAGGACGTGTATGTGAATCTAAGAACCTGACCTTTAACTGGCATATTAGCATCCATCAAACTATTAAATATTATTGGTTATAAATAACAGAATTAGAAAGGGGAGGGTGATAAGGCTTTTATCTGCTAGGGAAGCAAACAAATTTTTAAAAAGACATTTAAGGAATTAGTTATACTTTTTTAAATAACCAATGACATTCATCTTTTGTTTGAATGGCTTCATATTCAAGGACAGATCATTAATTCTGTTTAAGCTTTTGTCATTAAGTCTAAATACTTCTACATATATATATCTAGACTGCATTCTTCTCCAGGAAGTACTTTTTAACCAGGGTTAAGCATTAAGGAAAGTATTATTAACCAGACAAAGAAATAAAGGAATGAATTATATTTGTTTCTTTTTAAAAACAAAATTAAGTAGCTCAAGATTTAATTTACCTGTATAAGCCTGATGATCTGACAAACTGGCAAACTGATCACTTTTTTGCTCAACGGATAATACTTTATTTAAATAAGTTTATTTGCTGATGAATAAACGAGGATTACCATTTTCTTTTTCAATTGCTTTATATAGTTCTTAGGGTTAGAACAGTTATGCAACTGGACCTAGCAGCTCAGGTTCCTGTAGGCTAAGAAATTATTTTTGAGCTTGATTTCATATATACAGTTATATATCATTTATTAATTTCAGGATGCCCAAAGTTTCTTTAAACTCTGTCCTCCTACAACACATTTCATGCTAGCTCAAGAGGTCTCACAATTCTGAAGAATGGCTCTTAACAGACTACAGGAGGCTACAGTGGCAAACCAAACCAAACATCAGAGCATCAGCTCCTGGTGTATCATTGAATTCAAGCATTTGTTTGGCATTGGAAATAGCCATATGCACAGTATATCTACATTTGTAACTCTTTCCCATTTATCCTGTCAAGTGTCTGGGAAATCAGAAGGTCCAGGCAGTTCAAATAAATATAAAATTCATTATAAGTTTAAGCTCTCTACAAGAATCTGAACTACTAATGGTCAAAACAAATTGGCAGTAGATAAGAGTCAAAGGAATTTAGGTTGAGCTGGACTTAGCTCTCTTGTGGGCATGAAGGGATTCATGACTGATGACACGTTTGACCCTTCCCTCGGGCTTAGTCTGGTCATCTCCTACATATCCATACCCCAACACTAACTGAATTGAAACATATTTGGGCAAAAATGTGGTTCTTTTAGTATTATTCTAGACAGTTTTAAAGTTAAATGTATCAATATTTATGAGGTGGGGTATATATGATATCTGAAAATGGGGTAGGGAAGAACACTGAAAATGTGAATCTTTCATGAACTCATATTTATTAACTTCTGCCAAGTAGAGTGGAATAATAAGTTCTATCAACAAGGAACAGAAATATGTAGCCTTTGGCATTGGCATGAATAGAATTCTTATTTAATTTACAAAAAGGTATAGCATGGAGATTCTGAACCAGCTTACAGCAGCGTTTCTTAAAGTGTGGTTCTAGGGCCCCTGGGGTTCCCCCAAGACACTCTCAGGGGTCTTCAAAATCAAAATAATTTGCCAGCCTATGTTGAAAAATAATACAGTATTAAAGCGGCATCAAACAGTTGTGAGAAGCAGTAACAGCAGCAAATGTGTCAATTTTAATATTTAATATACTACATATCAATAAATATAACGAACAAAAGCTCTTTTGGGGTCCTCTATAATTTTTAAAAGTGGGAAGTGGTCCTAAGAGAAAAATATTTAAAAATCACTAGCCTAGAGATGAAGCATTAGAAGAGATGTCCAGAGTTACTGAGAAATGATTCACAATGAGTCTGACTGTACATTGATAAGAGCCCATGGTGGTAATAGCCAAGTATTAATATTTCTCCATCTTTATTGCATTCATTGATAGCCATCCAACAGTCCATTTTATCCCTGTTAGGCAGGAAAAGGCCATAGGACTATCTCCAGGTCTGCTGTAAGGAATATTCTGGCTATTTGGCAAATAAAGTTCCAAAGATCTGTACCAAGTTGGATTCTCATTGGGCAGGTTTGACCAAGATGCCAAGGACTCAGTCTGGTGGTGTAATTTGGGATGAGTATGAGTTGGTGACTCTTATGTAAATAGAAGGGGTTCTCCACAATGCTAATTTGGCCACTTGTTTATCAGACCCAAATCCTCCTGAATCACTAAGATGGCCGGTATGTGTGTGTGTGTGTGTGTGTGTGTGTGAGAGAGAGAGAGAGAGAGAGAGAGAGAGAGAGAGAGAGAGAGGGAGGGAGAGAGGGAGGGAGGGAGAGGGAGAGGGGGAGGGAGGGGAGAGAGAGAGAGAGAGGGAGGGAGAGAGACCTGTAGTTGGTGGTACTTTCTGCCTTGAAGGAATCAGGAGTATGCCCCTTTCTCAAGGGATTATCCTTGGATTCAACTATGTCAGACAACTATTGCCCTGCCTCCAACTTTTCCTTTTTTAAGGAATGTTGCTGAGAAGGTGGTTGGCTTATAATTGCAAAGGACCTGTGAGGAAGTATAGTATTTTAAGCCATTTAAGTTGGGTTTCAGGCCAGGATCCAGTGCAAAGATAGCCTTAGTTTCCCTAGCTGATGACCTGTGGTGGAGCCATGAAGGAGGTGGTACATTTTATTTATTTATTTATTAGATTTCTATACCGCCCTACTCCCGAAGGACTCAGGGCGGTGCACAGCCAAACAATAAAAACACATACAATACAAAATTTAAAAAATAGAATAAAATCAGATTAAATAATTTTGGCCCCGACAAATTTAAAACCCCAAACTTTTAAAACCAATTTAAAATTAAATATATAAAATACTAAAAGATATTTAAAATTTTAAAAATCTTTTATAAAAGAGGGGGAAAATTAGGCCAGGCCGCCTGGTGAAATAGTAAGGTCTTTAAGGCGCGGCGGAAGGTACGCAGATCCGGGATCCTCCGTATCTCTGGCGGGAGCTCGTTCCAGATAGTAGGTGCCCCCACAGAGAAGGCTCTCCCCCTGGGGGCCGCCAGTCGGCATTGTTTGGCTGACGGCACCCGGAGGAGTCCCTCTCTATGAGAGCGTACCGGCCGGTGGGAGGCTATTGGTGGTAGTAGGCGGTCCCGCAAGTACCCGGGTCCTAAGCCATGGAGCACTTTAAAGGTGGTTCATCTTTAAAGGACATTCATCTTTGTACTCCAGTCTCAGCAACTTTTAATGCTACTAATCATGGCAACCTTTGGAATTGGTTCTGGAAGTTGAGAATTTGAGACTGGCTCCAATTGGTATTGGCTGAGGAAAGAGATAGGTCACTTCTTAGGCCTTTCCTTTGTGGGGGTGCCATAAAGTTTTTTGCTTTTGCCACACTTGTTCAAAATCTACATGAAGCCAGTATGAGATCATCTAGTTTGGGCTCCAGTATCATCAATATACAGATGATATCCAGTTATATTTTTTGACCTCAGGCTGCTTAAATCCTATCTGTATATCGTATCTTTTTTTTGTCAATATTCCATTTCCTTGTATAATTTTTTTTCTTATCTTAATAGAATTGTCTCATTGACTGAATAGATATCCTAGTGCCTAGCTGGACAGTTAATTTTCCATTCACACATTATTAGCTGTGCACTAATGAACTAGAAATTAATAAACTATGAATGAATAAATTGTGGATTACTTGTGTTACTGAACGTATTGCAAAATTCAAATTGCATGGCTCTCCAGAGAACCTGATATGCATATTAATTTTTTTTTTTTAAAAAAGTAGTTCTCATTTAGTTTGGGAGTCTGAAAAGCTATTTCTCTTTTCACTATATGCACACCGAAAAACTTGGTGATGAGTAGTTTCAGGAGATGGATGTAGGTATAAGATACCTTGATCCCTTTGCTTTTTGATAAATTATAGTAATGAGCTTATGTTGCTTTTTATAACACCAACAATTTATTTATTAAACATATTTCTATGCCACAAAATCAAAACAGGGAGATTCATATAGAAAGCATGTTGTACTACTATCAGTTTTGTGGGGTTGGAGTAGGGCTCCTTCAGAGCAAGACAAGATAAATAAGAATTCAATTACATTCTTCTTCCTGCAATATGTTTTTCACATCTGATTGCTTTATTCTTGTGGCTTCTGTTTAATAAATATACATGTTAAATGTATTCACATTTCACATTATGTCTGTATGTATATAAAACATTTAACCCTGCTTTCTAATCAAACTTTTATTACTCCTGCTCCTCCTCCTGCTCCCCCCTAACAACAACAACAACAACAACACCTGCCACGTAACACCTCTGGACTTAACAATTGTTGATAAGAAAGACAAAAAAGTCTGGATAGTGGATGTGGCAGTGTCTGGAGACAGTAGAATAGAAGATAAAGGACTGGAGAAGATCACAAAACACAAACAGCTACAAATAGAAATGGAATGAATGTGGCAAAGGCAAGCAAGGATAGTACCAATAGTAATAGGTGCTTTGGGTACAATCGCAAAACAATTGGAGCACCACTTAAACACCATTGGCACTGAAAATTCGGCATCAGTCAATTGCAGAAGGTGACTGTACTGAGGACAGCTTCCATCCACCGATGATATCTGTAATATCATCAAACATCCAGATTTGCCTATCCCAGGTCCTTGGTAAGGACTCGATAGTAGACAAAAATGCCAAATCCAGTCTGAACATCTGGCTGACTGTGCGATGAATAACAACAACAACAACAACAACAACAACAACAACAACAACAACAACAACAGGAAGTTAGAATCTCAACCATTATTTCCTGGTTATGTAATTCTCATAGGTACCAGTTTAAATGGAAACAGTTGAAGGATCAGAGGCAGAGTCGATGCAGAAGATCTACTTTCTATCCTTCCTGTTATGCATCTCATGGCAGCCATATTGGACATGGGAGGAGCCAGCTTCACCTGCACAGGTGTTTGATACAATTATGAAATTGGATGATCCTTGAGACAAAATTACTTTATCAAAAGAGCTGATGGAGCACGATTACTAACCTTCATTTGAAAGGCCATTAAATGGAGGCTCACACTTTTGTTTTCCTTTCAAAATGAATCCACACTGATCTATTCAAAACTAAGCCGGTGTACTGTGATGGTTAAGATGCTGAACTAGAACTGGGGAGAGTCGGTTTCAAATCCATTGCCAGCCATCAATTCTAGAGTGGTAATCGTAAGGTAAAATTGGAAGAGACACATGTGTGTTACTTTGAGCATCTAGAAGGATAAATAAATAACAGATTGACGGGGCAGTTAAGAATTACATTTCAACCTTTTGTTCTCCCCTCCTCAACTGTATATCCAGTTCTCAACAATTTAAATACATTCCACCAATTTGATCAAGAAATACAACAGTTTGAATCATTCTGAAATCACCTAAGAGCATGACATGTTGGCCTTATGTCCTCGAAATGGTGAAATTGTTTGCAAGCCAAACAACACTTCTCTTGAGTTCTAATATGGAATCTGATCCTGAAGACAAATATAATTGAACCCGAGGGTGGAACAAATAGATGTAAAAATCCATGTAGTTACTGGAATGACGGCATAGGTTCCTCAATTTATTACACTGATCTACTTCCCAGGACTGGCTTCCATGGCAGGATAACTATTTTAACTTGCTGATAATGAAGAGAGGAAAAAGATTACACATTTCAAAAATATATGTCCCAAGTAAGGAAGGGATGGTATTTTGCTTTTTAAATCATCCACATCCTTGCAAAAAAACACACACTGCTCTAAACTATATTGTGGCACCAGCTGATTGTCTGCAGGGACTGGGGAAATAAAATAAATGGAAATACGAAAGGGAACTTTTCTCACTTTCTGAAAGAGATGAAAAAGCAATGCTTTCAAAGCATTTTACTTTTTTTTTTGTTAACTGGAGCAGCATCTGAAACAATATAGTCTGTATGCACCTAAGAATTACATTTCTCCCTGAATAAAATGTCAATTTCCATATGCAATGCAATGCATATTTACATGTATTATTGTAGCTTTAAACAGAACTGTGGAAAGCTTTGTCAAAGCAGTTAAATGACGGTAAAGATTGGTCAATACAAATGGAGCATATTATATGAAATACTGCGCTTATTATGTGAACTATTCATATGTATAAGCACTAGGTGATGCACGATGACATTTACAGATATTCTAAGTGATTTGCTTCACTGTGAACATCTTCAGAGCTCTGCTTTAGGCTAGGCTGGACAAGTTTTATTAAATATGACAAGTAACTGTGATAATTATATTTAATTTGATTTAATTAAAAGGACACCAAATTTAATCACAACCTTGCATATTTGGGGAAGGTTTCTCCGAGTATGCCATTCAAAAACTGAAAATGGTCCTCAGCCCCAGTAAAATAGCACATCATTAATTTAGGGCCATTAGAAAGGGAGGGGATTGAGGGGGAGGGACTCCAAGAATTAGAAAAAATATCATGACCATGATTTTAGACCCAAATTCCAGGGAAAGTCTGCAATGCACTGAAAATTCCAAAAGGCTGGTGACTTAGAGCAGAGTTGGACCACAATTCCCATTTCTTCCAACCATCATGGTGCTCTGCTGACTGGAAATGGAGAAGGCTGAACCCCCCACCCAGGCAGCTTCTACCAGTTGCCTGGTTTCGAATATTTAATAATTAACCAGGAGAGCCAGTGGAATACTGTTTGCTATTTTAGCCAAGATCTGCAAAAGATCATTCATTTATGTTTACTGACAGCATAGTTTCTAGACATCCTGTGAAATTTATTTTCTGCCTGATACTTAGGGATCTTCAATGCTATTATCGCCTCATTTAAAAGTCTTTTTTTTTCTTACAGTCTCCGAAATTCCAACCGTCCTTCACCTGCTTATCAGTTCCAACTATATCTAGTATTTTCCTCTGACCCCTTAGCCCAGTGATGGCTAACCTTTTCTGGACTGAATGCTCAAAGCATGCATGTGCCCAAGCCCCCAAAATGCAATGTGCACGTGGCCCCCATGCATGCACCCCACCCCCGTGCATTCGCATGCGCCCCCTGCACACGCCCCACCCCCTGCACATGCACGGCAGAGACCTGAAGACGAGCTGGCTGGTGGGAGGCATGTGTGCATGCACAGTTTGGAGAAAGAGTCTTACCTGTGAGATTCTGGAGGTCAAAGAAGTATTGCAGCTAGCAATTTATCAGGATGGTCTCAGAAATAGAAGGACTTCAATGTGATACTTCAAACCACCCAAAGCTTTTCCAAAAATGCTTTAGATTTGTTTAATATAGAAAGAAGAAATTGTATAAAAGTAAATGAAAGAGCAATATTAATCTAACTAATCTGAACAAGCATAGTTGGAAACGCCTCATTAAGCATCATGAATAATGAAGTATTACTTTCGCCTCACATCCTCCTGAAAGGATTCAGTCCTCTATAAATATTATTAAGTTCTTTACATTTTATTATATGCATTATTGGCAGAATTATTCTAGGCAATTGTAGCCGAATAAAGTCAGAATTATTCTTACAAAATATAATTCTGACCAAACATTTAATGTAAACAACGCAGAGACACCATGGTTTCTGTATAACAAAGAGTTGATCAGCGCAATCAGCTTTCCCCGGTGTGAGTAAAGAACACTGGCCATTGTTTCTGCTTGGGGGCAGAAATAACAGAATAATAGAGTTGGAAGGAATCTTGGAGGTCTTCTAGTCCAACCTCTGCTGAAGCAGGAGCCCTATTCCATTTTGGGCAAATGGCTGTCCAATCTCTTCTTGAAAATGTCCAGTCATGGAGTACCCACAACTTTGGGAGGCAAGTTATTCATTGTTTAATTGTTCTCTCTATCAGAAAACTTTTCCTTACTTCTAGGTTGGATTTCTCTTTGATAAGCTTCCATCCGTTAGTTCTTGTCCTGCCTTCAGGTGCTTTGGAAAATAGGTTGACCTCCTCTTATCTGTGATAACCCCTCAAATTGGGGTTATCACTACCATGTCACCCCAGCTCTTCTCTTTGTTAGACTAGACATACAATTGTTCCCACAATTGTTCATCGTACAGTTTAGTCTCAAGTCCCCTAATCAACCAGTCTCCTAATCATTACATCATCTCCTAGATTCAGCCACCTGGAAGGCAGCCATTATCTTTTATTTATTTATTTATTTATTTTTCACTATTCGTCTGATTTATGCCAACTCAAGCAATGATCCTAAGCTTAACTGCTGTGATTCATTTTACTATAGACAAACATCCCCAAACTCCACTGACTACTGTAAATGGTGGCAAGAATAAACTCTTCCCTAGGGTCATTGCCCTTCTAAGGCCATTTTTTTAAAACGTTTGTCAGTGGAATGGTAAGAAGATGGATGTACTTCACTGATGTACATGGTGGCAATATCCAATCTCTCTTACAGATATATTCAGTGTGGCTGCTGCATGGTTGCAAGTGTTTGGGTGAACCCTTAGCTCTGATCGCTGGCTGGGCCCGCCCACCTGCCCTTGTTCTATGCTATCCATTTATAATTTATTTTCTGGCTCATTGGCTGGCTCAGCTGCATTCGACGACGCCCCTGCTGTTCTCACCGGAGCTGCCTGTGCTGATTAGGAGCCTGTTTGAAGCTCCGTTTCTCTCCCAAAGGGGCGTGTGCTCACAACCAGCGAACCCTTTGTTAAAGAAAGTGTAGCCCACCTCTGGATGTATTGATGAAATACTGATATTATTGACCAGTACTTATATTTTGTTTGTTTGTTTGTTTAATCAGTGAAATTGGCAATAGTTTTTCCCCTTTCCACTTCTTAAAGATAGATAAAATGATAAAACTGAAGTATTTTCTTTCTCTTTTAATCAATTCAAAAAGGGGAATAGAACTGGTGAATCACCTATCAGGGACCATAGTAAACATGGTTTAAATACTTCTTAAGTGGATTGGAACACAGTTTAAGAGTCAAGCTGTTTAAGGTTGCGGTGCAGAAGAGCCTGGGATATCTACAATCATTGTATAGCTAGCTATGTCCAAAACATAGAATAGATGAACTTTCATTCTTTTACCGGTAGCATCATTTTTACAATCTAAAGATAGTCTTCGACTTACAACCGTTTATTTAATGACCATTCAAAGTTACAATGGCACGGAAAAATGTGACTTATGACCGTTTTTCACAGTTACAAGCTTTGCAGCATCCCCATGATCATGTGATCAAAATTCAGATGCTTGACAATTGGTTCATATTTATGACTGTTGCTGTGTCCCAAGGTCATGTGATTTTGTGACCTTCTTTTGTGACTTTCTCACAAGCAAAGTCAATGGAAAGCCAGATTCACTTAACAACTGGATTGCTAATTTATCAATTGCAATTATTCACTTAACAACTGTGGCAAGCAAGGTTGTAAAATGGGGCAAAACTCACTTAACAAAAGTCTCACTTAACAGAAATTTTGGACTCAATTGTGGTTGTAAGTTGAGGACTACCTATATGTGCGAATACACAATAGTAAAGAAAATTCTGTGTTTTTTTCAAAAATACACTCCATTATAATACACAAAAAAAATTTTTTGTCACATAATACACAAAAATTTTTTTTGTCACATATGGTCACATTTTATGACTTATAATCAAACAAATTCAGCAGAGATATTCAGAATTTCATTTCCATACAGAGATAACCTACAGCTAAATAAGAAGGACCCAGATTTTTGGAGTAAAAAGAAAACACTTTGAAACTATGGACAGAAGACCAGCCAGGTTCATTAACATTTTAATTTGGGGGTAGGAAGATTTATAGAACAAAAATACCACATTTGCCTTTGTCTGTTGCAGTATCTATTGCTTATTTCGGCCAGTTTGACAGGATAAATTCTGATTTTCACGGATTAGTTTAAAAATAACGAGAGCTCCTTAGATGTGTAGGTTCTCAGTTTCCCTGTTTAATAACAATCTTAACAATGATTTCATTCAACAGCTGCCAGTTTTCTTACTCTATCCATTTGAAAGCAACACAATAGCAAGTGGGAGGTAAAGCTATGTATAAATTTAGATGTATTCAGTTCTTTTAAAACCTGGGAGTCTCTTCTAATACAGCTTCTTCCATTCTGCTTCCAAATAAAATTCCTTTTCAGTCCAAGAGTTTTTCCTACCCCGGTAACAATTTGGCAGTTATTTTAGAGGCACAGAGGATTTGTAGTTGCGTCTACATGTTGATGAGCTTCCTAAGCTATTATAGTTAAACTATTTACTTATTCCAAAATATTTATGCTGCCTTTAAAAACTTAAATAACAGCAACAAAATTTTCTGAAGATGATAGATAGATAGATAGATAGATAGATAGATAGATAGATAGATAGATAGATGTATCGATAGATATATAGTTACATAGATGTATTCATTAAGGTATAAATATTTATATAAATCAAACGTATTAAATGTAAACTATCATCAATTAAAAGTAGAATTAAACCTTTAAAAATAATCTATTCGGATAGTTTACAAGGATGGCACTATCACAAAACACATCACCTTGATCGTTCCTATTACGGTAGTAAGCAAGCAAACAAGGGTTTTATGGCTAAAGAAAGTTCATATAGGTATAAAGAGTCCTTCAAATAATTTAGCCTCACATTTTAAGTTGGTTAAAAACATCACCAGCAGTTTAATTTGGGCTCTGAAATGCATTGGCAGAGAACTGGTATTATATGCTTCAACCTCTTGGCCTTCCAAGCAACTGTGCAATGGCATTTTATACGAATGCTGCTTCCAACACAGAATATATTGTGGTAATCTGGTATGGATATGAATGGGGCTTATTTGATCTGCAGAGAAATGCATCTGGCAACCCAGCTGAAGTTCATTAAAAGCATCCTTAATAAACAATGGCACCTGCACATCCAGAGGTGCTGCCAAAATCCTAGAGAACTCTCAAACAGTGCAGCTGGTATTTCAGAAAGAGCGTAGCTCCATCCAAACCATTCTCATATCTTCATCCAGAGCAACAGATTGCTGTAGCCATAGCACTCAAGCTTCTTTCATATCTACAGTACAGCCAAACGAAAATTTACAAATACACAGATGCACTTCTGTACAAGACAGGGAGAGATCACTACACAAAGAGACCAATTACTCATTGTACTCCTGATCACACATTTAATACAAACTATGAAGGCAATTGTCTGAATTAACCGAGCTAGAGGCTCTGCATAATAATAATGAACCCTAAGAATCCTTTTCGTGTCTCTTGGGGGGAAGAAGGAGGAGAATTTAAAAAGAAAGGCTTCATCTTTTTTCTTCTAGCTAAATTGCTCCCCAAATAGTTGATAATGATACTGAAGGAAAAACTTATTCAAAGTGGCAATTGGAAAATGAGGAAGTAGAGAAAGAATCAGACCCTCTTTCTCCAAATGCCAAAGTACTCTCACCACACATACAACAACCAAAGCATCTCTAGTATACTATAATATTTTTATTTACAAGGCGATTTTGGACTTCATTTCTAATGGTAGACGTATTTTCAAATTCAATTCCCACGCCATGCTATAGGATGAGATTTATAGCAACAACAAGGAGTCCACCTAAGCAACAGATGAGGTATGTGCTAACTCCCTGATTTCTAGTTTGCATATTTGTATAAAACAATAATTTCTTCTGCAAATAAATACCCACGCTAAATATCAGACATGGTGTTTTTACTTCTTAGGGCAGGTATCTCTGGGTTGGGTGTAGTAGCATCTATGCTTCTGCTCAAAAAAACTTGAGGATGACAGTGATAAACCTACCCCATTACAGTTCTATAATGATCATCTTATGGTCTCAGAAGTTCTGCCATGGAATCTAATTGAGACATATTTTGCCATTAAATGAAAAGGGAAGATAAGCATTTTAAAGGCCTTCTTTATAGGGAAACGTTTTAAACATTATCTCACTATGAATCTTGGGTCCAGAGAATCTGAGTTGCTGAACTAACTAGCAGAAATTATGGCAATTATAATGTGTTTGAATTTCAGAGGAATATCACATTCTAAAAATGTGTTTAAAATGCTGGGATTTTAACATGCTTATTCTACATGAATTACAGCAAATTCCAGATTAGATTTTTTCCCTTAATGGAATAAGACTATAACAAGAAAAACTTTTTACTTAGTGCTAAACTTCTTGGCAATTTCTATATCCATTCACAAAGCACAAAAAGTCACTCCTATAGCAGTTTAGAAAGGATTTAATCAAAATATGTATATAATGATAAATGGATATTGAATATTATCCCCATCTGCAATTTAAGGGAAAGAAAGTGGCCCGACTTTTCTAATCTACCTGCCCAATGAGCCCTTCTAAAATGATTCTCCTCCATCCTCATATAAAAGAAATTATTAGGAACAATATAGAATTATAATCAGGTAGAATATGAAGCAGAATACATTGAATAAATCATATGGTCAGAAATGTACAAGGATAAAAATAAAAGGACCATATACAACTATCTAGTTCAAGTATTGTGACAGTGCTGAGAAACTCAAATATGATTAGATACCAATGAAAACTCACTATTTACATAGTTTTTCTTGAACACACACCTTAGTAATTTTCTCCATTGCTGCCAAGTATTAATTGAAAGAGTTATCTGTATCTATATAGTTGTGAAAATATTAGTATCACATAATCCTTCCTAGTTAAAGGTCTTTCCTGGACTGTTGAGGGAAAGCTCTGGAGTTCTAATTACCTACATAAGTCCCAAAAGGTTACTGCTGAACACGGTAATTAGATGGTTGTAATAGAAGATGTTAGCAGGGGACAAAGGATTTGTACTAAATAGCATGGCATTTTCATGGCTATTTACTGTGCAAAATAGCAGAATTTAATGAAATTTGGTGGAGCTCTAGAAAGAAGATTGGGAAACAAAATAAATTAACAGTGTGAAGAAATAAAACAGTTATTAAGAAAAGGCAGAGAAAACTTTCGCGTTGTTTCTAACTGGGTTTCTTTCTCATATCTTTCTCAGATATTTGCAAGTTCACTAAAATCTATGGCATTCTATAGAATTCCACCCTTATTACAGTGATGCCTATAAATGCACATAAATGGATATTCCATTTGCATACTCACCTGAACAGATCTGTGCAGAACCAGTATCAAATTATAAGTCTCATAAAGCAAAACCAGAAGAGTCTCAACTCTTTGAGACAACTATGACCTTGATGACTGAGACAAAACCAGAAGGGTTTTACTGGAACCACTGATACCCGATTCTTTATGGTACCAATTGGTACGCCTAATCCATGTTATATAAACACAGTACAGTCATGGAAACTACAAGGAAATGCATTGTTTCCTTCCCTGATATCTCAACACAGGGGTTATTTTTCCAGCCTGACCTCATGTCTAACATAGTAGCCAGAAGGTATTTCACAGTGCATTTACCAGTTTCTTTCTTTGATTCATCCCTTGAAACAAAATGGCAGAAATCACAAATATGCTTTAAGGCAAAATACGTAAAAGTGCTTTTATTATTAAAATCAGCTACACACATAAAAGATTGGTTTCAAACCTTGGAGCAGTACCCCAGTTTGACATTTTCCTCATGTGATTGACTACATCTGAAAGATATCTGGCTGGGAAACTGTGGTTTTGAGTTGTACTGTTAACTAATAATTGACAAGCATTTTGCTGGGCAATGACTGAATATAAATTGATTGATTGACAAGCATAAATTTCAGGATGCTGGTGGAAAGCACACAATTATCCAGAACCAGAAATGCTTGAGTTGTTCTCCTAATCTTCTGTGGGCCAGAGTTTAGTTACCTGTTAGATTTTGTATTTCTTATATTTCCAAGCAAATCATTTTTTTTAAGCAAACCTGGAAATATATACATTTTTGAGAAATATCTTTTTTAAAATGTGAATTTTCATATTTTTAAACATTATAAATTCCTGACAAAAGAGAATAAAACAGACTGCAAAATGATGAATGGTAAAGATGACATGTTAGAAATGAATTGATAAGTCTATAATTTTTCCTTTCTGACAGGGAGAAGAAGACTGCTTTTGGGATTGTGTCTGTACATCTTCAAACTCATCTTGAAGTCAAGTTCCTGAAGTTTTCTTGGCAAAATTTTCTGAAGTGGGTTGTCCTTGCCTCCTTTCTAGGGCTGAGAGAGGGTAACTGGCCAAAAATCATTCAGCTGGCTTCATGCCTAAGACAGAACAAGATCTCATATACCAGCTGACTCTTGTTTCTGAGTCAGGAGTACCATTTTCTCTTTTTATTCACCTCAAATCATAGCACATATTATTCTTTATTAATTCAGAACAGCTAACAAGGTCAGTCCTGGTCCTTGGAGGGAAGACCTTTTGAAAATGTAGGTGAGATTAAGAAATGGCAAAAATGTCCTAAGGGAAGGTAAGACCAAATACTTCCATATTGTTGCCAAGAAAACTACATACTGTAGACATACCCATGCAATCATCAAAGGGGTTCAACTTGACTCAGAAAAGTCTTTACCATACCTGTCTTTCCAAATAAATTCAGAAACAATAACACCAATCCGTAATTACACTCACGGAATGTCCATTTCCCCCACAATCTCTGCTTTTCACAATAAACATTAAAAAGAAAGCCTACAAGACAGAATTTAAAGTTGCTGTCATACATAATGAACATTTTCATGTGAATGTTTTACATGGATAGGAAACGGAATCTCACCTAATAAAGGCAATTTGCATGTATTTGGCAGATACACAAAATATATTTGTTTTTCCTTTTTTAAAAAAATTTGGAAATGATTCAGCCAGCTTCACTGTATTTACTACATGTATGAGAAGAGAGCTCATTTCTCTCTTGCTCTTTCTCTGTCTGAAAACAATGTAACATGACTATTTGTGTATTCTTTCAGTTGAAAAAATGATATTGCTGAATATGGGGGGGGTTTAATCTTAAGAATCTAAGGTTTTACATCAATGCTTATACATTTTAAGACACTCCCCTGCCGTGCAGGTTTATTCAATAGTTCGTTCAACTTTCTCTGAGATTAATACACCTATACTCAGAAATATTATTGAGACTTGAGCCTTTGAAAATTGTTTTTTTTTTCTCAGGGTCAGAGATTCTACATAATCTGTCCAATGTTTTGTTTTAATAATTTCTTTCTGCTTTATGTTTGTTTAAATCCTAAATAATTAATAAGCATGAAAGTATTACAAGAATGAAAATAATATATCACTCTAGTACTGGGGTGTCAAACTGAAGGCCCGGGGGCCAGATCCTGCCTGCGGGGTGCTTAGATCTGGCCTGTGGGGCCACCCTGGAAACAGTGAAGCACTGGCCCGTAGTGCCGCTGCCAGCGAAAACGGAGCTTGGGAGAGCCAGCTTCCCTAGCTCAGTTTTCGCTGGCAGAGGGTTTCAGGGAGCCTGTTTTCTCTGGTAAAGTGCTTGGGCCACCACAGATGCCCTGGACATGAGTGATGTCAAGCTTGCCACACCCAATCCATCTCATTCTCAATGAAATCTAGAGTGATACCTCTGGTCTAGTAGCAATCATGCTCAGTTTATTGCAAATGTTACCAACACCCGGCCCACGGCCCACTACTTGGCCGTGTTTGACTCGCACAAGCGGCAGGCCAGTGCACATGTCAAGTGTGCATATACATGTTGTGCATGCCAGCCCATCACTCACATGAACTGCATGCGTGCACCAGCCCGCCACTCACATGGCCTGGTTTCCCTCTCCCCTCCTCTGGGCTGCCAAACCAGAAAGGTTGGGGATCGCTAATTTAGTGTATCTCATATTTAAAAATGCTTGTCTCCCTACAGCGTAAACATAGGAAATGCATGACCCTTGACTTGACTTTTGGCATAACAACAAAAAATACCATAATTTTCTGGCAAAAGTGTTTATCCTTGACCAAATGGAAAATATGAATGTGGTCTCTTGTAAATATCAGAACAACTTTATATATTCTATATAAAAGAACATGGACTTTAAAATGTACTTTAATGAGAAAACTGTAAGCAAGTATAGGCAGTCCTTGACTTACAACCATTCATTTAGCAATGGCCCAAAGTTTCACTGATCCTGAAAAAAGTGATTTATGACTGGTTTTTGCATTTTTGACTGATGTAGCATCCCCATGGTCATGTGATCAAAATTCGACTGCTTGGCAACTGGCCTGTATTAAAATGTCTGCAATGTACTGTGGTTATATTGCCATCTGAAATCTTTCTAGCCAGCATCTGACAAATATACAAAAGAATGAAGGCTATTGCTTAACGCATTGTAAGCCGCCCTGAGTCTCCGGAGAAGGGCGGCATATAAATCAAATTAAAAAAAAAAAAAAAAAAAAAGCAAAGTCAGTGGGGGAAGTGGGATTCATTTAATGGCTGTGTGATTCACTTAACAACTATGGCAGAAAAGACACAAAATTGGGTGTTCAATTGTTTAGCAAGTAAGTCTGGTACTGTTGTGGCCCGTCAGCGGCCTGTGCAGCTAGTGGCTGATTCAGACAGTGAGGAGGCTGGTGTGGTGCTGCGCCAGCAGCCTGGGCAGCTGGCACTCGAGTCGGACAATGAGGAAGCTGGAGAAGATGTGGTGCCAGAGGCGGGGATTCAGCCAGGGCCTTCAGAAGCTCCAGAAGCTCCCTTAAGTGAAGAGGACAAAGAGGAGGAGCCAAAAGGCAGGAGTGGCTCCTCAGGAGGAGATCTCCTCAAGAGTAAGGCTTGGGGCTAATTGGCCACTCCCTTAGCCTATTTAAGGAAGAACGCCGACTGAAGCAATTTGCAGGGAACAACTTCTTTCACATACCTTCATGTCTTGTCTTGCTTATCTTATCAGCTTCCTGCAAATTGCTTCTGGGCATTCTGCCAACCACAGTAAGCTTTCAGTATTATTCTTTGAATTCTTGGCGGCTGTTCATGCAGTTAATTAACAGCCATTATTGTAAAAAACTGGTTTATTTAGTAAACTAAGGTTTCAACGGACGTTGTGTGTGCTGCGTTCTTTGGGTTCCGAAGCTGGGGCAGAACAGGTACAAATTGTGATTATAAGTCTAGGACTACCCGTATTCATCTTATACAAAACTAAAAGTGTAAGAGAGAACTGTGATCAGGGTCTTCTGGCCATGAATTTCCTTATGTAACCATATCAGAGGTGAAATTCAGCCGGTTCTATCCGGCTTGGGCAAACTGGTAGCGGTGGCTGCGGGAAGCTCCGCCCACCATGCAGATGTCATGATGTTGCTTTTTTGCAACATTTTAAGCCTCTGTGCATGTGTAGACAATGGTGCGTGCGAGCGGAATGAGCGCAAGGTGCACGCACATTGGCAAACCGGTAGGGAAGGTAAATGAATTTCTCCCCTGAACCATATGCTCAGGTCTCAACTACATTTTGCATATGATTTTGATTATATGACTCACTGTATCTGAATATGATTTCCATACACAGATGGGGCATTAAAAGTGTGGAGACTCTCTACAGATCCCACCCACCCCCACCTCACCCCCTGGAATGGATCAACCTAGTATGTCTGTATATTTTTTCCTGATAACTATTTCTTGTTAATTTCAATGCATTTATTGTTCATACCGTGTTTCCTCAAAAATAAGACCCTATCTAATATTTTTTTGAACCCTGAAATAAAGTGCTTGGCCTTATTGCCATGCACTCAAAAGCCCAATTGGGCTTATTATCAGGGGATGTCTTATTTTGGGGGAAACAGGATTGTTTTAATGTTTTCATTTTTTATGCTATAGTTTTACCTGATTGTAAGCCGCCTAGAGTTGCATGTAATGAGATGGGCAGCAAATAAATTTAATAAATAAATAAATAAAACAAAATACATAAGGCTAGGCTCCGATTCCACTTGACTAAGAGGTAAGCAACTCTTGGGTCAGGCATTTCTTGGTCAATATCTGAAGACTTGCAGGAAGCAAGTCATGGACACAGCTGTTTGATTAGTAAATAAGAATTAGGAAGCCATTAGGAATGCCAAATGCCAAATATAAAATGCAAGCCCTATTTATAGTAGAAGCAAAATCCCTCCAGTGTTAGTACAGCACTTTAGTCAGCATACCATTTAGGCTCCCTCAATGAAGATGAGATACAAAAGGTGCAGCAGAGCTATAAATCCTGTATAGGTATAAAGGAATAAAAGACAGGAAACATCTGAGAATGGGAGAAAATTAGCTAGTAGCAATATACCTAAAGATGTGGACTCTTGGTGGCATATACTGGAATAATTGACAGTTTGATCTGAAACAGCTAATATTCCTTTACAAATATTGCCTTTCCAGGTGCTGCATGTTAATAGTACATTCAGTTCAAATGTTTGTTCAGAAATGATTTATGAAAACAATAACTCATCAGCACTGGCCAAATTTCCAAAGAACATCTGAGTCTTTGTGTATTGACTTGTTGAAAAATGTGAAGTGTCAACAAATTCTCTTTGTATTATTTAAATAGGCCTACAGCGTTCATAGTCAGTGGTTAAAGACAGGATATAACTGCCTTTGGGTTTTATTCAGTAATACATTTATTCCTTGGGGAAATTTCTTTTCTTTGTATAGACCTGAACTGCTAATTGAGTTATATTCCCTAATAACGGGTAAAGCTAATAAGTTTGGAATGACTGCTGATTCCAAAGAGCTGCAAATTGGGCATGATGACATTTTCAACCTCCCCCTTCTTTACCAGTATTTTTAGAAAAATCAATACTGAAATGTCTATCCCTTCAACTAAATTAATGGGCTTGTCAATAAGACAATCATAACTGTCAAAATACAGCAAGATCTGGTGTATAATCAAGAGATGTGTTCTAAGACTGATGGCACTGGAGTATTAGGACAATCTCATTTCAGTCCACTGGCTGCTAATCTAAGAAAAATGGACTGGGATTAGGGAAAATTGGAATACCGCAATGTGTTATACGTAAATCTGCCATTGAAAACCTTCTGGAAGCTACAATTAGTTGAGAATGTAGTTATGGGTGCATCTTCTTATGTCCATGTAACACTGCTTCTCTGTGAGTTGCACTGGCTCCTGATGGGCTTCTGAATGCAATTCTTGTGGCTGGGCAGAACCTTCAAATTTCTTTTTTTTTTTTTAATTTTTTAAAATTTTTATTAATTTAAGAAACCACATAATACATTTATAAATGCAAGTAAAACAATTTACAACAAACATCATCTTTATAACATCTACCTATAATATCTGAATTGTTACAATATCAATATCCTATATTCTTCAATATACAATATTTCTCTCACCTTATATAATGATATTATTTTATTGATATCTCGTGTCTCTTTCTTAAATTTCATTTGATTTAAAACTTTATTTTACTCTATTGATATCTTTTCTTTTATTCAATTTTTCTTTCTTTCTTCTTCTCTTCTTTTTTCACTTCCCTCTAACCATTTATACCATTTTTGCCAGACCAGATAATATTCAGATTCTTCTTTTCCTTGGATCTCCTTGGTAAGTTTATCCATCTCAGCGCATTCCATAATTTTGGATATTAATTTCTCTTGAGTCGGGACCTCTTCTTGTTTCCAATTTTGTGCGTATATAATTCTTGCTGCAGTCAAAATGTGTGTTATTAAATATATTATTTCTTTTTCATATTTGTTTGTAGGTATTCCTAATAAATAAGTTTCTGGCTTTAATGGCACCTTTTGAGATATTATTTGTTCCAGTTGCATTTTTATATTGTTCCAGAATTTTTTAGCTTTGGGACATGACCACCATATATTGAATCAGGTTACTTGAGAGACTGATAACCTCTTCCAAGAACATCTGCCTGGCCAAGATATTTCCACAGGGAGGGCATGCTCCAGATGCTTTCTTTTACGTCTTGTCATGTTATGGAAACTAAAAAGCTGGCCTTTTCTGTGGTTGCCCCTGCTCTCTGGTACAATCTGTACCCCACTCCTGATATACAATAGGCCCCCAACTTTCCTTGTCTTTAGGACAGGCCTTAAGAGCTGGTTCTTCTCCAGGCATTAGGGGCTGCTGAATGGGAGTCCCACTGAGAAGTTTGTTTTCTTCTGTGCTTGGTTGCCATTTTACACTACTCGTTTTTTAATTTTTATTTATTATGAAATTTATATGATGCCCACCTTGCCAGGAGGTGATGTAACTTTTGCATTTATATATTGGTTGTTGTCACTTAAAAAAAAATCTTATTATCATTATTAGTGCGTTTTTATGCTGAACACCACCCAGAGTCATTATAAGTTCTGATTTGGACAGTCTTATAAATCTTTAAATAAATACCATATTTTTATAAGACACACCTTTTTCCCCCAAAAAAGAGGGTGAGAATCTGGGTGCATCTTATACTCCGAATGTAGCCCTACCCAGCCTCGCAAACAGAGATTTCAGAGGCTGAAAGAAGCCTCTGAAAGAACCTTCAGGAAAAAAAGCCTCAGAAATGAAGCTTCAGAAAAAAAAAGACTCTGAAAGGCTTTTATCTAAAATAATATGGCAAGCAACAAAAGAAGAATCAGTAAAGGTTCTAACCAAACTATGCTAACAAATCTGGAGAATAACACAATAACCAACAGATTGGAAGAGGTTAAACTATATACCAATACCAAAGAAAGGAGATTGAACAGAGTACAGATAATCTTTCAGAAAAAAAGCCTCTGAAAGAAGCTTCAGAAAAAAAGCCTTTTTTTCTGAAGCTGTTTCAGAGGCTTTCAGAGGTAGTAAAAAAAGTTTTTTCTGAATGGGAGTTTCAGAAGTTTCAGAGGCAGAAAAAAAAAGCAAGGCACAGAGCTCACAACCAAGGACCCTGTTGCTAAAATTCACCTAATCTGAAACTCAGTTTGGTTTAGGGCATCAGGCTAAAAACTAATTCTAATTCTGCCTTAGACACAAAAATTCATCTTTTTTTAAACTGTCAAAAATCATAATTTCAAAACTATTGTCATATAATACATACAATACAAAGTTGTATTGCCATTGTTTCTGACAAATTAGTTTCCAGGAAATACATTCAAAATATTTCCAGGAAATACAAACAAAAATTGCATTTTTTCAGTTTTAAGCTCTTAAGGGTTTTTCCCCCTATATCTTTTAATGGTGCCTTATTATTTGTATAATGAAGTAAACATATGTATTATTCCTTCCTTTCCTTATTTTTCCCACAAGAACCCTGTGAATTACGTTGTGCTAAGAGAGAATGACTGGCCTAAATTCATCCAACTGGCTTTCATGCCTAAAGCGGGACTTGAACTCACAGTCTACTGATTTCTAGCCTGGTCCCTTAACTACTAGATCATTCTAATAATTTGCAGATACTATTATCTCCATTATCTCCTATTAGCTGCATTAATGCCAGAGTGGTAGATGGGAGAGATTTCCAGTAGACAGTTTCCAATGATAACTCTAATAATACTAAAAATGTACTGAATTTGTTATGTGCGTACTTTTGTTCTGTTATTTTTTTTCCTTTCAGTTAACCTGCCACATCACAAGTTTAACATTACTTTTAAATCTGTTGTACCTTGTGGATCAGACAATTGTTTATCTGCCTTATTCTTTTAAAATTTAAATGTCTAAGGATGACAAATAAAACAAATGCTTTTCACACAGCTGCTATCTAGCAAATAATTATTAGATACCTTTTCAACATGCATGCTGTTTCCCAAGAGTCTGGAATAGCTCCAAGGAGTTAAATATATAATCAAAAAAGGTTTCAGCTCCCTCCTAAAAATGATTGTTTACTTGAAAATTATATTTCAGTATCTCTGGAAAATTCTGTTTCCCTCCTAGCATATTACTAAGTACATCTGTGAAATATCCATCTTTTCTAAAGCTTTATATTACTAGAGGGCGAAGGACTATGAAAAACAAAATCTTTTTCTGACAGTTCCACTATTTAACTAAGTTCTTTCTCTCTATGACAATCCTTTAGTCAACATTATATGTGCAACATATAAATCAAACACTGAATGGGTTCTTTGCATTAGTCCATGCAGTAATTCAACCCGGAGCTTAAATAGAAGACAATATATACAGGGTTGAACTGTGGAGTACTTGGTGCTCTCTGAACATGTTTGTTTGCTTGCAGATGTTTATTACCTAACCAGGTAACATCATCAGTGCTAATGGGTGTGGGGTTTCCTCTGTTATAAGCTTCCAGGAATTCCTTAGCAGTTGTGGATTTGGCTTGGATCCATAAGTAGAAACATAGAAATAAACCATTCAAAAGAGACAATAAAAAAGCTACGAATGAAATAAAAAAACCAGAACGTATCTTTTCCAACAGCATTCCTGACGATCTGAACCAGGGGTGAAATTCACTTATCTTCCCTACCAGTTTGCAAATGTGCGCACACCATGCATGCACAGAGGCTGCAAATCGTCACAAAAAAGGGACGTCATGACGTCCGCGTGGGTGGGCAGGGCTTTGCGCAATTGGCCCTACTGTATTGTGCGATCCGGACAGAACCTGCTGAATTTCACCCCGATCTGAACCATTCTTAGTCTTTATAAAAAAAGCTCCCTCCAATTGAATTTAACTCCTGTTGACTAAGAAAGCATGTTCATATGATTTTCTTTACAGCAGTATGGAAACAATGTCTTATTATTATTTCTAACCTATCCATCTAGCCTACAATCTAAGGTTTTCTTGGTGGTCCCTTATTTCAATACTGACCAAGTTTGATACTGCCTATATTATGGGATATGTATGCTTGATGAAATAGTTAAGGGGATGAATGAGAACCAAACAATCTCAGGCTGAGTTTGGTCCAGCCACATTTCTCAGTCCTGTTTACCCAGGTTGATATTGTGGAATAAAATGTAGGAAAGTCCCCAAGGAGAAAAAGTGTTGCAAGAAAAAAAAATGGCGATTCTCCCTTCTGTATTTTAACTCTCAGGATGAATTAGACACTAAAAAGTGTTCAAGCAAGGAATTTTTAAATGTTCCAGATAACACTAAAGAATGGATATGAAGCAGAGGTGGGTTTCAGCAGGTTCTGACCAGTTCTGGAGAACCGGTAGTGGATATTTTGAGTAGTTCAGAGAACCAGTAGTAAAAATTCGGCTGGTCCTGCCCCCATCTATTCTCTGCCTCCCAAGTCCCAGCTGATTGGGAGGAAATGGGGATTTTGCAGTAACGTTCCCCTGGATGGGGGGGGAATGGAGATTTTACAGTATCCTTCCGCTGGAGTGGGGTGGGAATGGAAATTTTACAGTATCCTTCCCCTGCCACGCTTACCAAGCCACGCCCACTGAGCCATGTCAGGCCCACCAAGTCACACCCACAGAACCGGTAGTAGAAATTTTTAAAACCCACCACTGATTTGCACTATTGTCACAACTGCCTTTATCTCTCCTGAGAGAATTGAAGAATGACAGCACAGAGTTTGGGATTACTCACTTGACTGACAGCAATGCTGTCTTTGACCCTGGCCCAGTTGTGCAGCCTCTGAGCAGAAGATAGCACTGGAAGCACACCATCTTGAAGAATAACACAATGAAAGTGAAACAAAAGGACCCAGGCTTCCTAGGAGAAAAGGCAACGATTCCCTAGAAGTAATGAGCATCAGGGAGACACAGCCCCTTGGACCTTACAAGGTGGGCGTGAAGAGGGGTTGAAATGAGTGAAGATAAACCATACACAGAGAGGACAGACAACTCATATAGGTGATGATTCCCAATTTTTTTTAAAAAAAAATATGCCCCCATTAGAGCACAGTGCCAATCACTTAATTCACTTATTTGCTGGCCTGGATGTCTTCTACCTATGGATTAAGAACCTGGGGTTACTTTACTGTCCCAAACATCTGAACCTTTGTCAGTCTGTTTGTGTCTTTCCTACCCAGAAGGATTCTTTTTTCAAATGTAGGATCAATTCCAAGAAGAATCTTCCAGACGGAAAGCATTGCCTTGAACAGATTGTTCTTTCTCCCACCACATTGCTTTCTTTTCCAACCACAGCACTGTAAATCTTAGGATTTTTCTTTCTTTCTTTCATCTATCCATGGCCAGGAGCAACATTTAATCTTAATTTTTCTAGATATGAGTTTCTTAGCACTGGGGATAATTGTTTACAACAGTGGCCCGCAACCTTTTGGGCACCAGGGACCGGTTCCATGGACAGAGATTTTTCTGCGGACTGGAGGGGACATGGTTTCATGTGCTGCCTGCATCCCGCATATGGGGATTAGCTTGTTTGCATCGCCTGGTTTCTGGCATGCTGCGGCCTGGTGCCAGTCCATGGATCGGGGGTTAGGGACCCCTGGTTTACATCACACTCTGATTAGCTTAACAACCCAGTTTTCAGAATACTTAATTTAGGAAACATCCCAAACAAATATTTAGGTTAACTGAAAAGTGCATCAAGAATGGCACTGGAAGAAGAGCTTATCAGATAAAAGGGTCCTGAATCTGGGTGTAATGTAATGTGCAGTATTAGCAAGAATGTAATGTGCAGTATTAGTAGTAAAAGACTCGAGCAAGCCTTTCCCTAGTTCACACGAAGATTAATGGGAAAGAGGAGTATTAAGACTTGCACGATTGTTTAATTGTACTTTACACTAAAAGTATTGATCTATAGTACATGGCATTGGTTTTCTAGGCTAACCTAACTTGAAAGGCTGATATAAACTATGAAATTTATAAAGTCCTTCTTCAGACTACCCAGCAGAAGGAATGGAAAGTGGACTTATGTCAGCCCAAGGTTCATGAATTAGAGAAATGAATGGGTGGAGTTTTAGCATTACATGCAAATATTTTCAACCTAGCCAAGGGAAATAATGCCGTCTTTGCAGCATGGCAGATTTGCAACTTAAAGAACAAATTTGATTTAAGATTTGTAATAAGAACGTACATCAATAAATTATACTAGATTGATGATTAGTGGTATTATTTATATGCAATATTTTTGTACTTCTTATATTGCTGCTGTCTGCACCACAGGGATTAATTATTTTCATAATTTTGTCTAAGTAGTAATATAGAAAATGTCAAAAAGAAAATTAGATTTTCATTTTCCAGACGTAGAAATTTAATTAAAGCCAACTCATAGTCAAAGGAGAGCATCCTTCATGGTTTGCGATGCGCCAATGATGCCATGCAAGAGACCAGAAGATCAAAAAGCAAGTCTTAGAATATTAATAGAGAACGTGCAAGTCTATGTTCACAGTTTTGAAAGTCCCTGGAGTTTGTCTATTTGAAATAGACTATAGGGGAAAAATATATGGAAATGATTTTCTCAGTTGAATAGTATTCCTCTTCATAAAAGGTTTCAGTTGTGAATGGATACTGAGTAATCTATTGGAAGCCATCAAGAATTACTTGGAACAGTGAGACGGGTGGCATATTCATTTTATAAACAAGCAAATGTATAATTGTTGTGGTCCACCAGCAGCCTGCGGAGCTGGCAGCGGAGTCGGATAGTGAGGAGGCTGGGAAGGAACATGGACCAGTCCTGGAGTCTGGGGAAGGCCCGGACGAGGGCTCTGCGTCAGAGGCAGAGATGGGGCCAGGGCCATCTGGCAGTGGTGCACAGACTCCAGAGCTTCCAGAGTTGGACAGCAGAGAGGCAGAGGAACAGGAGGAGCCTGTTCCTAGTGTGCACATGCGCAGAGCTGCAAGAAGGCACGAACAGTTAAAACAAAAGGGACGACTCGGGAGTAAGACCTGGAGATGATTGGCCCCTCCCATAAGGCTTAAAAGAGGAGCAAAGGCACATGGGCCTTTTGCAGGAAAGCAATGTTGTTAATTCTGTTCCCAGTGGGCATCTCTGTTTAATTCTGGATTCCATGTGACTTTACCAAGTAGGTCTTTGGCAGCGTGTCAAAGGAGATAAAAGTTGGTGATTATCCTGAAGTCCTTCTCCCGAAGGACTTTTTGCAACTAATTGGGACTCAGCTGTGAATGAAAGTAATTCACAGCTGTTGCAATAAAAGAGGTTTTTGGGACTACTCGTGTGTTTTAATGACTCAGTAAACCTAGGTCACAACAATAATCTGAATGAAGTTGAAATGCTTCTCACTGTCACCTAGGATTCCAAATTAAACCCAGCTTCAAGAATTGAAAACTTATCTTCAGGTAAAGACAGTCCCAATAAGACTTTAATATTATACACTCTGCCATGCAGAAAATTTGCTTCTGGAACCAAGTTATTACACTGTTGGCACGAATGGACTGTATTTTACAAACTTGGGGGAAGAATGCTATTGGCCAAAGTTTATTAAACATGATCTAGAGGGCTTTAAACTGAATCCAATAAGAATTGGGACAGAAACTCTGAATAGACTTGTGCACCCAGGGAATAAATGACAGACTAATATCCTTGGACTATTAAGCCAATCAATTAAAAATTGGGAATTACATTGGCTCATAAAACTCATGGATTTTCCTATTTATAATACTCAAAGTATAGATGAGCTCAAGCTCTTTTCACAACAAGGCAAATTATTTAGTAAGTATAGCCAAGACCACAATTATCTTGGCTGTAGTATAGTATCTGACACAATTTGTTCAAATGAAAAAGCAAGAAGAGATGAGGAGTTTCATTAGGTATGGATTTTTAAATTACAATGCTTGGTCTAAAATCATGGAACTAATAGGACCATCCCAAACCACCATATGAAAGAATGGTCCTAAATTTTTCCTGAACAGTGAATCAACTATAGCCAATTTTTACTAAACATTAAGGACGTGAAAAGTATTTGAAACAGGGATTTCACAATATGTAGGAGATAAATGAAATAAACCCTGCCTTTGCATCATTAAAGTATATTCGGTAAGCTTTGTATGATTGCTGTTCCTGATGCCTGCAATATTAACTGACCTTTACATGTTTCTGATAAAGACTACAACTAGTTAATATCCTTGATATTATTGTGCATGTTTGCATGTGCATTTGAGAGAGTTTTTGACTCTTGATGCTCACCTGGACATGTCCCTGCAGTTTTCTTGGCAAGATTTTGGAAGTAGTTTGCTACTGCCCCCTTCCTAAGAGAAGGAGATCAACTAACTAGCTTTGTCCTAACGCACATTTTCCCGGTTTTAAGCCTGATGTCTTAATCACTATACCAAACTGGCTCTTTGAATTTTTTGGAGTATTTAGGATCTCTATACATAAGTGGTCACTCTATTATTACCATGGACGCCTCTACTAGACATGATCTGGAAAAGTAACTATCATTTCAAACTTGTCTTCCACAAAAATAGACACACAAAAATCTTAATGTGTAGATCTCTTTTAAAACAGCGTTTCTCAACCTTGGCAACTTTCAGATGTGTGGACTTCATACTGGCTGGGGAATTCTGGAAAGTGAAGCCCACACAATTTAAAGTGATTAAAACTGCGAAACGCTGATGTAAAGCTTTCATCAAATCCCACTGGTATTCTTACAAATCTTTAAAACAGTAGTTACCTTTGTTCCTTTCTTGTAGCAATTTCAACAGTAACTAATGGTAACTTGGATTATGTATTAATATAGCCATGGATATCTCTAGGTACAATCCCCTCCCCCTTCATTTTGCAATTTTCATAGTAATGCTTTCTTCTCACAGCTCTTTGGAGCATGTCACAAAATATGATTTACCATGCAAGAATAATAAGATGCAAAGTCCCTGCCACCCTCAAACGCCTGTAGCAACATGAGGGCTTGCATTCCCTGCCCCTCCCCCACTTCTTTTCTTAGCATTTCCATCTTACATCAGGTTTATGTTCCCTTGTGGGTTGTAATCCCGTATTATTATCCTATTTTTGCATAAGGGGGTAGGGCTTGCATTAAAATATGCTGCCTATCTCTCTACAAAGCTCATTTTTAGCTGAAAATTTCAGTACCCTTCTTACCAGTGAGATAACTATAAATCGGCTTTCATGCATATGCAAGTCTATCCTTCTAAGCACTGTATTAATTATTTCAAAGATATTTAGAGGTCAGCATTGACAGAAACCTCTATGCATAGAATCACATTAATGTAGGACACTCTAAGAAAAATGGAATAGATCATTGTACCATAGCAAAAGATCAGAGTATCTGAAGTGCTTTTCTTTAAAAAAAAAAAAAAAGCAAATACCAGACCAGCTTCTATCTACAAAAATTCAGTGTCAATCCAGATTTAACATGGAATCGTAACTCTGCCATAGACCCACCTGAATACTTTTTTAAAAATGTATTTATTTATTTGATTTATATAGCCACCATTGAACTTTTATGTGATTCTAGGCCACTTAAACTTGCTATTTAACCAAATCCAAGCATCAATTTGTATTCTCAAGTTAAAATGATTTGATGTTATATAACGAGTCCAATTTTCTGTTTGTGTTGAGAGCAAAGTACATGCCATGTGTGCAGGAAAGCTCAGGTTGAATCTTGTCACTTCTTGTCACAAAGGACAGTGTAAGAGATGCTAATAAAGACCTTTTGTACCTATAAATATGAAGAACAACTCTAGCTTCAGTAGTGATGGAAAACTGCTCTGATCCTAGGCACAATCAGTCAAACAGAAGACTATAAGAAAATGACAAAAATAGAAGAGTAAAAGGGAGAAGGAAAAGCAGGCAGGCACATAAACTCAAAAATTAAAGAAGGGGGCAAACTCAACATTATATATCGATGAAAGTCAAATGAATGTTCACCTTCTGTATCTCTTCTATGTATAATAGTCCTTTTGTTGAGTTACGTGAGTTACAAAGAGATCTATTAGTGTGGAATAAATGAGTCCCTGAAAATTTCATCTTTAAATGACTCTACATCTTTGATGACATAGAGATGAATCTGTTTAGTTCCACTACATTTTCTAACTTTTCCATTCTTAATTTTGCAACAGTCTTCATCCGTTTTAATATGCATAATTTTGTGCAGTTTTTAAATTGCATAAAATGGTGATTTCATTTATGAGCGTGCATCAATATTTGAAAAATTGAAAGTGGATAAACATTTATTAAAATACAAAACAAACTTATGTCTTATTTATCCCTAAATACAGTTACAACCATCCAGTCAAGTATGATGCAGTTGTTTTGACCTTCAGATTGATATAATCAAAGCTCTGTGTCTGTGTGCTTGTGTTGTTTAATATCAGCAATACAGTCCCTAGATAATTTCAGAAGCAGAAAGTCAAATGTTAATGAAAACTGCTGTCTATGATCATTATGCTTCATAAATTTGTCAAAACAACAACAGGATCAACAGTGCTAATTTGCACATTTAAAGCAAACTAAACAGTGTGAATGGGGAAACCACATTTTCTCCTGTAGCGTGAAGGTTTTTGAATGCCTGAAGGCTACTGAGAAATAATAATCTTTATCATGTTCTGGACAAAACCTACTTACACCAATATGCTTTTCAGGGGCTTCACCTGAACTGAAGTACCTGCAGTTTTCATCCAAAACAATTAAATAAAGTAACTTTTAGAACTAGCAAAGTTCTAAGAAATGATGTCATAGCTATTAATTAATATCTTGTGTAAAACAATGCACTTTGGACCACATTTAAAAATCAAGAAAGCTTTTAATTTTCTCTATAAATCTATTTCAGAAAATAAGCAACTTTGCCCTCTTAAAAAGGTTACATTTTATCTTCTTTTTTTTTTTTTTGTTGCCTTATCAGAAAAGTTTTTCTCTCAACTGTGGATTTTTGATTGCATAAATCAGAAGAGATGCTCTAACGTTTGGATTATTATCCTGAATTTAATTCAGAAGTGAATTAAGTAGGAAAGATGAAGTTATTGAATGAAGTTTAGCTTCTTGTAGTTGACTCAGAACATGAAAACTGAAAGTCATTTATCATTTATCTCTGTAATTCCATGTCTAGCACTTTTAAGATATTACTATTTAACCCTTTTTGATGATGAAATTTTAGACCAAACCATGTAGGCTTGGTACTTATAAAAGTACTTATAAAAGAAACACCATTTACAACTGAGTTCTTATAGCAAAGAGCAGCCAAAGGCAGAAAATGCTAAGAGAAAACATTATTTGACACTATTAATTTATCTTCAATACTTGACAGAGGAGTATTTGTTTTTTTAAGCCAGTAATTTCCTTCCACTGTTTGTAAAATAATTTTATTACATTATAAAGTACCGTATTTTTCAGAGCATAAGACACACCTTTTTCCCCCTTAAAAGGGGTGAAAATTTAGGTGCGGCTTATACACCGAATGTAGCCCCGCCCACCCACTGGCCCCCACCCTTTGGCCTCTGCCTCCCAGCAGTTTCCTCCTTACAAGCAAACAGCAAGAAAAAACAGCTCCTTTCAGCTTCAGCACAGGCTAATTAGCACAAGTTGATTGGAACGGCCTCCCGACTCTAAGCTGATTTGCTCTCAGCTGTTTTGCGCAGGCCTCTGCTGCTTGCTGCAAAGAGGTAAATTGCTGGAGCAGATTTTTTTTTCCTTGTGCTAATCAAGCTATGCTGAAAACGAAAATGAAAGTAAAGCAGGCTGTTTGCTGTTTGCTGCAACAAGGCAAAATTGCTCAGAGGCAGAGGGAGATTTCTTTTTCTTCTTTTCCTCACCAAAAAAGGTAGGTGAGTCTTATACTCCGGTGCGTCTTATACTCTGAAAAATACGGTAATAAAAAAGTACTAGTGAACAACTTACCCACACATGGCAATGAATACCCAATGATAGGATCGTGGACAAACTGGCGATTGTTCAACATAGTCACACAGTAGAGGTGAAAACAATCCAGGCAAATAACATGGTGATGAATGCATGGGAAGACTAACACAGGACTCCTAAATGATTAAAGAGAGAGAGAAAGAAATAAAAAAATGGTGGTGAGAAATTAAGCTTCCCATGTTATTACACCAATCTGGCGTGAACTTCATGCAAATAACATTCACGACTATTCTCTGTAAGTTTAATTCTAAAAGGAGATCCACGTCCACAGCAATGCTTAGGAGCCTGTGGAACTTGGAGAAAGATCATGCAATGTCACTGAGACTGCTTATTTATAAAATGCCCACCTGACACAAAGACAAACTTGCCGGACTAAAAGATGAATAACTGTTTCTGTGAACAAGCATACCAAGCAGAGAGACAGGGTCTGAATGCTAATATATATATAGAGAGAGAGCCCCTATAACCCGCACAGTTCTGCCCACCCAAAAGTCCACTCTAAAAATATTGTATGATCTTAATGTCTCTAATAATAAGAGAATGACTAATTCTTAATTACTCAAATATTAGTGACCATAATTCACCAAAATCCCCTAGTCTAGCAAATTTATCTCTGCCAACAAATAGGAAGATCAATAGGAAGATCAGCTCTGAGCACACATATATATTTATGCTGCAAGGGCAGTAAATAACCATGAGTTACCCAGACGTGCTTAAGATGGGTGGCCATATAAATCTTTTAAATAAATAAATGATACAAAACTATTAAAGATACAGAACCATTTATGTCACACAAAACCACGCTATCTTTCAAGATTAACCACACCATCGCCAACAGCACCTCTAAATGTCTATGGAGATTCTCAATCATCTCAGGTCATGGTTGTCCCAAAGATGCTTTTCCAAGAGACAACTGGACTTTCTGGTTTTTCTTTGAAGACATTTCGCTTCTCATCCAAGAAGCTACTTCAGCTCTGCAAGTCCAGTTGTTTCTTGAAAAAGCACCTTTGGGAGTATTTCTAAAAAAGGGGTGTCAAAATCAATTTCATTGAGGGACATATCAGGGTTGTGTTTGACCTTGGGGGGCGGGATGGCCATGGCCAAGATGGCTGTGGCTAGCTTGACGTCACTCATGTGCCTGTGGCAGCCCGAACACTCTACCAGTGATAACGGGCTCCTGAGCTCTGTTTTTGGCTGTGAAGGCCTCCTGCAACCCTCTGCCAGCGAAAATGGAGTTTGGGAGTGCCGCACGCAGCCATCCCGAGCTCTGTTTTCACTGGCAGAGGCACCACGGGCTGGTCCTTTGCTGTTTCCAGGCTGGCCCCACAGGCCAGATCTATGCACCCCGTGGGCCTGATCCGGTCCCTGAGCCTTGAGTTTGATACCCCTGCTCTAAATATTTCCTTCTTATAAAACTACCCAGTTCACATATCCTAATCAGCTTTAAAAAATGTTGTGCCCTCCTGCAGTTTCTTTTGGTGCCCAATTTGAAAAGCCCTAGCCTAAGGTAATTTCAAACTATATTTGAGGACAACAGTATCTTGTTATGCTGTGCAAACCAGGAGAAGACCATATCAGCAGGACATCAAGGAGGAAATCAACTGTTCAGAGGTATATTAGCACAATCTTCTTTCCAAGGCTTAGGTAATTGGAAAACCTACTTTTAAACAGGTATGGTCATACAAATCAGACTGGTTCAAAAGTGTAGGAAAACTGTTACGGTTCCCCTATGCCTGTCTTTCTGAGTTTCAGAGATATAGCGTGTTTGATTGTCATCAATTAAGCTATGGTTCCTTCTTGATATGAGATTTGCCATTCACTCAAGAATGTTAAACATATAGTGATAAGAAACTTGAAGGTAGGGCATTGACAAGATTGATTTGTAAGGAGGTTTTTGTTTCTTTTGGGAAAGGAAATATTTCCTCTGTGACCGTAAATTTCCACTCTTTGTTCACAACAATTTTCCATGCTGAAAAGTTAACTTTGGCAACTCCATTGCATCCAGAATTCAATACATTCTTCCTTGCTGTGTGGCGGTGTAAGATAACATAAATTAAATGTTACATTCTTAAAGAAATAAAAAGGGGGAAAGGGGCAGGGAGATAGATTAATGAAAGAACCCCCTGTAAATCCTGAAATAACAAGATGTCTCATTTAAGATTGCTTCAAAAGCTTCAAATTGGATACACAATTCCTGCTTCCCCTTTCCGCCCCTATTAATGTCTACAATTTCTTAGATATTCTAAGACTACCATTTAACTCTTTGCAAATCTGTTAAAATCTTCTATCTAATCTTAGAGTATTAGGCTGCATGTGATTGATACACAGTACATAAAATATAATATTCCATAGTTTTGCATACACTATAGGAGGATACATAATCTTCTTTCAAAATAAGCTTTAAAAATCCATCTACTGCTGGAGACATCAAGATAGTGTATCGGTAGCATTAAAAATATAATCTCAGTGTTTTAGGGGATTTCATTGACTAAAGCAGCTTACAAACTGAATTAAACAAAACCTCCCTGCTACTAATCCTTATTAGTTGACCACTTGCTGTTCTGAAATCTAACCTCCCCTTGAACAAAAATAATCTAAAAAGAAAAGTGGGAATTGGGTGGGATGAATAAACCAGCCTTTCCTTTAATGTACAAAAGACATTAAATGTATCATTTGTTTTTCTACAGAGCAGTTTAACAAGAATCATTTTACAATTTAGAAAAATTCAGATCTGAAGTTGTGCTAAATTAGCTGATGGAAACCATGCCTCATAACAACATGAAAAGCAATTAATTTCAATTCCTCTGAAAAAACTAAACTTTCCAAGCAATCTCACTTTTTTTTTACACACCAAGCGCGCAACATTGCATAAAATGTTCAATAATGATTTAAAAGAAAATAATAAATTATGGAACATATGGATCCTTTGCTTAGCAAGTTATGTAAACTGTCAATACTATAAAAAAACATCTAATATTACATTTATAGGTAGTGCTACATGAAACATTTGTCTTGAGGATACACAGGCACATAAAACAAGCTTTCAATATACTATTTAAGGATTCATTCAAATATCAGAAAAAATAAATAACATTTTTAAATATTTTTTTTAAACAAAGGAATATTCTAAGAAATAACATCTTTAAACAGAAAGACAATGACTGAAGTTACACAATTAATGCTCAATATAACATGTATAAAAGCTAAACCATACCAAGCAAAGTGCATTTAGTTGTTTTTAGGAAATTAAAAAGAAGTATAATTGTTTGGGCTTAATGTCTTCCCTGTATTAGAAGATTCCATCTCCATCCTGTCTACTCATTCATTCTTTTTATCCATTTTAATATTAATTTTACTGTTTTAACTTTCAATATTCAATGTTTTAATTCTGTAATTGTTTTATCCTATTATTTATGGTATTGTAAGCTGCCTAGAGTCACTTGGTAGAGAGATGGGCGGTATACAAATTTAATAATTAGCTAAACAAAATATTATTTATAAATGTAAAGAATGTAAAGAAAAATTCCTAAAAATAGTATTGGTAAATATTTAATTCCCGATTTCCCCATTTTATTTCATCTAGATTTATTTATTTCTGTTTATACGTTGCTCTATTTATTGACTTTCATTTATACACAGTTCCATTTCCAAAGACTGAGTAGCTTTGATATACTGGCAAAAGTAGGATTAAGTATTAGTGGCAAATTCCATTCATCAAAAAAAGTTATAGCCAAGCATATGTACCACCATTCAGAGGTACTAGAATTTTTGTTCCTCTCGTTCACAGCTTTAATAGGGAAGACTATTTCAAAGGAGGGAATCATCATGAAGCAGGTCCAATCACAGGGACTGTAGGGTGGCAGGGTCTCTGTGATTGGTGGCAGGACCATCAGTAAGCTTCCTCTCATTGATCTCACCAAGCAGACAGTTGTAACTCAGAGATATCTAGGCCTTGAGCCAAGTAGGGTAATAACAGCAACAACGTACTTGAACTGCACCTGTAAATTGACTGGTGGCCAACACATCTCTCATGGTAGAAGTGTTGCATAGTAGCAGTCAATAAGCTCATAATTATCTGTTGAATCAGATGAAGGTTCTGAGTGATCTTCAAAGGGACCCTGACATATAGTGAGTGATTATAGAGTGAAAAAGGAATGGGTTCCCATGGAGAGAGCCTCTTATTCCAGAAATTTCTCAACTAGTGCACAAAATGTAATTTTGCAAAGCTTTTCCTGGTTATGATCACTATTTACTAGTGAAAAAGGAATTATGAGTCCAGGAGGACCCATAATTTGTCAGTCTATAATCAGTTCTCTCCATAACAGCACACTTTTTGGGGAATAACAAATGGATTACTTTCCAGGATTAGTTGGCTTTCTAACACTGACTTGATGGGATTCAATTTAGGCCTGTTTTACAAGCCACTCTAAAAACTCCAGGTCCATCCTGCTTGGCTCAGGATAGAGATATCCAACTGGTAACATCTGCATATTGAATATATTGTATCTCATTGGCTGCTATGACTTTTGGATACCATAGAACAGTGATGGCTAATCTTTTCTGGGCTGAGTGCACAAAGCACATGTGCACGCGGCCAAATCCCCAAAATTCAATGCGTGCACGGCCCGCACACATGCACTCTGCCCCATGCATGTGTATGCCCCCGGCATGCCCCCCCACATGTGCACACGCCCCCCGCATATGCCCCGCCCCTGCGCATGTATGCACACCTCCCGCATGTGGCCCACACCCCGCACATGCGCGGCAGAGTCCCCAAGACCAGCTGGCCAGAGGGAGGAACGCATGCATGCACAGCAGAGCTGAACTGGGGTGACAGCTCACATGCCATCAGAGAGGGCACTGTGTGCCACCTCTGGCACGCGTGCCATAGGTTCACCATCACAGCATAGAAGCACATATACTGTATAAGATACATTATGTGCATTATAAAGAAAATGCATAAAGATATCCTGGGTTGTGTACCAGATGACGCATCACTATTATACAGCTTTAGGAAGTCATTTAGAGCATGGCTGGAAAGAACCAAAGCTCTAATTTTATTTTTGCTTATTTGGGAGGTTGAAAATTATCAGGATTTTCTTTTGCTCAGACTCATATACAGGTAATCCTCTACTTACAACAGTTCATTTAGTGATTGTTCAAAGTTACAACAGCACTGAAAAATGTGACTTATGACCGTTTTTCACAGTTACGACCTTTGCAGCATCACTGTGATCATGTGATCAAAATTCAGATGCTTGGCAACTGGTCCATATTTATGACCATTACTGTGTCCCAAGGTCATGTAATCATTTTTTATGACTTTCTGATAAGCAAACTCAATGGGGAAGCCAGATTCGGTTAACAACCGGGTTACTAACTTATCAACTGCAGTGATTCACTTAACAACCATGGCAAGAAAGGTTGTAAAATGGGGCAAAACTCACTTAACAAATGTCTCACTTAACAACAGAAATTTTGGGCTCAACTGGGTCGTAAATTGAGGACTACCTCTACTGCTTGCCGAAATTACAGGTGCGGGCTATTGACTTTTCCTTAGAGAACCTTCATACATCTCCTATAAATGATTTAAAAAATGATTCAAGAGCCCATCCCTAAAGAGAATCAAATAGAAAAGCCAATGCAGCCTGGGTGCTGGCCTCTGAGAAGGAGCTCTGGATTCTCTCAGAGATCATTGATCTAAACTGTGCAGTACTTAGGTCACAATTACACTCCATGAGCTCCAGATACTGAAATCTACTTGTCTAAGGATCTTAATTGAATTTTAGCCATCCAGAGCAAACAAAACACCAACTGAGTTCTTTTAGCCATGTTCTAAGCATACTGAAAAATAATCTTATTTATTCCTCTGCACTTTTTTTTAGAATCTTAAAATGGAATTATTTTAATCTCAAGCATATTTGACACTTAACTGTCTATCATTCCCAGGCATCACACAAACCTTATCTGTTTGGGGGTGGGGAAGGGGGATTGGAATATAGCCTACTTTACTTTCTGTGTTATAAACACAAACTTTTGGGAAGCACAGCACAAGTTGCTATGATGGGAAGCCTGATTAATTCCATACATTCTTTTTACACTTGCCTCTGGTTGAGTCACAGAAAGTTGTGGATAATACCAATCAGATAGGCTGCAACAGAATCCTGACAAAAGAAAGATATAAAGACTGATCTTGTTTAGATAAAAGCCCCAGTGGGAAATAAATTGTTATGAGTATATCTAAAATCTTATGATCGGTATTATTCATGTATTGAGAGTCAGCCCAATGACCGAGAATGCTATTCAGCGTGAGGAGATATTTGTAGGCACAATAGGGACTAAACGATACATCTTTTGCTACCTTCTTATGAAAAACTTGGCTTACCTTTCTTTTCTATTATTTCATAGCCTTCAATTCTGGGAAAGAGGCAGGCAAGGCTAAGCAATCTAAGGTTAAGGAGAATGCCACATCGATCAGTCTTTTCATTAAAGACAAGCAAACTGACATCCCACTTCACATTTCTCAAATGTAGCTAAAGCCAGTAGATATCTATAGAAGAGAGCTGTGATGGAAATGCTTGAATTTATGAAAATCCCTAGGGTCATTTGCAGCTGACAATAGGATTTTTTTTCACTTCTATGTAATATCTTAACCAAATAATAATAAAAAAGAGGCATATATCTGTACAGTCGGCTCCTAGGAATTATTTTCACAGAGGCAGTAATAGACAGCCAGATTTTGTTGCTATAGAATAAAGAAATACACTGCTGTTCATCCATCAGTCAAGAATACTATATTTATTATAAAACGCCCAAGAGTTTCCCATTAGCACATTTTTATTACTTTTAGCAATCTTCTTCTAGCTGCAAAAGCTTTCTATATAAGCACCATAAAATTATTTTCAATTTTGGATGAAACTCTGTACTCTTCCAAAACAATTTTATTTGTTAACATCCACAGGAGATTTCTAAGCACATTTCAGAAAGAGACACACTATTGGAAATAGATTTGAAAACGAGCAAAGAAATCCAAACTTTTTTTTTTTACAAAACAAAACAAAAAACAAAACAAAACAAGGAAGCTATTTTTACACACATACAGCTCCAAAGTTACACCTGTTATCACCAAGTTACCTGTACTGTAGGGACATTTTCATAAATTTTCTATAAAAGTAGAAAACTGGCAAAATAATAGCAGAAGCTCACATTTTATTTGCATCACACTATGACTATACTTTCTTTTTGTGCTTTAGTTGTGCCTGGGCAAGATTTCCTGAAGTGGTTTGCTTTTTCCTGTGCCTTCTTCATAGCGCTGAGGGAGTGCGACTTGCCCAAAGTCATCCAGTTGGTTTCTGGGTAAGGCAGGACTAGAACTCACCGCCTCCTGGTTTCTAGCCTATTGCCTTAACCACTATGCTTTTATATCTCTACATTAGACTAGGCAAAAGCTTTGAACGAAGCAGTTAAAGCACCCCTCCAAACCTCAGAATGCTGAGGTACTATAGGATGGAAGTGTCTTCTATCTGTGTGTATCCATATTCAGATACTTTGAAGAGCTCTGAAAGCAATTATTCTGAGACATTTCAGTGCTTAGAACAGCAGATTCAGAGGGGTGATTTAATCCTTTTATGAAGTACCTCACAGATAGTTTTCATAATGCTTTTACATAATTGTATATATAGCTATTGCTAACTACCTGACTAATGTTTCCATTATTTCACTACTTAACTGCTTCAGAATAGAAAGAATCTCCATTTTTTAAAACTTCAAAAAGGCCATCGAGTGAAAGAAAGTAACAAATGCAGACAAGTAGATTTGAAATGACCATAAAATATAATGAAGGGATTCTGTCTTCTTTAGAGAGGAGATAATATAACTCAAAAAGTCTGAAGAATACAGTTGTTGAAAATGTTTTGAGCTTGGAACTCTCTGTCTGGATTTGATAATAATTGTTCCAATTTTCCTATTATGATACTGTTCTGATAATCATGGGAATTTCCTAAAATGCTCTATTCCAGGGGTGCCAAACTTGCATCATCACGTTGTCATCACGTGATGTATCGCAACTTCCCTCCCTTCGCTAACCTGGGGTGGATGTGGCCAGTGTGTGATGCTTCTGGCCCGCCGGCCACAAGCGTGACACCCTGCTCTATTCAAAGTTGGAATACTTCTTGTATTGTTAAGAACAAGATTTTGAAGCTAAAAATCTTTACTTTAAAAACATTTGCCTATATTTAAAAACAATTAGAAAAATTAACACTAATATTGGAGAAAACCATAATAATCAATAAATTATGATCACAATAGTGAAGTGTAGTGTCGTACTGTAGCTTTTTTATTTTTTAACCTCCTAACGGATACCTGAAGAAATCCAACTGAGGGGGGGGGGGAAATCTCATTTTGTATCCTGAGTAGAATGCAAATTATGTAGCTATCCCCATTTCCTAAATGATAGAGTAGGAAGTTGAAATTGTCCTTGGTAGAAGCAGCAGCGCTTAATTTGTTAAAAAGGAAGTCAACTTAATATTCATTTTGTCAAGGAGTATGGATGGATGCTATAATCACAAAGTGTGCCATCAAATGTTAAGGGGAGGGGGATGAGCCTCTTCCCACTACCTCCCATGAATAGGGCAAATGTCCATTAAGAGCCCCTGAATGGTGAAGAAAAAAAAATCTAAATATTCTCTCTCACTGTCAGTCAATAATTGAATAATAGCCAAGAGAACAGGAATACTAGATGGATTAAAGATGAGAAGCATAATTATAAAAAAAAATACACAAGGGAGGAATCAAGGTACAGACTGCAAGAAGAATCCATTGGTGTGCAATCAGTGTTGGATGGCAAATGACTATTCAACCTTTGTTTGAAAATTTTCAGTATAGCAGGCTCTTCCACTGCTTAATTGTTCTCACAATCAGGAAATTCTACTTAGTTCATCTCTGTCTTGCTCTGTTATCCTTCTCGCCGCTGACATGTTCTACCACTGAACCTAGGGAAAATAAATCCAGACTAGGGGTGAAATCCAGCAGATTCTGACAGGTTATAGAGAACCGGTAGCGGAAATTTTGAGCAGTTCAGAGAACCAGTAGCGGAAATTTTGAGTAGTTCGGAGAACCGGCAAATACCACCTCTGACTGGCCCCAGAGTACGGTGGGAATGGAGATTTTTGCAATATCCTTCCCCCAGAAATGGGGAGGGAATGGAGATTTTGCGGTATCTTTCCCCTGGAGTGGGGTGGGAATGGAGATTTTGCCATGCCCTTGCCATGCCCACCACGCCCACCAAGCCACACCACGCCCACCAAGCCATGCCCACAGAACCTGTAGTAAAAAAATTTGGATTTCACCACTGATCCAGATCCTCTTCCTTGTGACAGCTCCTCAAGTATGAAGAGGTTGCTTCTCTTCTTTAGGTTAAACATACCAGCTTTTTGTAGGATGTAGCTTCCAATCCATTCACCATCTTTGTACCACTTGTCTGTATTCTTTCCAGTTTCCTTCTGGTACTGGATACTGACAAACAGAACTGGATACAGCATTCTGGATATGATCTGATCAGTGTGGAGCAAATCTGTCACTTGCTCTGATCCCAACATTATACCTATAATTTATGCAACCAAAGATTGCACTGGTTCTTTTAGCAGTTACAGGACACTGCTGGCTCATGCTTAATCTGTGATCTACCAGGGTACGCTGATTCTTCTCATAAACAAATATCTGGACTCATATTATTTCCAGGGGAGCATAGGGACAGCAGAAGTTTAGATTTCCTCATCCATATATCCCTTGATCTTAAAAATACAATCTGTGTAACAGAAGTAGAATCATGTTTAAATGTATAAAGTGTCTATTGTTATGTGCAAATTAAATTTATGTTATTGGTTCCGCTCCAAAATATGAACAGAACTACATTGACCACCATGAAAATAAGCTTCAAGGTACTTCATTTTTTTATTCCTTTAATCAATTTATATAGTTGCTCGTGTCTCAGATAATGGTTTTGTCACATAGGACTTTGAAACATATAATTTCCCACATTCATTCTAAAGTTGTATAAATCAATGAAGACTTACTGTATACCTTACCCAGGATGTCTGATTCAGCTTCAAATCACATTGGAATCAAATAAACACCAAATTGCCCCAATGGCAGCTACATTTCACACAGAAGGAGCAGCTCAGAATAACGCCTCTTTTTTTCCCCTATTACTATATCTCACAATGAATTATTCACAAGCTATAGTCCAATCTGGGATTCCTTCTGATTAAGAAAGACAAAGAACTAAAGCCTAAAGCTGTGAAACTGCATTTTGTGGCAAGTCACAAATTGTGAGATATCTTACTAAAAATAGAGAATGCATGTTACAAATTGCACGAGTGCCCTCTGAGATATAATCAGAAATCCGAGATGAAAAAGTATTTAGAACAGTTGTAAACTAACCTATACTACTTTTTTTTTTTTTTAAAAAAAGAGAGAAAAATACACTGTGGTGATGTACATCTGTTCAGAGAATAGAGAACTATTGTTTCTTAAAGTGCTATCTAAGTAAACTTTTCTCTGGATCTGTCATGTATGGTTATGACAAAAATATGACAGCCTACAAAGGAAAACAGACTATTGAATATTATTATAAAATAGTTAGAATTTCAGCCTGATAAACCCAATCTCCAACTTGCAAGATTGATGTTGCAATCTGCACCAAGAAGTACTAGCTCTAATTTTATTGTAAGGTTCTATTAACAGAATCTTGCAAGTCTCAAAATACATCCCTCCCCCCCTTCACCTCTACAGCCCAAGAAACTAGGGAGGATCCCTTCTGAGATGTTTGCTATTTCCATATTCTTTCTGTGGGCTCACCTGCCTTTTGTCTGACCATGGACTATTCTCAGGCTCTTCCACCTGTCTCCCAGTTATTCCCACATAATATCAGAAAGAACTATTGATATTTTCATAAGAAGATGAATAAATTCATTTGTATCAGATAATAAATGTTGTTCTTATCATGAGAAAACTGGGAGATCAAATAACCAAGATATAAACCATGTACAAATGGTCTCTTTGAGAACCTTTGACAATTAAAAAATCATAAGTTCGGTGTGCTGTATAAAATAAAACGACATGAGTTCAATTCTAAGTATAACGGCTTGAACCTCATAAAATCTAATGCTGGTTATAATGATTGCATGTACCTGATGAAACCAAATAAGGACAAATTGAACTATTCATTGCCTTTTGATGATTAAGTAATTATAGAGTCACAAGAATATATAATGAAATAGTTCCCTCCTGGAATGATGAAGTCATAGACTTTCTAGTATGAAGACCTAAGATAACACTGTATCTGTCTAATCTGAAAGCTCAAATAAGGAAGGTATATACCACTCATGGATTATTTAAAAAAAGTGTGCATATATCATGACAAAAGGACAAGTGGAACTCAATTAAGAGAACTGTGTGCCTTATATTAATTCCTATATCAGTTATAATTGTGGCCAATAATAAAATGAATAAGTTGCTCTATGAGGGAGATGGGCTATGATATAATAAATAAAATAATCCTCTTTATCATTTTTTTGCTGTTATTATCTATCTACCTATCTACCTATCTATCTATGCCACTTTCCCCTGTCTAAGGGTGTCTAAGGTCAGCTTACAAGTTATTTTATTATAATGTAGTTGTAATATGTTTCTCTATATTGTAAATTAATAATAACATTGAAGATTATTGAAAGATTATCAAAGATCATCCAAACCACTCAACTAACATTTATTGAAAAGTTTCTATACTCTAAAATGAAAATATAGAGCAACATCTTTCTATATAATGCAGTGGTGGGTTGCTACTGGTTCACCTCAGATCGGGCGAACCAGTAGCAGTGGCGGTGGGAGGCTCCGCCCACCCACCCGGATGTCATCAAATATGCTCTGCGCATGCGCACGTGCAATCCTGTTGTGAACTGGTAGTAAAGGTAAATAGAACCCACCCCCGGTATAGGCCATAACTTATTTGAAGAGATCATGGTTATTAGATGCATACATGGGATGTCCCACATTTCCATAATTCTATGAAAACATTTAGCGTTAGGGAGGGCTGAGCTACTGAATTTCAAAGCAACGTGAGGAAAGTAGATACATTTACTATGTAGAATATTCTAGCCAAGAAACTACCATGGGCTTCAAGACTGGAAATAAGTACCTGAGATTGCATCTACTTATTAATGTTGCCTGCCATGTGTATTCCATCTTTTGATGATAGTGTTTAGCTTCAAACAATTCAAACAGCATTAACAGGCCACTGGCAAAATGAATAGTAGGAGAGACAGAGGAAAAAAGATTAAACTTTTGTAGGAGAGCAATATAAGGAATTGCTCTTTTGGCCAGAAAGAAACTTATATAGAGACCAAAGAAAAACTAAGAGATAAATATTTCTTTAGAGTTAATCTCCAGATGTGCAACTTCAATTTTGCACCATTTACTACAATTTATGTTTGATGTAATCATAAATTGGAAATATGGCACCTTCTACCAAATGATGGAAGACCTACCCTTTCTTCCTTCAAGAGAAAATGTGATGTTATTAATTGGACAGAGTCTTCAAATGATGAGGTCATTGTATTGCAAGTACAAGGAGACATCAGGATGAGCTTTTTGAAAAAAAAAGGAACAGTATATATCCTTTCTTTCTTAATTATTGCTCACATGTGTTAAATGCATTCCAGAGAACTCACCTTGATTCAAGAATACCATATTTTTCAGAGTATAAGAGCAACAGAGTATAAGATGCACCTTAGTTTTTGGGGAGGAAAATAAGAAAAATGATGATTGGCAGGTGGATCGGCCTTCCGGAATACCCCCAATCAGCTGTTCCCAGAGGTGAATTTTAGCAACAGATTCCTTGGTTGTGAGCTCTGTGCCTTGCCTTTTTTGCTTTTTTTTCTGCCTCTGAAACAGCTTTAGAAAAAAAGCCTCTGAAGCTGTTTGGGGGCTTCTTTTCTAAAGCTCTGTTTGGGGGCATCTTTTTGAAGCTTCATTTCTGATGCTTTTTTCAGCCTCTGAAACCTCAGTTTGAGAAGCTGGGCAGAGCTACATTTGGAGTATAAGACACACCCAGATTTTCACCCTCTTTTTTGGGGAAAAAAGGTGCGTCTTATACTCTGAAAAATACAGTAGTTCTCCAGCTCAGGACCTGGGAAATATGTATTCAATGTTCATTGGCTTGAAAAATATGCAAAATAACCACAGTGATTCTTTTGGGATATAATCCAGATAAATAAAGTATGTGTTTCCTGTAGTGGAATCACCAGGTCTTTTCAAGTGCTAAATTATTTCAGGATTGTATTCTCAGTTGAGATAAAGGGTCTAATATATAGCTATCATTTTCAAGTGTTCATTTTAGTAGGTCCGTTGTTAAATCAACTTTAAAACTTTTATTTGGTATTCAATTGGAAAATAATGCAACATGTGACATTTGTATTTGTTTTAAAATCTTTAGCGTGAGGTGCAGCAACAGTTCATTAAGCTTAATTATATTTACAGCTGTAGGTGTTACTGAATGAAATGCATATTTCTCACCACTTTGTCCTTAAACAAAATAGCACACTTTTATTTTGACTTTCAGATGACATTTAAATATTCCTTATCAACTGTGTCCCTTGCAAAAATGGAGTTTCACATCTGTAAAGCAAAGAAACAAATAACTAACATTTTTCTGGATCAGACCAAAACTATGAATGTATTTCTGACAATAGCCAGATAAATATTTTAGGAAGGCTACAAGAAGAACGTGACATAATGGCTGGTGGAGTTGCTCAATTTGTCCGCAATGAGATAGCAGATCTTGGCCCTTTTGGATCTACACAACTGCAATACACATTTCCAAAAGAGGTGTGACTTCAGTCATGACATCACACCTCTCACCTTGCAGGTTTTGGTTTTGACATACATCTTGAAGATACCCATATAATAGCTGCTCCACTAAGATTTTAAAATTCCATTTAAGACTTGTTTCTTAAATTATTGAAGGGCCCACAGCCTATTGCTCTCCCGATGCATGCTAAGTCCCTTATTGTGAGTGAAATCTTAATCTAAGACTGGTTAGATTTATGAAGCCTTATTTCCAAGGTATCTAAATTATACTTATTAGGAGTGTATGAGGCTTTAGGTCTAGACTATGAAACTAAACAACCACTGAACTTTCTCCGATATGTCTTTTCACTTCACATGGCAATTCTCTGAACTGCTTCCCCATAAAGTTTTCTGTATTTTTCTCCTATCTATATCTAAAGCTGTTTCTTTTTCAGTCTGTTTGCTTGGAAGGAAAACAATTGCATTTCCAAGAACCTCTCCCCTATGGCTGTGGAATGAGGTGAATGCAGGATAAAATTAAACCCAATTTCTTCAAAAGGCAGGACTGCAATAATACCAGTAACATACCTTAGTATTACATGCCTGAAAAAAAATGCTTTATCGAATCTTCACAAAAAAAGCTTTCAAAGTAGTGCATCAACTTTAAAACAAGCCGAGGAGGCTGCTTATCATTAAGTAACATATAACTTTAACTCCCACACTCCCAAATTTTGCTTAAAATAATGTTGATGATTCTTGTAGATAATTTTAGCTATTTCATCATGCCTGTCATATTCATGTTGTTTATTTAACAATTTCTTTTATAGTTTGTTGATATCTGAATCATAAAATGCTAGTTATCATATAACTGCAACAATTAATCAGTGGAATAACTTGCCTCCAGAAGTTATGGGCGCTGGAGGTTTTAAAGAAGAGATTGGACAACTACTTGTCTGAAATGGTATAGTTTCCTGCTTGAGAGGGGATTCGACTAGAAGACTTCCAAAGTCCCTTTCAACTCTGTTATTCTGTTATATACCATATTTTTTGGAGTATAAGAACACTTCCCCCCCCAAAAAAGTGGGTGGAAATGTCTGTGTGTCTTATACAGCGAATGTTGCTGAAGCCCTGCCCACATACCGGCCCCCACCCTTCAGCTGTTTTTTGCCTCTGTGCATCATATTTTTGGCCTCTGCATGCTCCATTTTAGAATCATTCTAGGCTGCGGAGATCATCACAGCACATCGCCACCGATTGCCACCTCCACGCATTGCGTTTTCGGCCTCAGCACATCACATTTTTGGCCTCTGCATGCCCCGTTTTAGACCCATTCTAGGCTGCAGGGATCACCACAGCACATCACTGCCTATCGCTGACTTTGCATGTCACATTTTTGGCCTCTACACATCCTGTTTTTAGCCTCCACGCATTGCGTTTTTGGGCGGTTCCATCGCCTGGAACTGGCCGAAAATGCGACACATGGAGGCTGAAAATAGGGCATGCGAAGACCGAAAAAGCAACGTGCGGAAGCTAAAAACGCAATGCACGGAGGCGGCAATCAGTAGCGATGTGCTGTGGCGATCCCCGCAGGGACCAGGGACCGATTCCGTGGAGAAAGGTTTTTTTGTGGACCAGAGGGGTTGTGGTTTTGCATGCTGCCTGCAATTTGCAGATGGGACTTTGCTTGTTTCACAGACCAGTTGCTGGTATGCCACAGACTGGTACCTGTCAATGGACCAGAGGTTGGGGACTCCTGATATAGATACATGCACACTGAACAGATTGCTTGAATTTCCCAAGAAATTCATGCAAGGGTTGCATTAATAGCAATAGCACTTAGACTTATATACCGCTTTACAGTGCTTTACAGCCCTCTCTAAGCAGTTTACAGAGTCAACATATTGCCCCCAACAATTTGGGTCCTCATTTTACCCACCTCGGAAGGATGGAAGACCGAGTCAACCTTGAGCCTAGTGAGATTTGAACTGCCTAATTGCAGGCAGCTGGCAGTCAGCAGAAATAGCCTACAGTACTGCACTCTAACCACTGTGCCACTGTGGCTCATTAATAAGGACTGTGATGCTGTCATTGATTTACTTGACTGAAGTCACATCAGAAATCTGCATAGATTTATTTATTTATTTATTTATTTATTTATTTATTTATTTATTTATTTATTTATTTATTTGTTCGATTTATATCCCACCCTTCTCCGGAGACTCAGGGCGGCTTACAATGCATTAAACAATACCCTTCATACTTTTGTATATACCTGCTTAATAGGGCTTTCGACCCCCCCAAGCGGTGTTCTTTTTATACAAAGTCAGCTTATTGCCCCCACAATCCGGGTCCTCATTTTACCTACCTCAGAAGGATGGAAGGCTGAGTCAACCTTGAGCCTGGTGAGATTTGAACTTGCAGTAATTGCAGACAGCTGGCAGCTAAGTGCTACTTAACAGCACTTTAGTCCGCTGCACCACCAAGACTCCTAGATAAGGTTATGTTAGTCTGAAATAAGGAATCATCAATATGCTGATGTTGCTCCTCCTCTCTTTCTTTTACTCATTAGATTTAGGTACTGAATCTCTTATTTGCACAGGCATTTTAAAAGTAATAAATTTCCATTTTTAAGTTGAATAACTTTCTGATTAAGTTTGGATTTTAAGTTGCTTTATTATGCTGATTATGAATGCTGTCCTGGGAACCCCCCTTTGGGTATGGATAAAAGCAAGCATATAAATTTTTAAGAAGCAATACAGCATGTTTTTCTCCACAGAGTTAAGAAAATATATGAATTTCCTCTGTTAATTCAATGAAAAGGAATTTATTTCCCAAGAAGATGCCAATGTGTGACCAATGACTAGAAGTTTTCATTCTGAAAATAAACTCAAAAGATGAACTTTGGAACTGGCCAGTTGATAAGCTTTCCAGGAGTGATAGTCCAAGAACAATGTGTCATCACTCCCCGGAAGTCAAAAAGTTCAAAGAATCACCAGACTGTTACAATTTCCATTCTCTTTAGTAGCCTCTCTCTCATGAAGAAGATATAAGAACAATCAATTTATAATTGCACTTTTGTTATGACCCATCCTGAATGCTACCCCAAAGATTTGAATTGCTGTAACTAGTTTTGAATATGGGCACCAGCTATCTTGATTACTCATTGCTTTGTGAAGATTGACTCCACTTTAACATGGCACAAGGTTAATCTGATGTTTGTGTGACTTTGGAACTTCCAGAAGGAGAAATTACAGTCTGAAAGTAGCTTTGTGGAAAGCAGAACCAAAGACTGCTGAGAAGAACGAAAAGTCAGTGAATAGATAGGCTCTTCAGAACCTCTCTGGACCACACAAGTGCTCCAAAAAGGCTTCCGATTCCAGATCCTCCATTTGGAGTTGTGCCTGAAAGGCCGAGGAAAAATGTGTATCTAAGGAAAATAGTATCTAAACAATCAGATTTGCCTTAGGATCATATACTGCAAAACACTGTGCAATTTGGTTTGTGTGTTGGACTAACACATGTTGTGTTAGTCCAACTATTACAATTTTGGAAGCTACACTTTTTAGCTTAGCAAGAGCTAAAATCCAGCTACTGTGGGTTATTCATGCTTGCAACAAACCATGGCTTTGCATAATGTATAAATTCAGCCAGGTTGACATAGTCACTATAATTGCTGACGATTTAGTTTTTGATTTTCTATCTAGACTAATAGAGTTTGAGCCAATGCAATGTAGCCTCACCAGAGTCAAACATTTCTTTTTATTCCAAAAAGGCCAAATAAATAGCTGTGCAACCTCAGGGTGAATGCAGCAGGTTGCTTTACCTTTTGAAAAGATACATCTTCCTTTTCTCAATAGGATTTTCTCTCTTGGGGGAAAAGAAAATCCTGTTTATTTCCATCCATTTATTTCTCTTATATTTGGGCAAAGCATAAAGGAGAGTTCTTAAATCTGGACTACAACACTCATATTGCATTTTGAAAACCGCTATCAAATACATATTGAAGAGATAGTGTCAAGAAATATTATTAGAAAGTTTTGAATATTGAACAGGGAAGATCAAATATGATGCACATGTGATTCCTAACTTTCTTAACAAAATACACTAAAGCAATATATTTGTTCATTACATCTGTACTCAGTGTAATCAAAGACTTTCAATTGCTCACATTATAACCATACAGTAATTATTAAGGCAATTAAAACATCCTTTGTACATTTTTTTAAAAAAAATTATAATTAAATCATAAAAATAAGAAAACAATAGCACAATATGCCGATTCACAAAATTAAAAACTGATGGCATCTCTCAAAAGGTCTCTGAAACAATTACTTTTTTATTGACTTTTGGATAGTGAACCAAGTGGTGGCTTGGATTTCCAGAAAAAGGCTATTCCATAAAGCAGGGGGAGGGGGGGAGAGGGAGACAGACAGACAGACAGACAGACAGACAGACAGACAGACAGACAGACATAGAGGCACAGAGAGAGAAACAGCATCTGTAAACCATTTGCAAGCCATCTGCAAACCTCAGGTTCCCTCACCTTTCAAAATTGGGAAATCAACAGCAGTTTCTCTTGACATGAATGAACTGGATGGGTCAACAAGTACCTCAGAGCCAAGCTGTATAGAGATTTTGAAATTAAACTCACACTTTATATTGTATCCAGACGTCTTTAGGGAACAAGTGCAGGGTCCAAAGCATAGGAGTTATAAGCTGAAGCTGACCTAGGCCAGCTAACAGACAGGCTGTTGCATTTATACCAATATCTTTACTTATTTTCTCATTGTAAATGGATGCAAGATAGCTTCCCATCTAGTAACAGCCTCCCACCCCATCTTTTAATTAATTTTTAACATCATATTTTAACTATTCTTTCCCTATTTAAAATTTTTATTTTCATTTTCTATGCCTTTAAATTTTATAAATTTGTAATACTTTATTTGTAGACCGCCCAGAGTCTCTGATTTGTAAACATAATAAATAAACAAACAGTTGAATGGTACTCTTTCAACTGATACAATAAGTTAAAATAAAAATTTGGATGCTTGGCAACTGACTCATATTTATGAGGGTTGCAGTGTCCCGGGGTCATGTGATCAACTTTTGGGAACGTCTGACAAGCAAAGTCAATGCGGAAGCCAGATTCACTTAACAACCGTGTTACTAATTTAACAATTGCAGTGATTTACTTAACAAATGTGGCAAGAAAAGTCATAAAATGAGGCAAAACTCACTTTTTTTTTAAAAAAAATTGATTTATATGCCGCCCTTCTCCGAAGACTCAGGGCGGCTTACAATGTGCTCAGCAATAGCCTTCATCCTTTTGTATATTTATACAAAGTCAGCTTATTGCCCCCACAAACTGGGTCCTCATTTCACCTACCTTAGAAAGGATGGAAGGCTGAGTCAACCTTGAGCCTTGGCGAGATTCGAACCCTGCAGTAATTGCAGGCAGCTGGTCTTAATAAGCTTAATAACAGGGTGCCTTAAACCCCTGTACTACCAAGGCTTAACAAATGTATCACTTAGTAACAAAAAGATTGGGCTCAATTGTGGTCATAAGTTGAGGACTGCCTGTACATGAAGTAAATCAAAGGATTTTTTAAGATAGGTCTCAGCGTTCCTAAACAAGCCTTATCAGCCCCAAACAATCCACGCTGAAACTGGAGTTGGCAAATGGTTTATTGCAGCTGCAAGGTAGCTCCGAGGCAACACTAAGTTATATTAGTTTAAAGTTGGAGCTGAGAGCAGCCAGCTCTCAGCGCTTTTTATATGTCCGCGCAGGCTCCACCCGTCCCACACATAAGGAACAGCTGAGTTATTTCCAGCTGATCGAGACATTCAAACGGGCCGCCATTATCCCTGTGCCACCTCCACTCATCCATGATCCTTCCACTCGCAGACGATCCTCTTCCCCGATGCATCCGGCCGCCTAACACCCGGTGCCACCATCACCAACCCATGAAGAGCTTCCCCATGCTTTCAGGTATCTTCAAGTCGCGTTCCCATGGCCTTCTCTCTTCCTCCCATATGCGTTATCGAGCAGGAGATTGGGCTCGACAATAGGTACATTATAATTAGTCATCTTACCTTTATTAAACTTTAAAATAAGATTTATTTCAATCCTGACAAAAATCTTAGATTTTTCTGTTATAAAGACTAAAGCCATGAGCCTATTTTGGGTTACGTATGATGGTCGAAATTACAACCTATTCTCCCTACTATTTTACTTGCTACTGTATCATAAAAACCTTTTAATATTGATTGGTCCAGTCCGTGATGCTCTCTGAGCTTGATTGTTTTCTTGCAGATCCAAACTAGATAACATCATAAGCACTAGCACTGATGATGTTACCTAGTTTGGGGAATGAAATGTCTCCAAGAAAACAGACATTTCATTACCCAAACTAGGTAACATCATCAGTGCTCAGAGAAAACCAAGGACCCCTCATTTCAACCCTGAGCTACAAGTATTTCCTTTATTGGTACCTCTAATAATGACATATAATTTGTAAAATATATACAGTCAATATTAATAGCTTAAAAATGGCCCAGTACCACATAAAATTTTTTTTAACTGTAATCTTCTTTCTTTTCATAATTTCCCCACCTGTCTGCCTTTCTCCCTTAACCCATCTTCCCTTTCAATTTAACCTCCACAAACAGAGCTATAATTCTTAAAATTATAGTGTTGCTCTGGCTCCAAAAATCAAATATTTTCTCACCTTTCCCTTAGGTGAATTCCTAACATTGATCGGATCGCCTAGAAATTTGAAATATCGTTCCAGTTTCACATATGAGCAGCTTTGGGAAGCCCTTACATACTGAGTGATGACCAGATGGTTATTACAGTAGGAATTATGGGTTTAGTTATGATCCTGCAGTGATGTTGGGACTTCATTATCCAAAAGCTGCTGGACCAGTACAGTGGCACATGGGGTGTCTGGCCTATACACCATACATTTATAATAGCGCAATGATTATGTTCCCCTTTCCTGTGAAATCAATACTGCAAATATGTCACTGCCTGTTGTTTTTTTGCCTCTCCCTAAAGAAAACCTCTGACAGGATAACAGGTTTAAAATTAGACTATTCTTTTTTTTTTTTAATGAGAGTCGATGACACATCCTGGCAGGCCTAAAGGCCCAATGCAAAAGATGGCTTCCAGGCCTGGAAACTTTCAGATTCGGGTTTCCCCAGATGTGCCAATATGACATCTCTAATAAAATGGAACTTTGAGGAACTTCAAGCCTCGGAGTCTTCTTTTGTTGGGGGTGTTGGAACCCTGACATATCCACTGTTTCTTCCTTCAAGAAAGCCATAGCCTCCAAACATTCTAACATAAGCAATCATTAGATTAGTGAAGCAGCAAAGATTTTGTAAATAGTACTGGATAGGCTACCAACATTTTGGGGGAAAGGTTTTTGGTTTTGTGAGCTGGCTTCATAACTGACAGTCATGTAATAAGGGGTGAGTCTTGTTACACTAGAAGCAAATGATTTAGCATTCAAGCTATATCACTAAATGTATATGACACATCAGTTGCTTCCTTGCTTGCATACTCTCCAATTCGAGATCGAGACCGCTTTCTACCGCATAGCTCCCAGCGACCGGTAAAATCCCACAGAGTTGGTCTCCTCCGGGTCCCATCAGCTAAACAATGCCGGCTGGTGGGCCTGCGGGGGAGGGCCTTCTCTGTGGCTGCCACAGCTCTCTGGAACCAGTTACCTTCTGAGGTCCGGACCATCCCCACCCTATTAGCCTTCCGGAAAGCGGTGAAGACCTGACTTTTCCGGCAGGCCTGGGGCCATTGATCTCGCTTTGCGATCTGACAAGATCCGGCCATGAATGATGTGAATGGCTTTTAATGTTTTTAATGTTTTTAATTTTTAAGTGTTTTTATAGTGATTTTTTGAGTGTATTGTGAGATGCCCTGGGTCTTCGGAGAGTGGCGGCATATAAATTGAATAAATAAATAAATAAATAAATAAATAAATAAATAAATAAATAAATTCTGTCTCGCTCATTTTTTTTAAAGTCCATGCAAAATGACAGACGCGTTGAAATATACATGTCCCCGATTCCAGGACCGCAGAAACTTTCTCTTTTTTTTAAAAAAAAAAATCTCTCTAACTTCACTTATTACAAGACAGCTTTTTTTAAAAAATGGCCTCTATTGTGTCATTTTCCTTGTATATTTTCAATCCAGCAGTGTAAAAATGATTTTATGAAACAAGAACGAAAAGCTCTAAATGTAAACGTTGCTAACTGTGTTATATAAGAAGCTGAATATATGTACCAGAAAGGCAATGATCCAAAATGTATGTCTAAATAAACCCTGAGTACTTATAGAAAGAAAAAAAAACATGAAGATTTTGGAATTCCTTCAGAGTCCTCACATATGAATAATTATGAAAATCACTGGGGAGATCTGTCTATGGAGATTCTCAGTCATCCAGTCATGGTTGTCCCAAAGGTGCTTTTTCAAGAGGCAGCTGGACTTTCTGGTTTTTCTTTGAAGATGTTTCGCTTCTCATCCAAGAAGCTTCTTCAGCTCTGACTGGATAGTGGGGAATGGAAGGATTTATATTTCTTGGAGACCAAACAAAAAAGCACCTTTGGGACATTGGGGAGATCCTCAACATGCAGTGTATGGTAAGAGACTTAAGAATGTTTTGAAGAGTTCTATAAGGAAGACAGAGTGGGAAAAAAATCCAAAAGCCACAACAGGAAGCTGTTTAGTTTGCTACAGCAAATGTTGGAAACTTTATTTCTACCAAAGATTATAAGGTACAGACAGTGGTGGGATTCAGCCAGTTGACACCACTTTGGGAGAACCGGTTGTTAACTTTCTGAGCAGTTTGGTGAATTGGTTGTTGGAAGAAATCATTAGGGCAGAGTACCGGTTGTTAAATTATTTGAATCCCACCACTGGGTACAGAGTGCCTAAACATTTGCACTTGCCATAGGCAGCATTTCCTTAGTTTTAAGCATGTAAATTCAGGTATTCCTGTACTTAACAACCATCTGTTTGGTGACCATTCCGAATTACAATGACACTGAAAAAAGTAACATGACCGTTTTTTACATTTTATGACTGTTGTCATAATGATCAATATTCAGATGCTGGGCAACTGGATTGTATTTATGATGGTTGCGGTATTCCAGGATCACACGTTCACCTTTTGTGAGCTTCTGACAAGCAAAGTCAATCGGGAAGCTGGATTCATTTAACAAATGTGTTACTAACTTAACAACTGTGGCAATTTACTTAACGACTGTGGCAAGGAAGATCATAAAATGGAGCAAAAGTCACTTAACAACTCTCTTGCTTATCAATGGAAATTTTGGGCTCAGTTGTGGTCCCCGGTCGAGGACTATCCATATGCATTTAACTTTGGAAGAAGGGGATTGTTTTAATTTTGTTTCAAGTAGAAAGTATCATCACTTCTGTTCACTTAAGGATCAATTGAGCAAAGGTTTGCCCACAGTGGTATGGTACTTCGTGAGTTTAACTCGAGTATCATTCCAACTAATGTTATGAACAATATGATAAATTATTGTAACTGGTTGGTAGTTCTCTGCACCCACTGCCAGATATTTAAGTGGCCAATTAAACTTCCTGAAGGGAAAGAACCCTAGAGCCTCATTTAGAATCAGAATAGAGCTGGAAGGGACCTTGGAGATCTTCTAGTCCAGCCCACTGCTCAAGCAGGAGACCCTATACCATTTCAGACAAGTGACTATGTAGTCTTTTCTTAAAAACTTCCAATGATGAAGCACCCACAATGTCTGAAGGCAAGCTGTTCCACTGGTTAATTGCCCTCACTGTTAGGAAGTTTCTCTTCAATTCCAGGTTCCTTCTCTCCTTGATTAGTTTCCATCCATTGTTTCTTGTCCTGAACTCTAGTGCTTTGAAAAATAAATTGAAACCTTCTTCTTTATGGCAGCCTATTGTTATCATGTCCCCCCATAGTCTTTTTTTTCTTCAGACTAGCCGAACTCAAATCCTGCAACCATTCTTCATATGTTTTAATCTCCAGGCCTTTAATCAACAACTTTTTAAAAATATTGTTGCCCATATTGTGTACCTATTGTGAGAGCTGCAATGGCTGCTAGTCTCTTTTTGAGTGCAATTCAAGATGCTGGTTATCACCTTTAAAGTTCTGAATAGCAAATGCAAATATGTGTGTGTGTGTGTGTGTGTGTGTGTGTGTGTCAAAATGCAGCAAGAGAACTATGTTAAACAAACAAGCCAATGAAGAATAAAACAATGATTTCAGCCAAAATTTATATTTCGAGGGCTAGTTTGCATTAGAAGTAATTTATATAGTATCTGGGCTAATATTACTAGTTATTGTTTTAATATTATTTCAGTTATCAATGTTTAGTATATTTGCAGCAGTAATTTATGACATTCCCCTTTTAAGTAGAATTGAGTAGATATATGGAATAGTAACAATAGTCAGGTTAATAGAAGTATGCAGCACTTTGCATTCATAAACTGCAGCAGTTGCAGTGCTGTACAGGAAAAGGTGCTTTTAGGATGAAGGAGGAACAAGAAGTGTCTCCCCATCTGTTCCAAGGGACTTTTTTAGCTTTACATTTAAAGCACTGGACAGTTGTACATAAAATTGTACATAATGGGCTTCCAGTGAAGATGGCCAACTGAATACACGCCCAGGGAGGCATCCTTGAAGGGATTTTCCCTGGGCTGTAGCTCTTCATGGAAGGAACTGGCATTCCTTCAGTTTATATGACTCTCCTGGGCTAGGAAAAGTCTTGGAACTACCCTTCAAAATCCTCTGATATAGCTGAGGTCTGCAAGTAACTTCAGGAGCTGTGCTTCAAAGCAACTGTGTGCCGAAAGCTGGGGGTGGAGGGGCTGCAATCTGTTGTGGCCCGCCAGTGGTCTGCGTGGATTGTTGCTGATCTCGATGACGAGGAAGTTGGTGTGGTGTCGCACCAGCAGCCTGTGCAGCTGGCGCTCGAGTCGGATAGTGAGGAGGCTGAAGAAGATGTGGTGCCAGAGGCAGGGATTCAGCCAGGGCCTTCAGAACGTCCAGAGGATGAAGTGGAGGAGCCTCTTCTCAATGCACGAGCACGCAGAGCTGCCAAAAGGCAGGAGTGGTTACTCAGGAGGAGGTCTCCTTGAGAATAAGGCTTGGGGCTAATTGGCCACTCCCTTAGCCTATTTAAGTTTGCACACAGGTTGTAAAAAACTGCAGGAAACAATGTGTTCGTTTGCTGATCATTGAGTTTGGATTTTCTCTGTAAACCTGGCTTCTGGGCTTTCTGCCAACTCTTGTAAGACTCTATCTTATCTGTGGAATTTCTGGCAGGTTGTTAAGAACGTTTTATTAACAGCCTGCGTTTGCAAAAGACTGTTTTGAAGTAAACTGAGTTTTGTTCAGAGTTTGTGTGTGCTACATTCTTTGGGATCTGTAGCTGGGGCAGAACACAATCTGTTGAAGAAGCAGCCACTTTGAAATTTACTTTTCAAATGGACAGTGAGTTGTGCCTTTCATTTCTTAATCACCTTTTAGGACTATTAATCTTTACTAAATTAAAAGAGGCTCTCTTTAGTTGCAGCCTACTACTCCTTTTTGAAGACCTGTGCCATTTTGGAGATTTCTTCAGTATTAAACAAGAAAGAAGGCTGATAAGGCAAGCCAAAATAAGGAAGTGTGCAGCAATACTACTACTACTACTACTACTAGTACTACTACTACTACTACTACTACTACTACTAATAATAATAATAATAATAATAATATGCTGAGGGAGGAATTTAAAGACAGAAAATTGTGGTTTTAGTTTATTATTTGTAGTAATTTGTAGCTTGGTCTGCTTTCCTGTGAGTGGTTAAAACTTTCTGATTTTTATGATTCTTGTACGGTTAGCAATTTCTAAGTGACTAACAAGAAAGCTACACTTTAGCTAAAGAGGGAGTCAAGATGAAGGAACAAATTATTAGAGATTCATTTGAAAATTTTCTAAATAAAATCCACCAATTTGTAGATCAACTGTGTTCCAAGGATGATTAAAAAAAAAACTTCTCAAACTACTTTAGAGATGCAAACATGTGTAGAAAGTTATCAAACTACCGATGCATTTGTGAAAACAAAGTAGCTGAAAATGTAGAGGAATCGACTGCAATTTTAGAATATAAACCTGACACCAATTCTTATTATGATGGTTTAAATCTCTCAACACAACTGAAAGAAGAGCTTCAAGAAAATCTGCAAGTTTTAAAAGGACAAGTTTGGAACTTTTTCTTTAAGGACATTAAGGATATTTAAGGACATTAACAAGGTTGAGAAATCCTTGAAAAAAAGGGAAAGTATAACTACTTGACAAACTTTCTAGAGAAGAAAAATATTTTACTCCATGAAGCTGGAAGGAATGACTTAAACTCAATGAGTTAACTGGAATTAGGGATTTTTATTTGTTTGATATTTGTACTTAAAAGTCATAATCTAAAATCTGAAAATGTAACTTTCATATATATATAAAATGCCTAAGTAATTCCTAAAGTATGCAAAATGTTATTGAAAATGTATTTGAGAGTATCTGTATTAAGAGAAAGTTTAAAAAAATGATGTATTCATTTAAAGTAAAAAATCAGATTTTCAAAAAGGATGTATACAAAAGAAAAAAAATAGGTATTCTATGTGGGGGGGAGGGAGGGTGCTTTGGAGGGAGGGACCTAAATTTAATATTGAATTTCAAAGTATGTATGTTAAGAAGTTAAAAGAAAAAGATGTATTAGAAAGTTTTGATTTCAGAAATGTGTTTAAAGAAAAGTTCAGCATTTTAAAAAGGATGAAAAAAAAGAGTATTTTTCCTTGTAAAGTCAAAGAACCTGAAAGAATACAGTGAACCTTGTTAATATAAATGGTGATGGTTTATAAAGATTATTAGGTGCAAATAGAAATACATATTATTTCCACAGCCAGGAAGATAAAACAGAAATGGTTAAATTGATTATTTTATTCAAAGAGAAAAATATATTTAAGTATGTTTTTCATTTGGATATCACTTCTGGATTTTGTGCTTGTGATGAAAAAAAATGAAACTTTGACTTTTGTTTTATCATAGATAGATTTGTTGTTATAAAAATAGCTAGTTATATAGTATTGCGTAAAAGCAAAAAGTTGAGGCTGGAGTATTTTTATCTTATACTGTGTTAAAAAGAGTCAGAAGTCAACGCCTTTCCCCCCCCCTTTTTTCCCCTTATACTTTACATTTTCTTTCCTCCTCTCTTTTTCCTTCCTCTAATTTCTCATTTCTATTTCTCTTTGTATTTTATATATAGATAAAACAATGAAAGCCATAAAATGTGAAAAATAAAATTGTACATGATGATGACAACGTTAAGAGGAGACAACAGCAATGTCAAGCTATTGAAGGCCAGCACCTATTGCAATCACTACAAATATACTTCATTTAGCTACCAGAATTAGGACTCATCACTTGGTCATTAAGCAAGGCAGCTGGCAAGTGAAAATTCATGATTTTACTATCTTTCTTCAGCTTTCCTTTGCTTTACAGACCTGGGAAGGCTGTATATGTAAAGTGATTTTTTAATCACCGTGGAAAGGCTGCTAAACAAGGCAATCGCTAAATGAGGACTACCCGTATTTTGGTACCACACATAGCCTTACTGGGCCACACATAATCTTACTGGGAAATACCCCCTGGAGGTTTCAACAGCGGAGTGCCAAGTTGAACATCACCATAGCTTTCCCTTCACAGTGAATACTGTATGGTTACTACTGAGAAGTGCAACACGCAACAGCGCCTGGGGTGTTTTTCAAGCCTTCTGCTTACATCTTTAAGCCATTCCCATCAGCTGACTAAACCATTCCTCTTTCATGTTTGCTCCAGTTATTTATACAGGCACCTTTTATAGAAAAAGGTCACTTACTTTAAAGTGTCAGATATTTCAAAGGCAGGAAGACTATCTATGATTTTCAGCACTGATGTTTCTTTCTTTCTTTTTTTCAATTTTTTTGTGGGAAGAAATCACCTACAGCAATGGCAACATGGATGTCTCTCTGCAGTTAAAAAGACATACCCACCACCATATTACCGTTAAGGAAAAATTACCTGACATTACCTGAAGCTATCTAAGTACAATTCAGAATTGTTTCAAATGGAATCGTACAGCAATATAAAACACTCAAGGCTACAAGAAATAGCAATGCTGAGCATTTTTAATCTACAGGTTGCGGTGGTTTCACCCAGGAATGGGACGAGGGTCCCAATGTATGAAAACTCTGTATTTTGAATATTGCAATCCCTGGCTTTCCTTTGATTGTTTATCCACAGGCTTATGCAAGCAATGACTGCAGCAAATAGAAAGCGACAGAATCTTTTCTGTTCCACGGGGGCAAAAAAGCTCCTTTGTGCCCTTGTTTAATCTGTGACACTTCAATTAGAATTTGTCACTCCAGAGCTACATCTGATGTTATAGCCCAAAGCGCAGCTGAACAAAAATAAACAATCTGCTCCATTCTGCTTGGCCTAATACGACAGTGATGTAGGCTCCAGCATAATAGAAGCCACAGAATGAAATTCACTGCTCGTCATCTCTCTCGGACCCAAATAAAATATACATATGTGGATATAGAATATTTCTACTACATGCTAGCATTTACCCGGGTCCTAAACACTTTGGGTGTTTGTATTTGCCAGTGAAAATATCTTTTTAAGTATAATATGTATATAAATGTAGAGGAGCAATACTAAAATCCCATTAAAGCAGGGGTGAAATCCAGCAGGTTCTGACAGGTTCTGGAGAACCGGTAGCGGAAATTTTGAGTAGTTCAGAGAATACAAAGGTAGCAAATACATCTCTGGCTGGCTCCAGAGTGGGGTGGGAATGGAGACTTTGCAGTATCCTACCCTTGCCACGCCCACCAAGACACGCCCACCAAGCCACACCATGCCCACCAAGCCACACCATGCCCACCAAGACACGCCCACAGAACCAATAGTAAAAAAAATTGGATTTCACCACTGCGTTAAAGGCATTTGGGATAACATGTTTGCCTGGCAACAGGTTTGCTGATAGGTGGAGAAAGGAAAAAAGCATCTAACGTTTCATAGTTGTGTAATTTCTTTTGTATGTAAACAGCTTCGTGAAGCAAAGTGAAGCATATGATAATATACTGTATATTTTATCTGTATAAATATTTGGGTAGGTAATTAAATTCCCTATGGGAGTTTAACTCACATAAGGGACTATCTTAGTTCAGAGAAAATTTAGGGGACAATGGAATTGCAACAAAATCTTTGTCACTAACATGTCCACGTCCTTTTAATTCCAATGACTCAGAAAGCTATGTACAGAAAAAAAATCTGAAAGATTTAAAAGCAAAAGAATAGCATTGGCCAAGAGAGGTAGAATCCAACATGTAATATCCCTGCAATGTTCTCTCTCATAATTAGGCTTTTCGTACATTTTATGGAAATTCCTTAGTGAGGTGGTGGTTTTTATTATAGACGAAGACAAGGTATTCCATTAGAGACGCACCACGATTGAGAAGCCTTGTGTGGGATTCTTTTAGATTTAGGCTTCTTGAGTTTATTTATTTATTTATTATTGAATTTCTATATCGCCCTTCTCCCTGAGGACTCAGGGCGGTGTACAGCCAGAATTAAAAAACATACAGGACAAATATTAAAAAACAATTAAAAGATATATAAATTTGGCCCAATTAAAACTCACTACCAATTAAAACATTTAAAACATTTAAAAACATTTAAAAATTTCTTCTTAAGCCAGCCCAGCTTGCTTGAAAAAATTGGTTTTAAGGGCATGGTGGAAGGCACCGAGGTCTTGGATTCTCCTTATCTCTGGGGGCAGCTGATTCCAGAGGGTAGGTGCCCCCACAGAGAAGGCCCTCTGTTGAGTGTCCCATCTCATTTCTTATCAGAATAGCGGAATACCTATGGAGATTACTAGACCTTGAGCCATGTAGGGCTTTAAAAGCGGTAAATAACATTTTGATTTGCACCCACAAGCTAACTAGCAGAAAATAAGGCTCACAGAATAGTGGTGTTACCTGGGCAAATCATGAAGCACTCAGTACAATAGTCCTTGACTTATAACCATTCATTCAGTGATCATTCGAAGCTACAAAGGCACTGAAAAAAGTGACCTATGGCCATTTTTCACATGTATGACTGTTGCAGCATTCCCATGGTCACATGATCAAAAAATCAGACATTTGGCAACTGGCATGCATTTATGATAGTTGCAGTCGTGTGTTCACCTTTTGCGACCTTCTGACAAGAAAAGCCAATGGGTAAGTCAGATTCACTTAAGAACCGTGTTACTAGCTTAATTGTAGTAATTCACGTAACAAAGGCAGCAAGCAAGGTCATAAAATGGAGCAAAACTCACTTAACAAATGTCTCACTTAGCAACAGAAATTTTGGGCTCAGTTGTGGTCGTAAGTTGAGGACTATCTGTACTAGGCCATTAGATGCTTAATCGTTTTAACTTCTGGACGGTGTTCAAGAAACATTTTGAATTATATTTCCTCTCACAAAAGGAGGGTAGGGGTCCAGCTAGCCAGGAGCATTTGGGGCTCTTCAGTCCTCTTGAAATAAAGGAAGAGGACACTAACTCTTTCTCTTTTTTTTGTTGGCTTGGCTTGTTGTTTATTTTGCACTTGCATTATCTGTCAATGACTACAATTTCATTTGAAAACTCATTAGCTGTAAAACCTGGTACTTCTTCAAAACAAGGGGGGGGGAAATGAGGGAGCATTTCCCCCCAATCATGCCGGGGGTATCTTAATATTTGGTGTTCAAAATATACCTGAAGAGCTGCTAATATAATTGGCATTTGTTTTATTCTTTGTTTTCCTTTCTTTTGTTTGTTTTTACCCATAGGCTGCTGCACTGCTTAGCTTCCATCATTCTGACAGCCAGAACCTAAGAGGTTTTACTTGTGTTCCCTGTGCTTCATACTAAATGTATATCAGCCACGTGCTAGCAGGACAGAGCACTGAACTGTCAGTTTGACTATATCACAGGAACAGAATAGTGCAGAGGCAGCCCATAAAAAAAAATCTCAACTTGAGGGTTTTATTATAATAGCTTCTCTTCTCTCCCTTATGCCATTATAAAAAAGGTGTCTGTTTTCAAAATACTCTTGGATTCTAACATTCAAAGCGAAGTATTATTTTTCACATTACCAGATATATAGAAAGATGCAAGAAACGTTCGAGAGTGGGATGGGCAGTGCCTAAATTTGATTGAGAAATGATGCATGATGCATGCATGCTTGCATAAATAAGTAAGTAAATAAATAAACAAACAAACAAACAAATAAATAATTTCATGGCCTAAAGGTAATATGAAATGGTAATACTATAGTTGCAACATTCTTCATATTTCTTCAGAGGAAAACAAAAAGATGTTGAAGGAGCACTTGGTAAGAACTCATTAGAAATCTTGAAGTATCTTGTACCCAAATTATGTACTTTGCATTGCAAAGGCGAGTAGCCGTCTCAAGAAACGGCTACATGCCAAACTAGGCCACTAAACCAGTTTATAGTCCTAACCAGAGGTCATTCATTGTTGGGTTGTTGTTGTTGTTGTTTTTTGTGAGAAATATTGAGTGAAATTGAGGTTGATCTATGTAGGCATCTACCATAGGATGGCAGAAATGTGAAATGTAAGAGTTGGAAGAAATCTTTAGGATTTCAATCCAACCCACTGCTTAGTACGATATAACAGCATCCCCAAGAAATGATCATCCACCTGTCTGTTTAAAACACTTCTTCCATTACCTCTCAAGGCAGTCTGTTCCACTGTTGAATAGCTCTTATAGTTAGGAACTTCTGCCTGATGCCACCTGAAATCTAATTTTTTGAAATTTATGCTATTTTCTTTTGTCTTGTCCTGTCTTTTGGATCACTTGGAATAATTCTGCCTTGTTTGACCTTTAGACAGTGAAAAGCAGTTATCATGTCTTCTAACTCTCCATCCTAAGCACATCCAACACCTCCATTGATTCCACATAACTTAATCTTCTAAATCCTTAACGTTCTAGTTGGTTAGTACCCTTCCTTACAAGGGGAACCCAGAACTAGATATGATATTTTAGGTGTAGTCTGATCAATGTAAAATAGAAAGAACGTTGACTTTATTCCTCTGTGTTGTGTTCGCTCCTCTCAAACGTTTTGCTAGTCCTTAAAACAAGAGTGGTGAGTCTTTCGCTTCACATGTACTCTTTGATCAACTTTTGCAGCCCTGAAGCCCTCCTGCTGAATGAATTGATACTCCAGAGTGTAACTGCAGTTTCCTGTCATTTTGAAGCACGGAATGCAACAATTACTGTAAATTCTAAAACAGGATTGTGATAAAATTATGCTTCAGGAATTCAGTGAAGGAAGGAAGCATTTTTGTATAACAAAGTAACTTGTGTGTGTGTGTGTGTGTGTGTGTGTGTGTGTGTGTGTGTGTGTGTGTTTAGTTGTCTTTGGTTGTTCTGCTCTCTCACTTATGCCGTGTCTGTTTCCATGCATGGATGCATTGGGAAGTACATAAACTTTGCTTTGGATCACATGACCAGAGGGGAGGGTGTCTTAGAATGGAGCTATCAGCAGCATTCCAAACAATTGCCCAACCAGCAATTCCATAGGGATACATTTGAGGAATTTTTGTTTGAATGGTTTTTCTAGGATGCTCCAAACTGGATCTGGTCCCTTTTCAAGCCAGATCATTCTTTTGTTCACTTCTGCTGCAATACTGAACTAGGACCTGTTTTATTGCTGGAGAACAGAATCTATAGTAAAAGATGGTGACTTCCTTTACATAATTTATTTCCAGCATCTTGCTATGTTAGAATGAATAAGAACATTTAACTCTAACCTGTCAACAACATAATGAAAAAACTTCAGCTTTGTCAAAGGGTATGACATATAGATCACCCATTTTGGACTGAGAGTTAGTTTGGTGTCATGGTTAAAAGCATCAGGATAGAAACTAAAAGATCATGAGTTCTAGTCTTATTTTAGGTTGAGTGACCTTAGATCAGTCCCTTCTCTCAGCCCTAGGAAGAAGGCAAGGGCAAATCACTTCCAAAAATGTTGCCAAGAAAACTACAGGGATTAGGCTATATAGTCCCTGGGAGTCAAGTCTGATTCAAAGGCACATATGCACCCCCCCAAAAAAAATTATATCATTGACTCTCCCAAACTACGCCCTTCCTCCCAATCACAAGAAGGAAGCTGCTCACTCATCAAAAGGGGATCTGGAGCCATTCTGTAGAATTAGATGCCTTGCACATTGGATGTCCTGCCCTGATTTTTCTGGAACCCAAACACAGTCTGGTCCATCAGGGAAAAACACAGTGCATAGGTGTAGGTTGTCCACCTACAAAATTCCTAAGCCTAAGAACTATTGTAAGATTTTTTAATAAAACAGCCTGTTCTCTATTTCAGAATGTGAACAATTTATTAGAATATGCTGCAATATGTTTTATGTTTCTTGGATTCAGTCTAAATTACTTGTAAGCCCCAATGGAATTAATGAGTTCATCACGATGACTGTGTCATTGATTGCAATGGTGCTTTTTTTGATTAACCTAATGTTACCCTATCACTAAGGTGGCGGGTTATATTAAAGTTGCTTTTTACACTTCTAGGCATTTCATTCAACACCCAGCCTCCCCTGCCTATCACAGAGGAGTAACTTACTTTCCGTATTAACTCAAAAAGGGCATTTTAATACTAACCAAGGAACAGATCTTGAATAACAGAAGAGATGGCAAGCCTATATAGTGCAGCTTTTAGTGCAATAAATGGATAATATCTGTTGTAAACTTGCCATTGTGTCTACATGTCCTGAGTCTCTTCATCAACGTGAGGCAATAGCCATGGAGGTCTAATAAAGACCCTCCGTGTTTCTAGTATTTTATTGATATCTGGTGAACAGCAATTTAGGGGAAACTGTTTTAGATCCACAAAGGAAATATTCCACATGGGGCTTATCTTTTTAGTGTAGTCTGATAAGACTGGATGATCAAGAGGAGGAAGGGTCAAGTTTTCACCTCTTTGACTGATCAGACCAATTTCTTGATTGCACCTCTTCCCAAAATTTGCTAGTATATTGAAATATTCACATTGTATTGCCAGATAATATGATCCCTGAAAATTTCCCTATGTTGAAAATTATATCGAAGGTGAGCTTGGCTCATTAAATTGGCCAGAACCAGGGGTGAAATTCACTTACCTTCCCTACCGGTTCGCAAATGTTGTCCATGCATGCACAAAGCCTTCTGTGCATGCACAGAGGCTTAAAATCATCACAGAAAAAGCAAGGCCATGATGTCCGCATGGGTGGGCGGAGCCTCCTGCAGCCGCCGCTACCGATTCACCCGAGCCAAATAGAACCGGTTGAATTTCACACCTGGCCAGAACTGATGAAAAAGAGAGTCTTTTATCTTTTTTAAAATGAAGGAAGCAGGGGTGAAATCCAGCAGGCTCTGACAGGTTCTGGAAGAACTGGTAGCGGAAATTTTGAGTAGTTCGAAGAACCGGCAAATACCACCTCTGGCTGTCCCCAGAGTGGGGAGGGAATGGAGATTTTGCAGTATCCTTCCTCTGCCATGCCCACCAAGCCACGCCCACAAAACCGCTAGTAAAAAATTTAGATTTCACCACTGGAAGGAAGACATAATTTGACCATTGCAGAGAGGATTAAACGTTTGAAATATCAGTTTCCTGAGCATGCTTAGACAAAGAGGAGCTGAAATTCAGGTCTTGTTTTAGCTGTAGGTTTTGCAGCATAACTGGAGTTCCTTTCTCTGTTTTCAATTCTACCATCAGCACAGCTATATTCCCAAACAATGAAAGGGGAAGAATTTTAAATACAACCTCTAGATGGAGCTGATGTCTACCAGAAACTGGGCTCTTTCACTTTTTTAAAAACAAAATCACCAAGAAGCCTGAAATTAAACACAGCTTTGTGAGATATTCTAACCATCATACTGTTTGTACAGATTGTCTCCAATCCTGTCTTGTAGAGTACTATATTTGTGTCATAAAACGGCATCATTTTCTCTTCTATCCTTTCCCCTCAAAACACAGTCCAAACACTAAAGAGAGTCACCGAAATTGACTAGAGAAGGGGGAGGGTGTACACTAAAGAGCAACTCTCCAAATAAGCAGCCAGTAAACTCTAGTATGAAATGTTTAAAGAAAACTATCATTTTAAGTTAAATTATCATTTAAGCTAAAATGTCCCCATGGGCCTTGTTCATTAAAAAAAAAATAACGGTTTGCACATTGTCACCTAAATAACATTCACTAGGGATAACTTTCCTCGGCTGCTATAAGGCTCCGATTTCTAATCCTGGAGGCTTTGAGATCTTCTGGTATCCTCCTCACAGTCATTCTCTATTCACACAACATTTGCTGAAGGAGGATTCAGGGAAAAGAGCAAAAAGAAAGAGAAATTAGATTGCATTTTTCTTTGCTCCTCCTCCTCCTTTTATTTCAGCTGTCTCCCTAGAAACCCGGGGTAGAAGAAGAGGCAGCAAAGCATTCAAAAAGGACTCATTAGAAGAGTATCATGTGCCAACTGCAGAGGACACTGTAGGCAGCACAAAGGCAATCATTGTGTGTGTTTCTGCCAAGAATGAGCCTAAACAAGGCATCAGAGGTCTACCAGTTACACTGGATTATTTCAACCAAGTCCATTTCTGGGTAGTAATAGGAAGTTTCACTGCTATGCTGGATTTTCCTACTGATATCGAAGCCTCTTTCTTTTTTAGCTGGTGAAACATCTGGGAGCCCTTGCAGGCTGTGGAAGCAAGATAAAGTTGTCTAGGGGAGTCTTTGTTCATCATCTAACTTCATCCTTCTTCGTCTAAATCTACTTTCATGTTACCTTGATTAGTAACAACTTTCCTGCTCAAATGAAAATAAACAAATATTATATAGATTGAGAAAAATCTTATATTCTAGCTGTCAGTTTTTAAAATGTTGGCCCCTTCTTTGTTACCTGTTAGCAACAGCAATAGAAATAGCACTTAGACTTTTATACCATTCCCAGTACTTTACAGACCCCTCTAAGTGGTTTACACAGTCAGCATATTGCCCCCAACAATCTGGGTCCTCATTTTACCAACCTCGGAAGGATGGAAGGGCTGAATCAACCTTGAGCTAGTCTGGATCAAACTCCTGGAGTGAGCAGTGAGTTAGCATGCAGCACTACTTTCTAACCATTGCGCCTCTATGACTCTTAGGCACCTAATTCATTTTTTTCCCTTTACAATTAACCTAGTTTGTATACAGATATGTTTCAACCTGTCTTTTGCCCCTTCCCTCCTAATTTTAAAGAAAAAAAAATCTGTTCTTAATTGTATAAAAATGTGCATTGGAGATATTACTACGAGACATGATAAAGTGATTCCGTATCTGACTGCGAAGGGCAGTCAAGGAGGGGGTGGGTGGGTAAAATGACAAAATACATATGCTGTAACAAAGCAAGCAATCAGAGAAAAGAGCAGACAGAATAATTATAGATGGCTAGATAATGTTCTAGATGGCATTTTGGACATCACAGTTAATAAGCAGGGTAGTTCACAGGATCAGCAAACAACACTTGGAAACTAATAGCAGCATCTAATTAGCTAGGGAATACCTTACACAAGGCAGTCAAAACTAATATATATACACGTGCACATATTAGGCATCAATGCACTCTGTAAACAATTTGCAAGAAGTGATTTGGACCTTGCATGAAAAAATACTTTCTGCCTTTCATTTAATCAGCCTGAAAAAAGCTGTCACTGCTTTAAGCAACACATTATCTTTAACAAACTATCTCCCTTAAGAAGTAGCATCTGTTTATCAGGATCATACAGAAGCCTGAAAAAAGTTGGGCTGCTTTAATGAATGGCAGAGAGATGTTTTGCTTGTATGACATTCAAAGCATTTCTTCCAAATAATTTTTGAAGCATGCATAACTTTTAATGTATACTGTACACAGAGAGAAATAATTTTTAAAAGCATCATTAAACAGGGATTTTATAATTCACTTAAGGACATAAGGAAGGAGGAATAAATACTTCTAAGACAGGTGTTTTTTTAAAAACTTTGAGATTAATAGAAATTCTTTTTGAAACATGAATCCATACGGCTTTCAAGGAATCAAATATGCTGAGTACCTTTTTTAATGAAACAAAACCTAATACTTGGGTTTGACTAAATCGAGGTTTAGGCTGCAATAATGCAATTCCAACTGTGATCACCTATGATCTAGACAGAGCTTAAAAGGAGTCAGACGGTGGAAGGCAATTTTCTGCTACTTTATTATGCCTTTAATTAAATTTACAATATTTAGCTGTTAGGACAGAGCAGTATGCTCAAGCAAACTGTTTTGTGAACATAGACCAGTTGACTTCCATGGTCTTGAAAATAACAGCACAACTATCCATTGACTTAGAAAAATGGGAAGGATTTTTTATGTAAAAGTAAAAAGTTGAGGTTTGATTTTAATATCTTATTTTACTACACCAAAGGGACTCAGAAGTCAATGCCTTTTCTTTCTTTTCCCCCTTTTCTTTCCCTATCTTTTCTATTAATGCAAAAGTAAATAATAGGCATTAGTAAGCTACATTATAAACTAATAAAAAGACTTGCTTAGAGAAAAATGAAAAGGGACAGCCTAGGATTTAAAACTGGAGCATATATAAACCTAATTGATATCTACAGCACACATATGTAATATCTGTTTGTTTGAAATAAAGAAACTAATTTGTCTGTGTAGTATCAGCAATACTGACAATGAGAAGCCAGATCCTGTAGGTAGGATTAATGGCCTGGAGGATAGAAATCTACTGTTGAATCTGGCATAAAGCTTGAACGTTTTAAATATCCCTCTTTTCTAAACCAGTATATATGATTCTTAAGGTGATGTACAAGGATTAGGCAGGCCCAAGTTTAGATTTACACTGAGCCATCATGGATTTGTTCATTCATTCAGACATAGGATTATACCATACTTTTCCGCAAGGAATTCTTGGGTATATATGTGGCACTTCTATTTCCCACATTTCTTCTCAACAACATAACTGTGAAGTGAGTTGGATTGGAAGGCAGTGATAGCTTCCATTGCTGAGGATGGATTTAAAATATAATTTCTCCATCTTAGTCAAATAACGTAACTAGTATACCTCAATAGTTCAACATAAACCATGACCTTCAAGCAGTCTGGGTGTTAGAGATACTGTTCCTTGATACTCCCTCAGTTTGGTTGCTTTCTTAAAGATGATATTACTAATATTACCTAGCTAATGAAACATCTGCAGGAAAACAACCAAGCTCAGAGAACATCAAGGACCCCTCATTTCAAACCTGACTACAAATACCCTGTTTCCCCCCAAAATAAGTCATCCCCTGATAATAAGCCCAATTAGGCTTTTAAGTGCATGGCAATAAGGCCAAGCGCTGATTTCAGGGTTCAAAAAAATATAAATAGGGGAGTATACTCCAACAGCTTGAAATTGAACAAAATTCAGAGAATCAATAATTTAGTTTTAACACGTCTAAACTCAGTTCTGTGTCATATTTTATAGTGGCTCAGGCATCCATTCAGAACAATGTTTGATTCAAGTATGTGCAATGTTATATCCTGAATGACTATTATATGAGAAGGTCATGCCAAAATCATGGGCATGATCTCAGAATCAGATGTTGAAATATACATACAGTTCTTTCCTTAAAACCTGTACATGGTTTGCCAATTACACAGTGGCAGATAAGACAGCACTCCAGAGGGTTAACATCATTGCCTAGAGGATTATTGGTTGCCCTCTCCCCTCTTTGGAAGAGCTTTATAGCTCCTGCTGTCTTAAGAAAGTTCAAAACATTCTTAAAGATCCATCTCATCCTTTTTTTTTGAACTATTACCATCTGGCAGATGGTACAGGATAATAAAAACAAGGACAAATAGGCTGAAAAACAGCTTCTATCCCAGGGCAGTAACTATATTGAATTCTATTGTATAGTGCAATATTAATGCAATATCAGTTTTCAATTCAATTGTATAGAATGTGAAGGATGTCTGTTTGTGTTTTATTTTTATAATTATAATGTACACTGAAGATGGCACTAAGTTTCGTTGTACAAGGTGCAATGACAATAAAGTAAACTAAAAAAAACTAAAACTAAAAGAAATGTGATGTAAATCATCAAGCTATATTATCCATGTATTATATGGTAGATTTCCCAAGGCAGTATCCAAATCCAAAATGGCTGAAGCTTCACCAAACATAAGGACTACGTTCAGACATGCAGCTGTCCAAGCCTCATAACTGTATAATGTATTTTATATATTATTCTGCAACAGCTGGCCTTATGATATTAGCAGCTCTGGTTGAAAAATTAACGTTATCATCTACAACATTTAATATGGCAGGCATTGTTCTTTGTTTGGGCAGGCTTTGTTCTTCACAGAGCCTCATTGTTTGTGTATGTGCACATTTATATATTAATGCATGCCAGCCTCCAAGCTGAGTTTTCCCAGGGCAGCTTCCAAGATAATAAAATCAAAATAGAAACATTTTGAATAATCATTAGTTTAAAGAATCAAAAAGAATGAAAAGACACAGTACTATAAACAAGAAAAGCCATAATTGAAGAGCTTCTATGCAGCACATGCATTTTAAAATTAACATACTAATATATTAAAAGAGATTTACTTGGAAGTGAAAAGTAATAAATTGCTGTCAGGTATATTTCACTACTGAGGACATTCCAAAGTCAGGACTGTACACCCGAAAAGGCCTGCTCTTGCACTGGCTTTCATCACAATCCAGCAGGGAAGAGAACTCCAAGCAGTGAGGTTACACGAGGCTGGCTCCAGGGGATTATAAGTGCTTCTCTGAGTGAGGGTGCCTTTCCTGCCGCCTTGAAAGAGGCGGTAGTGAGGCCCCTCCTCAAGAAGCCTTCCCTGGACCCGGCTGAATTAGCCAACTATCGTCCAGTCTCCAACCTTCGTTTTGTGGCGAAGGTTGTTGAGAGCGTGGTGGCACGACAACTTCCCCGGCACCTGGATGAAGCTATCTATCTAGACCCGTACCAGTCGGGCTTCAGGCAGGGGTACAGCACTGAAACGGCATTGGTCGCGTTGGTGGATGATCTCTGGAGGGCTCGGGACAGGGGTTGCTCCTCTGTCCTAGTCCTATTAGACCTCTCGACGGCTTTTGATACCATCGACCATGGTATCATGCTGCAGCGGTTGAGGGGGTTAGGAATAGGGGGCACCGTTTTGCGGTGGTTCTCCTCCTTCCTCTCCGACCGCTCGCAGTTTGTGTTGGCAGGGGGACAGAGGTCGACCTCGAGGCATCTCGCATGGGGAGTGCCACAAGGGTCGGTCCTCTCGCCTCTCCTGTTCAACATTTATGTGAAGCCGCTGGGTGAGATCATCCGTGGTTTCGGGGTGAAGTGTCATCTGTACGCTGACGATACTCAGCTGTACATCTCCACCCCAGACCACCCCAACGATGCCCTTGATGTGATGTCCCGCTGCCTGGAGGCCGTGCGGGCCTGGATGGGGAGGAACAGGCTCAGACTCAACCCCTCCAAGACCGAGTGGCTGTGGCTTCCGGCGCCCCGATATGGTCAGCAGGTGCCATCGCTGACTATTGGGGGTGAATCTTTGCCCCCCACAGAGAGGGCTCGCAATCTGGGTGTCCTCCTGGACGCACGGCTGTCTTTAGAAGAGCATATGACGGCCGTGGCCAGGGGGGCCTTTTATCAGGTTCGCCTGATTCGCCAGTTGCAGCCCTTTCTGGATCGGGACGCCTTGCGCACGGTCACTCACGCCCTTGTCACCTCCCGGTTGGACTATTGTAATGCTCTCTACATGGGGCTCCCCTTGAAGAGCACTCGGAGGCTCCAACTGGTCCAGAATGCGGCCGCGCGGGTGGTTATGGGTGCAACCCGTTGTGCCCATGTGACACCCCTCCTGCGCGAGCTGCACTGGCTCCCAGTGGTCTTCCGGGTGCGATTCAAGGTGTTGGTTACCACCTTTAAAGCGCTCCATGGCATAGGACCCGGGTACCTTCGAGACCGACTTCTGCCACCAATAGCCTCCCACCGACCAGTTCGCTCCCACAGAGAGGGTCTCCTCCGGGTGCCATCAGCCAAGTTATGTCGGCTGGCGACACCCAGGGGGAGGGCCTTCTCTGTGGGAGCTCCAGCCCTGTGGAATGAATTGCCCCCCGAAATACGAAAGATTTCCGACCTCCGGGTGTTTCGCTGCGCTCTGAAGACCCTGTTGTTCCGCCAGGCAGGGCTATTAACATAATGTTTTAAATTGGGGTATTTTAAATTTCTGGGATTTTAATTGGAGCCTAATTATTTAATGATTTTAAATTTTAATTGTTGTCGTGTTTTTTGTGTTTTTAAATAGGCTGTACACCGCCCTGAGTCCTTCGGGAGAAGGGCGGTATAGAAATAAAATTATTATTATTATTATTATTATAAACAAATGGGAACACCCACTCCTTCTGATTCTGTGATCCCAAGCTATGAAAGGCTTCGTAGGTCAATACCAGGATCTTGAATTGCAATCAAAAACAAACTGGCATTGTATGCCCACAATTTCAGCTTCCAGTTAATACCTGCTATGTAGTATTCTGTATTAGTTTAAGTTTCCAGAAATATATTATATCAAAACTTGAGAAAAGTATTCATTTTGTACTGCTACCCCAGATAAGATTATTATCTTGAGATTGATAGGTGTTAAATAATGGAAGAGGACCCTCAGGTACAATTGATTCTATTATCTGGAATGTCTCTGGAGATTCTCAGTCACCCAAGTCATGGTTGTCCCAAAGGTGTTTTTTCAAAAGGCAACTGGACGTGTTTTTCCTTGAAAATGTTTCACTTTTCATCCAAGAAACTTCTTCAGTTCGGAAGTCAGTCAGAACTGAAAAAGCTTTTGGGATGAGAAGCAAAATGTGTTCAAGGAAAAACAAGTCCAGTTGCCTTTTGAAAAAGTACCTTTGGGACAATTATCTGGAATCTCCTTATTCAACAGAAGACTAAGCCTTTCGACACGCTAGCTGGAGAATATTAAGACTGAAAAATTAGATTTTTTACATTCCATGTAATTTTTCCATGTGACAAGTCATAAACTTGTTCTGTTGTGTTCCTGAATTAATTTAAAAAAACCATTAACACTCCTCCTGTTTCAAGTATTGATTTGATTTGATTTAAAGGCCACTGGACTCTGTACAATTCTGGATGGCTTACATTTTAATTTGAGTGGGTGTTTTTAATTTCCTCCTCAAATATGTATTTATAAATGTAGTTTTTGTGATGAAGACCGTACCAGAACATTTACATCTTGCAAGTTACTCTTTTCAAATGTAAGAAATGTGTGAAAAAGGTTAACAAAAAATTGTCATCTAACTCTGTTCAACTTATTTGCTCACATGCAGGGAATTCTAAGAGCGTACATCCATTTGCATGTTAGACCAGGGGTGGGCTGCTGGGGGTTCACAGGGGTTCCGGGGAACCTCTAGCTAAGATTCTGTGCAGTTCGGAGAACCCCCAAATCCCACTCCTGGCTGGCCCCACCCACCCTGTCCTGCCCCTCCCAGGAGTCCCCATGTGGCCTGTTTTGGATGCAGATAAGTGCAGGGCATGTGTGGAGGCTCGGGGACGGCAAAAAATGGGCCTACCGGAAATTCAGGAAGGCTGGAAACGGGCCTGTTTCTGGCCTCCAGAGGGCCTCTGGAGTCTGGGGATGCCGTCTGGGGAGGCTCTCATGGAAGTTCGGGGAAAGCTTCCGGAGCTCAGGGAGGGCAAAACACTCCCCCGCCATGATGCAGGAGGCCAACTAGGCCATGCCCACCATGGCCACGCCCACCCAGCAACTGGGCAGAGAACCCTTGCTAAAATTTTTGAAGCCCACCCTTGTGTTAGACTAAGGTATGGTGAATTTAGGAAAATCTTCATTCTCAACCAGAGGTGGGGGAATTATGGTTGGCTCAGGAATTTTGGAAGTTGAAGTCCACAAGTCATAAAAGGGACATTGTTCCCCAGTCCTGTTCTAAACATATGTTCACTTATGCTCATCTGATAAATAAGCTGTAGGGGAGAAAACTATCTTTTGCCATCTTAAAGACATCTTCCCACACTTCCAGTCTTTTTCAAGGAATTTAACTTCAAGGAAACCAAAGATGGTAGAAATAAAAATGGAACTGGAATGGCTCCGCTAGAAAATGTAAGCCCAAAATATTATTTTTTTAAAGCTGCCATGTTTATTGTCTCCAAAATTAGAATATGAACAAGTTAGGAAACACTATTTCTTTTAAGTGTTTATTGAGATTCTCAGTCAACCAGATCATGGTAGTGCTTTTTCAAAGGTGCTTTTTCAAAAGGCAACTGGACCATGTTTTTTCCTTGAGGAAGAAAACATTTCGCTTCTCATCTAAAAAGCTTCAACTGTTTTGTTAAGAGTCATCATTTCTCTTAAGGTGAAACATCAAAAAGTATATAGTTTTCTGGTAAACACAACAAAAGAGATGGGGGAGGAACCTCTATGACCTCAACATAACCATTATTTTAAAAAAGAAAGGAAAAACAAAGGCCAATTTAATTATAGAACAGTTGAGTCAGAATTAACTAATTTAATACTATTTTTTTCTGAATTACAAAGAAACCAAAGTTTACTAGTATACCATATGTATCAACCAGCTCTGTAATGCAAGATAAGAGATTGTTTGTTGTTGTTTTTCAAGGTCACTAACTTTAATTTTCACCTATCTCTTTACCATTCCCCGTGCCTGAACACAAATGTATTTCCTTTCTTAGTATTATAATCCATTTATCTGATGAAGAGAACTGTAACCCACAAAACCTTATACCATGATAAATTGATTAGGTTTTAAGGATGCAATTAGACGAGGTTGCTTTGATTGCAAGATACTGAAATGGCTTTCTCCTTATATATATTGGGATATATAAGAAAAAAAAATAAGAAAAAGGTTTTGTTGTTTCTCAGAAAAGTTAAGTTTTTCTTTTTTTTACAAGTTATATTGTTTTTCTGCAAATGTAGTTAGAGATTTTGTTGCAGAAGGAGTAAAATATTCTTGTGAAAGTGAAATAAGAAGAACAGGAAGAAATGGCCAGCTTCAGTGCTGTGTTATTCAAGCTTTTCAGCTTTTCATTCTTCTGAGCTACATTCCCACAGTTGTTCAGGTGAAAAATGAGACTGTTGGTTTTAGTCCAGTCTCCGGAGGACCGAGGCATAAACCACACAGTTCAACACAATTAGCAGCTTATTCAGCAGAGACTAAAACTTGGACTAGCAGGATTCCTCAGTCTCAGAGTAGATGTTTGTCAGAGTATAAGATTGAAATGTGGAATTCTTGATTTTTATGGCTCTAATGACAAAAAGAGACTAAAAAATAGGACAGTTGAACCACGCCTTTATTCTAATGTCTCATTTATTAACTATAAATGAGAGTCCTTGACTTATGACAATTCACTTAGTGACCAGTCAAAGTTACAACGGCATTGAAAAAAGTGACTTATGACCATTTTTCACGCTTATGGTCATTGCAGCATCCCCATGTTCGTGTGACTTACATTCAGATGCTTGACAACTGACTTGCATTTATGAGGGTTGCACTGTTCTGGGGTCACATGATCATCTTTTGCAACTTTCTGACAAACAAAATCAATGGGGAAACTAGATTTACTTAACCTTGTTACTAATTTTGTTACTAGTTTTGTTTTTAATTTTTTTATTATTATATTATTATATTATATTATATTATATTATATTATATTATATTATATTATATTATATTATATTTATTATATTATATTATATTATATTATATTATATTATATTATATTATATTATATTATATTATATTATATTATATTATATTATATTATATTATATTATATTATATTATATTATATTATATTATATTATATTATTATATGCCGCCCTTCTCCGGAGACTCAGGGCGGCTTACAATGCGTTAAGCAATAGCCTTCATACTTTTGTATATTTATACAAAGTCAGCTTATTGCCCCCACAATCCGGGTCCTCATTTTACCTACCTCGGAAGGATGGAAGGCTGAGTCAACCTTGAGCCTGGTGAGATTTGAACTTGCAGTAATTGCAAGTAGCAGATGTTAATAACAGTGCTTTAGTCCACAGGCTCTTTTTTTTTTTATACACATATTGTAAATGTACATTCTCTTATCCATAATTGATCGTAAGTATGTATGTATGTATGTATGTATGTATGTATGTATGTATGTATGTATATATATATATATTCTAACGAAAGCATAAAAATAAGACATTTTAATCACATTTGGGGTTACTCTTCTACCCTCTCTTTTCCCTCTTTTCACAACAAACCTTCTTCTCCTTCTTCTTTCTTTCCCCTCCCTCCCTCCTCTCCTCTTCTACTTTCTTCCTCCTCCTCTCCTCCCCTACTTCCCCTTCCATTGGGGTTGTAAATTGAGGACTACCTGTATACTCTCCTTGTCCCACTCAGAGTATATTAATTCACTAACATAGAGACAGAAGAATTCTGTAGACCAGGGGTGGGCAAATGTGGCCCTTTTACAATCTGTGGACTTCAACTCTCAGAATTCCTGAGACAGCTGTCTCAGGAATTCTGGGAGTTGAAGTCCACAGGTTGTAAAAGGGCCACATTTGCCCACTCTTGCTGTAGACTAACTTCATTGTACGAGGTCATCATCCATCAAGGGACCACTATTACTGGATCTGCTTCAGGAGCACAGCTTTAACTCAAGACCCTCTCCTAATACATATCCACCAAGACTCATTCAACAGCTACTAAGACATGCAACAATCTCTTCTACTTAAAATAATATTTTTTTTTAAAAAAAGTGCACACACATATAAAGTTAGCAGAATAATAATAATAAAAAAAAACCAGACTCTTATTTTAGGGATTTCTACATCAAAAATAGAGCAAATACTAAGGGTTTAACTTTGGAGAAGTTAGCCATCTAAAAACAGCATTGCAAAACAGACAAAGCAAACAGACATGGTTTATATTTAAGCCTGAATGACAGGTAGGATTGAGGTTTTGCTCCGGAAAGGTTTGCTGATTTTTGTCTTCCCGGGACCATTTGCAATTGGAAAGCCTAGGGAATTAGAATCTAGAATTTGGGATAATGTGGGAGAGGGGAAAAAAGAGTCCTTAAAAAGGGTAGGAAAAGAAGACATTCAAACTGACATTTACGAAGCTTATCAGCTGAAGTTAGACAGTATTTGCCAGGAAAAGGGCAAAGTCATAGTAACAGACAAGAATGGAGAAGAGAAAAGGCAAAGCCAGAAGTAAAGTCCAGTTAGCAATATAAAAAACATTATTTATTTTGAAAATACCTGTCTTGGGGACAAACTGGGAAGTCAAAGGGCTTGGATGCTGAGTGAAATATAGAAAGAGTTCTAAAATAAAAGAATATGGAGAGACTTCAAACAGAATTGTCTCCTGCTGTTAAGCACATGGAATGGGGAATAAAAGATAGAACAACAGAAGGGAATAGTAGGAAGGGAGGGGTGGAGAAAAGGAGAATAATTAAAAACAAATATTTACTAAGGTTTATGCTGACTCCTGAGAAAGGGTACAGAAAGAATATAGATTTCACCTATTCATGCAGCATCATTTTTTAAAAATGCTTTAAAAATGACAAGCTATGAAAATGATATTGAAAAGAAATGCTACTGTTGTTTTCCCTGGTAACTCTTAAAGGACTTTTACTAATCAGGACTGAATTGATAAGGTTTTCAAGATTTGCTTATACAGTAGATAAGAGATGGGATATTGAAGACGAGATCATTTGTTGCATTTTAAGAAAAGGTGATAAGGTACTCAAATTGTGATGCAAGGGGAAGCTATTTCTTTATATATTTCTTTTCTTTTTCTTTACTATAGTCTTATTTTTTTTTCATTCTACTCTATTTTTATTTGTCCTTTTCTACACTTTATAATTTTTATTTTTATTCTTTTTTTTTAGTTTGCATTAATTTTTATCATTGTTAATTTTAATCTATACAGTATACTCCTAAAACTCTTGTGCCTAACTTTTGATTGGGTGAAATTGCATTATAGGGCAACAGTTTTTGAACCAAAGTACCACAAATGGGCTAACTTAAAGAATGCATCCAAAATTCAGGATGTATGAGTCCAGTGGAACTGAAATTGGACAAATTTTGTAAATACACTTTATGGCATATAAAATAAAGGATTATAAAATGTTTTATAACATAATACAAAATATCATAAGACACTGTCAATCTTGATGTTTGACTGTGCTATACACTTCAGCATGGACTATTTTCAAGGCATATACGTCTCTGAATATCTCTCTAATTTTTAAGAACTTTTCTAGTACATTAGAAGCTCTGACATTTTTGAAGGCATTGAGGAATTTGATAAGAAAATATCTCTGAAAGCATGAGCCAACGGGTCACGAGTTCTCTAGTTTTTAATAACATTACTATTAAAAAAAGTACATGAGCACAGATTCATATTGAGAAAATTAGAATAAAAGTGTATGAGGTTCCAATTTTGAGATAAGAAAAGGTCAGGGGGGGAGGAGAAGATTGCAAAAGGCTTGATTCCTATAATCTTGGCAGCTTTCTAGTGAGTGGCTAGAGTATACTGATCTGAAATCTGAGCCACAGAGTAATAACAAAGACTTTAATTAAAGTGACCAGAGTATTCCTAAAATCATGTTTCTGGCCTTTACTAACTGGACTTATTTAATCTTCTATAGATGATTCTAAAATTTGAAGGTTTCATCATGCAACAGACTGGAAAAGCCAAGCATTTTATCTCTGTTTAAGCCTTCCCTCTCATGCTATCTGAAAAATGCTTTACTAAGCAGGAGCAACCACACAAAAAACATCAAAGGAACTCATCGGGTAGACAAGAAATGTCCTCCAGGTTTTAGGAAGTTTATTGTAGTTAAAGAAGAAGTTGAATAAGTTTTCTGGAAAGGCACCAGAGCTCAAAGACATTCTGATGGATTCTGACTCGGCTCTCAGTGTGGGTCTTCTCACAAGTAAAAATGAGCGCAAGCTGAAAATAATCGCCCTTGTTCAAGAAAAGAAGAGTGGAAAGCTCCCTCTTTGATCAGTCATCTCCTATAAGACTAAATGGCACTCCAAAAGACATCTGTGGCATTTGTGATTTGAGTTCATGTTTGTGTGAGGGAAACAGGAAGAACATATATGACTGGGTTACCCATGAATTATATAACAAAAATCAATTTATTGTTCTTTACATTAAAAAAAATGAATTCATTTTTTTTGAATAAAATATTGCATTGTGAGACTTTTTTACACTTTCCTGACTCATCAGAACAGTTTATGGTCTCTTTTGGTAATATTCAGCAGCCTTCTTCCCAAGTCTGTTCCTGAAAAATCTAAGATCTTAATTTTTTAAATACAGTATTTGGTGTGCAATTGTCCATAATGACTACAGATAATCCTCGATTTACGTAAGTCAAGGACTACTTGTATTGTGCTAATTCAATTCTTGACCAATGTTAATCCTTTGAGATATACAAGGTCAAGAAATATGTACTGCAGAGATTTCAAGAGAGGTATTTACTACTGTAGAACATAATCACAAAATTTTGAAAGCCTGGCAGAGTTTTTCCTCTACTTTTATCTTATTAATAGGGTTATTTTGAATTGCTTTCCTGCTCTTTCCTCTTTAAGTACTGAGTAATCTTTTCTGAAACTCTTCCCTTAACAGTTCAATTATTCTTTCTCTCTCTTTGGATCTATATTCTTTCACAGTCCCCAGGATGGATTCATTATGGGGCTGCATTGCACAGATTTAATCTGACCAGGGTCCATCTATGCTCTTACAGTCTCCAGGCACAAGGTCCGGACTTCTAGGCATCTTTGGTCTGTATCATTAATATTTTTATTTCCTAGATTTGTATTCCTCTAAATTCCCATTGGACTTTTGGTGATTTCACAAAGTAGAAATATTAAAACACCAGTCAAAGAGGACCTTCATGTTTCAGACCAGCTTCTCTGTGAGTAGTGCCTTACCCACAAGGGTCCAGGACAGGTGTACTGCCCCCATCCAGATCCAAACAGAAGTTATCCACTAGTGCAAACAAAGCTGCCTATGTCCCATATCCAAGTATGAACTCTGACTGACAGATCATCCATTTTATCTGTGACACTCTGTAGTTGGTTCTTCAACTCCTCCTCTGGCTATATGAAAGACAGAAGAATATCTTAGCGAGCATCCTAAGTTATAGGCCCAAAGGAATCCTAGATAAACTTGTAAGATGTTTTCCAATCACCACTCTAGACACAGCTAGAATCAAGTGAATCTGATTGACTTTATTGGAGAAATGCTGTGTCAACTGGTCATAGCAGCCATGAGGAAATGCTTGTAATTCCAAAGGAAATTAGCCACCTTCAAAAGGCCTGCCGAAATAATAAGAAAGAGAAGTGAGAACATATCACCATTTTTATTGCCATGTAATATGCCAAAACCTTCTTTTTCTCCACCTTGTTCCTCTAGAAATTGCTTCTATTGCTTTTTTTCTTGAAGTCCTCCAAAATCCGGGGGTTACCTCAACCCAATCTGATGGATGATCAGTCCATGTATTTCATATAGATATTGAATTATATGCTGCTGGACTTTCAACATGGTCAGGGAATTTATTTACTTATTAAATGTATATGCCACCCATCTGATAGGAGTTGGAACCCAATAATTGTTGAAAACACTATGTTGGGAAGGCCAGTACACAACATTCTCCTGTACTGTTACCCAATCTCATGAACTCACTATTACAATCTTTTAGCCATCCTCTATAACAAATATTTGATAGTATTGGCACACGTGACAATCATGTTGTTTTATTTATTTAATATATTTGTATGCTGCCCATATCACTGTTTCAAGTGGATCTGGGCAGTTTATAATAGTATAAAAGCACAAATCTAAAAACATTAAGAGCTTTTATTATTATTATTATCATCTTCATGGCACATGGTTTAATAAACTGTTTAAAAAAGGTAAGGAATCAAGGCTAAATTTAGATTCTCTTTTAAAAAATAAAATAAATGAAAAATGTCCTGTCTTGAATGAAATGTCTTCTATGTAATTGTTACTAGGTTGAAGGACACCTAGGTCAGATCAATATTGTTCAGGCAAGCATGAGTCCTGGTGTTATTTTGGAAATTAATGACAGATGTCAAGAGAAAGATCTTTTTCTTTAATATAAATTTCAATTACATATATCCAGGAAATGCTTTTTTTCCACCACAAAGTCACAATGCTTCCCAGATGAGCTCCGTTTTACAAATGAGAAGCACAGATACAAGCAAATTGAACAAGAGAAATTTCACATCTCTCCCTAGATGTGAAATTTCTCCTTCTCTTAAATCAGTTGTCAGGCCTGGAAGCCATCTTTTGCACTAGGCCTGCCACATTGACTACTGTGGGAAACTGGGAGGGGAGATTGTATGGAGCCAGGGTGATATATAGTCACAATAACATTCCTTCCTCAGAAAGTCAAGGACAAATTGCCCTGCACCTGGAAGGCTGGACTTGGGAGGCATCTCCAGTTGGGACAATGTTTGATTGGACCATGTGATGGTATAGTGGGCAGGGACTTGAACTTTTCTTTGGGTGGAGAAAACCTGGAAACTTTCAGATTTGGGTTTTCCCAGATGTGCCAATATGACATCTCTAATAAAATGTAGCTTTGAAGAACTTCAAGCCTCAGAGTTTTCTTTCATTGGGGATGTTACTGACATCAGTTTTTTTTAGAACTTCCTTCAAATATTTTTTCCCAATGATCCAGGTGTTCAACTGTTTTCAAAGTCACCACATTGACATTCACACAGCTGTGCATCTGTATACACATACCACTTTAATCCTAAAGGAATATTTCATAAGCAAAAGAATTGAGATAAAGGAGACTAGATATAAGACAATGACTGTATCATATTAAGGTTTTAGAAATTGGATTTTCTACAGCAATACAAGATGGATACATATACATTCTGAGAAACTGATTTTGTAAGCTACTTCATTGGAAAACTTACAGTGCCTAGTATTGATAAAAAAGAATATTTCCAAATTATGCTGCTGTTTCCTTGGAGAACATGTTACTTTTCTTAATTTATTGCTTACAGAATCACGATCATAGATTCCAGTAGGTACAATTACAATAATCATTTGAAATTATCAAATTGTACCAGGACATGGGGAAGATCTATCTGAATCAATTTTAAAATCCTATGACATCAACTAATTTTTCAATGACATATATTTACAGAGTCCTCTTTGTATGCACAATCGTCATTTTATACTAATTCAATAAGGGGTATCTTTGAAGACTAATCATTTGATATTAAAAATATTTAGAAATTTGATAACTCAACAAGCCCCCTGCCCCCCCCCAAAAAAACACACAAAAAAACAGAAGCAGATAAAAAAATAACCAAAGTCATAAATGTTATATGCTCAGGTAGATTTCTTATGTAATCTGTAATCTGTAATGCAATTTTATAATTTCTATTCATGGATTTTCTTAATACAGCCTGACTGAGTCTGAAATAATATAATGAACTAAAATTTTAAGGGATTGAATAATACAGTGAAGAGTTTGATTTATCCTTCTTCGCAATTGGTAAACTAAATGCATCAAGTTCTTTTCTTTATACAGTAAAACATTTCCTTTCTTCTCCTCCCTTTCCCTGTGCCTTCCAAAACCTGCTCTAAAGATTCTCCAAAGAGGAATCATTGACACATGTTCCATTGACACATGGGTGGAAATGGCATAGTGAGCATTATATTGCTGTTGAATCTCATCTACATTAAAAATTGACACAAATTTGTGGGCTACTATTTAAAGGAAACATCTGAAGGATTTTAAAGAAAGCCAAAAAAAGGGTTGATATAATCAGTGATGTTCTGGGTGGAAGTGGGATACTGACTTCCTTTTGGAGAGAAACAGTTGACACATTTTAAAAATACAAATAGGAGTTTCAAAATAATTAACATTTGCTACTATCTAACATAAGAGATCTGCAAAAACAGTTTGGTGCTTTAGTGAATGAGGTTATATTATATGTATTGTTGGAAGAAAAATCCAGTTCCGGTTCCAAGTCGGGAATAAAATGGAGGCTGATTGGAAAGAAATATTTTGTTTATTGGTGAACAGAACCAACAGATACACAGCGTGCAGTTCTGGATGCTCGGGACAGCTGACAAAATGGAGTTGAGAGTAGGGTGGGTTTTTATACCGTTTTGATTTCTATGGGGTCATGTAGAGGTCATGGTTGGCTCTATAGGCAAAAGGGGAAATGCAAATCCTAAGTGTTTATCTGAACTAATCTTGTCTTGCCTAACTGCTTATCTGGAGTTTCTGTCTGATTTAGTCAGACAGAATGGATTACCAAATCTGCATTTCCAACAGCTGGCCTCCTTAGTTTCTTCTTGGGGTAGGGAGACTGATGCTGGTTTCTGCTTCCCTTAAGATTTTTTTCCCCCATTTCTCCTTTAGGAGAAATATTCTATCATGCCTTTTTAATATTCCCCCAAGTATTTCATTCTCTAGGACAGTGGGCGGGTGCTGATTTTCCACAGTACTATATGGGTGCATACATGTAGGTGCACAAGTAATGTTTAAAGGCAATGGCCCTCAGCCTTTTGGGCACCAGGGATCAGTTCCATAGAGGAAGGTTTTTCTGCAGACCAGAGGGAGCATGATTTTTCATGCTGCCTGCATCCCACAGATTGCCTTCGCTTGTTTGCGTGGACCAGTTGCTGGCATGCTGCAGACCGGTGGCAGTCCGCGGACTGGTGGCTGGGGGCCACCATGTTATATAATTGTTGCATTTGACACTTAAGATTTTCTTAACCCTATTCATGAAACCTACAAGGTGCTTATATTATAGTGGCCAGCAAGCTGCTTATTCTTGATTATGTATGTTCATTCTTGAAAGAGCAAGCTATTTCTCGACAACTGATTTTAATTCTAACAGGACTTGCCATGGTGCAAAGTTGCAAAGATAAGCTGGGAACTCCAAACTCTTTACAATGTTTATTAAAGCCTGGACGATGCTAAGAAATGCATTATTTATCAGCTTAGCACTTGATTAGGTGTTAAATAGCTGTCACAAGAGATTTTAACAGTAGCTGACTTGACTTCCAGCAATAGGCACATTATAAGGTGATTTAGGATAGTAGGAGAAAGATTCACTATTGCAAGTCTGGTGCTAATTACTCTTGGCCCCATGAGTCATGAAAGAATATAAGGCACCTGGTGAAAGGGAGAAAATAATACCATTTTACTTTTTTTCAGGAGGAGCCCAGACAGATAGTCTAGGTTTCAGAGGGATAGAATCTGGGAGAGAAAAATTAGAGGAAGGTCTTGAATTAAGGGAAGAGCAAAGGGAGATGCTTGTTCTCAATGTAGGAATTAAATGTGAACAGTATTTTTTCCTATTAACTTTCATGGTTCCGAGTAATGCTCCCAATTATCTATCTATCTATCTATCTATCTATCTATCTATCTATCTATCTATCTATCTATCTATCTATCTATCAACAAGTACAAGGAAACAAGTAACAGTATAGACATGGACACCTGAAAAAAGTTTGGCACAAATAAAAGAATATAAATAAGCAAAACGTAGCCATAAACACATAAAATGAGTACATATAAATGGGATCAGTAGGACAGGAGTGGTAGGCATGCTGGTGCGCTTATGCACACCCATTTAGGGACTTAAGAAACATGAAAGATCCATGGTAGACAGTTTAAGGTAAAAGGTATGGGGGTTAGAGAGACTAACAACAGGATCAGGTAGAGTGTTCCAGACATTTACTACTCTACTGCAGAAGTCATATTTCCTACAATCAAGATTAAAGTGAATTACATTGAGTCTGAAACTATTAATAGCCCTTGTGTTATTACGGTTGAAGTTAAAGTACTCATTAACAGGTAGGACGTTATGGTAAATAATCTTGTGTACTAAGCTTAGGTCAGAACGTAGATGGCATAGTTCAAGGCTATCCAGGCCTAAAATTTCAAGCCGGGTGGAATTTTATTGCGAGCAGAGGATTGGAGTACTCTTCTAGTAAAATATCTCTGGACCCTCTCTAATGTATTGATGTCTGAAATTAGTTCAAGAGGCTGTGGCTTTCTCAAAAGATCCTGTTTATCTTGCTTATCAGTGTTGTCTTTGTCAGAAACTCCAGTTTAGAAAAGAGGTACAACTTTGATATGCTTCTGCTTAATTTTGATGTTTCCAGCAACATACACAGAAACACCAATAGACAGTACAGGACATTTATTAAAATAAACTTGACAAGATGGAAAATGTATGTAAAGAATGTAAAAGATGGAATTGGCCCAATCCATCCTTCTTCTGGTTTCCCAGCTTTGCATTTGCAGATTGACTTCTGCAAGAGAGAGCTCTCAAAATGATATAGTAAAGATGATACAACCAATCTTTTACATGGCATAGCCAAATACAGTTCAGGATTGTGTTGATTTTAATTTGGAGTACTGTATGAATGAATCATTTGGAATCTACCACTAGGGAGCTGTAGAGGCAGACCCAAATATAGCTTGGATCTTTCAGATATCAGTATAAAGAGCCACGGTGGCGCAGTGGTTAGAGTGCAGTACTGCAAGCTACTTCTGCTGACTTCTGCAATTTGGCAGATTGAATCTCACCAGGCTCAAGGTTGACTCAGTCTTCCATCCTCCCGAGGTTGGTAAAATGACAACCCAGAGGCTTAGAGACAGCTGTAAAGTGCTCTCTGTAAAGTCTAAGTCTAAGTGCTATTGCTATCTGCATAATATTATGTTTTTGTATTAGTCTATTCCTGTCATGACATCTGTGTATTATCACAATTTTATCTGTACATTCATCACCAAATTGTTCTTGCTTTGCTATGTCATTTCCAGAGCTTGGCTGAAATTATTTAGTATATTGTACATACATTATGTCTTTGATACCTAAAGAAATAAATGGTTTCCCTAAAGTAACATTAGATCAACTCTCCCCAATTTGATGATCAGGATGTTCTCCTAATATGCTGAGATGGCAAATCCCAGAATTCTTTATCAAAATATGCTATTTTGCAAGATTGACTGGAAATTCTAGGGGATGCAACTCCAGTATGCCACTGTAATAATTCATTAAAGCAGTTTCTCCTACTAAATGCATGTCAGCCATTGTCTTAGTCAAAATCTCCAACTTGGGAAATAAGTGCAAGTGTTGTGGATGTTTGCTGAATGTTAATGTAATAAGGAATACAGAGGTCAGTTTGTTAAAACACTGCCATTTTATCTATTGGATAAGTAATAACTAATATAAAACTAATTAGACCTGGGGAACAGTATATGCTAAGATACTATGCTTTATGCAAGATGATATTTAAGTCAAGTTTCCTTATTAGAAAGACATGCAGATAATTTCCATTGGGACAATTCTTCTAATCAGAAGCGAAAGAAATCATTTTGGGCTATAAAAGACACGTATATATCAGACAATGGCCTATATGAAATAATTTCCCTCCACAACAGTGTGCATCCATAGAATATGCATCGATAAAGCCATATCTAAGTTATAGAACCTACACTTCTATATCACATGATCATGACAATGTTTCTGTTCAGGTTCAACATGTTTTTTCCTTCCATTCAATCTCGTCCAGTTCTCAGAAACTGCCTAGACAAGTCCCTGTAGTTTTCTTGGCTTCCTTATTTTAAGAAGTTTTCTCTGGTAACGCTATACTTCTAACTAGGCCATATAAAACCTTTGCCAGACCTATCCTTGAATACTGCTCACCTGCCTGGAACTCACACTGTATTTTGGACATTAATACATTAGAGAGGGTCCAGAGGTATTTTACAAGAAGAGTACTCAACTCCTCTGCTCGCAATAAAATTCCTTATACCACCAGGCTTGAAATTTTAGGCCAAGATAACCTTGAACTACACAGTCTACATTCTGACCTAAGTTTAGTACACATGATTATCTACCATAACACCCTACCTGTTAATGACTACTTTAAGTTCAACCGCAATAACACAAGGGCTATCAATAGATTCAAACTAAATGTAATCCGCTCTAACCTTGATTGCAGAAAATATGACTTCAGCAATAGAGTAGTAAATGTCTGGAATACTCTACCTGATCCTGTTGTTAGTTCATCTAACCCCCATACCTTTTACCTTAAACTGTCTATTGTGGACCTTACATGTTTCTTAAGAGGTCCCTAAGAGGACGTGCATAAGTGCACCTGCGTGCCTACCGTCCCTCTTCTACTGTCTCCATTCATATGTACTCATTTTATGTGTTTATGGCTATGTTTTGCTTATTTATATCCATTTATTTGTGCCATTTTTCATGTGTCCATATCTATGTCTATACTGTTACTTGTTTCCTTGTACTTGTTGACAAATCAATCAAACAAACAAACAAACAAACAAACAAACAAACAAACAAACCCTGGGGGCACTGATCGTGTAGCCTATGTAGCTCTATGCTAATTAGCTATCAATCAATCCAGACTTCAAAAAAGAAATAGTTATGATCTTACTGCATATAGGACCAAACAGCTGGGAAGAAGCAATTAATGAGCAAAAAGATGAATCAAGGCACCCATCAATCTAAGCCCAAAGCATCAAATACAAAATAAGATCAGAAAGCTGGTATCATGCTGATAAGCAAGAGGACACCTGCAAAGTGAGCATTTATTATTTCATAAAAACAGCAAGCAAATGAAGATAATCATATTGATCAGAAAATAGATGATAACTGAGGTTTTGCTAGGCCAGGTGTTTCCAACATTAGGAACGACAGGATCGTGGTAAAGCTAGGCAGAGCCTCCAACATGTGCTGAAGCAATCTGAGCACTCATCCACTGCATTTTGAAATAGAAAATAGTTTCTCTTCACTGTTATTTTTTATGGTTTGTACTATAATGATTATATAATGTTGTCTTATTCACTAAAATACATTAACAGGCTAACCAGCTACACATTTCACATTTGTCTAAATTAATTCATCTTAAAGCAGTGTTTCGGGGTAAAACGTCTGTCCATTCAATACATTGGGAAAAAAAAAACGAAACACCAGGATGCCCTAGCCAAAGTCTGGAAATAAATACAAAAAAGGAACAAGTTATCTTTCCTTAAGATATAAATGAAACAGGCAGAATTGCTCACAGCATCAGTGAAGCAATATTTTATATCCCTGTGTAATAGAAAGAATGATAGGCCAGATGCAACAGAGAGATTTTAGAAGAAAATATGAGAAGCACACTTTTGACCTTTTCTTTTCACTTGAGATGCACAGAAGATAAGCCTGATGAAATGGTGATATAACAGTTGGGAAAGAAAACAAATAATAAAGGTTCTGAATTACTACAGCAGAGAGCTGCATAGACTGGGAATTGTGAGTTTTCTTACCCCTTTGAATGCACAGAACAATACAACTCTCAAAAACTAGGTGTTACATTGTATTTGCACCAAAACCTTGGTTTTTCTTAACATAAAAATTTTACAATTTAGATTCTGTAAATATGAATCTCCTAAATTTGATATGACATTTTTATTATTAACTGTTTATTTCTAAAAACTGATTCTTAACCTATTGGCTGTTTTTGTTAACTACTGGTTGATTTCCGGTAATAATTAGAATTACTTTATATATAGCATTGATTTAGTGTAATTTTGAAAATTCTTGTTCACTGTGTGTAAATCTATATTTCTTTCTCATTTATTTTTTCCTTCATGGCATGACATTATTTTTTTTTAATTATAAAAAAGGGAGAAAATCGATGAACAAAAGTAATATGTAGCTCAATATAATTTTGCTTTAGTGGAAACTACAATGTCCCTAGAATAATTGATACAATGCTATTTATGTTATGTTCGGTTTGTTTTAAAATGACTCTTTAAAATCCTCACTGGAACTTTTTCCAGTGGTGATAAAGCAACAAAGAGGTAAAATCAGAGTGACGTTAAGTAATACATTGAGCCACAAAGCATAAATAGGGACTGGACTGAGACTCTGTGACAAAACAGGTGATTTCAACTGCCAGTCCCACCCCACTGAGAAAATGGAAAGACTAATAAAGAAAATGCTTCTTGATAAAGTACCCAGAAGTCCTAATGAGCAGAAGTTCCATGATGTTGGCAGGAAAATGAAAAGGAGAAAAGGAAACCTACTGAACAGTGAAGGTGCAGTCTGGCAGGTCAGTTAAATCAAGAATTTAGTACATTCTGGTGCACTACTTTATTACTGGCTGATTTTCTATTGTACTGTAATGTGCTAGAGCATTTCCTTCTTCAGCTTTGTTTAATATTTAGGACTTAAGGAAAAAAATGAAATTGAATTTTATGAACAGAACATTTATCGAAGTTTTCACTTTTTCTCCTTAAGATGTTCCCCCTCCCCTGGAAAATTATCAGTAAATTCCAATATAATATGAGATACAGTAAACTGACTTATTTCTACCTGCAGTAACCAGCTCTGAGATGTTGCAATATCAATTTCAGTGTTAAAGTGTTCAGTGTTTCAAAAGTAGACATTAAGAATTTTCATGACTACTATTATAGGAAGTAAATGAGGGGACAGTGTTGCTCGGGTTAGAAACAATGAAAACAATGAGATGGAGCACAGCAATAAGATGACTTATCAGCAAGCTAAAGAAAACATGGGTGAAAACAGACACAAGTGAAAGCCTACTGCAAAGAGGACTGTATTGATGTAATAAAATACAAAACAAGCTTGAATCTAGTTTGAATCTAGAAGCTTAAGTTTAGAATTTAGCCATGTGTCAAAGACATGTTTCCCATTTGATTGAGTTCATGACAGAAGTTAAACTTATAAGATATCTTTATGAAAAGTTTAATAACATTTTTTAAAGGGATAGTACTGGGATATCTCAAGCATGAACTGGAATGTCCAGCAATGATCCATTGTGTTCTTAAAAATAATAAAATATATCAATGGATTTGAGAATATCTGACACTTTCCTGGACTACCCTGTTTTCCCCAAAATAAGACATCCCCTGATAATAAGAACAAATGGGCTTTTGAGTGCATGGCAATAAGGCCAAGTGCTTATTTCAGGGTTCAAAAAATATAAGACAGGGTCTTATTTTTGGGGAAACATGGCAGTATTTTAATGTATGCTACATAACAAGATTTATTTTATCATCTTTGGTGATGCTGGATTATATACCAAAGCTTTGGAATATTTCTATGAGATTTGTTTGTTTGTTTGTTTGTTTGTTTGTTTGTTTAGACTTATATGAGATACTATGGTTGTACTATGCATGAGAAATGGCTAAAAGAATAATATTGAAAAAGTAGAAAAATGATATTCCAGACATTAAAAATTGGTATTTGTAACTTATCTACCCCAGAAAATGCAACATTTCCCACTAATTTAAATAATATATTCTTCTTTGGTACTGATTATATGACATTTTGTATCTGATTATAAAAAAACCCAATATTTTAGAAGCTTGAATTTAAAAATAATAATATGCCATGCAAAGGAAGTTTTAAATTAAAGATGAAGACCTTAGAGCGTAGGGTATCACTTGGTTCCTAAATCCCATTTTCTGCAGCTTTTTAGCCAGAATAGTTGAAATTCAGAATCATGTCTCTTTTTTGTCACTTTGTGATAAGATAAATAAATCTTATAATAAATCCTAAACATATGTTTTAAAAAGCAGGAAGAAAATCCCCCTCACAATAAAATAGAAAAGCAAAGAAAATGCCTGCCATACTTTTCACCGCTATCATCACAATGCTGTAGTTTGAACCCTGGCCACACAAAAGGGGATAGGATCCTTGGTGATCAAAAGATCGACCAATTTCAATCAAGGTTTGCCAAGGCATAAGGAACCACCCATTTAATATATATCACATCAAAAATGTCCACTTCACTTTCACTGTGCCGTCTTCCTTGATAGAGATGTCAGAATTGGTTCCCAAACTGATAACTGTTTAAATAGTAAAGTTTCTGGAATTCTTGTAACTGTATCCAATTCTTCTCAAAAATCATTTTTACACAACTCTACACATCATCCTTGCAAAAAAAGAAAGAAAGAAAGAAAGAAAGAAAGAAAGAAAGAAAGAAAGAAAGAAAGAAAGAAAGTTCAGACAGCTGCCAAAGAGTCATCATCACATGGGGCATCATCCAGAGACTTACAGGAGAGTAGAAGAAATTTTAATATTTTGAAAGGGGCATGGAGCACACTCTAGAAGTAAATATAAAAGTAAATAAGCTTTTGTTCCTACTTCCTCTATTGACAAAGCTGCATGAAGTAGAAGCCTCACAGTGTTTCCACTATATCAACATACCGGCAAGAAAGAGATGGCTCCATTTTTTTGAATGAGGCCAATAGTTGCATCCAAAATTAATGGACTTGAATAAGAATGTTTTGGAAATGCAGTAATTAAAGAATGCACCCTTTTTTGGAGTAAATTACCAGGAAAAGTGCACACATTATCAAAAAAAGCCAGTAAGAGGCTGAAACAACAATAAAGTAAAATATTCTGAGGAAAGCTGGAAATTATTTGCCTACAATTATTCCATTTTAGGTTTGTGATGTGCCTTCTCTGATGACTTTTTAATCTTCAGGGAATCATCAACTTTGACAGAAGAAGAGTAATACCAAGCACATGCAGTATTATTTGAGTACATAGTAAAGAAGCACAATTAAAAGATAAAGGCTTATTTTTTTTAAAGCAAACATTGCCTATCAAGGCTTTAATTTATGTTTACCTCAGTTACCGAATGATAAAAATGGAGAGTGGAACTCATTGATGTTTAGATAAAATCTCATTAATAATCTCAAAAGTACAATCTGGAAAAAAAAGAATCAAGTAAATGGTTTTTCACATTAAAGAGAGGTGGTGAAAATGGGCTGCGAGATGATCTTAAAGTCATTGGAAGCAATTTTTACTCCTACTCCACCTGTTTCTGTTAGTATTAATAAATAATTCTAACCCAGTTCTTAGTTAAAACACAAACATATACTATATCTCATTAGGCCCTTAATCACTGCCATTAGTAGAGCCAGGTACAACTCTTAGAATCTCCTGTGTAGGCAACCCTTTAAAAATAACTTCATCTGAGTGGGTGAGATATCATTGATTTACATTATAATAAAAAACTTATCCTGCAGTATATTTGGTGAAAACATGCCCTTTTAGATCAGCTTGTGGGAGGATGATTCTTTAAGCATCTCCTATAATAGCATAACTTTTTTCTGCTTTTATGTAATAAAAAGTAAATTTCCTATTGAAAAGTCTTAGTGGGTTTTCTTTTACATACTTTGACTGAAATATTTCAGCTATAGATGAACTTCAAATCTTTGCTTCGTTGAATTTTAAGGTACTGAAAAGGAGATGTGAACACTCCTGAAGTAAATGGTGGCTTAGTTTCAGATTGATAACACATACTCCAGTTAACATATCTCAGAGCCAGTCATGTACTTCATGTGGGAAAAAAAAAACTTAGAAAGGTTATGGGCATAGGAATCCAAGGCTAGTCATGATGCCAAACAAAAATGAAGTGCACAATATAATGATGCTAAACCTGCTTTTCATATTTGTATCCTAGTGCTAGGCACAGATACAGAAATCATAGTTTCTGCCATTATGTTTTTATCAGGGGTGAAATCCAGCAGGTTCTGACAGGTTCTGGAGAACCGGTAACGAAAATTTTGAGTAGTTTGGAGAACTGGCAAATGCCACCTCTGGTTGGCCCCAGAATGGGGTGGGAATGGAGATTTTGCAATATCCTTTCCTCAGGAGTGGGGAGGGAATGAGGATTTTGCAGTATCTTCCCCTGGAGTGGGGTGGGAATGGAGTAGTATCCTTCCCCCACCACGCCCACAGAACCAGTAGGGAAAAATTTTAGATTTCACCCGTGGTTTTTATACAAATTTCATTATTTAACATGCCTATCCCCAAAATGCTAAGTTACAGTTTCTTTTGGATGTAGGGGTAGTGGTTTATTCCAAGCCTATGTAAGAAGGTAATATAAAGATATAACATGAGACATCAATCAAGGGCTATCCAAGAATACTGAAGAATATAACACAAGACAGAATCAAAGAATTTTCAAGAATACAGTAAGCTAAAGAATGAAGCACCTTGCATCCAGTCAGAGAACCCAGAGAGATAATGTTGCATGAACCCCTTCAATGCCAGCAAGCCTGCAGCAGCCTCCTATTAGTTTCATCCCACCAGTGGGTTTATTATAGCTTATAGTCAAATCATAATTAAGCACACCTGCTTTTTAAGTTGAATCTCCTGAATTTTGGCAAGGACATGGAGGATAACTTTCTCTTATCTTGGAAGGCTAAGCTCTGCTGCCAAGATTGACACCAACAAGGTTCAAGATTGAGGAGTTCTGCCAAGAATGACACCATCAGGGCTAAGGAGTCTTTGTTTATATCAGGTGTGGTAAGTCCATCTCAGAGTAAAGGGGTATTTGTTTCTCAAGAGTAATTAGACTGAACATGAGAAAGATCATCCTACTGCACACTGGACCCTCACAAAAGCCAAAGCAAAGCAAAGTATAATCAACATATAACCTTTAACGATTGAAGTAAAATATTTGCTTAATTACATACTACAACCCTGAAGCTTATAAGATACGAACTCATGTATAATTCTATGTACCACGCATCTAAGATAATGAAATACACACCACTATTCAATTCCTCCCTCTCAATCTTCTGATAAAAACAGCAGTACTAGACTACACACCCATACCTAGGTCATGGCTGCAGATACCTACAGGACTGGGTTTAATTTAGGAAGATCAGATGCCATATAACTCTGACTTTTTTTTACAGACAGAGAAGAAGAAATGTAGAATGTTTGAAAGAAAGGTTTAAAAAAGCTCACTAATGCATCATGCTAAAGCAGACTGCGCTACAGGGAGGCATTTGTTATTGGCTTATCATTTTTATCCCAGGGAGTGTAACCACCAAGGCTGTTATAATTCAGACAAAGTGCCATTGTAATAGCTCTCAGAGATGTATCTTGGACAACACTCATTTAGTGACACATTACTGTTCAACCAACTAAAAACCAACTAAAAATGGAAAAGAATAGCTATTCATCCTTTTGTGAATAACCATAATTGTAATAATAATACTTGCAAAAGGCAGCTTTACTTGGAATAGGTTATATCCTGTGACAATACCTTTAATATTAAACATCTGCCTATCCCAGGTACTTGGGAAAGACTAGATAGGTGGACAAAAGTACCAAATCCAGTCTAAACATCTGGTTGACTGTATGACAAATCATAATAGGGTTATTATTAGTATAACATCCCAATTTTATAAAACTCCACCCTGCTTGGAATTGTCTATATTCTCAGATACTACCTTAAAAATTATTAGGTCCCAATTAGGACTGAATTATTAAGTTTCTACTAGTTGTAGACTGGAAATGTAGATAGGCTGGTAACTGTAAATATACAGAATCCAAACTTATTGTAAAACCAATATCACCAACTCTAGAATCTAAGCATTTTGTAGGTGAGCATTATTGCCAGTATATTACTTCATCTCTCTCTCTTTAAAACAGATGTGAATGACCATCCCCCTTAAACTGTCTGCAAGCTAACAAATAAAACATTAATACAGCCAAGCCTGCAATCCACAGCCGAGAGAGATCTTCCTCAGTGAATACATATGTAGAATACACTATCTGGATAAATGCTATTTGAGTTAATATGTTCATTTTCCAGAACTTGCCCTCTTTATAACTACAATTAAAAGCAAAAGCAGATGTGTATTTTACATATTTAAACTTATTTCCAGTCATTCAAGAACTGTCCTGGGATTTGTTGCTGCTTCAGCTTTTATGATGATACCATAAACCTTGGCACAACATTCCTAGACAAAGTTATTCGGAAATAAGCCATGATGATTTAAATGCAAGTGATATCAAAGTGTGTTTATGATGTTAAAGTTGCATCGGTTTATTTGAGTCTAGGAAACCTATTAAACTAATTTCATTTTTTCCCATTCAGCCTGTTGTGTTTCCATACATTTTCCTTTGTTTAGAATTCACACAGAGTAAATGACTATATACAGGTAAAAACTGCAGAATGTGTATTATAACAAGCAATAAGAAACTCATCTCTATTGATCTTGCGATCTGGCAAGATCTGGCCATGAATGGTGTGAATGAGTTTTAATGTTTTTAATGTTTTTAATTTTTAAATGTTTTTTATAATGATTTTAAATGCATTGTGAGCCGCCCTGAGTCTTCGGAGAGGGGCGGCATACAAATTAAATTAATAAATAAATAATAAATATTTTCACTTGGAATTCCTACTCTTAATAGCCCCTTCTCACAGCTGCTGTAACTGTTTTAGGATTGTTATTTTTTTCTTTTGGAGGGAAAGCTTTAAAAAGCCATGGCTGTTGCAACTTTTCAGAATAAAAAAAAAACAAAATTAAACTGGAGAACATTGAGTGGAATCTTATATGGAGACCTTATTCCCAGATAATGTTGTTATAATATGGTTTATTTGTTTTGGACTTAGTGTGCTGCATGAACTTAGTCGCTTGTGGTTTATTCAACAACGGATTATGAAACAACGATGGCTTAGTGAAAATTTTGAACATAGGTTATTTTGGGGAACAGCTACCTTGCTTGGAAGCATCCAAGTTGGCTTATTTGACAAGATCATGCAAAACCTTTTACTGATCAGGGTAAATTAACCAAAGATTTATTTTTTCCATTTCAACGTTGTAGAACAGTGTTTCTCAACCTCGGGAACTTTGAGGCATGTGGCTGGCTGGGGAATTCTGGGAGATGAAGTCCACATGCCTTAAAGATTGAGAAACAGTGTTGTGGAGTATTTGATATTTTGTATAGTTTTTACATCTGGATTAGGAAAAAAACCTCCTTTAAATCGTTTCCATATCATTATTATGATAAAATGTCCCTTTAAATACTTTATGTGCATTCTATTACTACTGTGAAGAGAATGAAGCATAGTTAGCTAGGGCAATAATAATGACATTTGTATATATTGTTAACAGCATATGTATCTGAGTTGCTCTTTTGTTTTTCAAAGTCTCTGAACAGCAGGCATCTTTTTCTGCTTGATTTTTCTAATCATTTTCTGACGTTATATGTAAAAAAAAAAATTCTGATAGAAGCGGCATGCAATTCTAAGTGCCTGCTACGTGTGTCATTCTTTTTTTAATGTATGTTGTATAGTGAAACAAGGAGAGGGAATAGAATAAAAATAGCATCAAACTCGTCACCTATTTTGACACTGAACATGTATCACTAAATTTCAGAAATTCTATCTATCTATTTATCTATCTATCTATCTATCTATCTATCTATCTATCTATCTATCTATCTATAATTGGCTTTAAAATAGTTGCAAAGAACAACTTACTGAGAATGCTTAAAGAGGGGATAATCCTTTCATGGTCCTACAATATGTTGCTGAATTATAAATCAATGTTGAGGTTTCTGTAACTATTTTAATTGTGTTCGTTATGAGCTGCGCTCTGCTTGATGAGCTCTTGAGTTTTAATTAAATAAGCAGAATTAAAGGAGATCTCACAAGTGTGGAATCTGCTCAGATCCGCTCTATTAACCACAATTAATGCACCAACAAATAAAAAAAACAATGCCATGATCCAGTCTGACCCAAGATTTTGAAAATCCCTTCCAGAAGGTAATTGTACGGCCAATTCCATTCCTAAGTAGAGACATGAGGAATCAACATTGAATCAACTAAGCAAATCCTAGTTCAGGAGGTTTCACTTGGGCTTCTCAATATATATTTTAAATTTCATGCCAAGCTCAACCAAGCTGTCCTATTCCCCATTTCTACAAAATACCAATGCAGCCATTATCTCAAAGGTGCTTTTTTCAGGAGGCAACTGGACTTTCTTGTTTTTTCTTTGAAGATGTTTCGCTTCTCATCCAAGAAGCTTCCTGTCAGAGCTGAAGAAGCTTCTTGGATGAGAAGAAAAACGTTTTCAAAAAAACAAAAAAACAAAACAAGGAAGTCCAGTTGCCTCCTGAAAAAAGCACCTTTGGGACAACCATGACCTGGATGACTGAGAATCTCTACAGTAATGGAGCCATTACTTTCATAGAAAGTATGGACTGTTCAAGCAATACATTGTGAAATAATAAGAGAAAGGGAAAAGGGAACTAGAGCCCTGGTGGCGCAGCAGACTGAAGCACTGTTATTAACATCAGCTGCCTGCAATTACTGCAAGTTCAAATCTCACCAGGCTCAAGGCTGACTCAGCCTTCCATCCTTTCTAAGGTAGGTAAAATGAGGACTCAGATTGTGGGGGCAATAAGCTGACTTTGTATAAATATACAAAAGAATGAAGATTATTGCTTAACGCATTGTAAGCCGCCCTGAGTCTCTGGAGAAGGGCGGCATATAAATAAAAACAAAAAACAAAACAAAAACCTACTTTGGCTCTAAATGTGATTGGCTCTAAATCAGCAGGAGGAAAAGAAAATTCTGGAGTGAGGTACTGTATATAAAATTCCTATGGCCTTGCATCCAGCAACAGGTATATGTTATATTCATGCTTTGTAGGATAAGAAAATGGCATAGAGCCATGCTTTCATTAACAGTTGCTATGCAACAATTTTGCATACAATAATGCCTCTTGGGATGCATTTATGTGTGACATATATTTAATAAATTGCATACAGAATTCTACCAATATGAGTACAATGGAAGAAAATCTATGAATGAGGTCACCCAAATAATAATTTCACAGATTGTTCACATAAATTGCCATTCAAGGTACAATATTTTTTAAAGTATGGATTATACTTAAACTGAGATACACATGGATGTACGGGAGTAATGATTTTGCTCCATGTAGTCTTATCATCTATTATAATCCCATGCTTTTAATTCAGATTAACCTTTCACTAACAATTATTGGCCCTGTCAGAAACATGAAGTATAATAGTACCTGTTCTAGGCCAAAGTACATATACAAAGAACATTCAACTGACACAGAATTTTTCTTCAAAGGTTGTGATGGTAACATATTGAAGTTTGGTTTCTTGTTTAAAATGTTTTCTTGGCATTTTTAATAGCAGATAGGAACTGCAATTTATATTGTAGTCACCACAGTATAGTAAGATGCAGGAACCATATCTATATCTTTTGATATTTCATCTTCTACTAAATCTTCCAATTTCTAGATGACCCAAATCTTTAAGACTCATCCATCATTTCACGAGGCAGTCTTGATATAAAATACAGTAGAGGCACACAGCGCTCTTTGATGGAGAGTATGCTTCATGTTGTTTTTCCACTGCTTCAATATAAATGTCATTTAAACTGAAAGTCTGTCTCCTGGCAGGCTCTTGAAAGCATAACTATCCCCACTGTTATTAATATAAGGGCTGAAGTGGTTAAAATTGCACAACAAATTAGTAGACAAGCAGAAGTCAAACTTCAGTCAAACAACATGAGACTGAATTCAAAGAGATGAGACTGATATTCGAAGAAATGAACAGAGATGGGAATATCTCCTCTTTTGGCAAATATTACATTCGATGTAAGGAGGAAAAGGAGACCCAGGACAAAAGTATATGAACCTGAACATGGTATGGAGAATATGGTTAGACAGAAGTCCTGACCACCTGAACATTCCCTATTCTATTCAGGATAGATAAAGTGAAGTACATATGAAATAAAATAATAGAACTACGGTCATACAAGGTGGGGCAGCCAACAATTTAGACAGCTTTAAAAACAGACTAAACAACAACAACAACAAGACATGTTAGGTAATCATTTGTCTGAAATGACATAGCGTTTCCTGCCTGAGCAGGAGGTATGTCAGCTCTGTTATTCCATTCCATTCCATTCCATTCCATTCCATTCCATTCCATTCCATTCCATTCCATTCCATTCCATTCCATTCCATAGATATTTCTTTATCCCTCACTCGCATACTCCAGCCCACTGTCCCCACTTCACGTTGTACCACTAAGCACCTTCTCTGTCTTCACATCTCCCTGTTGTGGCCTGGTGGTGGCCAGCAGAGCTGGCAGCGGAGTCGGACAGTGAAGGGGTTGGGGAGGAACGTGGGCCAGTCCTGGGGGCGGGGAAAAGCTCAGACGAGGGCTCTGCATTGGAGGCAGAGAGGGGGCCAATGCTATGTGTTGCCTCCGGAGTCTCTGGAGCCTCCAGAGTCTGACATCAGCGAGGCAGAAGAACAGCAGGAGCCTTCCCAGTGTGTGCATGCACAGTGCTGCCAGAAGACAAGAACAATTAAGAAAACAGGGTTGACTTGGGAGTAAGGCTTGGAGATGATTGGCTCCTCCCTTAAGACATAAAAGAGGAGCGAACGGGATGTGAGCTTTTGCAGGAAGTAATTAGCCGCCCTGAGTCTCCGGAGAAGGCCGGCATATAAATCGAACCAATAAATAAATAAATAAATAAGTTCATCTGGTCGGTTCAAGCTTTGAAAAGTTCTGTTTGACTCTGTGCCATGTTTGGCCTTGCCCTGCATTTGGCAATTAGTTCTCTGGCAGCATTCCAAGGGAAATAAGGTGGGTATTTATAAACATTCCCCTGAAAGACTGTTTGTGAAGTCTTGCGGACTGTGAATGACAATAATTCACAGCCATGTAAATAAAAGAGGTTTTGCCGGGACTAAGATTGTGCTTTATACTTTCTAAGGAAGCCTAGGTCAGAACACTCCCTCATATCCTTGGGCAGCCCTTTGAAACCCTGCACACATTTCCCAAGCTGTGTCACATCCCTGATTACATCCCTGTACCCTCCCCAACTCAAACTGCACCCTCTCATACCTGCCTGCATCATCCCTGGCCTGCACAGTACTTACGAGCCTGCTGCCCTGGGACTTCCAACTTCCTGACCGCTTCCCCTTTGATGTTCCTTGTAGAAAGCTGGCAGGGACCATTGGAAATAATGATTGTGTGACTATGCTGACTGAGGCAGCATAATGGCATAATGCCACAGCAGCAGTGAAGCTGCCACAACTTTGCCAAATTTCAATTCCATGTGAGTCCTGGATCTTGGATGCATTGTGCAAGTTAGCCCATTTGGGGTACATTGATTCAAAAATTGTTATCCTATGATGCTCCAATTTGCACAATTGAAAGTTACAAAGAAAAAAGACACAAGAATTTTAATAGTATATAGATTGTTAATTTATGGAATAAATGAGAGTTACAGTCATTATGTTGAACTAGATAAACAGTCCCTCTGATTTTTTTTTTTAATTTGATTTATATGCCGCCCTTCTCCGGAGACTCAGAGCGGCTTACAATGCGCTAAGCAATAGCCTTCATCCTTTTTGTATGTTTATACAAAGTCAGCTTATTGCCCCCACAACTGGGTCCTCAATTTACCTACCTTAGAAAGGATGGAAGGCTGAGTCAACCTTGAGCCTGGCGAGATTCGAACCTGCAGTAATTGCAGGCAGCTGGTCTTAATAACAGGGTGCTTTAGACCACTGTACTACCAAGGCTCTGATTTCATGAAATATGATTGCTTTTAACCAGCTGATCTAATTTCTGTTTTAGAACAACCAACCATCAATTCTATGCCATTTCTATTCATTGAAGGTCCCTCCACCCATACACTTTGGTGATCTCTGCTTCAGTTTCTAGAAAGGCTACAATGTGAGTAATTTTTATTATAACAGAGATCCATATACCGAACAATGAGGGAAGAATATGCAAAGATACATGCTATATATATATATATATATATATACAGTGCTAAAACCAATTTCTTAATAATAAAAAGGAAGAAAAACTAAATAGCTAGAGAATAAGGTTAAAAATCAGATTGTGCATTATACATCGGAAAGTGGGAAAGAGAAGTTCAAAAAGATACTTTTTACTTAGGTACGAACAAAAATGAAAAGATCTGCATTTCCACCTGAGATTAAGCATTCATTTTGCCTTAAGGTTTAATAGGCTATAGCTTATTGTCATCCACTGAACTGATATATAGAAGTACGAGTAATGAAATGACAAAGACATACCAAAACCGAACATCTACACATAGAGAGGATCAAGTGAAAAATATCAGTTGGAAGATTGGTATTGTAGCAAATAGCATTTGATGGACCAGCAACAATTTACTGAATTACTAACAAGATCATGCTAAATTGGTTTACTGGCCAGGAGCCTTATATGAGTCTTAGATGTACTATTAGATCTACCAAAGATCAAAATTGATGACATGTGCATGTGAGATCTGGATGCATGTTATTTTGTTGTTTGGTATCATATGTCAGTTTGATCTAGATGGATTAATACCAAGTAATCAATTTAGGCTTGCAAAATTACATGGCTATGAAACGTGATTTAAGGAAGGAGAAAGTTTATTTTAAATAAAAAGAAGCTCACTGAAAGATGAAGTCAATTATTATTCCAAAACTAAACAATGCGAAAATTCAAGCTTGAAAGTTCAATTGCCATACCATTTTTACTCTTCATAGCATTCATCATTTGTTGCACTTGTAGTTGATTTTTTTTTTTAGGTCACATTTTTAGAGTTGAACAAAAGTGAGAGGATTAAAAAGAGGAGCATTTCCCTATATTTCTAAACAGGTTTCTTTCCCTCCTCCTGTGCCTTTCAGATCTCACACCCACCCTTTATGGTGCACAATCTCCTACTAATAATAAACAAACACCATTGGATAACTTTTCCGTGCCTCTCTTTTTAAAAAGTTTGTTGCCCCATAAGGTGAGAAAGCACAGATCTCCTGGCAAAGGGAGAAGATACCAGCTGTTCTCCTGCTACAGAAATTGAGACACAGCCAGTAAAAGCACCACATTCATTTTGCTATTCTTTCTTTGTTGACGCATCATAACTGTGTTCGTGAAATCCCGGAGGGATTACTCAGACTATTTCAACAGTTCAAAGTGTAATAGTAAAAAAAAGTTACATTTTCCCCACACAGTTTATTTGTGTTATCAGAATTTATAGCAAAGGCAGAAAGATGGATTTCCTCCTCCGCTCAACTACCACCTCCCTCCCGTTATTTAAAGCAATTCTGAAAAATTTAAGAGTCACCAAGTTATGTTAGGATGCGAAGATGAAAAAAAAAATCCTTTTACAATGATAGAGGACTTACAGGTTAAGTAAAAATCTGGGGAAAATAGCCTATTCAAATTCAGCAAATAGGAGATAAAGAAAAGGACAGCAGATCAAAAGAGAGTCAGTAGAGAAGAGAAATATTGAGATAAATCATGAGGGATATTAAGTGTGTGTGTGTGTGTGTGTGTGTGTGTGCGTGTGTGGAAGAACCTAGGATTCATAAGAATTCCATAGAAACTGGCATGAGGTTACATGAAAAAATTCTCAAAACTCCATTTTGATAAGGCATTGTTCTGACCTTGCTCCCCAAAAACAACAAACCCTCTGTATTTAAATCAATGATTCCTTTATTTGGAACGCCAGCAGCCCCAGCAAAAAGTTTCTCTCGCAATGCAGGTTAAGAAGTCTGTCCAGCAAGGAGATGAATAGTTGTCTGCCACATCTATTCACCTCTGCCCCCTGCCTTTTATCCCCAGAGCTAGGGTGGGGCTTCGCTAGCAGCAGTGGCTCTTCTGTCCCAAGGATCGGCCCACAGATTTGCACTGCTCTCTTCTTCTCTGCCTTCTGCGCATTAGGCACTGGACCCAGCTGTTCCTCCTCTTCCTCATCAGCCACCTCCAGACCAGGGAGCTGTTGATTCTCCATCTGAGGGCCGACGGACAGCCTACACTCCACCTCTGTCTCTCTCTCTCTCTCTCTGACACCTCCATTCTCTCTTCCCCCTAAAAGGTCTCAGGCTGCCTTGATACTGACCCTGAGTCCCACGCCTCCTCCTCATCTGATTTGGCTGCTGGAGGGGCCAGCGGCTGACAGGCCACAACAGGCATGTTGCAAAATCATGCAATCATTTGAGCAAAACATTAGAGGTAGAAATGATGCGCTTTCCAGAGGCAACCTTCCCTGTATTTGGGCCATGAACATGAAGAGGCAGTCATACTGAATCTATACATCAATAAGTGTATCTGCTTCTTTAAACTCTCTGGTCTTTTTCCCTTTCACGAAGAAGCAGATGGCACTGAATCCAAATTATTTTTAAAATGATTGTATCAAAAGAAAATATGTATATATATCAAATACACTGCATGAGAAAATTTTCCACTACAATTTCAATATAATTCATTGATGAAAGAACATAGAAATCCACGGCTAAGATGCAAATCTCCCATTCAAAATTCTCTTGATTTTCTTGTACGCCATATTCATCAACATGAACTCCTATGTCATATTTCTATCTAGTTCTGATGGTTCCGCTGACTGATTTGGGAATAGGGATATCAAAATGCACTGCATGAATGATGTTTCAAGGGGAAAAAAATCATCTTGGAGGATGGAGAGTTTCTAAGCACTATATCCCTGACAACAAAAAACCCAGTCTGACTATGTGGTTTATTAGTTGCTTGTAAAACCAATCTAGCAAGGAATATGGGTAGTTCACATGTTCATCATACTTACATGCATATAATTTTTCAATCTGGCACCTTTTCTTGTATTATCAATACATTCTACAGAATGCTAAACACTATATATTGAAAAATAATTGTTTCAGTTTTTGAAACTTTTCAGGTCCTGTTGTGCAAGATATTCTGGTGTGATGTTGGCCAGAATGCACTATCTTCTCCTTCTGGTAAGCTGCACAATAAGTAGAAAAATATTATATTTATAATATTTTTCTAATGTTCTATTTCACTTAAAACCTCTAACTAGACTTCTCATGGACTCAAGAACTACAACATCAAATTTCAGATATATAATTCCCACACCTCGGAAAATATGGGGGAATACCAACTCAAAATTAACTTTTAGGATGGTTGAATCTGTCTAGTTCATTGCCATTAATTTCTCAACTTTGACAGTAAAAGGATTCTTACCCCATTTTTGTTTTTCTGCCTCCTTTTTTAAAAAGAATCTGTGTAATACACATACATGTTCATTCATAAAGTATTTTCCAAACAGTTGAAAGAACTGAGTATTTATTTTATCAAACCAAGGTAATCTTACTTTTAAAAGGTGATATTTATTTGTCTATGCACAGTAAATACTTCCCTATTCTGAGATAGGGTTCCAAAACAGTTGATGACATGGCATATCATTCTCCCAATTAAAAGATAAAAGTTGAACATGAGAATGAGGTTCCAAGCATTTTGGCACTTCTTGGATGTTTGCTTTAGAAATTATCCTGAGTGTTTTATTCTGTATGTCTATGTTCAATGAAAATGTGAACCACCTTGAAAAGGAAATACAGATAGTCCATGGCTTACAACCACAACTGAGCCCAAAATTTATGTTACTAAGTGGGAAATTTGTTAAGTGAGCTTTGCCCCGTTTTACGACTTTTCTTGACACATTTGTTCAGTGAATCACTGCAGTTTTTAAATTAGTAACACTATTGTTAATTGAATCTGGCTTTCCCATTGGCTTTCCTTGTCTTAAGATCACAAACAGTGATCACATGACCCCAGGACATTGCAACCATCATAAATATGAACCAAATGTCAAGGATCTGAATGTAAATCACATGACCATGGGGATGCTGCAATGGTCGTAATTGTGAAAAATGGTCATAAGTAACTTTTTTTCAGTGGTGTTGTAACTTCGAATGGTCACTAAATGAACTGTTGTAAGCCGAGGACTACCTGTAAAGAAAAATCTCACCTCTTCTGAAACCTGGTGCTCATATGACTTCTTTGATTCCAGTTGGCCCTTTTTTTGCCCTCCCCGAGCCTCTGTGCATGCCCTGTACTTACCTGCATCTGAAACGGGCCGCATGGGGACTCCTGGGAGGGGTGGGCAGGGCCAGCCAGGAGTGGGGTTTGGGGGCTCTCTGAACTGCACAGAATCTTAGCTAGAGGTTCTCCCAAACCCCTGTGAATCCCCAGCAGCCCACCCCTGGCCCCACCCCCTGCACGCACCCCACCCCCGCATGCACACATGGGCCCCATGCATGTGCCCCACCCTCCATGCATGCGCACATGTCCCCCTGAAAATGGCAGAGACCCCGAAAACCAGCTGGCCGGCAGGAGGCACGCACCGATGTGCAGCGGAGATGAACTGGGGCGATGGCTCACGTGTCATCAGAGAGGGTGCTACATACTACCTCTGGCATGCGTGCCATAGGTTTGCCATCATGGGTCTATATTATAACTCTCTTTAAACTCTACCCAGAACACTTTGATAACAGTTTCTGGCATACTCCACAGTCCATGTTCTCTTATCCCTTGCTATAGCTTTCTCATTTGTTGTCATTTCTTGGAAACCTGAAGATTGAGTCGGTTTTTCAATTTAGTAGCAACAGTTACTGAACAGCAATATGTGGCCAAGCCTACTAGTCTTTTTTAACCTTTCCCCTGTTTTAATCTTTGAATGCTCTGCAGAAACCTTATTCACTCCCAGCTGAGATAACCTTAGATCTTAAACCATATTGGATATAGTAATAAAATAAAGGGGAAGCACCATATTATGATGTACAGTAAGAAGTAATTTTAAAAAAAAAATCAGCAAGTGAAATACATTCTACTAGTTCTTCACCACATGATGAAACTGAAGTCGAATAAAATCAAATGCAAGTTTGGTTTCTGGATTGATTTTACGTAATTTTATCTAATATGTGAAGAAGCTTTATAAGCATCCCAAAAACTAGATGATCATGTTACCACATTCAATTGTATTTTAAGTGTTTTAATTTTTACAACAGTCAATAGGGATTTTGGAAGCAAAAGAAGTGAGTCACCAATATGGTCAGCAAGCTACTAGGTTTCCTTTCTTATTGATTCAACCCAGAGTACTGCTATAAATTTTAAACTACTATAAAACTACTATAAATTTTCATACAGGTCATTGCTCCCAGTAAATCCATTTAGGCTCTTCATATTGGTAATCTTTCCTCCCACTGAATATGTATAGAAATGGCACAAATAATTTTGGGTCCTCAAAATATTTTGGATTATAATTCCTGCAATCCCATAATATTTGAAAATGATTGGAAACACACTCCAAAATGTCTAGAAATCACCAAGCTACCCACACTTGTTTTTGCAGATAGATAGCTTTCTGAACATTTCTAAATCTGAAGTGCAACACAACTGTACAATTATTACCATTTAAAATGCTTTAAACGTAGCTTTAATTGATTTGTGCTGTGGTCGGAAATCTCCAAAAATTGTTATCAAATTTTGCTTTTAAAAAAATAATTGTATTTAATACTCTGAAATAATATACATAAAATTTTTTTAAAAAATTAAAAAACATATAAAAACATAAAATAAGTTACAAATAATTTTTTCTATCGAGTTTAATTTGAATATACTGAGTTAACATAAGTAATGGATTTAATGGATGCATAAAAACAAAACTGAGAGTTAATAGATCAAATTACTATATGGTTCTATGGATCACCGAACAAAGTTTCAGATGTGGCACAAATCTATAACCCAAGAATGGTTTCCCGTTAGAATTAAATTGTACATGAAGTTATTCATGACATCAAAGTATACTTCCACAAGTTTATTAATCATTCTTCCAATGAAGGAATCAGATATGTTTTTCCAACTAGAAAGAACATAACATCCTTGCAGCTAGGAACATATACAGTGCTATTTCAGTGAACATTAAAGACATTTTGAAGGGAGTTAGTGAAATTTAATGGGATATCTCAAATTGTAACTAAAAACTTCAAAATCTGTTCAATTTTATGATTCATTTTCCAGTATTGTTAGGCTTTAACATTGCCACCATATAGGTCAAAAGGGTCCAATCTGTTTCTTGTAATTGTAATTTTTAGTACAATAAAACATTGTTAAATATGGAACTCAATACTACCATAGTGATATTAACTATATTTAACATTTACTTCAATTGTAAGAGGGAAATCAAAATCAGTTTCTCTTCTGGTATTCCACCCATTATTATTGGAAGTGGGGTTACACAGCCATCATCTTTAGCTCAGAAAAAAAATTGTGTACTTTTGTATAACATCTTTCGTAGCACCTATACATATTGTACCAAAGCATCAGAATATCTCACCATAACTTTGTATGATGAACAAGGCATGATAACCTCTTTATCTAAGATTTACTTCTAAACAAGTATATTTTAAAATTATGAGTGTATTCTTTTTAAGGAAATATGGGTTGCAGAAAGAGAATATTGACTTAGATCTCATTTAAATTGATTTTTGCCCTGCCCCTACCACCTAGGGGTTTTAAATCAATCCAGCAAGTGGCAACAAGCTCTGAAAGTTCTATATGAATTGTAAATAAAATCAGGGTAGATTGATTTAATCTGTCATTTCCAGGGGATTTAGCCAATGTTTCACCTATTTTTACATTATTTCAACAAGAAGCTACCAAAGGTATATAATAGAAAAATCCATTCCTTTACGTATTTCCAGATTCTTTCTGTCACTGTTCCCACATTCATATATTCTGGATTCTATATACTATCCACAAATAAATTCTCCAATTTCATTCTTAGGTGGATTAGACTAAAACACTTATTTTAAAAATGTAACACACATATACTTGGGTACTACCGTGTTTCCCCCAAAATAAGACCCTGTCTCATATTTTTTTGAACCCTGAAATAAGGACTTGGCCTTATTGCCACGTGCTCAAAGCCCGATTGGGTTTATTATCAGGAGATATCTTATTTTGGGGGAAACGGGGGAGTGGTGGGTTTCAAAATTTTTTACTATCTGTTCTGTGGGTGTGGCTTGGTGGGTGTGGCTTGGTGGGCATGGCATGGCTTGGTGGGCGTGGCAGGGGAAGGATACTGTAAAATCTCGATTCCCACCGCACTCCGGGGGAAGCATACTGCAAAATCCCCATTTCATCCTGATCAGCTGGGACTTGGGAGGCAGAGAATAGATGGGGGCAGGGCCAGTCAGAATTTTTACTACCAGTTCTCTGAACTACTCAAAATTTCCGCTACTGGTTCTCCAGAACTGGTGAGAACCTGCTGAAACCCACCTCTGAAACAGGGTACCTATAGATAATGTCTGACTCATCTTCACTTTCTTTTTTCCAATCAAATGCCAGTGGCTTAATTATATCTTCATCTGCCATTTCAGCTTTTGCTGTTCAGTTATTAAGTCATGTCCAACTTTTCGTGACCTCATGGATCATAGTATGCCAGGCTCCCCTGTCCTCCACTCTCTCCCAGAATTTGTCCTAATTCATGTTCATTGCATCATTGACACTATCTAACCATTTCATCCTCTGCTGTCCCCTTCTCCTTTTGCCTTCAATCTTTCACAACATAAGAGCCTTTTCCAATTATTCCTTTCTTCTCATTAAGTGACCAAAGTATTTGAGCTTCAGCTTCAGTATCTGTCCTTCAAAAAACAGTGTGGGTTTATTCCTTTTAAGATTGACTGATTTGATCTCCTTGTCGTCCAAGGGATTCTCAAGAATCTTTTTCAGCACTATAACTCGACATTATCATTTCTTCAGTGCTCAGCCTTCCTTCTGGTCCAAATCTCATTAAATTTAGAGCCTTCTTTTTCCCAGTTCATGCATGTCGAATTCTTTAGTGTGCAAATTTATTGTTTCTGATGGCTTTGTTCTGTTTTCTATTGCTTATTCATTGTTGCTTTGTTTATGATTTAGCCATCATGTTTTCTTATTTACTGTGATCACAAATTCCAGATTTCCAAATTTAGAGGCCTCATAATTCCAGAAGACTGGACAGTTGAAGTTGAAGACAGCTGAAGAATTAAGAGCTTTTCCCTAAAAGTTCTGAAGTTGAAATCTACAAATGGATTTACAATATGATATAATAGTAATAATATCAGCAGTATTTGCATTAGAGGCCTACAAGTGAGGAGAAGAAGAAACCTATGTGGCTTTCATTATGTATAGTTTCAATAAGATTCTACTGTAATATTTTCCTTTTAGACCAGAAAGTGCTACTTCTAAATGGCACTATATAAACTCCAATACGCCTAAAGCTCTGTATAGAAGCCCTGAGCATTACATGCACCACAATAACTAAGAATGACAAACCAGTTGTGAATTAGATAGATTAAAAAAAACAAGATAAATTTTTATACCCAATCAAACTGAATTAAAAGCCTGTCCCAAAAACATTGCTGTATTCGTGTCATGACTTTGCACTGAGTTCATAAAAAGCCTACAAAATTCTACTAGAACATGCAGAAACAAGCATGAAAATGAAGTAAGCAGCCAAGCCTAACATGGCATATTAACTGATGAATCACAGCATGCATTGCTGCCACATGAGGTTTGTTTTCCGAATATTACTTTCCTTCCCATTAGGATTTTGAGTGCCTCTGTTTCCACTCTGAGATGACATCTTTTTCAGGGGAAAAAAAAACCACTCATAACCTTTCTAAATTAGCTTTTTGAGTCAGAATGCAGAGGTTAAACAAATAGCACAACATTAAAGCAGAAGTGCCAAGATTTAATATTTGTGCACAAACATAAAATAATTATGCTCAAGGTAGATGGCCTTGAGACATCTTCAGCATTTACCCTCTGGAAAGAATATAGTCATGTTAATGTAAATGGCAAATGAAGTTTAACAGGCTCCCTTTAAGGGCACATGTAGAAGGGCAGAAAGGAAAACATTTTATTTTTTCTGGAATCATATGTTCATTAAATATAGAGTTTAGATCCTTATTATTATCTGCTTTTAATCCCTTGCGGGGGTGGAGTCTGGGCAAATGAACAGAGCTGGTCATTAAGTCAAGGACTATTTGTAGTCTCTGAAAGGAATTAACATTAGTGTGTCTAGAAATTAAACACTAGTGTGTTTAATTTCTCATATTTTATTATACACTGTCTAGAGTCCCTCTATCAGGGAGATGGACATTTCTTAAATATGACAAATAAATAAATAACCTCACAGTAATGTGTGATTTATTTTTTATTTGAGGTTACGTGTACATGTATGTGGAGGTTAAGATGAGAGATATTAGATATTTGAGAACTTGGAGGTTCTGTGTCAGAAAAACACAGCTTTGTGGGGGCAATAAGCTGACTTTGTATAAAATAGAACACCGCTCGGGGGGGCCAAAAAGTCCTACTAAGCAGGTATATACAAAAGTATGAAGGCTATTGCTTAGTGCATTGTAAGCCGCCCTGAGTCTCTGGAGAAGGGCGGCATATATAAATCGAATTAATAAATAAATAGGTCTTCTAATCCAACACCCTGCTCAAGCAGGAAGCCCTATACAATTTAAGACAAATGGTTATCCAATTTCTTCTTAAAAATCCAGTGTTCAGGCTAATATCAGAAATATGACATTAGCCTGAACATTTTGTTTAAATGAACTCCATTTCTCCATGAAAATATGCAAAGAGAAATGAGCTCTGTTTGAAAATGGCAGAAAGGGTGAAGAGAGATTGCCTCTCCTAAACTCATCTATTGAACCTCTATAGTTTTCGGTAGACTTGAACCACTTTCACATGCTGGAGCACATAGACAGATGACGGACCAGCCTCTCCTTCAACATGTCCACCAAGAAGAACCCACCAATAGGTGCTGTCATAGACAATGGGTCTTGATATGGACAATACCCTGCCCCTGTCAGTTTTGGAAGAGTTTTCCTTTGCTTCCTAACTGCCACATATTTTAGCCTGGGAAATTGGGAGGGGGGTTTTGTTGGAGCGGTAGAAAGTCAGTCATAACAAATTCCGTATTCAAGGACGCTTTTGCCTGCATCTGCTGGAGACTGCCTGGAGATTGTATCCAGTTGAATGTGAAGATTGTGATTGGACTGTGTGATGAACTTGTGGGTGTGGGGCAAGGTTGTGAACTGTTAGCTGGGTGTGGAAAACCTGGAAGCTTTCAGATTCGGGTTTTCCCAGATGTGCCAACATGACATCTCTAATAAATTGGAACTTTGAGGAACCTCAGGCCTCGGAGTTTTATTTCGTTGGGGGTGTTCCTTGGAACCTTGACAACCCCAAGTTCCTGCTTTGATCTAATACTCAGAAATGAGATGAATTTGTTCAGATGTAACAAGAAACTCTGGTTTAGCAAATGGCATTGCATTGCTAGGACTGAATTTCGGTACCTTCTGAGTATTGTAACACTGTTCTGTTTGTGTTCACCTGGCTTACATGGAAATGTTCCTCACTATCCAATTAAAAATTCTGCAGTCAAATGCAGACAGGTCAGAATTATCAATGGCCGCTGTAAGGAAGGACAGCAGCTACGTTAATTTTTTGTTCTGGGTCATGATACACTGAAAAGAGAATTACTGTAAAATTAAAGTGCAAAATGACCTCTCAAGCTTGCTTAGCAGGTGCTAATTCACGTTGATCTATCCCTCCCTATAATAATTTCACGATGGCAGTAAAATCATACATATTTATAAATGTGGGAATAGGTGGCTGTTGTTCTGTTTGTAATTTATGGCAACAAAGAATTCATTTAGATTCCTATACTTGGAAACCCCCAAGGTGACTCTGCTGTGGCTACAGGATCCCCGTTGTGCAGGATACCTAACATAATAAAGAACAAAGCAAAAACAAGGCAACATTGAGGTTGGGGCTCTTGGGTAATCAATTCAGGTATTTACAGCTGAAACAATAGCACTGTGCAAATCAACATCATTACTACAGTTTGCTGATAGGACCTCCAGGGAATTAAGCACGTGTCTGCCTGCAACACAGCTGATTAATCCAAGTTACTTATGTTTGGTTAAAGCGTTATTGTTCCCTTCATAATTAACCATAAATGAGTGCTTAGGAGGACAGTGAAGAACCAGGCTTACACAGTGGCATTACATTTCTGCCCTTGACTATTACATGGGCAAGTCCTTGAAAGCAATAATGCTCTTCACACTCACAACTGCTATCATATGTGTATGTATAATATAATCTATACTGTAGAAGTGCAGGGCATTCTACTTTATTATTGTATTGGAGTTTTCTAACTTATGTTCTTTTTGTAACAGCTGCCAACTTGACATAGCATCTGAAGAAGCTCAAGAGCTCTGGCAGGGGTTTGATAATATTTTAAGAAAAGTATGTCTATGTCTAATGCTAGCAGATGCAAATACAATATTTCCTTCCAATTGTTTATCTCTCTAAAAAAACAAAGACTTGTGTTGATCCCAAGAACAGGAGCATACTGCTGTCCTTATACAGTACATCAGACTGATTTTCATCAATATCGAAATATTTAAGTAATAATAATTAAGAATTTGTCATGAACTTGTGATACTTATGGTGGAGCTACCAGATGTGGTTGCCTTTCATGGAATAATTGTATAGTTGGATCAACTATCTGGAGTAAAAAGATTATCAGCATTGTGATAATACAATACCTCATACATAAGCTGGGTTCACATACCATGTTTTCCCCAAAATAAGCCCTCCCCCAAAAATAAACCTTTCCCCAAAAATAAGCCCTCCCCAAAAATAAGCCCTCCCCCCAAAATAAGTCCTCCTCAAAAATATTTAAATGCATGTGCAGCCAGTCCCTGCCATTTCCTCTGGTTAGGGTTAGGAAGATAGAGCTGGAAATCAGGTAAGACGGCAAAAGGATCCCCGTCTTGCTCCATGTGCCCCAAAATAAAAAGACCTCCCCAAAAATGCCAAGCGTTTATTTCAGGGTTTAAAAATTTAAGTCAGGGTCTTATTTTCAGGGAAATACAGTAGTATATACTAAACCATAATGTGGCTTATTAGTTCTGGCTTAGCAAACTGTTGAACAGCTATCGCAGGCTTGTAAAGTATGGATTCTACATTTACCATACCATGTGAACCCAACCAATTGTTCTTCATTCTATAAATCATGATTAAACTAATCATGGTTTAGCACAGGCCATTTTACGCCCCCCCCTCCCGGTCACATCTAGCCTTGCATTGCTGAATAGTCCACTTCCTTTGAAACAACATGTCCCTGAGCAATTAATTCTAGGACTGGTAGTTTGAGAGACTGAGGGAATTATGTTTCTCTATATGACATGTGCTTTCAGGAACCCAAAGTCCCAGAGTCCCTTGCTGTGCATAAGGAGACAGGAGAGGGACAAGAAGCCATGATCACAAGGGACATTCATCTCATTGATGGTGGAAGTAAGCTGAACAGAATGAATAGCAATCAATGTTCCAGTTTTTCAAATCAGTTTTTCCCCCTGCAGTCTGGCTCAAACAATAAAGAAGTACAGGAGGAGAAAAAGGGAGATGGAAATGTTTTTAACATAGAGACATTGTCTTTGACAATGGCAACTGATGATAAAAAAAAAAAAAGCGCTTCCAGATAAAATATGTGATTCTCATGCTTTCAAGAGGCAGTCAGGTAGCATTATCATCATCACTATAAGAAGTATATTCAAAAGATGACATGCACAAACTGCCAAAGACTGAGTTCAGATTGCAGCATACATGCAATAAACTCATTTACTTGTGCTTATTATGTTTACTTGTCCATAATCAAAGAGCAATAAACAAAGAAAAAGAAAAGGCAAGGGCAGCCTCATGATCTCTCAAGGGCGAGTCTAAATGCATTTACTGAACGGTGGTGAAAAGTGTACAGAAAACCCTTGTGGTAGTGAGTGAGAAAAGGCAATTTATTATTCTATCATATATGATGCTGCTCCTGATTCTCCCATCAAGAACAACCAGTGCTGATTTCCAATTTGTACTTCACAGCATGTACATTGCTGGGCGAATTTAACATTAAAGAAAAGGATTTACTGAATTTATCAACAATGATGTTTAAAAAATGGGAAATGGGAAGTTGAAATTACTAGCTTGTAGAATCGTAACAAGCATCTTGATAATTGGAGAAATCAAGTTCTGATAATGGTTCCAATATAAAAACTGTTCAGGCCAGCATTATGCTCCCAAATGAGCTAGATTGTATTCTCTTTGTGCTTTCCATTTACCAAATCTTCTAAGAATGAAGGTGCTTGTGTTGAATGAATTGTTCATATTTTTGGCGGCATGCAATATTCCCATCTTCCCTCTTTCCCCTTGCAATTTTTCACTATGTTCAGGTGGCCTGTGAGGTGGAAAATTACAAAGAAAATATATATGATTCTCTTCACTCTCAAATACGTGCTGGAGCACATATATTGATGCTATCCATCCACTCAAAAAGTATCTTCCAGGTATTCTAGAAGAGTTGGAATGTGATCTTGAATGAAATGTGACATACACAACTAAATCATAATAAAAGCACTGGAAAAGTACTTCAGTTCATTCTCAGGACTTTTGTTGAGTTGCTTCTGATATAAGATATCTTTCAGTCTTTATGATAGCATCAAGATTCTCCTAGCCAGAGGAATCTGGCTTGAATCAGATTCAAGGATCAAAACTGCACCAGGATCAAAGTTGTATTCTACAGTGTCCTAGCAGCAGCTCAGAAATATTCAGTCATTAGAATCAACATCACCTTAGACTGCATTTTGCTATTGTCTGTAAAAAAAAGGGGGGGTGGGGGGAGAATATTGCAGAAGCTTCATTGCCAAAAAAAAAAAAAAAAAAAGTCCTAGAACAGGTCTAAATCTTTCCAAATGTTCATGACCTGTTTTTCTACACACAGTTTATCTAATCCACCCATCCAATCTTATCTAATCCATCATTAATGTGGATGACTGGATTAATGTTTGGATATTACGTGAATTGTTGTAGAATTATCTCTACCAATAAAGAAGAATATTTGTAGTTCAGGTTTGAAATGAAGGGTCCTTGGTGCTCTCTGACCTTGGCTGTTTTCTTGCAGATGTTTCATTACCCAAACATAATGAAATGTCTACAAGAAAACAACCAAACTCAGAGAGCACCCGGGACCCCTCAGAATTATTTCTGTTTTTCTGGACTGATAATAATTCAGTCTATGCTCAAGTCTCTTTTTCTCAAACATGTGTTCTGAGAAATGCAAGAGGTGGGAAGGAAGAGGTGAGTTCTTTTCAACATTCAATGCTCGTTCAGAGAAACAAAGAGATCCCAACATTCAAAGATAGGATTGAGTAGTAATTAAAATTAAAATTCTGTCACATGAACGCCAGTTTTTCCCCCTCTCTTGATTATGCTGTTTGTCCTCAAAAGTTGCCCATAGATCTAGCTCCTGTAATTCTAGCACCATCAGCAGAAGCTAATGAAATATTGTAGCCAGCCAACTAAAGTGCATTTCTGATAAGTTATCTGGCGTTTTACAGAAAGAAAACAAGGAGATACATATAAATAACAGTTTTGCCCATTTGTGCTAATTTTGTTCTTTTCTCTCCTTCCCCACAGCCCTTTCAGTTTAATACTGCTGTTTGGGTAATGATAAAACTGAAGAAAATATGGGGATTAAACTTTATTCTCTAGTTACACTCAGTGTTTTTATTATTCATCCTAAAACCTGGTTGGTCCTTTAAGGCAGTGGTGGGATTCAAGTAATTTAACAACCAGTTCTCTGCCCTAATGATTTCTTCCAACAACCAGTTTGCCAAACTGCTCAGAAAGTTAACAACCGGTTCTCCCGAAGTGGTGCGAACTGGCTGAATCCCACCACTGCTTTAAGGTTATTGTTGTTTTCCAAATTCTGAACTTTTGTGTATCTCTAAAAAGCTTATGGTTTCTACTCTTCCAAATGAAACAATTGCTTATCAATATCAAATTTACTTTTTGTCTTTGGCAATGGCTAGACAGATGCCTCTGGAAGCACAGAACTAAAAGTAAAGTAAAAGTAAGTATGATGCTCATCTTGTTTGGTGACAGTATCTTTGAACAGAAAGATCCTTTGCTTTATGACTCGGAAGAATATTACTATCTTAAAGGAAGCATCGCATACATAGCATCATACATAAAAGAGGAAATGAACAACTATAGTTTATTAGACATTTTATAGGAAAGGCTAAATTTAATTCATTGTCCTAGCTAAAGCATCTAATACTTCCATTTGTGTTCTTAAGTGAACTTTTCAAACATGCATTGAAGTCATTCAGCAAACCTTACATACACAATATAGTTCTCCAGTATAGAACACTTAAAACACTTATTGCTTATTCATTGTTGCTCTGTTTATGATTTAGTCATCATGTTTTCTTATTTACTGTGATCACAAATTCCAGATTTCCAAATTTAGAGGCCTCATAATTCCAGAAGACTGGACAGTTGAAGTTGAAGACAGCAGTCATTCAGCAAACCTTACATACACAATATAGTTAAAGGGAAGAAAAAATATAACGGATCAAACTGGAATTACACAGTGAGACAATATTCTCCAAAAGTGCATTGGTTGATCAAAGAGCATGGTATGTACAATATGAAATACTGCACATAATGTGTTATTTTTGGAACTGAACCGTGGGCAAATGTTTGTATTCTATACTAAGATGCATCTAAGCCTTAGACCATATGTTAACCAGTGTTAGATTTTTATGCTATGAACCAGCTCCCACAAAGTGTGAAATATCTATTAAGGAAAAAAGAAAAGCAAGGGAAAGAAAAAAAACCTCTACATAAAGTATAATGTTGAATTAAGCACTAGATTCTAAATGTTCTGTGTTTTCTGACAGAAATTCTTAACACTGTAATCAAGAGGCAGGTATACATTCTGAGAGAACAGGATATTACAACAGTGCTGAATATAAGTAAGCAATAGATCCAATCAATCCCCTAGTTTTATAGAAGAGTAGAATAAAAGAATATGGACACATGTATTAAGCCATGTTGAACTGGAGAATGTCTCTGATGGAAATGGATAAGAAGAGAAAAGAAGTGGACAATTGCAAAGCATAGATCTCCCCCCGCCCCCCCCAAAAAAGGTTTAGATTAGAAACTGAGAAACAAAGTTCCTAAATAGCTTTATTTCACAAATGTCATTCATTATAGGTTTTCTTTTTGGTTAAAAAAACATAATCCTCCTAAGTACCTTGTGTGCCATTATGCTTCATGAATTATTTATGTAATCCTCCATCAATAACAAGAACAATGTATAATCATGACAATTGTGAAAAGAATGCCCTAATTTTTTTTTAAATATATTGCAAGTTGGGTGGTTAAGTGGTGATAAAGCAATATTTTTGAAGTGGCATTATCTCTTATTCCAAAGTATTAGGAAGGACACCTTATACAGAAATTGAAAAGGAGAGCAAAATCAGAACAAAAAGCCTTCTGGCTCAAAATGCTGCAAAAACAACACAACAACAGTAATTCTCCAGTGAGCTGTAGCATCAAAATGCTGAGATATGATTCCAAATCTTGTAGCGTTTGAAGCAGGACTTGTATAGTGCACTAAGTTGAAATTATAGTCATCCTAACAGATAGCTTATCAGGTTTAAAAATACAGCATCTTAGAAACTATTTTCTCATTGTCAATTTTGCTTTGGAGTGAAGGTAGATTCAACTACACTGTAATGACTATAAACACACAGAAAAGGGTCCATTTTGAAATATCACTGATTGTGAGTGATGTTTCTTATGATAGCGCAGCTCTGGGAGCTAAATTTTCAATTACCAGGCTGCTTTCTTTGTGTGTTGTGTGTTGCCTATTCTATATGCAGGGCCAGCTATACAAGTGGAGCTAAGGTCTCACTGTGTAGATACGTTGGGGGCATTAGGCAAATAGGCTTGGATTGATTAAACCTCAGGCAACACTGAAAATCAGTAGGACTTTCTGTGCAAGGATTCCACTTCAGAACCAGAGCACTGAATGTGGTAGAGCCGTAATGGCGAAGCTATGGCACGCGTGCCACAGGTGGCACGTGTAGCTATATTGGTGGGCACTCAAGCTGAGCTCCGGTGCACATGCGTGCGCCAGCCAGCTGATTTTCAGGCCTTCTGGACCCACAGAAGTCAGGAAACACGCTGTTCCTGGCCTCCGGAGGGTCTCGGTAGAGTGTGTGTGAGGAAGGCCCATTTTTCGCTCCCCCAGGCTCCAGAGCCTTTCTAGGAGCCTGAGCAGGGCAAAAACGGCCTTCTCCAGCCCTCTGGAGGCCCTCCGGAGGCCGGAAATGGACCATTTCCCAACTTCTGGTTCCACCGGAAGTCCAGTGGCCCACCATGCCGGGGGGGAGCGCGGGGGTTCATGCGCGCATGTGCGGGAGGGGGTTTGTACATGCATGCGTGGGGGCAGGGCACATAGAATTATGGGTGTGGGCATGTGTGCGCACAACCCCCCCCCATGCTCCCCACGCTTTTGGCACTCGATGGCAAAAAGGTTAGCCATCACTGTGGTAGAGTATATAACATCTGGCTTAGTGTGAATTGTCCCTAGAAAACAAAGCTGAAAATATTTCCAGTTATCCAAACGTGGACAGGTATAGCCAGGCAATCAATGTCCATTAGTGTTCACTTCACTGGCATTCAAAAAAAGAAGAGGATGGTAGTGAGAAGAGAACATATCAATATCTTCGAGACCGCCTTCTACCACATAGCTCCCAGCGACCGGTAAGATCCCACAGAATTGGTCTCCTCAGGGTCCTGTCAGCTAAACAATGCTGGCTGGCGGACCCGCGGGGGAGGGCCTTCTCTGTGGCTGTCCCAGCTCTCTGGAACCAGTTACCTCCTGAGGTCCGGACCATCTCCACCCTATTGGCCTTCCGAAAAGCGGTGAAGACCTGGCTCTTCCAGCAGGCCTGGGGCTGTTGATCTCACTGTTGCGATCTGGCGAGATTTGGCCATGAATGGTGTGAATGGGTTTTAATTGTTTTTAATGGTTTAACTTTTAATGTTTTATATATGGCTTTTAAATGCAATGTAAGCCGCCTTGAGTCTTTGGAGAAAGGCGGCATACAAGTTGAATAAAAAAATAAAAAATAAATAAATAAATAAATAAATAAATAAATAAATAAATAAATAAATAAACATTTATCCAGTGAGGCAATGGGTTTAGATGCTAATTCTAGAAGCCCCTGATTCCAGATAGGAGAATGTATAGTTTTGCAGGAATAATAAAAATGAAGTGAACCACTGGTATAAATTTACCTCTGAATACAAAATCTATAAAATGAAGGGTGGGAAATTGTGGAATTGTGTAAATTTGGAAGGGAAAGAGGGCATAGAATCGAACAAATTAGAAATTCCAAATGGCCATACTCTTTCACACAATCACAATGGGCAATGATAATACTGGATATTGGAAACACTGGAGATGTTTCCAAATAAATGAATGGTGAACCTGAGACAGAAAAAAGTTGGTATCGGCTGATTTTAAGTGTTCTATACTGGAGAACTCTGTGTTCATCAGGCCATTAAAAATGGCAAGATGTTTAGAAACTCTAAACCACTACCCTCCAGAATGGTTGGTTGTGGAGATGAAACAACTCTGGATTTAACCCAGGATGATGAAAGATGTAATTATTCTCTTCAGACTGGGTGAGTAGGCATTTAAATGGCAAATGCAATCCAATAAAAATAAATGTGAAGTCCTACGCTGGAGCAAATCATCCTAATTTCATATTTAATTTCATGGGGTCTGAGCTGGCAATGACTGATAAGGAAAAGACTCTGGAGTTGTGGTGGGGCAGCTCAGCGGATATGACAGTTGTGGAAAAGATGAATGATCTATTAGGGATCATTAGGGATGGGACTGAAAAGAAAATGAAAATTATTACGGAACTGAGCAACTCTCCTGATGAAATGCATTTTTGTTCTTGTAGTTGTTAACATTATTTCCTTTTTCTGGGTTTGTAGGAGCTGCTGCTTAGGTGCTGCATAAAACAAGATATTGTACTGGTTTTGCCCTTTGGATTTTTATATTTAACGTAGAAGAAGAATGGGAAGCCTTACTCTTCAGTTGTTGCTGAATTACCTGCCCTTACAAGATGGCCTTTAAGGAAGTTCCTGGGGTTCATAGTTCATCCAGTTTGGAAGGTCAGATGTTCCCTACTCCCTATGTTAAGGAAAACAAAGGAATAACGAGAGACATGACAAATCTACACAATTATACACAAAATGGAGAATAAAGAACCCAGGATTATCTAAGGAAGTTGAGCTATGGGAGATTTAAGGGAGACAAAAGAGATTAGTTCTTCACATTCACTCAGTTTTTTTTAGTGGTTGTAGGAAATAGGCCTATTACCATGTTTCTGAGCTCCCCAGACAGCAACCAAATTTATAGATAGGCCTTTGACCTTATACAGGTAGAGTCTTCTTGTTACTGCTACTGCTAGTGATGTTGTGACCTAGGCTTACTGAGTCATTACAATACACAATTACTCCCAAGCAAACATATTTTATTGTAACAGCTGAGAATTACGTTCATTCCCAGCTGAGTCCCAATTAGTTGCGAAACAAGTCCTTCGGAAGAAGTCCTTCAGGATAATCACCAACCTTTATCTTCTTTGATACCGTGCCAAAGGCCTTTCTTGGCAAAGCCCCACGGAGTTCAGAAACAAACAAGAGATGCTGACTGGAAACAGAATTAGCAACGTTGCTTTCCTGCAAAATGCCCAAGTGCCTTTGTTTCTCTTTTAAGCCTTATGGGAGGGACCAATCATTTCCTGGACTTATTCCTGAGTCGTCCCTCTTGCCTTCTGGCAGCTCTGTGCATGCGTGCCCTAGGAACAGGCTCCTCCTGTTTCTCTGCCTCTCTGCTGTCTGACTCTGGGGCCTTCAGAGTCCGTGCATCACTCCCAGATGGCCCTGGCCCCATCTCTGCCTCCGATGCAGAGCCCTTATCCAGGCTTCCCCAGACTCCAGGACCGGCCCATGTTCCTCCCCAGCCTCCTCACTGTCCGACTCCACTGCCAGCTCCGCAGGCTGCTGGCAACCACCACAAGTGAAGATACAGTGAAGTTCTTAATTCTAGGATTATGCTTAACTATTACTGCTGAAGAACACAAGTTAGAAAGGGGTATTGTAGTCATGTGTTACAATGGGCTGCCATGAGGAACAGGTCAGATGTATAGGTTTAGGTTTAGGTTTATTTAGATTTATATACCGCCCTTCTCCTGAAGGACTCAGGGTGGTGAACAGCCAAAGATAAAAAACATACAATATAAAATTTAAAAACAATTTAAAACATATTAAACAAATTTGGCCAATACTAATTAAAACACCCCTTTTTTAAAAAAGCAAATTAAAATTAAGCAATTAAAAAGAGTTAGGCCACCCAGCTTGTTGGAATAAAAAAGTCTTGAGGGCACGGTGGAAAGTGCGTAAATCCGGGATCCTCCGTATCTCCGGGGGGGAGCTCGTTCCAAAGGGCAGGTGCCCCCACAGAGAAGGCTTTCCCCCTGGGGGCCGCCAGTTGACACTGTTTGACCGATGGCACCCTGAGGAGCCCCTCTCTATGGGAGAGTACTGGCCAGTGAGAGGCTACCGGTGGCAGAAGGCCGTCTCGTAGGTACCCAGGTCCTAAGCCATGGAGCGCTCTAAAGGTGGTAACCAATACCTTGAAGCGCACCCGGAAGACCACTGGGAGCCAGTGCAGCTCGTGCAGGAGAGGTGTTACATGGGAGCGCCATGTCGCTCCCATAACCACCCGCGTGGCTGCATTCTGGACCAGTTGGAGCCTCCGGGTGCTCCTCAGGAATAGGAATAGAATGCTGGATGATGTTTTTGGTATGATCTAAGAGGACCCTTTGTACATTAAAGCACACAGACTCACATTCTTAGAAAATGAAAATCATTCTTTCCTTGAATTATTTTCTAGGATTCTCCAAGTCTTAGCAGTTTATAACAGTACCTCGAGTTATGTTTTCTTAAGCCACTTGGAAAGGTGAAATTCTCTGTTCAGGATATGACAGCAGTAACAGTAACAAGAAGATTGTACCTGTGTAAGTTTTTCGGAAGTTTCTTTTTGCACTTCAAAACCAGAATAAGGTAAGATGAATTGAGTAAGCTTTCTTGAAGAGAAATCTATAATAAAATGATTCTGTATACAGAGAGGAACAATCACATCAAAAGTAGCAACCCACTGGAAACTGAAGCTAAACAAATGAAAAGGGAATGAAAAAAATGTAACTGACACAAAACTGGAATATTAACTCTATGTCTTCTAGAGTTTATCCACAATACCTAATGTTCTATGTAAAATATACTGACTGCAGTATCAAATGAATAAAGGATTATCTTTTTAAATTAAAAAAAAAATACCCTCACAATAAGAGTTTTCAATTCTAGTGGCAGTTAATATTTTTAAACCAGAGAAACAGGTTAATTCATCTCTTCTGGCAATTAGGAACAGATATAAAAGAAGCAAGATGAAACCAGGAAATTCAGCTGCAGATTGAAGAAGTATGCAAGTCGATGCACAATATTTGTTATGCCGTCCATTTAAAGAAGTTCTCTGGGCAATTCACAACCGCAGCAAAGAGGTGGCATACTAAAATAAAAGATTTGTAGCAATATACAATATGTTAGGATCTTGATGCAATAAATAAATAGTTCATAAAATCCTTCACAAGCCACTTCCCAAAGTATAATACAATACAGTATGGGCAGGGAATTGACTTGTTTATATTAATTTCCTGGAACAACAACAACAACAACAAATTTTCTCTCTTGTCTGTAAGTAAATGAAATCATAGGGAATGCACAACAAATGAAGAACACCTTTTCCTTATTTCTATAGACCAACTCTATCAGCAGCACCCTTTGCTTGATGAATGGGCCTTTACCTAGTCCATCATACTGATATCTGAATATGGTATGTATAAAACCATAGAATGGTGAGATACTGCATAATTACCACCACTCCCCCCAAAAGATATTAGAAGCTAGCAGGACAAATCATTGTCTTTGTTAATGTAGCAAAAACTAATTTAAAGTCATAATTCTCCTTGCTATCCTCTTTCCTCTCCTCCCCAACCTTTTCTGCATAAAAGAGCTTTTTGTCTATGTGATATCTCAGCTTTAGAAGCACAGATGGGGGCACAAAGGGACTTCAAAGAGTTTCTAGATACTTTCCTGTGTTTTTTTTTAAACGAGCTAATAAGATTTTTTTTTTTCCGCCCACAACTGCTTGGTAATGAAGGAAATAATATTTTTTCACATTTGCTTCCTTTCTGATAAGAAACGGAAAAGAACAACATAAAGACAAGTGACATATGGACATGACATTCTGGCTTTTGAACAGCTTCTCATCTCAGATCTTTGAAGAACCATTTTATTTGTTGTGACATGCCGTAATAGGGTATTGAAAAACCTAAGCAAATGCTCAACATAGAAAACATAGTTAAACTGAGAGCTTTATATGTTGTAGTTGCATCCAAGATAAATCACCATAATACACTTTAAAGTCTAAAGCAGTCAGTCACTGCAACCAGGCAGGGCAGCCAGAGAAGAGGAGCTGATTATCACAACATAAATGATCAATATTAAAAGCGTGACTAGCTGGGTACTAGAATCTCCAATTAAAACTTGCCACTGATGGATTGGAGAGAAAATAATTGCCCTCCTTTCAGTTGCGCTTTAAATATATTCTGAGTTTTGGAACATTCTCCAAAGCAGGGAAAAAGAAAAAAACACAGTTGAAAGAGCAAAGAACAGTTCTCACAGCAGTGGTGGATTGCTACCAGTTCGTCCTGGTTCGGGCAAACCAGTAGCGGCGGCGGGACGCTCCACCCACTCACCTGAATGTCATCAAATACGGTCTGCGCATGTGCAGTAGCTGTGCATGCGCAGATGCGGAGTGTGTGTGTGAGCAAAGTGAGTGAAGTGAGCATATGCGTGCGAGCGAACTAGTAGCAAAGGTAAGTGAAACTCACCCCTTTCTCACAGCCTTCTCTTTCACTTTAGATACCTCTAGAAATGGTATCTGACAAAATAGTCAAAAGTTTTACAGAAGACCTCTGATGCACTGGTTCCCTGTTCATATCATATTTTTGAGTCTAGAGCTCGAAGTACCATATGTTGGATTCATTTAATTGTGTGATTCACTATATAACTGTGGCAAGCAAGTTATAAAATTGGGTCTAGTCACATGAAGAGTCACTTAAATAACTGAATCACTTAACCAAAATTCTAGTTCCTGTTGTTATCCTAAATTGAGACCTACTTGTACCCAGTAGGGGTACATTTCTCTTTGTTCCGGGTAATTTTTTGCTAAAGTTACGTCATAGTTTCTCTCAGGCATGCTGCAGAATGAATTCTTCTCAGCAAAGTTTCCTAAATTACCTGGCTCTATTTCCTGCCAGGTACCTGGCAGTATTTTCACACAAGCCATAGAAAATATGCCTGAAGGGGGGAAATTGTGTTTGCCATGATATTTCTCTTAACAAAAGAGCAGTAGGGGGAAACCACAAATATTAAATTAAAAAAAATGCAACTGGATGTAAAAATTGGTTACATTTGTCATAAAGATACTTCCCCAGAGGAATGATGTTTCTACATTAAAAAAAAAAAAAAAGAACTGTTGAAAACTCGGTGGGAGAGCAGAACTAATGACCCCCACTACCACATCAACATTTTCTGTATTTTAACATTTTCCAATATAATAAACAATTTAAGTTATGTCAATATGGGTTCTAAAGTTTATTAAAAATACTACTATAATATGTTAGAAAAAAGTTGCAGTTTCTAGGAAGGAAAGAACATATAACACATCTCATTTCCCCCTCCTTATGCAGATATTTCCAAAATCCACAAGACCCTTTACCTGTTCATCCTCTACTGCAATAGCCCCCAATCTTTTTGGCACCCAGGGACCGGTTCCATGGAGACTGGTTTTTTTGCAGACCAGAGAGGGCATGGTTTTTCATGCTGCCTGCATCCCGCAGATGGGGCTTCGCTTGTTTATGGGGTCCGGTTTCTGGCATGCTGTGGCCCGGTGTTGGTCCACAGACCAGGTGTTGGAGAACCCTGCTCTACTGTACACCTTACTTTGTGAATGAGCAGAAATTATACAATGGGTTAGGGGTCTGAATCATGAGCTTGCCTTCTTAATACAAAGCGGCTGATGAACTGCTGCCTCCATTTTAAAAGAGCTTTAATTCCTAACCTTGGAGCAAATAATGTCCAGCAATCTCCCAATACGGGCAGGTCTGCAGGAGATGACCAGGCTGATCACAAGGATAGGGTCAAACACATCATCAGTTTGGAGTCTCTACATCCCCTGCCCTTGAAGTCCGTTGACTCTTATCTCGCACAAATTCACTTTGACCATTAGTAGTTCAGATTCTTGTGTATAAGTAGCATGAAATAAACTTGTAGTACTTTTGAACTCTATCCTGGTTCTTAATTTCTTGCACCTGATAAGGTCTAGACTGTAGTTTTGGCCAACCCGTTCTGATTCATGACCATACTTTTGATTTGACTTGATCCTAGCCAACCTCCAACAGAGAAAGAATTTAGTATCACATGGCATCTCTAACCATCTCACATATGGTCTGAGTCCATTGTTTCAGCCAAAAAATGACATGGGGGTAGGATTGTTGGCTGTCTTATCAGTACGGTCAGTCAGGTTCCATATCTCCGAAATGTAGATGAATTTGTTCCTTTCCACCAAAGGAGGCAATTAATTTAAACAAAAATATTGTCCCGAATTAGCAGCAGACATTTCAGTTTAGCACTTAAGTAATTAACCTTTCCTCTCAAAGAAAATCTCTTTCAATAATGAAAAATCTGAAGGAACAAAATGTAACTGTAGGAAATGACCAGGCTGAGTCCAAGGGAAGGAGTTAAAGCATCGTAAGTCATGAGTCCCTGCACTCCCGCAAGAGATCTAAGTCCAGCCCACCTTGAATGCCTCTCTTATCTTCCGTGCATTTCCTTTGACTGGTAATGGGCCAGATTCTTGTGGAGAGCTTAAACTTGCAATAAATCTTTATACTCATTTGAACTGCCTGAATCTCCTGGCTTGCTGGGGGCTTGACAATAACTACACTCATCCATAAAATAACAGATATGAATCTGTTATGAAAAAGAAGTTCATAAGAAAACAAACTTTTCAATGATAAGAAAATAAATTCAGGCTTTGACTCAGCTGTAAACATTTTTGTGGGATGAAATGAAAAAAACAACAACGTGGTTCTTCCCAGAATCGGGAATTAGCATTTTAACTTTTTGGAGTAGCAAAATGCATGGATTGTGTTTTTCATTGATTGATTATATGCAATCAAATTGGTGTCAACTCTTAGCAATCAGATAGATTTTCTCAAGGAGGTTGTTCAGGATTTCCAACAGTGAGCCCATTGCTGGTGTAATTGAATTGATCCAGTGCTACTGATCATCCTTTTCTTTTTCCTTCCACCAGACTTACACACTTCCCTAGAGAGCTAAGACTTGTTGGTATCAATATGCCTAGCTGCATTTTACAATACAGACAAAGTTTATTGCTAGTTCAGAGAAAATGTATTCAGGATTACAATTTTGCATAGCAATCCTAACATTTAGAATAGAATAGAATAGAATAGAATAGAATAGAATAGAATAGAATAGAATAGAATAGAATAGAATAGAATAGAATTCTTTATTGGCCAAGTGTGATTGGACAAACAAGAAATTTCTCTCAGTGTACATAAAAGAAAAGATACATTCGTCAAGAATCATAAGGTACAACACTTAATGGTAGTCATAGGGAACAAATAAGCAATCAACTCATATTAGGAAATAGTCAATATAAATCTTAAGGATACCAGCAACAAAGTTACAGTCATACAGTCGTAAATGGGAGGAGATGGGTGATAGGAACGATGAGAAGATTAATAGTAATGCAGACTTAGTAACTAGTTTGACAGTGTTGAGGGAATTATTTGTTTAACAGAGTGATGGCGTTCAGGGATAAACTGTTCTTGTGTCTTGTTGGTTTGGTGTGCAGTGCTTTATAGCTTCGTTTTGAGGGTAGGAGTTGAAACACTTTATGTCCAGGATGCGAGGGGTCTGTAAATATGTTCACAGCCCTCTTTTTGACTCGTGCGGTATACAGGTCCTCAATGGAAGGCAAGTTGGTAGAAACTATTTTTTCTGCAGTTCTAATTATCCTCTGAAGTATGTGTCTGTCTTGTTGGGTTGCAGAACCAAACCAGACAGTTATAGAGGTGCAGATGACAGACTCAATAATTCCTCTGTAGAACTGGATCAACAGCTCCTTGGGCAGTTTGAGCTTTCTGAGTTGGCGCAGAAAGAACATTCTTTGTTGTGCTTTTTTGATGACATTTTTGATGTTGGGTATCCATTTTAGGTCGTGAGATATGGTAGAACCTAGAAATTTGAAGGTCTCTACTGTTGATACTGTATTGTCTAGTATTGTAAGATATGGTAGTATGGGAGGGTTTCTCCTAAAGTCCACCACCATTTCTACGGTTTTGATTGTGTTCAGTTCCAGATTGTTCTGATCACACCACGAGGCTAGTTGTTCAACTTCCCGTCTGTATGCGGATTCATCATTGTCTCGAATGAGACCGATCACTGTTGTGTCATCTGCGAACTTCAGTAGTTTAACAGATGGATCATTAGAGATGCAGTCATTGGTATATAGAGAGAAGAGAAGTGGAGAGAGCACACAGCCTTGTGGGGCCCCTGTGCTAATTGTACATGTAACAAGAAATACATCTCATAAAGTCTGGTGGAAATTCTGTATAATTTAGTTCTTTAACTAAGTAGTAGCAATTCTTCCTCCTATTCCTCATGATGGTTCCTTCTTCCCATTACATCCAGATCTAAACTGGATATTTAGTTCTTTAAACTAAGTCTGTCTGGGACTGGGAATTTTTAAATCTGTATAAATACATACTTATTATTTCAAAACATTGCAATTAATTGATGCTTTAAGCCCTTTTGCCTTATATCTCAAAGCCAGATACAGTATAAACCAGGATAAAATAATATGCATATTTCACTTGAAAAACCAGAAAATATGTAGCCTTTTTGTTTATTTAAAGCTATTTCATATTGCATTTGCTTACAATAATTTATGTATACACACTTGCTATTTTTCTCTACACGCTTCCCATCTGCACAACAATGAAATTGCAAAAAATATGGGTGCCATTAGTTTATCCCCCAAGTACTGCAATTTTCATTCTACCAATACTCATTTCCCTCCAGTTTTCTTCCACTTAATTTACACCACCCCTCTCCTTTCAAAAATTCAACTGACTAAAAGAGAAACAAATAAGAGAAGCAAGAGCCATTTTCTCCTCTGCCCCCTTAGCTGGGGGAAAAAAAATTCTATTTTCTTATATTCTATGTCATTTCTCTGAGCCACTATTTTTTTCCAAGACTCCAATCAAATTCTATAGTTATTTTAAATATTCTCCTTTCAAGGGTTAGAACAAAGATAGATTAGAAAATACAAGTGCAGCTCAGCCATCACTGCTCACATTGTCAGAAGACAAAAGTTATTATAAGTTTGACTTTATGCATATATTCAGGTCATTTTCTTGGCAACAATATGAAACTGGCATGCCTTTGCCTGTGCCCTGGATATTATTCAGGATCTTGCTGTTTGCTCAGCATTTTGCCTAGTATTTTGCTAGAAAAAAGATGTCTTTTTGTAAATAGATGCTCAAATATGAACTGAGACAAAACAGAGACTAAGTTTGAATTTGCTTATGCTGCATAGGGCGAGGCTGGAGTCTAGTGGTTATGTTTTTAATGTATTGGGGGCTGTTGTTTAAGGGCAATAAGAGTCTGGGGGGGATACAGGTAGTCCTCAACTTATAACAGTTCATTTAATGATCGTTCAAAGTTACAACAGCCCTGAAAAAAGTGACTTAAGACCATTTGTCATACTTATGACCATTGCAGCATCCCCATGGCCATGTGATTTACATTCAGCTCTTTGACACCTGGTTCATATTTATGATGGTTGCAGTTTCCTGAGGTCATGTGATCACTTTTTGCAACCTTCTGACAAAGAAAGTCAATGGGGAAATCAGATTCACTTAACAAACATGTTACCAACTTAACAACTGCAGTGATTCACTTAAAAATTTGATTAGGAAAGTTGTAAAATGGGGCAAAACTCACTTAACAAATTTTTCACTTAGCTTCTTCAGCTCAGTTCTTCTTCAGTTCTTAGTAGGCCAGTGTTTTTCAACTTCAACAACTTTAAGATTTGTGGATGAGCATGGGGAATTCTGGGAATTGAAATCTACATTATCTTAAAGTTGCTGAAATTGAGAAGCACAGTAATAGGGAGTTGTTTGCCTACACTTTTATCCAATGGTGAAATCCAATTTTTTTTATTACCAATTCTGTGGGCATGGCTTGGTGGGCATGGTGTGGTTTGGTGGGCGTGGCAGAAGGATACTGCAAAATCTCCATTTCCACCCCAATCCAGGGGAAGGATACTGCAAAATCTCCATTCCCACCCCACGCTGGAGCCAGCCAGAAGTAGTATTTGCCGGTTCTCCGAATACTCAAAATTTCTGCTACCGGTTTTCCAGAATCTGTCAAAACCTGCTGGATTTCACCCCTGCTTTTATGCTATGTATAAATGTGCATGTGTGTGTGATTTTCAGTACCTTAGACTAGACTAGATTAGACTAGACTAGGCTAGAATAGAATAACAGAGTTGGAAGGGACCTTGGAGGTCTTCCAGTCCAACCCCCTGTTCTGAAAGTGTTCACAGTTATCATCCAGCTCACAGCTGTGGTGTTGAGGTTTTATCTATTCAGTCTGTGAATATTGATAGAGTTAAATAATCCCACAGGGACAAACTGTAAGCAACTAGGAAGAAACTAGGGCATCCACTATTGAAAGAAATATAAAGATAAGGAGAATCCAAGACCTTGGTGCCTTCCGCCGTGCCCTTAAAACCTTCCTTTTCCAGCAAGCCGGGCTGGCCTAATTTTTTTAAGTGTTTTTAAGTGTTTTGTTTATTGTTTTTAATTAATGGGGCCAAATTTATATATGTATATTTTAACTGTATTTTAATATTTGTACTTGATGTTTTTACTTGGCTGTTCACCGCCCTGAGTCCTCAGGGAGAAGGGCGGTATACAAATTCAAAATAAAATAAAAATAAATAAAATAAATAAATAAATATTTGCATCAACAAGCTTTTAGTCTATGGTTTAAACCAAGGGTGTCAAACTCAAGGCCAGGGGCTGAATCCGGCCCCGCAAAGTACTTAGATCTGGTCCGTGTTGCTGTTTCACCCTGGAAACAGCAAAGGATCAGCCCACGATGCTTCTGCCAGTGAAAACGGAGCTAGGGAGGGCCACATGCAGCCCTGCTGAGCTCCTTTTTCACTGGCAGAGGGTTGCAGGAGGCCGTGGCAGCCAAAAATGGAGCTTGGGAGCCCGCTTTCGCTGGCAGAGCACTTGGGCCACCACCAGGCATCCACAACACAAGTGTCGAGCTGGCCATACCCGCTCTGGCCACGGCCACCCTGTCCCCCTGAGGTCAAACACAAACCTGATGCGGCCCTCAATGAAATCGAGTTTGACCAATCTGGTTTAAGATAATATCACAAATACCTATTGTTTCATTATATTGCAACTGACTACTGTTGATTTAAAAAGATGGGGAGCTATCTCATTCAAGACTGATTTTCAAAGCCTGACAGCAACTAATGAGAAGATGTCAACAGTCGTGGGATTGAGAGAAGGGGAAAGCAGCTTACACGGATAGGCAACAGTTTTGTCAGAATTATAGGCATTTCCTACATGTTTTGGTACTTTTAATTGCTATTCATGTTTATAAAAGATTTACATTGCAGAATGTTTCACATTTTTTTCTTCTCTTCAATCTCAAAATGCCCTACTGAGTTAGGAGGCTAAATTAATCAGTTTTGCCAATACTATTCTCACTTCTGAATTACTCAGTTACCCAAAGTACACTAAGAAAATGACACAGATGGAATGTAATTGCCAGGCTCAATTCAAGCTCTCTGTTCATCTCCTCTAAGGCTGCGAAAGGACTTTTACTATTCCACTATTTAGCATCTATCCAACCAGCTCATGACTGGCACCAGATCACTGTTCTGCCATTGTATAGTCAGCTGGCTGGCAGTCCTCTAGCAATGATCAACCAACCCATCACCTGAACATCACTCTTGTAAAACAAAGACACTTCAGAAACATGGCACTAGAAACTTTTTAAATGAATAGCTCTTTAAAGAGCTTCATAAATTGTTAAGGAAAAAAAAAAGGCAAGTGGCATTCATAGCCACCCACAATATTGTTCGCAATAACGAGCCTGTTCCTGAATAGAAAAGGGAAGCTAAATGTTTTAAATACTTTCAACACATCAAAAGTTGGTTTAAAGAGCTTCTTTTTCTTTTTCTGTTCCTCCAGCTTATTGTTAGAAGACGTATTGTCCATAGTTAACATTAATAAGCAATAATTATTTGAAATAATTATTCCATTATTGGGAAATATTGTTCATTCATACCACAACAAGTATGAATCATGAATTAAGAGGCAAATCTTTCTGGATATTGGCTATGTTACCAAACTTTTCATTGCATTGTTATCACACCAACAATTCATCAGTGTTTTGGCTTCAGATGGTAAACGTCTGGCATTTGCATGAAGGCAGGAATATACAAAACATTCTGACCACCAGTCAGAATTATCGGTAATAACCCAAGTGGCTTTTGTTGTTGTCGTTTTTGTTTTTGGAGATTGTTTTATTTCAAGCTGAAAGAAATTTGGCGGTTCTGAGCAGTTTCAATCTAAATATTCTGAAAGGCACTGAAATATTCAGCTCCATTTTGTGTTTTGTGGTTGTGATGTTTCTTTTCAAATTGTCTATGCTTCTCTGTAGCATGAGAACCACAAAAAATGATCTTGGTGGTACCCAGGACTTTGACACTGTTTGATATTATTTTCAACAATGTTGCAGAGGTGCTGGGTGAAAATTTTCACTGTGTGCGACTGGAGGTGGAATGGTCTATAATTGGAGCAGATTCCCAAGTTGCCTTTGTTTTCGAAGAGAAGAACTGTAATTCTCAGGGCCCAGTTGGGAGGCAGAGTCTACAATGACATTGATGAAATTTGTCAGCCAATCAGCTACTATACATTCTTTCAAATTCCAGATGTTTTGCTGGTAGATTGTCTGGGAGGTACATTGAATTCTTCATATCACTTATAGCTTTGGTAACCTCTTCATGTGTGATTGGGCCAGTGTTAGCCAAGTCATCAGGAATTGCCAGGTGTACATATTCAATATTTAGAAATTTTGTCTAAGTGCTGCTGCCAGTCTTTCAGAATTCTGAGCTCATCCTGCAATTGATGTCCACTTTAACACGCATGTAGTCTTCAATGTCTTTGGCCATCTTGGTGTGCATTTTCACAAGTTGATAAATGTTTTTCTCACATTCCTTTGTGTCCAGTTATTCATCTGAGACCCAATAATGATTGGTTTTGTCCCTGCAATAGTTTTCTTGCAGTGGAGTACTTCTGCCAATTTTCATTGATCTTCTACGCATACCAATTCTTACACATTCTTTTTCCAGTTTCTACTGCATTTGCTCTGTTTGGATCTATACCTGCTTGCCAATTCCATGACAGCCTAGTCTCATTTCTAATGATGCTGAAGTTGATTAATTTCTTAAGCTTTGGTGTACAGATTTCATTATAACAAACAGAAAACCATGCCAAATTGGTGCTTTCATCTTGCTAAGCATTTGGGGCAGAGGTGGGTTTCAGCAGGTTCTGACCAGTTCTGGAGTGGGATGGGAATGGAGATTGTACAGTATCCTTCCCCTGCCACACCCACCAAGCCACCCCCACCGAGCCAATGCCATGCCCACCAAGCCACACCCACAGAACCAGTAGTAAAAATTTTTGAAACCCACCACTGATTTGGGGCATCAGTGTGTGGGATTTAATAAAAAAAAAACCCTGAAAAGACTGCTAACCGAGAAGAAGGCAATGCATTTTAAATAACAGATTCTATATTAAACTACTCAGCATGAACTCCTATTCTACCCTCTCTTATAGGGAGCACCAGTTGGTTCTCAGTTTCCTTTGTTTCCTCTGACTGAAATAGTCCAGTCATTTAAAAATTGCAGTCTCAAAACAAAATACCCTTTCTGTTTCATGCATTCCATAGCACAAATATTTCCTTAAGACGTTCAAAAGGAGAATATGGCATAAAAGGTAACATTCCTCTATTAACATCCAGCAGATTTTGCTAAATACCAACAGTGAAGTATTTATACATTTAGAAAACCCTGCTAAGTTTATTAGTTATATCAGTAACCTCCACCCCATTGTATGTTCCACCATCTTAGTTAATTCTCTCTTAATTTTAATATTATACTTACTATTTTAATGTTTAATCCTTTATAATGCTGATTTTATTATGTTGTAAGCCTCCCAGAGTCATTTGACAGTGAGATGGCTGGCATATAAATTTAATAAACATATAAAGAAATAGTTTGCAAAGTTTGACAGTAAAGAAAATAATTGAATATTAGTTATAGTGTGTATTAACTTATAATGGGGGTCCCAGTGGTGGGATTCTGCCGGTTCTAGGGGGTTCGGCTGAACCCTTTGTTAAATTGCTGGCTCACCCCGCCCCTTGCCCCGCCCCTCCGCACCACTATTTATTGCCAATAAATAGTAGTGGGCGAGGGGCGGGTGAGCCAGCAATTTAACAAATGGTTCGGTGTTTTTTTGTAATTTTATTGGCCCGCGGAGCTTCAGCATAGGCTAATTAGCCCCTTGATTCTATCGGCCTCCCGACTCTCAGCTGATTTACTCTCAGCTGTTTTGCTCAGGGCTCTGCTGCTTGCTTGCAAAGAGTGCAGATTTTTTTTCCCCCTAGCTATGCTGAGAAATGAAACTGAAAGTAAAAGCTTGCTTTACTGTTGCTGCAACATTGAAAAATTAGGCAGGCAGATTTCTTTTCTTTTTCCTCACCAAAAAAGGTAGGTGCAAACTACCTTTAGTGGAAAGGTAGTTTTCCCTAAAGAGGTAGTTCCTCTTTAGGGAAAAAGAGGAGAGTTCAAGTTTTTAAAACACAAAAGAAAAAAAGCTCTATTTAAATAGGGAATTGTAATAATTGAGATACTATTAATTGTATATTGTGTTGAAAGCAGAAATGGTTAAATTGTGGTTTGGAGGAATATATGGGGGAAATTATTTGGTTTATTATTATTGGTAAATATAATTAATTGATTTGTAAGAAATTGGATTGCATGGAAATAATTGGAATATTCATGTTCATATTGATTAATATACAAAAAAGATAGTTATATAACTAATTGATTTATATTAAAATGTTGAATTTGTATTAAACAACTGTAATATTACATAATTAACCAATGTGAGGATGGATATAAAAATAGATGACAATGAGAAGGGGTATAATATAGAATAGAAGGGAAAAATTGAATTTGATTAAGATTAGAGATGAGGATGAAGGGTAATATTGTTTTTTTTTAAAAAAATAGATGAGGAATAAATATGGCAAAAAGGAAATATAGAAATTGTAAATTTAATTGAAATGACTAAACACTGGTTAAATTTGTGAACTGGCCAAATACTCTGTTCAAAGAAAATACATTGTATGTTTGTATGTGTGTTTCTAATTACTGCTATTTATTCATATTTATTCTCTTTTATTCTTTAAAGTTTAACAATTCATTCTTTATCTTAATATCTTTATATTTGTTTGGGGTTGCCTTTCTTCCATTTCATCTTTTTTACTGTATAGCTATCTTTCTCCTCAAACCTACCACCTCTCTCTTTTCTTTCCTTCTTACTTTCTGTTCCCCTCCTCTTCTTCTCCTCCTCTCTTCCTCCCTCTCTTACCCTCACTCTTACTCTAATTTCCCTTCCCTTCCTCCCTTCTCTTCCTTCCTTGTCTCTCCTTCTTTCTTCTATCTCTCTTCTCCTTCCTTCATCCCTCTCTATTGCTGTATCCTTTTGTGCATATGGATTACTCAGAGGGCTGAAAAAGTTATTTTTGACCGGTCCTCGCACTTTTGACCAGTCCTCGCACTTACGACTGTACTCACATTTTATGTTTTGCGCCCTATCTTGTCACTGAGGTGAAGACAAGTAGTGGTGAAATGACTGACACAGTTGTTAAGAATGCCGCAACGGGCATAAATGTGAGGAAGGTCATAAGTGCGAGGACCGGTCAAAAATGTGAGGACCAGTCAGAAATAACTTTTTTCAGCCCTCTGAATAGTCCCTATGTGCATATGGACTAGTCAGAAGGCTGAAAAAGTTATTTTTGACCGGTCCTCGCACTTTTGACCAGTCCTTGAACTTAAGACTGTCCTCACATTTTACGTTTTACGCCCTCTTCACCATGGTGAAGAGAAGTAGTGGTGAAATGACTGACACGGTTGTTAAGAATGCCGCAATGGGCATAAATGTGAGGATGGTCATAAGTGCGAGGACCAGTCAGAAATGACTTTTTTCAGCCCTCTGAGTAGTCCCTATGCACATAGCCATGCCCACCCGGTCACATGACCACCAAGCCACACCCCCCCAACTAAGCCATGCCCACAGAACCGGTTGTTAAAAATATTGAATCCCACCACTGGGGGGTCCTATTAGTAATTTTAATCAAAGACATGATCAAAGTAAACAAAACCCACCATAGTACAGATGCCACTAGGTGATAGATCCTACTAAGTATGTTACCTACTCCTATTAGGAAAGGCTGCCTGCCAGCCATAAAATTATTAACATATTTTGATTGTATGTATTACCTCAGGTAATCCTCTGCCTTGTCTATATTAAAAACCTGTATGTTGAAACAACCCTTACTTTGAATGCTTTTGAAACAAATCCTAATAAAGTTTTATTTCCAGTGAGTTTTTTAAATCATTACCTCATATGATAGAAAAGTTAACTTTTAAAAATAAGCCTGCTTTTTTACCTTTTTGGAAAGTTAAAGACATATTTTTGCAAAGATTAACTGTAAATACACATACAGCCCTCCAAATAGCAATGAACAGTGAAGATAATGAGCAAATTGAATTTTGAGTGTTTCCAAAGGGGGGGAAAAAGCTAGTAAAGACCCCTGTTTCTCATCAGAATTGCTGGGACACATAACCAATACCCCCTTTACAAAATGAAAGGCATTTTCCTTTGGAGGTCTGGATCAGGGGTGAAATCCAGCAGGTTCTGATAGGTTCTGGAGAACCGGTAGCAGAAATTTTGAGTAGTTCAGAGAACCAGCAAATACCATGTCTGGCTGGCCCCAGAGTGGGGTGGGAATGGAGATTTTACAATATCCTTCCCCCAGGAGTGGCGAGGGAATGGGGATTTTGCAGTATCCTTTTCCTGCCACACCCACCAAGCCACACCACGCCCACAGAACCGGTAGTAAAAAAGATTTGAATTTCACCACTGGTCTGGATATGTGTAGAATAGTTACTTTGGGCACACCTGGATATGGAACTTTCCCTTGCAAGACATACTTTTTTCCTATAGTAATTGTAAAAGTGTTTGTTTCTGCAGTTGAAGGAAATGGATCATTGTGCCCTTCAGCCAAATACTAAAGGACAAAAGGGCCAACTAGTCTATTTCAATGTAGGAGGTATTGTATTTCTGCGTTTTGCACATATTACTCTGTATATTTCTTTGATCACAAGCAATTTTAAAATAGGAAATCATAATTAAAAAAGAGCTCTCCACTATAGGCTGAGTATTTCCACATAAAAATGGCTGACGTTTCACAGATATAGGCCTTTGAAAAACATCTTGCTATAACTATCACTGTTTTATTTTATAAATAAGAGGTAGAGGAAATTTGTCCAAGGTGCCTTCAATACCACCCCCCATTGATAATAATAATTACTAAAGGATCAAAATATCTAAGGTATCCTGGGTGAATATTATTTCTGTAAATTCTATCATAGCACCTATCACCATAAATTTATCCAGGGCTGTCAATACCATTGCTTTGCATGCCTGAAGCAAGAGTGTCACAAGGTGGTTATGGAAAAGACAAGACGAAGGGGGTCACACTATTTTCTAAAGCACCTGTAGGCCAGACAAGGAATAATGGATGGAAACTGAACAAGGAGAGATTTAACCTGAAAATAAGGATAAATTTTCAGTCAGTGAGAACAATTAACCAGTGGAACAGCTTGCCTTAGAAAGTTGTGGGAGCTTCATCACTTGAAGAAGAGATTGGACTACCATTTGTCAGAAATGGTGTAGGGTCTTCTGCTTGGGCGGGGAGGTTGGACTAGATGACCTACAGGGTCCCTTCAAACTCTGTTAATCTGCAATCTGTAAATGTGGTGAGTACAAATTATTTTGCTGTTCTGTCTGCAACAACACATGTAATTGGTCTTGGAGGGGGAAATTGCTTATAAGGATAAATGTGGTGTGCCGTATGTGGCATCTATATCTTAGGTCCAGGAAAAAATAACTAAAAGGAAAGAGATAGCAGTGCTACAATATTTAATTATGGAAGGGTATTTATGTTTTCTGAATCAATTATCTCAATCAGTTGTGAAATATATCATAGTAGCAGTGAAATACATCATTTATGATTTTGAAATGTTGTCAAGAAAAAGAAGCACAGACACCTGTGATGTCTATAGAGATAGTCCTCGACCACAATTGGATCCACCAATTTTGTTAAGTGAGACATTTGTAACTGAGTTTTGCCCCATCTTACGACCTTTCTTGCCACAGTCGTTAAGTAAATCACCACAGTTGCTAAATTAATAACATGGTACTTGACTGAATCTGACTTCTCCATCGACTTTGCTTATCAGAAGGTTACAAAAGTTGATTACATGGACGCTGTGACAGTCATAAATATGAGTCAGTTGCCAAGCATCTGAATTTTGATCACGTAACCATGGGGATGCTGCAACGGTCATACGTCACTTTTTTCAATGCCGTTGTAATTTCTAACGATCACTTAATGAACTGTTGTAAATCAGGCACTACCTGTACGTGGAGAAAGGAGACAACTACAGTATGATGAAATGGGAACATTGCAGTGTTGTGCGCCTTGCTCAGTTTGTGAGAAAAGAAATATATATTCATGTATTGATATATTTGTATTGTTCGTTTCAATAAGATTTTTAAAGATTCCACAGAGAGTCTATGCTGACTGCATTAGGGAGGGGGTGGGCAATCCTAATATCAACTCTGAGTCACAGTTTCCTTTCAGCAAATTGACAGCAATCTTGTCTTTCATATCTTTACCTGACATTTACACCATCTGCATGAATTCTCTCACAGAAAGGCCCTGCTCATAATAAGGTTGAAGAGGCTTTGCAGGGATTTGTTTGCCATCCACAAAAATTGACACTGCAGTGCTGGAAATTGAAAGGGTTTCTTCTATAATCGCTGTGAAATGTTACATTTTCCATAAGCCTGATCCTTAGTTGTTTGGGCAACTGTCCTAGAAATAACTTTTTTTTTGATCACACAAACGTAAGTAAGTTTTCTTGATTACGTACAAGATTGCCTGCCAGACAGCTATAAATCTTCATTCCCATTCAATCAATAGGCTACAGTATCTGGTATTGCTTATCAGCAAGGTTTTTAGGTGGCTCAGCTGCTGTAATGGCATGTGAGAATGACCTGAGGAGACAGGAGTTGCAGCCCAGACAATAGTCTGATAAACAAAATCTGAGTCCAAAAGAGTGGTGAGAGAGGAGAAAATGTCTCAGAAGGGACTCTCCCTAGTTTTGGGGAGACTAAAAATGAGGGAGGTTAGAGATACTTTCAGATTTGCAAGATTCTGCTATTGTAACTTTACACTAAAGCCTGATGGTTGGGGCTTCTTGTCTGGATTACAAGCAGTCCAACTAGATCTTCGTCTATACTCTTGTAGGAAGTTAGCATCCACCCCTCTCCTAGAAAAATGAAATATTTTAGGACATATTAAAAGGGCAGAATATTTCTTCTAAAATGGAGGCAGAAACTCAGCCCACCTACCTTTGTCAATGGGCCATTAAGGTCTGGGCCAGTCTATTCTACATAACAAAGATCTACCTCCTTCAGGAAGAGCCATAATGGGAATCTCAAAGCGCTTTCATTACATCAACAAGGCGCAACCAAGCTTGGGACTCAAAAACACAACCTACAAAGTCACCCCTGCATGGCCGCATGGGAGTCTGACAACCAATCAGAATACAAGCTCAAATTCAAAAGCCCAGAGTGGATATAAAACTCAGACATCTCAGCATCTCTTCCCTTTTTTTCTTCACCCAATATCTTCAAGGCATGTGATCCTATCCACCATTAAAACCATCTTTCCAAGCAGCAACCATGTTTCCACTGTCTTTCTCCCCACTTGGAACTGAACCCAGATGGATATTTCTTCCAACACTCTCAGCTGCAGATTTCAAGTGTAGCTTAATGATTTCTAGGCCTTTCCACCAAAAAGACATTGCTTTTCTAAAATGTCCACAGAATAACCCTCCGAAGACTGTGCCATGCCTGACCTCAAATGCCTGCAAAACTGGTCCTGGCTTGTTAAATGGTGAAGGCTTCTTGATGCCAATCATCTTCAATTTTTTTGTGGCCTAAAATTAAGCTTAAAAGCCACCTTCCCATGTTCAAAATTGAAGTTTTTGTTTGGGTCACTTTTCAATTCTACAGGGATGTAGAATGTAAAAATTGCTCACTAGGACATAACAGAGCTTGCCATAAGTTACTCTCTTGAAATTGTTGTGTTGCCCTCACACAGGGCAGAGTAATAACACATAGAATTTCAAAGTACTTGATTTTCTACAGTGTCCATATAAACATATGTGTCAAATGACCCTGAAAACAGCCTAATATATGTCAAAATTCTTCACTACCTAGAAAGCCATGTGTTTCGGTTCCTTTAACATTAATTTTCTGAACCATCAGATCATACCATAAGGGATCATCGTAGGCATCTAAATAAAGTTGTTTCTGTTTTTGAACAGCTCACATTTCATTCCTCTTCTCAATGAAACAATTCCCACTGTTGCTTTCACTGGTAATTTTAAAATGTGCATCTTAAGTTAATGTATTCCAATTGTGGGGGTATTTTATTTCTACTAATCGTACCTCCCATCATCCAGGAAGATTTAGAACCTTTAATAACTGACCACTATAATAAAATTGGAATTTCTGTTTTGGGGAAAAGCTGCTGCTAATAACCAATATCAAGGTGACATTGGCTTAACTCTGTTGGCCTTTCAGGAAATTCTCAAAATATGGTTTTCCTAAGAAAAACTCTTGGGAGAAACAATGAGAAACAGGGAGCCCATCAGAGGGCTATAGTACATCTGAGTCTTTGAAACACTCTCCGGTGGTCTTATTTATATTTAATTGATTTTAATGGCTATTTAAGATGTGTTTTCATTATTTGAATACTGCTCAGAGACAGGTAGCCATAGCTATATGATGAAGAAATAAGTAAATCAATTATCTTGGATCATGATATTCAGTAGAAAAGTTAACACTGAGATCTGGGACCATCTGGAGCATTTCCAGCAATTTGGGAGAAGCACTCAATTTTCCTTTTTTCAAATCCAAAGTGAGAACATTTTTCCATTCACTTTGCTTTCTGTTTCATCCTTGCAACTTGATAGAACTCCTCCTTGCCTGTGCAGGCAGGATAGGAGGCCTATTCCTTCTTACTCTGGACCTTCTTACTCTGCACAAGCCTCCAAAGGAGCAGTTGCACTAACATGACATTTTCCATGCTGCTTTAATTTAAAATGTTAATATTAAAATAAATGCATATTTACGTCTTGTACCATTGTAATCCAAATGGAAACATTTGTTCTAGTAATGGGACCTGTCATGCAAATCAATTTATAATTTGGTAGCCATGGTCCAACAAAGCTGGAGAATCCCTGCTCTAGATGCCAGAAATAACTACAGTAACTGAAAGAGAAATATAGCATGGTACATCTCTGAAAGAAATTGTGGTTTGGATGGATTTTGTGCTGCTTTCATTTTTTCCCCTCCTTTGCCTTTATTAAGAATAAGGTTTGACTGGTAGTCCTCACTTAATGACCACAACTGGGAAGGGCAATTCCATTGCTAAGCAATGCAATCATTAAGTGAAATATGTGACAGCGACTTGAAGCTTTACTGCTGGCTTCTCCAGTGACTGTTTATCGGAAGTTGGCTGTGAAGAACCTAAATCTCTATCATGTGATTGTGAGATGCTGCGGCAGTTGCAAGTGTGGGGACTAGGTAAAGTTATTTTTTCAGCACTACTGTAATTTCAGTCACTAAACAGGGCAGTTATTAAGCACAGGTTATCTGTACATTGCAATATGTGCATTTCTTCAATACTTCTATAGTTGTGTTCTTTTGGATAGGTTCACTGTCCAAAGCAACAATGACAACAGACATTTGTGTTGCAAATGGTCAATTGATATATTGTTCTGGTTAAGATTGAGTTGTGTGGTTTTTGTTTTGATTTTTGTAAGTATATTATGAAAATACCAGAATCTGTCTTTTGTGCCCTTTTCTTGGTGTGCATATATATAACTTGCCCTGCCTATTTGTAATGGAAATACAAAGAGAGAACACCACATAAAGATTTGGATAGAACAAGCACCTGTCTATGGAGATTCTCAGTCATCCAGGTCATGATTGTCCCAGATGTGCTTTTTCAAAAGGCAACTTGACTTTCTTGTTTTTCTTTGAAGATGTTTCACTTCTCATCCAAGAAGCTTCTTCAACTCTGACTGGATGGTGAGAAATGGAAGGATTTATATCCCTTGCAGACAGCTGGTCATTTGCCTTCTTTTAGAGAATCATTGAGGCCACTTGAAGGTTTATCTGTGTCCTCAGGGTTGCCTGAGTGGTGGAAACGGGTGTGGAGCAGTAGTTCAGCCGATTCTATCCGGTTCGGGTGAACAGATACTGGCAGCTGTGGGAGGCTCTGCCCACCCGCCCGAACGTCATCCCGGTTTTGACGCTCTGCACATTGCTTACATTTGCGAACTGGTAACAAAGATAAGTGAATATCTCCCCTGGTGTGGAGCTTTCTTGGAACTGCTGAAAGGACTATGGTTGTAGTTTATTTTACTTCATGGGATTTTAATGAACCACTCTGCAGTTCAATGGTAGTAACTGCTTCAACTTAGTCAATCTAATAGTATTACTGGCTAGGTTGATGCAACACCTTAAACTAGTGTTTTAGCTGGCTTTGCTTAGGTACACTGGGTTAACTCATTCAGTGTAGTTTGTAAATGATGGATGTACACTTTTAACATGTTGTATAAACACTGCCAGTTGCGCTTTGTGCAATAAACAGACTAGTGCCTGTGCCAATGGAGTTTGGGTGGCATTTCAGACCTAATGGATACAGCAAGCAATCGAGATTCTGCATAGAATAGCTCAAATATAAACGATAAAAAAGATAAATCACAGTCTTACAACTCTCAGATATCAGTGAACTGATAAAAATATCATTATTCTTTTCAAAACTGACTCATCTTTTAACTGATCAATACGGCTTACTTTCTACACCTAAGTACTGTCAGCAGACAGTCAAGGCAGCAATAATTCAATGGTCTATATTGTGTTGTGGCTAAATTGGAAAAAGACTAACATCTGTTTACCTTCAACACCTTTTTGAGAAATTGGCTTTTGCTCATAAACAAGTTCTTTCCTCCTAAGTTTATCAATAGCCCTCTTATTTTGAAAAATAAAAATACTCTTATTTGACACATTTTTAATTTTGTAAAATGTAAGCGAGGTGAATATTTATTTATACAGGTTTCTCAAGCAGTTTATCAGATATGAGCTATGTATCCTAATCCCTTTCTTGCATCAATAGCAAATGAAAATATTGGGAAAAGAATGCCTAGAACACTACATTAAAAAGCTTCTTGATGGAAACATAACACATGTTTGGGGAAAAAAATGGAAAAGCATATACATTTTGGAAATTGCCACGAGAATTATATTGCAATTCCGTTTTCATTTATTTTCATGAGTAACAACATGAAGGAGGAAAATCCCTGTTTCAACATATTCACCATTTTCTGAAGTGGTCACAATGCTATTTCTTATGAGTTCAGTGTCACAAGCATTCATAAACCATCTACGTCAAATGCCACTCCTTGCTGAAATGGCAATTGTGAGTAAAGGCTGTTTAGGACAGAAGGGCAATGAAAAAAATTGTTGAATGTTATGACCAATTCAAACATGTAGAGAAGGAAGCCACAATAAGAAATAAGAGGGGGGAAATCCATTTCTCTAGCAGTTTGTTGTGCTGCATTTTATGAGCTAGTTTGGATGAATATTACAAGTGAGGAATAAATGGCATCCTCTCTTTTTAAGTGGATCTCTTAAGTGTCTACTTGGGAAAATGTTACAGAGTTTTATTATCCATGTAATTTTATTCCTGACAAATTTATGAACTTCATTAGAGAGAAATCTTGAATACGTCATCCACATTTTATTGTAATAATTCCTACTAGGATATTATTTCTTCATGAAATGCTTTAGGTATTGTTTTGAAAGATGGTGATGTATACTTTGCTCCTTTCTTTTTAATTTTAATCATGCCTCTTCAGGTTTAACAAAATAACGGATTTGGAAGGGAGCTTGGAGATCTTCTAGTCCAACCCCCTGCTCAAACAAGAGACTCTATACCATTCAAGACAAGTGACTGTCCAATCTCTTCTTTAAAAAAACTCCAGTGATGGAGCACCCATAACTTCTAAAGGCAAGCTGTTCCACTGGTTAATTGTTCTCACTGTTAGAAACTTTCTCCTTAGTTCTAGATTGCTTCTCTCTTTGCTTAGTTTCCATCCATTGCTTCTTGTCTTGCCTTCTGGTGCTTTGGAAAATAGCTTGAGCCCTTCTTCTTTGTGGCAGCTCCTCAAATATTGAATTATTTTTTATTAAATGTTAATTATTAAATATTGGTGAGGATAGTTCAAAATGAACATTTACTCGTGTTTTACTGAGAGTGTTCTACTACTCCGCTAACAGGGAATGTTGATAATGACAAGGCTAAAGTGCCTTTGAATTGAGGTTGACTCCTGTTGACTCCAGCAACACATCCATATAGTTTTCCTAGCAAAAGTACAGAAATACTGCAAACCACTTATAAATACTAGTTATACCCAGTGGACTGGCAAATTCTATAAACAGGACTCTGGAACAACTATGGGATAACCATTGTCATTGCTTTTTGAGGAAAACTTGCAGAAGGCATGTGTGTGTATATGTGTGTATGTGTATATATTTAATTGTTTTGCAGTATAGAAAGGAAGAGATTATGAAATTTCTTTATGACTTAAACAAATGAGATGCAATTCTTATGTTTGAACATCGTTGCAGAACATTGTTTAAGCTCTATGCATTTCTGTTTTGCTCATTCACTCTTATCAGCAAGAAGAGCAAAAAAGCCATGTTCAATAGCAGGATAATTTGCAATAAAGAGGGGCAAGGCAATAACAGTAGGAAATCATTGCTACTGTAATGTGATAGGAAATGTGGAAAATATAAAAAGAGACGTATTCTTCTTAAAGCCTTTTAGTCTTTAGTCTTTCCATACATGGAAAATGATTTCCATGTATGCACTAAATGATTTCCATGTATGCACTATATCGGCACATAACCTAATCAACCGAATAAGAAATATGAAATATGAAAACACAATATTCACAAAATATGAAACAGTTTGTTCATCATCAACGTTCTAATGTCCATTATGAAAACTAAGGAATTAGTTGCAGGGAAACTCACATCCATTTCAGCAGAATAACGAAGGAAAAGATACTATAGAAGGAAAAGAAGACAAGACACAAAATTGGTTTCCCGTATTGGCATCAGTATTCTTCAAGCTGACTTACCTAACATCTGTACAGGTTATACATGAGATGTACCGAGTATTCGTTGTAATGAGGTTCAGCGGCACAGATGTCTCACTGTCAGAGGTTGGGTGTGCTCCACATTTAAAGTAGAATTCCTACAATATTGAAGAAGAGATAAAAGGAGGATTACATATCTGCACTTCATGTCCTCTCTTTATCTAAGCCTAAGTGAAGTTTGAGGCAGTAGATAAATCACTAATGTCAGTAGAAAAGAAGGATACTCATTAAGAGTAGTTAGAAAGAATGCCACACGGTATTTTTGTACAAGATGTATATGTAGCTCTTCGGATATCAACTGAGAGAAAAAGTGCATTTGTACTTCTATTCATTCTATGCAATTATCTCTTCTTCATTAAAGGAGAAAAATGAATAGACTGAGACAGGAACAGGTTCTTGAAACTTCCATATTGCATACAGTAAATGTTTGATTGGAGTGGAGTATTTGCTACCATCCAAGTGTCCCTCAAAATAAGATGTGGTAGAGAGAACAAAGACAGAAGCACACATGGCTTTATCCAAATTTATTGTACATTAATTTCAGTCTGCTCTCTACAAACATGTTGATATTGCCAAAGGCCAAGAATTGCCAAATTCCCAGCCTGGTAATTCTCAATCTTCAGCCTTAACATAATCAGAGGAGACCGGGCTGAAGAATCTAGATCTAGATCTTCTAGTTCAAGGTCTCTGATGTCATTAAGAAGCTGGCAACCATACACACACACACACATACACAGTATGTATTATGTATGTATATGTATATATAAACACACACACAGAGAGAGAGTATGTATGTGTGCATATATATAATAGCAATAGTAATAGTACTTAGACTGTTATGCTTTACAGCCCTCTTTAAACAGTTTACAGAGTCAGCATATTGCCCCCAATAATTTGAGTCCTCATTTTACCCACCTCAGAAGGGTGGAAGGCTGAGTCAACCTTGAGTCTGGTGAGATTTGAACTGCCAAACTGCAGTCAGCAGAAGTAACCTGCAGTACTGCACTCTAACCACTGTGCCACTGTGGCTCATAATGCATTGCTCATAAAGCATAATGTGTAATCCTTAAAACAAACATCCTTATATTGCTGCTAGTTAAAGGTGTGTTGAAGCACCTAAAAAAAAACCCCACTAGCAGCAAGAACCTATATGCAAACATAATTTGAAATACTGCATGGAGGAAATAGGAAGACATTTGTATAGCAGTTTTTAGTGACTATTGCCCAGTGAGTGGAAAGAAAAAAAAAACATTTTTTCCCAAGACAATGCTTTGAAATTCCCAAAGAATCAATGCATCAGAAGAAAACTCAGTTAAAAAGTATGATGCTATAGAGAGCTAAATGCAAAGTATAAAATAATTTATAGTTTTGGAAAGCAAGAGCTTTGACTACCACTGGGTCTGAAAAATTGTGAACCGTGGACATAAATAGTCCAGCAACAGCGGATAAATACAAAACACATTGCACGGTGTGTTGCATTTAATAAGGAATATAATTTTCTTGATGAAAGGATTCAATTTTACTTTCTTGAGTATACATTTTATAGTGTCTGTTTTGCTGGCTTATTCAAATAATGTATAATTAGTGAAGTACAGATGCAGCTGCAAGGCAAAATTAAATCCTATTAGTTTAAGCCAGGTATTTTCAAAATCTATCAAACCTTTAAAGAGCAAGGACAATTTTCAATACAACATGGGCTGGTTGTTCTTTCTGGACTCAAATGCCAAGTGCATTAATGGTCATTGCAAACAGTGGATGGACCCACACATTTTATTTATTTTTATTTGATTTATTTCGTCAAGCATGTATTTGGTAACATATATAAATATAAAACATGATTATGAATACATGAACTGGATAGGAATAAAAGGGAACATTAAGACATGGAGGGTAGGCACGTTGGTGCACTTATGCACGCCCCTTACAGACCTCTTAGGAATGGGGTGAGGTCGACAGTTGACAGTCTTAGGTTAAAGTTTTGGGGTTCGGGGAAGAAACTACAGAGTCAGGTAGTGCATTCCAGGCATTGACCACTCTGTTGCTGAAGTCTTATTTTCTGCAATCGAGTTTGGAGCGGTTTACCTTAAATTTGTATCTGTTGTGTGCTCGTGTGTTGTTGTGGTTGAAGTTGAAATAGTCATTGACAGGTAGGACATTATAGCAGATAATTTTATGTACTAAGCTTAAATCAGACTGAAGGCGGCGTAGTTCTAAGCTGTCTAAGCCCAAAATTTCAAGTCTGGTGGCATAAGGTATTCTGTTGTGAAGAGAGGAGTGGAGGACTCTTCTTGTGAAATATTTCTGGACTCACTCAATTGTATTAATGTCCGATATGCAGTGTGGGTTCCAGACAGATGAGCTGTATTCAAGAATTGGTCTAGCAAATGTTTTGCATGCTCTGGTTAGCAGTGTAGTATTTCTAGAGAAGAAGCTACATAATATTAGGTTAACAACTCTTAATTCATTCATGATTCATGATGATAAATTCATGATGATGAATGATGGACATTCAGTTTATGTCCATCCACAGCCTTCAGCAAGGTAATTCTCAGAAAGTACAATGGGGCCATATTTGGTATGGTGAGAGAAACTGGCAAATAAAAAAAAAAATAGTTCGAAAATGAATCAGATCTATCTAGAGGCTGTGGAGAAAAATATCCTCCCCTTAATCCCCTCTAGGAGAGATAGCTAGGTTCAATTACTCCATCCTAAAACCTTCCCTTTCTGATCAGAGTAACAGGTCCCTGTAATTCCTAACATATAGGATAAATAAACAGACACAACATAGGAGAGCAGAACTAATCACATATAGATACAATCAATTTATTTATTACTCAGAAAAAAAATAAAGATGTCTCCATATAGCCACTGCTGGTAAAGGTTGGACAGAATTTCAATAAACCAAACCTTGTTAAAATATTTAATACTATCTCTGTATTTACATCTGCCCTCAAATAAAATTGCTGCATTAAATATATATTTAATGCTTTGATTAGTGTAACTTTGTTCTGTTATTTTCAATATTTCAATGTCATCACAATTACAGATATTAAGGTAGTTCATAAATCAATCATAAAAACAACCAAAACCATAAACATAACAACTCTCATAAAACTTCAGCAAAACAGTACTGTTCAGGTAAGAAGTAGAGTAGATCCTAGTCTCCAAAATTATGTCAAAAAAGCCATATTTTAACCATTCACCAAAGAAGAGAACTACCCAGATTTTGGAGGAAGCATATTTAAAAGGTTGAAGCACCAGTGTTTAGAGGTTCTTGCTCCCTTAATTTCCTATACTGAGAGAACTTGGAACATCTGCTCTCAAATGAAATAAATGAGCTGGTCAGAGTCAATTTATAAGTTATCATATTCATTCCTTGTCTATCTCTAATAGCCACAGTTAAGTATTTCAGTTTGGAATATTTAACATGAAACTACTAAAGTCTACAGTCATACACAACAATTATCTCCCCCATGTATGTGGTATTTTAATCCACACTTTTTATCTTCTACATTTCCTAAATATTTCCTAGAACAAATGTGTAGAGCATGAGCATATCTCCTGCATTACCTGCAGAAGTTTCTGGAAAATGTAATTCAGATAGGATTCCTTGGCCCACAGATATTTTGTGCATACTGATTCGGACATCATGACATTATGTGATTTACTTATTGGGGTTGCAATGTTTGGATTAGTTATGAGTCCTCCCATAACATTTCAACTTAACTTTTATGTACACATAAAATATGTACACATATCACTGTGGTTGTAACAGTAAATATATATTCATTTACAAGGTTTAGAGGGCCACTCCATGTGTCACATACAATTCCCTGATTTGTAATGGGGATTAAAATTATATGTGTGAAATTAAGCAGGACTGGGAAGGATTGCAATATCCTTATTCTGGTCTTGTCCAAGATTATTAATCAATGCCATCTTCATTCTGAAACTTAGTCTACAACTGGCCTAAAGCAAGTCTATATAAATGTAATTCTCTCAGTTGTAGCCCAACCACTTTCTCCATAATTCTGTCCAAGAAGAGGAGGTTGGAGACAAGATGATAATTATCTAGTATTGAGTGATAGCTTCTTGAGCAAAGGCTTACCACCATTTCTTTCAAAGAAATAACAATGCTTCCTCTGTCAATAATGGATTAATCACCATCCTGGCTCAGCTCCCCATCCTGTTTCTGGAAGTTTTCATTAATCAGGAATCCAGACTCACAAGCGACTGAGTTGATATTACAAAGGATGGTCTCTATGGAGACCAAAGGGCTTACAGGATCAAACTCATCCCCAATAAGGCCTCAGTCATCTCCTCTGGACCTGCCCATCTGAAATCAAGCTCCAAGTAAATCCAAGTGATTTTGTCCTTCAGATGCTTAGATAATGCCTTACAGCTGCTCCTTAGATATCCTTTATTGCTTGTGCTTACCCAGTAGGAAATAGATAACTCTGAAAAGAGTCACTCTGAGAGTGAGATTCACAGTATCTAAATTTGATAAATAAAAATAAATAAAAAGGGGCTGCTGGGAGACAAAAGAGCAGGGAAGTATTGATGTTTCACTACTGTTATTCCCCCTGGATAAGTCTGGATTATAGTGAAATATGCTTTAATGGGAATGGGAGCCAGGTATTGTGTCTGCGAGCAAATAGACAAAAAGGAAAGTCCTATGCTTCTGGGACCTAGGCAAGAAGCAAAGTGAATTAGAAGAAATTTTCTGTCTAAAAAAGGTGGAAAGAATAGCAACCACATGCTTTAACACTGAACTGAGATGATTTGAGTTCCCGCTATGCAGTTCTACAGGTAGAAAAATGCCTGGAGGCAGTAACATTAAAAACAAAACCTCTCACCTTTGGCTACTGCTTTTTTTCACCTCTTTTCATTTTTTAAAGAACCTTTCAGTTGGTGCAGTTGTTGAGCGCTTCTAAAAACCTTAAATTCCAGCAGCAAAAATGTTCTCCAACTTTCCAAGAAGATGGGAGCACTGACAGCTGCCTGATCTTAGGAGCTTCTACCTTACCTCCTCTTTCTGACTTTCTGATATAGGCAATCTTCTAATCCTTAAAGTCTTCATTCTAAACAATACGTATTGTTAGGCACCTACTGTATAGCAGCATGACCTCTGGTCCATGTACCTACTATGGTTTACAATGTCCATCAGCAGTTTTCCAAGGATTCAGATAATCTCCATCTGCTTCGAGATGTTAGAATTTGAACCTGGGATCTTTTACATGCAGTGTATATATACTACATACTATACTGGGCTGTAGATAAGAGGTGGGTTTCAGCAGGTTCTGACCAGTTCTGGAGAACCAGTAGTGGAAATTTTGAGTAGTTCAGAGAACCGGTAGTAAAAAATCTGACGGGCCCCACCCCCATCTATTCTCTGCCTCCCAAGTCCCAGCTGATCAGGAGGAAATGGGGATTTGCAGTAACCTTCCCCTGGAGTGGGGTGGGAATGGAGATTTTATAGTATCCTTCCCCTGGAGTGAGGTGGGAATGGAGATTTTACAGTATTCTTCCTCTGAAGTGGGGTGGGAATGGAGATTTTACAATATCCTTCCCCTGCCACGCCCACCAAGCCATACCCACAGAACTGGTAGTAAAAAAAAATTGAAACCCGCCACTGCTATAGATCTATCTCCCTGCTCAAACAAACATACCTTAAAACAGCCAAATGAGTCAGATTATCTGAGGGAGAATGCATGACACAGACACAAAAGCCATCAAGGGAATTGATTCAAAGAGAAAAGCTGCCCACTAAATAAATGGATGCTTTGGTCAGATGGTTTGGTTACTTAGTTTCATAGCAATTAACCAGAGTTTCAGCAAGGATAAAGGTTTAATGTTCAAGAGCATTTGCACATGAACTTACACAGCATCTGGCTGTGATTGCCTACTGATGCTAACTTTGTAGAGGCAGAATCTCAGTTTTAGATTTTAATCATGAGGAAAATGCTGCTGCATTAATGATATAAGCAAGAATTACAAATCAAGTCATTTTAGCCCATAGTCCATCTTGCTTACTCTTGCTCCCGCATAAAAGCATCGTTAATGGGTTTTTATAAAGGCTTTATTTTATGACTGTATTCCAAAATAAATTGTTCCCTCTCCTCCTTCCATGTGTATTTCAGTTAATCTTGCATCTGTAAATGATTATCTCATTTCTCTTGGATATATAATCCAGAGATACTGATTCAGTAAATGTATGAAAGATTTTTTGGGGCGGAAAGGGTATTTAAATGTTATTGAGAACAGCTGTTCAAAATTAGTCACCTTCCAAGTCATATTGTCATGTTTCTACAGTTTGAAAATAAGATTCCCAATCTGTAAATACTGAGGATTAGAAGAATTTGAATCAAGATCAATGCTTTGCATTATTTGACTAAGCTTCTGCAAAATTGTCAACCTGCTAATTATATTTTAAAAATTGGACAATTTCAAATGAATTGGTTTGTTTGTTCCCTTTTGGGAATTGGGGGTGAAGGAGGGACCAGATCTGAAATGAGTCAAATATCTGTTAGAAATATGTTAGAAATGTTAGTGATAGCAATTGTTTTAAATAAATAAAGCCCACCTGTAATAGAAGAACACAATTACAGAAATGTGCTTAGCTTTTAATAAAATATATAAACATGAAGATTCAATTCAGTGAGCAATGTTACTCTAAATGACTGACAATTACCCATAGGATTGACATTTCCTAGTAATTAATCTCATGGCAGGCTTTCTTGCAGAATTAGAATGCCAGCAGCAAAACTGAAGAACTTAACTGTAGTACATTCCAGCAGATGTGGCTTCTGCAACGACTCAATGGGCTTAAGTAAAGCAAGACTCTTTTTTTTTTTCATGTGGCACAAGATAATATTTGGAGACCTCAGGTTGATACAGAGCTGTATCTTTATGTGGTGGATTGTCAATGCTGTAAGCCACCTAAAAGTCATGGTGTGCAAGTTGGGGTCCGTATATATTTGTTAAACAAACAAATAAACATTTTGCAACTGAAATGAAAAAAACTTCCATATATCCAGGCTAGATTCAAAAGATGGTATGTCAACACTTTTTAATTTTTAAATTAAATTGAATCTGGTTGGTTTTATTTCCTAGCCAGCTCCCAAGCTGTGTCCCACCAGGTTGCCAACATGGCCATTAGAGGCAAGAGGAAATTAACATATCGCCTCTGACCTAATTGTAGATCCAGACAGCAAAGGGTAGGGTATGTTTTGGACTGTGTAGCAGCATTTCTGGGGTTAGTTCCCCTCTTCACTGATAGAATCTGGCAAATTTAGATGGAGAAAGACAGCTGCACAGGAAATGGTGCCAACAAGACAAGTTATGCTTTAACTTCAGAGAAATCACAGCTTTTTATATATCTACCTTATACTGAGTCAGGATAATGCCCTATCACAGACAAATCTCTCAGGAAGAGTTTTTTTTTTTTTTAAAAAAGAGTACCTATCCTCTGAGAGTATTTAAGTTCTTATGCCACAGATAAATGTGCAAAGTAGATGTTGTCCTATTGAGCCATACATTTTTAAAACCAAGAACACAAAATGGCCTCTTATTGATTAGCATTCAACCAAACTTGTCATACCTTGTCCTAGGAAGGAAAAGGGAAGGTGGCAGAAAGGCATAACTTTTCTGCTAGTATCTAACATCTTTTTCAGAAAAATACCTTTATATGTGCTTTAATAAATGTGGTTTATCTGCCTCTTTCCCCGGGAAAGGTCAGAGTTGATAAAGGAACTGAAACCAAGCGCACTGCAGTTGGACAACCTTGATGGGGAATTAGCAAAGGAGATTGAATCTAAAGACTTTTTTGATCATGAATAGCAAATCTTTCTTCTTCTTTGCCAGAGGCATTTTGGAAAGGGCAGTGGGTTCAGTCAGTCAGTCAGTGCGCAGGCAGAAAGTCCATATTGGAGAACAGCACTTACGTTTCTTTGATGCTTTCATATCTTTTTGCCTGTGGTCACATGGATATTTTTTTGTTTTTGTACTTTGGAAGCTTTTATACTTTTATACTGAGCAACCGGGGTGCATTGTGAAAAGATTTTGAGTAGGATAAGATGTGGTATAAGATTTTAAGTAAGCTAAGGTGTAGCATGTAATATTTTAACCCATGAGGCAATTTTTGTTTCCATTCTGTTTTAGAAAAAATGCCAGGTTCAAATAGTCATCCAAACATTGCCCTTCAGGTGTCTTTTTTTTTTTTTTTTGCAAAGGTTACTTGAGTTTTAAAAATTAAATAGAAAATGATTAATGCAAAATATAACATTCAGGTAAGTTTTTCACTAATTATGTTTGATCAAATAAAATAACTAAATTTAATTAGTAAGGAGCTGTATAAGCCAAGACTTTCAATCAAAATGTATAAATGAATGGAATGCACTTACACGAACACAAAACTTCCATATGAAATCATGGAAAGCTTATACATACAGACACACACACACACACACACACACACACACACACACACACACACACATAGAACCAATATTTCTCTCTCTCTCTCTCTGTGTATATATATATAAGTCCGAAATAGATCTATCTTAGTCTCCTTAGTCTCCCAATGGGCAGCAGGGAGCTTGCTGGCTGCTGGAAAAAAAAAGCCTAGAAGCTAGTGGATTGGGATTTCACTGAACTAAGGTTGCATAAAAATCTTGGTTTACGTAGGAAGAACCAGGCTAAAGAGAAATATATATATATATATATATATCTTTTTCTTTTTCGTAGGCTTTTATGTGCATATTCTTTCTAGCCAGGTTTTACCTACGTAAACTAAGTTGGTAAACTAGTTTACCTACGTAAACTAAACTCAACTTAGTTTACGTAGGTAAAACCTGGCTAGAAAGAATATGCATATATATATATATATATATATATATATATATATATATATATATAGGTCTTTGGTTATTCGGGTTTTCTCCCACGTAAAATTGGAAGTGTCTTGCCAAGACACTTCCAATTTTACGTGGGAGAAAACCCGAATAACCAAAGACCTACATAGAAACGCCCGCAAAAACCTCAGAAAACATATATATATATATATAACACCAATATTTCTGTACACACAACACATACATAGAGTGTGTGTGTGTGTGTGTGAGTGTGTGTGTGTACAGAAATATTGGTTATATTATCAGTCAACCATTACCTTGCTCCAAGGCTGACGAATGCAAAGCTAAATATCCATGAAACCGTGGGAAAAAAACTAAATATGCATTATTAAAATTAGCCACAGTTTTTTCTTTATTTCATGTTAACTGAGGAGAAACAATGTTTCAAAGGGGATTCATGCTAACCTGCAATAAATATTTTTCTCTACCTCTGTAGTATAAATCGCTGGGTAGATTTTTCTGTGTTTGAGCCAGGAAATCAGACACTTAAGTTAATGGAGTTTGTAATTTATGCAAATATTACATTTATCAGCTTTTGATATTTGTCATATAGCACCTGAATTCTACTTGCTATCCTTGTGAATGTGGGAATTTAAAAAGTGGATGATATGTTTATATAAAGGGACAGGATTGTCCTGCTGATATTGGTTGTTAATTGCTGTTTTCATAATGTGTTGGATATTTGTAGATATAAATTGAATGAATAGTATCTATGACTCTCTGGTCAGATTTTTGAACATATCCCTGCTGTTCATCCTGATGAATTAGTTGAAGTGGAGGTGAAGAGTTATGTAACATGCTTACAGATATCTGGGACACAAGATCTACTGATGACCTGAGTATTTGCTTCAGCTTATAGCTGGGTCAGAAAGTGTAAACTTTTTGCAAATATCTTCAACATTTGGTAAATATTTTTGATATGGGGATCCCAGAGAGGGTGTTGGTAGTCTTTAAGAAACACTGCTCTATGGTTACATTTTGCGAAACATTTCTCTTAAAATGCAACCATTCTATGCCACATAAAATGCAACCATTCTAATTTATTCCATTTTTTTATGGAGTTTTGAATTGCATTACAGTATTTGGAAAAATACTAGAACTTAGTCTCTAATGTGATTTGCCTTCCTTTAGATTTGATATGTGTTTTCCATTATGAGTAGTTCTTTGATATTTGTGTCTTTGTGGCCTGTCTCTGTCACAGCTTGGCTGAAGAAGCTCCTTGGATGAGAAGCGAAACATCTTCAAAGAAAACCCAGAAAGTCCAGCTGCCTCTTGAAAAAGCACATTTGGGACAACCATGACCTGGATGACTGAGAATCTTCATAGACATACAGTATTAAATATGTCTAGTTTGATGAAATGAAGGACTAGGGGTGACATGATAGTAAGTGTTCCAATATCAAAGGGGCTGACACAAAGAAGAGGGGGTCAACCTATTCCCCAAACACTGAAGGCAGAACAAGTAGCAACGGATGGAAACTAATCAAGGAGAGAACCAACTTATAACCAAGGAGAAATGATCAGTGGAACGACTTGCCTCCAGAAGTTGTGGGTGCTCAACACTGGAAGTTTTTAAGAAGAGACTGGACATCAATTTGTCTGAAATGATATAGTCTCCTGCTTGAACAGGTGGTTGGACTAGAAGACCTCCAAGGACCCCTCCAGCTGTTATATTTGTTTTATATCCTTATTTTCACATTACTGGTACTGTTCACTACCAGTAATTAGCATAATAAACTACCATGAATAGCTTAGTTGTTCAGGCTTAGTGTAAGACAGAAGTAACTGATTTGAGTAAAGCCTCACCATTCAGAATATAAGGGCATCAAAAGTGATGCTTCCTCTGTAACAAAGCCTTTTGTACTTTGACATTAGAAAAATAAATGGAATAGAAATGTTTGCATAAAGTATTGATGGTTACCTGAAAAATTAATATGTTTACAAAAAGTAAAAAAAATAAAAATGTCTATTTCAAATTTGATTAGAATTGTACAAAACTTGATACGTTTTTATGAAAGGTGCATTTATTTATTTATTGCAATAACTTGTCTTTTTTCTTTTTGCTGGAGTGGAATTGAATTTTATTTCTGCCAAAGTTTTGCTTCATCAGAAAGCACCATAATGCATTTTTCTTTTTAATTTTCTTAAATATGGTCAGAAATAACATTAATTTATTAAGAGGCAATACATGCAAACCCAGACACAAATATCCACAAAAACTTCAATCCAGAAGTTAAACTGCAATGCTAACCATTTCTTCCCATGCAGCTTAAGATATTATAGTTATTCAATGGAAGGCTGTGTGTTATGCATACTTGATCTACAGTAAAAGCTAAGGTAGGAGGCAAACAAATTACTTTCCAGAAATTTTGGACTATAATTTATTGAATTCCTTCTCATGAACCATAGTGATTGGAGCTGATAATAGTCAAATGTCAAAACGTTGATAGATAATGAATTAATCGGGATAGAGCTTTTGATTTATGTTCTGCTTTCGGTCAAAGGACAACTGAAGAATGTTGAAACAGGCCTTGGAGTGGAAACAGGCCTGGCATTTCTTATTTTTTGCTTTATAATACAGCTTTACAATTAGAAGGATGGCAGTTTATTTGAACAAATTTTACATGCCTTAGGAAAGTCAATTAGGAAACCCCACTCCTAAGAGGTCTGTAAGGGGCGTGCATAAGCGCACCAATGTGCCTACCGTCCCTGTCCTATTGTCCCTTTTTATTCGTATCCATTTCATGTATTCATAATCATGTTTTATACTTTTATCTGTTATCTCATATATGCTTGACAAATAAAATAAATAAAAAAATAAAAATAAAAATAAGTACAGAGATAATCTTGAATGCAGGAGCAGTTGAATAAACATCAGCTCAACCCTGAGAAAGATGAGGGGGCGAGAAAGAAATTCAAGATAACTCTCCCTTGATTCTCTTTGGTATGAGAGGAAGTAGAAGGAAACGTTGATAGTCTTTTAAGATTCTATAATACAATTCCAGTAGTCTCTGCAGTGTATTTTGTGACCTGCCTTACCTTAATAAGTTCACACACAAGCCCCTCTTTAATGCTATCCTTGTTCTGACTGACTTTAGCTTGCACAAAGCTGTTTTTCTCCCACTCCATGCTGCTAGCAAAATGGAGACATTCTAATTCAATTTCAAAAGTAGAATCAGGTGGAACTCTAAAGTAGAGGGAATAGTTTATATCTGTGATGCCGAACCTATGGCACACGTGCCACAGGTGGCACGTAGCGCCCTCTCTGTGGGCACACGAGCCGTTGCCCCAGTTCAATTCCAGTGCGCATGCCAGCTGGTTGTTGGATCTCTGCCGTGCATGTGGTGGCCGCACCTGCATGTGTAGGGGGGAGGGGCAGATGCAGGGGGTCGCAGATTAATGCGCAGGGAGGTAGGGCGCATGCTGGGGGCATGTGCATGCATGGGGGGCTGGGCGTGTGTGGGGCTGCGCATGCATGGGGTGCATGTGTGGGTGCACATGCATGTGGGGGGGCAGGGTGGATGCACCGGGGTTGCGGACACATTGCATTTTGGGGGTTCAGGCATGTGCGCGCGCATACGCACTTTGGGCACTCAGTCCGGAAAAGGTTAGCCATCACTGGTTTGTATGTTGTTGAAAACATCTCTAAGAAAAGTACTATGAAACCATTCTTAAAATATATTATACTGCTCTGTTTAAAAATGGCTCTGACAATTTACATTAGTGAGTGCATTATTGGTATAATTCAACTTCATATAAAGAACTTTACTTTGTAAATAAAGTCAGCTGCTTAGGTTTTCAAGAGGATTTACTTGCTGTAGATAAGCTCATTGTTACATAGTGACTCATGCTGTCAACTTATTTTATAATTACATGGGAAATTTTCTCCATCATACTTTTTTTTTACAATCCTTTTGTAAAAACAAAATCTCTTGTTTTCAAGCTTTTGACTTTACTGATGGAGGTAACAATATTTGAATAGCAGACCTAATTTTAAAAAAAGATCATTTAGAAACCTGAAAGGCGAGAATCATTCACTTCTTAAAAGTACCCTTTAATATGAAAATTCAGTAAAGAGAGGTCATTGGCAAACAAACATTTCCTGAGCATTCATCTAGTATGCAGCAGGAATACATTTCCGGTAGAATTCAGATACAGAATAAAAATAAAAACTCCAACACTATATTTCTAAGTCACCAATTAAGAAAAGAAACAGAATAACAGAGTTGGAAGAGACCTGCTTAGAGGCCTTCTAGTCCTGCTCAAGCAGGAGGCCCTATACCATTTCAACAAATTGTTGTCCAATCTCATCTTAAAAACCTCCAGTGTTAGAGCACCCACAACTTCTGGAGACAAAGTGTTCCATGTATCAATTGTTCTGTCAGGAACAGCTACAACCAGTAAGCTCTCAAACTTCCTATGTAAGCTGATGACAAGAGAGATTTAGCATCCTTGCCTTCTTTGGCAATGAGCTAATTTTTTCACCTGGGTAGGGAAAAGAGAGTACATTGTGTCATAATTCGCAGAAATACCTCCTTTATCAGTTTGACATACTGTATTTTGATGTCTGATGCAGAACAGGGAGCTTAACCCCACACCTCAAAAACGATATAGAAAATATGTAGCTTGCAGCTGCCCTGTGTTTCTATGCTGAAATGAAGGGGAAAAAACCAGTCTCCTCCAGATCCAGTATATCAATGGCCATGCTGTTTGGAATAGATGGGCGAGCCCACCTGCCACATTTCTAATTAATTAGTAAACATTTCAGTTTCAAAGACAGTCAATGATATACAAGAACAAGGGCCAAATCAGCAATAGAATAAATAGACAAAAAGCAAAACGAACAAAAACCCACCCAAGCATGATTTTTAAAAATAATTATAACAGCATTCACTCCTTGATAATCGTGAACAGACATCAAATATCAGGATAAAAATAGTTAGGACAGCCAGGGTTTGTATAAGCTTCTAGAACAGCGATGGCTAACCTTTTCCGGATCGAGTGCCCAAAGCACGTGCACCAGTGGTGAAATTTAAAATTTGTTACTACCAGTTCTGTGGGCGTGGCTTGGTGGGGGGGGTAATGTGACTGGGTAGGCGTGGCCAATTTTTTTTTAACTTTTAAAACCATTTTTTCTACAACCTCTTCGGCGAAGAGGTTTTTAAAAAATGCTTTCAAAAAGCTCTGACGATCCCAGCTGAGTTGCCTGATTGTCAGATGGTTTTTTAAAAACCCTCTGACGATCAGGCAACTCAGCTGGGATCGTCAGAGCTTGGATCATCAGAGGCATTTAAAAGAAAAGAAAATTTCTTTTAAATGGCTCTGAGGATCCAAGCTGAGTTGCCTTCATCAGCAGAGGGTTTTTAATCCTCTGCCGATCAAGGCAACTCAGCTTGGATTGTCAGAGCCATTTAAAAGAAAAAAAGCCTCTGATGATCGCGCGACTCAGCTGGGCATGGAGGGGGGGCAGGGATTTTTGCTACCGGTTCTCCGAACCACCTGCCTCCATGCTACCGGATCGGGCGATCCGGTCCGAACCGGGAGCATTTCACCCCTGACGTGCACTCCCAAACCCCCAAAATGCAATGCACGTGCGGTCCCCACGTATGTGCCCCACCCCCGCGCATACATGCACGGGCCCCTGCATGTACCCTGCCCTTACGCATGCGCATATGGTCCCCCATACATGCCCCACCCCCCGTGCATGCATGGCAGAGACCCAAAGACCAATTGACAGTGGGGGGCCCGTGCGCATGTGCAGCAGAGCTGAACTGGGGTAATGGCTCGTGCGCCATCAGAGAGGATTCTGTGTGCCACCTCTGGCATGTGTGCTCTAGGTCGCCATCATGGTTCTAGAAGATCATAAGAATAGAGGCAGATTCATGAAATATGCATTGTAGTAGACAAGTCATGAGGTGACCAGGATATGAGTGACTATCTGAAGGGCCCCCTGCTCTAGGAAAGGGTGCAATTGGTACACCAGATGGAACTTTGCAAATATTTTAAAGGCCACAGTTGCCACTTGCTCTTTGAATAGGAACTGTGAATCCAACATGACTCGTACTCCTGACTGGGGAAGTGGAACCCCAATCCAGAAGTAAAGATGGAAAGGCAGTTTCAATAATCACAGCCATTCAAACTTGGTCAGATTGAGTCAGAGCTGATTCCTCCCTCACCCATAGAACCTCCAAGGATTAGGACAAGAGTTTGGTAGGCTTGGTTGATTGTCGGGGATGGGGGGTAGGCTCAAATCTCTTAATTCAGTACCTGGGGGTTATGCAATCATGGATGAAAAGGAAAATTGAGGTGAAATTTGCAGTCTCTTCTCCATCAGTGCTACTTATAGGCAAAGCACAATTTCTTTCATTCATCCATTTTTCAAACTAGAAACTTTCATATTTTTGTGTATCCAATTTGTTCCTGATATCTGAAGTATGTTAAATATTCAATTTGACTAAACAGGTTGTTAGCTACCTCTATGAGCAAGGATGATTAAATGGTATGAAATGTTTTGCCTTTCATAACACGCAACACTTTAGGCATTACATTCAACTTTGATCAAGACTACTGTCAATCACAAGTTAGAACCACACACTATTTCAGTTTTTGTAAGAATATTTATATTTGAAGATAAATTCTTTCTGCAACAAATATGAGTATAGTTTTTCTTGTGCCAATGCTTTATGCCACCAAAAACTCCCAGAGTATTCATTCACACGGTGTATTTTAAATGCTAGAAGATTAATTGCAGATTGACAGAATATGCCCCCAAAACTCTAAAATCATAAATTACAGATCATTGGTATAACAGACTGGATAACAAACCTTGAAGTGTTGGGGGGTTTTTTTTGGTCCCAGTATAAAATTTTAAGCCATCACAAATCACCTAAAGAAATTGGGAAACACTCCAATGCACTTCCAGGCATCTTTTCAAGCTCCACAGCCAAAAATATCAGTGGCCTCAAAAACACTGTAACAGTAAGGATAAGTTATTTTTCCTTATTTATCCGAGTCTTAGACTCTTGCTGACCAGCTTTTCTACAGATTTTTCTTGAAACATTGATACAGAACAGATGTCCTAGTTTTGACATTCTGTACATATCAAACCAATTCTTAGCCATACTTCTTCTATGCATGCATTTCAGCGGCCAAGAAAATAAGAAGACAGTTACTGTTTTCTAGCTATTTTCCTCTCCTCACTAACCAGTGAACCATGTCCCCCTAACACTCCAAGGTCTTGTGATTACAGAACAAGCAATCACTTTGAGCTCAGAGATTTCAAATTAACACATGGAGCAAGGAATGTTGCTGGCCTCTTACTTGTACTGTAAGGCAAGAGCCTGGCCTACCTGATCCTCATCCCACCTTGATATCAAATGTACAGTCAAATTCATTAAGTGTATAGTATTTTTTTTTAAATTTGATTTATATGCCGCCCTTCTCCGGAGACTCAGGGCGGCTTACAATGCGCTAAGCAATAGCCTTCATTCTTTTGTATATTTATACAAAGTCAGCTTATTGCCCCCACAAACTGGGTCCTCAATTTACCTACCTTAGAAAGGATGGAAGGCTGAGTCAACCTTGAGCCTTGGCGAGATTTGAACCTGCAATAATTGCAGGCAGCTGTTCTTAATAACATGGTGCTTTAGACCACTGTACTACCAAGGCTCTTTAATGTGTAATATCATTTGAGATGCTGTCCAGTTGCAGCCTGGATCTTTAATTGGAATATTAACTCAGAACCTGCCATGGAGGAGAAGCAGGATATTTCCTTCTGCTGGTAGCACTAAGTCCTATGCATAAATGCCTCGTTGCAACAATGCTCATGCATGTCTTCATTCTCGAAAAGCAAAGAATTGCGTGGACAAAGCTCCAACAGATCATATCAGTTGTTCTCGTACTGTAAGATGATTTACAAGGTCTGTAGGAGAGAGGGGAGGATGCTGCTTTATATGCTGCTTTTCTAACAACTGCTGCTGTGGTCCCCAACTTTTGATTTTTTGCTTCAGTTCTGGCTCTATTTCATTTGGGATGGAATAAAAACAACTAAGGGTAAATATTAAGTGCTATTAGACCACTATTAGAGAAAAACCTTCTCCATTAAATAAAAGGACTCCTTTTTAAAGTGCTTTGTAGGGACTTCTTCAGTCAGAAACACTTGGGAAATTCTGGAATTAATACAGTGATGAAATCCAATTTTTTTACTACCGGTTCTGTGGGCATGGCTTGGTGGGCATGGCAGGGGAAGGATACTGCAAAATCTCCATTCCTACCCCACTCCAGGGGAAGGATACTGCAAAATCTCCATTCCAACCCCTCTCCAGGGCAAGTATACTGCAAAATCCCCATTCCCTCCCCACTCCTGGGGGAAGGATATTGCAAAATCTCCATTCCCACCCTACTCTGGGGCCAGCCATAGGTGGTATTTGCCAGTTCTCTGAACTGCTCAAAATTTCTGCGACCGGTTCTCCAGAAGCTGTCAAAACCTGCTGGATTTCACCCCTGGATTAATACCTAAGTAATCTGATGTACCTAGTTAAACAATAACAAGATCAAGAACATGTTGGGATAATAATGTGATTCACATGTGTCTTGATAGCCAGAGTGTAACATTTCTTCAGTTATCTGAATCCCGTGTCTAATATTTTACTGCTGCAAGTGGATAAATCTTTTAGCTAGAGTTATCCTCTGGTGCATCCCAGTGAGTTGATGAGTCCCCTGCGGTTGAATTACTTCAGAATGATTCTCAGGAAGGGCACGGTTCTGTCTTTTTGCTCACCTTCTCAAAGACTTGATTCTGTTAGACTCCCAATGATCCTTTCATGCTGTTCACAACTTGGCTAAGGAAAAGAGACTGCTTAATTGCCTGGTGCTTAAAAATGAAATAGAGAACCTTCACTTGCTTCACAATCGCTCACTTCACAAACCCTAAGATACTGCTCTTTACATGACAATGCCTTTAATAATAATTTCCCATTACAAGCTTTAGAGTTTTAAAATTAGAGCAGGTATATTTTCCCCCAGTGAGAAATATTCTTGCCAACATGAAAGAGTAAGGAAAAAAAATACTTTCCTGAAGTTCTGGTAGAAATAAAACTGGCTGTAGAAAATTTACTTTGGAAGATACATGTATTTTAGCTATAAGATACATCACTGTACCCATAATTGCCAAAGGGGGAAAAGTAGTTTGATTCTACTTAAGTTCTTACAGTCTTATATCACAAATAATATCTCAGTCTCAAATCATGCCTACTTACAAATATATCCTATTAATTTAGAACACACATGCAAAGGACTGCATGCTTAATTAGAATTACGAATTGTTTTACATTAGGTATTGTATTTATGACTTCATACAGTCACATTCAGTAAAACAAGCAAGTTGAATTGTGCTGCCACTCAAAAGAAAATTGAGAAAAAAATGCTTTAGGAAAAAACATGATAGCATCTGTAATGGTTAAATCTATACAATTTAATGGGAAAGCCAAATCCTAAAGTCAAGCTCTAATCACGTTTTCTATTTTAAGATTGCAATCTAAATATTTACTAGTGTCCTCATTGACATTTTACATTACTGCACAAGCAGATTTCATAAAGTATACTACCATTATAGTTAAAATCCTAAGGGATAAAAGTATCACATGTTTAGGAGATTATAGCAATTGGGTTCTGGTTATCAGAACATTGTAAGGTTATTCCCAGGACAGAGAAATATCCAGATGAATTTGTACTTCTAATCATAGATTAGATTTGGGATTACATGCCGTAATCAAGGATTATCTTGAGCAGGTTTTCCTCCAAGAAAACCTGAAAAGCTATGAAGAAAGATGCTGGCAAATTAACTAGCCTTATCCACAATATTAGCTAGGATTCAGACTACATCCTGGAAGAGAGTAAAAGAGAAAAGTATTTAACCCTCAATCACAGACTGGATGCTGTTTTTATATCCTGTGTATTCTATCAACCATGATGATTTAAAATTGGTTTTCCAAAAATTTCCAATTGGAAATTGATTTTTTTTGTTTACTTTAATAATGAACGGTACTGTATATTCTGTAAAATAATAAATAAATGAAAAAAAAATAGTGCACACATAAGTAGGGATGGGCATTTTATTACAATATCTGAAAGTCTGTTGGGCATCTATTTTTTGGTGTCGGTCCCTTGAAGAAGTTTCTTATTTTTCTATTATCTTTTTTGTAAAAACATATGAGGGTGAGATAAACATAGTTAAAAGTAAATAAAACAGACAAGCATCTCTAAAATATATGGGAAAAGCTTTTGAAACCTTTATAAGGATTAATCTGGTGGGCAAATTTTATTAATTGTATTTTGGAAAATAGGTGACTGATCCTATCGTGAGATATGAGGACATTATACTCTGCAAAGTAATTTGGAACAAATATTAAAATGCAGCTACTTTTCAAGTTATCTTAACTATTACTTCTCCCAACTTGAGTGATAATATTCAGAGAAGGAATCAAGTTCACAATTCATAGAGGCTTGATGTTTAGTTCAGTTTTTCACAGGTTTCAAATCCCAAGATCTGTTTGGTGATCAGTTTGCTGAAATCAGCAGGTATAACTTTGATAAATATATGGTTGTGGACTTAAATTTCATAGTGGAAAAAAGCAGGGGTATATATGTAGTAAATACAATCGGAACTAACACAGTTTATTGCACAATGACTCTTGAAAATTAGTTGAAAATGTGCTTAATTCTATAACTGATTCTCTCAAGATCCATGAAAATCAACAAGAATGGCCTACATACAAATCCTGGAAAATGAAATTTTGCTTAGCCAATCTGCTCACCAATGAAGAGCGAGTGTGAGACTGTGTCTTTGCGTCTGTGTGTGTGAACTTTCCTTTAGCCTCCAGCCTCATCAGTAGCAAGTTGTCTTTTTGCCTTAAATTCAGACTCATTGTAAATATCAGTGGTACTCATACTTGTTCTTCCTCTGCAGTTATTTGGATACCTTTTGACCTGGCAGGCTTATTTTTCAAGATCATTTAGGCTCAGTTTTTTTTTTAAGGGGAATACTGAAACAGGTTGCCATCTCCATATGACCTTCTTTTATTATCTCTTGTCCTCACTACAAGGTAATGGTTCATGAATGCTCCTACTACGTTTCCCTTAATCCAGGGGTTCCCAACTAGGGGTGCTCACATCCCCTGGGGGTGTGAGATGATATTCCAAGGGGTGCAATAACTTGGGTTTAGAAGTTTCAAAATGATAGTGTATATGCATAGTTATATGCATATAGTTATTAAGGGGTGCAAGAATATATCAGAAGCGTTCTAAGGGTATGGAGTATAGAAAAGGTTGGCAACCCCTGCCTTAATCAGTAACCATTCTGGTAAAATAGATACATGCTTGAGTCCTTCTGATTCCTGGTACTTCTTGATGGCCACTATAGGTTAATGAGAGCCAGTCTGATGTAGTGGTTAAGGTTTCAGGCTAGAAAGCCGGAGATTGAATTCTAGTCTTAGGACCAAAGTTGGCTGCATAACCTTGGGCCAGTTATTTTCTTTCAGCCCTAGGAAAGTGGTAATGGCAAATCACTTCTGAAAAGCCTTGCCAAGAAAACTGCAGGGACTTGTCCAGGCATTGTTTGAAAATCGGAATTGATTGAATGGAAGGAAAAAAAAATTATTAATAGTCTCTTACCGCTGTTTCTCCACTGCAGTTTTGGTAATGACAAATACCACTGATGCTGTTTGGAATCAAAACATCTTCCCAGCAAGATGGATCCTTTGAAAAAAGAGAAATGGAGAATAAAATCAAAACTCAAGAGTAAAAAATAATAGTTGATTTTTCTTTTAGAACTTACTGAAAAGGCAAAAAGAAAATAAAAGGACAAAATAAAAGATGTTTTACCAAAGTAATAAAAAAGAAAAATAAGAAAATTTACAGTAGGGATAAATAGGCTGATTTATATCTAGCTGATCAGGAGAAAGAATATTCAATCATCAGTGCTTTCAAGGTTTTCTATTGTTCTACAATTAAGAAAAATATTTTTCATTGTAATGTTCTACAACATCTATCTATCTCTCTATTTCTAAATAGATCCATAGATAGATAGATAGATAGATAGACAGACAGACAGACAGACAGACAGACAGATAGATAGATATAGATAGATAGATAGATTATAGATATAGATATATGCACTCTTGTCCCAAATATGCTTTCTTGTATGCAATTTGGACCTCAGATATATTGTAAAACTAATGCTAGAGTATTTCATGAATTTATCTTCTCATCTATAATACAATGGATTTCCCACTTGTATTTCACATCTTATTGCCTGAAAAGAAATCTGTCATGAATTTCTTCAACAGCATTTACCTTAGATAGTTGCAAATACAATGAATGTAGAACATACTGCAAAGTGTATATTAAATGTATTACACACATAAACAAAACAACAGAAATGTAAAATGAAAACATGTTCCTGTCAAAATAGCTCCTACGGTTATACATCATATTCACTGGTGCAGCACATGTCATTATCATATACTTAGTCGGTGGTAAAAGATAACAACTGGCTTTTGATTCTTTTCCAAGAACAATCCAAGCCCTTAGATGCTAAATGCCTGATTCAGAATATATATACAGTTTTATTCCCATTGAAAAAAACCCTACTTTTTAATTAAGTTCATCACCATCATATTGTCCATATACCTTGTCTTTGCAAGTACCTTGCAGCTGTTTAAAAACTCCATCTATTACTCTACTCATTTATGCTTCTAATCTATCCACACTTACAATTATTGAATTTTGGAGTCATCTTGCTACCAGTGTGGAAATTAAACATTAAGAATTACTCTGTTTTTTTAAAAAATGAAATGCTGTGTTAAGACCTGTATTTATAAGTTTGTCACTTTAGATATAATAAACTCCATTATCTTGCACTGTCCCTTATGAACACAATAAACACAAAGATGCACACACATTTGAATACTATCAACATACAAAATCAAAACAAAGATTAAAGTACTTATTTGTATTACGGTTGAATATCAAAATAGAGTAACACATATATATACCTGCCTTTGTGTCCCGATCAGTGTACACTTGAGGACCTCATGGCAGTGCGACAGCATGCAATTAATGTTGCTAGTTTCTGGGCAAGATCTGTTTAACTTGTACATATTTTAATTTTGTATTTTATATTTTAAATTTTATGTCAGTGGTGAGCTGCTGCCGATTCAGACCAGTTCGGGTAAAGCGGTAGTTGTGACCTGATGGTGGGAGTGGACCTGGCTGCCCCCCACCCCAGTGCTATGCCGTTCTATTTAGCCGCTTTTTTTAAGCTGCGTGCAGGCGTGCAAGCCATGCGTGAGAGCAAAGTGTATGCCTGTACGCTCACATTTTTGGTGCTGGGTGAACCGATTGTTAATTCATGTGCTGCCCATCTCTGTTTTGTGTCATATGCCTTATTTTAATTGTGATGCTTCTGAATAAACATCAAAATACAGTAATATGAAAGATAAACATTTCAATTATTGTGAGCAAAGTTGATTGATCTGTAATCAACCAATCAACTAAACTTCTGAAAAATACCGCAAAGTAAACTATAAACACTAGTTTACCATAATCAAAAAAGGAAAAAAAAAATAACCCTGCAAGTTTATAAAACCACTACTGCTGTAATATCATTAGCTTTTTTGTTGGGATGTATTAGAGTTCAGAATGAAACTGTATTTTAAAAAAATGAGAACAAAAGCAGATTGGTACACCCAAACTGAACTGATATTGGTATCAGTTGTGAGCTGTTACAAGGAACTGAACTGGTACAAGCAAATTGAATTGAATGTAACCCCCAAAAATACCTATCTAAATACATTGAAATTGGTATTATTGACATTGTTGGCTGCATCTGTATTGAGTTTGAACAGGCATCAGATTTCTGTGAAATTTTGATCAATATAACTATTTTACATACTAGGTCCATCAATGCATATTTAATTGGCAGAGATTTATTATTATTACTCATAACTTTCTTCCACAATGTATTTGGTGTAAATGTGAACTTTCAATCAAATAATCAAAATTTAATTACAGTGCAAGTCCAAATACCAGCATATAACAGTATAAGAAGAACTTTTAAAATTGCAAGAAAACTCTAAAGCAACTAGCAACTAATAATTAATAGCAGAAGGGAGGGGAAAATAACAGTTTCTAACAGCTATGGCCATTGATAAGTATCAGTGGTGGTATTCAGCCAGTTCTATCCGGTTCGGGAAAACCGGGAGCGGTGGCTATGGGAGGTTCCGCCCACCTGCCCGGATGTCATCACGTCCCGTTTTTGATGCTCTGCGCATGCACAGAAGGCGCGGAGGTGGTAAAAATTATGCAAACTTCTTAGAGGTTTTTGAAGAGTGGTGACCCCGCTTCCTGGTCACAATGGCAATTAGTGTTATTAGTAATTGGAATATGTGGCAAGGGTCCCTTTAGACTGTGAGGCAGGGAGCTGACTCATGAGTAACAGTAGATAAAACACTGGACTCCAAAGATGTAGAAAATGTCAAAGAGTTTATTGTTCTCAGATCCAGCATTCCAGCATTCCAGTTCAAGGGTTGAAAACAAGCACAGGAATGTCAGCAATCCAATCCAATCCAACTCAAAAATAAATTCTCAAAATAATTTCTAACAAAGGGGAAAAGATGGGACAGGCAGCAACTGTTTGAGGCACATTACCCTCTTTTGTACCAGCAGACTCAATGGGCATCCTAGCTTCAGCAGACAGGTAATTCTCTACTTGAGAAGATTCTGTTCCCTTTCTTTCTTCACCTAAGGAATTCCAGTAGAGGAGCCAATTCTATTTAGTGCCTGACAAATGACTCCTAACCGGGTAGCACAGACACATGGGGCAGCCTGTTTATACTGCCTTGATGAGGATAATTTAAAGCTCTTTCTCTGCAAGCTTCTCTTTGTCTTCATATTCTAGTATCTGCTGTCTTTCTCCACCTCCTTCCCTAAACTCCCCACCTGCTCTTTTGGCAGAACAGCTTAGCCAGTCCTGATCCTGAAGGAACTTACAGTAATGAGCCATGGCTTACTTATGAGTAGCCTAGTGTTTTCCCTTCATCACAAGATTTTAAACTTGATCGCTCATGTGAAACCAGTTCTATTTCTGGGTCTGAACAGAAACAAGTTGTTGCCCTTAATAGGCAAGTGCTCCAATTTGAGCCAAGTAAATAGTCTTCTATATGGAACATATAGGAGACTATTTACTTGACTCAAATTGGGGCACTTGCCTATGTGGAACATATAAGATATTATAGAAATATATACAGACTTGTAAGAGTATGTGAGAATGGCTTTGGGAGACAGAAGAAAAGCTGTAGCCTAGACAATGGTCTGATAAATAAAATCTGAGTTCAAAGGAGAGAGGAGGATGAAAGCATCTCAGAAAGAACCCTTCTTAGTTTTGGGGAGAGTAAAAGTAAGGGAGGGGAGAAATACTTTCTGACTTGCAAGATTCTGTTATTATAATCTTACAATAAAGGTAGCATTAGTGTCCATGGTTTCTGCTTCTTATCTAGTCCACCTTAAAAAGCTGACAGAGCAGGTCAGGGAGGAATGTAAATTTTAATATTTATTATGTGTGTAGTGTCATTAGTGTGTATATCCTTTTACAGAAAACAAAAGGAATAGATCTAAGAACATTACCATCTATAAATCAATTACACAATTTAAGGATTTGTGGACCAGGACAGTAAAGACACCTTTAGAATGCTAATGTACCTGGCACCAGAAGAAGTCTAAGTTCAAACACTTCTGATCTTCTTTCTACAAATATGTACAGAGAAACTTGGGAACACAGCAAAACCTTTTCTTGAAGGACCATCTCCCAGTTTGTATTGCAACAATGGAATGCCGGTGTTTCAGTAGTCCTTTAATATAATCCAGGCTAATTCCATCTGATTCTGATTTTGAAGATGAAGAAAAATAGTGATAGATGTCTCAAAATCCTGCCCTACAACTTGCAAAATTCTTCTATCCAAGTGTTCTTTTGTACTCGGGAGACGGTAAAACCACAGATTGCACATTATGATTGAAAGTTAAAAATATTTTTAACTTCAAAGACTGTCCCAAATTTACCCACAACTTTAAAGGGGACCTCTTGGCCGTGACTGGAAACAGAAGCAATTGCAAACCATGGTCTCCACTGTTATAGCAATACTGGATGAGTTCGGTAACAGCTCTCCTGAGGCCTGCCTGCCCATAATATAACCCCAGATTCGCCAGGATTAAACCTAGAGAGCCACTACAACGCAATCCCAAAACACCCAAAAAACAAATGCCATACTATCAAGCTGTTACTGCTAGTAAAAAAAAACCCTAAAAATTCTTTTATAAATATCAAAAAAAGAACAAAAAAAAATCACTCATAATTTGAACAACTGAAGAAATACTTGGGAAATTCAGCAAAATGCTAAATTAATCAAATGGAATAACTAAATTACATTTTTGACCTGTGAGATCATGGAAAAGTTCAACAGTAGAGATCAAGATGAGAAAGTCATATGTCTGGCAGATAATTCAAACATGTAGATGGCTTGAAAAAGTTATCAAAGCTTATATTCTTTCGCTGATATTCTTCCCTGATGAACACTGCTGACAATCAGTAAAATACTTCTTTGAGCCTACCAATATTATGAATGAGACAGAAAATGTTAAAAGAAACAGCAAATGAGCCAATTGTGGAAAAAACATTCATTCAAAACATATTTTTAAAGTGAACAATTGAGTGAATACCTTAAAGCCAAGCAATAGAATAAAAACCTACCTGGATTTTCCCCAACATAGGGGGTTTTTTTCTTCTACATTTTGATTGGTGATATTTATGAATCTGTGTTTATTCAGTGTTCCAAATATCCTTCAATTTTTCAGCAGCAAAATCTGAGCAAAAAATTTCATTAGGAAAGGAGAAAGGCCACAGTTGGGGAAAAAATAAAATTTGTTGGAAGCAAACCATGTCTCTACGAAAGAAACCCTTTGTTGTATTAACCAATTCAAAGATCAAATAATACCTTTGCCTGCTCTGGGAGGGGGAAAAAAGCTCCCATTGAAACAAATAGGAATTTTCTCTTTAAATAAAACACCATTTACAGTGACACAATTTGGACCAGGACTGTGGTATCCTTTTGTAGAGACAATGGTTAAAATCCTGTAATACTTACATAGCCAAGGTTGCTATCTGGATCTGTTTCCATACTTGCATATTACACTTTTAAGCCCATACAATTCTTAATTGAAAGGTTCTGTTTTATTGTAAAGATTTCCATAAAATTGTAATTAACTATCATTATGGTTCTTGCTTCCAACAAATTTTATTTTTTTCCCAACTGTGGCCTTTCTCCTTTCCTACTGGCTAATGAATCTATTTCTCTTTTAAATATGATTTTAAAGACTTTTAATGCTATAGACATTATAAAAAGGGAAATTGTTCTTTGGTTTGTGAGATAATACAGCATATTAAAAATTCAAAACAGTGCAAAGACGGAATGCAAATTATCCAAGACTGTTGGAACCAGTGATGGCTTATGAGGAGGGGAAATGCTGAGAATTCTCTTCTTTGAAATGTTCATGGGACATGGACCAGATAACTGGCCTCCTTGGTAATGGAAACACTGTATGGCATAATTGCATGGAGATTTAAGGTGCTTTTACCCTTCTTGAGTTTTAAAAACAAGTGAAATCAGTACCATTCCAATGTGTGTTTTGCTCTGGCTGACTAAAGAAGGCCATAACAGATATTGTTGATCATATTATTGCTTGTTTGTTTTTATTGTTTACTTTTATACCATTTATGCTTTACTGCTACAACACTTTTTGGAGTAATTAAAATAGTACTTTAAATCAAATAAATAATGCTGCAGATAAATTTTAAAAAAATTAGATCACTATTTTATATCAGGCAAGAAAAGGAGTACAAAGTTTCAAATGAAATTAAACAATTTCCAAATCACATGACATAAATTATCTACTATTGCATATACTTACAGCGGCACTGATAGCCTTTGCGCAGAAGTGGAAAGAGAAAGCTACCCCAAATGAAGAGGAAATACTACTAAAAATTTTCAACTGCGCAGAAATGGATAGACTCACCTTGGAACTCAAGGATAAAAGCAAAACATTGTACTATAAAATCTGGGCAAAATTCTATGAATGGTTAGATAAAAGGAGGATAGCCGAGACAAATGTGTAGTGTTAGACTAGAATTATATACATTATTATAGATAAATATGTATGTGAATTGTATAGATAGGTATATGTAGGTATAGAAATGTATAATTGTTTAGGAATAAGGTATAAATGACTAATATTATACTATGTTTAAATAATGTATAAGGTGTAAGGAATATATTATTATATTATCATTAGTATATTATGTATTAACTTAAAGGGTTGGAAGATGCTTGGGACCAGTGATGTCATATCTATGTCCAGTGTTTTTAATTTTGAATTACTAATAATTTTTTTTTAAGAAATAATTCCATTTTACTCTGTTTTAGTTAGAGAAACCCGAATAAGAACAGTAAGGACATTTTGGAGACAAGAAATTATGTCCTATGAAGATATGGATGGAACTAATTATGTTTAGCCTTGAGAAAAGATGACTGGATGGGAAAATTTGATAACATCCTTTGCAGAAGATAATCAAGCCTCTTTTTTATTGTCACAAAGGCAGGACATGGAATAATGAAAGTTATAGGAAGGAAGATTCCAGTTTAGTGTTTAAAAAAATGCTCTAAGGATAATAATAGCAATTTGACAATGGAGTCAAGTTCTCAAAAATAAAAATGTTAAGCTTTCTTCACTGCATGCCTTCAACCAGATACTGAAAAATGATCAGTTGAGTATAGTTTCATTTTGATTCTTGTCCTGAGGAACGAGGGACAGGAGATTGCTTCTGAAACTCTATAATTTCATGCTGTTTTTGATTCTATGTAAACCATTATCTTTGCGTTCTGGTTGGAGTTTTTCATTGTGGAAAAGTATAAAGAGTATGCAAAAACTAGATTGGAGTGTGGCCTGATGCAGCAGGAATCTTTTGATTGAGGAATCTATAGCCAGAGTATTAAGTTAATATGTATATGTAACATGGACAAATGTGTTTTTTTTTTAAATTTGATTTATATGCCGCCCTTCTCCGGAGACTCAGGGCGGCTTACAATGCGCTAAGCAATAGCCTTCATTCTTTTGTATATTTATACAAAGTCAGCTTATTGCCCTCACAACTGGGTCCTCAATTTACCTACCTTAGAAAGGATGGAAGGCTGAGTCAACCTTGAGCCTTGGCGAGATTCGAACCTGCAGTAACTGCAGGCAGCTGTTCTTAATAACAGGGTGCTTTAGACCACTGTACTACCAAGGCTCTTGCCTAAATGAATACCACAGGTATCATGTTAGTCTCCTTTTTCCAAAACCAAGATTCCCCATATGTGAATTATTAACATTTTTGCCTATTTCCAAATCAGTGCTAAATATAGTAATTACAAATTCAGAAACAGTCTATCCTTTTGCAGGCAGCAAATTCAGATTCCAAGTAAAATGGTTTGTGTTTCTGTCCTTTTAACCAGAATCCTCTGAATTATCATCACTGTTTTAAATTCCCTTTTGCTAAGAATAATCTAATTACCACAGAAATGGGGCTTTTAGCTACCGGATTAAAGTCAACCAACGATCGCGTGCTATGAGATCTCACTTCAATGCCACGCATGCAAATATATTTGAATTGCAGGAGTTATTATCAGGTACAGCTTTATTTCTATCACTTTTCTTTACATCTTAACACCTGCTAATCCAACCAATCTACATACATTAAAGTAGGCAAGGTTTATGGAATGAGATCAGATCAAGTAAAATAAGAATTGCAGGACACAATCAACATAGAAATATCATTTGCTTTTAAACGTTTTCTCGAATCTTGTGATAAATCTGGATCAACAAAACCAATCCTACAATGTCGCCAATTCATTTTTAACAGCAGAGGCAGGGAGGAAGTATCCTTATATCAAGGGGGAAATATAGCAGGTTCCGACAGGTTCTGGAGAACCGGTAGCGAAAATTTTGAGCAGTTTGGAGAACTGGCAGTGGAAATTTTGAGTAGTTTGGAGAACCGGCAAATACCACCTCTGGCTGGCCCCAGAGTGGGGTGGGAATGGAGATTTTGCAATATCCTTCCCCCAAGAGTGGGGAGGGAATGGGGATTTTGCAGTATCCTTCCCCTGGAGCGGCGTGGGAATGGAGATTTTGCAGTATCCTTCCCCTGGAGTGGGGTGGGGTGGGAATGGAGATTTTGCAGTATCCTTCCCCTGCCATGCCCACCAAGCCACACCACACCCTCCAAGCCACACCCACAGAACCAGTAGTAAAAAAAATTGGATTTCACCACTGCCTTATATGTACTATCCACCCATCCCTGTCCTGGCAGAAAATATAATGGTGTGAAATGTGCTATTCTCACAGTTGATCTTGATCCTGCTTTCTGGCTCAAATCCCCACAAACCGTTAAATTCACCCTAAAACTATGAGTTATACAGCCTAACAGATTTTATTTCATTTAAGGCTATCCTTGAGTGCTGTTAACATAAGGGGGGAAATGCATTAATCTGATGTTTTGAGACATCTGGTCCTATATAAGAGGCTCTTCCATAGTACTCCTCTCATGTAGAAATTAATGAGCAGTAAGGCCATTTGGGAAGTTACTCCTGCACTTCAACCCTGCCAAGTATCCCATTAAAAGTTTGGGTGTGTTCCAATTCCATAGTAGTCTATGGTTATGACGCTGACAAATTTTTATTAAAGACACCCACATCCCAGGCTGGATGTGGCTAATAAACTGATACCATAAATACAGATTTCTGGATGAATTATTAACAAATAATTGGCATCTTGAAAATGGAATGCATACCATTACATACACAAAAAGATTCTCACTGTCCCTTTAACAAATCCTGATATATATAAATAGTTTATTCAAAAGTGACTCTCCTTTCTCCCATGCCTGTAGAAATAAAAGACAGCAAACAGTCTGAGCATAACAGGACTGTGCTGTTATTGTTTCATATAAGGATTTCTTTTAATGCTTGCAAAAATTATATATAAATATCCTTACAATTTTTTCATGCAGGCTGGTAGGAGTTTCCATGAATGCCAGAAGAACAGAGCAGTAGCGTATTCCAAGCTTCCATTGTTTTCTATGGCTACAGCAATTCAAACAAGTTATTTTCTTCTATGTGGACCCAGAGAATTCAAGCTACTTAAAGCTTTGACACAGAAAAAAAATTGGTGTAAATATTTCAATGTGGGTTTAAAACAAATACGCTTTTTTAAAATTTTATTTTTGGATATACATCAATATCATTATATGAACAGTGAGGGATCTGGGTATCATTCATTTAAATACAAATAATAATAGTAATATTAATAATATTTGTTACATTAATCATACTAATTGTGGTATTATTATACATATTTGTATTAGAATGTGTTCCTTCATTGTTTAGTTGTTCAGTGTTTTTGTGCGCCATTCTAAAACAATCACAATATTATTTAAACGTACATAGTGATACCATTTTTCAAAATCTAATCTTTACATCTAGCTTTTGTATATTATATAAAAATATGCATAATAATATTCCCCCTTAATCTTGATTTCCAGTTTGACGTTGTGGCGAGATCAGACACGAGGAGTGGGGCTCTGTAAACTCGTGCCGAATCCTCCTTATCCGACGGCCGCCCCAAGGGCCTAAAGTCACCCTATAGGGGTGATGAAGAAAGGAGGGGCACCCTGCAGATCATGGAGAGTGGCAGCTCTCCAGCTGGACCCAGGAATTCCCTCCCATCGAAAAGGAGAGGCAGCCATTATGGTTGCCGTGAAGCTGGGGCAGCCGAAGAAACAAAGAATGTGCTGGAGTGAAGATAGGGGCTTGGGCAGAACCTGTGGAGGTACAGCAACAAGAGATAGTAGAGATGGAAGAAATATTTGGGCTAAATAGGAAAGATATAGACAGAGACAAAGACCCAAGGAAGGGGTTTGGGAGGCAAGTCAAAAAACGAATAAGAATTGAAATACTAAAGCAGGCAAGATGATGGCTAGAAAGGGAATGCTGTTTAATATAAGATTGGCTTTATTGAGAGTTAGAATAGAGGTAGGAACAAATACGCTTTTTATTTCATGATGGCCCTATTTATAATATCTAGCAACTGTATTCTTTATATCAATTTTGTATTTGTTTTAGTCAAGCAATTGTTGCAATATGTGATAGCTGGGAATAAGTTTGTTATAGCACATGATTATTGCACTCTTATTCTTATTTATTTATTTTATTTTATTTTATTTCTATACCACCCTACTCCCGAAGGACTCAGGGCGGTGCACAGCCAAACAATAAAATACATATATACAAAATTTAAAAAGCAGAATTAAAATCAAATTAAATAGTTTTGGCCCAGACAAATTTAAAACCCCAATCAATTTAAAACCAATTTTAAAATTTGAATATATAAAATACTAAAAAATATTAAAAATTAAAAATTCTTTTATAAAAGAGGGAGAAAATTAGGCCAGTTATACATGCCTGTTAAAAACCATATATGAATGACATATATACTGCAAGAAAATGAATAAATAAATGGCTGAAGCAATACTAGAGTTGAAGAAATTCAACAATATCTATCGCTTCTGTGACAGATATTGTAATTCTATAATTCTATTACAGAATTATTACAGACTTATAGATTTATTTGTTAGCTTACTAATTGCTAATAGAAGGGGATTTTGAGAGGAGACTGAATTTCATAAAGATTTTTCAAACTTCAGGGCAAACAAGATTCATGAAAATACAAACTATGTAATCAAGTACCTTGAATATTTGGAATATGCACACAGCGAGACGTACATCTAAATAAAATTAACTCCATTCTATCAATCATGTACCAGTTGTCAAAAAATGCAACTGTGATAATAGACAGAAAAACAGAGATAGCTGTGGCAGGTACATAATATATCATGGTACTATGAAGAAAGAGCTGTTGTTATAATATGGAAACTGACAGAGTTGCAGCGAGCCCAAACAATTGAATTATGTACAATTAAACTTGATAAAGAGCAGCAAGAAGAAAATGAAGGACCAGGACATGAATTTGATTCTATTGATAGAAAGTAGTTGTTTTTAAAGTTTAAGCGATCAGACCAAACTATTACTAGCAAAAAAAAAAAAAAGTAAACTGTCAGCTGGGTACAAAGCCACAATTTAAGGAAATGTATATCATTAGCCTAGCTATAAAAAGAGATTTCTAATCAAAATAGTATCAGGTTGAACCTCTCTGAAAGATTTAATGTGAAGAAACTCTTGAAGTATGAGAACAAGTTGAGATAGGATACAAGTTGTTGACTTCTGGATATAACTGGATATAATCCAGTTATATATAACTGGATTTCCTGCCTCATAAACTCCTAAAAAGTTAAATGAGCAGGATTCTCTCTGGATAATCATCACTACAGAATGATGTCAAATAACCTCTATGGCAAATTTGAAACTGCCAAGATTGGAGGCTTTACAAGATACACAGTACAGTAAAACTTACAGAGCAAGCTCTGGTCACTGATGAAAAAAGAAATGGCTAGTTATATATACTTTGGATGTGACAGATCTCAACAGAGCTTTCAACAGGAAATATTCACAACTGCCAAATAGAGAAAAATTATGGCCTAGTTTGCTAGTGCCAAGTAGCTGGATGCTTCCTCACAGCTTTGGCAGTAAAAACAAAGACTGAATTATGTATGTTACCATTCCATTTCAAAAATCTCCAAGGCCATTGAAAGAATGAAAGAGGAGATGAAATGTACCATTGATTAATATGCCCAGAACCTTCAATTACTGAAAGCACTGGCAGAGTCTCCTTCATCCCATACATGAGGCTACAAATAAATTATTAAATATATGAAATATCCATAATCCTAATTCACAGAGAAGAACATCATACTTCACTATACTCAAACACAAGGATGTTTCCTTCTGTAACATTGCCATTTCTGGGCCAACAATAGTTGACAGAGCACAAAGATGTATGAAAATATTTATCTTGAGAAAGATCCAGATGCTGTAAAAAACTGTTTCTTTTGGTGCAAACATCTAGCAAGACCAACCCCATGCAGAGTTGATGGAACTAAATCGTATGAATTCTATTTTCTATTCTAATAAAATATATTCTATTTATGTGATATATTCATTAATATTCAGTTGAAAATATCCGAAATTTCATTTATATGAAACACAAATTGTATGCACTCAAAAACCTCTCTTCAAAATTATATAAATGTCTGCAGTTAAAAAAAGAAAAATAATAGAAATGCTATTACTGGTATAATTGACAAAATCATCAATCAAATAAAAAGATACACAGAATTCATTTATAAAATATTTATTTATATCCATCAATCTTAAATAGTTTTAGCAAATTCTAGATTGAGTCATTATATTAATGAACATGACTAACTTAAGCAAGTTAGTTACCATCGTTGCATTTTATAACTAGATGAGTTGTATAGATGAGTGTCAGGTATGAATATGACATATTCATATATTTAAAAATATTTCCACAGTAGCAAAATTCCTGATCTTGGAAACAAAATTGCCCCCTGCTTAACATTTATGTTTCTTAACATTTAAGCCATTTCTGGCTTTATTTTTATTTATTTTTAATAATATAACATTCTTATCAGAAATTCAATGTCAACATATACACTTCTCTGATTAATCAGTTATAATCACTGGCACAAGCAGTGATTTACATTTACAGATAGGAGATAGAACTTTTATGCACACACACACACACACACACACACACACACAAACAAAGTGGGTCAGCAAATAAAAATGCCTACTTCTTATTTTGTTAAATTTTATTATTTAAGTTCTAGCACTGAATTTTAGGAAGCATAAGAATATTCAATGTTTTATGAAACAGAAAATTAATTAGCTTGGAGATGTTATATCCATTTTTTTCTTCAAAATCCTAATAGACATATAACTAAATTGCAATTGGAATTAAATGCATTTTTTTACTGTAGCATTTTGTAGTAAAATGAGGATACTATGTTAATCAGTGCAAATCTAAATTCACACAAGCAGCTTCAAGAAGTTACCACGTTTCGTATCATTCCAGGAGGGCTTAGATATTTAGGAGTAATTATCACAAAGGATTAGTAACAATTGATGAAATATAATTATGACCTTCTTTTTCAAGATTAAAACAGACATCATGGCTACATCTTTATCAATACTTGGTAGAAGAGCTGCACTCAAATTATAATTCTATTTTTTTTGTTTCAAAAACTCTATCTTCTGTTGCCTATTGTTTGGTTCTGCATTTAACAATACAAGTTATTTTCTTTTTATGGTGCAGTGGTTAGAATGCAGTATTGCATGCTGACTCTGCCCACTGCCAGGAATTTGATCCTGACTAGCTCAAGCTTGACTCCACCTTCCATCCTTCCGAGTTGATAAAATGATGAGCCAGATTGTTGGGGACAATTCACTGACTCTGTAAACCGCTTGAAGCAGGGGTGGCAAACTCACAGGCTGCGGGCTGGATGCATCACACACTGGCCATGCCCACCCCATTTTAGCGAAGGGGGGAAATCGTGATACATCACATGATGACAATGTGACACTGCGACATCCCTGGCTTGGAGAGTGCTGTAAAGTACTATGAAGTGTTAAATAAATCTAAGTGCTATTGCTTTTGCTCTTTATATATAACTATTAAAAATCTAGGATGAAGCAAATCATACAATACAAGTAGTCCCTGCTTAATAGCCATTCATTCTATGACTATTCAAAGTTACAATGATATTAAATAAATGCTAGTTAAGAATGTCCTTGAAATTACAGACATTGCAGTGGCCCCATTGTCACTTGGGCAGTTGGCAGTTTGATCACATTTACAGCTGCAAAATGAGCTTCAAGACTCTGAACCTGTCTATCTCCCCACCCATCTCTGCTCCTTTGGATTCAGCACTCCACCCTTGCTGCCTACCGATGCTGACTCCGCCAACTTCCACTGATCTTCATCATCTTCCTCCTTGTACTATTGATGAGGCAATGCCCAACCAAGTCAGCAGCTGGCCCGTGGCAAGATCTTTGAAATTTTGAAAAAAATGAAAAAAAAAATAACCCAACAATCTTTCCCACTACTGATTCACTGTCTACCCTTTGTAAGAAAATACACTGATTCAACCTGAGAGGTTGATTCCGCTCATTTAGCTAATTACAAGATCTATTAGTGCAAAAGAATAGAAAACTAAAATACATCTTTGGATCAGTAGTAATTAAAGATGTAGAAAACAGCTTGAGTAAAATACAGAACACATCAATAAAGCAACTCTAAATGAACAAACATCAGACTGATTATCTGCATCTGCTCACTATTTCTTAACTATATAGTAATGTTTTCCTTTGTTTATACAAATGATGCACTATATAAAAATATGAACAAAGTTGTTTAAAATGTTTCTTTTTCCTTAGGAACGCAGGCACTGTATCACCCTTGCCTCAAACACAATACTGTATATATTACCACAATTCTTTTCTTTTTGGTGTTGTTTGCTTTTCTTAATTCTATATTGTTTTAGTTTCTTTTCCTTAAAAGGAAATAAAAACACACCCACCATTACAAACTGTGGAAGTAAAAAACTGCAACTACAATAAGCAATAATCTTCTGCCTTTATTGATGTGTTGAAGGACTTCTGAATACTGAAGGTTTTCATACAGTGATTGTGCAACAAGGGTACTGACATTCTTAACCTTTGTTCTGGGCATCACCACCTATTCAGAAAATATTAAAAGCCGTTCAATATAGGAAATGCAGAAGAAATAAAGTGCACGATTGGTTAAACACATAGCAGCGTGGGCCAACACAAGGGGGCTACTAGTCTCAATATGGAAATGTAAAAGTATAAATATTTCAAATCACATAGTATTAACTTCACACAATTCTACTCCACTATTCACAGAATGTATAAAAACTGAAAAATTACTAAGTATTTATTTAGGGGAGAGCTATTACTTTGGGCCAGATCATGGGTCCAATTCTAAACTGGGTCAATTTGAAATGGAATGGAATGGAATGGAATGGAATGGAATGGAATGGAATGGAATAGAATAGAATAGAATAGAATAGAATAGAATAGAATAGAATAGAATAGAATAGAATAGAATAGAATTTTTTATTGGCCAAGTGTGATTGGACACACAAGGAATTTGTCTTTGGTGCATATACTCTCAGTGTACGTAAAACGACAAGATACACTCATCAAGAATCACAGGGCACGACACCCAGTGACAGTTTTACAGTACAATAAGCAATCAAATCATACTAGGAAACAATCAATATCAATATAAATCGCAAGGATACAAGCAACAAAGTTACAGTCATGCAGTCACAAATGGGAAGAGATGGGCGACAGGAACGATGAGAAGACCAATAGCAATAGTAATGCAGCCTAATGTGAATAGGCTGACAGTGTTTGACAGTGTTGAGTAAATTATTTATTTAGCAGAGTGATGGCGTTTGGGGAAAAAAAACTGTTCTTGTATCTAGTTGTCTTGGTGTGCAGTGTTCTATGGTGTCTTTTTGAGGGTAGGAGTTGAAACAATTTATGTCCAGGGGTGCGAGGAGTCTGTAAATATTTTCACAGCCCTCTTTTTGAAAATAGGCTAGAGAAATTTGAAAGAAAGAGGAATGGATATAAACATGAATCCTCCCAAACATTTATTAACTATTTCGACATTTAACATGCCACCGGGAGATAGGTAGTAAAAGCTGTTAAATTTGATACATTTCTCTCCAATGTAAGTCTGTGAGTCACAGCTCCAGTTTCTAATCCCAATGCATAGTTTTATTAGCTTTCTTCAGTCTGAGGGCATTTAGACAGGGATGTTAAAATAATAGATTACTATACAGTTCCAACAGCTGCTAGTCCTCTCTCTTTCTAGAACAACCACAGTAACTTCAACTCCCAGCATTCCCCAGCCAGGATGAGTTGAAGTCCATGCATTTGAAGGCTGCTGAGGATAACAAACACTGCTCTAGAGTGTGAATCTAAAATTGCAATTAGATTTTGTATATTTATAGTTCCATATCATTTTAGAGTAATTCACCTCCACCCCCACCCCCCCAAACAAAACAAAATAATTTGCATCCTTAAAATACAAGTTGTTGTTTCTGTGATAGGGCAGGATTCATCCAGGCTTGTCTACTTCACTCCATGTACACTTTTCATTCCATTGTTCCAAACTTAAGGAAAAAAAGTTATAACCAGCTGTAGATTTCAATAGAAGGCACAAAACTTTTAATTCCTGGACTGAAAGGTGGATTTATTTGGAAAACTGATTCCAGCCATTTTTAAACAAGTTCTGGGTGACTTTTGACCCCCCTTTCATTTTATCCCGATAACAAGTCTATGAGGTAAACTGGACTGAGAGAGAATGAGTGGAATAAAGTCATCGGGTGACATTTCAAAGCTGAGGGCAGACTTGTTCCTCCATCTTCCTACTAATCTAACTCTTTAAGAATATAATATACCTCTTAGTTCCATAAATACAAAACACAGTGAAAGAAATAAGAAATAAGAAGTCATATTCCTAACTTGCCCAAGTTGTTATAAAAATACTGACATTTTAAATCATTTCCCCCTTTTTTGTCTCAAAGAAAATCCATGCAAGGGATAGTCAAGCAGGATGAGAGCCTTCTCTTATACGCATATTTTTTTAAAAAATAAAGAAGATTGAATCTTGTATAGCTGATATTACACTTCTTACACCAGGAGCAGCATTTTGTCTTGTGATCAGCGCCTAGAACCAAAATTCTTGAGCTGCTAGCAATTCAGAGGCATTTCAGAATAGAGGAACCAAATAGGCTGCAGCAAGCCAATCCAGCTAATTCTACAGCTAATTCCAGCTAGACTTAAACTCTTATCTCTGCACTCCAGGCCTGCCGATACAGGCTATCACAGAACCACCAATTCCCGGTGAATACGCCAGTCCCTGACCCTAGTGAGATTAAATCCTTCCTGATAGCCCAAGTAAATGGCTCATAACTTGTGCCTGTCACTTTCACTAATGCCTTTGTACTGTGAAAGAGACTGGCAATGTTGTAAATCTCTACCACTTATGAACTGGCCTCCCCCTCCTTCTGTCACTCTCGGCACCTATCGGTGTTTTCGGTTGTTGGGGACAACATATAGATATGCAGGACCAGCCTTGCACCGCCTGGAAAACATTATGCTAATCTGTCAGTCGTTGTTTGCACAAAATGTATTCTCTTGTGTATTTGGAAGCTGTGATCCTTGGTCGTGGATCAGTATCAAGTGGAAGGGGTGTATAGACAACAGTGATTGAACACCTCTTTGCAAATCAAGCCATGACAGGACACTCTCCTAAACAAAGAGATAAAATAAATTGAAATGGATTGATTGTGGCTTTTAAAAGGACATCACCAGTCATTTAATGTTGCAGTTGCCCAAAAGCTGTCAAGTGTTCCTTTAAAGCAAACACATGAGAGAGCTCAGTCCTTAGAAGACGGTGAGGATCTGCTGAGAAATAACTATGGTAATCAAAACAAGAGGCTGGTATAATGCAGGACAAGATGGGGAATTTTTCTTAAGAGGGAACATGGCTTTTATTCCAGTTCGGATCCAAGAAAACAAAGACAAACAAAAATAGCGAAGGTATAACATGGATGCTATTGTTGGAGGAACTGTACATGAAGAAAAATTCATGGAAGAGGCAGCTTTCGCAAATGCCCTTTCCAGCCATCTTTATCAGCGTCACTTAGGAGTGATTCTGATAAGTTTGTCTACCGAAGTAGTTATCAGTGAAGTGGAAAAAGGAGACAGAAGCAGTAAAGGCATATAGAGTAACATCATCTAATGCCAACTGAAGAGCTTATTACTCAATATTTCATGTTGCTTAGTACCCAAGCTTCCAATGAAAATACATTATGGGAGACATGGAAAGTTTCCTCTACACTGTAGAGAATGTCTACAGAGTGCATCAATTGCCTTATGGTGCAGCAATCAAGTCTTTGCCAATTCTAAGAGCAAAATATGAAAATCTACCAGGAAGAATACAACATCTAACTCCACATTTGTCCATTTTTCTACCTTCTCTGTGCATGCCCCCCCCTCTCTCTTTCACACACACACACACATACACTCCTTCTGTAGGAAAACTTTGGAACTGAAATTGAATTTGATCAATATAATGTGCTTGTTTACTACCTTGTAAAAAAGAGATAATTTATTTTGATATTTATCATTGTTTGTCCCTCTGACATGAAATGTTATTAAAAAGCTCTCTAATGTTCGTAGGTATATTATACCTATGGACATTGTTTCGAACTATGATATGATTGAAGAACACATATGAAGTCTGATAAACCTCTGAGACAAAGACCAAAAGCTGAAAGTGTCAGACATTTGAGAGTAAAATGTATTCTGAAAAGATTTCCCAACTGGCTTAACCATTCTGACTTTTCAGCATATCATATAAACCCTGGTAAGGACATTAGTTTACTGGGGTATCTGTTATGGTGGTAAATTTCATTTGCAAAGCACTCCATAAAAAATTAACTTATTCTGTAAATCAATTCTGTGTATTTTGTAATTCTGCTTCTTTTGTTCCATAAGCACAGTCTGTCTTTTTACTTTGAAGAAGGATGGAAGGAGGAAGCAACACTCATTGCATGTTTATTTGTATTTACTGCAGAGATTATAATAGATTTGTTTTATTTAATCTCTCTTTTAATTTCCTCCAATTCTCTATTATAAAGAAGAACTGTTCAGCAATTCACACAAACTGTAATGGAGACTAACTATTATAAGTGTTTTCCAGAGAAGAGTGAAGAATCAAGAAGCTACTTATAAAAAACAGTGAGCAAATTATGATCTCAATCAGGGCCTTGGGCTGATTTTGACTAAGGCATATTTCTCAATCAATATTACAGCCTGCACTGTATCTTCTGTGGCAAGAAAAATTAAATTGGTCTTGACAAAGAAAGGTCTGCAACAGGGGTGAAATTTAGCAGGTTCTGACAGGTTCTGGAGAACCGGTAGTGGAAATTTTGTGCAGTTTGGAGAACCGGTAAATACCACCTCTGGCTGGCCCCAGAGTGGGGTGGGAATTGAGATTTTGCAATTTCCTTCCCCCAGGAGTGGGGAGCGAATGGGGATTTTGCAGTATCCTTCCCCTGGAGTGGGGTGGGAATGGATCCACACCAAGCCACACCACGCCCACAGAAACGGTAGTAAAAAATTTGGATTTCACCACTGGTCTGCAATAGTTTGCTTATCCCCAGATGTGACAAAATGAGAAAATTCAGCCATTATCATAACATAATCATGTCAATGCAGTCCCAGCCAGATGCATGAATGTCACTAAAGTAGCATGTCCTTCAAGAGTATAGCTATTTTAAATTTAAAACGAGAAAGCTCGAGGAACATTCAAATTTTACAATTTAGCCCATTCTAAGTTTTCAGTAGAGAAGTTTAGATAATCATCCACAGATATGTCCTCTTCTTCAAAAAACGGAAACCAGAGGGATATTAGAACAACATTCTAGAACAGAAATTTTCATGATTGTTGACAGCTAGCTAACTCTGTTTGAACTTTAGTAATGATTTGAATGTGGGATTGGAGTATAATAGTGTAATTTAGAGTTTTGAATGCCTTATTTGTCAATTATTTCTTCTCCCTGTCTTCTGTCATTTTGATCCATCTTATATGATCAGGCCTAATTGACATGTTCCAGGTTCCATCCATTAAAATGTATCGCCTAGTGGAATCTCGGAAGTGGGCCTTCTCACCTGACTTCTAGAATATCTTGCCGAGGGTTTGAAACCCATTCTGACCTTGTTGCAAAGAGCTCTTGAAATCTGGCTTTCATTCAGGTGTTGATCTTGAAGGCTATATTGGGCACTTATATCTTATTTGGCATTTTCTAGAGTTGGGAGTCCCCCCTCCCCCCACGGATACCTGTTCTTTTCTATTTGCAAAGAGTATGTCACTCAAGTTGCAACAGACACAGTCAATTTCATAAATAAATTAACAAATATATCCAATTTGGGTCTCTGTCCTTCATTATACCCTTCTCAAATGTTTCCTTTCACATAAATACATACCAATTTGTTGTTGTTTGTGCTGGATAAAGGAAAGCATATGTACTGTGTACTGTATTGTGTTTTTTGTATGAGAGTAGTTTGTGAGAGAAAATGTTTGGCATATTCAGAAGAAGGATCAATTCATTGTATAAATGGATTATTTTACTTTTCAGGTCATTAACTTTAATTAGCAGTTTTCTGTATTTGTGAACAGCAAAGCAAAAATAGATTAACAAAATAAGATTAAAAAAAACTGAAAGGGGACATGAGAGTTCCTTATAAATGTATTATGGAGTTAGAGGTTTTATTATTGAGAAACCAAAACAATCTATTTAAAAGAGGTTTGAAGCACTTATTAGACACTCATTTTTCAAACAAGCGTTTAAACCACAAGGTTTAAGATATTAGAAAATGTTTGCACAAGGAGAAATACACAATAATATACAGTATGCATGCTGTATCTATGTGTGTGAATATATGTCTGTGTGTGTGCTATCTATATTTGTAGGTGTGTATGTACAGAATTGAATAAAAGTATTAATAATTTTTCAAATATGTTTGGTATCTCAAATTGTGGCTTTTTGGAATGCAAAAGAAACACAATTTTTACAAGCAACCTCCCTCCCTCCCTCCCTCACATACATACATACACACATCAAGGGATACACTATATTTAGGTACAAGAGACTACATGTTCTTTCTTAGTCTCGGGCCAATGCTAATGGCATCAGGTAGAAATCAGCTCAGATTTCATTTTAACCATCTTGCCTGTGCTGTATTGAGGTAACTGTTGTAATAATGCTTCTACAGAGTTCCCAACTTTCTCCTTCAAAACTTAGTTTGAGGTAGATTGTTTGGTAATACTGTGTAATACTAAGCACCAAACATAAATGATAAGTGTACAGTTAGGGAGTAAATGCAAATCAGCTAGGATGCTGGGAAGAGTAGCCTTAATCAAAACATCTTCTCCTGAAAATACAGGGGGAAAAAAATCAAAGCAATTTGTTTGATTGACTTCTACTTTGAAAAAAAAATACTATAAGCCATGAAGTTTTTTGTTTGTTGATTGGTCTAAGAAAAAAAAGATCAGAAACTTCAGATTCAAAGGACTGTTTTCCCCTCAATGAAAAGGTTAGACACTGCTCCAAAATCAATCTTACAGAACAAAGCAGCATTTCCACTTTAGCAAGTCCCCACAACAGCACTGCCCTCCCCATTCTGTTTTTAATTGTTGTCTTATATTCCAGTTAGACAGCATCTTCTAGATTAGACAGCACACTTGGACTTTGTCCACCAATGGCTTTTCTTGGTGGATCAGGTGTCTAGCTTTGTGAGAAGCCTCAGCTTTCTTTTCATTAACTTTGCTTCTGATACAGAATAACAGGGAGGAGGGGAGGAAAAAATTGCTTTGTCTGAGACATAGTCAGACCCTGGCAGCTTAGCCTGAATTTTATTTTCTAGCTTGTCAGGTTTTGTGGCACCAGAAGAAAGAAGTTAGATTAATTTGTGAAAGAGTAAAATAGCAGGCAGACATTTTCAGCAGAAAGATAACATATCTACTTGATTTCTGAAGAAAGTTAAAACTTATCACTTCCTCTATTTGATATGTTGAAATATACATATCAATATTTTCCATTGTATAAATGTCTCATTTTTCTGCTTTATAGTCCAGTGGACCATCATATCTGCAAATGCAGTCCTTGCCATTCTTATAAAGCAAGTGCAGGGGTGAAATCCAGAAGGTTCTGGAGAACCGGTAGCAGAAATTTTGAGCAGTTTGGAGAATCGGCAAATACCACCTCTGGCTAGCCCCAGTGTCGGGTGGGAATGGGGATTTTGCAGTATTCTTCCCCTGGAGTGGGGTAGGAATGGAGATTTTGCAATATTCTTACCCTGGAGTGGGGTAGGAATGGAGATTTTGCAGTATCCTTCCCCTGCCATGCCCACAAGCCACGCCCACCAAGCCACATCACGTTCACCAAGCCACGCCCACAGAACTGGTAGTAAAAAATTTGGATTTCACCACTGAGCATGTGTTATGCTCAAAGCAAGTTATCAGGTAGGACTAAGATAACACTACTCTCCTGATTTCTGATTTTCCAAAATGAAACTATCCAACAATCTTTCCCCAAACCAAAAATTCCAAGCAACTTACCTGTTAAAAAAAAACCATATAAAGCAAATGGGAACCAAACAGATAACAACACAAAGGCTTAAATAAAATTGTAAAACTTCAAATGATAATAGAAACAGACATAAATAAATAAATAGATTTCAATTGCATTAAAGTGATCTTGCTGACATTGTCAGGGTTGAGAAAAGGGGCTTATGGAGGAAATAGACTCTATGATTAAATAGACACCTCAGGGTGTCCAACCATAGCAATTTTAAAACCTGAGGACTTCCACAATTCTCCAGGCTGCCTCTTATAGTTTCCAAGGTTGGATACCAGCGGTGGGTTGCTTCCGGTTCTGTCCAGTTCTGTAGAACCGGTAGTAAAACCGGCGGGAGGCTCCGCCCACCTGCCATGACGTTATCATGGGTCATCTGCATGCACAGAAGCACGTGCGCTCCCGCTGCGTCAGGTAAGTAGAACCCACTCCTGTTGGACACCCCTGATCTACAAATTAACAGAGTTGGAAGAGACTTTGTAGGTCATCTAGTCCAACCTACCTCCGAGTCCTGACATCTGGGTGTTTGGATGAAAGAAGAAGATTCCATTTTTGCAACACTGGAATTTTCCTCCCACTCACCAGCTAGCTTTCTACAATTGCTATTATGTTCCACAAAATCTTAGGAAGGATTTTAAGCATGAATTTAATTTTACACACAACGGTCTTTTTAATTATGCTTGGAGAACCATATAATTTAACTAAGTAAAAAAAAAACCATGTTAAACATAAACTTAAAACTAAACATGAGAAGGATCTGTTAAGTCACACATGTGCCTTTATAAAAAATAATATCTTCTTATACAAAGTCCTGATTTTATGGACTAATTCTAGATCATTGATTCTGATTGCATTTCCTTCATACTCTAAAATACTATGAAGTATATTGAACAAACTATGAATGATTCATGGCATATTTCTTTTAAATAGAAATATTTCCTTTCTTATTAATGTTATGATTTCTTGGAATCCTTAAATTCAAAGATACAAACAATGATTTTATTCATCCAGACATTTTCATGTTGTATCCAATTTATTTGTACCCTTGAGTTTTATGGTTTAAAAATCCAAATAATGCCTTTAGTAATGAGAGTTCTCAATGGAACTGTATGCAGAAATAAATTCAGTTTCCAATTTATAAAAATTCCAAGCCATGCAAACAAAAAATCCCATGAGGTCCTTTCGGGAACAACAAACCTGAGTTACTGTGCCACTATAATGGTTGAAAAAGAATTGAGATCAGATGACCTTGTTGTTTGGCAGACAAAAGTAATAATTAAAGAATACCCCACAGATCTAATTTATTGCAATGAATTTAATAACAAAGTGGTCTTTGTGTCACATAGGGTTTACTTTTTTAAAAAAACAATGATATTTAAATAAGCACTTTGAACTTTGTCAAATAAGCAAAGGGTAGAATACAGATACTAAGTTTGGTGAAATGAGTATGAAAATCCTATAAGGAATTGGATTATATAGAATTATTTACCAAGAAAATTCTCCTAACATTCACCAAAACTTTTAGAAGAAATATCTCCAAGTAGGTAAATGTATTAATGTCAATTTTCCAGTATGGTCAATTTTGTGAATTCATTCTGTCCAGTTTGTCCACTAAGTTCTGACATATTTTTTTTCAAGCTGTCACAGGAATTCTAGCTAAGAAATTCTGAAAGTTGAAGTTCGCCACTTAAAGTTGCCAAGGTTGAGAAACACAGCAGTAAAGTATTGTTTGGAAAAACATTTAACTGCAACATGTTAGTTTCTGGGCTCAGCTTGTCCTTAACTATACGTGTTACAGTAGCCCTCAGTTATCAACAATATTTGGGACTGGAAACTCTGTTGCTAAGTGATATGGTCATTAGGTATGATATCATGTGACCACAATGACTTATGAAAACAGTTCTGGCAGTCTCAATTACCATTATTAGGCTAATCCCATGTGGTTACAGCTGGCTTCCCTATTGATTGTGCTTGTCAGCACCTTCAGTGAAGGTTGCATGTGGCAATCATGTGACCATGGTATGCTGCAACATCATTCTTGTGAGCCAGTTGCCAAGTACCTGAACTGTGATCATGTGACTCTGGAGACACTGCAAGGAACTGTCATCAGCCCCCCCCCCATTCAACACTATTGTAACTTTGAATGGTAAAACTGGATATTACCAATATAATTTTTATGTGTGCTTTTGAGATCGGTTAGGTAGACCTTGCTTATAAACCTGCAGATCTGGACAGATAAAGAAGGGCCCTATTGTAATAGAATATGCCTTCTGCCATTTTAGGACAGTCCTTAGAATTAACTTGGGAATATGAACCTTAACACTATTCAGTTAAACACAAGGAAAGCAGTGTGATAAATAAGAGCACCTCTCTATATTTTTATTCATATTTTTTTCTACTTCCCCTTTTCTTTATAACCTTATTTCTCAATCTTCTTTTTTCAATCAATTCCTCTTCACATTGAGGAATCTAATTGTCCTGGTGCCCAAAACACACATATCTTAAACTTCAATATAATGCATACTCAGCTGAGAGTAAATCTCATTTAATTCAGGGTGGTTTACTACCAATAAAGTAGTCATACACAATCTTTAACAATGGAGAGAGAGCAATGTTCATAAATAACTGCTTAATCATTAAAATATTACAAGTATGATTGTCTCTCTCTCTTTTTTTTTTTTTAATTTGATTTATATGCCGCCCTTCTCCGGAGACTCAGGGCGGCTTACAATGCGTTAAGCAATAGCCTTCATTCTTTTGTATATTTTATACAAAGTCAGCTTATTGCTCCCACAAACTGGGTCCTCATTTCACCTACCTTAGAAAGGATGGAAGGCTGAGTCAAGGCTCTATACAGCTTTTAATGACTATAATCCCTTAAATCATGGTAGAGTCAAAGCAACTGAATTCAGTTGAGTGTTTACTGGCCGGATGCCATTTCTGATGCCTACATGTACTTTGCAGCAGATATTTTTTTCTTTGAAAAGGAAAAAACTGAGGGAGAAACATCTACCAATACCTAGGATTGAACTCTCAACCTTCTGAGTGGGAGGTCTTCACCAGTTAAACCACCACGCCACTCAGTATGAATCTATTTATGAACCTGAAAAAAAAATCTGGCTATCATATAGACTGTACTTCAGTAGAAGAAGGTCATACTTTCACTTCTGACATTTCTAACTAGAAAGAGAAAAATAAATATAATTTGAAATTCTGGGAAACTACTGTCAGGGACTCATAGTCCAAGGCAGTATTTTTCAAATTTGGCAACTTTACAATATGTGAACTACAACTCCAAGAATTCCCTAGCCAGCAATGCAATGGTGGCTGGGGAATTCTGGGATTTGAAGTCCACATATCTGAAAATTACCAGATTTGAAAAACATTGGTCTAGGAGAAAAGAGGAGAGGGTGAGCACTTGAGAGAAAGAAAACATATAAGATAACCAGGAAAAATAATAAGGACAAACAGAAATTGAGAGAGAAATAACTTCTTTCACCAAATCCAAATCAACTTTAAAGGAATTCTCCTATCTCTGCTTCCAATATGAATGATAATTGCATAGTCCATGTCACCACATTTTTAGCAGCCAATTTGCTACTCAATTTCCATTCCCTAGATGTCCACCCGTACATTTCTTTATAGTTCACTGGAGTGCCAATTAAACATCTTTGTGTGTTCTTTAAAAGAGAGCCAGTTCTAAGTGTTCCCACTGAGATTCCACAGTTTGCTAATGCAGGTGGGGTGCAGCGAGAGCAATTTAGCATTGTGCCAGAAATAGGTTTACCAAGTTGGCTAAGGTTTATTCACTCATACACACTCTTCTTGTACACAAGGCAATTACATTTCCTCTGGGCACGTATCTTCAGTCAACCCTACAGACTGTCGGCAGCTATAAAAATTTCACCGTACAAAAACATGAGCTTGGCACATTAGTGATGTCTACTTTGGTACCAAGCCCTGGTTGGTACAAATTTAAGATCATCAAGTATTTCCAGATAACGACTCTTGGCAAAGCAGATATTGCTGTTCATTTGTTTCCAAAGATAAAGATACCATCCAGAAAAAAGCAAAGGAAGAAAGACTACTTGTTCCCTATGGATTTTAGTTGGAGAGTTTCTTTCCTAAGACAAAAAATATAAATAAGTTGCGTTTTAATAAAAACTATTATCACAACACATAATAAAATAAACAGAGAGAGAGAGAGGGTTGTAGAATCATTAAGGAAGGAGCCACTGAGTTTAAAGGAGCTATTTATGCCACTTTATCCAACTCCTATTCCATGCAAATATCCAAATTATAGCATCCCTGGAAGACATTTATCTACTGTTCGCTTGAACATATCCATCTTCAGGAAAATTATTCTATTGTTGAACTGCTATTACCATTAGGATGCTTTTTAAAAAAATCAGCCATGATCTGCTTTCGTGTAACTATTTTATAATTATAATAATCATGCAAGTTCCAATCTAGGTTGGTCACTGGGACCAGAGATTTACCATTCTGAACGTTTGGACTTGTGCTGGAACCCATCTTCAGGGAACTTCTCTCTACTGGAATATGGGCTTTGTGATATTCTATGAGTTGTATTTATTTGGTGCCTTCCTGTTGGTTGATTAGTGTGTTGATGGCTGGCGATTGGCTGTTGTTTCCTTGTGCTGCCAAGCTCTCGGTTCTTAAGAACCTGATAAGCAGGTGGTAAATCAGCACTCCTGTTGACTGCCAAGGGACCTGTTTCCCAGGTTTCAATCATTTCCCTGGCTATCTTTGTACCTGCCCGGCCAACAATCAGTAATTGTGAAATTGAATGTATGTCAATTATAATAATCATAATTATGTGTGTCACACTCTAGATTGGTAGAAATGTATGACAGTCATTCATGTGCTATGATACATAATTTTATTTCAAGACTAAACATTTAATTATTTATGTATCTGTGTGCCTTCTAATCACTGCCGATTCTTGGTAACTGCTTGTACAAGTCCCTGAAATTTATCCGGCAAGATTTTCAGAAGTGGTTTGCCCTTTATTCTCTCCTAGGTCTGGGCTTAGAGAGAATAATTGGTCCAAGGTCACCCAACTAACTTGTGTCTAAGACAGAACTAGAACTCATGGTCTCCTGGTTTCTAGCTGGTATTTTAACCATTACACCAAACGGACTCTCATATGGTTATTTATTTTGATGTATATCCCACTTTTCTGTTTATTCCAACATTCTTCAGTATATCCAGTTACATCAATCTGTCCTATAGGTTTCAAGTCCCTTTGTTTCAAGTCCCTTTGAATGTGTAGTTGTCTGCCTTAATGCTGATTCTTAGATTTTCAACACAGTATTGGATCAATAATGTACAGAGGGGAACTATGACTTCTCATGATTTATCAACTATTCTTCTATTGATGAAAGCCTTTTAAAAGTCATATCACCCTACTGGCTTATACAAAGCTTATAATGGGCTACATTTCTAAAATCCATTTTTGCCTCTACAAGTTAGATTTCCCTCATTTTCTATTTGCACATTTGATTTCATTTTTCTGAGTAATGAACTGTGCATTTATCTTGATTGAAAACAAAATAATTACTTGTTTTTAATTTTGTTTTTATTACTGCATCTTGCAGGCCACTCAGAGTTGTAACAGATTGGAGTGGCATATAAATCCCATCAAATAAATAAATAAATAAATAAATAAATAAATAAATAAATAAATAGTTCTAAAACTTAGGGGGAAAATGTATTAAATAAGTATTTTAAAAAGTTAAAAATCACAAACTTTTTAAAAGTAACAGATTATGATTTTTATTATGTTATTGTTTCTTCTAATAAAGTTAAAACTATGAATAATTACTCAACTGGGTTTTATTCACATTACAATAAAGTAGCATATATTAATAAGCCTATGAATTTGTGATTCCATAGTATTTTTAGTTGAAAGTTGGACCATAAGAAAGGCTGAATGCCAAAGAATTGAGGCCTTTGAACTATGGTGCTGGAGAAGATTCCTGCAAGTCCCTTAGACTACAAGGCAATCAAACCGGTCAGTCCTAGAGATCAACCCTGACTGCTCTTCAGAATGCCAGTTCCTGAAGATGAAACTCAAATACCTTGGTCGCTTAATGAGAAGGAAGTACTCACTAGAGAAGAGCCTAATGCTGGGAAAGATTGAGGGCAAAAGAAGAAGGGGATGACAGAGAACGCGGTGGCTGGATGGAGTCACTGAAGCAGTAGGCATGAGTTTAAAAGGACTCCAGAGGATGGTAGAGGACAGGAAGGCCTGGAGGAACATTGTCCATGTGGTCACGATGGGTTGGACACGACTTCGCAACTAACAACAAGAACAAAAGTATTTTTAGTTAATTTAACCCTGATCAATAATATTCTAGAATTCCACTATCAGTTTCTATTTCCTACTGTCTAACTGTCCTAACTGCCTTCTGAGCTATTTTGTCTTGTCCTCACTTCTAAGTTTTCTTTTAGAGGTTTTTTTTTTTTTTTGAATTTTTGAAAAATATGTACATGGTTAGTGCTATCATCACTTTGAAAAGTGATGTTACTATTCATAATAAAGAATGTGCCCCAGACATCTAAGATCCTGTTTGTTTATTATTTGAAGGACAAATTATCTTGCAAATCATGTTGTATTTGTTTCTGCACATTTCAAAATAATTTACAAAGTCCTCCCAAACCAGAGCAATGAATAATAAAATAATTCACAGTAAAATCATTTTGCAATGCAAGAATAAGTTTTTAACGCATATAAAATAGTCCCCAGGCAGTCCCAGACAACCACTGAGAAAAATAATGCCCCTAGTATATTATTGTGCTATACTGAATTTAGGAAAACAGCTGTGGAAAAAGTACAATATTGGAGCGCCAGATGGACTAATAGTCCAGGACAGTATTTTTCAAATTTGACAACTTTAAAATATGTGGACTACAAGTCCAAGAATTCCTCAGCAAACAATGCAGTGGTGACTGGGGAATTTTGAGAGTTGAAGTCCACATACAGTATATGAAATTTACCAAGTTTAAAAAACACTGGTCTATAGTAATATAGCACAGCAATATCCACTTTGTCCAGAGTCATATTTAGCAATTATTGATGACTTGAAATAATAATAATAATAATAATAATAATAATAATAATAATAATAATAATAATAATAATAATAATAATTTTATTTCTATACCGCCCTTCTCCCGAAGGACTCAGGGCGGTGTACAGCCTATTTAAAATACCCCAATTTAAAATCGTTATGTTAATAGCCCGGCCTGGCGGAACAACAGGGTCTTCAGTGCGCAGAGAAACATCCGGAGGTCGGAGATCTTACGTATTTCCGGGGGCAGTTCCATGCAGGGCTAATTTTATTCTCAGATGTGACCGAACACAGAACAGAATGTCTTTGATGCGGACCATCAAACCTTGGTGTTATTAAGTACAAATATTTCAAATTTGGACTCAGAAACTAATTGGCAGTCAGAATAGTTCCACATGTTGAATGCAATATTCACTCACTATATCCAAAGAGCCAACAATAAGCAGCCCGATCAAAGAATCTCTAAGACCAGCCCCACCAACACAGACAGGGCAAGCCACCAGAATATAAACTGACAGCAAACAACACTCTTACTAGCACTGATGATGTTACCTACTTTGGGTAATGAAATGTCTGCAAGAAAACAAGCAAGTTCAGAGAGCATTAAGGACCCCTCATGTCAACCCTGAGCTACAAATATTCTCCTTTATTGGTACTCACTATATCATATCTGTAATATAATTAGAAATAAGAATTCAAGAAGGATTGTTGGGCATTTTCAAATAATTTTCTACAAAATAGAAAGGCTGTAGAGAACAGAGGGAATGGCCTTTAAAGACAGGAGGAAGAGCTGCTACTAAGAGAATGACGAGGGAAAGGAGATTGAGTCCTTTCCAACAAACTAACTTGAGAAAATGTATTAAACAAGCCCCTCCCAAATTTTCAGGGAGACAGGGACACATTGATACTTGCAAGATTCTATAATTATAGCTGTTCCAGTAAAGTAAATTCAGAACAGTATGGCGTTGGTTTCTTAGTCTGATTTACCTAAGAGGGCTGAAAGATAAAATAGGTATAGACGATGAGTCATGGTGATGATGTTGGAGACTTATTGTAGGATCTCTGTTCTTGAGAGGAAAAGTATGTATAAAATGCAGTTGATACCATAAAGTGGGAAGAGATTTTCTAAATTACTACCCACTGCAAGATGTGTAACTTTTCTTGCTCTAAGCTTCCCTCCCAGGTACATACAGTGATGGCTAACAGTTGTGATGTATGCCCCATCCCAGATACCTTCTCTGCTTTTCTTTCTTGCCTACAGAGAGAAACAATGAAGACTGGGTAAGAAACACCATTACTGGTGCTTAAATAAATGGAGACAATTAATTCATACAACATATGTTCACATTACTGTAACACATAGATTAATTCTTTAAGGGACAATCAATTAGTTCCTAAGACTGCCAGAGTAGGAAAGAATAGTGGGGTGGGGACTCAATCCAAATGTCCTACAACATACTACAGGAATTCATCTGCCCATGATAGAACCCCAAATGGGGGAGGACTGTAGAGATAGATTGGGAGTGAATATGGATCCAAAGCTGTGCCAGGCTCCAAGAACTATAGAGTTTATAGTTCTTTAGTTCTTTATAGGGTTTCCTACCTGACTAGGGGGTTGGACTAGAAGACCTCCGCGGTCCTTTCCATCTCTGCTATTCTGTTAACTGATTTATTACCAATAGTCTGAGATGGATTAATCAATTTCCTCTCAATTGATATGTGGAAGATGCACTGGATATTTTGTTTTGCTAAATCTTGTGGGGAAAAAATCCTGCCAGTTTGTTTTCAGTTTCAATTGTTCTTTCTTGCTGCAGTTTTTGCCACATTTAACACAAAATATTGCAATTTTTTAAAAATTTGATTAACAACTGTCTTCAGGGGTAATATCCACTACGTTAACTTGCATAAATACTCATTTGAATAATCCAGGGTATAGACTATGAACACATGTTTTTTTGTGAGATAACACAACAGCTTTACAAAACTGAAAATTAAATCTTAAGTAACACATTATTTAGTTTGCTAATGAAAGCATAATTGGAGACATGGAAGTAAACATATTAGGAAATATGGCAAGTTAATGTAGCTTTAAGAATAGCATTACCACTCAAATTACCATGTTTTGTCTCTCCTTAGCCTCCTTTTTACTTAATTAGCTATCTCAGGGAATTTAGGTATACATTAGCAACATCTTTACAAGAAGAGATCAGACCCTCTCAAACATAGAGCCAAATCAAATCCACCTATGATAGACATAAACCTGAGAAAAATGAAAAGTCAGGGTATAGATTTTCAACAGAATTATTATCCCCAAACTGAAAACAATAGCTATTCCAAAAAGAAAGATTTTCCTGAAATCTTTCTTCCCAGTCTAGTTGGTAAACCAGATGATCTGGATTTCAGTTGAGGAATTCACTATTTTTTTTATAATTACAACTTTCAATTTTCAGAATTCTCCTGTCTCAAGGTTTTGTTTTCTCCTGTGGGAAGGGGGAAGAATGAATCTACACCAGTGGAGTCCACCACACCAGTGGTGGTGAACCTTTTGGGCTTAACATATCAAAAACTTGGAAAATGCCTAATTTAATTCTGCTAGTTTGTCACACATACAGCTCCCCCAAACAAAAGCAAAACAATTCTCTATCTCCCTCATCCCCATTTTGGCCAATCTGAACAATGACACTTGGTGGCTTCAATCCTAATGCCATCGCTGCCGCTCAAACAGGCCACCTCACACCATTCCCCAAGGTGTCCCCATGGCCAGCTCTGCCCAGGATTTGCCACATGCTGATTACCTTCAGAAATTGTTTTTTTTTTCTGTTGACAGGCCCCTGCGGTCTACCCAGGGCTGCTTCAGGTCACATGGGGCCTTTTATTCTTGAAGCAGCTTTGGAAAATGTTCTTCCACAGCCTCTTGAGTCTCCCAAAACTGTGTGAAAGCATGTCCCGTTCTCACACGATGTTCAGAGGTTCCAGAGGCTACATGAGATCACAGCCGCCTTGTGTGACTTCTAGAAGTTGTGGAAGCTTGCAATATATACCTATTGTTTTATATCTGTTATTTTTTTTTATCTGTTGTGCGCTGCCTAAAGTCTCTTTTTGTGGCTATATAAATTTGATAAATAAAAATTTATTTTAAAGCCACTGAAGATAGATAGCAACAATTTCTACAGTTAAAAAAAGAAAAAGAGGGAGTCTTTATCTTTTTTGTTTTGCTTTTAAAACAACTTTTTTTAAAAAAAATCTTTATAACTATCATGTGTGTACCGTGTGTATTATTTCCTTTCAGTTTCCCTTTCTTTTTGTTTCTTTTTTGATTAATAAAAAGACTCTTAAAATGACAAATACTTCAATACATCTTGAAATATATGTGTGTGTGTGTGTGAGTGTGTGTGTATATATATATGTATGTGTGTGTAGATAGATAGATAGATAGATAGATAGATAGATAGATAGATAGATAGATAGATAGATAGATATAAAATACTTCAGAACTATTGGACTCCATTGCATTTATACAGAAAAGGCTTGAGTAAATGGTTATATTGTTGGAAATTAATTGCCTTCATTATTTGACCAATACATTTGTATCCTACTCAACATTTTCAAGAAATCTGTGCCTTATTCTACCCTGTCTGAATTTCAGTTTCAAGCTAATGCGAATTCAGAAGTTTGGCTCAAGTCTTTCAAACTCTCTTATGAGGAAAGTGATCTCATTCCTTATTCATGTATCTTGCATGCTGATGAAAACCTTCCTTTTAAAGGCATTAAAAATGTAAAATTCATCTACAGTTTTAATTTTTTCTTTTAAAATGTACTTCTATCATAATTTTAGCTTTCCCCCCAGCTTAACTTTTTAATGTCTTAACTTCTGCTAGTTTTTCTTCAGTTGCTCTTTACATGTTTAGAATTGGTTGACATCTTAAGGATATGTTGTGTCGCAGTTTGTCCCACCACAACGGAGTATAGCTTTACAGTTTTTAGTCTGTTTGAATAATTATAGGTAGTGGAAGTTCCGGTCCTAATTTACTGGGAAGTTCCCAGTAAGCAGAGTTCCAATCAGCAGACAGAAGCATCATCAGGGCCCAGTCCAGAGGTCATAGTGTCCTTGGTAGGTCATTAGCTGGTCTGGGTCTAAAAGAATACAGTTTCTACAAGCAGGAGTTGAGGGCACAACACACAGAGTTTCTGGTAAATGATCCAGTTGTTTCTAATTAGGGATTGCTTGAAAGTGGTAGTTGTAAAATAGAATTCCAATCAGGTACAAAATATCATTGAAGGGAATCCTTGCCTCAGAATCATGCAGGCCTCTTTTCTTCTGACCTTCACTCAGCCCCAGATGCCTTTGGACTAGAAGAAGGCCCTGGATCAGACCCCTCATCCTTTTCTGTTTCCAGTTGCTCCTCATGCTCTGCAGCCTAACCAGCCTCAGATACCCTCTTCTTCCTCCTCTGCCTCCTCCTCTTCCTCCCCTCCCCCAGAACATTTTCATGGAACATTTGGGGTGTGAGGACTCAGCTACCTGACAACCATAGCACTATCCATGGTGCTTCTGTAAAACCCAAAGACGTGGAAGCAAACATTTTCCAAAGTTCTCTTTACTAGAATAGGCAAACTAGCACATCTGGGAAAACCCGAATTTGAAAAGCCCGGGTTTTCCTTCAGTAAGTCAAAACTCCCAAAACCATCCCCTTTTCCCCCCAGTCGGTCACATGCTCCAATCAACATCCACTCCATCTCGATCCAGCCCCCTGACCACTCCTTCTCCAGATGCTGGATTGCCCTGACCTTGACTGACAGGAAGAATGCTATTATGTCTACTAACAACCCCTCTCCTACTTTCCCATACACGAGAAGGTGGCATCATTGGAGCTTCCGGCCTAATATGGCTTCCAAAGCTGACACCTATGATAAAAGAACACTACTAAAAGAAGGAAGATTTATTGATTTACTTTGTGAACAAATTTGAAAAAAATAATTACTATTTCAAAACATAAATCTATTTAGGTTTCCTCAATTCAAAATACAGGTAGTCCTCGAATTACAACAGTTCATTTAGTGACTGTTCAAAGTTACAACAGCACTGAAAAAAGTGACTTATGACCGTTTTTCACACTTAAGACCATTGCAGCATCCCCATGGTAGCGTGAACAATATTTGGATCTTTGGCAACTGGTTCATATTTATGATGGTTGCAGTGTCCACCTTTTGTGATGTTTTGACAAACAAAGTCAATGGGGAAGCCAGATTCACTTAACAACTGTGTTAATAACTTAACAGCTGCCATGATTCACTTAACAAATGTGCCAAGAAAGGTTGTAAAATGGGGCAAAACTCACTTAACAAATGTCTCATTTAGCAACAGAAATTTCGGGCTCAATTGTAGTCATAAGTCAAGGACTACCTTGAATTTCATAGCCTTTTGCTCCTACTATTCATAATATTGAAGTCTTTGATCTAAATATTTTTGAATAATTGTACAATGTACAATGTCACGGTCTGCTACTTCAAGGTTTAACTGGAGCTGTTTCTGCCTAGGAATTATTTTCCAATCACAAATTCATTAGATCATATTACACAAATCAAATCATGGTTTCATTTTGTCTGGTGTTATTTAGTATTATAACTCTTGCTCATGGGGAAAAAATGGGTCTTTTGCTAAAATATGTTCCTTACCTCAGGATAACCAACACCAATTATTTAGTATAACATCTTAATAGCATCAGCATAAAGCTTAAAACATTACTAGTGCAATCTGAATTGAGCTAAGTGGTTTTTCAGAGTGGTTCCTTTCGGCTCAGCTGATGTAATTTCTTAGAATATCATAAACACATCAAGTAATCAATCAAATATCTAGTGGATAGACACCTTGTGGAAAAGATTTAAAACTAGTTCAAATTTGTTTCCTCCAGATTAATATAGAATTACTGTCCTGCAAAGTAGTATGAAGCAGGGGTGAAATGCTCCCTGTTCGGACCGGATCACCCGATCCGGTAGCGATAGCAGCGGGTGGTTCAGTGAACCAGTAGCAAAAATCCCTGCCCCCCTCCCCATGCCCAGCTGAGCCACACGATCATCAGAGGCTTTTTTAAAATTATTTTTAAAAGCATTTTTCTACAATATCTTTGGCCAAAAAAAATGCTTTTAAAAGTTAAAAAAAAGCCTCTGATGATTGCACAGCTCAGCTGGGATCGTCAGAGGCTTTTAAAAGCATTTTTTCTACAACCTCTTCAGCCGAAAAGGTTGTAGAAAAAATGGTTTTAAAAGTTAAAAAAAAAGTTGGCCATGCCCACTCAGTCATATTACCCCCTACCCATCAAGCCACGCCCAGAGAACCAATAGTAACAAATTTTACATTTCACCACTGGTATAAGTTAAGGATAACTCCATGACCCAAGTGATGCTGTAGCTGACATCTCGCAGTGCCTGGAGGCTGTGGGGGTCTGGATGGGAGACAACATTCTTTGACTGCAACCTGGAAAGACTGAATGGCTTTGGGTGATGGAGCTTTGAGTTCTAGGACTTTAACATATTTAGTTCTTGAGGAGTTGCCTACCCTCAGAAAAATCCGGTATACAACATCAAGGTTCTTCTGGATTTGCGACTCCTACTCAAAGAGCAGGTGGCAGTCATGCTAGGAGAACCTTTACACAATTCTAGGTTGTGTGCCAGGTGCAACCTTTTTTGGATCGGATATCCCTGCACTGAGCATTCAAAGTCACCTCACACCATGACTCTTACAATGTGCTTTACCTGGGGCTATCCTTGAAGAGTATCAGAAGCTACAACTAATGCAGAGTGCAGTCACTTGGGCAGTCACTGCACTCTGGGGCCCCTAGGGTGGCCCATGTTACACCACTATTCCACAAGCTGCACTGGCTGCCAGTTTGCTTCAGTGTGTTGGTTATAACTTTCAAAACCCTTCATGGCATAACTCCAAGTTATCTGAAGAACCGCCTCAGCCCAATGGAACTGGCCTGTCCCACCCATGCCAGCAGAAGGCACATATTGTAAATCCCATTGATCAAGGAATTTTTACTGGATAGGGTCTAGGAGAAGAGAGTTTTTTTGCCGTGGAAACCTCTCCCTGCGTACTTGATGCTTCCCTCCTCCACATCTTTTAGTAGTAGTATTATAATTAATATGTATTATTTTATTATTTCAATGTCTACTGTTTTTAATGTTTGTTAGCTTCCAAGAGTCACCTCTAGATTAGATGGGCAGCACATAATTCTAATAAATAAAACAATACTTCCAATTCAACTGAATGGTAGATATATTTTCTTCAGTCTATCTTTTAAATTTTCTGTCAACCAACTGTACCGCTTAATACTGTACGTCTACTTTCTATAGGAAAACATGGAAACTCTTATGCACTTTTCTTAAAAGAAACAGTTATTAATTTCAGTACTTCTGATAGCATGATACTGAATAAATGTAAATGAGATGAGAAACTGGGGCATTTTCAAATGGTTTGCATTGTTATTATGTATTTGTTTTCAAATGTCATTTCTCTGAAGGCTAATTTAGTGTTATATATAACAATTTACATATTAAAAAGACCCATTAATCTTTTAATATTTTTGTTGTGAGGGATAATAACCGAGAATCATGGCAGAATTTAATCCAAAATGAATTCCAGATTTACATTTCTGCTGTCAGTAATTGCCTGCAGTAGTGCTGTACGGGGCAAAAGATGTAATTAAAAAATGACAAATGCTTTTCAATAAAGAACCTACTCTTACCTATCAAATTTTTCATGGGCTATATTTATGCTGGTATTCAGTAACCAATGTAACTAAAGTGGGATGGGGAAATAATTTTAAAAACACCTTTTCAAAAGCAAGTTTCACTCACCTTTAGGGTTGAAAAAAAATGTATAGATGGTTAAATATATGGTTGAATACCATAGGCATGATTTTAATTGATTCATTTTTACATGAGTGAAGTCACAAAGACTGAAACAACTAAGACTTGAGAGAAAACGTGAAGTTGGAGAATATAAAACCAGCAGGTTAGCTCATCCAAACAGTGAGCTTCTAGTATCTCAGGTTAACCAAGATCCAGGTTAAGTCCTTGGGCACTCTACCACACTTGTTCTAGAATAATAAAATCAGAGAGGACCACACAGGACTTCAAACAATTGCTAATGTAATGAGAGTGGTATATGCAGGGTGGATAAAAATCAATGATTTTTAAAAAAAAAAAATCAAAAAAATCAGATTTTTTTTATTTAAATCGGATTTTTTTTATTTTTATCGAATTTATTTTAATAAAAAACTTTTGGGGTAAAAATCTATCGTAAGATAGTTTTCTATTTAAGATACATAAATAATTTAGTTTATTCAGCATGAAATGGAGCTTAGTTATGTAGCATGAGGCTGTATATTCTGCAACACTGGGACTATTAGTGAGTCAACAGTGGGTCAAAGGAATAGCAGAGATGACAGTTGCTCTTTAAAAATTATGATTTAAATCGAGTTGATTTAAATCAAGCCTTTTTACTAGTGATTTAAATCATGATTTAAATTGTGATTTAAATCAACTCGATTTAAATCAAATCCACCCTGGGTACACAATCCAACAAAGTTCAGTCACTAGAAAGTGGCAGCTGATTTTATCTAGGGGCTGAAGACTCGTTTCTTTTTGCTGGCACACTTCCAGTGAAGTGCCTACTGGAAACTGGTTCGATTGTCAAGGTAATTTTACTGACTGGATTTTTTTTTCATCTAACATAATCAGAATTTGCCTTTACATAACTCAGCATTCTATGTCCTGTACACTGGGTTGATCAAAAGCAGAGTTTTGTGTAACCATTGCGCAAAGTGTCCCATTGTTTTCTTAAAGGATGATAAAATCGTAAATATTTTGTTGATAAATCCATATGAACCTCTGCTAAATATCCCTTTGGGGTTTGGAGATGTTTATACCACTTACCTAAATGTTACAAAGGCACATTGACTTTTTCTGCTGTGTTCCTTTTTTCCTCTCTGGAGTTCTTTGTAATTGAACTTTTATAGCATCTTCCCTTTGAGCTCCATTTTCCCATTAGTGTCTAATGGGTGTCCTAATTATCACTGGTCTGAGATTATGAGAAAACCAACTTTTTCAAAGCCCAAAGTGTTCAGATCTTTCATTGTACAAGAAACCATGTTTAATTTTGGTTTGCACTTAAAAGCAGTTTATACAATTGCTAATTGGATGTGATTCTCACTCCTGGTTTGAAAGCATTCTGGAATGCTTCAAGGCAAGTGTTCAAGGCAATCTCAGAACGACTAGCTGGAAAGAAATAATTCTGATATTCTCCTATTAATCTTGGACTAGGGTTAAGATTACGGTGAGGACTTTATACTGTATATGTTTTATAGTCCTTGCAACTGTGTGTGGTTACTCAGATTTAAATGTCCAATTTGACCTATAGACTTGATGTTTGAATTTCAGAATGAGAACACACTAAAATTATACATTATTTACTTTGTTGGTTTTGCAGAAATGGAGAAAAGATTGTCTAAAAATAAATTTGGCTCAACTTGTATATATTATTATAGCTATCTAAAACATTGCTAGTACATAGATTGGAATATTTAGATGCTGTAAGTAAGTGCAGGTTATCAAATACTGTCATATTGAAGGATATTGCATGTCAAATATCAAAATTTGTCCAAACGTAACTGAAAAATTTGTCAAATATTTCTAGCATGTTTTAGCTGTTAACTACTTATTTATGAATATGGTATGAGGGTTGATATTGTAAATATTGGTTTTTAGGAAATCCATGGAAGCTTGAACATTTCATAAGGTATATATTTGTCATGTCAGTGATATGAAACATTCAAAAGTATTTTACACTTCGGCTTTTACATAAAAAAACAAACTCCACTGAATACTACTAATTCCATATAAATTTCTAATCAATCCTGAACTTTATTGGATAACCTTGGATCAGGAATTAGTTGAATTTACACATTATATTAAATAATTGTTTGAATAGAAATTATTTGAAAATAACTGCATGCAAAATAATATTCCATGATTTACATATCTTATCTGTTGGCATCACACAATATGCTAAACCAAAATCAAGCTCACTTTTTGGCTGCGCACATCCAAAATGTATTATTGCTAAATAAGATTATAGTTCATAATTACAGGTTGTGATTGAATAATGTCACTAAGGTTAATTTGAAGCCAATGTACATTCTGTTTTATCCAAGTTATATACTCCATCACACATCACTGAATCATTGGACTCATTGTTTGATTTCATTATCTTCATTTGCTACATACAACCATTATCTTCCCCAACAACATTTTTAGTAATCAACTAACAATGGGCAGCAGAAAATGAAAGTTGGTATTACTAATAAGATTTGCTTTCGGTGTTCTGTTCTTACATTACCATGTCATTAGCTCTCATGCCTGGTAAATAAATGTCTGCTGCAAACTGATGGCCTAAGCATTTTCCTCTCTCACATTCAATGCAAAGGATATTTCAACTGCTGCCACTGGAAACAATGACTGATTGATCACTGTCTGCATGATGTTTCCCTTGGACCTCCCCAAAGCCCCTGCATATCAATTCTTCTTGATTGCTGGTATTCATTTTGTATAATGATTAGCTTCTGCATTAAATTTAGCTGCATGAAAAGGTTTCTCTATGAATAAATATACAGGTATTATGTGTTCTTTTGCATTACACGGTGGAAGGCTTTTTCAAGGTTTCTGTGTATACATACCCATATGCATACATATGCATACATACTCACAAATGCATCCCAAACCCGTATGTCATAATCTCTCAAGGTAAGCAATGTTATGTAAAATGCGGAAAAAGGAATAAGAAATAATAAACTGAGAAAACTAAAGCACAAGAGAAGGAAAAATAACTAAAACTAGATAAAATTAATTTACACAGACAACGTTTCCCCCCCCCCTGTACCAGTAACACTTGCTTTGTATTCTGTCAATGTTAATTCTGTCCATAGCATTTTCAAACTGAAACAGATCAGGAAAGATTCAGGACTTAAAGGCCATCCTACTTTGTCAAGGAGACAAGCAAGGTTTCAGTGAACACAGTAGCCATAGATTTTAAAAAACTGCCTGAATTGTATTCTTCTGAAAACAGAGTCTATTTAATCCCAGTAAATCTTTACACTGACTATAATCTATGTGTAGACTCTCATTTGAATTAAATCAATTCTTATTATGTCAGTATAATGAGGACCCAAATTGTTGAGGGCAACATGTAAATTGCTTAGAGAGTGCTGTAAAGCATTGTGAAGTGATATATAAATCTAAATGTATTGCTATCCAAATCTCTTTTTTTTTTTTTTGCTTTAATTTATATGCTGCCCTTCTCTGGAGACTCAGGGCGGCTTACAATGCGTTAAGCAATAGCCTTCATACTTTTGTATATTTATACAAAGTCAGCTTATTGCCCCCACAATCTGGGTCCTCATTTCACCTACCTTAGAAAGGATGGAAGGCTGAGTCAACCTTGAGCCTGGTGAGATTTGAACTTGCAGTAATTGCAAGCAGCAGATGTTAATTTGTTAATAACAGTGCTTTAGTCCACTGTACTACAGGCTCTTTTAAATTGTAGTTTCTGTAAACTAGCTTTTTTAGGTATGAAATGTGCATTAGAAACTCTCTCCTATATCTCTATGAAGATTCTCAGTCACCCACATCATGGTTGCCCTAAAGGTGTTGTTCAAAAGACAACTGGACTTTCTTGGTAAGTCCAAGACAGTCCAATTGCCTTTTGAGCGGCATCTTTGGGGTGTACTCCCTAAAAGAGGTATCCTCCCTTTTTCAGATATAATACCGTGTTTCTCCAAAAATAAGACCCTGTCTTATATTTTTTTGAACCCTGAAATAAGCGCTTGGCCTTATTGCCATGTGCTCAAAAGCCGGATTGGGCTTATTATCAGGGGATGTCTTATTTTGGGGAAAACAGGGTAATATGCAACAAACATTAATTGGAAGAAAACTTGCTGATCTTAATTGTCCTTGAAGAATCTAAGCATATGTTTTCAGACAGCATGCTTAAGGTCATATAAAGGTGGGGGAGGAAATACAAAATCATTCACGGTGACTCATTCCTTGCTGCCTTTGATTTCAGTATGGTATATTTGAAAGAAATTATGTGGGATATTTCTTGTGCCCTGAAGAAATGCAACAGAAGTGTTTCGAATTTGCTGGCATTAAATCTTGTCACAGAAGGATGACAATCCACCTTGCTTCTCCCTATGAAATCAGGTGGTTCTGTAATATAAAAATCCACACCCAGAAAAGAAAGCAACCAACCACTGTGACAGCTAATCATTTGCAAACATACAGCTCTTTTAACACCTGCCACGTCTCCCTCCATTTTACAGTATTTGTCTTGGCAATATAAATTGAGTTTGGGTTCAGCCGTGCTTGGTGTGATAGAGTGAAGAAAAACAATTTGGCAACTGAAGGAATAGAACCTGGCATGGGGAGGAGAAGAATCCGGCATGGGAAGCGAGACAAGGGCTCTTTCCTCAAGGAAAAATGGCCGTTGGTTTGTTTTTTTACCATCTTTAAAGAGAAAAGCAATGCTGCTAGAAGCAACCTGACAACCTGCACATTTATGAAAGATGCCATGTAACCTGAAGCCCTTCTGAAGAAGCCTCTTTTCAATAAAGTGCTGCTCGGAAAGAAAACAATTTAACCCGCTGTACAGAAATGAAAAATGTTAGTGAAGGAAACATAAGTGAAAATGTTTCTTATATTGTTCAAAGGAAGTTTCCCTTCCCTTCCCCAAACCCCAACCAAACTCATATGTTCTACGAACAGAGGGGGAAAATATTGTTTGCTGGGAAAAAGATAAATTCAGGTTGGTGCTAATGGATCATGGCACCTTCTTAAGTAGCATTACATTCTCATCATGTAGATGTGACTCTCAGATGTTGCCGAGTTGCATCCTTTTATAAAAACAAATAGAATATTCAGTTCCGGTTAGGCATTTGGAATTTGTCAGGGTGTTATGTATTGTTCAGCGTATTTTAACAAATGTTTCAAAATCACAGTACTACTAGTTAGAGACACAGACTCATTCATTCGTTCTCAGAATAGAACAGCCAAAAGTTAATTTATTCTACTGATTCACTACATGTCACTTCCATTTATGTTGAGAACATTTCACATAGGCAATCGGCAAACAAATTCATAGAAATGCATGTTATATCAACTTGAGAAAAAACAGAAACTGTCATCTAAGCCATACAGTGTTAACAAAGATGGGAAGACAACACAATAAATGTTTTTAGATGATTTTTCTATTTGTTTTAGCGCAAATGTACTGCTATTCTAATTCAGGTTTTTTTTCCAGAACTATTTTGTCTTGCTCTGTTAATTGGTAACAAGTTTGGGAGGGCTGCAGGTGGGCTGCAAATGATTCTGCCATACCTAAAATATTCAAAAGAGAGCAGGTGAACTGTGCCACAAACATGTAGTTGGGCCTGTCACCCTAATTTAACTAGAAGATCTACACATAGCAACATGGGACAGAGATGGGTTTCAGCAGGTTCTGACCAGTTCTGGAGAACCGGTAGTGGAAATTTTGAGTAGTTCAGAGAATCGGGAGTAAAAATTCTGACTGGCCCCGCCCCCATCTATTCTCTGCCTCCCAAGTCCCAGCTGATTGGGAGGAAATGGGGATTTTGCAGTAACCTTCCCCTGGAGTGGAGAGGGAATGGAGATTTTACAGTATCCTTCCCCTGCCACGCCAACCAAGCTACGCCCATCAAGCAATGCCACGCCCATCAAGCAATGCCACGCCCATCAAGCAATGCCACGCCCATCAAGCCACACCCACAGAACCAATAGTAAAAAATTTTGAAACCCACCACTGACATGGGGGTTTTAAAGGCACTCAGGGGAAATCGAGATGATCAACACAATTGAAGCCTTGCTCTATAGCATGCCCAAATTTTTCCTGAATATTTCAAAAAACAGACAATATGGGAGACTGAGCACAAGTCAGGGAGCAGTGGAGAAAGAACAGGACAATCAGCATTCCTGAAGCAAGTGAACAACAAATGAGTTGAAATGTAAACATATAACATCTTATTTTTTTAATGTGAATAGATTTGTGAGCACCACTTGAACGGATTCTACTTGGGCATAGTTGGTAGGACTTAATAGAATCCATTTCTCCAGTCAAGAAACTAGATTTCTATAGGGACAGACAAAAACAGGGAGAGAGAATGCTAAGGATTATGGATTAGCATCTTCGCTGATGGCCTCTGATCTAAGTTAAAGCAGCCCTACTATTGATCTGTCTGCATTGTCTCTTCTTTATTGACTTTTGAACGTGCCTTCTAATAAGCAATATACTGTATATGCATGTTCATTAAAACATATTCCATTTTTGAGTTATCTTCTTCTTTAATTATTTTCATCTTAAATGCTGATTTAAGGACTACTCAGCAAATATACAAATACGTGCAAAATGCATATTCTTTTTCATCCCATTTCTCTTATTCATTTGTATTTGTAATGCATTCTCTATAGGAACATTTTTCTCTATTATTGCAAAAAGCTTGTGACAAAAACAGAGCACAATTTATTTTGTATATATTTATATTCTCTGCAGATTATTTTTGAATAGCTATTAGGCTGGAGTGTGCAGCAGGTTATTAAATGAAAAAGTACATCATCCTTTAGTTCATCAGTATCAAGGGCACTTTCCTACAAGGGAAATTTCATGCTCAGTCAAACCTAAGAAACATATGATATAAACATATGCCTATTTTCCTTATATGTATTTGCTGTGAGGGGTTTTCTTTTCCCTGGTTTCCAAAAATAACATTCCACTAAAACAAATGATTATCAACAGAATGAATTCTCATATTATTCACAAGTATAGGATGGGTTCTTCTGGAGACAGAAAAAATATCTCAATAGAGAACACCATTGGGAATGTTGCTTAATATATTTTTTTTTTCCAAAAAGTCTTCTCAATTGTTAGAATATTTCTAAGCTTTCTTGCCACAACTACAGAAGAAATTAAGCAACAATAATAGTTTTCCCATAAAGTGCTAACCAGGAATTTGTGAGATTTTTCCTTTGCCTTGCAACCAAAATTTGGAAGGAATGGTGGATATCTGTTAAAAGGCATTTGAATTTATTCCTGCCTTTCAGAAACAGCAAAGAAGTGAAGGAGAGAGAGGAAGCATGTAAAATGGACAGAGAAAGGAGAGTGACCAAAGGAAGGCAAAGAAAGGAGCTTGAGGGAGGTAGAGCAAGGGCCAAAAGAAGAGAGGGGGAAAAGAAGGCCAATTAAAAACACAAGTTCATCGAAAAACCCATACTAACCACATTCTCCATTACGAAAGTAACAACCACAAGAGTAGCTATGGAAAAGCATTACTCAGATGAGCACAAACACAATGCAATAATCCAGAACACCAGAAAAAGGAAACATACCACCTATACATCTTTCAACAAAATGGATATGCACGCAACTTTGTCCAAAATGCTTGATCAAACAACCCATTGTAGCACAACCAACACAAGCTACAAAAAGGAAAACACTAACATACATAAGAATAACCCTATTAGAAACAACCAGCAAACTATTACAACTACATACCATCACTATAGCACACAAACCATTTAAAGTCTTCCAAGCAAGCAAAGCAAAAAACAGTCACCCAATATAGTGGAGCCCTTGGTGCTCTTTGAGCTTGTTTGTTTCTCGCAGATGTTGCATTACTGAACTTGGTAATATCAATTTTAGATACAAGTGGCTTGCCCTTTCAATGTTGGTGGGAGTTGTGTTTTCTTCTTGATAATTACTTGATTAGCTGTTGTTCACTGTATAATTGTTTGTCTGAGTTGGTAGTTCCTTGATTGGGATACTGTTTACTGCTTGATTGTTGGTCTAGTATTAAACCAATTTTCCTGTTTTGCTAAGTTACTTTTATTACCATTTCCCTTATCATCAACATAGAAATATAACTTTTTATTCATTAATCAAGGTAGGCAACAAAGCAATTTATGGCCTCTAGACTCCAAAAATCTTGGTTAACTTCAATACATTTCACTTTACAAGCTTTCTTAACTGAGTTACGGTATAGAAGATTATGGATATTATTTTCCATTGTGGAAGAGAACATCAGAGGCCAACATTTGCAAACTTTAAAATGCTGGAGGAAGAACATTACCAAGGAGTTTAGATTTTTAAAAAATCTATCTATAGGGGATGTACAGGTTTCATGAGACTCTCAAAGGTACACAGAAAGGTAAAGAATCTATGAATTAGAACACATGCAATGCTTTGATTGTTGCATTGCCTTAATACCTGAAGAGAGCTACTACAACACTCAAATATAGAGAAACTATATTAAACTATAACGTTTAAATTAGCTCAGATTATGTATACATTGTAAAACTGAAGAGATAATCAAATGTGTGTCTTGCAAATATAAAAATATAAACCTAATTTAGATGCAAATAGTTACCATAGATAGATGGACGAAGGCTGGCAAGAAGCAAGGAAGGGATGGATTTACTGGTTTTCATCATCAAATAGAAACCAAACTGTGGTGGTTGAGCACAATATGCAAGACACAATTTTCCCAGGTTCATAAGTTTTTTCCCCCCAAGAGAGCTCATTGATTTTTATTGTTTTTTCCTTGACCAAGAATGATCACACACAAGTATACGCACTCTTCCCGGATTTGTGTTATTTGTATCATGGCTTACCCAGCACTGTATGGAAAAAGGAAATTAGATTGATATTACTGATATTAATGAAATCAGTGTTATCCAAAGCGACCCTTAACAAATGCATTTCAAATGAAAAAGGTGGTATAAGCATTGCAAACTATTCTTCAATTAAATCCATTCTACAGTATGTTCAAACTTGAATGCTACATTCATGTGAACAGGGATGCTTAGATTTCTCTTATGAAACAGAACAATCTTTTGTATTCAGTATGGATTGGTATGCTCTGTATTAGCTCCCACTATTTTCCTTTTTTCCTAGCTAATGTTAAAATTGTCCTTCTCTAATGAAAATGTCAGTGATTTCCTAATGTTGACTTTCTGAGAATGTAGGTGGTCTACCTGGGATTTCTCACTCTCCAACTGCAAGACAAAATAAGTTACATCTGTTACTTATCTATTATTCCATTCAGTTCAAAGCTGTTTATTAGAATAAATAGTCCAGCACACCTTCATCTTCACCTTTTCTTCTATGCAGTCAAATCTACAACAGGTAGTATAGAATAATCCCAGGCTAGAAGCAAATCTAATATGCTAGGAACTCTGGAAATGACTAAAATGAACTGAAGTATAAGAAAACTGAAATAATACCATGCCAAGAATATCAATAATAATTCCTCTGTTTCCTTAATTTTATCCCCACAATAGCAGCTCCCTGTTATTGGTTGGTCTGAGAAAGTGACTGGACTGGACCATTTTCCATGGCTGAGGATAGATTTTAACCCTGGTCTTTACAATCTAGGACGGGTCCATTGTAATGGTCAAGTGTAAATATCAAAGCAAGGTGCACAAATGAATCACATGGACTATTCCCAGGATTTTTCTATTACTTTTGAAAGAAAGATCCCAATGTAGGTATCATATATTGGCCTCCCTTTGGAAGGGGCAGGAAATCAATAACAAGTTTCTTCATGTTAAAAGTGCAGCATGACAACAATCGCTCAATACAGTATAAACGTATACACAAGACGATAGAAACTGTTTCTACAACTAGGTATCTGGAAAACAAATGACTTGTTTTCTTTCCTTTTAAGAGAAGACAAGCAATTCTTCAAATTTGTTATTCAGCTCAAACCAAGTTAGTTGGAAGACAGCAAAGTGAATACCATTTTAAGGGAAGCTATGTACTATGGGGCAGAGGAATATCCTCTTAATTATTACCTAATTGAGGGGTCACCAAGCTTGGCAACTTTAAGAGTTGTGGACTTCAACTCCCAGAGCTGGCTGAGGAACTCTGAGAGTTGAAGCCCACAAGTCTTAAATTTGCAAGGTTGGAGACTCCTGACCTAATTGTAAGTACACCAAAAGTACTTATCATCTCCTTTGTCTCCTCTTTTAGTCACAAAAAGAAATTAGTTTGATTCCCTGTATGCTGAAATGTCTTGAATTCCTGCAGAAGTTTGGACCTAATCCTAGGGAGAAGAATGATTGCATCTGCTGGGCTTCACTTCTACTCTGAGGGCTAAGATATCTGACCCTGATTCTGCTGCCTATCAGAGTCAGATCTTGTAATCGTAGCATAGATTCTACAGAAGTAGATGGAAAATTCAAGTTGAAAATTCAAGCTGAACATGGAGTGCTGGAAGATTCAGGCTTTTGATCTCCATTTCTTCTTCCCTTGCATCTGAATTTAAGCTGGTTTTCACAGTGTGAGAAAGAACACTAATATTGTGTTTACTAAACAGGAATGTAAAGAGCATCCATCATCGAGATGGATGGGGCTTCTAATTGTATTCCATTTTAATTTGGAATCTTCAATAATGCATCACTTTTGTCATCTCAGCTGTGTATCTCCATGTTAACCTGTGTCAAAAATAAGATAATAGTGTATTACATCTAATCAAATCATCGCAGCATCGTTCTAGATCTGGCAGATGATTTTAAAAAAATGAAAATAATAATCCATAATGTTCTAGAAAGGAGAAACTTGCCAGAATGGAAGATTCTTTATTCCAAGCTCATTTCAATAGAGCTCCATATTCAGTCATGAACGTATATATAATGTGAATGTTGATAAAAGTTTAAAAAGGTTAAAAATGGGGAAAATATGTGATAAGATTAATCTGGCAAAAATTTGTTCTTAATGCATCCATTCTTTTCATGATGATTACAGATCAATTTGATTATAATCAGCTTATGAATCTTTCCTGGTATTGATATCAGACTGATCTATAGTTCTCTAAACTCTTCTTTTCTTTCATTTTGAATACAGGAAAATTGCTATCTGGCATTTCTTCAGTTCTCTAGAATAGCAAAGCCTCACTCATATAAGTGGCTATATACTTGTTCTGTTTTTTATCCCAGAGGTAGAATATTCTTATTTGAAGATGGAATAAATTATCATCACTCTTTTATCAAAGTCAGATTATTTTCTGATCATTCTGAATCTAATTGGCACTTCTGATTTTCACAGGGATGCAAGGCTACATGCATCCAATAGTTTTCTAGTAAATACTTGATGGACAATTCTGTCATATTCCTCATTGGAGGGGTGGGCAATAATGCTCTCTTTACAACTTGTGGACTTCAACTCCCAGAATGCTGGCTCAGGAATTGAACTCCACAGGTTGCAAAGGGGCCTTAATTGTCTATCCCTACCTCACTGATTACTGGAATTGTTCAATATAATTGTCGCCAGTGGTTTATCTCTGTTTGCCAATCCCTGGCTCCCCAATGAGCCACCGAATATAATGTCAGAAGAGACATTTACAGTGATTGTGACAAAAGGAAAAATAACGAGAGGACCTGACCAATCACAGATATCAGCCCATGTTGATGCATATGATAAGGGCGGCCAAGAGACAGTACTTTGTACCCTATTGCAACTTCAGAATACCACTTTGCATTCCTATTTAAAGTCACCAGCTCTCTTCTGGGATCCAGAGACAGAAAACAAATCCCTTAAAGCTCTCTCTAACTTTGGGTTTGAAGCCCCTGGAGAATCCAATGAGATGACTGGGACAACATTCTGCAAGAACACATGGGATTCACTTGACTCTGTAGATAAAGATCTTCTGCAACACAAGTCCAAAAGTGCTTTTTTCAAGAGGCAACTGGACTTTCTGGTTTTTCTTTGAAGACCTTTCACTTCTCATCCAAGAAGTTTCTTCAGCTCTGATTAGATGGTGGGGATATGGAAACTTCTATTCCCCACCATCCAGTCAGAGCTGAAGAAGTTTTTTCGCTTAGAGAAGCAAAATGACTTCAAAGAAAAACCAGAAAGTCCAGTTGCCTCTTGAAAAAGCACCTTTGGGACAACCATGATCTGGATGACTGAGAATCTCCATCGACATCTGTAACACAAGCTTTGTTTGCATTGAGCTAGATCTTAACTGGCTTATTCAAGGGAGGAAATAAATCAGGGGACTCTTCTTGTAAAAGACTCTGCAACTAACACTTTCCCCCAATCCTTTGATGATAGAAGGGTTCTGTTAAGATTTTTCAGTGGCTTTTGACTCCACTTTTTGACTCTAAATGTTGTTTAACATTTATACACCATCCAGTGACCTATGACTGAGGTGGCATGGAAATTACATAAAATGAATACATTTGAGCACTCTCAGATTTAATAAAATCAGGAACTTGAGCATTTCATATGTCAGGAATGGTTTGGATTTTTTCCCCTGGAAATATCATGCTTGGTAGAATTTGTCTCCCATTAAATATTAGATTAATTGAAGTTGCCAACACGCCCCCCCCCCCTTTTAATGGGTAGCTCAACAGACAGAAGCACTGTAATTTAATACCAGCTGTCTGCAATTAAAGTAAGATCGAATCTCGCCAGGCTCAAGGTTGACTCAGCCTTCCATCCTTTCTAAGGTAGGTAAATTGAGGACCCAGTTTGTGGGGGCAATAAGCTGACTTTGTATAAATATACAAAAGTATGAAGGCTATTGCTTAATGCACTGTAAGCCACCCTGAGACTCCGGAGAAGGGCGGCATATAAATCAAAATTTAAAAAAAAATGTGTCTTTGAAAGATCTGCAATTTGCTTTTGGAAGACACCTTCCACACATTTTCCTTAGTTAGCCAGTCATTTGTAAACCTGAACAACAATATTGCTTCTCCACATATTTTAACCCAGATGCTCCCTATTATATCACACAGTTTATTCCTTGGATTTTTGAGTTAGTATATGTTCAAAGTGGCCAACTAATAAAAGAGGAGATCTGTCTGTCTGTCTGTCTGTCTGTCTGTCTGTCTGTCTGTCTGTCTGTCTGTCTGTCTGTCTCTCTCACCCTCCCTGCATCTCTTCATCTGCATGTGCATAATCTTCCCAAAGATCCAATTATCATGGGGAAAGATCTGCAGGTATAAATTCACTGCTACTGTTTTTCCTGATAGTAACAATGCTATAGAAATAGCACCGACTACACTGATCCCAAAGCTATTCCTTGAGAACCCTCCTGTTCATTGTACAGTATATCTATGTCCACTGAGTTTAAAAAGTTGCAAATATTTTTAAATATTTGGTTGATTCTAGTGTGGGGGAAAAGGAGGGCAAATCCTTGGTAGATCCTATCCTGGCCAACATGAAAATTAGGACTTTAGAAATGGCACATTCTTTCATTCCGTACCTCCAACCCAAATTTTGGATTGTAATGTCAGGTTAGTTTTATATCATCATTGAAGACTGACCCCAATTAAAGCAAAAAGTACAATACACACATTAAGGAAATGGCGCTAAAGAAAGTAAGACTTTATTCAATTGAATAAAAGATACACTCTTAATATTTTTTTAAAAAAACCTGTGCAACTGCATATTAAAAATACTAAAAATGTAACTACCATCTGTTACTCGCAAGTCAGCTCTCATTAAGACCATCACCTCTCTATGAGCCACCACAGGAGCTATCATTACCATTAGCTATGATTAACGAGATGTTGCCAATTGCAATTATTCTACCCCAAAGCTTAGGGATATTTTGGCAGTATCATATCTCCTAACGATAACCTTCATTTTCCTAATAACCTCATTAAAGCCACTGTTTCAATTAAGATTGTGGCTGTAATGCTGGTGCCATTATATTAGCAGTTTCAGCGGCTTAAAGAAGAAATGATTCAGCACAATACGTATTTTGCTAAGCAAAGGAAATCTTGCCAATTGTGACTCATGTATGGTTGCTAACTGATTCTATTTCAGCTGCAATTATACATAGTTTGCTCTCATTGGAAGCAGAGATACTTATCTTATTACAGACTGGATTTCAGTCTATATTCATTAATCATGTGAGATGTACAAATTTGTTTGCAATAATGCATTCTTCTTCTCAAGTATGTAGACTACTTTTTGATATGTTTTCAATAATAAATAAAACAATATTATTATTATTTTCTACTAAGTTGAAAAATTCCTAAAGTAGAACAATTTGGCAGCTAGACACACACACACACACACACACACACACACACACACACAGCGTCATCATAGTCAACTCAAGATTGATCACAGAAATAGTTATCAAGTGCAGCAAATAGAAAGGTGATACATTGTCTTCACTGCTGTTCTGCATATGCTTGAGCCCCCTTGGCCGGATAAGTCACAGAAACTAGATATAGGTACAAGTTCAAGAATGGAAGTACTATTAGCCACCTCCTCTATAAGGATGACATCTACTGTAAGAGTAAATGAGACACTGACTTGCTGATCCAGATGTGGATTTACAGTAAAAACATTGGGATGTCATTCAGACTAGAGATGTGTGGCTGGATAGTAGTCAAAAGAGGGAAAGTAGTTAAGACTGATGGGGGGGGGTGAGAGGAAGTACCAGCAGTCCACATAGCAAACATACATACTAGCTACAAGTACCATGTATCCCATATGGGAATCATGAGGAAGAGGCAAGGAAAACAGTAACATCCAAGGACTACCAAAGAATAAAACAGTTCATGAAGAAGAGGAGACCCAAACGTATTGCTAGCCTCACTTTGCAATGAACAAGGACATTGTTCTTGTTCTTGCAGTTACAAAGATTGTTGACCAATCAGGGACAAAAATAGCTAGAGAAATGACTGAAGTCTGGGAAATGAGACTCTTGTCAGTTGATAGGAGTGCTGATTTACCACCAGCTTACCAGGAACTTAGGATCTGAGGGTGCTGTTGTGGCCCGCCGGTGGCAGCAGAGTCCAACAGTGAGGAGGTTGGGGAGGAATTGGGCCAGTCCTGGGGGCTGGGGAAAGCTCAGATGAGGGCTCTGCATCGGAGGCAGAGAGGTGGCCAAGTCCATCTGATAGTTATGTGGAGCCTCTGGAGTCTGACATCAGCGAGGCAGAAGAACAGCGGGAGCCTGTTCCCAGTGTGCACGTGTGCAGAGCTGCCAGATGACAAGAACAATTAAGAAAAAAGGATCGACTTGGGAATAAGGCTTGGAGATAATTGGCCCCTCCCGTAAAACATAAAAGAAGAGCAAACAGAATGTGAGCTTTTGCAGGAAGCAATTAGTTCATCTGGCCAGTTCAAGATTTGAAAATTCTGTTTGTGACTCTGTGCCAAGTTTGGCTTTGCCCTGCGCCTGGAAATTAGCTCTCTGGCAGCATTCCATGTGACATAGGTGGTTGTTTATACACATTCCTCTGAAAGACTGTTTATCGAGCCTTGAGGACTGTAGATGAAAGTAATTTACAGTTGTATAAATAAAAGAGCTTTTGTGGGACTAAGATTGTGTTTTATACTTTCTAAGGTAACCTAGGTCAGAACTTAGGTGCGGTGGCACAAGGAAACAATAATTAATGACTTAATAGCTCACCATCAACACCCCAATTAACAACTAAAATCCATACACAATCAGGCACCATATACAGTAAATATAACTTGTAGATCAGCCCAGTGCACACATTCTGGAGAGAAAGAAGTTCCCTGAGGATGGGCTCCTGCACACATACGTAAGCTTGGAAGTACAAACCTCTGGTCCCAGTGACTGACTCAGATTGGATCCTACAACATTATCCTGGGACATGTATACAGTATATGTCTTCATTCATGAGTTCCTGAAGAGCCAGCTCAATGAGGAGAAAAAGAAGATCCATGCCATCAACATGTAGAATATAATATGAACTGAGCTGGCCAAAGGAGGATGTGGGAGCTGCCAAAGTGAAAACCTTGAAGCTCCTCACAATATACAGAGTTTTCCACTTCAAGTCCAATACCCAGAGACTGTACACCAGCCAGAAAGAGGATGCCCGGGATCTGGTAAGTGTCAGAGCCACTGTCCTAGACAAAACTTGGAGCATCCAGGTGTACATCAATAAAATAGCATCAAAATGAGCTGCTCAGTGAATACCTAAGGCAGCAGCAGACATGGGAAGAAGACGAAGCAGAAGTGGCATGCAAGACAAGACCCTGCATAGGATTTTACCAGTGACAATAATTGAGGGGGCAGAAGAATGCAGTGTATATGTGTTCTGCCCCAGCTCTGGATTTCCGAGGATATTGACATACACCAACGGTCCTTATCAAATTTATTAAGTAGTAAGAATAAACAAGACCGGCAAAGGTTGGCAACCAGCCCAGAAAGCAAGATATGATAAACCAAAATACTCTCATTATAAATAAGAGTTGTTTCCAGCAAGAAAGCACTAGCTGCGTGCGACTTAAGTAGGCTAAGGGAGTGGCCAATTAACCTCAAGCCCTACTCTTGAGTAGACCTCCTCCTTCTGAGTAGCCACTCTTGCCTTTTGGCAGCCCTGCGTGCTCGAGCATTGAGGAGAGGCTCCTCCACTTCGCTCTCTCCACTTGAAGGAGCCTCTGGAGGTTCTGAAGGCCCTGGCTGAGTCTTTGCCTCTGGCACCACATCCTCTTCAGCCTCCTTGCTGTACGACGCGAGCGCTGGCTGCACAGACACCACACCAGCCTCCTCTTCGTCGGGATCAACCACGATCCGTGCAGGCCGCTGGTGGGCCACAACAATATGTGAGTTTTTGTGTGTGTGTGCGCGCACACACACATACACACACACACCAGTTTTGGCTCCTGGCCTGGATTAGGCCCTGAGTTTTCTTAGCAAGGATTTTAGAAAGATTTTCCATTGTCTGCTTGTTAGGGCTGAAATAATGGATCTTGTGTCCAAGGCAAAATTAAAGTGACTTTGTGTCTAAGGCACAAGCTAGAAGGTTTCTAATCTACTGACTTAACCATTTATATTAGACTAGCTCTCCTAAAAATAAACAGTTCCTATTATGGTCACTTCATGAAATTACAAATATACTGTTGGTAGTTTAGTAAAAATGGCAGGCAATCACAAACCATATAAAAATAATTCACCTCTTCCACATACTGATGTTTTTCCTTTGCTTAACACCCTATTTGCTTTAAAGCAAAATATGAAGTAAAAGTGTTTTCAAACAAAACCTCTAAGGAATTCCAAGGAATATCAAAAACATGTTATACAAGAGGAATCCCATGCTTATTTACAAGGCTATTGATATACTTAATCACTTAGATTTATTAACCCCATAGTATGCAGGGAAACTGATAGCTAGGTTCACATTTTGAGGTAAAGCTATGTGTACTATTAGTAATTTAGATGAAACACAGATGAAAAAAAAATAAGTTAAAAATATAAAGGATATAATCAACTTGAATTATCATATTCTGCTATTTTGGCAATATTAAAATGTGGACCCTGATTATCTTTCAGAAACAGCACTGCCCTAAATTATATTAATATTAGAAGAAATTAAATACAATACACAGAGCAGACTTGGCTAAAAAAATAATTGCGGTCATATCACAAACATACCACATGGCCATTTTCATGGTCAAAACACTACAAAAACCTCTTACACTTATTATACTTTGTTTACTTTCAGGCATTTTAAAGTTTTTCCATAGTTCGATACAGGTAGTTCTTGGCTTTTGACCACAGTTGGCACTGCAACTTTTGTGGCTAAGTGATGTTGTGGTCCTTAAGTGAGTTGCACCCAATTTTACAACCTTTTTTGGCCATAGTTATTAAGCGAATCATGAAGTCATTAAGAAAATCAGTCTTCCCTCATTGACGTTGCCTGTTGGAAGCCTCCTGGGAAGGTCACGTATGGTGATCCCCTGACTCCCTGGACATTGCAACCATTGTAAATACATGCAAGTCGCCAAGTGTCTGAATTTCGACCATGTAACTGCAGGGAAACAGCAATGGTCCTAAATGTGAGGACTGGTCATAAATTGATCTGTCCCCGTCCACACACACACACAAACACAGCCAGCCGAGGGTTAAGAAAGTACTTGGCACGCACACAGGTCGTTATCTCAAACTTGGCAGCAATATAATCACCATCTGCCAAGAGCTTTTACTGAAACAGATAACATAAAATTACATACGCATTGCAAATAGTCCAGCAAAACAATATTCCTTTCGGCAGCTTCAGACGTTGTTCAAGTGACTAGCCGAAGTTCGTTTTTGTTCATCACAGAGTTTTACCAGCCACCACCCTCTCTTATATAGTCTCTGGGGTGTGGTCCAGTGACTCAGTTCTAATCTCTAGCACGCCTCCTTAACTGCTGCAACCGTTTATCACGACTTCGTTGGCGTGCGTCCAGGAATGACGGCTCTCCTTCGCTCTCATCCGAGACACCTGGCTCCTGGCTAATCTCCTCTCCCTTGGCCAGCACCTGAGACAGTGCCAGAGGGAAGGGGCATGGAGAGGGAGGCCTGGCTGACTTCTCTTCCTCATGTTCGGAGCTTTCTTCCTCCGATGAGATAGGCTCAGAGGGCGGGGCCACAACAATAAATAACTTTTTTCCACAGCACTGTAACTTCAAATGGTCATTAAATGAAAGGTTGTAAGTCTGAGAAAGATAAGTAATTGTGCTAGTGACTTGGCCTACATCCCCTGTAAAGTCCACGCAAATGGTGCTCCTGTCTGTTGCCCTTTCCACTTTGAAACATTATTTAAAATAAGTCTGTAAACTTCCCAGTAAACATAGATGCTGGTTTCCCATAGGAAGCATTCTTTCTTTCCTCCTTGCCATTTCCTTCCATTCTGATTTCTTGGGAATGCCCTCTTGGGAACCTCTATAGTGAATTTAATGTCATCTTAAAATGAGTTTGTGCAAAACTGAATTAAATGGGAAACTAATGGAATACTGATGATAAAGCAGTGAAATTCCAGGGGAAATCTTATCCATGGAAAGCAGTACTTTCACAGATTCTTATGTGAATGATCTAGCTGCAATAAGGACAATAAAATGCCTTAATAATAATAATAATAATAATAATGCTATTAGTGAAAACTGGTGCATAAAGTGCAAATGTTAAAGGCTAATTAATGCTAGCTAATTGCGATGAGCTAATAAAATACATCTAAATTTACTGAACATAATGAAACTGGCTAATACATAAAATAATTATAAGTAAACATTAACTACAATGCTGCTTAATAGGGCTGCTTAGTAATGGTAAAATACATGTGAAAATAAAGACAGATACTCCATTTGCAGCAAAGCTGTCCAACCTTTGGTTCGCTCACTTTTCAATAAAATTCCATTTTGTTTTCAGTGGGCTGTGATTCACTTAAGGAAGTATTGTCTCTGATATGACAAAGTCCCGCCTGGACTACTGCAACGCTCTCTACATGGGGCTCCCCCTGGGGTGCACCCGGAGGCTCCAGCTGGTCCAGAACGCGGCCGCGCGGGGGATTATGGGGGCGACGAGGCGTTCCCATGTGACACCTCTCCTGCGCGAGCTGCACTGGCTCCCAGTGGTCTTCCGGGTGCGCTTCAAGGTGTTGGTGACCACCTTTAAAGCGCTCCATGGCTTAGGGCCGGGGTATTTACGAGACCACCTTCTGCCACCAATAGCCTCCCACCGGCCAGTACGCTCGCACAGAGTGGGCCTCCTCAGGGTGCCGTCCGCCAGACAATGTCGGCTGGCGACCCCCAGGGGGAGAGCCTTCTCTGTGACGGCGCCCACCCTCTGGAACAACCTTCCCCCAGAGTTACGTATAATAACAGACCTCCGGATTTTTCGTCGGGCCCTGAAAACCTATTTATTTCAACAAGCTGGGCTGGCCTGAGTTAAATTTTAAATTGATTTTAAATTGGGTTATCTTAATTTCGGCCAAAATATTTAATTATTTTAATACTGTTCTTAAATTTTGTATGCTTTGTTTTTATCTTGGCTGTGCACCGCCCTGAGTCCTATTTGGAGAAGGGCGGTATAGAAATTTAATTAATAAATAAATAATAATAAATGATGTAGAAAGCTGTATGCAGCCACTGATCAAAAATACATTGTCCACACCTTAAGTCATGTTAACAGAAGATAAAATTAAAAGATCTAAAATACAGTCTTGCTGAACTGCCCTCTAAAGAATATATTTTCCAATGATTCAGCAACATTAATGAGCATTCCTTGACGATAAATTTCCAACAAACTCTAAATCCATCTAAATGTATCATTGTATACAGTACTTTGCTACCTACTTATATTTCACCTGTAGACCAGATACGAATATTGTTGAAAGCTATATTGACCGCAGTTTATTTACAAAAGGAATAAAACTAGCAATCCAATTAGATAGACAACCTATTCTTGATTAGCCTATGCTAATTCCTATTAATCATTGTAAAGTTATTCAGATATTTAGATACTTAGATACTTAATACCATTTGTTCCAGTATCCTCCTGATATCATAGGAGCATTTCTTCTATTTTCCTAATTTATCTCCCATCTTATTTTCCTAATCTATATGAGAAACGCCCGTGTGATATCATGAGGATACTGGAACAAATGGTAAATATACATATACAAACACACACACACACACAAAGATCAGATAAATATTTGTCTGTCCTCACCATTCTTGTGTCATTTAACCTGTTCTTCACAGTTGATCAAAGATTACAGAGCAGCTGAAATGTGATGTGATAAAGATTCAAAACTTGAATCTAAAACTTGACTTCATTTATTAGATAGTTGATATCTATCTATCTATCTATCTATCTATCTATCTATCTATCTATCTATTGTTAGGGACGTGGTTGCTCAGTGGCTAAGACGCTGAGCTTATCGATCAAAAGGTTGGCAGTTCGAATCCCTAGTGCCGCGTAATGGAGTGAGCTCCCGTTACTTGTCCTAGCTTCTACCAACCTAGCAGTTCGAAAGCATGTAAAAAATGTGTTTAATCATGCCGGCCATATGACCACGGAGACATGTTCGGACAGTGCTGGCTCTTCAGCTTTGAAACAGAGATGAGCACCGCCCCCTAGAGTCGGGAACAACTAGCACATATGTGCGACGGAAGCCTTTACCTTTATCTATCTATCTATCTGTCTGTCTGTCTGTCTGTCTGTCTGTCTGTCTGTCCCTTCATACGTCATCTTAGCTACACCCTGTGTTCCTCTACTCTCAGAATATGACAGCCTAAGAAATGTACTTTTTTAGACTGCAATTCATAGATACTGAAACAAATTCATCTTTCTTAACTTTGTTCAAAAGAAGAGAAAATAGCTCATGGATCCTATCAATAATCATTAAACAAAGCAAATACGCAATTCCTCAAGACACTGAAAAGACTTCCAATCCAAACCCGTGAAGATATCTTTATACAGAGAGAATCTAGAAATAAAGATGTGGTTTCAAGCCAGAAATAAAAAGGTTTGGGGATTTCTTTCCAAGCTCCTCTTCACATAATAGAAGACCATATGCTTTGGAAGAATTTTAAAGCCAAAGAGTGCCTCTCAAAGCAAACACACTAATGGGTGGATACAGTTCCCTTGGGTTTCCTCTCACAATACAGTTGCCACCAGAGAATCATAAAAAGGATTGCCAGCTAACGTTCATAACTGCAACTCCAAAGGGAACCATGTATTGTCTGGCAGCCAAGAGACCGGCAGTGAGGAATTCTACAGTCCGCAGCGTCTTTTCCACAATCCCAAGATATTTAAGGAAAAGGCTGGCTTCACAAGATGCTTGCCAAGCAGAACAAAATGCAACATAGCCCTAAAGGGAAAACTTGAAATCAAGCAGTCTGTAAATTCCTGATAGCTATCTAGCAGAGTAGGCTAGCAAATGATTCCTTTTAAGAGATTGTACTTCAAAGTGAACCATTCTTTTTAGTAAATATGTAATGATAAGAAGAATAAAGCCTAGTTCCCAGGATACAGAAAGGCAAACTGACTCTTAGAAGGAAAAAAATTAAATTCTGAAAGGGTAAAAGCTCAGACAAAAATGAAATGTCAATATGTCTTTTCTTCCAATGGAAGAGACACCATTCAAAAGGGACAACAATAAGCTAAGAAAGAAACAAAAAGACCAGAAAACATCCTTTCTAGCAGCCAACACACAGATAAGTGGAGATTAACTCCAGTGAAACAATCAAGCAAGCAGAAAACAATTACCAATCAACTACCAAAGAGAAAACCATATCCCCACCGATACTGACAGGGCAAGCTACTGTATATAAACAGGGAGCAAAATCCACTCTCTGATGATGACTGATGATATTACATGGTCGGGTAATGAAATGTCTACAAGCCAACAAGAGCTCAGAGAACACCAAGAGATACATAGTGTCTTTTCCTCTTCTTGCTTCCTCCCATATTAAATTTATTTATTTATTTATTTATTTATTTATTTATTTATTTATTTATTTATTTAATTATTTATTTAATTATTTATTTTTGAATTTGTATACTGCCCTTCTCCCTAAGGACTCAGGGTGGTGTACAGCCACGTAAAAACATAGACTACAAATATTAAAATACTATTAATACCTGTCCACGTCCTCGGGAGTCACAGGATCAAACTCCTCCCAGATAACATTCTCAAGACCCGCCTCGGACACCTCGCCTGAACCCACCCAGTCAGAGTCCAGGCCGTCCCGAATATGAGCGATTTTATCGTGCAGATAATGCGCAAAATCCTCAGCACGCCCTTGCAAGGGATCTTTCCGCGCTCCCAGGTGAAGAAGGGAGCTGGTCACCCTAAACAGGGCAGCTGGGCGATTATCTGCCAACGCGATAAGAGCGGGAAAGTAGTTACACATTGCCGCTTTTATCACCACTAAGTTGCAGAAATTATGACATATTTGTCCAGACATATAACAGTAAATTATATAGACTAGGGATCCATATTCTTTTTAGTGCAATGAACAAATTTGGAAGTTTAAGTGTCTTTAGGTGAACACAACATTTATTTTTGAGATCATCCTAAACTAATATTATAATTTTGAAATATTTTATCCTATATGGGTAATTCATAAATGGAGTCTTAAATCTATAATTTAGTAAAAAAGGAAGACATATGAAAAAATAAGAAATTGTTTATCTGCTCAATATACCAAGATACCAAGTGTATCTTACCTCTCTTTGGCTGACCTCAAAAAGATAAGCAGGACATTAAATGGTGAGTATTGGATAAGAGACTAGTAGTAGTCTTATAGGCAATAGGGACATTCAAATAAGTAAAGACAAACATTTCTATATTGTTTAAAAAAAGCTACTAGGAAATTAATCAACTGAGAGGAAACTTTACATATAAGATTCACTTGTTTGCACAATGTTAAAAAAAGTTCTCCTTTTTTAAAATTATTATTATTATTGTTGTAAATTTAATGTAAAAGAGTGCATTGTCAGAGTATCATTTACAAATAGAACACAACCAACGAGAGTTGGTAGTAAAAACAATGTTAAATTTTAATTGGTGTGAAGTTCATTTTTCCTAAATAAACCTACTGTTCTGTAGTTGACCAATGGAATCAGTTGCTACAGAAAAAAGTGAGAGGGATCACTTTTTCCCAACATTCACTGCTGTTCTGTGCATGTTCAAAACACTAGATTGGGTAAGCATTAGAAGCCTACCTTGAATATGAAGCTTCTGATAATCCTGTCTCGCAGGGTTGTTTGAACTCTTTTGGGAATGCATTTATATAATGAATGAAGAGAAGAAAATATATTTCCTCCTTAGCTTTCTCTAAATCATAAATCTTACGAAGCAAATCTTATTTCAGCATGTTCAATAAAGCCACTTTAATAAATATAATAGGTAATGCTACTTGGGGCAACTTCATTCATAGTTTAGAAAACCTCTGGAAATTTATGTCTCAACAGATCCCAGTGGACATAATCTGCAAACTGGTGGGTTTTTTGTTTGTTTGTTTGTTTGTGTTTTGTTTCAGGGTCAGTAGAAGCTGCCTTTTCATCAGTTTACATTGTGACAGATTAATAACAAAAGTATTTTGGTGTTAATCGATCTGGCAAGAAGGAAAGTAAACTGAAAACTGTTTATTTTTATCACTATTACGTGATAGCTATTCATGATGTTAAAGTCACCTATTTCTCAACATTTCCATTATCAGCCAGAATTTCTGATAGTTTAAAGAAAGGTATCTGGTATGTTTTTGATGAAACTTAAGGAGTTCTGCTTGAGATGACTCAAGTTATGGAACAAAACTAGCAACCTGACTTTTCAATTTTACAACACTGTAGAGGAGATGGATGGTTGAGGTTGGGAGAAACGAATAGCCTTCTTATTTCAACTTCAAACATTCATTACCTTACACAAGGTTTTTGGTTACTTTTTCTTTCTCATTTTAGAGTGAAAATTATAGTAAATGAGAAATGTCAGCCAAATCCATCCTGGAATATAAACTTCTCTCTCTTTCTAAAAATGACTGCTTGCCAGATTAGCTGACTACATAGGAGAAACCATAGCGATTTATTCTCATTATGTATGAAAGATGCTTGCAATAGATACAGGTTACCACTTAGGAATGTTCAAATACATTTGCTAAGATATTTACCCTAGCCGTATAAAACAAATAATAGGCCTTAGTCCATTTTGCACACGACGGAGCAATTTGGAAGTGGCTTGAGAGATGGGGGGTGGGGGGCAGAGAGATTTATCACTAAGAAATTTTTAAAACTAAGTCATTCAAAACATAGGGATCATATCAATCCCTGGAACAAGCAGATGAGAGTCAGATTTTCTCACCAGTACTGAAGTATCACTATCTATTGCCAGTGCAACATATAATAAATAGTTTAGGTACTTCATGGATTGAGTTGGGACGCGGTGGCTCAATGGCTAAGACGCTGAGCTTCTCAATTGAAAGATCAGCAGTTCAGTGGTTTGAATCCCTAGTACTGCGTAAGGGGGTGAGCTCCCGTTACTTGTCCCAGCTTCTGCCAACCTAGCATTTCAAAAGCATGTAAAAAATGCAAGTAGAAAAATAGGGACCATCTTTGGTGGGAAGGTAACAGCGTTCTATGCGCCTTTGGTGTTTAGTAATGCCGGCCACATAACCATGGAGATGTCTTCGGACAGTGCTGGCTCTTCGGCTTTAAAACGGAGATGAGCACCACCCCCTAGAGTCAGGAATGACTAGCACATATGTCTGAGGGGAACTTTTATCTTTACCTTACTTCATGGATTGCCTATCTACACATGGGCATGTTACTTCCTCCACCTTTTGCACTATTGCGTCCCCAATAATATTGTTTACAAAACTTCTAGTGTGATTAGGAAAGATTTACGCTGCAAAAATATGAGAGTAGAAACTATCTCATCCTTTCCCAGAGGGACAGGACTTCCAATGCTCTCTGAATGGAAGATAGCCTCATACCCTATTCCATCTGGTTGACTGACTGGATGGTTGGTTATTTATTTGTTTGTTTGTATATTATCATTCAAATTTACACACTGCCATCTCACTATGTGACTCTAAGTAGTTTACAAGTTTAAAAAAGCATAAAATCTTTACAAAAATAGATTTTTTTAAAAAGGACAAAATCCCTCAACCCACAAGCTATCCTGCAGCGTGAGTATCACTCTTGAATCCCCATCCCCATGCCAGTTGACAGAATCAGGTCTTAATACTTTTCTACAAGGCCAGAAGAATGGGTGGCCAACGTCACCCAGGAGACAAGATAGTCCATAGGACAGGGGCAATGGCAAAGACCCCACCAATCAGAATGATCATATTCTTGACAGCCTACACAGACAAAAACAGTCACATGGGGAGAGGGATATGCATCATCTTTGCGGCAAATAGTGAACACTAAAATTTGAATTGGGTGGCTGTATACTTAACTTTTGTTTAATAAATAAATACATAAAAATAGGTCTTGGGGGGAAGATATACAAGGAGAACATATTTGTTTGTCCTGTTTAGGTGCTGTAAGGAGAGGAAATGCAAGAAAGCAGGGCTTTTCCCGAGTGTATGAAGTCTAAAATTGCCCACTTTAATAGCAACACAATTCAGTTCTAATACTAATTGTAATGAGAATGAGATAAAAGAGTTACCTAACTGATCCTATTTCCACCATGGCCAACTGCAAGACAACAAGAAGGACATGAGCATTATATATTATCCCACTTTTGGCCTTCAGCCACTGCTGTTGTGGGAATTGAACAGAAAGCCTTAAAGCTCTAGGAATTTGTTTAAATGTGTTCATGTTGGTGACAGACCATGAACCAACTCGATTCCCTTGGAGTTGGGTGGCTAATAAATTAAAGCAAACAAATAAATCAGACAGACAGACAGCTTTGGCAACCTTTTCTGCAGCAATAATGAAGCGCAACTAAGAATACTCTTTTGTAGCTGACCTGCAAATTGAATCCCAGTATTAGCATGCTGATTTTGTTGGACTTTTAATGATGTGAAATAAGCAATTATGTTCATCTAATTTCTTTGCTTACCCTCAAAGTCTCTAGTAACTTTTAAGAAATCTACCTGTGCGTGCATACACACACACATGCACGCACAAATGTATACACACTGTCACCCACACTTTTTTACGTTCATTGCAAAAAAGAGGAAAAGAAACGGAAAGAATAGAGAAGAAAGAAAAGAAAAGGCTTTGTTTAAAATTTCATTTTAACCTCACTTGGTTTCAGGATTCAGACTGTGAAGACATGGGATTCTAAGCACTTATTTGTATTATATGAAATATGTAAACATATTTATTATTAACTGTCAAGCTTTTTAAATGAAAACAGGCCATTTAATACTGACGCATACAAAAGTGAAAACAAACACTTTTCAATTTTATTGCTTTTTTAATTAGTGCCTATGGGAAGATAGATTGTTATCTCAATGCACTTATGTTGACATGGTTCTGAAACACAAAGTAAAAAAAAAATATCATACCACCCATCATTTTTATAGCCCCCGAGCAGATATAAATAAATAACTGATCAAAAATTAGAAAATACAACATTTTGCTATGAATGGAAAAGTGAGGAGACACTCAAGAAGTGGGAAAGACACAAAATAATGGCCATGGGTTTTTTTTCCAGCAGCAGCTGATTTAGAAAGGAGATACTTAATATTCCATTCAAAATATGGAAAATATTTTCCTGGATAATGAGGTTGGGCAGCTTCTGAAACATGACAAAATGTCAGGGTTTTGTCCAAATTGTTAAGCACAAGCGTAATTCTTTCTTGTTTTTGTAGCTGAAGGTAAGTAAATCCATTTCGTTTCTTTGATACCCAGCTTATGTTTTCCTTTGGAATTCAAGGTAGCATGTACTTCCTCCATTTTTCCTAATAACAATAAGGTCAATTTGGCTGAGAAACAGTGATTGCCTAGTAAATTTCTGTGAGTGGGGAGTGACATCAACTTGGTTCTCCCAAATTCTAGTCCAGTATATTAAATACTATGCAACACTTGCTTTGCTATGGCAGAAACATCATGAAGAGCAGGGGCGAAGAAATAAGGAAAATGTATATTCATCTGAGTATGCTCAAAAATGCATCTAGGAATGGACCAAAGTTCTTTGAGGAGCCTGCATGTTAGGAAATCTTGAGGGCAGGTTTTTAATGTAAACTCTTTGAATTAGCCTATTTCTAAGAAAATGCATTTATTTATTAGATATATATGATTACCACTTTCTCTAAGTGGAACTCTAGGCAACTAATGGTTAAAAAGTGAGGGAATACAGATAGGGGCCCGGGTAGAAATCTTGGAAATTAGGCAGTGGAAGAAGTAAAGATGGGAGAAATACTTAGATTGAATAGTCAAGGAGTAGTTATAGATAGAGATAAAGATTCTAGAGAGGAATGTGGGAGGGAAATTAAAAAAAAAACATAGCAACTAAAGTATTGAAGCGGACAAGAGACGATGGAAAGATGATTTCTTTTCTTTGTCATTGTTCTGATTTGCTTTTCCTTTTTTCTCTCTCTCTTTTTCTTTTCTTTTTTTCAAGGTAGATGGCACGATTAAAAGTTAGATAGGATAAAAAGAAAATGTTTTTCAGTAAAAGGTGACATGATTAAAAGTTAGAATAAGTGATAGAAATAAGAGACGGGGGAATGTTAGTGTAGACACTGTTATATAATAAAATAAAAGTAACAAGGAAAACATGGAATAATTGAACAATGATAGATTGCAACTTATTATAACTGTGTATCATTATTAGAAATACTGTACATAAGTTGATTGAATGTAATAACTATGACTAATTTTACTAGTTTTATTTGTATTAGAATGTGTGACACCCAGGTGCCACACTGTTGTATATATCATGCATTGATGTGAGATATATACTGTATATATGGAATACATCCAACCAAAAAAGAAATATAAGGAAAGTTGCTAAGCAACCCACACAACCAACAATAGGGCTCAGCTACTCCCCGACCCAGGAAAATAGCCAGGCCTTAACAGTCTGCATTCACTGAAAAGCATGATTTATTAAATCAACTGTAATATCAATTTCAAAAGTAAAACATAGCAATCCAAGACAGTCAGGAAAAAAAACAAACTAATAGAAATCTTATCTGGCTCCCATTTTCCTTGGACCAATAAGGGCCAAGATAACATCTGTCTCTTAATTTCTGTTGCTGCCAGAATCCTGACAGACAGATGGTGAGGAGGCAACAATTGCAAGGAAAAAGCAGAGGAACCAAGAGGCTTCAGCACAGCACTGACCCTCAGTCACTCCCTGTTTTAAAATTGGCACACAACTGGCAGCAGGTTCCTTATGACTGCAGTGTGCTAGATGTGTTTATTTAATAGTTAGCTTGGAATCATTTACAAAGTTGACATACAAATCATGATATTTGATTAATATATTGTTTTACATGTCTTAACACAAATAGTATAAGAAGACCTTTTTATATGGGTTGGTATCATCGAATTTTCAGCAAATGAAATGCAGCAGGTTTATGAGTGACTTTGGTGCTGTCACTTTTTGAAGTTTTAAGGACAGCAGATGCTTTGAATATAACACACTTGGTCTTAAGGGAGAAGAATAGATAGCATCAGAACAATGTGTAACAGATGCACATTGGTGAGACATTTACCATTTGCTTCAGAGGGTAGTCATTCATGTCTTGTTTTCAAGGTTGCAAAACTCTTCTAGGAATAGTAAGTGAAAGATAAAGCAGAACATCAGAGAGGATAACTATGATGTTCATGGTCATGATCTTCTCTAATACTAAACAGGTCCTGAACTATCCAAATCTTCTAGAGAAAAAAAATAGTTCAAGAACTAAAGAGAAGATTAAAAGAGCAGAGAGGCATCCTTGTCTGGTGCCATGCTACAACCACCTAGACTTAGAAACAAATCCATTCTAGACGCTGGAGGAAGATAGCAGAAAAATCCAATGAACAAAAACACGGTGGGAACCCATCTTCTTAGAACGCTCTTCATTTCAAAGAGCTTTTCACTGTCCAACGGAATTAGAACCACTGATTCTAATTTATTTGATGTTCTGACATCAATCATATAAATCACTAGGCAGATATTGTCAGGCACTTGTCTATTTCTTTTTCATACACCCAGATGGAGATGGGTGAATTATAGATGGTATTACATCCTCCAGCCTCCTGGCTAAAGCTGCAATTAATATTTTAGTACCCACATTAAACAAATATATTGTTCTATAGAAATAATAACAGAATTGTATCTTTGGTTTCCTTTCAAAATAAAATGGACTTAAGATGCCTTAAGTTTGATATGTTCACTAGAAGGTATGTTCAGCAGAAGGCATATTAGCATAAAAAATTAAGTTACAACCTTGCTGAAATCCAGGCAGTCTACTACTTTCTTCTTACTCTAGCCAGGCAGATGGTCCAATGAGTAAGCCACCAGTAAAAAAGAAAACCAGCATTGATTGGTTTACTATCTCTTGGATTAATAGTTAATGATAGCCATACCCTTATCCATTGTTTCATCTCAAGGGCTAATTCCAGATGGAATTTCTATTTGTAAACAAATATGGAGCCAGCATCCTAACCTGTTTGATAAAGTTCCATTGGAAGTACCCTGTTTCCTGAAAATAAGACCCAACTGGATAATAAGTCCTAGCATGATTTTACAGGATACTCGTAATATAAGCCCTACCCCCAAAATAAGCCCCAGTTAAGATTGTCAGCCAGATGGATCAGTAGTGGGATTCAAATCCCGTCGCTACCGGTTCTCTCGTGAGCACACTCACGCACAATGCTTCTGTGCATGCGCAGAGATGTCCGGGCAGGTGAGCGAACCGGTAGCAACCCACCACGGAGATGTATGCATTTAGTACTGTATTTCCCCCAAAATAAGACTTAACCAGAAAATAAGCCCTAATGCATTTTTTGGAGCAAAAATTAATATAAGACAAAGTCTTATTTTCGGGAAAACACGGTATCACATCTAGCAGTCACTAATTGAATTTTCCAGTTTGAATTCCTATCAACAGATTGACATACCTGGCATAAGCATATCTATCTATTTATTACATTTTTATCCCGCCTTTCTGTTTTGTTTGCAACTGGATTTACTTTTAAGCTGCCAATGTAGAAGCTTTTTGGGCTCCGTTTTATCTCTTACCATCAATTTCACCTCCTAATTATTTCTGTTCAGCATACTAGTAGGTAGACAAAATGCTTTTCCCACTTACTCCATAGAACCATTTGTGGCTGCCAAGAAAACTGTGCCAGCAGTCTCTTCATAGAAATGATTATATCCTAGTCACAGACCAAGCGTTGGTATACCATGTGCTGTTTGTGACTATACACATGTCTTCTACCCTCTCCTACCTAAATTGTTTTAAAGGATGGGAAGCATTCTGCAATAGAAGTACCGGTATATGTTTTTAGCATCATTTTTTTAAAAATCTAAGCATATTTCCTTTAGCCTTACAGAGAACCTATAGACATTCCTAGAGAATAAATATGATTGTGTAACTGCAACCTATATTTTTGTTCAAAGATATGCCTCTTTATAGCCTCAAAGAAGATAAAGTTAAGCCAGGTGCCCTTTCCTGGTGAATGGGCAAAATCTATCACAATATCTTCACAAAATCCTAGAGGTTTCCATGGGATCCCAAAGTTTACTTGCCTCTGTTAAAGGGGAATCAATTTTTCCTGAAAAGAATTCTTTGGAACCTTGTTTAGGTATTCTTGTAAGTGATATGCTTTAGCAAAAATACATTACAAGGATCATTAACAACATACAGGGGAAAACAATGCGTCCTAATGAAAAGTAGATCTATAGCAATTTAAGGCTTTCTTTTCACTTTTATAATAGCATATTTTTTTTCTCAATCTTTGTCAAGGCTTGTAGAGACTATTTGAAGATAAAACCTTTGGAAAGCAGGATTCCTTTTTGTGTGTTTTAAGCTTCAGTTTTTATTTACTTCTTTTTTTACCCCCATTCTACTGCCAGAATTGACAAACATATGGTCAGAGGGAAAAAATTGTGACTAAGTGAAAGACTTGCAATCTCAACAGTCTGTAGTTGAAAAAAATGAACATATTTTCATGGGCTTTATTTTAGGTCAAACCTAGTTACCACAACATTTCATATATTTGTGTACAATATGTTCATTTGAAAGATAAACTGGTTCTCTTTTGCGGCTTGACTACAGCTATTTATACAATAAGACTCTGAGTTATTCAACACTTCAAAATGAATGGATCCTTCCCAATTTCTAATGTATTATGACAAGACGTTCTCTTTCTTTCTCACTACTTTAACTATTAAAGGAAATATCTCTGTTCTGCCAGCTTTGTGGACCAACTTCAGGAAAAGACAGTCACAGCAGATGTCACTGAGGTTTAAAAAGGACACAGCAACTTTTCCCTGGTGGCAGTGGAAATGATCTTTTTTTTTCCTGAGGAAAAGTAATATCTGTACCACCTGAGACACACTATACAATAAGTATACATTTTGCCACTCACGTGATGTAAATTAATATTTTGATTTTTAATGTTTATTTTTCCTTTAAAAAGAAGTAAAATGAGTTTAATGATTACTAACAAACAATTTGTTAATATTTCTTTGTTTTTTTTTTAGAAGTGCTGTTTCTTTATGCTTTGATCCCTATTTATGTGCTTCCTTAACATTTACATTTACTAGGTATTTAAGTATTTATCTTAGTCATAGCCCTTTGCCACTTCATTTCATAATCTCTTTTCCTATTGGCATGACTCATACTGTTTTGAGATTATATTCTAATTCCAAACTAGAAAAAGTAATTTGTTCAAGTTAAGGTGACTTATTAATTTTCAGGAAAGATTGAGACTTTGAGGGCTAAGGTTGCCTTTTTGACATATGATCTATTAAGGTGAATACATTTTTAAGATAGCTCTGTTTTGTAAAGAAACTCATATGCGATACTATTATTATGACTATTCTTATTACAGGTAGTCTTTGATTTATGATCATAGTTGGGCCTGGAATTATGGTCCAAAGTCATGGCAGTTGTTAAGTGGGTCATCATGTGACTGCCCAATTTTATGACTGTTCTTGAATATGATTATTCTTATTAAACTATTCTTAGTTTAAAGTGTCTGTTTTTATTTGTTTGGCCATGTTTACCTGCATAAAAATCCACAACTGGGGTGAATTCTCATTGTCAGACACTAGTTTCTTTGTGGCTGAATTTCTAATTTTAAAAATGAAAAATATTTCATATCCTTCTTCTCAAGTGTGCATGTTGTTTACTTTTTAATTTTGTTGTTTACTTTTCTTCCCTCATCCAGAAAGTGTGGAACTCCAAGCCCAGATAATTTTCAAACACAACAGTGAAATCCATTTCACTGTTCACATGGTTTATGAGGGCAAATAAAATAAAAAATAGAGATACATGCAGGCATTGTTTCATTGAAATGGAACTTATGTTTACAAAGTTATGTGTAAATAAATAAAGTTATTTATTTTAAAGAGTTTTTCATTATATTCATTATATCCTCAACAAATAAGTAAAATACAGATCAAGAGAACAATTACGTAAGAACTTGGTGCCATTTCTTTTGTAATACTATAAAGCAGTAATATGTTGATTGCCTATTTTAAAATGAAGGTAGAGTAGTAGACTTTCATAGTCTAAAGCTATCTCAGAAATAGTCCTAATGAAACTGTTATTTTTCTTTATATTAATTAAGAAAATATAGGATGATTGGTTTATCTGCAGAAATATGATCTATATTAAATTGCCAAAAATATATATTATTTCATTAATATCATACTCAAAGTGTATGCCAAAGAATAAGCCTGACCTCGTGATAGTTAGATATTACTAGATCCAATGAAGTCTCAGTTAATGGATTGTCTGTTATTCATGAACATGCATTGAAAACGAAAGTATGTCGTTGCATGAACAAACATCATTTGTGTAATGACATGAAAACAATACAAATTACATCATTTACATCAATTTATGTCTATTATGACAGTGATATTATTACACAAATGCGACAAACAATGTCAATTTATGTCATTTGTGTGATTATGGAAACTGATGGAAAATGATTAATTTGTATCATTCTATAAATTACCAGAAAGATTAAGCTTGGACTGAATATGAGTTTTGGGAGTGGGAAGCAGAGTGCTACCATGGTTGTCCTCTTTTCTTCATGGCTGATTCCAGTCAGATGACAAGCTGTGAAAAGTCAAGCCCAAAGTGTCTGGTTTGTGGGGTGCCACAAAGTTCCAAGGCTCTGGGCTCCTTCAGTTTAGCATTTGCAAGAAGTCATGGAGTGAGGATATCTATCAACATAGGTTTAGGCATCATATGCTTGCAGATGATACTCAGTTCTGTAGCTTGACTCCTGTTCAATCAAGTAATGCTGCCAAATTCTTGTCCTAGTGCCTAGAGCTTGCTGAATCTGGAAAGATGAACACGTTTAGCCTTAATCCTGAGAAGACCAGCTATAGGTTCTTGGCTCTTCTGGTGCTGGGAATTGTCTATTGCTTCTGAATAGGGTTGTGCTTCCCTAGAAAGAACTAACACACCATTTGGTAGACTTTCTAGAATCACAGCTCCCACGCAAAGAGCAAATTTGGACAGATGTATCTTGTCTGCCAATTGCATAATTTCCTGACCTAGGTGTCCTTTCTCATGAACGCTCACACTTTAGTCATTTTGTATTTGGACTACTACAATATATGAAGCTACCCTTGAAAACTACTCAGAACCTACTGTAGATCAAGAATGCAGTTGAATGAGCCATTTATGGTGTATGCCCATGTAACATCTCTGGTATGCAAGTTGTGTTGGCTACCAGCAAATGCAATTCATGTTAGTTGTCACCTATGAAGCTTTTTATCACATAAAGAATGCTTCTGTCAGGTGATCTGCCTTTCACCCATTATTTCTTTCCATCTCATAAAGTCTGACAGAGTGGATTCTGAGTCCCATTTGAGCTTGAGTCCAGAGTCACTGCAGAGTTGGATGGTCTTAAACATCGAATGAATGAATGAATGAATGAATGAATGAATGAATGAATGAATGAATCTGGGGTGACAGCTGAACATTAAGAATTCATAGTAGAGAGATGCAAATATATATGAATGACAATCTTGATTTCTTTAAAATGGTACCTATTTTCAATAGCAGGTGAAAAGATGCATATATGTCCCAGAGAGGGGGCAGGAATTTGAAAGAAGATCCTCAGGAGAGTTTGTGCTTCCCCTTATCAGTGTAAGAATTCTGGTGGACCCCTTGTTGGTAGCATAAACTACTCTCTCATCCAGCACTTTGATCTTTGGCAAAAAAAAAAAAAAAGTTAATTCTTGGACATGTGAAATGATGGGGGAAACACTTTTGTTAAATTTCTGCATACTTGTGGTAGCCAACAAATTATATCCTCCAGTACCAAGATAATGAGTTGTGTTTTTCTAGTTGAAGCATTGGTCTTTCATCTCAGCATGCTATCTTACAGGGAATCAATATAAACAGTTCTTATTTACTCTCTTAGCACAAGCAAGTGGAGACTTTTTAGTTGACTGCCAATAAAATGAAACAATAGGTATACACAGCTCATATTTTGGAAGCATTTCAGACTTTCAAGAGGGAAATATATTTTATATTTTTGCATTTATTTTATTCAGTCATCTGATTTATTTTTTTCACTCCTACTACAGCAGTTCTCAAGAAAGATGGAGAAGCCTATTTTGAACCCCTTTCAGGAAAGGTTTATGATATAATTTTAATGCATTCTGCTTTACACACACACACACACACACAAACACACACACACGCACAAGAACTGAAATTTGTACAATCTTCAGGTAAAACATTCTCTCTGTATCTTTTGTTAGACATGCAACTATTTCCTTCCTTTTTAAGCAAATCCTCCTCCACCTCAGGATTAGAATTGCTTGCAGGTATGAGGCTTTATTAGGATACTTCACAGGAAAATGTTGAGGCAGAAGTTTATTTATTTATTGAATTTATTTGCTGCCCATCTCATAGTAGACAACTCTGGGAAACTTCCAGCATTAAAACATTAAAAAAAACCTAACAAATAAATATCTTTAAAGGGATAAAAATAGAAATCCTAATTAAGATATAGTTAAAAGATGTGGAGGGTGGGAAGAGGATGCATGAATGGAGGCAGAGGGGAAGATGGGATTGCCTCTTAATTCAACAACCCCTCTAGCATGAAGTCCCCTTGTTAGGGCCACAGGCCAGGTAGAACCAGGTCTTCAGGTTCTTGCAGAAGGACAGAAGTATGGGAGCCCACCTCACCTCAGAGGGTAAGATCTTCCAAAGGGCAGGAGCCACAACAAAGAAGACCCTTCTCCTGCACCCTGCCAGCCAGAATTTTTTGACCGATGAGGCTCGCACCATGTCTCCTCTGCCAGCATGGGTAGGGCCAGCCAGACCCAGTGGAGTCAGATGGTTCCTCAAGCAGCTTGGACCCATGCCATGAAGGGCTTTAAAGATAATAACCAACCTTGAATTGCACCTGCAAGCACAGGGTACATATACTCTATCTGCCTTTTCCCTAGAAGTTCAGCATCCAAGTAGCTCTGCCAAAGTGAGCCAGGCTAAGATTCGATATTGGGATAAAACTCAAATATTAGAAATCCAAATCTTTGGTCAAGACAGAAGTGCCTCTTCCGTGCCAAGGTGCTGAGATGGCAAACGGTATTTGACGTAGGTACAGAATTGTAAAAGGGCAAACTGACCCTAAACAGATACATTCTGTTGTTTAATGTTTATTGCATCCCAAATGTCATGCATATCCCTGGATAAGGGGTGCTGCTTTCTTATTGCCCTTGAGGCGTCTTCTAGCCTCTTATCTCCTTTTGTTATGTCTTGAGCTCCGGAGCTGAGAACCTGAGCCTGTGGGAACAGGGCTGTTATGTCTTTCTTAGAGATAGATTAAAGGGTAACTTCTACGTGTGAAATGCATCACTCTCTGTAATACTTTTGCCTTTATACTGTATAAATATCTGGTTGAAATCAGCCATCACTGTTCAGACCTTTTGGACTGTTTGAACCTTGCGCAAATAAACTCTTTCCTGCACTGAAGAGCTTGTTCTAGTCCGTCATTTTTCCTACAACAAAAGAAATCAAATATTCTATTTGACCCTTGCCATGCCAAGAGTGCAAAATATGCTCCAGGGTGAATTCCCTTGGTCAAATGGGATGGGTAGACGTACGCAAGGAGTTTTCCAGCACTAGGAGGAAAATCCATTTCAGAATGGCTAGAAACTGCACATAAAAAAAGCACAGGATTCACTTGTGTTATCACAAGAAATATGCAATAAACTGGAAATCCATTTTCCAAGATGGTTGCATGGAGAGGGGGGGAAAAAAACTCTGATAGAAAGCCAGACATGATCACCTACTTAATGGTGATAGTCCTCAATATACTTGTAGGCAGCTTTGGTATAATCCAACTGATTCTTAAGGAGGCTATGAGGTGGCTGAAAATCCTGAAGGAAATGGAATGTGGGAAAGCTAGAATGCATAAGACATCAGCTACATATGATAGCCTGAAACTGACAATCTGGTTATAAGAATGACATAGATCTTTCCAGAATTGTGCTATGAATCGTTGGCATTATTCAGAAATCAGCTGATTAGGCAAGGATGAGGTTTATGATAACCTGTAGGAGCAAATGAGCTGCTTCAGAGATGGAAGCAAAATCATGGCAAGAAACAAAATTGGACTCTAAGAAAAGAGAACAAATAATTCCAGAATTGGACTCAGAGCTCCAACACAATGAAGTCCCCAACTGAAGGCAGCCTAAGCTATTCTGACTAATTTTTCCCTTGCTATTTCAGTATATACAGAGCATATTCAGAGGAAGAGCCTCCACGGGCTGGTGATCTGTTGGCTTGATCTGGACTGCAAGATTTGCTATGGAATTACCTTTTCCCTAGTCACCAGATTCTATACCTTTTCTTCATTGTTCTTTTGCTTCTTCATTGTTCTTTTGCTTCTCTCTCCTTCTTTGTATGGATAGAGCTGTCAACCCTGAAGTTTGCCTGACTGAGGCCATTTTCAGGCTTCAGGGCAGCCACAACTGTAGCTAAGGGATAGGGAGGGGGAAGTAAAGATAGCTGGAGTTTGTAGCCAAAACAAAATATGTTCCCCTGGGAACCAAGGACATTTCAGCAGGTGCTTGGAAAGAGGGGACTGAGGTCACCTAGCAACTGGACTGTATCCGGATTGGACCATATGACTGATTGTTTTGAGAAAGTGAAAAATGCTTACTTTTAATTAGGTGAAAACCGCGGGAACATTTAGAGATGGTTTTCACCAGCTTGTACCAATACGGCATATCCAATAAAGCTATTCTTTGAGGAATCTACCTGCCTCGGAGTCTTGCTTGCTGTAGATATGTTACTTGGAACCCTGACAAGAGCCCTTTTTAAAATCAATCAACTGATTGGTGTAAGGAGGGTCACTGTCCCAATTATAACCAAGTGCCTCTTGGTTATAATATAATTAATTGGCAAGAAGGGAAAAGGAGCAGGGAAAGAGTAGGAAATTTTTTCTTCCAGCTTGATAGCCTCCGGATAAGCTGGAAGATAAGATTTAGAGCATGCTTGTTCAAGCTGATTACTCTTCTCCAAACAAATTTGGTGGGGCTTGCTCTAGGGGAACTGGAAGGAAGCAGAAATTTCTGATGTTAGCAGAAATTGAAAGGATACCTTGAAGGCAGCTTTGCTGGATTCTCTTCCTTAGTTCTCCCTGTTATAACGCTCCTACTATCTGATTTATTGCAGCTCACAAACTTTTATCTCTAATTTTAGTCTCCTTCAAAAGAAGTAGCCCTATAGGAATGAAAAAACTTGCGAAACCAGTCAAAACCAGTAGTTTCAAAGGAGATTGCAGGAAGTAACTTCTTCCATCTCTTTCCTTCTAAGCACACTCCAAGCTGAATAAAACTGAAAAGTTCAATACCAAGACAAGATCTAGGAATCTATAAAGTGAAGGACCTCCTCCTTTCTTTTTAAATAAGCGCCAAAATGTATAGAGCCTAGGAAAACATTTTCCCCCATCTCATGGGTAACCCCTTTCAATTAAAACACTTAAGTACTTTTTACTTGCTTTCAATTTTGCCTTTGGATAATTTTTAAAGTTGGTTGTAGGTTAATGTGGAGTATCTCCCCAGCTAGTTTGTTTCCCTGTTTGGGTTGCAAGGGAAACCAGAATCCACAGCAGCCACAGTCTTTCTCAAATGGCCAACTGATCAACCTAAGAAGTGTCTCCTTCAAATAGCAAAGAAGAATCATTCAGTATGGTGGAACATGTTGTGTTCAGCAGTGAATTTTAAATCAAAGGAAATAGTTGTCCTTTTCAAATCAAGTACACAACTTGACCAAGCTCAGTCTGTGGATGGAGTAGGTTTTCTGAGTGAAGGTTGAATCCATCCTTATGTCCTTCTTCAGTTAGATGATGCTGGACTGCATTTCAAGGGAAGACTTTCCTGCAAGATCAGCCCTGATGGAGTGTACGTGAAATCACTAGGTTAAAATCTTAATGGGGGAGAGAAGGGAGGAAAACAAGGCAATTGCAAGATTAGGAAACCAGATTATAGTAACAGAATCTTGTATGTCTGAATGTTCTTTGTATTCCTCTGAAACTTATCTTCATGAGATTTGAGGGTTTTGTATGAGATGTTTTCTCATATTACAGTTCTGGCCCAAAGTAGATTTCTTTTATCTAACCATTGTCCTGGAAGCAGCTCTTCCTCCTGTCCCTCAGGGTTATTCCTTCTGCTCCTTACATCTGAAGATACCTGAAGACACATTGCCTGAAGATACATGGGTAAATATAGCTTCAGACATTTTTTTTAAAATGACAGGCAAATAGTAGTGAGTATGTACCTCCAAGTTCAGGTTTGGAATTCCTGAACAGGGAGAGAGAATGTGGGAATCACAGCTGTGTTGAGAAACTTTTTGCCTCCTTCTAGCTTTCTCTGGTGAATGTCTCAGTCTGATGCTGTTGGTACTTTTGCCTCAAAATTTCTGAGATAGGCCTCAACCAAGCCTCAAATATTTTTGTTATTTTAAACAATTTGTGATTAACAACTTTGACTTGCTTGTTATGATGTCTATGCCCAATGACATTTGAGAAGTAGTGGATGCAGGGAAAAAGAAGAAAGGAGAACAGGAAACCTACTAGTCTAGAAACTCCCATACTCCCAAATGTGTGCAGGCAGCAGCATTGATCGTCTCATTGAAAAACTGTGGTTGTAGAGACAGCTTTTCTTATTCTGATATACAGTATTTTCCTCTTCTCTCAAGGGAAAGTTCATTGGTGTTGTTGAATGGATGACACACCCACACAATAGGAATGCAGCATACGTACTTTTATATCATATGTAAATAAAACAGTGACCTTGTAAGTTAGAGATGTGTGACCAAACACTTTTGTTATAATTAGAAAGAATGAGCAAAATATCTATGTCTATGAGCAAAATATCTACATATATCTGCCAACTATGTTCCAGATGCTGCACTGAGATTCCATAATGGATTATCTTTGATTCTAAGAAGGAGAGAGTGAGAGAAAGCACAGATGGGAATTGAAAAAAGGATATACAAAAAAGAAGTGCAACATGACTAGGATAGGACATGATAACTTTGGACTCTTAATATGTCAACAAGTAGCTTGTGAAACTTTTGATGAGATTAAGAGTTAAGGAATTGAAAGTCCTTGTTAAGAGATCTGTAGATATTTGCTTTCTTTTTTCTCCTAAACATATTTATCACATCATGAATTATAGGTTTTCTTGGTCTCTTTTGGCTCCTGTACTCACTCTCTCTCTCTCTCTCTCTCTCTCTCTCTCTCTCTCTCTCTCTCTCTCTCTCTCTCTCTCTCTCTCTCTCTCTCCTTCCCTCCCTCCCTCCCTCCCTCCCTCTCAAACTCAATTCTTCTGAATATATTTAGATATTTGAAACTTTTTTTTCTGGAAATAGTTGCAATAGTTGCAATCAGTGAATATATCCATTGTTGTCTATTTTCTGCAACTGTTTTATGGTTAGTAATTTTGATTGTCTCGTTGTTTTATTATTAAGTTATGAATTTTCCACAGAGTCTTCTTTAACTCCCCAAAAATAGAATTAGGAAAACAAGCTGTAATGTATATTTTACAGACTCTTTAATAAAGTGAAAATCATCCTTCTAAGAACAAACACAAATGTGTTTAGTTGATTTTTAAAACGGTCCCTCCATACCAGACATTGTCTCAAGGTGACTTTAAAAACAACCAAAATGCTCATTAAATATTGCTGAATATGCTTCTTGGCCTTCCACAATGCCAGAAAATATCTTGAATGCCAAAGATAACATTGCATAGCAATTATACTGCTATCACACTATTAATAGCATAATTTCAGATACCATCAAAATGATAATCACAGTGATGCTTATAGTAATTTTCAGCAGGTTTTTCACACATATATGGCCAATAGGAATCTTACACAGTGAGATCATATCCTTTTCCTAACTTTCTTTGCTAATTATATTGCTGTTATCTATCATGACCCCAGGGAATAAGTCTGTATGTTCAGGCAGTGAAGATATAGTCTGGAGGAAGCATGAGAATGGAGAAGGTGAAGATAGGAAAGATTTGACCTCAAAAACAGCTTAAAAAACACCTCATTTGGCGAGCTTGCTGGAAGTCTGGCTCTTTGCTGAATTGAAGCATTGGGTCTGTTTAGCCTTCTATATCTTAGATGGAAGGTTGGAGGGATGAGCAATTAAAGCTGAGTTTCTCTGTTTTAATTTTGCAAGAGCTGAGAACTGGTACGCTTCTTCAACCTACTCTTTTAAAGTCTCACCTCAGACAAAGAGAAGCAATGTCTATAAGGAATGCCTCCTCGAGTCTTTCTAGCTTTCTTCCTGCAGCAGTAACTCACCCTCAAAGGATCAAATTGTCACCAACTATCAAGCAATATAATAATACTGAAACTGTCCTGTTGGACTAGGAAAAGGTTTATTGAATTCTCAAATGACACAATAAGATGCTTCTGTCCTATTCTGCCATTTGAGATTATAAGCATCTGGAAAAATGCGTATCAAAGCCTCTTTATAAGACACGAATTTAAAAAATGAGTAAGAAGTTGCAGAAATGGCATGCTCCAGAATCCAGTGTCTTCACTAACTCATTGGTCTGTTTTAACTTGACTCAGCATTCTATCTTGTCCAACACTTCTACTATGATAACAAGTAGTTTTTGTCATTGTTATTTTAAAATCCTTTGGCTGCCACATCTAATGTGAAAGGAGTCATCAAACCCACTCAAACAAGCACAACAGTCATGCCAAAGAACATGTTAATCTATTCCAACCGTTGCTTTTCACACTTTAATGAGAATAACGGGCAAAGCATCTTTGTGACATTTTTGTGTTTATAGGACTTCATGTAGGTCTTGTTGCATACAGCCCATCAGCATTGTGATGAATAGGAAACATTTGGAGTGAGCAGGCAACATCCTATATTGATGAAACACTTAAGTAATCATTTAGTCCCTTTCAAATAGTGGATCAAATAAAATTTTTCAGACTTACTTAAAACTTTAAAATATGGTTTATTTCCATTGAGAGCACCAGACACATTACAGGAAGTCCTCATTTACCAACTGCTTGTTCAGCAACTATTCAACTTTGACAGAACTGGAAAGGGAGATTTACAGCTGGTCCTCACACTTGCGACTTGTCACAGCATTCTGCAGTTACACAATTGTCATTTGAAACTTTCATGGCTGGATTCTGACAAGGAAAGACATTTGGAAACCAGCAGGAACTCACAAGTTGCCATCATGTGATCCTGCTTATTCACTTAATGACCACAGTTAGAACTGATGCCGTAAATTGAGCATAGTCATGTGATGTTTTACTTTATGGCTGTGTTGCTTAGCAATGGGGTTGTCTGTGCCAAACTTAAAAAAAAAAAATAACAGTTGCAAGACATTGTTTTAGACCACAGCGCATAAAATGCAATATTTTCCATGAAAATATTTTCCATGATGAAAAAGAACAATGTGTGCTAGACAATATTGCAAAGTGAGCTGGTCAAATTAAACATGTGGGTGGGGTTAATAATTTCTGAATCACTTCTGATTTAGCTGTTGGTTTTTAACCCTCCTTAAAATTATTTTAGCGTACACCCTTGTTTTTGCATGTGTTTCTTGACTCAGAGTAGAATGAAAACATGACACTATTTTTTGGTAACTGTGATTGGAAAAGACTCCACAGAAAGGAGGGTCATGGCCCTATTAATGTTGGGGTCTCAGGTTGCTCACGCTACTAGAGAGTATATGCCATTGAACTCAGTGAAAATGGCTGTGAATATTATTCATTCAATTTCTTTTTACTTATGTGCTATCAAGATATCATGTCTGTGTTTTGTATATGAACATATTATCGGTTTTCTTCACTATGCACATTTATTATGTATATTCAGAGAATCAAAAACAACCCACCTAACCACATAGTTAAACAAATATCTATACTGGAGCAAGAATATGGACATCAGCATAAATATAATGAGAAGACTGGCTTTACATCATTATTGCCTATCCCAAATTGGGATAGACAATATTTAAAAATACAAAACCAGGACAAATGATATTAGACCAGTTTTGAATTTTTAAGAAGGCATGGTGGTGAGAATTATAATTAAATTACATTTTACAGTGAGATATTTAATATTGCACTGTTACAAATTATCAAACAACTTTTGAGAACACAAAACGAAGCACACTTCTTATATTTACATATTTGAAAACATGTTGTGTGTTTGACAAGATGCAAGCCAGCAATATTTATTAAGATAATCAGGTTTGCCTGAAAAAAAAAACGCTCAATATGTTGCTAATATTATTTCCTGATAATTATATCCAATTCATCTAACATATCCAATATATGTAACATAAGTAGGTTGTGAACTACTCATAAAATGCAGCCTTAAATATAATGGGCATTTTTTTTCTCATTAAAGGAGGAGAAAAGGACTCCGTAAATGTTGAATTTACTCCTAACATAACCTAAAAAAACAATATTACAAATTAACATGAGTTGAAGGATTAATACTGTATAAGGCTATATTATGAATATTCCCAATGCCGGTCTTTTTGCCAGAGAGAGGGGGCTTTCACAAAATTTAGTTCAATTAAGTTATCTATTTCTAGTTCACCAACTCAACTTCCTTAAGAAAGTTAATGCTAATTTGTTTTTAATGCCAATTTAAGGGTTTCGCTGAAACAAAAACTCCTTAATACTTTGCTCTGCTACTGATGAAGTTTAAGCAAACATTTTAAGTTACTTTCTGCAAGAAACATATAGTGGAGTGCAAAACACTAGTTTTTCAGCTGTATCAACTTATCTGTGTTTTGTTGCTCCTCTGATATAAAAAAGGAAGCAGAGATCTCGTAAGCAAGCACTATAGTTGTCAAGGACAGAACAGCCAAATATTATAAAAGGAAATGGAAGAATTGGAATTTCACTTTTTTTTTCTTTCTGAATTGACTTTTTTTTTTTTTTACTTCACAGAGAATCTTCACTGGGGCAGGAGAATGAGAACTATAAATCAAACGTTATGTAAAGTACCCTGTCATCCAAGTTAATGACATAAAATGGTCTTTTGCTGGGTGGTAAAATAAATGGATAGGAAGAAAGAAAAGAAATACGGGCCCAGAATTATAATGAAAAATCCTCTTTCAGATGTGCTCAGAGGAAACTTTTGAAAGATGCCAAACGGGACAAGAGAAAGAAGTATCCAGTAATTCAGGAAAGAGGAAAAAACATATTTATGCCTTCAGAGATATTATCTGAAATTGGATTTAGTCCAGTTATTGGGAACAGACTCCTGTTATGTTCTGTTCTGTTGAAGTTAAATAAAAGATAGGGGAGGAAATACAATAATATTTTGTTTATTCTTCAGTAGTTTTGGGAGCAATCTCTAGGTGTGAGATGGTTAGCACTAGATTTTTAGCATGAAATAAATCAAAACACATCACCTCTGGCTGGGGAATTGTTTCGGAAAGATAAAACAAATGTGCTCCAAGGGCAGTTTAGCCTCTAGTGACTTCATGCATATGCCACATAGCTTTCCTAGGAAAATTTAAAAGAGGTTTTCTATGAGGGTTTTTTTTTTTTAATTTTCCAATTTAACCTACATCCCTAAGATTTTCTGGTGGCCTCCCATCCTTATACTAATCAGGTATGATCCTGCTTTACTTTTTATGACAAACCAAATACAGCAATAGCACTTAGACTTACATACAGCTTCATAGTACTTTATGTTGCCCCCAACAATCTTAGTCCTTATTTTACTGACCTAGGAAGAATAGAAGGCTAAGTCAACCTTGACCCAGTCAAGATCGAACTGCTGGCGGTCAACAGATTAGGCTGCAATACTGCATTCTAACCACTGTACCACCGCAACTCTTAAATTCAGCTTGGAACTACCACCTAGCAAGGTGCATAATTGAAGGAGTGACCAGCATACATCAGCTAATTCAGGTTGGAATTTTTAAGCAGAAATAAGAAAGCCATTCTTTTTCACACTTCTATTTCCTTTAGTCTGTCAATACAGCTCCTTCAGTAGCCCAATACATCCAGAGGGCATCAGGTTAGGGAAGTATTAGCTTAGAGTATGCTTTCTCAGGAGGGATTGTTGGCTCTACTGTCAATATATATGTATATATGTAAAGGAACCAAATGCCAATTTCAAAACAAATCAAGGCTACATTCTGATTGCAAAATTGCTGAGCACAAGAACCAGGCCAATAGCAGAATTTGCAGTAAATCCATTGATGTATTAGATGTTGTGGAAATACCTAATTACTGTAACATACACAAAAGTTGAAACAGTCAATGAAAAGTATGAAAGAAACAGAAAATCAATGGGAACTGCATCTTGCAGCTCCACTTCCATGCACAGAACTGAAATATGATTGTTTGATTTGTGAGTTTTGATGGCTTCTAGTCAATTAATTCAAAGGGCCAATAGCCAACATGAGTCCTAATAAAGCATTATTTGTGCTATAGAGATAAATGGAGAAAGCTACAATGAACTATCTTACAGAGTTACGGAGAACTTTAGTTTATTAAACCGGCTTGCTTTTTCCTTAACCATCGATAAGGTTAGAGAAGTGTTAAAATGTGGTTACTTCAAAGAAGGAAGATTAATGGAATTGGAATCAAGAGATGGGATAATCTAAATCCTCTCTGAAGCTGGGGTGGGGTTTAAGCTTTTGAGAAGGCTATTATCCCTTTAAAACTACAAAGAATCTCAGGGTAACTTAGCTTGGAGGACACAGAAGGGCTTCATTTGTGAAGCAGTGTTAACATGAAAGTCTACTGATTTTGCTATCTGTAATTGTATAGAGTGGTAGAAGCACTTCACTTGTGCTGAAACTGCAATTTCCGTTCATACTCTAAACTTGTATGATACAGAAGCCTATATCTGCTGAAGTCACCAAGGACATTGCCAGATACAAGTTCTGCTTACTTTTGAGAGGGATATTTTTATCCTACCTTTTTTCTATATACAACTCAAGGTAGCAAACATACCGATATTCCTTCCTTCTATTTTCCCCTACAACAACCACCCTGTGAGTTGGGCTGAGAGAAAGTGATTGGCCCAAAGTCACCCAGCCGGTTTTTCATGTCTAAGGCATAACTAGAACTCACAGCCACCTGGTTTCTATCCCAGCACTTTAACCACTACACCCAACTGGCTTGTGCGTCACACATATGCTCTATGTACTTGGAAGCACATTGAATATATTTTTCAAAAATGCATATCCTGCTGTTCCCCAAAGATACTGTTTTAAAATAAAGGATGCTCAGACTAATTTGCAACACAACTACGTCACTATCATCGTGTGAAAACAGTTCGATAAAAATTGCCAAACCTTGAAAACCTCAGCAGAAAGTGAATAATCATCAGGGTTAAATGAAGGTATTGAAAAAACAGGAGAGAGTATATGATTTTGAAAAGATCTTTGTCATGTGGCTAAGCATGAATAATAATGTAACTAGGGATATCTCTCTAGGGTAATGCTACAAAGATTTATTATAAAGCATGCTTGTTTACAATGAACAACGTTCTAATATCATATTCATCCATGAATAAATCAATAAAATATACTGGTAGAAAATGAATATATCATATATCAAATAACATCAACTGATATGTCGGCCAATTTATGTAATCAAACTGGACAACATGCCATTTTATGTTGTTCAACATATTTATTTTCTACCAGTTATGAATACATGCAATTTCCCTTTCAGATATGAGGGGCTACCTTCTCCACAGGCAGTATTAATCAGTTTACCATTTCAAATTTCAATAACTTACACTAACTAACAAACAAGATAGAAAGTTAAACCTACCCGTGCCAAAGTCAGTGTCCCTTGTTTGCACGTTTTGCAACGAACTCGGAGTTTCCCAGGTTTCACGGCCTGGCAGAAGCTTTTGCAGAAAACATAAAAACTGCTGTATTTAGCAGCTTCTGTTGGGAGAAACAGAAATGCAAACCCTTCATTTATTAAAACACCAACATTTCATTGTGCATATATCTGTATGTATTTGTGTATGTAATAAAAACTAAGAAACAAATGAAAATCCACATATAGAATATCAGAATGACATTTTTTTTGTATTCTGGATAGCAACAAATCAAAATCAAATATATTGGATTATTTTTGGAGAAGAATAAGCATTTAGGTTATTTGTATATGTTCCCTAATGCAGCAATTCTATATCCATCCTCTTTATCCTTCCTGCTTCCATCACTCCTTCTAGTCCACCAGAAGAGTTAAAGCCTCTCCATCTGGCAAGAGTGGATATTATTATTAGACATATATATTAAATTGCTTCTCTCTCCATTGGGTGATTGAAGCAATATACAGAAATCAGATAAAAGCAGCAGTAGCATAAAACACACAATACACCGAAATCAAACAAACACAATCACAAGAATAGCTTAACAAGAGAAGCCAGAATATTCATCACAATAAAATCTGAAAACATCATTTAAGAACATTAAAAAGGTAATGGAACAATATAGTCTACACCACCTGCCAAACGTATAATAAAGAGGAAACTAACCTGATTTCTCTCCCTATTGTCTTATTATAGATGTGCAATAATAAACACAGAGCTGGGGATGGGAGAGGCAGGGAATAGCAGTAGCTATTCAGACTGCCAGTGAAAGGTAAGCCATAAACTTTGCTGTTAAATCCATAAGGAATTATTTCCATTATCTTAAAAATACATGGGAACTGCCACTCCTGTGGGAAAATATTTAAATGATAAAAGCAAACAGTTTATTATAAAACTAAGGTGTGTCACTTCACGCCTTTCTAGTAAAATGCCCATTCTATGGCTGCAACTCAAATTTATATTTTATGTCTGTAACAAAATATATATATATATACCATCAAATCCCAAGCGGCTTGCAAAATATGTGGGATTAGATAACTCAAACATCAATCTATCCATACAGGAACCGTTCATAGGATAAAACTCACACACCCTGCTCCCGTAGGTAAAATGTGTGAAGGAGCATTAAGCATCTTTTTTGGGCATCTTTGTAAAGAGCTGAAGGCAGATTTGCCTAACATTTTCAACCTAACGTTTTCAAGCTAACGTTTTCAACCATTTTCATAACGTAAGAGGGGAATACCCGAAGACAGGAGCAAACAATTTCTCTTACTTTCAGTTCTCTTGCACTCCAGAGGTGAGCAGGACAGAACCAACATGGGCCTGATAGAGTTGATATTTTTAGTTAGTGAAATGCACCTGTAGGCCAGACAAGGAATAATGGCTGGAAACTGAACAAGGAGAGATTTAACCTGGAAATAAGGAGAAGTTTTCTGACAGTGAGAACAATCAACCAGTGGAACAGAAGTTGCCTTCGGAAGTTGTGGGAGCTTCATCACTTGAGACTTTCAAGAAGAGGTTGGACTGCCATTTGTCAGAAATGGTGTAGGGTGTTCTACTTGGGCAGAGGGTTGGACTAGATGACCTACAAGGTTCCTTCCAACTCTGTTAACCTGTAAAAATGGGTAGTTTCTACATCAATTAAGACCACTCATTTGGCCCTTGAAAAAAAATCCCAATTCCTGAAGGGGGGAGGAGGAAAATATTCACAGATCTTTATACAGCATTTTGAGGAGCTGTATTCCGCCACATTCCTATAGCGTCAGAGAAGATAGCTTGAGAAATAAGCAATTTCATATGAGAAAGAGATGATCCTTCAAATATTTAAGACAACGAAGAGAACAATATGTGTTGAAGCTGTTTTGTATTTTTCTTCATGATTGCGTTAGCAGTCTGGCTTTGTTCCTCCTATTGATAACAAACAGACTGCCCAAAGTGCCAAACTAGTCTGCTCTTTTGATCACAGATTAATTAGCACTTATTGGTTGTAGAGAAATCACTCCTAGGCTGAAGTGAAGCTTTAAACAAAAGCAAAGCCCCACTCATAAAAATATTGTACTGACTAGAACAGCTTTTTTCAGTGACAGAGGTTCTGCAACAGCACAACTGCCTTGTTGATAAGCACCAATTTAGTATTAATTTCAGTGCTGCAGAAAACAAAACAAAACAAGTAAACCATCTTTACCAATCAGATTTACAATTACAAGCTAAGGTACACTTAATCATGGAGAATCAATGTTTCATCTATGTGGTTGCTAGGAGTTGAAAATGACTTGATGTCACATACCGTATTTTTCAGAGTATAAGATGCACCTCCCCCCCACAAAGGGGGTGAAAATTTGGGTGTGTCTTATACACTGAATGTAGTCCTGCCCACCCACTGCCCCCCACCCTTTGGCCTCTGCCTCCCAGCAGTTTACCTCCTTGCAGCAAGCAGCAAGAAGAAACAGCCCATTTCAGCTTCAGCACAGCCTAATTAGCACAAGTTGATTGTCCATTGGATCGGCCTCCCGGCTCTCAGCTGTTTCAGGCTGCAGGGATTGCTATTGCCTATTGCTGAGCGGGCCTCTGCTGCTTGCTGCAAGGAGGTAAATTGCTGGGAACAGATTTTTTTTTCTTGTGCTAATCAAGCTATGCTGAAAACGAAAATGAAAGTAAAGCAGGCTGTTTGCTGTTTACTGTTTGCTGCAACAAGGCAAAATTGCTGGGATGCAGAGGCAGATTTCTTTTTCTTGTTTTCCTCACCAAAAAAGGTAGGTGTGTCTTATAGTCCGAAGTGTCTTATACTCCGAAAAATATGGTAATTTATGAAGGGAAAAAAAAAAACGAAGGAAAGAAAAGGTTTATGCACCAGTTCACAGTTTCAACTCTCATTTGGCTATGGTCAAGGACCTTCTTGTGGCCCAACCAATTAGTGTTCCTTCTATCAAACCACCTGATTTTGCCCTGCCTTGCTTTGTCTATTTGAAATCAAACAGAATTAGGTGTGATATTGGAAGAAGTAGTCTCTGCCCTCTATCAGTGAGGATGGAAAGATTCCCCTTGTTGCAATTGTGCTGATATGCAAACTATTAAACATATTGAACAAGATTCCCCATGCTGTCCGTTCTCTGGTTTCCTAGAAGATCTGCATGAAGCAGTTCCAGAGGTGATCACCTGGATAGCTGAACAGGACATCCAGTTATAAGATCATACCCCCATAGAAGTTTTACTTATAGTTACGTGGATTATGTATATATATATGCATATTTTTCTTCAGTCAAGTTTTCATCATACGCTAAATAATAACAATTTCAACCTGCATCTGTCATAAAATCAGCACCTCTTTCATGCTTAACTTTAAACCAAGTTTAAAACTCTGGTTTTAAACACTGTAATAGCTTTTTGTACCAGAGAAACTGACTTATTTAATAAGAATATTAAAGTAACCTATAGTAGAAAAAAGTAAAGTATGAATAAACACATCTAGTCAACTAGACATAACCCCAGAGAGAATGGAAAGAGAACCTTTAAAAGGAATTTTAGAAGGAAGAGGAAAGAATTTGGCAGGAAATTTTGGTTAACTTGCACAAGTCATCCTGACCAATAACTGGGCTCATTTTCTTGCTGGCTGGAGAATTTTGGGAATTGAAATCTAAAGTTGCTGAGGTTGAGAAGCACTGCTTTAAAGACCTTACTTGTTCAAAGTCATCCAAAAGTACTGAAAGTTGGCCCTATTTAATTTAGTATAGCAGAAATATGCAGGGATCACACTTGTGTAGATTGAAAGTTGTCAAGCTACCCAAATGTTAATTTACTTCCTTAATAAAAAGGCAATCTTTCAACATTAAATACAGAATGAAAGGGAAAAGTTGACAAGTTACAGATTTTTCAATTTACTGGACTAATTTAAAACATGATGGCATTAAATATTTGAATGGCAAGCTCCCATAAGCCAGTTCAGAGTTACTGTAATTAATTTACCTGCAGCCCAGAACGTAAACAACATTTACGATTGCTAGAGGTTGAAAGAAGGAGCTATATGTTTTACTTGAGAGCCATAAAAACTGGCTTTACCTTAATCATTTCTGTAATATAGCAATACCACTTAGACTTATATACCGCTTCATAGTGCTTTACAGCCAGTGGTGGGATTCAAATTATTTAACAACTGGTTCGCCCAGGGTCAGGTTGGCTGTCGTGGAAGGCGTGGTCCATCCACGTCCTCCAGGTCTAGCGCACATGCAGGTTGAGCCTCCTGCAATGGCCAACCTGACCCTGGGCGAACCGGTTGTTAAATTTACACACACATCCCATCAAAGTGTGCTGCGTTGCAATGGAGAAACAGGCAATGGAGCGGCCGACACAAGGGAAGGAGGAAGGAAAGTGGCCTTCTCCTTCCTTCGTGCCGGCCAATCCAGTGCCCATTTCTCCATTGCAGCACAGTACCCAGGATCCACTTTGATAGCAAGGTGGTGGGTAATTTAACAACCGGTTTGTCCAAATCGGTGTGCATTGGCTGAATCCCACCACTGTTTACAGCCCACTCTAAAAGTCAGCATATTGCCCCAACAATTTCGGTCCTAATTTTACTGACTTCGGAAGGATGGAAGGCTGAGTCAACCTTGAGCCATTCAGAATCGAATTCCTGACTCATTCTAATTCAATAACCATATTGAATTCTACAGTATAGTGCAATATCGGGTTTTAAATTTCAATTATATAGAATGTAAAGGATTTATGATTGTGTTTTTATTTTTATAGTTATAATGTACACTGAAGACAGCATTTAATTTCATTGTACCGTGTGCAATGACAATAAAGTAAATTAAACTAAACTAACCACTGCCCCACCACGACTCTTTCAAAGTTATTTGAAGAATTTAAAACCACTTGCCAAATAGACTTTTTTGATCTGGAAAGGAAAAATGTTTCATGCTACTAGCAATTGCAGCACTTCCACATCCTTAGGTAACTTTGAAAAGCTAAGAAGGGTTAACCCTGGCTGATCTGGGATGGGTGACCAACCGGAAAAAACTCCAGTTATAGGCTGAAAAGTTGGGGGAAAAAACTTGTGAGAAGGGAACACATTTATTTGTTTGTTTGTTTGTTTATTTGTTTATTTGTTTATTTGTTTATTTATACTTAATTTTATTTTTCAGATTTATATGCCACCCTTCTCCCATAGTATTTCCATACTGTTGTCAGGAATTAAGCAAAATGTGAAAAAAACTATCTTTTAAAGAAACATTCTTGAGTTTGCACACATCCCTTTTGCTTTTGAGAACATAATCTGCAAAAATACTAACAGCAATTATCACGCAAAAGGTATCCAGAGTTGTGTAACCACTCTTCCAAGGCACAAGTAGTTTACCAAAGCTTTGGGTGCAACCCAGTTGTTAAATTATTAAAGTGACTAAAATGAAATCATTTTAAATAATTTGTGATTTTAATTGTTGACATGTCTAATCCTCCTGGTTTTGTTCCATTTTTGGGGATAATGGTGGTGATGGTGAGGACCATAATCTTCATTGTGCAACTAAAGAAAAATAAATCTGTTCTCTTAAGTTAGATTGCAGTTCTAACATAGAGAGGGTGACTTCAGGTTAAACACAATTAAGTAGTAAATGCGATGATGCACATATAACTTGATGAATTTATTCTTCGCAACAGTAGCTCTCCTGCTGAAATGCCAACACTGGATACTGATAGTGACAGCAAAATTAGGGCAGGAAAGCGGTCTGAAAGCCAGAAATCCATATGCATACTGCTAGAAACAGCAGGAATTGTGCAATACTTTCTACTTACTATGCCTCATAAAAACATGCACAAAACCCCCACTCTGTCTAACAATAGTAGTAGCACCTAGACTCATATACTGTTCCATAGTCCTTTACAGAATTCTCTAGCCAGTTTATAGAATCAGTATATAGTTCCCAACGATCTGCTGAGCCACCGAGCCTGGTGGCTCAGCAGACTGATAGCACTGTGATTAACACCAGCTGTCTGCAATTACTGTAAGTTCGAATCTCACCAGGCTCAAGGTTGACTCATCCTTCCATCCTTTCTAAGGTAGGTAAATTGAGGACCCAGTTTGTGGGGGCAATACGCTGACTTTGTATAAATATACAAAAGTATGAAGGCTATTGCTTAACGTATTGTAAGCCGCCCTGAGTCTCCGGAGAAGGGCGGCATATAAATCAAATTAAAAAAAAAAAATCTGGGTTCTCAATTTACCAACCTCGGAAGGATGGAAGGATGAGTCAACCTTGAGCTTGTTAGGATTGAACTTCTGGCAATGGGCAGAGTTAGCCTGCAAAACTGCATTCTAACCACTGCCAAGCCTCAATACTATTAATCTTTTTTATGAATACTAACACAAAGCCATCACAAGCACTAAACTTAACATAAGGGGAAAAAAATAAAGTATGCCTAGAATAGTGCTAGAGGGTGCCTGCTAACAAGCAGGCCCATGCAAAGACACAGACTAATTTACCAGTTGTCTTTCTGAAGCAAATTTGCTCAACGCGCCACAGGAGGCGCCCCCAAATCTTCCAGAATGAAATAAATGGCCATTTGCATCAACCTGTCTGTTGCTTTATGCAGATTGGCTGATAGCAATCTTAAACTTCTATAGACACATTATTGGGTTTCTGTAGAGAGTAATATCACCAGTGAGAACAAGAGGCAATCAGAATAAATTAAAAGAATATGAATGTATTGTGCCTCACTAGCAACACAACTCCTAATCTAACAATAGCAGTCCCTGTTCCCCTCGAATCGTCAGGACTAATTTCTCACAAACAGCCTTGATTAAGATTATCTCCCTTTGTTTTCAGGGGCTAAAAGAGGTGAAAATAAATCTGCCTCAAACACAACATCAACTCTGAAGTAGTATTAATACAAAAAAAATCGTAATTAAGGCACAGCTCCGGCAATCACTCAAATTGCAGCAGTATCAACCTTACAACCTTGTCTTCCCTGTTCAATCAAGCACTCTAGGCTTCCATGGAGTTTTCCATTAACAGTTTATAGCACTGGCATGCTGTTAAAATGTGCAGATATGGCAACTGTTGATTAAAACATTAAGGTCCAACTTTAGATCGAAGGCATGGTGCTAAATGTGTGGGACTGCACATACACCCAAGGAAATGAGCCGTTTCAAAAGTTATTGTCCATGTGTTTTCTCTTCCTACAGGAAAATGTAATTATTGATGTTAATCAGGATTCACTTGGCAAATACATGCTAACATTATGGAACTATATGTGTCTCATGCATAATCATATACAGGATTGGCCTTTGAAAAATCTTGGTGGGATTAAATACAACAAAAGGCAACAGGAAGTACATGGCTAGATTTTTTTATAACCTGATGCACATTCCATTTATAGAAAGATTACTGCCAATTCTGGTTATGTTGACTTTCTTTGGTTCAGGGGTGAAATGTAAAATTTGTTACTACCGGTTCTGTGGGCATGGCTTGGTGAGGGGGTAATGTGACTGAGTGGGCGTGGCCAACTTTTTTTTTTTTAACTTTTCAAAGCATTTTTTCTAATGCTTTGAAAAGCCTCTGCCGATCAGGCAACTCAGCTGGGATCCTCAGAGAGGCTTTTTAAAAAATGCTTTGAAAAGCCTCTCTGCCGATCAGGCAACTCAGCTGGGATCGTCAGAGACTTTTCAAAGCATTTTTTGCCACCTCTTCGGCCAAGAGGTTGCAGAAAAAAATGCTTTGAAAAGCCTCTGAGGATCCCAGCTGAGCTGCGCGATCATCAGAGGCTTTTTTTTTAACTTTTAAAAGCATTTTTTCGTCGGAAGAGGTTGTAGAAAAAATGCTTTTAAAAGTTAAAAAAAAAAGCCTCTGATGATCATGCGGCTCATCTGGGCATGGTGGGGGGGGGGCAGGGATTTTTGCTACCGGTTCTCCGAATCACCTGCCACCATCGCTACAAGATCGGGCGATCCGGTCCAAACTGGGAGCATTTCACCCTTGCTTTGGTTGCTATACAGCACAAGACCATGAAAACGTGAAGCCACTGAGTTGGAATGAATTTGCTGCAGCTAACTATCTCAGAATCTTAATGTTCCATCTCTTTTCAAGTTACCCACCATAGTGTTAAATCTCCATGTTTCCAGTCTTAAACTTCCTTAAACTTTGAATAATTGTTTTTATTGTTTAAATTGCCTTAAGTAGTCTTCCTCAATATGGTGGTTCCAAAGATAAATAAGATGACAGCTGTAATTGTAATCAAGTTACATCTGGTCTTCAAAAACTTTCATACAGACCACTGGTCAACTTGTGGAACAGTAAGTCTTCCACCATACAGAGATAACTGCCATCTTGAAGTTTTCATCCCACCCCAGCCTATGTAGACCCTGATAGTGACAGTCGTCTTATGGGATCTAGGAAGAATGTCTTCTCAGTGATGGCTTTCTTCCTGAGGAATGATTTCCCCAGAGATTGCTCCCACCCTTCTGACTTGCAAACTAGTAAAGAACTAATTCCTAGGCCTTGGGTTAAGATAGTGGTTGAGTCTCTTTAGTTTATTTGTTTTGATTCTATCTTCTAGTCTGGTGTGTGTGTGTGTGTGTGTGTGTGTGTGTGTGTATGTACATACATACAGCTCCGTAAGCCCAACACCAAGAGTCCACCATTACACTGAAGGGACAAAAGCTGAAGGGCCTAGTGGCTCAGCAGACTAAAAGCATTGTGATTAACACCAGCTGTCTGCAATTACTGTAAGTTCGAATCTCACCAGGCTCAAGGTTGACTCAGCCTTCCATACTTTCTAAGGTAGGTAAATTGAGGACCCAGTTTGTGGGGGCAATAAGCTGACTTTGTATAAATATACAAAAGTATGAAGTCTATTGCTTAACACATTGTAAGCCGCCCTGAGTCTCCAGAGAAGGGCGGCATATAAATCAAATTAAAAAAAAAAAAAGCTGCAAGCAGTGTACCAATTTACATACCTTGGCAGCACCCTCTCCCGCGCAGTGACAATTGACATTGAGGTCAACTGCAGAATCGCCAAGGCAAGTTCTGCATATGACGGTCTATTGACCAATGTGTGGGACCACGGTGGAATAAGCCTTCTACAAAGCTCAAAGTCTACTGTGCAGTAGTGCTTGATGTATGCCAGTGGATTGTATACAGGAGGCACACTTGGCAATTGAACCACTTCCACACGACCTGCCTCCGCAGACTTCTGAGGATCTGGTGGCAGGACAATGTGCCAGACACAGAAGTCCTCTCCAGAGCAGACCTGCCATCAGTTCACACCCTGCTGATGAAAGCCCAGACACGCTGGGCAGGCCATGTTGCAAGGATGCCAGACCATCACATCCCTATATAGCTTCTCTATGGTGAGCTGTCTCAAGGAAAGCGATCGCATGGGGGACAAAGGAAGCAATACAAAGACATGTTGAAAGCTTCCTTTAAATCCCTGGATATCGACACCACCTACTGGGAAACCCTGGTACAAGATCAAACAACATGGTGCACGCTGATCCACCAAGGCTGCCAGACATTTGAAGACAGAAGAACAACCACAGCACAAGAGAAGCGAGCACTCCGCAAAGCCAGGGCTGCAAATGCTGCAACAATGGTGACCACACATGTCTACCCGACATGTGGCAGAACATTCCATGCCCGTATAGGCCTTACCAGTCACCTGCGAACACACCGTGGACAGCCCACAACCCATTAGCTGTCAAGGTCCTCTTCGAACACAATGGACAGACATCATCATACATACATACTTTGGTTTATTTTTATTTGTAAGCTACCCAGAGTCACTATGGAATTGGATGGCCTTGAAACTGAAATAATAAATCCAATTTAAAATAGCTAAATTTTGAACTCTTTATTTTTGAAATCTTTGGTTTACAATACTACCTTCCTTGGGGCCACTAATCGAATTTGATTGTTTAACATCCCTAGGTAAATCAAGGTACCCATAGCAAATGATGGATGAAAAAAATCATTATATTAATATATTTTTTTCATGATTGGGTTATGGGAATGGGGATTTTGCAGTATCCTCCCCCTGGAGTGGGCTGGGAAAGGAGATTTTGCAGCATCCTTTCCTTGCCACGCCCACCAAGCAACGTCCACAGAACCGGTAGTAACAAAATTTGAATTCCACCACTGATGGCAATCTAGATGGGGACATGTGAGAGAGTGTGGAAACACGAGGAAAGAAGAACAGGAATTCTCTGCTTATATAAGGAGTTGTGGTAAGTGATCTGGGGCTCAATAGAGAGTTTGACATCATTTTGGTAACAGGACATATTCAAGGATGCTATTTGCCATGTTGTATATCCTAACCACACCATACACATCTCTGAAAAAAAGTATATGTGATTTAATATTGGCATCTTATGAAAAATACCCTTTGAATGTGTTTGTGATTATGTTTCTCCAGCCTGAAATTAACAGCTGATTTCTGACACTTATGATTAATGTCTTTTTCAAATCCAATTGCTGATCCAAATTACTTCCAACTGCTTACATTCTTCCCCCAGCCTTTGCTGACAAATTTTGAATTTGACCCAAACGCTTTTGTAGACAGCAATGTTTTTGAAGTTTGAAACAAAAGAAAGTCAATTTGTCAATACACAATCTCGTACACAATACGAGAAACTGTTATATTTCACTGGCCTTTTTTTTTTTTTAATCCAGCCATCTGACAAGAATTACATCCATTGGCAATTATCCAAAGAAGCAGAAGGAGAAAGTGAGGAAACATCATCTGAGGACATTTTTTTACATGAGATTTTTCAAAATCTGTTTAGAAAACATTTTTGGGGAATTGCTTAGTTTAAACTAAATGCAGGGAACTCGATCAGCCTAACCTGAGATTATGATCTGCAAATAGTCACTTTCCCTATGGTTGGTTTTTCAAACTGGTAGAAATCATGGGGCCTATCATTTAAAGAAAAACATGAGAACATTCAAGCTTTGAATATCAATTAGGCTCTCAGCCTAAAAATGTTAGTTTATAGTACAGCAAAACAAAATAAGATCGCAATATCAATCTCCAATACAATGAAACATTAAACATTGTATTTTGTGAGACATATCAAGAAATAATAAACCTGAGGAGAGCTGAAGAAGCTTCTTGGATAAGAAGTTAAATATCTTCAAGGAAAAAAGCCAATATTAATCAGAGTAGAGCTGGAAGGGGCCAGCTCTATTCTGGAGGTCTTCTACTCCCACCCCCTGCTCAAACCAGAAACCCTATACTATTTAAGATAAGTGGCTGTCCAGTCTTTTCTTTAAAAAACCCAATGATGCAGCACCCACGATTTCTGAAGGCAAACTGTTCCACTGGTTAATTTTCCTCACTGTTAGGAAGCAACCTTAATTTGAACCAATAAATTCCAGGTTGCTTCTCTCCTTGATTAGTTTCCATCCATTGTTTCTTGTCCTGCCCTCTGGTGCTTTGGAAAATAAATTGACCCCCTCCTCTTTGTGGCAGCATTTCAAATACTGGAATACTGCTATCATGTCCCCCCTAGTCCTTATTTTCTCTATACTAGCCAAACCCAAAACAAAATCCAGTTGCCTTTTGAAAAAGCACTTTTGAGACAACCATGACCTGGATGACTGAGAATCTCCACAGACATTAAGCAATATAAAGGTATTAGCTGTGCCCAAAAGTGTATAAAATAAACTGGAATTAAGAAAAAATATTAGATGGACATTTTCACAATCAGGTTTACTATTAGGAAAATATCTGAAATCCTTCATTTACTTACCTATCTAAAAAGTATATAATACTTCTCTTAAGCAGTTGATATGGTTTCAATATTCTGGCTTCTAATTGTTCATCTTTCATTAATCCCAGGTATCAGAGATGGTGAGATAACATTCAACTTTTAAAAAGAAATTGGCATCGCTGATTGAGTATCCGTTTTACTATATCAATATCTTATTTTTACAGCTTCTCAGACTAATATTAATAAAAATAATGGGAAGTGACAAGTGATTTCCCAGTCTATTTATTTGCAATCTTATTGCATTCCTAAATTGTACTTCATGCATTATGATCTTTCATGGAACTCTGCATAACTATTTGCATTTTACTCCCAGTAGTACGAGACAGAGAAATACAGACTCCGTGTTTAGACTACAGCAAAATAAAATGCACTTCTGGCAGTTGCGTAACCAATGGATCTAGTCAAGAATAAACTGATAACCTTATACCGTGCATGTCAAATATTTGCTGGTATATGTTTAAAGTTGATTTAATGAAACTGATTTCTCATCCAAAAATGCTGAGATGAAGCTAAAGTAAAAAAAAATGATGCTTTGAGTAGAAAATAAACAGATTTTTTTTCTCTAATATGCCAGAATAACATGATTTGTTATCTTCTCTGGAAGCCAACTTACAACCATCAACATACTATAGGCATTCAATATTCTAGCAACCAATATTAGTTTTGACATGAATATACAAGTATTTGTATTAATATATCATGCAGATCTCTTTATGTGGAATTAGAAAAGTCGTATATAAAGTAAAACATTATGTCTACTTAGTTATTAATCTTCTTCCATTCACAATGCAGAAGTGGCAGTGGTGGGTTTCAAAAATTTTTACTACTGGTTCTATGGGTGTGGCTTGGTGGGCGTGGCTTGATGGGCATGGCAGGGGACAGATACTGCAAAATCTCCATTCCCAGCCCATTTCAGGAGAAGGATACTGTAAAATCTCCATTCTCTCCCCACTCCAGGGAAAGGTTACTACAAAATCCCGATTTCCTCCGGATCAGCTGGGACTCGGGAGGCAGAGAATAGATGGGGCCAGGGCCAGTTAGAGGTGGTATTTACCAGTTCTCCAAACAACTCAAAATTTTCACTAGCGGGTCTCTGAACTACTAAAAATTTCTGCTACCGGTTCTCCAGAACTGGTCAGAGCCTGCTGAAACCCACCTCTGAAAAGTGGTATACAGTATATCAGCTCAACGCAGTTACCTGTATGCCACAGACATACCTCGACCTTGAATCTTATATATTATAACAAATAGAATAAAGCCATATGCATGAATAATGGCATATGAACAGAATGACACATTAAGTATGCTTCCTCTTTTCATACCGCTCTTTATTAGCATTATTATTATATTAGCTTTAGTGTTGTATGAGTTCATGCATTTTTCTGATTTATACCCCACAGACACAATTCACCCTACTTCCTTTTTATGTAGACAGCATCTTGTATATTCTCAAAATTCTTATCATGTGGAAGTTTCCTCATGATAAGTACAATTAAAGTTACATTCTGTTCATATGTTCACTTTTGGGGGTTTGGCAAGAGAAAAAAATAGCAATTAATTATTTTTAAAATAATATAAATCATATATAAATATAAAATGTAAAAATCAAATATAAAAATAATGTAAGGTTCTAACGTTCTACATGTTTTTTATATTGTTTTTGTGCATTTCTGTTATTGACTTTGCTCAGTTGGGAAAGGATTAAAAACATAACAATAAACTAGAAACAATGAATAAGATTCATCAAGACATCGGGGTAAAGGTGAGGAATAGACACAATTATTAATCACAGTGCCTCTGGGCAAAGTCAGGTCTTTGAGGCTGCTTTTAAGGCAACTGGGTCAAGGTCAAGGCCCATAGTTCTAGAAACTCTAGGCACCATTTTAGTCAATGCAATTTTCAGCACTTTTTCTAAGTTTTCCTTTTAACAATCCAAGGAACAACAATTTTCATGAAGAATGAACACTTCTATTCAAGATTTTAGTTCCATTCCCAGTTCTACTTCATTGTTTATATTTGCCCAACACCATATTTAAGGCATAAGCTAAAGGTAAAGGTCCCCCTCGCACTTATGTGCTAGTCTTTCCCAACTCTAGGGGGCGGTGCTCATCTCCTTTTCAAAACTGAAGAGCCAGCACTGTCCGAAGAAGTTCCATGGTCATGTGGCCAGCATGACTAAATGCCAAAAGTGCACGGAATGCTGCCACCTTCCCACCAAAGGTGGTCCCTATTTTTCTACTTGCATTTTTTACGTGCTTTCGAACTGCTAGATTTGCAGAAGCTGGGACAAGTAACGGGAGCTCACCCCCTTGCGCGGCACTAGGGATTCAAACCACTGAACTGCTAACCTTTCAATCAACAAGTTCAGCGTCTTAGCCACTAAGCCACCGCGTCCCTTCTATTTAAGGCATAGGACTGTTATAAAAGAACTAGTAGTTTGTAACTTGGTAGTTCCCCCCTCACCACTGACACAATCTTCTTTCTATTAGGTTGCTAAAATGATTAATCTATTAGGCTTAATACAAAGTCTTATTCTGCACTTTTTCTTTCTCACTTACTAACAGGTGTCTAGATATTGCATGTTCCCAAGCCAAACGCTAGCAAGAGAGTACAACTTTAACACTTTGTTCCCACAGTGCTCTTTGCTGTGTTGGTGTCCAGGTAGTGTGTTCCATTGGGCCTGCAATTTAAATACAACTGTTTGCTCCTATACAAAATCCAGACTGTGGGAAGAGGAAGGTTCAATAATGAATATAACAACTTTAGCAGGATCCGAAATTAACACACCTGAAACCAATGTTATTGTCCCAGATCCTGCACTTTCCTTAGTAACTCAAAAAAGGACAAATGTAACTACGCAAGACAATCCTGGGAATGTTTTTTTGTATTTTGGACTTGTCCTACATTTCCTTGACGTATGACCACAACTGAGCCCAAATTTCCATTGCTAAGCAGTTGTTAAGTGATTTTTTTCCCCATTTTAAGACCATTCTTGCCATAAGTTGTAAAATGAATCAGTTAGTAACATGGTTCTTAAGTGAATCTGGTTTCCCCATTGACTTTGCTTGTCAGAATGTCACAAAAGGTGATCACATGACCTCAGGACACAACTATCATAAATACACGCCAGTTGCCAAGCAACCAATTTTGATCACATGACCACTGAGATGCTACAAGGGTTGTAAGCGTGAAAAAGGGTCATAGTTACCTTTTCCAATGCTGTTGTAACCTCAAATGACCATTAAATGAACTGTTGTAAGTCAACAACTACCTGTATTTATATGTAAGATAATGTAGTGCTGGTTTACTGTGGCCAGAGGTGATCCTAGGATGGAACACTGAAGAAGACTGAAGACTTAATAGTCTAGCTTTGGTCTTCAATAATTTTCTAACTAGGTTTCATGCTGTCTTCATAACCAGACAGATTGGACTGGGAATTGTCATCAAACATAAATCTGGGGAAGGTCGGCATAAATGTTATTCAATATTTCAATTAATTGGTCACAAGAAGCACATAATAATAATGATCCTCAGTAACAGCACTGGGATGAAGGTCATGATATAATACCATAGATCAGGGGTGTCCAACGTTTTGATCTTCAACTCCCATGGCTGGCTGGGGAATTCTGGGAACTGAAATTCATGTTTTAAAGTTGCCAAGAATGAACACTCCTGCCATAGACTAAGGAAGAAAAGATTGAGGCTCATACTGTTTGAGGAGAACCTTAAATTTATTTAGTCTAATACTGTGTTGAGGACAACACTAGTTAACACTGTGTAAATATTCTGCAGGTTGTTGTTGTTGTTGGTTTTTTTTTTGAAAGAAAAAAGACTCCCAGTGGTATTAGATTATGGCGAATCACATAACAAATTATTTGGGGGCGGGGAAAGGAAAGTGTTTCAAAACCACTATCAAAGAGCTTTGAAGAATTGTTGCACTAAATAAGTCATGTGGGAAACAAAATAATGCCATGAAGCCTAATGCAGCCTCCACAGAAATCTGGAGCATTAAATTTTATATTAACATATAAATTATTCACAAAAATCTGTAACACTTCCTCGTAAGGGTCAGTGATAAATACTTGATGGAACATAAAAGCCATACACATGCTTATAAATTAGTAAGTGTGTTATGAATGGTATTATAAACCCTTAATAAATTGTAATGGTGTTAAATATTCATAACAGCTGTCATAGAGGACATCTGCGTATCAATGTATCTATGATGTATCACAGGCATTGAAAGATAGATTCACACCACAGCACTAATAAGGAAAGTAAGCAATTGGTTTGGGGGTCTTTCAAGGTTATTTAGAAGGAAAAAAAGATGTCCACCAATTGGTTAGAATTGTGTACGAAATGATGATATAGAAATAGTATATGACCTAGAATTAGTCTACATATTATGGAACTTCAAAAGCAGGATCTATTATTAGTTCAAATCCTAGATTTATGAGCTTAATTCTCCAAATCCTATTGATTATTTGATTGTGTGCTCAGGGAATAGCGGTGATAATTTTCCGTTATTAATTTTATTAACCAGGTCTGACAGCAAAGAACTTCTTTTACCATAGTCAGAATCATATTTGTGTTGTGAACACACCAGGGGTGAAATCCAGCAGGTTCTGACAGGATCTGGAGAACTGGTAGCGGAAAACTTGAGCAGTTCGGAGAACCGGTAGCAGAAATTTTGAGTAATTCGGAGAACCGGCAAATACCATCTCTGGATGGCTCCAGAGTGGGGTGGGAATGGAGATTTTGCAATATCCTTCCCCCAGGAGTGGGGAGGGAATGGGGATTTTGCAGTATCCTTCCCCTGGAGTGGGGTGAGAATGGAGATTTTGCACTATCCTTCCCCTGCCACGCCCGCCACGCCATGCCCACAGAACCAGTAGTAAAAAAAATTGGATTTCACCACTGGAACACATACGTGTTTAAGATTCTGTGAATGCTGAAAAATCAACCTCAGATCCATAGCCCAGCCATGTGGTCTGATTCAGAAAGGAAAGAAAAGATGGGTGAGAACTTCTCATAGACAATGGTCTATTGAAAGAGTCAGCAAACCTTTTCTGTAAAGGGCCAAATCACAGCCCTCCATGGGCATGGATAACAGGCCTTCTGGCCAACGATGGTGCTGGTCCACCAACAAAGAGGCTGCTGATAAATTGCCCCCCAAGATGTAGCTCCCCTAGCTCCACCTTTCACTCTGGAAGCTAGGATGAATTTCAAGCTGGTCACCTGCCCAGATATTCTTAGTTCACAGACCATGTAGATGGTGGGCCAGATTGTAGTTTCCCAACTCCTGCTCTATTGTAATGTAAAACCCTTTTATGAGAGATCAAAAGGAACAGTTATACCATAGAAAGATATTACCAGAAAGAAATATTGGAGATGAGGCATTTTTGATTCATTCTTCTTCTTGCTTGTTATGAAAGTTTGAAGTTCCTGCTGCTTTATCAGAAAGAATAGCAGGTTTCTTCCTTTGAAACGATAGTGCAATGTTTTTTTTTTCCTTTAATCTGAAACTAGTTAGGAAAAAATAGGCACATTGTATTTTAGAAAAGAATGAAATTCTTAAAGCTAAAATCACCCAAACCTAACCTATTCCTGTCCTGGCTTCTTTGACTGGCTGATTTTGGGACGCCATTTTGAAAGAGGGTATTGGACAATTTTCACCGAGTCTCCAACTTCTGGTTAAGGGAAAAGTTTGTTGAGAGTATGGTAGGGAATTTGAAGTTAAAACAATTTCCCATTTTTTAGATAAAATGTAGATGTATAAATCATCTTGTTCCTCTTCTGTGGCAGCCCATTCTAAGCTGACATTCTTCCAAAAACTGGTTTTTGATATATATATATATATATGTAGGTCTTTGGTTATTCGGGTCTTCTCCCACGTAAAATTGAAGGTTTCTTGGCGACGTTTCGACGAAGTCTCATTCGTCATCTTCAGGCTGGTGTTCTCGGCTTCGTGCTTCCAGGAGCAATGTGAGATCGCAGCTGTCTCTTCCTTTATATATATTTCATACAATCTTAGACTGTTCCTTTACCAACTCATAGGTGTCTGTGACCATCCACAAGGCTAAAATGACAACATATGCATCATCATACAAATTATGTACTTGTATACTATTTCCATAACTAACTAAAGCCTTATCAATTATATCATGACATCATAATGCTTTTATTGTCACTTCCTCTCCTAACCCTCTCCCCTCCCCACTTCCCATGCCTAGACTCCTGTATTTTTGTGGATTTGGAGCATTCCTGATTCTATGTTAGATACATTTTAATGGAATCTTCCCACTTGATCTGTATGCTGCTGTAATTTAAGACAATTCCTTGTCTACCTTTTGACTCAGGCAGAAACCATTCCGGTCTGTGAAACTCTCATAAAACACTGAAAGCACCCAAGGCAGTTTAAGTAGCCCAATATCAAGCAGATTTACCAATTAGAACTGCTTCCATTCCTAAATAAAAGTATGCATGCAAAATATTCCAGAGTCCTGCTTGCCTGTTTGAAATTGGATTTGCCATTAATTGCACCTTCCATTACAGTTAGTCCTCAGCTTACGACCACAATTCAGCCCAAAATTTCTGTTGCTAAGAAAGACAATTGTTAAGTGAGTTTTGCCCCATTTTAAGACCTTTCTTAAGTTGTTAAGTGAATCACCACAGTTATTAAGTTGTTAAGTGAATCTGGCTTCCCCATTTACTTTGCTTGTCAGAGGGTCACAAACGATAATTACATGACACTGCAACCATCATAAATACCTGCCAGTTGCCAGGTAATAGTCGTAAATGTGAAAAATGATCATAAGTCACTTTTTTTCAGTGACATTGTAACCTTGAACGGTTACTAAATGAATGGTTATAAATAAGGACTACCTGCTTTCAGGAGGATGAAAATGCAAAAGACTAGCAAATTTATTCTTCCATATAAACAAACAAACAAAAATGATCGTAGTGGTCTTCTATTACCTTTCCACCACAAACAATCCCAGTTAAGAAATGAGATGCAAATTAAATTTTGTCAAATTATGAGACAATTTAATCACTGGCAATTTAGTCAAGAATCTCCCAAAGAATTTCAGGCTTGATTCAAAAGTACATTGATCTCTTTGGCAAGCGTATATAAACTGAACGAAATGGAAAATGGGACCCTTGTAATTATGAGGTTCCCAGCACTAGCATGGACTGCAATAAATTACAAAGTCTGCATTCCATTTGCTGAAATAGTCTCAATTTATCATTTTATTTTAAAGAGATTCCATTATGCTAATGTCTTACAAAAGCACTTTCTGGTCTTTCTAGAAGGTCAACAGGGGACACAAATTTTGAGATTTAGAAGTATGTCAGAGAGGAAAGCAAAAGTACTAAGTTTTAATAAAGAGTGACATAAACATGGCTACTTTCAACAATTTTAGAAAAATACTTTGTGTAGACATACTGTATCTATAGATATGTCTCCTATTTTCACTTGTCTCTTGTTAATAATAGAAGCTAGTTCATTAAAATGTGGTTTGCTTTATAAAATATCATTTCCCACTACACAAAATTAAAGATTTTTTTTTGTGTGTGGCACATCGCCCAGATATGCACATCTCAAGAATAATAAAATATTGTGTCTTGGAATGGAAAATACTTTGTCTCTAAGAGTTGAAAAGAAATATGGCTTCTAAATGTAGCATTTCAACAAATAGACTTTTCCCTGAAAAAGATAAATCTTGTACATCTTTCACTGCCACAGGAAGAAATCAGAATCTATTTAAATGCATTTTTATATAATACGACTATTTCTACAGTGTGGAACAATTGCTCAGTTAAAATATCGCAGATAATGTTTATTATAGTTGCTTTGTTAAAAATAGAATTGGAATAGTATTAATAGAGCCATTTTGAATCAAGTGTCATGTAAGATGCCATATACATGACATGTTTAAAAATAACAATCTGTTTCTATTAATGCATTAAGGTTTTCAAAAAGCAGCATATAATATAGGTATCCTTACGGAAAACAGTATCTAAATTTTAAATTAGGAGATAAGGGCACAGATTTTAAACTGTATGAAAATGTATGTGTATATTTTAATTTAAATATTTAAATAAATATCAAATTTAAAGGTAAATCAATCAGAATACAGGACATTTTTAAAAATTTTATGCCTGCAAGTCAATCTTGACTCCTGACAATCAAGTCACTGGACCAGTCACTGCAGTTTTGTTGGCAACATTTCAGAAGTGACCTTGCCTTCTTCTTAGGGTTATGAAAGAGTGACTGAATTAAGGTTCCCCGATTGGCTTTATGCCTAATGTGGGACTAGAATGCAGTTTTCCAATTTCCAATGTGGTAATTTAATCACTGCACCAAACTGGCTCTGTATGGCGCAGAATATAGAAAATGAAATAGATTCAGCTATTAAAAGAACTATGTAAAGGCATCTGCTTCTTCATGTGTCCCCTTGTTTTGAAGAGCACAAAGTACCATTAATGAACAAAGAACATTTGAAACTGATAAACTGTGAGCATGAGATGATTATTTTTGGTTAGAATGGACAACCTTAATAGTTCACCTCAAATTTCTCCCTCCCTCTCCCTCCCTCTCTCTCTCCCTTCCTCTCTCTCTTGCACACACACACACACACACACACACACACACACACAAAGGCATATGTTACATATCGTCTCTCTTTGCCATGGTCAGCTTGACTAGGCTTCAGTCTTCTCAGTTCTTTAATGTTATTTTATTAGCTAAAAAGGGATTGTTTTATTCTTTCTTGAAGAAGAAACAAAAAAAAAATCCCCAGAGATTATGTTGTTATACTTACAGGCGATAGGTTTAATCTGTTCTGTATTGAACAAATTAATCTTTTTATTCAGAGATCAAATGATCTTTCACTGATGGAAAAGAACTGCAATTTATCAACCTGTATCATATTAATGTAAAGGAAAAAATGCACATATTTCTATTTCTTGTGGCCACTATCTTGGAGGAAAACACCATGTGATTTATGAAAAAAAATGCTTATCACTACACCTACAGCTTGATAAAACTTCAAAAGATGACCCTATGTAATATGAGTACTGAAGAAAATTCACCTAGTTCCTGAAATGATTATTTCAGACCAATGAGCTTGGATGAACGCTGATTTAATTGCAATCTAGCATGTTCTTTTAATCCATCAAATGTTGCTTAATCCATGAAAGATTAGTACAAACAAGCAAGTTCTTCATTTGAAATGTTTGTTCTAACATTAAAAAAAATAACTCTCTCTGTACTGAATTTAAGGATTTCTTTTGATACAAGAGGATAAATTCCTAGGCATCCTGTTTTTAATGAAGGAAGATGAAAACAGTCACACACAGCAGCAAGTGTGCTGTTGGTATACACAATTCATTTATTGAGCATTTTACAGCTGCTCCCACTTCACAACATAAGTGCATGCTTTACCAGAGGCCCTTTAGATGGGTCAGTGCTCCCATTTTGATGGAGTTCTCAAGGGGAAAGAAATCTACTTCCTCCTTTTCCCACCAAAATAAAACATAAAGATTATTTCAGGTATTGAATATTCCGATAAATGTAATATTAAAATCAATAAGAGGAGATGAGCATCATATTGTTTCTTGACCTGAAAGTAATTTGACAGTGTAAGTTTGGACATGTGACAAGCAATATAGTAATTTGGATTGCTTCTTTGCCTTAGGCAAAAGGAGTCAGAACATTTCTTTTGTAGAGGCTCAATAACTAAACAAATTTTAGTTTTGTAAGAATCTTTCTTCTTGTAATTCTAGGAAGGTACTGTCAAGAGTGCTCTTTATCTAGCTCAAAGGATTTAGCTGTACTCAGTTCCAATTTGAAGTTCCTATTAGATGCTATGTGTAATTTGAAAAAAAAATCATCAGACATTGCTAATAACTTATTCATGTTAAGAAATGATTACATATCTGCAGTTTTGATATGACTATGGAGAAATCCTACTTAATAGATAAATTTAATATTATATTTAGAATCATAAATAACCAGCTAGATGAAAGCTAAAATAGCTGTGGGAGCATTGGTTCATGTTTGTTTCTCCTAATGCTTAGGAGAAATATTTTCTAATATTTTCAATTCTGTTCTTCCCCTGATGTATAAATTGAGCAACTCGGTTTGGGAACAGCAGCCAAAAGTTACATCCAGCCCTTGTTTGAACAAGTTGCTCACTAAAGACCTATATGCAACACTGCAATTAGGTTGCCATTACAGATCAGTGCTATTTGGACACTCAAAAGAATCTCAGTCCAGATATTGATTTAAATAACACTGTTCTTCTTTTGGATTGAGTGATATAACACTTGAGGCCTTCTTAAGTCCTAATTTCTAAAACTTTGCTTTTTAAGGGCATCTCAAATAAATCAATGCAATAATGCATACATTTTCCAGATACCAGTGCTTCTCAAATATTTCCTGTGTAGCTATCAAGAAGATTCAACTAAACTTCTTTTGCTCAGTCTAAAATATTTCCTTCTACCTTCAGAATTTAGAGGACTTTAGAATTTAACAAGAGGTAAAGAATATCTTCTATTAGAACTGAATGGCTATATCTCTGCTATTTTTTTTTAAAAAAAATATTAAATATTAAAATGAGATTAGAGAAAATAGTTTGTTTCTGAGAACAAGAATTAAACAACGAAAATTAAATATGTATGCATAAGACTATATTGGACTACTGACTCCCAAATGGATCTTGGGTCTTATACAATTCCAAGAGATAATTCAGGTAAACTTGGAACCATAACAGAATGCGTTGGTTAAAAAGAAAAATAACTAGGCTAAAGGAATTTTGAAAATACTGTGTCTAAATTTTGTAACTTTACAGAAAAGATCATAATTCAGCAATAGCAGGATCAAGTCTCAATAATGTCAAAATGATGACATGTACAATGTTGTCAGTTAACAAATGTTGCATATTTGCATTTCAGCCTCTGATGCAAATACAGAGGCATTTGTGCCTCTGAACATGGCATTTGTGTGAGGATGACATCAGGCAAATGTGTCACTATTTTTCCCATCATAGGCATGTGTACCATGAATTTGCAGCTACACAGAAAGCTTTACAAGAAAGAAAGAAAAATGTGAACGTGTCTATTTTGAATGGGTAAATTCGTGTTGTTCAGCTTATCTTTAATAACTTACCTGATGGAATAGGAATTCTGTTGTCCAAAATCACAGCTAGTCCCAATGAGTCAGAAGGTAAAAGGTTCGTACTAAGATCCACACGAGTGAGACTTGTGGGTTCTCTTCCATTGTTTGAGAGGAGGATCCTGGGGTTTTCATTCTCACTCTTCTGCTGATTCTGAATAATATGAACAATACTTTGCTGGGGTAGATCACAGTTCTGGAGGGGGGGAAAGTCAAATTCCCATACACATTAGTTTGAAATCTTCATTATCATCTCATCTAATTTTTTAATCTCATCTTTTTTTAATCTCATCTAATTTTTACAACTTTAATATTTTTAAAGTTCCCAAATACACTTAATATAGAGTGAGTGGCCAATGGTCAGAATGTCTGACGACAATTCTAAGGGTAAAGAATGAAGAAAAAGTAATGTAAGATAAATGGCCAAACAGGGTTTCTTCCTTCACCACCAAGTCAAAATATTTGGACATTTCTATACCTGAAACAAATACTACATTCTCCATTCATTTTGTGTTTAGCAGCCACTTTCCAAATCCCATCCATTTCTAGAGGGCTTTTGCAACAATTCCTTGTGAATGCAGTGATTCTCATGGTTTTTTTTCCTGAAATCAGTCTGAGAATTATAGAGTGTCTCAAGAAAATCTTTGAATAAACTTTCCGTTAGTTGTAAAGACATACTGTACTTCTTCATACTAAGTATCCTTTAGCACTAAAGATATACATTCATAATAACTTTTATAGAGAATCCATTATTGGCATAATCAGCAAAAATCAACCTTTTCCTGGAAAAATTGCACACAAAATTGAGTTTTGTTAGTCTATTTGATAACTCAGTTCTAATTCAAATGGCCTTATTTTCTGTGATAACAAGAGACATCATATTCAAGTAGAAGGAAAGATCTTGTCTGTTCGGTATGCATTCTGTGGATTACTGCTTTAGAACCATTTTGACATATAATTGGAGAAGTGACATATAGAAAAAAAGTTTTCATATTAAAATTTAAAAGTTTGTTAATACTTTATTTCCCACATACTTTATTTTGAAGTTCATGGATTTTGGATTGTTATCCTTCAGTTTCAGAACTGTTGTTTCCCATAGTGTCCTTGAATTTGCAATCTGCTTGGAACAGACTTACTTCACAAAAGGTTGCAATAATAAAATATGTATATAAGAGTGAAGAACACAATATTGTGTTGCCTAGAAAGGATAGTATACAAATCTATTACTGATGTACTGATCAGTACATCAATACAATCTGATTTACTGATGTAACATGTCTACCCAATTGCAATTTAACACAAAATGTTGAATAATCAATGATGATGGAGTCCAGATTTATCTTACTTATTGTTGGTGCACAGAGGGAAATATGTCTGCCAATACTGGTTAAATAAATAAATCAATTTTATTGATTAAATAAAAATAGAACATGGTAAATGTATAATATATAATATGGTAATGTATACATTATACAAGAAGAATGTATAATAATGTCATTTAAACCATAATACAGGCAAGTAGCACAACATATAAAATCTGGACTAAAATATGAAACCAGTTCATGCAACTTTTATACTTACCATTTCAACAAGTACAACTGCAAGGTATTTTTTTTCTTTTATGACACAATTAGCTTATGTAACAATTGAGAAATTAATAATGATTACTAGAAAGATGAGTCTATAACACTAGACAAAGCTGTCAAATATGAAACAGTTTTTGAAACTGAAAGTTCTACATTCATTTTAATGTAAAATCAATTCTCAGGGATAGAATTCAGGAGGGACATAAAGTAATACACTAAAAAAGGGGGAGAATCATAAAACGTCTTCCATAGAGAAAAAACTAAAAACACCACATCTGATCGCTCTATTATTACTACCCTTTAAGACTTAGAAGACAGATTGTACATTGTATCTTTAAACTGTGGTGCACAGAAAGAAAATCAGGAAAAAATACATGTGTATCTACCTTGCACAATTAATTTCATTTTTGCATAGAGTTATAAGAACTGGCGAACAGAAGTTTAAATCACCAGTAGATGGCAGGAAATAGCAATTTTCATGTTTATTTGCTGTCATCTAGGTTCTGCATTCCAGATCTGCTAGGTCTAGTTTTGCTACATGGCCAAATGGTGACAGGCAAGGCATTAGAAAATGGATCAAAAAAGGCCTTTCGCAGCCTTTCCTCACTCTTTTAGGAAAATTGAGATATTACAGAGCCTGAAGTCTAAAGTAAATTCTGTCATTATATTCAACAATTGCTTGAGACTAATTAGCCCAAATAATGAAGCAAGTGCAATGTTGTAGTCAGAATCCATTAATGGATGCAAAACCCGTTAATGTACAAAAAACATCCAAAAATATTCAGGACTGAAGACGGCGCCAAAAACCTAAACCGATGACTGCGGTAGAACAACCAACCGGTGAATAGATTGGCTTTTCAATAATTCCTCTCCAAACAAGGATCTATAAGTGCTCCTGATAGCTTCTCCTTGCAAGGAGACCTCAAGATAGCTGGAATATCTCACTTACTCAAACCATGGTTGGTGCCTTTGAAAGGACACTAATTTTGCATATTTTATTTTCTAATTACTTTTGGAAATTGCTTTTCAGCTATTAGGAATCTTTAGGATCAGACAAGTTTGACAGTGGTGGGTGAGTTTCCTTTAATCTTTAGCAAAAAAATGTTAACTACAAATTTAAGAACTTGGATTCAATGTGGGCAATGGGTACCTTACAGAGTTATGTATGTTTCCAGAATAGCACCCATGTTATAACTCTGCTACATGAACTGCATTGGTTGCCAGTTTGTTTCTGGGTCCAATTCAAGGTGTTATTTTTAACCTTTAACGTCCTTCATGGCATGGGACTGGATTATTTGAGGGACCACTTTGCCCTCATTACATCGGTCTGTCTACTAGATCTAGCAAAGAGAGCATGCTTTAGGTCCTGCCTGCTAGGGACTTACACTTGGAGGGTTCCAGGAGATGCACCTTCTCCGCCATGTTGTCCGATTTGTGGAATATTCTGCCCCTACCCCAAAGTGAAGTTATATTCATCCCGGTTAATGTTCCCTAAGTCCCTAGGATCTAGCCATGTCAACAGGCTGGGGATCTCAGGAGATGGGTGATATTCTAAAATATCTCTCTCCTAAATCTGGTTGTATTGCTTATGAGATAGTCACATTTATTTATAAATGTGATAAACAAACAAACAAACAAATAATTTTAAACATTAGTTCTGGAATAAAAAGCAAAAGAGTGATTAATTGATTTTACAAAATTACTAACAGATTAAGGGGTCCAGGTAAATTTCAAATAAGATGTTGAAATTAATGATAAAGAATGCATTTGTTTTTGTTGTTGTTGTTGTTGTTGTTTAAATAAGATTTTAAAAATTGGAGAAAACTAGAAGGAACTAAATATTGTAATTAAAGGGAAAGGACACCTAAACTTAATTTACAATTACAGAATGAAGCAAAGCATTCTAAGATTAGACATAATGCAGGATATTTTTGAACAATCGACTCAGAAGTTAATTTTAGTAGTACCAACAAAGTGATCTGCCTTTATGGAGAGATTGCATCTAAAAGGATGCAGTTATTATAGGAGAAGAACAAATTTTATCTGACAAGACTGAATCAAAACTGGATTTACAAATGACAGGCTACAAGAATCACATGGAAAAAGATGTTACACTGGACATACAAAAGAAACCAGCTGATGCCTTAATAAATAAAAGGGATATACAAATGATAAACTAAGACAGTGACCTGGATAATTTTCCTATATTGTATTGGATTTAGAAAAGAAGTTTGTTGAAGTTTTGAAGAATCTCATGAGAAGGGACAAACAAAAAATAAAAAAAACCCATTAAGTTCTATGACATTATTTGAATGGACTAAAGAATAAAGATGGCTATAAGTAAAAGGAAGAAATATAAAGTTGGTTTAATCAACCGAGGTTAAAATAGATGTGTTATTATGTCTGGTAAACCTTAATGGACATTAGGGCTGAAATCACAAGGTATTAGGGATTAATTTATAGATAAGAGGTGAGATATAGGGGAAATGTTTAAGAGAAGATGATAAGTTACTAAAATTTATACCTGTGATGATATTGAGAAATCACTTCTTTATATATTTATTATCTTTTTCTTTACTATACTTCTTTACTTTTTCTTCTTATTTTTCTTTGTATTTTTATTTTTTCTTTCTTTTCTGCATCTTCTTTCTTTGATTTCTCTATTTTTTTCAATTTATATTAGTTTTTACTGTTGTAACTATAATCTTTAATAAAATTATAGTAAACCAATTTCATAGTATTTGACATGAGTTTGGGATATAACTATGCAGATTATACATATACCCTTTTGGAATTGAAATGCTAGAGTTCCTTGAATTTACACTGTTTTTATGATGTAGTGCAGACATACCTAAGAGATCTCATTAACTTTCTGCAAACATTTTCTTTATTTTTTTAAAAAATCAACATTAAACTTGCAATAAATTATTGTATTTGCACAATATTTAATCCCAAAGATCAAAATAAGAGCAGATGTTATTGGTGAGAGGCTTGCATTCACAAAGTAAAATATTTTCTAATACAAGCCAACAACAATGATGTAAGCAGGCTCTTGTTAACAAAATAAAATCATGCCACAAAATATTAAAAAGCTCATCAGTGCATCTGCATGCAGTTCTTGTTCAACCATCTCTTCCGTTTCTGTACTTTCCCTTATTTTAAAGGTTAGTCAGAAAGATAACAGATACATTTATGTATATGCAATACCTGCATGAAATTATTCATTGCTTTTCTGAGTTCAAAACGCCATAGGAGCTTTATAGCTTTCTTTCTGAGGAACTCTAGTAGCAATTGATAGCAAATTAAAGGAAGCAAGTCTTTAAAAAAAACATGCAATCATGATGGTCTCAATCACTCTGAGGCATTATATGGAAATGACTTCCATAGAATCAAGAACTTTTTCACTCTTCCTAGGAGTAAATTATTTTTGCTATTCCAAAAATAAAGAGAGACTGAATACAGCTAATGTACTTCCATTGATGGGTAAAATTAATAATGACATCTTGAAAGCTTACCTTGAAGGTGAAGCAAAGCTAGTTTTCCAAGAATACCTGTTCAAATAAATCCTCTATAAATACTAGAAGACATTGCATCTCAACAGTCAAAAGCAGAGGTGGGTTTCAGCAGGTTCTGACCAGTTCTGGAGAACCGGTAGCAGAAATTTTTAGTAGTTCGGAGAACTGGTAAATACCATCTCTGACTTGCCCCTCCCCCATCTATTCTCTCCCTCCTGAGTCCCAGCTGATCGGGAGGAAATGGGGATTTTGCAGTATCCTTCCCCTGGAGTGGGGAGGGAATGGAGATTTTACAGTATCCTTCCCCTGGAGTGGGGAGGGAATGGAGATTTTACAGTATCCTTCCCCTGGAGTGGGGTGAGAATGGAGATTTTATAGTATCCTTCCCTTGCCACGCCCACCAAGCCACACCACGCCCACCAAGCCACAGAACCGGTAGTAAAAATTTTTTGAAACCCACCACTGGTCAAAAGATATATTTATAAAAGGTAGGAACTGAGGATATTAATGGATAATAAGCAAACATTTAATTATAATTAATTACGGAAGATTAAAATTTTCAAAACCTCTTTTTTGTATCCAAAAATCATGTAAGAGAAATTCCGAACAGAGGAAGAGGTTTTTTTTTCCTAATTTCCTTTTTCCTCTAATGCCCACATCTGATCCCAAACTCTTGTGGGATCTTCAAGAATAACATGGTAACTGAGCAATTTGGGATCAATTACTGCCCGAGATCAATATTCTTTAGTAACATGTCCATGTTGTGAAAGCAGTCCAATTTAATCATTTATATAATTCTTACATCTGATGCAAAATATCCAACAAGTTCTTAACTTACATCTAAAATCCTGGAAACCTGTTTAGATTGTGCATTTGATGTTAGAACTGCCAGTCAAGTATAGGTAGTCCTCGACTTAACAACAGTTTGTTTAGTGACCACTGAAAGTTTAAAAGAGATTTATGACTGTTTTTCACACTTACAATCATTGCAGCATCCCCATGGTCACACAATCAAAATTCAGATACTTGTCAATTGACACATATTTATAAGAGACACAGTGGTGCAGTGATTAGAATCAGTGGTGGGATTCAAAATTTTTTACTACCGGTTCTGTGGGCGTGGCTTGGTGGGTGTGACGTGGCTTGGTGGGCGTGGCTCGATGGACATGACAGGGGAAGGATATTGTAAAATTTCTCATTCCCACCCCACTCCAGGGAAAGGTTACTGCAAAATCCCCATTTCCTCCCCACTCCAGGGGAAGGTTACTGCAAAATCCCCATTTCCTCCCGATCAGCTGGGACTCGGAAGGCAGAGCTTAGAAGGGGGAGGAGCCAGTCAGAGGTGGTATTTACCGGTTCTCCGAACTACTCAAAATTTCCGCTACCAGTTCTCCAGAACTAGTCAGAACCTGCTGAATACCACCTCTGGTTAGAATGCAGTACTTCAGGCTACTTCTGCTGACTGCTGGCTGACTGCAATTTGGCAGTTCAAATCTCACCAGCTCAAGGTTAACTCAGCCTTCCATCCTTCCGAGGCTGGTAAAATGAGGACCCAGATTGTTGGGGGAAATATGCTGACTCTATAAACTGCTTTGAGGGGGCTGTAAAGCACTACGAAGCGGTATATAAGTCTAAATGCTATTGCTATTGCTATGCCAAATACATAGCCTGCAGTCCTGCAATTCAATTCAAATCTTTATTGTCAATGCACAACATATGTGCAATGCGATTGGTTGAGCTCCCTCAGTGCACCCCCCCAACACAATACAACTCACAGTGAAGACAGAAAATCCCTAACCGAATAAATCATATTAACAAAACACCCAGTCCTATTGCACCAGTGTCTTTTTTCCCCCTTTTTTTGCATATGATCACATTTTGCGACCTTCTGACAAGCATAATCAATGGGGCAGCCAGATTCATTGAACAACTGTGTTACTAATTTAACAACTGCAGTGGTTCACTTAACCATTGTAAGAAGAATGGTTATAAAATGGGGCAAAACTCACTTAACAACTGTTTCGCTTAGCAACAGTAACTTTGGGCTCATTTGTGGTCGTAAGTCGAGAACTATCTGTAACACAGCCCCCCTTCATCTCCATCAAACTGGTTGTGCAAAACCATATGCATATGTCATTAGATCTCAGGAATTTTGTTTTCTGTACAATAAAACAAAAACTTAAGAATAACATCAGGGTACACCTAGACACATTATTTACCAGATTAAATATGAGCTCTGGTTCACCTTTTCATACAGTTATAGTTCTATTTGCATGTTTACTCTCCCTTAGGGAGAGCCACTGTTTGTTCTTAAATGTGGATATGGAAAGCATGAACAGGGGCGGCTATGACTTTAATTAGATTCATATTAGGAAGGTATTTCAAGCTGGAGAGGGATGTAGGTTTTCTCTAGATAAAGAAGGAGGGGTTCTCAGAATATGCAGAAGAACCCAATCTACTTAGAGAATTAAGATCAAAATGAAAGATTTCTGGTCAAAGAACTACTGTCCACCCCAGTCAGTATTTTAAAATTGAACACTTCTCAAAAGGATGTGATAAAGTAACTGACTTTAAAAGAAACTTTCTAGGAAGAAATTCCTTAAGAATGTGTTCTCCAAAATAAATTCCTTAGATATTTTTTTGAACAAAAAGTTACCTAAGTAAGGCTGTATAGTAAAAAGGGATAGTGTAATGAATCCTCCACTATTGGAAGATTGAACTTAATGGCCTCTGAGGTATTGTCCAACTCTTGCCTATTGAAACTTGCAAGTTGAGCTGCAGGGCTATAGTTAGTCCATCTTCTTTGGGCCTTGTTCCAGCACAGTCAATCAATCAATCAATCAATCAATCAATCAAAATCAATCAATCAATCAATCAATCAATTCTGTGTCTATATATTCAATAAAAGAGAAATTTTATTTTCTCCCGTTTGGGTTAGGTTTTGCTTTGAAAACATTGAATCCAGAATGTTCCATTGTTAAAGTAAAATTTTGGCAATGTTGGCAAGTTAGGAGTGTCCTTCATTCAATGTTCATTCGGATATTACTGTCCACCCTTGTGTTATCTCTAAAGAACAGCACAGGTAGATGAACATGAGCTGCGAAATGCAATCTATCAAATGATACTCAGGATAAGAGATTACAGAGGTTTGACATGAATGCTGCTGATTAGGGACACATGCTGCACTTCAGCTGATGACTGACTAATGCGACAATCATTTACTGGTGATGAAAGATAAATCTAACTGGCAGTATCAGAACATTTTTTCCATCAAAATTTGGCTCAAACATAACTATCTCCTGTTTGAAAAAGTCCATGTTTCTGACGCAACTTATAGAATGCAATTCAAATGGAGATGCTTTGTCACTTAGATGGTAGGAAAATATGGTTAAGTTTCTTAATTAATACATATTATGTGAGAAAAATATAAAGGATAAATATCATGAATATATAGAAAAGAAAATGGAGTCTTGATATTTTCAATATTCATAAGCCTCTGATGACCACGAATTGACATAAGGTGAAGAAAATACAGTCAATGTTTTCATTTTATTTTAATTGTGTGAAGAGGGCAGTCATGGGAGTGACGAGAGATGCATTCAGTGATTTATTAATTTTTAAAATCACCATAGAGTTGAAGCTCTTGGCAGTTTACCGGAATAAAAATAGCCACAATACAAATGTATGCACTAAAATAGTAAAAACATTAGAAGAAAGTATTTAAATTAAATGATATCTCAAGAGCAATTAATACTTTGATGGCTCTATTTAATTAATCAAAAGCCTTTTGCATCAACTTTGTTTCGACCAAGTTCTGGAAGGCCAACGAGGTAAAAATGATTTAAAAAAAATAACTTCCTGGGGAACATCATTCCTAATATAATTCAGTGTCAACCTTACTTTGACAAAGTTCAATACGGGGTGATTAATATCAACTGAAAGAAGCAAAAAGAAAGCAATATAAGACTAAAAGGGAAGTTTTTTAAAAAGGTAATTTATCAAGGAACATGAGTTTTGCATTTACGTTCTTCACCACATTTTATTCCTTTCTTCTTCCAAATAAATCAGGGCAGCTTACAATAAGTTTTCTTATTTGATTATTACTATAACTCTACAGATAATATGAAATAAAATATGTTATCTGGCTCAAACATCTAAAGTCAAATCTCTCCATTCTAAATTCAATATTTCATTAACAATTCCACAGTGGATCTATTTCTGATTTGTAAAGCATATCTGCATTTTAACAATTGAAAAGTCATTACAATTATTTAAAAATATAAATGCTTTATAATTCTTGTAACATTTTTTTCCCCACTGTAATGTTATTATATTAGAAAAGAACAAGCAATTGTTGGTAGCATTCTCACTGGTGTAAAATCAGTATTTGCAAAATGAGGAAGGGGTGGGGAGAAACAATAATTGTATATTGAAAGTATTTCTGGCCATTTGCAGTTTTAAAACTAAATGGACTTGATTTATATTTGCTTCTGCTCAGATCAACTATGTAATCCTGCCACTGGACTTATAAACTGATGGTGGCATTAGTGTTTTGACAATGACATTAAAAACCAATCAAGTTGGTACTAAAAGGAATAGCACTGTAAGAGAGTACTAAATTCATATGGAAATTATTGACATTAGGCAATTATAACCATGCCATCTCCACACAGTAGTTTTTTGCTATATTTCTGTAACAAAAACTATAAGACTAATTTATTACAATTTAAAGGACTATTAAAAAAAACCCAGTTATATTGCCTTGTTGTATGCTATACCTGATTTTGTTTTAGCAGTTATTACTTTATTTCAATATTCTATCTCTAATATAAGAAATCAACCAACTATAATAACTGGATTAATATATAAAAAAAGGACTACTACTGCGAAACTTGTTAAAGATGATAGATCAGTCTCTTTACCTGTTTGCTTCTTTCATGATCTATAATCCCAATTCCTTATTTCACAAAGAAGGTAAAGCCACATGTGAATTATTATGAAAAGCCACCCCTGATGAAAATAAAGTTCATACAGTCAGGTCCAGAAATATTGGGACATCGACACAATTCTAACATCTTTGGCTCTATACACCACCACAATGGAGTTGGAATGAAACAAACACAATATGCTTTAACTGCAGACTGTCAGCTTTAATTTGAGGGTATCCAACTCAGGTGAACGGTGTAGGACTTACAGCAGTTTGCTGATGTCTCTGAAAGTATAAAAGGATACCATACCTTCCCCAAGGTGTGGCCTTCCTTACATGTCTCTTTTGTATATGTATGGAATGGTTACCCAGCTCTTCTTTGTACAAATAAAAGCTGATATTTTTTCCAAGCCTCTTCTTGGGTCTCTCTCTCTTTGGCATTCTGGTGATTCAAGTACATTTGGGACCAACAAAAATACTTTATTCTACAGTTTTCTCTTGCCTGCTGGCTTACTCATTTAGTGAACATTCAAAGTTATAACAGTGTAAAAAAAAAAAGCTTAGTGACCAAATTTTGCATTTGTGACCATCACAGCATCTTATGGTCACTTGATTGTCATTCGCATGCTTAACAACTGGCTTATGACAAGTTAAGAGAGAATGCAGAAATAAAATCACAAGTTATGGTCACATGATATCTCATTTAACAACTAAATGGGAAGTGACATCATAAGCCCATTGTGGTCACTTGATTTTCTTCTTAGTGATTGTGGTGCTTAGTGATAAAGTTGCAGGTTCCAACTTTGGCTGCTAAGTGAGGATTACCTATATTTACCTAGATACTCGTATTTTATTTCGCATATAAGAGAATACACATCCAAATCAGAGGTGGGTTTCAGCAGGTTTTGACCAGTTCTGCAGAACCGGTAATGGAAATTTTGAATAGTTTCAAGAACCGGTAGTAAACATTCTGACTGGCCCCACCCCCGTCTATTCTCTGCCTCCCAAGTCCCAGCTGATCACAGGGAAATGGGGATTTTGCAGTAACCTTTCCCTGGAGTGGGGTGGGAATGGAGATTTTTCAGTATCCTTCCCCTGCCATGTCCACCAAGCCATGCCATGCCATGCCATGCCCACCAAACCATGCCACACCCACCAATCCACACCTACAGAACTGGTAGTAAAAATTTTTTGAAACCCACCACTGATCCAAATGTATACACATGCTCAAACAGGGAGGTTATCTTGGCACTACTTAAAAAATAAATTTAAAAAAATCTATCAAGGGACAAAACTTACTGAATTTCCCTTTCTTATGTACTTAACAAATATTTAAATTGATTCAACTAAATCCTTGTGCCAGAATACTGTGTTTAAAATATTATCATAATAAGCAATTTTAAAACGATTTATTGTAGGTATCACAATAGCAAATCATGGTTTGTGATAAGCTAGCAAACCAGACTTAGAAGCCTCAACTGGGACAATTGTAAGCCATGGTTTTGCATTTGAATGTGAAATACTGCCATTAGGACTGTTACCAACCTTTAGAGACTCTAATTCCATAGAGAACTAAGTGAATAATCAAGATATAAACAACTCTAACTGCTGAAATTTAGAAATAAAAGGCTTTGAATGTGAATTTCCTTAGTTCATAACTATGCAATGTATTCCAATGGGATGTTATTCTGCTTGGCATACTAAATAAAACCTGAGTTCATCTGCAGTATTTTTAGAGGATCTTTATTTTTCTAAACCCTACAAATATTCAGGCCTGTTCTAGAGATCAAATTGTCAGGTTAATCCTGGCACATTGAGCAGGGGGTTGGACTAGAAGACCTCCAAGGTCCCTTCAAGCTCTATTCTAACATGTACCAGATGTCATCTAGTAACTGCTTAAGGGCAGCCCTTCTCTATGATGATATCTGTGTTCTCCCCATCAATATTTGGGAGGCCTCCTCCTCGGAGATGGTCCCTCAGGCAGTTGTATAACAGGAAGAGTTTTAAAGGTAACAATTCAGTACCCTGAATTTTACCGAAAAGCACACTGGAAGCCAAAGCTGCTCATGGAGTAGAGCTATTACTTGCACTGCACTATTTGCTACCTGTGCTGTCACATTCTGCACCAGATGAAACTTCTGAATGGTCTTCAAGTGTAGCCCAATGTCGAGCACATTGCAGGAGACATGGCAGGAGGTTATGAAGGCATGAGTGACAGTCAACAGAGTGTTCCAGTCTAGAAACGGGAGCAACTGGTGCCCAACCTTAAGGCATGCAATGCAGAGGTGGGTTTCTGACCAGTTCTGGAGAACCGGTAGTGGAAATTTTGAGTAGTTCGGAGAACCAGTAGTAAAAATTCTGACTGGTGACGCCCCCCCCATCTATTCTCTGCCTCCCAAGTCCCAGCTGATCAGGAGGAAATGGGAATTTTGCAGTAACCTTCCCCTGGATTGGTGAGGGAATAGAGATTTTACAGTATCCTTCCCCTGCCACGCCCACCAAGCCACACCCACCAAGCAATGCCACGCCCACCAAGCGGCACCGCGGAACCGGTAGTAAAAATTTCTGAAACCCACCACTGATGCAATGGCTCTCCTAAACATGGATGTCACCTCCTCTTCAAGTACAAGCCACAAGGGCAGGAAGACACCCAGATTGCACACTGGGTCTGCTTGAAGCAAGTTACCACCTCATCCAATAGTGTTTTAATTTAGTATAATTTCTTCTATTATGTATTTCATTGTTGTTGTCATCTGCTTCAAGATACTTCAACATTTGGGTACAGGTAGCAAAATAATCATCGTTATCAGAAGCAACAGAAAGGAGTTATTTTTGGGATAGCAAATTATACATATACACACATGAACACACACACACAGAGGATCAAGACGCTACTATAAATAGACTATTTTTTTTCTTCATTTCACATTCTCCAACGATGCTTGTAATTGCCAATGCACTTTGTAATGGAGTCAAAGGGAGTACATCCACTGCTACTCTAAACTCTGATTTTCTTGTTCTATATTTGGAAACGTAAGCAATTATTTAGGTTCTAAATTATGGTTAATGGGTATCTAATTATCCACTAAAGAAGGAAATCTTCGAGGATTACATTGGTCAGGAAACTACTTCAAGCTCCCCTACGTGCTGGATAAGTACTTAAATAGTTTATGAGTTGGCAGAAAATTGCATTATAAATAGTTGAGGAAATGGGAGGGACACCTAATGTTGAAACAAGAAAGGAACTGAAAGAAATAATGAATTTTCCAGAAATAACCTCCCCTTTCATGACCTCGTCATGCAGCAGCTGCCTATCAATTTCCAAACAAGTAATAAATATTAAAATAAATAAAAATGTTGTGAAAGCCTTATCACAGCTCTGGTAGCCATTGTTCCCACAAATGTTTTCTTCTGCAAAACCCAGAACACCTTTTCATCTTTCAGCAAAGCAATCTTGCTCCAATTTCCCTCTTCTCACAAATATTCTTTCTCCAGTTGCTGCCTCTTTCTCGGTGGAAGACACAGGAGTATCACTTTATGCCCCAGTGTAGGCTGCATCTCCATCAATTGCAAAAGGAAGGGAGGGGGGGAATGATTTGAAGGATGTGCCATGACCCTGCAGAGCTCCAAACAGCAGAAACACATGTTAACGATTCCACCAGGCCAGATACGCTGACAAAGGAGGAAATCACAATTGCGTGTCGCCACAAATGTTTGTATGTTTTGTTTTGTTTTTACTCCCCATCCCCAAGGGATGTTTCCTCTGCAGAAACATTTCTAAGCAAGGACGCTGAAGGTTTCACAGTGCATTTGATTTCTGACATACCCACTGAGCTCGAAAGAAAATAAATATTTGTCAAAAATTTCCATACAGACAAAGCCTAGCAATGTGATCCCAGCTCATCTGACCTCTTCATCATATGTTCTCCTTGTCAGACTTTAATGTGTCATAAGTTCTCTGGTGCGACATTTTATCTTTATACTTGAGAGCTGAAAGGGAGGAAGAAAAATATGTTGCTGTCTTAAAACAGCTATATTTAGACAGGTCAATAATCCCACTATTAGCCTGAAAGAAGCAATTCCATCTCAGGGAATAAGTAGCTTTCCTGTAACTATTTAAAAGTGGTGAATTGCTACTACTTGATTTATAAAATAAATGGAGAATGGCCATTTATAATTATTCAGGAATTAAAATGTTTTGGAACAATGCTGTGTCTGTGCGTCTCTCTCTGTATGTATGTTCTTATGTTTATTTTTCTAGAGCGATGTAGGTAGTCATTGACCTACAATCACAATTGAGCCCAAAATTTCCATTGCTAAGAAAGACAATTGTTAAGTGACGATTGCTCCATTTCATGCCACAGATGTTTAGTAAATCACTGCAGTTGTTAAATAAGTAAAACAGTTGTTAAGTGAATCTGGCTTCCCCATTGACTCCGCTTGTCAGAAGGTCACAAAAGGGAATCACATATAAATACATTCCAGATGCCGAACTTCTAATTTTTGATTATGTGACCATGAGGATGCTGCAGTAGTCATAAGTGTGAAAAACGGTCATAAGTCAGTTTTTTCAGTACCATTGCAATTTCAAACAATCACTAAACGAAGGGTTATTGGTCAAAGACTACCTGTGTATCAAACCTCTGAATTAGGATAGCTAAATTAAGCAGAAGAGCTCAAATTCTTTATTTGATCTAGTTGAGGAGCTCTCATAGGATCAGTGCTAAGATAAGGCAAGACTCAATACTCAGCAGATGTGTGTTTAATTGAGGGAATCCTTCTAACAATGCCTTTAAAGTGGCTCCTAGATATTTGGAAACATTAATCAAAAAGATTTTCACTGAGGAAGATAAAAGGAACACCAGGACATAATGTGATGTGCCAAAAAACCCAATAGTCAGAATGGTTCCAACATTATGGCAAGGCCATAATTTAAGGTCCCAGAGCAGTGGTGAAATTCATTTTTTTTTACTACTGGTTCTGTGGGCATGGCTTGATGTGTGTGGTGTGGCTTGGTGGGTGTGGCAGGGGAAGGATACTGCCAAATCTCCATTTCCACCCCACTCCTGGGGGAAGGATATTGCAAAATCTCCATTCCTACCCCACTCTGGGACCAGCCAGAGGTGGTATTTGCCGGTTGTCTGAACTAATCAAAATTTCCGCTACCAGTTCTCCAGAACCGGTCAGAACCTGCTGAATTTCACCCCTGTCCCAGAGTCACAAGTTGTGTTCACAAATCATGCTTAACATGCTTAATATTGGCCGTGTCTGAAAAATATTCTAATGTCAGTTAGTATAAAACTTCATTTCTTTAGTTTATTCAAGTTGTTTAATTAGTTTATGGCTTCGGGGCTCTCCTAGAAGCCTGGGAGTTTGAGAGTTCTTTTCAGGATCTTAACTGTTCTCCGCACTGCATTCTTCTGGATAGAGAACTCTGATAGTGTTCATCTCTCTACATGGACACCCTCTCTCCAAAAAACACACACCGTGGTTTTCATATTGTAAATAGAGTGCACCTATTTCTTCCTATAATGCACTTCATAAACTGCAGAATGAATCATCCCCATTTTGCAAGTATCAATTCTGGTCAATTTTGCGTTCCACATTTTCTGTTTACAACTGGGAACAGTTGAACCTAGTATCTGAATATCCTAAGTAACTCATTTAAATCAGACCCCTAAAATGATAGATTTTTGAAATATTGAAAGGAAAGAACTACATGCTCTGTAACTATTCATCTACATCTATCTGTCATTTGCTATACCCTTTACTGTATATGAAGATTTATGGTAAGTCTAGACTGACAGCAAAGCATTAGATGTCTTTCCCTTTGGAAAGATAAAATAAAATCTTGGTATTAGCTAAGATTCAAGTCAAAAGCTCTCTTTAATCCTTTCTTCAGGCAAACAAAATTTATAACCTTTCCATTTGATCTTTTTTTAACCACTTGACTTCAACGATGTCCTTTCTCTGAATATGGAAGAACAACTGAATTTGACCATAGGCGGTTTGTATTGGCAGGTTTTTAATAAAAGCGTATGTCTAGGGATAACCTAAAGGAGGAAGAATCAGCTAGCAGAAAAAATACTTTGAAATATCTCATATTTATCATATTTGGGAAAAAGAGGGATGGCCAAGATGTACCAAAACTAAAATCTATTTCTTTTCTTTTCTTCCAACACTGTCACAGCAACTACTAAACCTGAGATTTCCCATCCATAATTTTTACTATTATTATAGCTGACTGCACAGTCAGCCAGATGTTTAGTCTGGATTTGGCATTCTGTCCATTTATCGAGTCCTTCCCAAGGATGTAGAATAGACAGATGTCATTGTTTAATAATATTAAAATATTGTCACAGAATACAAGTTGTTCAAAGTAAAGCTGTCATTTGCCATTTACTGAGAGTGAAGGCGGTGAACATACCTAATACTCCTTCCATTTTTCCTATAATAGCTCTGTGAGGTGGGTTGGACTGAGAGAGACTGACCCGAAATCATCCAGCTGTTTCTCATGCCTAAGAATCTTCTAGTTTCTAGGCCAACACCTTAATCACTACATCAAACTGGCTCTCATTAGCATCGGTCAAGACTAAATGGGCATACAGGAGCCCCAATAAGCTTAAATATATTGTAATGGAGCATATGCTTCTATACATATAAACCAACCGGTGGTAATTCTAGATATAGTGGAGAAAAGATGGTTTGCGAAGGTAGATATCATAGAATGATAAGTTAAATGAGTTTGTGTAAGCTAGGTTTAAGATGAATGAAAACAGTACAAAAGCTAGTTTATGGCTCAATACTAGGATTAAGAAAAACAAAACTGAACAAATGATTTCCAGTCCAATACAAATAACTGGAGAAATTGGAACTATCGCAACCTTTATCTAGCTCGGATAAAGAAATCCGCAGAGTTAGTGACTGTAGCCATGAAACTAAAGGTGCTGATTATCTGTAAAGCATTATATGACAGAAACCCAGGTTATTTGAAGGATCGGTTATGTACCTATCTCACTAGATTGGATCACTCTGTAGGTCCCCTGTATTAAATGTTATTTGGTGAGACCTAGGAAGTGAGCTTTTCTGTAATTGTGCCTACCCTATGGAATAGCCTTCTCCCTGATAAACGGAGGCTCCCACCCTTCTTGCCTTCCTGAAGTTAAAACCTAACTCTTTGATCAGAAGTTGGGTCAGGATGGGAAGTGAGCCAGAATGTTTTGTGTTTGAGTGGTTACTGTTATGATGCTGATTGGCTGTTAGAATTTTGATTTTATTATTTGTGTGTTTGTTAACCATCACTGATAGTTTAATATAATATAGGCAGGCATATAATTTCTTTCAAATCAAGAAATGAAAAAACGAGCAGAAGGGAAAATGGAAATATAGGTAGTCCTCAATTTACAACAGTACACTTAGTGACCATGGGAAGTTACAATGGCACTGAAAATATGACTATTTTTCAGACTTATGTCTGTGACAGCATTCCCATGGGCACATGATTTACGTTTGCATGCTTGACAACTCACATTTATGATGGTTGCAGTGTCCCTGGGTCATGTGATCCCCTTTTGCGACCTCCTTGACAAATAAAGTCAGTGGGGAAACCAGATTCACTTAACAACCAGGTTACTAATTTAACAACTGCAATGATTAACTTAACAAATGTGGCAAAAAAAATAGTAAAATGGGGCAAAACTCACTTAACAAATTTCTCAGCAACATAAAGTTTGGGCTCAATTGTGGTCGTAAGTCGAGGAATACCTGTATGTCTCTCAGCATTGCCGTGACATCAGAAAAAAGTGTAGACTCTCCAGAGCAAGTATCCAAACTTTTATGGTAAAACTCTTCTTCTTTCTTAATATGCAGGAGTAAAGCCTGAGAGCTGTACACCTGATCTAGTTTCCTGTTCTAGATGAATGATAAATGCAAGTACATTTATCATAAATGACTTCTAAACAAGCAACATGTTGCAGCACTCATAAAGCCTGGATAAATGAATTTTTGCCTGTATGGTTCTTGTTTCCTCAACTTAAAAATAAAAAAATATATAAAAAATCTTCCAGAGAGTTACCTGAATTTTTAACTCTGGCAGATTTCAGTCTCTTACCCATGTTCATAAACAATCTTTCCAATCCATCCTTTAATTAAAAATGCCTTGGATTTTTTCTTTCTGTTAAAATGTTAGCACTTGCTAAGGACCGCTGATTAAATTTACATGCATTAAGAAAACGTTTTAAGTGATTCAAAAGTAGTTCATGTATTACAAACCTTGAGGCTTTTTAGGAGTGTGTGTAATGAAAATTCAATATTCATACAAAACCCCTACCAAATGCTTTCCTTCAGAATAACCTATACAGGGTTGTGGTCTTTAGCATGAGTGCATCTAAGGCACAACTTCATGCCTTTCCTATAAAATCTATGAAAACCTGAAACCTCCTCCTCCCCTCTCCCCCTTCCATCTTCCTTCCATCCATCCATCCATCCATCCATCCATCCATCCATCCATCCATCCACTGAAATAGTTGCCCATGTTACATACATGGCTGTAAGCAGTTTACAATAAAAATAGATAAAATATGTATAATACAATAAATAAAAGCATACTGTATAGCACAGTAGTGGTTTTCACTTATCTTCGCTAGGTTTGGAGTTGTGAGCGCACATGCGGACTTGCTCACTTTGTTCGCGACACTTCTGCGCATGCACAGACATGATGATGTCTAGGCAGGTAGGTGGAGCCTCCCGCCACCACCGCTACCAGTTCGCCCGAATCTGGGTGAAGCAGTAGAAACCCACCACTGATATAGCAGCAGAGCATCATAAAACAACTATTAGCATAGGGAGGAGGTGGGCTCTGTCATATAATTGGGCCCATAGGAACAGATACAGAACTAGGTTTTCAGAGCCTTGCAGAAAGCCAGCAGGATCTGGTCTCTGAAGGAATGATATTCCAAAGGATAGATACCACTGCAAAATAATGTTATGTTTCTGGAACCCAACAGCTGACATTCCTAGCCAATGATTAGCTAGAGCATAATTCTCTTGCTAGATTGGGTAGGAAAGATAGAAAAAACCATGGAGAGACTGACCTGTCCCCAGACAAGCACACACAAGCAAACCGACAGATAGTTCCAAAGTTTACTGATAGGTTTTGTGAAGTGAATATGCAACGGTAAGGTGAGTACAAATGCACATGAGCACACAGTAGAGAAACAATTCCTCAAAAGTTCAGCGAGTTCGCCTTAGAAGAGTCCAAATGCAAAACAGCAGGCACAAGAATGTTCAAGCAAAATCTAAGGATCCAAAGGTTTAGAAAGTTTAAAATCAAAGTCATGAGTTTTCAAATTGGGAGTCAAGGTACACGAAGTTTGAGGAAATGAAGGGATTTTGCCAATGGGAAGGCTTGAGCTGCCTGCTTTTAAACAGATGAAGCCCCCGTGTTGCTCCTTTGGAGGTTTCTTTCTTGCGGGGAGCCTTGGAAAGTGCCTTTGCTCTCCTCTCTGCTCTATACATTGAGCCTTTGCATTGAGAGGGGGTGCTATCTCAGCCTCCTCATTTTAAGAAACAGGTGGCAGTGATGCCTGCTGGTTATCATACAGCCCTACCTCCTCTGCCTGCAACCCCTCAGATGGAGAACAGTTCATCCGGCTATTCTGGCTGCTTGTTGTCATCTGGGTTTCAACTGACCATGAATGTCTATAGAGATTCTCAGTCACCATGAGTGTCTATAGCAGGGGTCCTCAAACTTGGCAGCTTTAAGACTTGTGGACTTCGACTCCCAGAATTCTGGAAGTTGAAGTCCACAAGCTAAGCTGGCTGGAGAATACTGGGAGTTGAAGTCCACAAGTCTTAAAGCTGCCACGTTTGAAGACCTCTGGTCCAGGGGTGAAATGCTCCTGGTTTGGACCAGATCGCCCGATCCGGTAGCGATGGTGGCGGGTGGTTCAGAGATCCGGTAGCAAAAATATCTGCGCCCCCCCCACCACCACCACCATGCCCAGCTAAGCCTCACAATCATCAGAGGCTTTTATTTTACTTTTAAAAGCATTTTTTCCTACAACTTCTTCCCCTGAAAAAATGCTTTTAAAAGTAAAAAAAAAAAAGCCTCTGATGATCGCGTGGCTCAGCTGGGATCTCAGAGGCTTTTCAAAGCATTTTTTTCTGCAACCTCTTCTGGGGAGTTTAAAAAATACTTTGAAAAGCCTCTGCCGATCAGGAACACAGCTGGGATTGTCAGAACCTTTTCAAAGCATTTTTTTAACCACCTCTTCCGCGGAAGAGATTGCAGAAAAAAATGCTTTAAAAGTCTCTCTGATGATCCCAGCTGAGTTGCCTGATCATTTTAAAAAATGCTTTGAAAAGTCTGTCTCTCTGGCGATCAGGCAACTCAGCTGGGATCATCAGAGAGACTTTTAAAGCATTTTTTTCTGCAATCTCTTCCGCGGAAGAGGTGGTTAAAAAAATGCTTTGAAAAGGTTCTGACAATCCCAGCTGTGTTCCTGATCGGCAGAGGCTTTTCAAAGCATTTATTTTTTTGCATTTGCAGAAAAAATGCTTTGAAAAGTTAAAATAAAAAAAAAGTTGGCCACGCCCACCCAGTCACATTACCACCCCCACCAAGACACGCCCACAGAACCGGTAGTAACAAATTTTACATTTCACCCGTGCTCTGGTCTATAGAGATTCTCATGGTTGTCCCAAAGGTGCTTTTTCAAGAGGCAAGTCCAGTTGACTCTTGAAAAACCACCTTTGGGACTCAACATGAATGACAGTCCTTTCAGTACTCCAGTCCCAAGCCATGGAGGGCCTTAAAAGTAACTACCAGCATCTTGAATTGTACCCAGAAGAACGCTGGGAATCAATGCAGCTTGCAGAGCATTTGTCATATGCACCAAATAACCAGCTCCATTAATTGTCACACTACCACATCTGTAACAGCTTAAAGCTTCAATAATCTTCAAGGGCAGCCCCTTGTACACCACAGAGCAGTACAACCTCCAATCTGGAGGTATCTGTGGAGATTCTCAGTCATCCAGGTCAATCGTTATCTCAAAAGTTATTTTTAAAACAGTCCATTTGTCTTTTTTTATATAAAGCACTTTTGAGACTCCAATCTGGAGGTTACGAGGGCATGAGTGACTGTAAACCGGACCCCTGGTCCAGGATCAGAAACCAACTGACTCACAAACCAAAGTTGTGGATAGGCTCTCCTAGCTGCAGCTTCTATCATTTACTTGAGCAGGAGTCATGATTCCAGGGGGACCTCCAGATTGTGTATCAAGTGTCTTGGGGCAATGCCACCAAAGAGAGAAGAACCAAAGAGAGAAGGCGGTCTAAAGCCCAGAGCTGCTCTGTCTTTTTTCTTTTGCGCTGAAGCCTGTTGCACCCCATCCGTATCCCCCACAGCCTCCAAGCACTGAAACAGAACCTCCACAGCATCAGTGAAACGTTCACTGGGATACAAAGCTCAGCATCATCTTCATAGTCATAATACTTCACTCTAAATTATTGGTTGACATCACCTCATGTAAAAGACTAAGAAAGGCCAAGTTTCCTTGTCATCAAATAAAGTTGTCTTTAATGTATCAGTCACATTATTTAATCAATGCCACTACATGGATATCTTCTTTATGATTTCAGTTTTAATAATAAACCTTTTAAGAGTGAACGTTCCTTCTGAGCATGTTCAGCAGCAAACACAATTATACACTGTGCACTACACCAGCTTCTGGGGGGTGTATCGTATTTATAGAACTATCAACCCCCAAACATGACAAATTAATTCATCCAGCTGTTGTAATGTAAAGTTCAGTCAGTCCCTAGAAAGAAATTTCAATCAACATCTGGCCTGCCACATTTTTTCATCTTGGGTAAGGATAAGATATTAACTAGATTGACTGATCCTTGGAGATCAGATAATCCCCTAAACCATCAGGAAGTAGAACTTTGGTGAAAGAAGAGAATCCAGTGGAATAAAAATAACTTTCACCTTTTTAAAAAAAAACTTGCAGTAGCAAGGCATTATTATTCAGCTCTGATTTATGCGGAAGCTTGAGCAATTCCCAAAATGTAATTCATGCTTTTGACTACATTGCAATATGAACAGGGAATAGAGAATATCCCCTGCTCTAAAGATTTATGGAAAAAAATCACACAAAACCATAATTACTACAGTACTGTCATCTAGAAAAATATAATGATTATGTGATGGTCACTTCATCCCACAATCATATTTATACATCTCGAGAAGCTGAGGTAGATACTATATAGGTATCTCATACTTTTATGAAACCAATATGGGAACTGACTTTTTACATACACAAAAAACAGAACAAAGCAAATTCTTCCCAATTCCTTCTCAATGTAGGCCTTTCGCTTACAATCTTATTAAATGCTACCTGTGAAAAGAAGCACCAGGTCAAATTCCAGCAGTGAAGCATTTGGCATAGAAGTATCTTTTGCCCACTTGTGATCTTCTCATCTAAAAAAACCCCTGCATTTGTTGTAACATAAATTAGTCTATGCCTATGTGAGCAGAAATCAGTCTATTTGCATGGACAAACTTGATTTTGGATATGTATTAACAACACCCCTAAATGCCATTACAAGTACGCTTTAAGCAACATGCTGAGAAAAAATGAATATTAAAACACATAAATTCATTTTGTGTTCAATGATGTCCACATGCTGAGATAATGACCTCTGCTAGGTGAATGAATTTCTTGTTCCTGAGCAACACACACACACACACACACACCTTGCTAATTTGATGTGGGGGAGGGAAATGAGAGGATGTATCATTCCATAGAATAGAAATCTATTTGTGAACTTATGAATAATCAGCAACACCCACAAAATTAAAGGGAAAAAAACCCAGTAAGCCTCAATTTGAAACACTTTTTTTAACCAAACCAATTTCCTTCTCATTGCAACATGCAAATCAGTAGGGATATCAAAGCAGTGCGAGTTATTATGTTAATGGGAATAACTTTACGTGTAAAGATTACTGAACATTAGCACCTGAGAATTATTTAAAAACGTGAGCTTGCTTTTTCTTTTAAAAAAAATATTTCAACTAAATTTAATGTCCAAATACTAAAACTTTTAAGAGTTTTTAAAATCCGCATGATCATTTATCATTTAAGTTGCCCTCTTAATCGTCATCAAGATTTTCACGGCCCAGATTTGGTAGTCCTGTATAAGTGCGGTAGAATGTAGTCAGGATTCCCCGGAAGGAGGAATTGCATTCCAGAGGAGATAGAGGCATTAAAATTTAGATAATTTAATTAAATTAAAGCATTTCCAAAATCATGAGTTTTGCTGCAGATAAAAAAGAAATATCCATATAATTAAGTGATGGTCCTATGGAGACTCTTTAAGTATAAAACCTTGATTAATGAAGACAAAAAAAATGGGATCAGATAGGATATTTGGATTAAATTGTATGAGGGATAATAAAAGGAAGGCTTTTTACACAACCAAAAGCCGCTAGTCGTTCTGATAATAATTGTCTTTTTCCTGAATCCAAAAACTCTACTAATATATTGCCCTACTGAGTTAGACACTGAAAGGTATATAAGTAAATGAAGTGTTTTATTCTTGGTTATTTTTAAAGTGTATTTTTACTCATGGAAGAGAAGGTTATTTGAGAGTAGGCACCTGGAAGGAGTCTAGATGGGCAAATCTTCCTTCTTCCTTATGTTTGCTCTGAGTATTATGTTATATTCTTTCTTATTATATACTTCTTATTACAACATTCTACAATCACATAGTCCCTGAAGATAGGGTGGCAAGGCTTTATAATATTTTGAATACCATCTGTCTGCCACCAGAAATTATGTTTGTATCTTTTGTAGGAATTTCCATGAACACAGGGATCCAATTCAGCCAACATTAAATTAGTGGTGGAGTCACTAAAATCAGCTCCTTGGTGATTAGGACTACAGTATTATTGTGTGATATTGTGATGCCTTCAACCCAGATGTAAGAAGCACTGGGAATAAGAGTTCTAAAATAAATTTATTTCATCTAAAATTTTACATGAACTTTGTCATATCAAACTTCCTGAAATTTACAAGAAGTAAATTTTTTGTGCCAAAATGATCATATCAAAATTTGAGATGTAGCTTACTACTCAAATGTGCATATAAATTTATTCATAATATTAAAGGCTATTACATACAAAATGAATATATTAAAAAGCTTGCAAATAGTGCATTAGTTAGGGGTGGAAGGATCACACTGGAAAAAACACATACAGTATGTCAGAGAGTTTACAGCGTGACTACTATTTTGAGACAACCCAGGAGCAAAATACAGGACAAAGAAGTGTGTCTTACAAACAATGGTTTATACAAGACTTCTATATACACTATACATACACGTGCTAAGCAAAGCCAGGCAATCAATCTTCATATCTAACTCTACACGGAGAGTTAGAGATGGAGTTAGAGTTAGAGTTACAATGCAGACACAACACTGAGAGGAGAATGATACAAGAGGAGAGAGAGAGACTCTCTCTAATGGTCTCTTTTATATAGGCAGCTTCTTAAAGGGCAATAACCCTGCTGACTCATCCTCAGTCTTAAAGGGGCTGGTCAGCTTTAAATCATCATTACCCTGACACCGTAGATGTTACAGGAAATGCACAGAAAAAAAAATACAAATATTTTTGTATTTTGTATAACAAGGATTGTTATGACCAGATGGGAATGAAAAAAGCACCAAGGCCTTTGGCCTCTTTCTGTTCAGATGAATAGCTAGTAAAAATTATTAGAAAATTGCAGTAAAGTCTTAGTAATTGCATGAAACTTTCATTCATTTCATCAGAGGAAAATAAATGGGAATGTTAAGTGAATAGGTGTACATTTATAAATACTTTGGAATGCTGTTTCAGGCTTCACAATCCTGAAGACATATTTTTAATATCTGGCAAATGTTACTCAATGTCACTCTCCAGCTATCTTGATTTTTTTTCCAGTTGAAAGGCACCACTTCATCTGCAGATTGCAAAGTCTCCTTGTCAAAGTCATTTATCATCTCGTCTACTGTAACCAAGTCTGTGCTTTCAGAAACCTTGACACCCTAGAGGCCATTCAGTCTAAGTGTTTTAGAAGTATCCTTGCAGTCCCAAGATATTAACTGTATCCTTGCAATCCCAAGATATATTAAAACACTGCACTTTGTACAGAGGCAGGCTTATGTGTCTCTAGATGCTAGAACTTTGTGTCATCATCATTTTGGCTACAGTAATCTTTTTTTTTTTCCCTAGCGAGTCTGGCTTTATAGATTTGCAAAGTGAAGCATTTAAGAAATGCTCTTGGCAAGCTTCCAATGACATTATGGAATTTTGCATTAGGTTTTGGAAAGTCCAGAACTATCCTTGTAGCACATTTGGAATAATGATTTTCAAATCAATCTAAGACCAGTTCCCAGTTTCATAATACATGGATTTTTTTCAAATCAGTGGCTACCAGCCTTTTAGCTCTTAACCTGTCACAGTCCTGAAATTTTACCAGGCCTTCATTTTGGCAAGGTTGGATACATTATGTTCTGTGGTACTGTTGGGAAGCTACAAAAATATTAGCCTGTATTGGTGTAAACTGTATATCTGTGGTGCTCAACCTTTCTGGCTTGGCAGCCCAGTGGGGGGTAGGGAATGGTTCCTTGCGAGTGGCAGGAAGGGGCATGCGTGCACGCGCAGCTCCATTTGCTCAGGTGAGGGAGGTTCATGAGCAAGCACAAGCACAAGATGGCCACTGCTCGCATGAGCAGTGCAAGCACAAGACAGCTGCCACTCACATAAGGGGAGATTTGTGCGTGCACATGTGCTTCCCCACCACCGCACAGCCCAGTTCCGAACAGGTCATGGCCCAGTAGTGGCCCGGCCATTGGGGACCCCTGCTGTATACTATACTTTTATGTTAGAGAGCTAGTTTGGTGTAATGTTTAGGTATCAAGCTATAAAGGCAAACCACTTTTGGAATCTTACCAAGCCAGCTTCAAGGACTAATGTGTATGGTTGATTTGAGTCAGTATCAGTCAAGTAGTTACCAGGAATCAACACAAACTCAAAGACACACACACACACATTATTCAATGTTGCTTTGAAGGTTTCAAGACATGGATATTCTCGTCCTCTGCAACCTTTGGAAAAGTGATTAGGGTTACTGTGCGGTTATTTTTAAATGGATGCATTTCAGTATTCTGGACCTACATAGTCTTCCCTTTAAATCATTACAGCAATTGCAACATTTCCCAAGCTTGCATAGCTGCCCTGTAATAAAAACAGTTAAAACAGCCCTATTAATGGCAAAGTTGGTGCAAATGCAGCCCATTGCTTCCATATTGTTTATCATAGCCCTACAACATAATCCCTTTTTCTTGGGTGGGAATGTCTCTTAGGAAAAGTTACAAATGGAACCAATACTTTTTGGATACTTGGTCAAAAATCCCTCTTACTGCATTCAGCAAAGATTAGTTGCCCCCTGGGTCCCACTTTATTATAACATAATTTTTGTTGCTAAGCAAGGCAATTGCTAAGTGAGTTTGTCTGATTTTACAACCTTCTACTTTGCTTGCATAGGAGAGGGCTTCTGAGATCCTGTTTAACCAAAATCTTTGGAGAGATTCCTGTGGAACAGGCAATAGAGCAATAAAGTAATTGGTTTGATCTTTAGACATATGGGTCTGGCTGTTCACATCTGACAATTTTAATCATTTGAAATAAGGGAGAGGGATTAGTTATGAAATTCTACACGGAAATTGTTCTGCAGATGAATCTGAATGAGTTTTCCATAAGGAGTTTAACTACATTTAGTTCTTGACAAGGCTGCTGGGGTTGTTAAGAAACAATGTTTTTCTCTTAATCTCTCTAATTTACTCTGCCCATACCCAAGCTCTATCCATGCATTTTTACACTGTTTCAAACTATGTTTTGGATTTAATCATATACCTACATCATTGCAACTGTGAATATTTCTACAGGTGGAATACAGGTAATCCCTTGACAATGGAGCTCAGCATGAATCAACAGCAGGAGAGAGTATCTACCTTCCATTCTATGCAAGCAAAGTAGAAGGCAGGCAAGAGAATTCTTATTTACATATCAATTTAATCCTTGCATTTTCTGGTAACAAAAGAAAGCATGCAAAATCTGGAGAAAAAAAGGTTAGGTAAACCTGCATAAAAGAAAATAATAGAATGAAAATGCATAAACTGAGGATAAATTTTCATTGTATAGCACTTTTCCTTGTTCTGAATTCCATTTATCATGATGCTCTATACAACATCATATGTGCTGCCTCAGAGACTTAGGGTCTACCTCCATAAGTCCTCTGAACTGGAATTTTTAATACAATTGGTCTTTGGGTTATGATGTTAACTGGGACCAGAATTTCCCTCCAAAGCAATGCCGCCATGAAGTATGATGTCACATGATTGGGTTGGCCAGAGACAGCAATTCTAGCAATCCCATTTGCTATCATTAAATAAGGACCATGTGGGTCATTAAGCAAAGACCTCATGTGATCAATATTTCTGAATTCCTGCTGGCTTCCCCATTAACTTTGCTTGTGGGAAGCCTGCAGGGAGTGTCGGAATGTCGTCATCATTTGACCATGGGGGTGCTGTAAGAACCAGAAATCTGAGGAATATTCATAATTACTGTTCATTCAACATTGTCAAAACTTTTAATGATCACTGAATAAATGGTCAAAACCCAAGGACTACCTCTATAAGGAAAAGGGAAATTTTTAAGTATAGTGGAAACTAATCATTTTAACTGCAATTGTTTAACTGCATTTTGGCTTTCAAGAATAGTTCGTCCCTCTGAAGAGGTAAAAATATTCTGTCAAGATTTTTCTTTTGCTAATGTAATGAATTAGAAAACAATCCAGAGGCACCTGTGGGAGGCAGATTTAGTGATGGGTTTGTGGGCCAAATCAAAAAAATTCTACAAAACAGGGCTGACCCAAAGAAAGGCATTTTTCATCCTGGCCAAGTTAGTTTATGTATCAAGGCCACTGTGGATTTTCTCATTATCAGAATAACATTAGGCAAGCATCAAAAAAGAAAGTATTACAGATACAGGCTAGTTCACATTCTGCTGTCACTCTTCACCAAGGAAATATTTTTGAAACAATTTCTAGATGTGCTTTTACAGGAAAGCAAAATAAAACATCTCATAGAGATACGCAAAGATAATTTCAGTTGCAGTACCTATATTGCCTGTTCCAGAATCATAACACGTAACACACAGCACATTTGGAAAGAAATAGTTATGAGGAAAGCAAAAGTAGTAAATCCAAATAGTCTTGCCGATTTCTGAAAACTTCAAACTATTCATCTGGTTATCATTTTTCTGCCAACTATTAAGCCCTAACTTGACAGACACTCACAATAAAATGCTAATTCCCTTTCATTCAAGAACGATTGATGCCTGCCATATTGTCAGTAGCACTTTTTATTCTAGCTGATTATTCAGACCTTGCCAAGAAAAATATTTCAGAGACTGGTTAGGCAGCCAAATACATCAGAGAAAAAAATGTTTTTTATATATATAGGCTTTAGATTTCACCCTCATTTTTAATGAGAGCAGTTTTAATTTAAGAAAAGGAACAAATTTTTAGATTTGAAGCAGAAAAGGTAAAAATGGTTCAACAACTCTACAGAAACTTACCTTATAAATATATTTCTTTACTATGTAACTACAGATACTTTGTACTATTGAAATACATGTATGCTTTTTGGAAACCTATGTTTCATTAGAAAATTTTGATATGATATTCTAAAAAAACTGTCACGTACGTAAAATCTAGTATGAAGAGTGAGTTAGAGATATTTATTACTGTTTCTTTCTACAAATAAGTTAGACATGGAATGTCTTAAAAATACTACCAAGGACTTGGCTGTTCCTGTATTGTCAAGTACAAATACAAAAAAAGTATTCAAGAATTTATGTCAAATTAAACAGCAAGTTCACATGACTATTTCCCCTTGATCAGGGGTGTCAAACTCTGTTGTGGCTCCGTTGCCTGAGCCTGGGCTATCTACAGATGCAGACTCTGAGAGTGAGGGGGAGGAGTTGGCAAGGCCTCCCTCTCCAGGACCCTCCTCTCTGGCAATGCCTCCGGAGGACACCGAAAGCCAAACGATAGGCTCAGAGCCAAGCACGTCCCCGCAGCCACAGGTGGACAGCGACGAGGAAAATAAGTGCTGGCTGGACCCTCGCCAGAGGTGCAGGGAGAGGCGTGCGCAGCACAGGGGAAGGCGTGCCAGAGATTAGCTGAGTCACTGGACCACACCCCACAGGTTATAAAAGGGAGTGTGGTGGCCATTCGGACTCTGTGACGGACAAAGCTAATCTCTGGCGAGGCACTTTGCACCTTCGGACACAACACCTATTTGCTGTGGATTTAATTACAAACTGGACTATTCAAACTGTGTGTATTTTTGTCTGTGTTATCGGAGTAAAAGTTTTTGGCAGGCAGCCACGGAGTTGCTGCCAAGTTCCTTATCACTGACGTTGAGTATTTGAAGAGTTTATTTAACCCTTGGCTGGCTGGTTGGGTGTGTGCGTGGTACAGGGACAGAACAAACTCACATTGTTACGGCAGCATCACATGACATATCAAGACTTTTTTCCCCCTTCGCTAAACCAGGCATGGTTCAGTGCATGGTGCATCCAGCCTGCAAGCTGGGAGTTTGACAGCCCTGCCTTAGATACTTCACTTTCCAAACTATAGCCAGGTGCTTCAATCAACTGGCCTTTTCTCAGACAGGATATTCATATGGCTGCATTATTCCTGTACAGATTAAGTGTGTCACAATCTAATGTCGGCATTTGCACAATTTGTGGACTTCAACTCCCATAATTCCCCAGCCAGGATCGATGGCTGAAGAATTCTGGGAGTTGAAGTCCACAAGTAATATGGGTGCCAAGTTTGGAGACCTCTGATCTAATGGTTCAAGTGTTGGTCCAGAAGATTTATGGCCACCTTCAGTAAAAGAACTTTGCTGGGTGATTTGGGAACAGTTGCCCATTCTCAGTCCAACCTACCTCAGAGAATCACTCTGGGAATAAACCAGCAGGTAAGGGGGGACAAAAAAGACAAATATAAAGGTTGCCAGGCATCACATGTAGCATAGATCATGGCAATAGTTTACACAGGATGACAGCCTGCAAGGACTGCCAGATCTGGGCACGGTTTGAGAAATAAACTGGCAGGTTGCAAGTAGAGGAACAGCAAGAGTTGGCTTGAAACCATGTGTCTGGGCTTTAATTTTCAGTCTGTTTCCACAGGGGGCAGATCAGTCAACAGAGATCAGGTGGAACATCAGCTGTAGGTGAAAGCAGATACTGTTGGGTTCCCTAAATACAGCAATGGTTTCAGCTTTGCAACATGTGCTCCCTCCAGGAGGCAGGTTAGGCAGGAGAGAGACCAGATGGCAGCTGTCAAGATAATGGCTAGAGAATACAAGGAGGGAAGACAGAAAAAAAAAAAATCAAAAACCCAGCAACAGCATTAAGCACAGAAGGGCAGGCACAGAAAATTAGACAAAAAGTTGGGAAGGAAAGAGAACATAAGAACAGGAAAATACATTCATATTTATTTGAGCGTGCCATTCATCTCAAATCACAAGGACATACAATTGAATCTGTGGTGGCCTTTGGAACGAACTGTCCCCGGAGATACGAAGGATCCTGGATCTACATACCTTCCGCCATGCCCTCAAAACCTTCCTATTCCAGCAAGCCAGGCTGGCGTAGCTCTTTTAATTGTTTTTAATTCATCTTTTAAAAGGGGTTTTTTTAATTAAATATTGGCCAAATTTGTTTAATTTACTTTTAAATTGTTTTAAATTTTATATTTTTATGTTTTTATCTTTGGCTGTACACCACCCTGAGTCCTTCGGGAGAAGGGCGGTATATAAATTTAAATAAATGAAATGAAATGAAATATCTGTGCATTTTGATTCTTCTTAGTTTTTCACCCTCTGGTCTCACATTTGTTCCATCGTTCCTTCAGTTGCTTGTTCTTCTTTTTCTAAGTCCATCACTAACAATGGATTATTTCATGCACATTTTGAGGCTTTCTGGCTGTGCACATGTGAGTGGTCCTGAGAGTGAGAATCTGACCTAAGCAAGGATTGGTGAAACAGGTTTTATAACCAAAAAAGAAGGGAGGTCTATTTACAGTAAATACTGTAAAGATATGGTAGAGATAAGCCAAGTCTAGCACCTGACTAACCTACCTTCTACCTGCCAAGAGACAAGTCAAAAAGCATATATTTTGTATATATGTCCCTGTAAGGAAAGGCTGAAGAAAGTGATTCAGGTGATTGTCAATCTCTTGGACAGAGGAAAACAGAGTGAATTCTTAATGTCCTATATACATGCTATGATTCTGTTTAATTGAATTCATTGAATTAATAACTCCAACACATTTCTCCCATTATACATATTGTTTCTATATTATGGGAGTTCAACCACTCTGGTTTGCAAAATTATTTATGGATTGATATGCTAGTGAACCCAGACATTCTGTCTTATTTAACAAACCACAGGTAAAACAAACCTGGCTTAACACACCATGTCTAAAGGTGACAGTATGTGTGAAAATATGGAGATAACTTGCACATTTAAAGGGCGAGGGGGGAGCGTGAGGGCAGTCAGTAAAGTCAAATAAAAACTAGCGTAAGTCAAGTTGAAACATAGGGCAAATATAACAAGCATTTTGGATTAAGGAATAATTTGGGAAGCCAGCTCTGGGAATGCTGGGGAAACAAACTGCCAGATACTCTACACACACAGTTCTCTGCTCTTTATTGCTTGCCAGTTGGCACCATCCAAAATACTGTGACAGAGTGTGGGGATGAGAGAGAATGCATGTGAACATGGGAACATCAACTGGCCAACAAGCCAGTCATCTTTCGTTTTCCCTTTCCATTTGGCTTAAATCATTGTGTCATTTTGCTTTAATGCTTCATGTCAGGCACCCTTCTTATTTCATTTACTTTCCATGTTAGTTAAAGGTACTAGTCTCTAATTTAAAAAAAAAAAGACTGAAAGGGAAGAACCGGTATCACCCATGGAACACAAATGAATAATTTAAAGGTCACCAGTATATATGTGCATATATGCATGTAGGTATGTATCTGAATGTGTGTATGTTTTGAAAGTTGTGAAAATGAATATTACTTCGAGGTACCATATTTACGGCAGCCAGCATAACCTTGGTTGGTACAAAATTACCATAACTTTGCCATATTAACCTGAAAGAGAATTTGGTTGAATGATTTGCAGAGGACACTATAAGAGCTGTGAAATCATTCAACAAACTTTCACCAGTTAACCCAGCAAAGCATTTTTAAAAACATGTGCAGGAAAATTGAGATTTGGAGAGAGCCTTGAAGCATCCCAAACTTTTGAATGGCTACTTTAAGGAGTAGTTCCCATAGAGTGCTTTGAAAAAGCCAAGAAAATATTTGTTAGTCTTATATTACTTTTCTTTAAAACATAGTAATCATCAATGATTTTGTGGTCAATTTGTCCATATTTGCATTTAGTATAGATGATTTTTTTTTAATTTTAAGCTCCTGTTAATATTATAGTTCTCTATCATCTAAAAACCTACAGTAAATTGAATGGCAATGAGACCTGGAACCTATTTGTATGAGATTCCAAGAAACAGTATTTGTAATCCACCAGTGTGGCAACAAACTGAAACAACATAGTTTAAATTAAGTAGCACCGTGATTGTTGCTAATTGATTAAAATGCCTTCCAAGCTTTTCAAAATATTCATTGTGAAAATGTGAAATAAAATCCCTTTACTCTTAAAATTAATTGGATTGAAAGAAGCTAAAATGCAGTGAAATTTCTTCTAGCACAAATTTTTAGCACATTTTTATACTAGCTAACTCATAAGGGCCTTGGTAGTACAGTGGTCTAAAGCACCCTGTTATTAAGAACAGCTGCCTGAAATTACTGCAGGTTCGAATCTCGCCAAGGCTCAAGGTTGACTCAGCCTTCCATCCTTTCTAAAGTAGGTAAATTGAGGACCCAGTTTGTGGGGGCAATAAGCTGACTTTGTATAAATATACAAAAGAATGAAGGCTATTGCTTAGCACATTGTAAGCTGCCCTGAGTCTCCGGAGAAGGGCGGCATATAAATCAAATAAAAAAAATAATAATAAAAAAATAAAAAAAATATCTAGGGGGTTGAGAGATTGAAAACAGTTGCAAAGGATTCTCAAGTAGACAAATACATGGAGTATGTCTGCTACATACTCACCAGTAACCGAATAATCTTCATCTTATTCATAACATGGCACTATTATCGTCATTTGCTGAGTTTAACAGTGACCAAGAGCACCAGATTATTGGATTCTGGTGCTACAATTCTCAAAGCCAAAGCATCTTTGGCTTTGAGAATTCCAACATAGAAAACAATAGGCCTTACATTATTATTGTGAATATGATGGATCTTACACTAGAAAGACAAATGACAGGCCAAATTAGACTTTCAAACACTATGGTAAGTTGAGTTGATATACATGAGCATAATAGCTATCAGAAGATGAATTCTTAATTATTTTTGATTGAATCTCAGTGAAGTTACAAAGTGACCTGTTCTTTGGCATGCTGAATAGTTTTTAAGTATAGGAATTTAAGGAATTTAAGTATAGTTTAGATTTGGTTTAATTAAATATTGTTTTTGATTACATATTATAAGCAGCACCAAAATTCTATAAAACATAATTATAGCCCAAAATAACAGCATAACCCTGTTACACAAATTTATATTTAAATTATTATAGCAGGCCCTAAACAGCAAAAAAGGAACATAAAAATTCATCTAATCTATTAAAATATTTTTCTACAGATTTTCCAGACTGTAAAAGTAAGTCAGTCCTAGTGGTGGGTTTCTACTAGTTCGCCCCAGTTTGGGCAAACCGGTAGTGGCGGTGGCGGGAGGCTCTGCCCACCCGCCTGGACATCATCACGGACGCTCTGCGCATGTGCAGAAGGTTCTGCACATATGCAGAAGTGCTGTGCATGAGCGAAGTGAGCATGCATGCACACTCACAGTTCCAAACTGGTAGCGAAGGTAAGTGGAACCCACTACTGGTCAGTCCCCAAAATCTTGGTAGGATATATTTTTATGGGAGTTAAATCCTGTGGGCAGTGCAACACCATGAGCATTATTTCTGTGGTTTTGTGAAAGTGATTTCTGTAAAAGTGGGACACGGATCAGGGCTTTCCCCATACATGTGAGAAATGAGAAACAACAGAGGTGATTTCTTTTCAGAACCAGTCCATGGGAATTATTTCAAGGTGCCCATTAGTACTGTGAACAAAATTATACAAAATAACTGACAGAATAAACATCTTGTTGCAATTTTGACTGACATCTTCTACCCACTTCTTTCAAACTTAAAGGAGAAAGTTTTTGACATACAGTATATTCATTCTCTAGCTCCCTCTGAATTACAAAACATTTGATTCACTTGTTTTACTCCTAATGTAGCATCAGAGACTAAATGTAGAGTATGAACTCTTTGACATGTTTTTTAGTATGCAGTGAGTCACCAAATTTCATCTCTCTCGCTCTCTTTTTTCTCTCTCTCTCTCCTCCCCCCCTCTGAGGAAAGTAACTTTTTCTCTTTCTTTAGAATTATTCCCCTCTCTCTCTCCTTTAATAAATATTATCCTATAATACATGGATCATTCTGTATCATACTGCAAATGGACATGATAGTATTGAATAAAACAAAGTCTTGTAACATCAAGATCAGCTGACTGAGGCAGTTCTCTCAATATCTACTAGTAGAAAGCAGCTCTCACCTATTCCTCTCCTTGGTGCTATTTATTCTTAGATTAGATGACAGTAATCGTTAAAAACAACAGTCAAGATTTGTGTCCCAGTGATAACTACAGTATTTAGATGTGTATTAAACACCATATAGCTACACAGGATTTTAATCAACACATACTAAATACTTGTACTTCTGAAGTCAACTTTCTATTTAGTCATAACATTCTACACAGATTATATAGAACTAGATTCAACATGCTTAGTTTTAATGTAAATCTTCTAAATTATGATTAATAATTCATCTATATGAAATAAATTATTAAGATTTTAAAACATCCTTACTATAGGGCATTAGCAAAAGGAGTACCAAATCTTTTCGATCATATACAATTAGGCTCCCTAAAACCTAATTATCTGCTTCTCGCAGAAGGCAAAAAGAATATTTCCCAAGCAAAGATAATATTCTTTTATCCTCTCTTTTGTTTAATTATTATACTTTACAATTATAATGCATAATACTGTTGAATCCTCCCCTAGCGACCAAAGATAAATGTTTGACTACCAAAGCAACTCTTTCCTACAATTTCTATACTCCAGCTCTGCACTTATCTTTTGGCTTTGCAAAGTCAATTTAAAAGACATATCATGATTATCCATTTAATCACAGATACCAGCAGTGGCCATATCAACATTTACACAGTCACTGGAAATAAATCTAGTAAACTCAGTGGTCAACTAATATGTGCCATAAATGCATGCATCAAAGAATCAGACACTGAAAACTGCTACAATCCAATATCCAGCAGTTGCATTCATGTACTAAAACATTGTTTTACCTTCAGTGTGAGTAGCTGAATTCATCTGAGATCACATTATGCCTGAATTCATGAAGATCTAGTTTCATGCTATATTGTAGTAGATCTTAAGAAGCTAGGTTCCCTCATCCCATTATTTGACTCCACTGTATCCCTGGGTAGTTTTTCCTCAATTACTACCAGTCAGATTTTCCAGCAATGAATAAGAATTTAAAAATTGTTGTGATTTCTTATAATGAAGAAAACCCATTCAGAACAACCAAAGTGCTACAAGAAACATTAAATTACAAGCAAATACTGTATATGAAAGGAATTTTAATGTTCTGTTTGTTGGCCTCAAGTTTTCTTATTGAAGCAAGCTTTGAAAATTCTACACTTCTCTAAAGATTAGTGAAAAGAACTTCCCCAAGTATCAACTCAATCTTTTGGTAGGATGCAAGGTTTGGAATTAAGTATGTACAACTGATCACCTACCTTCATCACTACCAACTTTATGTCAAGCAATGAATGTGTGCTGTTACCATCCTTAGTCAAAAGGAACGGTAGGTACAGTAAAAAATCTTCTGAATCTCCTTGCTCTCATTCTAGTAGTACTTCAGATTTTTGCAGTCTAGTTACAATGATCCTACAGAGGCAGTAACAAAGGCTCCTACTAGAGACTTCCTTTCCTTTCCTTTCCTTTCTTTCCCTTCCCTTCCCTAGCATAACACTGTCTTTGTGGAAGGGAGGGAGTGGCAGCTGTCAGAACCTGCTAGCAATTAAATCCCATCTTTTTCCTCACACTTCTCTGCCAAATCGCAATTGTCAATCTCCTCCATTTTCTTGCATTGCAAACAGGGTGATAAAATAAGAACACTTGTCAGCTGATAACACAAATGCAAATGACATCACTACATAGAATGTAAGAGCTGATTCACTCTATTTCTTAAATATAGTCCTTTTAAAACAGGCATGTACTGAACATGGCTATAACAATAAGATAAATTATTTGAATTTCAGTTTGTTAGACTGCAAAATAAATGATATGTAATTTCACATGGTCTCTTTAAAAAGTATTTTAAAAAATGTTTTTCCAAGTCTTTAAAGTCACTTCTAAGATTCTAAGATGGGAGCCTGTTTAATGAAGCCATCATTACCCAATCTTTTCACTGTCTGACAGGCTAGGGAACTACTGCTGAAGAAATGTGTAGGAGGTGATGGCATGTGTCATACTGAAGCAGTGGTTCAGTAATATGAAATATATATGGGAACTCCTTAAAAAGTTTGCAGTGCATTTCCAGTCCTAATCAGAATGTTCTTCTTTAAACCTAGAAGAGCAGCTGCATAGTAATCCTTGGAGCTTGACAAGAATTCTTATTTTTACCTCCCCATATTTATAATAATTTTGCATTGTGTGTGTGTGTGTGTGTGTGTGTGTGTGTGTGCATATTGGCCCCAACAATCTGGGTCCTCATTTTACCGACCTCAGAAGGATGGAAGGCTGAGTCAACCTGCAATACTGCCTTCTAACCACTGCATCATCACAATTAAATGTAGTTTATATACTAAAATGAGTATATAAAATAAGAACAAACCCTACTTCCTTCTAGCATTGATGGCGTTACCTAGTTTGGTAATGAAACTACCAAGCTCAGAGAGCACCAAGGACTCCACAGCTCAACTCTGAGCTAATATTCTCTTCCATCAGTATAGGATGTGTTTATGGAATCAGCCTTCTCCATGCAGTTTACTGTAGGGTGCAAAAGGGCATGATGGATTCTCTTTCCCCTTACAGAGAAGCTAGATGGATTGGCAGTTAAATATTTTTCAAGCCACACAATAGGGTACAATTTGCTGCCACAGCAGAGGGCAACACATGAGTAGCATTGGAAATGCCAGACAGGCTACATGTTAGGAACAGCTCTACCTTCCAAAAAAGGGAAGCTCAAGAGAAGCCCTTGGGAGTGGCAATTTACACTGTGCCAGCTGAGGCAGTAGCATCACTTTTCTTCATAGTATGATTGGCCCTGATACTGTAGATGACATAGGGGAAAAAGTCCTTTAACCCCATGCCAACCCTCCACTGTAGAGCTGAATTGTATCTATTTGTTTATTGAACTTTGTTTGTTTGCTTATTTAATAGATTCATATAGCTGTCCTTTACCCAAAGGAACTCAGGACTTCTATTAAACTTAAGCATTCTGTATGATATGTAAAATGCACAGGTATGTTCTTAACCACAAACTGTATTTTTTTTTTCCTTGATTCATTCTCTTCTAATGTAACCAAAGGTGGATGCCAAAGCAAGAGAACCTCTAGAGGCTAGTAATCAGATTTTATGTTATATTTTAAAGGAAACTTACTGTCCTCTTGAAGGAGAATTGCCATGATAGATTCTATCTTTTCAAAGAGCAACACACACCTGGGAAGAAAAGCTTGTAATGGAAGTGTTTTTTCTACCGTTAATAATAGCAAGCACTAGCAAAGCACTTCAATTCTGAGTGGGTCCTTAAACAGATACGTTCTTTTTCTATAATTCAAAGCAAGCACCTTAAAGCAGAATAAACATCATTTACAGATTTCATTCTAACAAACTGTCATTCAGGTTTTAAAAATCTATATATTTTAAATATAATATTAACAAGCATTGTAAGAGCTTGTAAAAGCAAGAGCAACTTTATTGTAACCTAGTCTATATCCTGTTAATAGTACAGGATATATTAGTTAATAGCTGAAAGGAAGATAATCTATATTCAGTTAATAGCTGAAAGGAAGATAATCTATAGTTCACCATATATTAATAGATTAAAATAGCTTCTATTGACAAGAAGCTTCTGAAAATTATGCCCAGCCGGAAATCTTCAAAGTCGAGTTGTTATGCAATTAGTAATTTCAGCTTCTAACACAAAACAAAATTCCAAACTGTCTTTCTTAGAATTCATGCATAGTTACATTAATACATTGAAACTCTGTGGTTCATTTTCAAATTAAGCAATACTGTCAGTCAAGAACTAATTTACTGTAGGCTACTGTAAACTACTGTACTGTAGTTTAATGAAAAGAAGGACTAGGGGAGACATGATAGCAGTATTCCAATATCTCAAGGGCTGCCACAAGGAAGAGGGAGTCAAGCTATTCTCCAAAGCACCTGAGGACAGGACAAGAAGCAATGGGTGGAAACTGATCAAGGAAAGAAGCAACTTAGAACTAAGGAGAAATTTCCTGACAGTTAGAACAATTAATCAGTGGAACAACTTGCTTCCAGAAGTTGTAAACGCTCCCACACTGGAAGTTTTTAAGAAGAGATTGGATAACCATTTGTCTGAAGTGGTGTAGGCTTTCCTGCCTAAGCAGGGGGTTGGACTAGAAGACCTCCAAGATCCCTTCCAACTCTGTTATTCTATTCTATTCTATTCTATTCTATTCTATTCTATTCTATTCTATTCTATTCTATTCTATTCTATTCTATTCTATTCTATTCTATTCTATTCTATTCTATTCTAGGCATCTCTGTTGAAATCAGAAAGCAGCAGCATAGGGAAATGTGTGAGTCCAAAAAAAAAAAAATGATTCCTGGTGGGAAGGGCAAATGGAACACATTGCAAAAATACTGATGCAATCATATCTTCAGAACTTTTAACAGTTCTTTCTAGATTTATCAACATTAGCCCCATCCCTTTGGAACCACTTCCATTTCTTTTTATGTAAGACGTGGATTGACAACTGAACATGAACTCAATTGATTCAGATGTGTTTGGTAGCAGTCTGTCTAAATTACTTGGCTGACTTTCCACCTTGCAAGGCTAAAATGCCACTCCCTTTTGACTTCTTAAAACAATGTGAATCTTGAAGTTCATAGAGTCATGTGTTCCCCTATAATTTCAAGGCAAGAATACTGTAAAATGAACATGGCTTCGTTGACTTTCACATCAGGTTCACATTACAGTATAGAGTAATGCTACTGATTTTGTTCTCATGATTCCAAAGACACTGGGGAGTTACTATTACATCTTCCTTTTCTGACCTCTGTATAAAATTGCTTCCTTGAAAAGAAGTGAATGAGGTGCATAGTACTGCATTTGACATGCTTGGGGAAATGGACAATTAGAAGGTTGTTTAGATGTGCTGCCTATATGGTGTGGGAGAAAACCAGATCCCATTGGGAAGACTGTAATGGGAATGGAGGTGGAAGATTAGCCTGTTTACCTTGTAGCATTGTAGGCAGTAGGACATAAAAAGAAGACAGCAATGACCTCACTGACTAGAGAGCAACTGTGCCATGGCTGGGACTTGGAACAATACCCTAATTGTGAGTTCCTCTCCCAGGTTCTGGAGGGCTACTTAGTGCTGAGTTGAGACAGCCTCAGACTTATAGCTGAAATTTCACCTATTGCGGCCTTAGTTCCTTTAATTTTCTTAGCTTCTTACAATGTGCGTTTCAAGTTGGCTGGTAGCAGAAGAAGGGGCCTTTGTGATTTGGGTAGATAGTCAAGATCAAGATCTGACAGTATGAGTATTGGGCTCTGAGTGGGAGCTTATCCAACCTTGTCTCTGCTCCAGGGAAGTTCAATTTCACAGCATCCTGTGAACAGGAGGCTAGTTTCTATGGACCTTTACACATGAGGTTGGAGTTATGAGATCGCACACTGGATTGGCAATGACGGTGGGTTCCATTAGTGTTGGCTCTCTTATGTCTGCTCCTTGCATGAAAAAGTATTTGTATTTTTTCTTATTTGTAGGGTTTTTTCCACCTTCATCTACCCAACTATCAGATTGAATGAGGCCATCTCTCTTTCTGGGTCCCATCCATAAGGGAATGTTATTTAAAACATTCCCAGGAGTGGGCATTTTTGATTGGTGCCCATAAGCTTTGGAAGTCCTGGTCCATCCCTAGTCTTAGGAGCACAACTAAAACTGTTTGTTCCATCTAGTACTGTTAGGTGTGATTATTAGCCACCTTTGGAAATGGGGAGCATAGAAATTAAGTGAATAAATAAATTGGTTCTCTTTATAACAATTTGCTTTTCAATAATCTCACCATCTTGCTTCTGAATGTTTCAAATTATAACCAAAAGAACAAATTGGTATACCTGAACTCAAAAAAAAAAAAAAAAAGTCATGGCATTTAATATACAAAAATTCTTGCAGCATTGCGTGGCTGTTAACCCTAATTTAGAAGTGAAACACTCATATATTAGCATAAATGCATATTTATGAAGATGTTACCTAGTCGGGTAACAAAATGGCTACAAACAAATAACCAAGCTCAGAGAGCACCAAGCGCTTCAGGTAAATGTAATATTTGCAACTTTCTCAGAGTAAAGATTGATCTTAAAGTATAACTCAGCAATTAAGCAAACTGTTACTTTGCCCTTATGATGCTAAGTAAAATACCTCATGCATTAAGATATTACTTTTCTGACTGGAAATAAAAACTATCATATCGTAGCAATTTCAGCAAATCCAACTCAAAAACCACCGAGCTGACATCAAAATGTTTCAATAAGAAATTGCTTACTGTAGGACTAAAATATGCTCTGAATAGTCCCGAGTACTTTAATTATGTACAGATAAAAAAGTCCTAGCATATTAAAATTTCCAGGCAGAATTTGATAGTTTTTATAAAGCAATGAAGATATATCAGCTAAGATACTACAGCTAAGCACGACTTTAAGTCCATCAGTAGTTTTTCAGGCTGAATGTATCAAGAAGCCATTTTATTTTACAGCAGTCTACCTATCTGTACTTATGAAGGAATTCAGATTTCCTTTCCTACTGTAGGCTATTCTTTCAAAAACAAATAAAGAAAAAGACCTTCTAACCCCAAACCTATATTAATCTGGATCCTGTGCTGATTTTCCTATGGGTCAATTTTGAACTAAACTGGTATGTAAGACTCATCAACCAGTCACCTAATTGCCAGTCCTTCCTTGGAAATGACTCTCATTTCCTTTAGAAAAACCGCTTTTGATTTAAAAAAAAAAATCTTCAAGTGGCTGATAAAAGAATAAAGTCCAGACCCTTATCAAAGATTAAGGTTCCAGATAAATCCAAGTAAGGTAAAGGTTCCCCTGCACATGTGTGCTAGACTAGGGGCGGTGCTCATCTCTGTTTCTAAACCGAAGAGCCAGAGCTGTCTGAAGACGTCTCTGTGGTCATGTGGCCAGCATGACTAAACGCTGAAGGCGCACGGAACGCTGTTACCCTCCCACCAAAGGTGGTCCCTATTTTTCTACTTGTATTTTTTATGGGCTTTCAAACTGCTAGGTTGGCAGAAGCTGAGACAAGTAACAGGAGCTCACTCTGTTACGTGGCGCTAGGGATTTGAACCGCTGAACTGCCGACCTTCTGATCGACAATCCAAATAGTCAAGTACAATTAGCTTTAGCTTTGCTTTGACTGTTGAGTATTTCTCAACAGTCTCCCAAAAGTCTCCCAAATTATCTCCCAAAAGTGGGACATAATTATCTCCCACTTTTTTTTCATCAATGGACTGAATTGGATTTGGAATTGATGTAATCTTTTACATAACCTGGGAGTATCTAAGATTATGCCAGGATGCAGACTGTAAAAAGGCTTTTAATACTCTGAAGGCTCCATTCTTGGGATGAAGCTTCTTGTTTTCTGTTCAGGCTGAATCTATGAATTGTTAGATATACCATATCTAAGTTGCAACATTCTGGCCAATACAGAACATTCTAACAATGTTTGCAGCCCAAGTTGGCATAATGCTCTTATGGCAGTACACCTATTTCTGCAATGGGTTTACCTCACAAAGCTGAAGCAATGAATGCTCTGCCTTATATTGCTTTATATTAGTGCAGTTTCCAAAAACTTGAACAACTTGAAAGGGATATAATATCTTCTAGCTCTAAGGTGAAACACTAAGTCACTATGCAGTGAATTATTTTATCCATTCATGCATTTGAGAATAATTGATTTATATGATAAGTAGATTTCAGTGATATGGCTCATCAGTAAAAAAGAAAAAAAGAAGGATTAGTGAAGCTCTGGACTGAGTTATGCCAACCTTCTAACGAGTTGGGTGTTTTTCTAAAACCCTTGAATGAGTTACGAGTTTTTAGGCTACTTTCTGGTAATTGTAGTCCCAACACAAACTGGAGGGGTACCAGTTAGACAAAAGCTAATCTAGGCTTGATTCATGTTCTGTAATGCATTTGTATAAGTGTACCTTTGAATTAGGTTTTGACTCCTGAATTAGTCTGAGCTGTTTTCTTGGCAAGTTATTTGGAAGTAGCCTACCCTTATTTTCTTCTATGGGCTGACAGACAGTGACTGATCCGAGGTCACCCAGTTGGCTTCACACCTAAGACAGAACTAGAATTCCTGGTTTCTGGTCTGATGCCTTTTGTAAATCCCACGAAGCAAGGTTGCGTTCTAAATTTTTTTACTACCGGTTCTGTGGGCGTGGCTTATTTTGTGGGCGTGGCTTGATGGTCATGTGACAATTCTTTAGGATTTAGCAGAGATATTGGTCTACCTGGGTTTTAACTGCTTGCAGAGCTGTACCGGTCTACTCATTTGTTTTTGGAGGCACTGGTCTACCCATTTATTTTTGCAGGCATCGGTCTATTCATTTGTTTTTGGAGGCACCGGTCTACCCATTTATTTTTGCAGGCACCGGTCTACTCATTTATTTTTGCAGGCACTGGTCTACCCATTTATTTTTGCAGGCACTGGTCTACTCATTTGTTTTCTTTTAACACTGATCAGCTGTAGGGCGGCCCTTTGAAGCCCTGCTTCAGTTTTTTTCCCTCTAGCCGATCAGCTGGGACTCAGGAGGCAGCAATAGATTGGGGATGGGGCCAAATAAAAGGTAAGAATAATGCAGGGGGGTGGGGGGGCAGAACCGGTTCGGTGATGTCATATCGTCACCGCTACCGGCTTGGCGGAACTGAGCCGAACCAGGAGGAACCCACAACTGCCATGAAGACCTGAATGTTCCCTTGGACATTAGTCTTGCAGGTTGGGTAAGTGGGTCAGTTGTGACTGTCGTTGTCTTACTCAAATTAGATTATCCTTATAATAGAGTTATTATGCTGTTGTTATTAATAATATTTATTTATTTTTGTTCATGTTCTTGATTAAAAACCATCATTAAAAACCATGATTGGTTTTCAATCCTTTTTGTCATCTAGTGTCTCAATTGCAATAGTAAATGGACAAACAGATTTTACTGAATCCAGTAGTCGATGCACACAATATGGGCAGAGAGCTGAAATGTAAAGCACGCTTGGGAGTGTCAACCCTCCCGCAACTCAACACGATTTACTTTTGAATAGAAATAATTAGTTTGTGCTTAAACATCTTTTCCATAAAATTAATTAATTTTGTTGGCATGAACAATAAATAGTTTCTTTGATGCCTTATATAACACAAAATTAGAACAGGTAGGGGGTATCAAAAAGATTATGAATATTTAAATCTGTAGTTCCTAAAAAGAATGTCACATATTTGAATATTTTATCATCGTAATTTATCATCACTTTCAGTATTCTGAATTAAAAAGATAACATTCTTTTTCTCAAACAATGGATTACTTGAGTTTATAACATGCCATACCCTGAGGCAGTCACCATGTTTATTTATCAGCAGTTTCCAAACTGCAGGATATAGATTTGTCACAGAAACTGATAACATTTTTCAGGACTGTTTTCCCAAAGTATTTTTGTGAACATAAAACAGATGTCCCTACTAACCCAGCATTGCTAATCGGGCATCATACAGATTGGATAGATTAAAAAAAAAATATTGCAATCACTTGACTCAAGAGTAATGCAAATAACCCTAGCCGCCCAGAGTCCTCGGAGAGTGGGCGGCATAGAAATATGACTAATAAATAAATAATAAATAAATAAAAGGTCAAAAGCCCCACAAACTATATATTCATTATTATGATCTATGTTCTTTTTGTCCGCCGTGAGTGGCAGACTAAAGTCATCTTCATATTCTATTAAAGGTGTTATTTTTCTGAAAGAGAAAGACTACTTTCAAAGAAAAATCTTTCTCTGATCATTGCTAAGAGCAGGAAGATAAAAGTGAAGAGTTTCCCTGTCATATTTCTGAACACCTTTTATTATCATATTTCATGGTTAAAATATTAATCTTATTGGCCGTGAGATACCAAAAAATTTACATGGCAAAAAAACTACATAAATAATTGAAGTACAAAAAAAAGGGAGAAACATTATCTAATTTATCATTTACTTTAAAATGACTACAATCATAGAAGAGTCTGAATAATAACAGGAATAGTCTTACAGACTTTCCCTGGTAGCTGGTCTAAAACTATTCTGCTTTACCGTGATTTTATACTACGTAATTAAAACATTGAGTATATAGCAATAGCACTTAGACTTACATACCGCTTCATAGTACTTTTACAGCCCTCTCTAAGCGGTTTACAGAGTCAGCATATTGCCCCCAACAATCTGGGTCCTCATATACCCCATACTCTAGGGGTGAAATGCTCCCGGTTCAGACCGGATCGCCTGATCCGGTAGCGATGGAGGCAGGTGGTTTAGAGAACTGGTAGCAAAAATCCCTGCCCTCCCCCATTGCCCAGCTGAGCTGCGCAATCATCAGAGGCTTTTTTTTTTATTTTTAAAGGCATTTTTTTCTACAACCTCTTTGACCGAAAAAATGCTTTTAAAAGTTAAAAAAAAAAAGCCTCTGATGATCACGCAGCTCAGCTGGGATCATCAGAGGCTTTTTTTTTTTAAAAAAAAAAGAAAGCCTCTGCCGATCAGGCAAGTCAGCTGGGATTGTCAGAGGCTTTAAAAGCATTTTTTTACAACCTCTTCAGACGAAGAGGTTGTAGAAAAAACGGTTTTAAAAGAAAAAAAAAAAAGTTGGCCATGCCCACTCAGTCATATTACCCCACCACCACCAAGCCACGCCCACAGAACCGGTAGTAACAAATTTTACATTTCACCACTGCCATTCTCCCTTCGGTTACATTACAAAATTCACAAGACATATAGACATATAGACATATATGAATATTTGTATATACAGGTACTCCTCGACTTACAACAGTTCACTTAGTGACCGTTCAAAGTTACAACAGCACTGAAAAAAAGTGAGTTATAACCATTTTTCACGCTTATGACCATTGCAGCATCCCATGGTCACGTGATTTACATTCAGATGCTTGATAATTAACTCACATTTATGGCAGTTGCAGTGTCATATGATCACCTTTTGCAACTTTGTGACAAGCAAAAGTTAATGGGGAAACCAGATTCACTTAACAACCGTGTTACTAATATAACAACTGCAGTGATTCACTTAACAAATGTGGCAAGAAAAGCCGTAAAATAGGCCAAAACTCACTTAACAAATTTCTCACTGAGCAACATAAATTTTGGGCTCAATTGTGGTCGTGAGTTGAAGAGTCCCTGTATATGTCTGTACCTATATTTACATACCATATTTAGGAATGTTCAAAGGCTATGCATTAAATAACCAAGGAAATATTTAGAAGAAAATGGCAATCAATGCAAACATTTAATATAATTTAGATAATATCTTGTCTATGGGGCCTGATACCCACACAAGTATACATATACACTTATGCACAAGTACTAATATTTATTATTTCCAAGCCTTGTGTAACAACCATTGCCTTTTTACTTCTATAAAAGTTATTCCTTCCAAACTAAAGATGTTCCAACTAAATCTGGATCCTTAAAGATCCTTAAAGAATATCGTTTTGAAATGGGATTTCCCCATTGCCTAATTTTAAATAGGCACCTAATAAAAGAGTCAAACCCAGGAACCTATTTACCAAGAGTACACTGAAAGTGGGCTTATCTGCCAAAACATCAAAATCAGAGAGATGATTATTTTAACATGCTTTGTACAGAACAAGATGCAACAATTTTGTGCTACTGACTCTTCCCTCAGGTAACTATTCTCTCTTGAACTCTTGTCTTTATAAAGAGACGATCAAGCAAGATTGTTGCAGTCCGCCAGCAAGATTGTTGTGGTCTGCCAGCAGCCTGCAGAGCTGGCAGAGGAGTCGGACAGTGAGGAGGCTGGGCAGGAACATGGGCCAGTCCTGGAGTCTGGGGAAGGCCTGGACAAGGGCTCTGCGTTGGAGGCAGAGATGGGGCCAGGGCCATCTAGGAGTGATGCGTGGACTCCGGAGCCTCCAGAGTCAGACAGCAGAAAGGCAGAGGAACAGGAGGAGCCTGTTCCTAGTGCGCACATGCGCAGAGCTGCCAGAAGGCATGAACAGTTAAAACAAAAGGGATGACTCAGGAGTAAGGCCTGGAGATGATAGGTCCCTCCCATAAGGCTTAAAAGAGGAGCAAAGGCACGTGCAGGAAAGCAACGTTGTTAATTCCGTTCCCAGTCGGCATCTCTGTTTGATTCTGTAATCCGTGTGGCTTTGCCAAGTGGGTCTTTGGCAGCGTGTCAAGGGAGATAAAGGTTGGTGATTATCCTGAAGGACTTCTCTTGAAAGACTTTTTGCAATTAATTGGGACTCAGCTATGAATGAACGTAATTCACAGCTGTTGCAATAAAAGAGGTTTTTGGGACTACTCGTGTGTTTTAATGACTCAGGAAGCCTAGGTCACAACAAAGATGTTCAAATAATTGCATCTTAAATTTTAACTTCATTATTTATATACCAGGCCAGAGAAACATTTAAAAGCTAACATTGGAGGGGCCTTGAGGGCCACCTTTCCAAATTAATGCTTAAAATCCCAAAGGAGAAAGTTCCAAAATAAAACAGGGCTTCTGCTGTCCTACACTTTTAGCTGGCACAAAAGGATTCCACGTTTGATGGTACTGAATGCTTCTGATGGATCTAGCAGAACTAGAGAGGCTCCCTCCTTCCCTGTCCTGCCACAGATCACCCATAAAAAAGGGACAAAAATTAATTCATCTCTACCATCTCTCTTTTCTGATCAAGAGGAAAAACTCATAATTTGTGTCTCAATTTTTGTAAACCAGAACTTCATTAGACACAGCTACACTCACAACCTTCTGTGCTCTGCCCCTAGCTAGCACTCAAACAATTCATAAACTCCTGAGGTTCTGAATGGAAAATGAACAGCCTGAGTTACTTTGCACATAGGCACAGGCACATTTGCCTGCATTTTTTTTTATTTACTATTTTTACCATTATCAAGTTGCCTTTCCCTTAATTGGTTTTAAAAAGAACAAGAGGAGGATAACTGTTTATTGATAATAGAGAAAGCAAATGAGGATTCACAGAAGATGCCCCTTTTGGGAGAAACACAGAAACAAATTGAATTCAATAGAAATAAACCACATCTTTTCAAAGTAGGTTTACTGATTTAAACTGTTTAGGACCCCAAATTTTTCTGGAACATGGTTTTGCTGAGATATCACACTTTGAAAAATTGATAATAATTTTATGTGAATGGACAGGAGGCAGGGGGAGGGAGAGGAAGAGGGAGGGAGGGAGAGGGAGGGAGGGAGGGAGAGGGAGGGAGGGAGGGAGAGAGAGAGAGAGAGAGAGAGAGAGAGAGAGAGAGAGAGAGAGAGAGAGGCACATTATTAAGAAATTTTTTATTTTTGAACATCGTTCATTCAAGTCTCAGCCCATTTTAGAAATATTTAAATTCAGCATATTTGAAAAAAAGAACAAAATCTATATTTCTTTTCACATGTCACTCCTTCAAACATATTTTATATACAATTATTTAACATGCAATTTTTCTAATTATACCTATTTCTACATGCAAAGATATATTTTGAGATGGATATTTAAAAACCTAACCTAAATAAGATAGTTATTTTGTGATGGTTTTTGTTTTGGCAGGTCAATTTTGTTAAGAAAACTATTATATACTTATTCACTGAACAACCTGGTAAATAATATAGGAACTTCAATTAAATGTTTTTACAGCGATTTAAACGTCAAAATACCCAGAAGAGATTTTAAAACTTCACTTGGATTTTACAGTCCTGAATCAGCACTTTATTCTGAAAATATGCAGTTTCTATCACTAGATATTAACACATTTGTCCCCAGATGTTTTCTTGTCAGATTCACTTGCTATATTTCACAGGTTGAAAGAGAAATGTAAACGTATTTGCATTTTAAAGATGTAGATAATCTGTATTTATTTGAATATATGAATACAAAAATAGAGGAATGTTATATATGCAGTAGTGCAAGAGTGTCCAAAGCAGTTGACCCTAAAATGGCAACACATTAATGATAACATCTTAATCCAAATAATGCCATTATGTATTCGCATTGCAACCTCTGACCCACGTATATAAATTGCAACATTGTTGTGATGACCTTGTCCAACCGTTTGCCTCCTGCCAATATCTATGCTACTTGTATGAACACAGATAGCTGTGATTTAAGTAACAATTAACACAATGTTTGTCTAACCCTAACCCTAACCCTAACCCTAACCCTAACAATCATAAACCAGGTGGATTCAGAAAGAGACTTTGAATAGTGACTAGCTGTCAGTTATGTGTGCTATAAGGTAAGGGTACTGAGCTGTTACAGAACCGGTGCCCAACCTACAGAGTTAGCTCAGAAGGATGCCATAGGCAAAGGTAGTGAAAGCTGCTAAGAGATCAAGGAGCAGAAGAATGGATGCACCACCATCTTCTCAGGTCCATCACAAGTCATCAACAAGCATGACTTTATTCTAAAGTCTCAATACTAAATTCCTGACTGAAATGTGTCTAATTAATTCATTTCCTACAGGGTTCTCCCCAGTTGCAGGCTAACAACCTGAACAAGCTTCCCCAAGAAGGGAAATTTGAAGACTGGTGAATAGTTATCATAAATCAATTGGGTTTTAGAAGAGCCTCTTAAAGAGGGAGCACACTATTGACTCTAGAACACTACAGGACGACACTACTCCATGGACCCAACTATGGCTCACCTGCTTGGCTACTTTTACAAACTAGGAAAGACCCAGATCCAGTTAGCAAGTGGCCAAACTGAGAGCAAAGAAAACCCTGTCCACTTCCTCAGAAGTCACCACTCAAATTCATCTCAGATTACATCACCAGACCATACCCCAAGCACCTCCGCCTGCTCTCCCCACTAAGTGTCCAAGGCAGAGCGAATCTGATTACTTTTATCCACTAGATGGTCTTAATAATTTCACATTAGTCCAGCAGATGTTCTGGGTGACCCTCTCTACCTATTAGGGAATGGGTCACCCCCAACAGTGCTATTAGATGGCTATCAGCACATGCAATATGGACAGAAAAATATTGACATTTTGCCATCTTTAGCCCTATCAGGCAATTCCTAATATGACCTTTTACGCATGTCTAGTCAGACATGCTTCAAGTGTTCCTCTAGCAGTGCTCAAATAAAATCAGAATCTTTAGGTATTAGTCCCTCTTTAGGTATAACTAATTGCTAATACCTCGGCATTAATACTAAAACTAATTATATTAATATGATTAATATTACTAATATTTAGGTAATACTAATACTGTACTAATATTAATTATATGATATTATTACTAATAATTAGATATTAGTATTATATTACCACCAATAAAATATTAATCCCTAAATGTTATCAATACCTCAACAGAGACAAGATTTGACTTTGATGTAGGCCAATATCACCAAGTTGTTTACAACGATTCTGGCTGACAGATTGAAAATAATTTTGCAAGAGTTTATTCATGAGAATCAATGTGGGTTTTTACCTAAAAGACAGATAAAGGACAACATTAAAGCACAATATTAGAAACGTGTTGGACATTTTGGAATATTTGGAGCAACATATTGAAAAACAAGCTGCATTGATTTTCTTTGATGCAAAGGTGACCTTTGACAATTTGAACTGGGCTTTCTTGTTCAAAGTTTTGGAAGATATGAACTTTGGAGAGAACTGTATTAAATGAGTAAGATCGATTTATACTTCACTAAAAGCACAAATTATTGTTAATGTAGATCTAAGAAAGTCTTGTGAGATATACAAAGGAACAAGACAAGGATGCCCCCTATCTCCTTTCTTGTTTTGGTTCTTGAAATACTGAATAGAAATATAAGACAAGATAAGAGGATTTTAGGAGTAAAGATTTAAAAAGAACTGTATAAATTAAGGATTTTGCAAATGATACGGTGTTGGTTTTAGAAGATCTTTTAAAGGGAAATGCAATATTAATGGGATTAAGAAAAAGAATTTTGTGAATTAGCAGGTTTTAAGATCAACATACATGAGATGAAAATGTGAATAAAAAACATGAAAATAGAAGACAAAACCAAATTGATAAATAAGATGGTTTAATACTGAGAAGGACGTAAAGTCTCTGGGTATCACTATGACAAATATGAATTGTATGTTAGTTCAAAATAACTATGTTATGACATGGAATGACATTTAAAAAGTCAAGTTTAGATGGAAGAAATTACCAGTGTCACTGCTGGGGAGAATTTCTGCAATAAAAAAATGAATGACTAGCCTAAAATAAAGTTTGTGTTTCAGATAATGCTTCTTTTCACAACTGATTCCACCATCTAAAAAGTGTCAAAATATATTTCTACCTTTGTGTGGCAGGGGGAAAAAACCCAAGTAAATATATATTGTTGCAAGATGCAAAGAAAAGAGGAGGATTTGAAATTGTATGTTGGAATTTCTTTGGTTTTGATGAAAGAGTGGGTGCTGCTAAGAGATAGGAGTTTGGCAGTTATAAGGACATGACCTGAGATTTGGGTGGCATGGATTTTGGTGGTACAATAAAGACAAGGTTCATATGGATTTTAAAAATCATTACCTTATTTGTGCTACATTTGAGAATATAGAATAAATACAAACCCAAATTGTGCCCCATAACATATTTGTGGCTCTCAAAAGAAGATGTATTTGATATATAAGAAATAATACAAAAATGCAAATGGCTAACATATGCAAGTTACTAGAATTTTGTAAAGGAGAATAAAAATTAAATCAATAAAGAACTGGTGGCAGAGGGATATAGTTGCAAATAGTTTTCTTATTTACAGCTATTAGTAAGATTTAAAGCAGAAAGAAGAGTTTAATGTTTTGAACATTGTAAAACTGAGTTTGAAATAGAATTGTGTAAAAATGAATATGTATTTGTTCAAATGTATAAATTTTATTGAAATATGACAAAAAATTTGAAATAATGTATGATAAAATAGACTAAAATGTTAGTTATACTATAAAGATGGAACAATGGTAAATATGTGATTGAACAGATTAAAATTTACACTATATTACACTCACTATATTAAAGAGAATTTGTAAATGATGTAATGTTGGTATATATCACCAGAGGAATTGTCTAGAAAAAAGATATTATATTGGACATACAAAAGAGGTGGTGTTTTAATAATTAAGAGAAATGTACAAAAAAATAAAAAAAAGAGAGTAACCTTGATAATTTTCCTATATGAAATGAAATAAAGGTTAATGACATTATTTGTATGGACTAAAGATTAAAACTGTTAGAAGTAAAGTAGAGGGGAAAAATATAAAGTTGGTATATTTGAACAAGTTTAAAATAAATATGTTGTTAATTTCTGGAAATCCTTAATTGATTTTTGCTGACACCAAGACTGAAATGATAGTGCTCTATGGATTTATTTATAGATAAGATATGGATAAGAAAAGAAGAGATCATTTGTTGTATTTTAACAAGAAATAAGTAGCTAATATTGTATATCCTTGTGGTGAAGGTGGGAAATCATATATATATTTATATATTTCATCTTTTTCTTTACAATAGTCTTTTATTTCTTTTCTATTTCTCTTTTTTCCTTTTTTTCCTTTCTTTTCTACATCTTCTAGTTCTCCTTTTTATTCTTCTACCTTTTTTAGTTTGTACTGTTTTTTACTGTTGTAATTATAAACTTTATCACATTTCTCATGAAGACTCTTTTAATTAGAAACTTCATGAGAAATGTGATAAATGCTTGAGTTTGATGAAGTTAAAAGACAAATATAGTATTATAAAATTACTTTTCATCAGATGAGCAATACTCAGCAGAAATATTAGCATATAGCCCATTTCTTCTGCAATTATTTAGAAAATAGGACAATTTATTTGTAAAGTGGACAGGAAAGTTCTTCAGAAGATGGTGAAGCAGTTGCTTGTCAACATGTCTCATGCTTGACTGCTATGAGATGCTTCAGCATTCATTTCACAGGAGTTGATAGCTGGTGAAGGAGTGGACACACCAATTTCCTATTTTCCTTCCTCTATACCTGTCATAAACATTAAGGGGCATTCTGGAACTAGTTTTAAAATCACTGTCATCTTCTTAAAATTCAGCTTCAATATATACATATATTTAATATTAATATTGGATATTACCCACATGTATTAATCTAGGTGAGTAGATTACATCTTCTAAAAGCACCTGAAAAGTTTATCACCTATCAACAATCTAATCCCTGGAGAGTTTTATATTAATTATTTTGAATTTTCAGGTATAACCATCAAACTAGAAACGATTCTGACTTTTTTTTAAAGGAATTAGTGGTAAATGCTTCCTTTTTCTTCTTTCTAATATTAGGACTTTGTGTTAGTAATGCCAGAAGTGTACTAGTCTCTGCAATTTTTCATTTTCATTTCCTTCCTCAAACACTTATGGCTTTAATGAGGTTTCATTTTTATTGCAGTGTCATTATTAGCCATGATGAGAATAACTGTAAAGAAAATTTCCTCCTAATTCCTTGCTTAATGGCCTATCAAGGTAGGGTTGGGTTTGAAAATGACTGAATGAATCAGATAATCTGTAAAAGTATAAAATGGCCTTTTTTTTCTATTTCAAGGGCTCAGATGCAGTCTCCATGAGTAATGATCACATCGTGATAGAATAATATCATGAGCTTTTTACACTATAACACCGTAATGCAGTTCTTATCTGAATTTTGTTTTCCTACTGGATTATACTTGTGAAATCTTGCAGCACAGCAGTTTCTACTGAGATCCTCCACGTTTGTAACCCCTTTCCAAAAAACACTATGCAAAATCTTCTGTACCGCTTTCCATGTACACTTAACCACTTGTAGGCCTGATATACATGACATGATATTTAGACTTTTGATACTATAAATATATTAATGCAGGTAGACTTACAGTAGTTCGTTTAGTGACCATTCAAAGTTACAATGGCACTGAGAAAAGTGACTTATGACCATTTTTTTCACTTATCACCATTGTAGAAAATAACTACAATAAACTTAAACAACAGATAGGGACAGACTATTAAGATGAACATTTTGCCCAGAATTTTATATTTGTTCTAGACAATTCCAATTAGATTGGGGAAAGACTTTTTTGAAAAATTGAATAAAATGGTGTTAAAATATATTTGGCAGGGAAAGAAGGCGAGGATAAAATTAAAGTTGTTACAAGATGCTAGAATGAGAGGGGGTTTTGGCCTACCTAATTGGAAACCTTACTATCAAGCAACAAGTTTGATGTGGATTAAAGAATGGATAATATTAAGGAATACTAGACTATTGAATCTAGAAAGTCATGATTTGTTGATGGGGTGGCATGCTTTTTATGGTATAATAAGGGAACAAAAATACAGGGGTATTTTAGAAGACATCATATACGTGAGGCTTTGTTACTGAATTGGGAGAAGATTAAAAAACAACATTATTTGAAAATGATATTTAGACTTTTGATACTATAAATATATTAATGCAGGTAGTCCTTGACTTACAATAGTTCATTTAGTGACCGTTCAAAGTTACAATGGCACTGAGAAAAGTGACTTATGACCATTTTTTGCACTTATGACCATTGCAGCATCCCAATGGACATGTGATTTACATTCAGCTGCTTGACAACTGACTCGTATTTATGATGGTTGCAGTGTCCCAGGGTCATGTGATCCCCTTTTACGACCGCCTGACAAGCAAAGTCAAAGGGGAAACCAGATTCACTTAACAACTGTATTACTAACTTAACAACTGCAGTGATTCACTTAACAACTGTGGCAAGAAAGGACGTAAAATGGAGCAACACTCACTTAACAAATGTCTCACTTAACAACAGAAATTTGGGGCTCAAATGAGGTCGTAAGTCATGGACTACCTGTACTGAAGTCTCCAGTGTTTGAAACAGAGTGTGTTTGCCCATTTTTAAATTATTTAAATACATTTCTGGTTACTGGATGTTAATAGGGCTTTGATATCACTAACACGTCTGCTTGAAAGTATTGATACTGCAAAAATTTAGGTATAAGATTGTATGTGTAATGCGTGTGCACGCTGGGACATCTCAGGAGATCATGGTTGTGTCATTGGTTAATATCAGGTGGCTAAATGCCACTTGTCCCTTTAAGAAGATAAGTGCTGACCACTTTGCGGGATTACATTACTAGCTACCCATACCTGTCAGCATAGGATGTATACATGCTGAGACAATCAATTTAAAGAACAAAAATTATAGGTTAGAATTATTTATTATCCCACGACTTATTATGCATGTTTACTGTTATATTTTTCTTATCATTCGTTGTAAAAATGTCTTTTGGTTTTATCTTTGTAATTGAGCTAAAATTTTGGTTTAGTCTCTGGCAGCTACCTTTCAGAAATCTACCAGTTCTGCAGAATTGTACTCTGCTGAACACAACAAGACTATAATGATCACCTTTGTATTCAGCATGGAGGGAAGAATTAAAAGCTTAGAATGGATATAAGAAAACAGAGAAACTCGCTTTCTTAATCCACGGAACCAATACTGCTCAGAGTCACCACCAATACAGGTAGTCCTCAACTTCAATCATTCGTTTAGTGACCAAAGCTACAACAGCACTGAAAAAAAGTGACTTATGACTGGTTTTCACACTTATGACCTCTGCAGCATTCCCATGGTCATATGATCAAAGTTTGAATGCTTGGCACCTGATATATATTTATGACAATTGCAGCGCCCTAGGTTCATGCGACCGTCTGACAAGCAAAGTCAATGGGGAAGCCAGATTCACTTAACAACCATGTTACTAACTTAACAACTGGAGTGATTTACTTTACAACTGTGGGAAGAAAGGTCATAAAATGGAGCGAAATTTGCTTAACAACTGTCTTGCTTAGCAACAGCAATTTGGGGCTCAATTGTGCTCATAAATTGATGACTACCTATACATTTTTTTAAAGCCAAAGAACTGATGTGTGATATTAATTACTCCAAAGCATACTATCAAAATATCCAGTCCTATAATCACTCTTTCTTTCCATATATTCGTTTTCTTTCACCTTGACAAGTGGCGGGCTCTTAAAGAGACTGGATTTCTTCCTCTTGCCTGTGATTGGTAATCAGTACCACGCTAGCTCTTCCTGTCAAAAAGACGAAAGGATAATAAAATATAATCTTCCCTTACCTTTTAAACAGTTCATCAGATTTATATTTGCAATATTTTAATGGAAGCCTGCTAGCAGAACACAAGCCTGACATGAGAATAGTACAACAAACATTCCTTGCCTACAGACTATAAATCTTAAAACGTTATTTATTCCATTGTCAATAGGGTCATCTGATCTTTCTCCATTAAAATAATTTGATTTTACACACTCAGTTCCACTCCCAGCCATGTAGTCATAAACAAACTCTTAAAAGCTTGGTTCTCTGCCAGTGGAACAAGCACAAGTGCATGCTCACCAGAAACAGATTAATAAGTCATCATTTGCCAACTGGAATCCAGCAGGTAAGGACTTCAGACTTCAAAGTAAGCTCTCAAAATATCCCATCACAGAATAACACACACACACAAAAAGAAATACCCATTCTCGGCACCTTATCTTGGAAGTTCACATTGGTTCGACGGTGACCTTTAAAGGATTACCTTAACACGCATGGAAATCAGCCCCTCTCTGATGTCTTCTGAAATTTGTAATAAAAAATGGCTGCGTGACTGACGTTTAAATTAGAAGGGGAAGAAAGGAGGAATGGGGGGGGGAAGGGGCGAGGGAGAAAGGCAGCTTAAATTTCTCCTAACATAAGCTGAAGCAGAGATATAAAACTATTTGACTTTCAAAGGCCAGAACTATGATAGCTGACTACCAATTTGCAGTTTGCAATGTAACACTCTTACTTCATCAACTAGGGTGACAGAGGAAAGATCTTTCAAGCGCTAAATCATTTTTCCCCTTGAATTCATTTGTTTGGCTGGCATGGAAACGTAGAGATGGGATTCAGACTCATCCTCATCCTTTTTTTTCCCCTGCAAATGTACATTTATATTGTTGGCACAGGAAAAACATAAAAGCAATAATGATTTAAACAATACATTTAGAAGCAATCAGTTCTTCCTTCTCCTTCCTACCATGCGCAGGTGTGAAACGTGGGGGTTGATCTGCAATCCAGGCTGTCTGTCTTTTCACAAAAGGAAAATGTTTCTCATTATAAAGACATCTCTACTTCACCATCAGTCACTTATGCATTGTTTCAAAAACCAAAATAAATAAATAAATATCTGAAGTTATTTTGTGTGTGTGTGTGTGTGTGTGCCTGCCCGTTAAACAATGTTTCTAGATATCTGTGAAGTTGGAAAGAAGGAAGTCTTTCCTTTTCAACTTGTTTTGCTCCAGATTTGCTTATTGCTACTGTCATCACGTACTCTTTTTAATTAGACATTGAATTGAAAATTATCTTCCCTAAGCTGCTACCCATCCTTTATCTATTAGGCTGTCCCTTCTCAAAGAAATTGGAGAGCACCCCAATGCTTTCTAATGGCAATTACACAAAACAATAGAGGAGAAACATAAGATATATTTCATTAGGAAGACTCTTTAATTGGAGTCTTGTTAACATATCTCCTTGGTTTTAAAAAAATGAAGTTTTCAAGAATCAAAATCTGAGATTCACATGAACAAACTACTACCGTGTTTTCCCGAAAATAAGACCCTCTCTTATATTTTTTTGAACCCTGAAATAAACGCTTGGCCTTATTGCCATGCGCTCAAAAGCCCGATTGGGCTTATTATCAGGGGATGTCTTATTTGGTGGGAAACAAGGTATTTACAAATTGATCACCTACGGTTTAGAAAGAACAGATAGGAGTTTTCACTTGGCTCAGACATCTCAACATTTTTTTGTTCTAAATGAGAGTTATCCAGCTTGTCTACACTGACTGCCTACTATTTCAGATGTGACTCAGTAAAATATTTTCCTTATCATTGGTGGAATTTGTACATTGCAATAAAAGCACTGGAGATACACCTGGAGATGCATACAGCTTGAGCTCTGAATCTGATAATTTACAAAATTATGACAACCACATTGCATTTATCTACTGACCCTTCCTGTTCCTTCTTTCCCATAACTGGTGCCCGCCAGATGTACAGAAATTTCAGCATCCAGAATTTTTGGCTACCACAGGGGCACTAAGAATCCAATGAGCTGTAGTCCTAATGAATTTAAAAAGTTGCAAATTTGGGAAGGCTGTTCCTGTCCTGTCCTGTCCAGTCTGAGATTTCCAATAATGACTATATTATATTCTATATTTCAAATATTTGCTCTGTCCCTCAATTTTACAGTTGTCTGCTCTCATTAGATGCAGGCAAGGAGAATTGCTTCTTCATAACATGCACTCCAAGAGATAGAGAAGGTAATGGATTTGTTCCAAAACTTTATAGATGGAGATTGCATCCTTCTCAAACAGCATATAGCTGTTTTCCCCAAATGGTTTTCCTCCAGATAATCTGTAAGGCAGCAGATTGGGGAAAGATGGTCTACAGCAGCCAATCTATTAATGTGAATATGAATCAAAGGTAGGATGCAAAGCAAATTATTGATATGTTTTAAGATGCAATTGGGGCAAAGTCAATTATTTTCATATTTAGCATGGGGCAAAAAACCAAACATACATAGGAGGCAACAATCAACAGTATATATTATGTGTATACACACATCTATAAAACATATTCAACAAAATAATTTTACACCTATTAGAACTAAATCCCACTGAACTCAATTGATTTTACTCTCAGGTAAATAGACACAAGACTGCATTATAAATATATGAAAACACTGCCGACCTAGTATTCAAGCAAAACTGGCTAAATTCTAATTCTGGTTGTTTTGATTCATATAGTTAACCTCAAAATTCAAAGATGACATTTTGCATGTGCAGTTATCTGTGATTTTGAACAAGATATCAAAATAATACACTAGATGTTTATAAGACACCTTTACATTTATTTGTGGTATTTCCTTCCTGCTTTCAGTAAGTGGATGGACCTAGCCTATTTGTTTCTGATCAATGAGATATGAATCATTACCTATTATCTATGTCCTCCCACTTATGACTATAATCATGCTGCATGTATCTTTCTGATTTATATTGTTTTTATTTGTTCCTAGTATGATTTGATTGCTTATTAGTAACCTATGACTATGACTAAGTATTATATCTTATGATTGTTGATGAATGTTTTTTTCTTTTTTTCTTTTTCTTTTTATGTATAGAGAGCATATGCACCAAAGACAAATTTCTTGTGTGTCTAATCACATTTGACCAATAAAGAATGCTATTCTATTCTATTCTATTCTATTCTATTCTATTCTATTCTATTCTATTCTATTCTATTCTATTCTACTCTACTCTACTCTACTCTACTCTACTCTACTCTACTCTACTCTACTCTACTCTACTCTACTCTACTCTATTCAAAATGGTGATGATTGCCAGGGCCAGGAAGAGGAACCAGGCAATAACAATATGGAGTCCATGAGCAGCTGAGACAAAGAGGAGGAGAATCTCAAAAGAGATCCCTGCATTCCTGAACTAAGGTGAAATTTCCTGATAGAGAGAACAATTAATCAGTGGAATGACTTACCTCCAGATGTTGTGGGTGTTACAATACTGGAGGTTTTTAAGAAGAGATTGGACAATCTTTTGTCTGAAATGGTATAGGGTTTCCTGCCTGAGTAGGGGTTGACCAGAAGACCTCCAAAGTCCCTTCCAACTCTTATTCTGTTATTAACTTATAACAGAGTCCCCACAGAGGCCAGAAGGGTAAAGCATAAGACTACAAGGAAGATACAGAATCACTTTAGGAGAAAAATGAAGAAAAGCCATCCAGAAGAGAGTGCCACAAGTAACTCAAAAATAAAGCTGAGAGGAATTGATGGCTACAAACTCCTTATCTCGGAAACTTGAAGAAAATGTGGAGGAAAGCAAACAAATTATTCTGGGGAAAGATAAAGTGGAAAGACAGCTCAAGTGGAAAGGCAGCAAAAGAAATAAAAGTCCAGTTAAGGTGTACAATAATAAAAGGAGTCAAGAAAGTGCTAACAGTTAAATATTTAGGAAGTAGTGAGACCAGAAGAAACGAGATGAATAACAGTGTTTGGAAAGACAAAGACATTAAGTACAGAAAAATATTCAAGGTTAAGAATGAAATCTAATTACAAGGAATTAAGTGAAAATAAAACAGAAAGAAATTCACAGAGATATAGAAAGATAAAATTTAAAAAGGAAAACAGGCAGTCTTTAGCAAGTATTCTTTAGCAAAATACATTTGTGTAATAAAGCTTGCTCTCTTTCAAACTGCCATCATTGGAAAAAAAGAACCTACAGCAAATGTGAATTTGAAAAGTTCTTATCAACTTGCAAAGCAAAAATAATAATAAAAATAAAAATAATCTATCACTAAAGATCTCTCAGTGTTATAAATCATTTTTTGATCTGAACCCAGACTTCATTCCAAGAGTGCTTAGCCACGGGAAAAGTCTCTTAGTTTACTGAATAATGTTATCACCATGGTACCAAGACAGCTTTTGCTAATCAAAAGGTGAAATATAGATATGTATATACACAATCTTTTTAATAAACATTGACAGTTTGACAGTTGTATCCAAGGTGGGAGGGGGGGGCTTTCCTGAAGTCCCACAGATTCTTTGCCCACACACTTTGATTTAAAAGCCACTTTACTCAATTAATACCAGCTAAAGAATATATAAAAAGCTGTGCTGAATGTAATCAAAGGCCTACCCTCTCCATCACTCTGTTATTACAGTGATAAAACAGATGCCTATAAAAATGCACATGAGGTGCAACAGTGCAATAGTATATTAGCACTTTGATTTCCCAGAAAATGATTCCAAGAGTTATATTTCTATAATACGGTGTTTATTAAAGCATGCAGATATGAAACTTCTAGAAGAATTAGGACAAAAAAAGTCAGACAAAAAGAATTTTGCAAGCTTGACAACTAAAGCAATAGCACTTGCTCCCAATCATAAAGTATGTGTGTGTACATACAACCAACTGATCAGAGGCACAGTAAATAATTCACAGGGCCAGTGAAAATTTATGTAGACTTAGACAATCAAGAAGAAACTATTTTTTAAAAAACCCTATAACATCAATTAAACTGGAAGGATAAAATTCAAATAAATCAAAATTGGCCTACTGAGTTCTAATCCTGCTTTGAGCACAAAACCAGCTAGGTGACCTTGGGCCAATCACTTTCGTGCCGGCCTAGGATGGAGGCAATGGAAAAGCACTTCTGAAAAACCTTGACAAAAAAATTGCAGGCGCTCTCTAAGAATTGGATATGGATTGGGGGAAGGGGAGCAGTCCCAATGTATACCTTGCTATAGAATACCCTACACAATAATGAGTCATGAAGCTGGATTTTGTGGAACAAAAGATATATATATGTGTGTGTGTGTGCGTGTGTGTGTGTGTAGTTAATATTTCGGGTTTCTTCCCGTGTAATTGTGGATATATCCCTAAAAGGGATATATATATCCACAATTACACGGGAAGAAACCCGAAATATTAACTATACACACATACATACTCGTGAAAACTTACATAAACATACATACATACATATATTTATATTTATATTTATATTTATATTTATATTTATATTTATATTTATATTTATATTTATATTTATATTTATATTTATATTTATATTTATATTTATATATTTATATTCTTCCATTGCCTATTTAATAACTGTCAAAACCAAAACAACTACTGTGAATCTACACAAAAGTATCCATGGCCACCATAACAAAGCTAAGGTTTAGTTAATGGAGTAAATAGGATTGTACACAGATGTGAATTAATAAGTGTTGAAATTTTTTTTAATATGAATTTTTTAAAAACAATTTTATTTGTTATTTCTAAGCATAGTATAAGGCTTGTTTTTCCCTATAACAATGGCTCCATGAAGTTTGTTGGGTTGAGAGACAGTGGTGGCTCAAAGTTAAAACCTAGTTAATTCTGTGGCTGCAACATCTTTCTTAATATTAAGGCATACCAAATTCTCCACAATGTTCTTATACCAGTGCTTTCAGCATTTGTTATTTCACAACTTCATCACAGTATTTAAACATCTTAATTTCCCAGCATATCTTTAAGCGCACCTCTTCTTGCCCACATATCAAAATACCTTTTAATGAAAACAAAGAAGCAGAGCCAGATAGGAAAAATGTTATCTTCTGTGCTGCCCTCTTTTATGGTTAAAAGAATAGAGACATTTTTCTCCAAAACCAAGAAGCTTAATTCAGGTGACATCTCCCATTCAAAGTAATAGTGGGTTGCCCCCAATTCACACTGGTTCGATAGAACCAGCAGTAAAACTGGCGGGAGGCTTAACCCACTGACCCTGACATCATGAAAATGCTTCTGCGCATGCGCAGAAGAGCGTGCGTGCACACGAGTGAAGCGAGCGTGCACGGCCCCATTGCGAACTGATAGTAAAGGTAAGTAGAACCCACCCCTGATTCAAAGGTCTATCAATGATGTGGGCTGTAGTTAGAAATGGATTAATAATACATAAATGCTTAGAAACTGTAAATGGAGCTTTACTTAATGGGTCTTGGAATTATTTATTTATTTATTTATTTATTTATTTATTTATTTATTTATTTATTTATTAAATTTATATACCGCCCTATTCCTAAGGGACTCAGGGCGGTGAACAGCGAACGATAAAAATACATGTAATACAAACGTTAATAAAAAACCAATTAAAATATACTAAACACTCTGGTCCTAGATAATTCAAGACATCCCAGTTTAAAATAAAATCAAAAAGCAATATAAAGGGAAAGTTAGGCCAGGCCGGCCTGCTGAAACAGGAATGTTTTGAGGGCACGGCGGAAAGTGTGCAGATCCGGAATTTTCTGTATCTCTGGGGGGAGCTCGTTCCAGATGGTGGGTGCCCTCACAGAAAAGGCTCTCCCCCTGGGGGCCGCCAGTCGACACTGTTTGGCTGACGGCACCCTGAGAAGCCCCTCTCTATGGGAGCGTACTGGGCGGTGAGAGGCTATTGGTGGCAGAAGGCGGTCTCGTAAGTACCCCGGTCCTAAGCCATGGAGCGCTCTAAAGGTGGTAACTAAGACCTTGAAGCGCACCCGGAAGACCACAGGGAGCCAGTGCAGCTCGCGCAGGAAGGGAGCCACATGGGAGCGCCATGCTGCTCCCATAACTACCCGCGCGGCCGCATTCTGGACCAGCTGGAGCCTCCGGGTGCTCCTCAAGGGGAGCCCCATGTAGAGAGCATTACAGTAGTCCAGGCATGAAGTGACGAGGGCATGAGTGACCGTATTTAACGAGTCCTGATCCAGAAAGGGGCACAACTGGCGAATCAGGCGAACCTGATAAAAAGACCTCCCAGCCACAGCCGTCAAGTGTTCTTCTAAAGACAGCCGTGAGTCCAAGAGGACGCCTAAGTTGTGAACTCTCTCCGTGGGGGGCAATGACTCATCCCCAATAGTCAGTGATGGCACCAATTGACTATATCGGGACGTCGGAAACCACAGCCACTCGGTCTTGGATGGGTTGAGCCTGAGTCTGTTCCTCCCCATCCAGATCCGTACAGCCTCCAGGCACTGGGACATCACTTAAAAAAAATTAACTCTTCCAATAGTCTCAAAGTTTTCTAGCTCCTCTATTGATAAAAGGGGAGGAGAAATAGAAAGTTTCTTGACATAATTTTATCTATAAGCTTTCAATCAGAAATGAAAATCAACTCCCATAAGGGCACAAACAACCTACTGCATTCTTATCCTTTTTGGTTATGAAGTGAGCAGCATGAAATAGACAATACGTTGAATAATGATGAAAAAAAATCAATAAACAAGCTTCCTTTTGACCATTCAAGACATGCCAAGCAAATCAAAACCAATTTCTGGTCAATATCCTGTCTAACATTGCATCCAAAATCCCACATAACTCTTGGGACATGGCCACAAAAAAACATCCTACTGATAAAATTTACCCTAACAAGAAAAAAATCAAGAAAATAGTCAGTCCATTAAAGAGACAAGATGGCAAGGAAGTAACAGGCAACAGAGAGAAAGCAGAGCTGCTTAACTCATTCTTTGCATCGGTCTTCACGCAAAAAGAAACTATAGCCCAACCTACCAGAAACATAACTGTAAAAAACAGACTGGAAATAAAAGTTAAAATAAGCAAAAAAAAAATAGTAGTTTAGTTTAGTTTAGTTTATTTGATTTGTATACCGCCCTACTCCTGAAGGACTCAGGTAAGAGAACACCTGTCTGATTTTGATGAATACAAAACACCAGGAGCTGATGGATTACATCCCAGAGTTCTCCACCCACCCGCCCAGACGTCATCACAGACGCTCTGCATGAGCGAAGCGAGCGTGCGCATGCACGCGCTCACAGTTCCGAACCGGTAGCGAAGGTAAGTGGAACCCACTATTGGGTGAAATGTTTATCAGTTCTATTGTTATGAGATAGTTATAGGTCAACTTCCCTCCTTAAATTGCTCCTAATATTATGAATTTGAAATTTTTGTATGTAGGAGCGCACTAGAATTCCCACAGAACCAATTTTTGTTATCTCGGTTAATCACAACGTCACAGAAAATTGGGAAAGCTGTAACTTTTGCAGATGTCTTAATATATAAAGGGGTTACAGCTGATGGATGCCCTTTGAAACTTTATAAATGAAAATGAAGTTTGTCACTTACGGTTTCTTGTCCTTGAGTAATAGACCAACTACAAGCCAGTGCAACTCAAATTTCATTGCTCTTACCTACAAAGATACTGGATTACTTAGATGGAGTTGGGCATGACACTGATTGGCAAAATAGCTGGATACGAAATCTAGAGATAATGGAGGGTTGTTTTTTTAAAACCCTAAATACTAATTGCACAAGCTCTGCAAACATATAACATCAAAACTCCAGTAAGAACAACAGTGAAAGAAGAAAGGACTCTACATGAATATATGCTACTGGATAAGGTACTGACATAATGAAATAAAATATAAAATACATGTGATGAAAGAAATGGCAAATGACATTCTTCTTAAATGCCCTATCTTCCCATTAGCAGATCAGTTTGAGGTTAATTGCGTGTCAACATCGTATAACCTTGCAGATGATTGCTTAATTTGTGAGTATCATAATATTTGTAACTCAGACCAAGATGAAAAGATTTGAAAATAAAAGGGAAATGAGAATTTCTATGCACCCATAGAAGCAATATTAAAAAAAAAAAAAAAAAAAAAGACTGTGGTTTTTATCTTTGAGGTTCCTATAATGGAATTACATTAAGCAAATTTTTTGATGTTTTTATTGTCAAAGAGGAAAAGATTCCTATTTATTCATATGAAGTATTTTGGAATGCCAGAAGCATGATCATTATCTTATGAGCATGTGATATAAATACAGAACAATTGTTGACTAGTTTAAGCAATCCTTGAACTGTCCATTTTTGGCAATGGGATATGTTATTGTTTTTTTCCAGACTATTGCTGTTTTTTTTTCCATATCTGCTTACAAAATACACACCAAACTTTGACTGTGTTATGCTGCAAGATTTTAACACTTCTACTGGTATTTCCTTTGCTGTAAGCAATATTTTCAATTGCTGGTGTTTCCTTTGCTGTAAGCAATATTTTTTGATTGCTATATTTTATTTTACTTTACTTTACTTTCCAAAACATCTGCGGCTACTTCCATCATCCTGGGGAAAAAATGAAACCTGACAAAGGAAGATTAATTCATATCACAAATTTAATGAATATTTTGAAAATGAAGGATCTTTAGTTTGGAAAGATTTCAGTGTTTCATAAGAAATTTGGTGGGTTTTAGCAAAAAAAAAAAAACCTTTGTGTATTAAATAAGGGAAATGTTTGCTTTTGGGTTTTCATTTTCTGTGCGCCCCATTTTTGGCCTCTGCGCACCCCATTTTCTGCACATCCCATTTTTAGCCCATTCCAGGTGATGGGGATCACTGCCTGGAACAGCTGATAGGTGGTATTCCAGGAGGCCGATCCAACCGCCAATCAGCTGCTTGTGCTAAATCAGGCTGTGCTGAAACTGACCAGGCTGTTTGCTGTTGCTGCAAGAGGCCGAAGAGTAGAGGCTGGCGGGTGGGCGGGCTTCAGCAACATTTACTGTATAAGACGCACAGACATTTCCACCCACTTTTTTGGGGGAGAAGTGTATCTTAAATCTTAAAATATGGTAACTATTAAGTATTCAATATGCAAAATATGTTATACTGAATAAAGCAATTGTTATTGTCATGAAGACAGTGGAAAGACATAAATTAACTCATACATCTTTTGTAAAATATATATATATACAGATTTTTAATTTTGAATATCTACTTCTCAATGATTAATAGACCAGAAAAGAAAATGTTTCCAAAGCAGCATGGAAAGAATATTTGGAAAATAGTGATATCCTCACATTTCCATGTGTAGGAAACTAGATTGCACTATTAAATCACAGCAATGGAAATAATGCTTGTTCTGTGCACCCCTGCCATTTTTTTATGTTGGTTAAACTAAGATCTAAAATTACAACTAAAAAAAAAAGTGACTCTAAATGTACTAATTTATCGGGGTCAAAATATGCAAGCACATCACCTTTGCAGAGAGCCAACTTCAGTTCACATTAGGAAAAAAGAAAGAAAGAAATGTAATCTGCCAAATCTTGTTTTTTTGGGGGAAAAATGCTTTGGAAGATCATAAAACCCCCGAGGATTACTCAACTTTTCATAATACATTGTTCTTCATACTTTGACTTCTGTTGCAGATTTAGGGACATACTGACAATAATTGACTGGTATCTTTTTAATCAGTTAAGTACACTTGGTTGTCTTTCATTTTTACAGTGTTCATTGTTCAATTTTAAAAACTGAACACTGAGAGTAATAAAAAAGGAAGAGAGCCATTAATGAAATTGATTTCTTTTGCTTGGGTTTCTCTTCTGGTATTCTCTTCTTTAATATTTTCTCTGATGTCTTAGAACTTTCAATCAAATATGCAACTGAATATAATGAGAAAATGTAACTGCACTGTTTTCTTTAGCCAACTCAAAAGTTAACACTTTTATTGGCTAACTACCCACAAACAAACAGCGACAAAAGGATAACACTAGTTCAAAACAGAGTTTACATTTTCTGTGGAAATGCTGTTACTAATAGATAATTTGCTTAAAATAATCATATAATCCTGTGACAATACATGTAACACCATCAGAAAACATCTGCCTATGTCAGGTCCTTGGGAACGACTCAATAGGTGGAAAAAATGCCAAATCTGGCTAACTGAGCAAGCAACCATAATAATGTATATCAATAAATCGCAGTTCCTGCTCTTTGAAAGGGAATGAAAATGTATCTCTGTAATACGAAATAGTCAGTGGACATATGTGTTTATTTATTAATTAAGAACATTATACCCAATTTTTAACAGGAAGGAGAAAGGAAGAGGTAAACAATTGACAGAGTCTCAACATTAATATGAGATGAACTATTTTGAATGACACAATTCAAGACAAACTCTTCTCATTCCAATACAAACTTGCAGTATGTCTACTTTCCAGGTGAATTCCAAAAACCATTAGAGGTTTTAAAACATTAATCATGATTTCTGCAGTTTATCCATTTGCTCACCTGATCACCACCACCAATACTCCTTTAAATTCTTAAGTCTAATTTCATTGAACTTGTTCCCTTTCAACATTAAAAGTTCTATTTTCTAGATTAGTCTCCTAATCTAGATTGAAACATTACCAGGGTGTAAGAACATAATTTTGAACATGCAATAAGATCAACTTTATTCTAGAAAAACATCCAAATAGAACTTTTCCAGATGACTTCCAAGACATAATTATTGATACTATGCATCTGCTATCTATGTTTCTTGTGTTACTATAGTTACATTGATCAATGTTTTATCTGATTTTATCTCTCTAATGTAAGCTGCCCTGAGTCTCCGGAGAAGGGCGGCATATAAATCAAATTAAAAAATAATAATAATAATGTTAGCTTATTTTGTTTATCTGCTTGTAAACTACTGTAAATCAGCCTGATTTAGTGATATACAAATATAATATAATGTAGTCATAATCTCCACTAATAAGCATGGCACAATCATCATAGTTTATGTATATATGTGTAGACATGCTAGATTCCAATTATGCGGCTTATTAACTAACTGTAGGTTTATAACCCCAAATAGATATATTAATTTATTAATTTATTATTTTATTAATTCAATTTGTATGCCGCCCCTCTCCGAAGACTTTTACTGGAAATGATAAACTATGATTCAAATATTGAAATCTCAAAGAAAACTGAGATAAACACAGATAGCCTATGATATAGTTCCAACAACTTTTAACAGTCTAAAGAATATTCTTTATAAAGAACAATTGATTGTCTTTCTGATTGACTTTCCTTCATTCCAAAAGGGAGTAACTGCTGATCTATAAAGAGGGAAGTATTTTATAATGGGCATGGGGACAGGAATTATCCATGAGTTTTTGCTTTATGGCATAATCAATAACCGATAAATCCGAGTGACTGCATTTAGTTTAAATGTGTATGCAGACATTAGCATAAATCCATACCGGCTAAATAATCATATTCCAACTGGATAAAATTTTGATTTGAGAAACTGTTATTTGAGCTAAAATATATATTTACTAACCTATACAAGGTTGACCATATTGTTTCCCACAATTACAAATCTCTCTGCACTTTCCAAGCAATCAAACTGATGTCACAGTGAAAATCTTATCTTTTTCCCTCTTGCCTCATCACATCTTGTTATGTTGCAGCATTTTATGGTTTTCTGCATTGCATTACTCAGACCTGATGAAACTATGAAGCAAAATGAGAAATCTGGCTATAATTTTATATGCAACACTCTGCTTCAGACCTTTACTCTTATATGATTTGGTTCAGTGGCCTGAAAAAGTGAACATTTTTCTGTCAATGTTTTAGTTCACTCGCAGATTTATGTATGATTCAAATAAACATACTGATTTAGCAGGTAAGCTCCTCTGCCATCTCTATATTATGCACTTCAAAATCTTTAATTAGCTAGAGAGAGGGGGGGAGAGAATGAGATATGTATATTAAAATTTTAAGATGAAAGATGAAAATTAACAGTCACTAAATTTTAGAATGAGGAGAGAAGAAAAAAGAAAGTAAGAAAAGAAAAAAGGCAAACCTGCAGAAAAAAGAAAAATAATTTATTTCCGATTTTTTTACAGCAGTTATAAGCATAAATGAAAATTACCGGTAAGTTCTTACTTTATGGTTATAACATTTCTTACATTTTGGTAGTTACATAGCAACAATACCTCATTTTGTAAAAAAAATTTCTTTAAGACTCTTTAAGACATTAGTTGTTCTCTTTATTTTATTTTGGGTTCCCAGTCACAAAATTCCAGTATCTCACAATAAGTTAGGCATTTGTGTTGACCTATTATTTCTCGTGTATAAAATGCTTCTTCTGCAGAGAAACAGGAAGATATTTTAAGACCCAATCTAGTATGTGTTCCATATTTTCAGTATTGATGTATAAAAAATGACTTCTAAACTGTACATTTCTTTAGCTTTATCATACCATAAATATCCATGCCACCCAAATCTCAAGTCATACTTTTCTAATTTCAAAAGTCTTTTGTTTCTCAACAACATCCATTATTTAATCCAAACTAACTAGCTAGCTACAAAATTTCTAATCAAAATCCTCTTCTTTCTTTTACATCTTGTAGCACCTTACATGTAATTCATGTTTTTTCGCTGCCACACAAATTTAGATATACAGTATCTTTCTGCCATTGTTTAATTGGTACATCAGATGTCAAAGCAAATATTGTCTGAAACAAAAAGAAAATTCTAGACAAAACATTCAACTTAAACACAGAAATTCACCACAACAATAACAACTGTGTTTTCTCCCATCTTATTGTATCTTTTCTTTTCATTCATTCCAAGTCTTAACATAATTATTTTGAAATAACATACACTTCATATTTGTCATATTGATATTGGTTTTAAATCTTCTTGACTTTAAAGTCCATTTTATTCATCAATTCTATTTGATCTTATACATTCATACTTTTGTCAACATCTTTGTATTCTGTTGTTATCTTAAAACTTGCAATTGCATTAAATTCTTTCAATTTTACCATTAATGCTTCAATTCTGTTTAAAGGAAACTATAATCTTTAAAACCAAATGATCTGCAAAAGTCTCTTTTTTAATGTTTTAATCCTCTCAACTTCTCTTATGTCTCTATTCAATATTTCTAAATATAAAATAAACAGAAGAGACAATAGACAACCTTGTCTTGTTCCTTTTTGGTATCTCAGGTGGCTTAATTAAATCTCCATTATTAATTACTTGTGCCTTCTGTGAAGTATATATCAATTTTATCCACATTAAAAACAATTCTTTCCAAAGTCCATATTTCATGAAATTTTAAATAAATTTTTAAACAGAAAGTCCAGTTCAAATGATTGAAAGCTTTATCTGGATCCCAAAACAAGTAATGCAACTTATTATTTTCATTATGCTGTTTAAAATATTTTAAAATATGCAGCACAGTTCTAACATAAGAGTTACTTTCTATGAAATAGGCAACCATATAAATTTGATCGATCAATCAATCAACCAATAATTTTGTGGCTATCTTTTGGGCAAAAACCTACATAGCTCTTTATAAATAAATTCTTGTAAAATAATTTTCAGTCTATCTGGATCCTTCTGAATAATGTAAAATCATTATTAAGTAGTGATATTGTTCTATTGTTTTTTTGTCAAAGTTAAATCCTGTCCTGCCTCGAGCATTAATGTTCTATTTGCATCTTTCCAAGTCTCTTCATTCTTTGTAAAATGAAATTCATTGTGTTTTGCAAAGATTGTAAAAGTTCATCTTCATAGTGAAAATCTTTTATTTGGATACTGAATGGGATGGCTTCTAAAATCTAGCAGTAATGTCTACAGTAATCTTCCTCAGTCTGGTGCCCTTCACATTTGTGTACAGCCTTGGTATTTTAGAAATGATAGTCCAATTGGCAATGGGCAATAATCTATACAAGGAGAAGGCAAACAATTTGTTTTACAATAATGAACAAAGAGTACAATCTAGCCAAAACATCCTGATCATACATTATAGCAGAATACCAAATCTTTAGAAGCACCCTGCCTCTGGATATGCTTTATTTATTTCCAACAGTTAATACATCTCCACTGAAATCAATGAGACCTCAAATCAGGAGACTGTGAGTTCTAGTCCTACCTTAATATGAAAGTGAACTGGGTGACTTTGGGCCAGTCACTTTCTCTCAGCCCAAATCATTTCCCAGCATTGTTGTAGGGAAAATAGGGGAAGGAAAGAGTATTAAGTATGTTAACTACCTTAAGTTGATTATAAAAATAATAATAAAGGGAGGTTTAAAAACTGTTTTTAAACAGTGCTTCAGCCTGGCTTTATAATGTCAAAGAATGATCCCCAATGGTTTAAACTAGAGCAACTCATGTTGAGTGAGAGTGTCATTGTCTTTTAAGTTAATGATGTTATCTTATTTTCCAGTTTTCATTAGAAAATGAAAATCAATCAAGGACATCAGAGTATTTGAGCATGTCTTTATCAACTGCTTTCATTCACTGCTACAATCTAAATTTGTTACTTTAGGGTCCTGGCACAAAATTTAATATGTGCACATTTTACTCTGGAATATGGAACATGGTGTTGGCAACACAAAACTCTTCTGTTCTTAGTTCCACAAGAAGCAATATGTGCTTTGGTTAAAAAAAAAAAAAAAGGCAGCAAATTTGCCCTCGTCTTTGATAAAAGGACAACTCTTTGGGGAAGCAAATTTAATGCAGGACATTAAGTAAACTGATGCTGCCATTAGTGCAAATGTCAAGTTCATTATAGCAGATGTTTCAGCTGAACATAGCTACACATAAAATCACAGAGCAAATGTGCGGTGCAACCACCATTTTATTTAATGTCTGCTTCAATGCCCCAAAGAGTCAATCAGAATCATCTGTTCATGTAATTACCACATTGTTATGTAACAAAGCAAGATATTTGGTTGAAGCATTCATAACAAGTCTGATTCTAAGCTCTTGCTAATCATTTTTATCACCCCTCTGGTATAGAAAAAATGCTTATGAATCACATAACACAATTTTATTGCTAATGCCGTTAAGAATCCAAAGACAGTGGAGATCTTCTTACAAATTATCCAGATTGCGACAATGATTCTACAGCAGAGGGGGGAAAAGAATGCCTGACGATAAAACATTGTTGGATTTTTAATTGAGTTTATCAGCCTCTTAATATAAAGAAACATAATCTGTTACAACAGTAGTTCTCAACCTTAGTAACTTTAGATGTGGACTTCAACTACCAGAATTCCACAGCCAGCAGAAGGGAGCCTTTCTACCTTTTACCCATAATTGGAAAGTGTGTTGGAACTGAATTGCTTTAGTAAGAAATGCCTGCATGAAATTAATTCACGCCAAGTTAATCAAGTAAAATTAAAAAAAAAAAGGGGGGGGGAGAGCATCCTGACCTATAGTAAGCTTCTAAAAAGAAAAAAAAAATGCAATATACCTTCCACAATCAATTTATGTCCTAAATTTTCCACAGATAAATAACAAATTGTGCAGCCTAAGAACACACAAGTAGAAAGCTTTAGTTTGCTCACAGAATCTATTTTAAAATACCATGTTCTGGCATATCTATGCTTTAACAAACTTTAATACAAGCTGTTTGTTTATTTAATGTGATGTTGAATGGCTTAGCATTTTATGCAAACTAACCTAATGTAATCTGTTAATCAAAATTCATGCCTTGGTATTTGTTATGTGTGACCATAACCTTCATGTTGTAGCAAAATAAAAAGAATAAAAATAATTATAAAATATTGTACAAAAATAGTTTAAATATAACATCCTCCACATTTTGGTTCAGGATATTATCCATTTCATAGTTAAAGATCATCCATAATGGTTTAGGAGACTATGGAAGATATAGTGTCTCTATTCCCTCTCCATATTCTAATTCTTTTCCTTCAACAAATACACAAATCACTTCAGGACTGCCTCTTTCAAATGGAATTGATCCATCCAGCATACTCCTAACAGATTAAGATACGGCTAATCCCTTATTTTCAAGTTTTGATCCTGTCAGAGGAAACAGTCTGCCTCCTGAGGCCAGTCGGGCACCTACTCTACCTTGATGATTTTGTAAGACTATTTAAGATTGAGTTGTTTCAGAAATCAGAATGTCTTCAGGGAGTAAAGTAGTAGTCACTCTTGGCAGGATTAGGTGATTATTATTTTTGTTCTTTTTACTACTAACCAATGAGAATGATTGAATTTTTGGAAACAGACAAGTTTGACAAATACTGTATTTTTTGGACTATAAGACACACCAAGATTTGGAAGAGGTAAACGGGGGGGGGAGTTTTTGCCCTCCCTGGCCCCCAGGAGCACTCTGCAGGCCTCCCAAACCCTCTGCACGTCCCATTTTTGCAAAAATTGGGCCCGTTTTTCACAAAAACAGGGCATGCAGAGGATTTGGGAGGCCTGCAGAGTGCTCCTGGGGGCTGGGGAGGGAAAAAACACTCCCATTTTTGCAAAAAATGGGCCCATTATTGGCCTCCCAACCCCCTCCATGCATCGCGTTTTTGCCCTCCCCAGCCCCCAGGAGCACTCTGCAGGCCTCCCAAACCCTCCGTGTGCCCTGTTTTTGCGAAAAACAGGCCTGTTTTTCGCAAAAACAGGATACACGGGGCGGGGTTTCGGGAGGCCAAAAATGGCTGTATTTGGTGTATAAGACACACCAACATTTCCACCCTCTTTTCGAATGGAAAAAAGTGTGTCTTATACTCCGAAAAGTATGGTAAATCAATGGATCCTGTGTTTTGAAGGAACATACATTTTGTACAAACTGTAGTTTGTCTAATTTAGAAAACATATTTTTAAAAAGTGGTTTACTTAAACAAGAAAAAAAGGAAGAGGAAAAGAGAAGAGAAGGGGGTAATCTCTGAATTTTCAACTGTGCTTTTGTGGGTTTTTCTTTGCAACTGTCTGTGGAAGAGAAAGAGGAAGGAGACTTTTGAATTAACCTTGTGAAACAGAATATCTTAGTTGTATGTGATTCCTGGTTGGAAACGCTTATGATGGTTTTTTCCAGTTATAGAAGTTTCCATGAATTTTGCAGACTTTGGCTATGCTTAATATTTACCAAGTAAATGATTTTACATTGCATAATACAAAGAGTGATACTTTACAGAGGTGTAAAACTGATGGCCCATGTGCTGGATGCGTCATGCGCAGGCCACACCCACTCCAGCTCCACGAAAGGAAAAAACGTTGTGATACGTCATGACATCAATGTGATGCGGTGAGTTTGACACCCATGCTTTAAAAGCACCCACAACAGCTTCAGCATTATTAGGATGAACACTTGATTGTCTCCATCCTTCCTGGTAGCTCTCATTCTGTATCATGCACATTACTTTTAAACATTTTCCTTCTTTTTTTGGTGGGCACACACAATAAAATATATTCTTCTTTGAATCCTAAATGTTTTATTTAAACCTGACGGATTTATTTTTATCAAATAAACATAAACTATATAAATAACAAATATACAAACACCTGTTGCTATTTATTTATTTCATTTTATTTAGAAAATGTATATGATCACCTATCTTAACTGTGGGTGACTAACAACCAATGTCAAACACCATAACCAAGTTAAAAATAATCTGAATTTTGATCATGTGACCATGAGTATGTTGCAACAGTCATAAATGTGAAAAATAGTCATGTCAATTTTTTCAGTGACATTGTAACTTTCAATGGTCACTAAATGAACGGTTGTAACTCAAAGGTTGTAATGGTTGTACCTGTATATAGGGATCCTCCTAACATCCTCACCCTAGAGGGGGGAAAGCCAGATCTTGACAAGCTTCTGGAAAGTCAAAAGAATCAAGGACTTCGGAATCTCAGATATTAGGGTTAGGGTTAGGACCTTATATGTTTGTAATCTATTTTAAATTCCCCTCAGAAAAGTGCCGTGCATTTTTTTCAAATTAAAGACAACTTCTTTATCCTAAAGCATTCATCTGTTTTTCCTAGCAAAAAGTCTCACCTGCTATATACATATATTGTTTTATCAATGTATAAAATACAAAGGAAAATAAAAATAGGAAATTAAGGGAAGAAAAAAGAAACGGAGAAAGAAAGTATGAGGTACAAGGGAAGAAAGAAAAAGGTGTTGACTTCCAACTCTTTTTAGTACAGTACAAGATAAAAACATTACAGCCTCAACTTTTTACTTTTATACATTAATATATAACGAACCATTTCTATAACCTGCCAGGTTACTTTCTGCATTTGATACTTTTAGGTTCTTCCTTGGTCTCTTTACCTTCTTCTGTGCACTGACTAGGAGCCCATTTAATGATTGGAATGGGAATCCCTGGAAAGGAAACCCTGAGCTTCACAGCAAGAACTACAATAAGAGATGCAACACAAAGCCTATAAAACCAATCTCAGGTTAGTAGACATGGGCATCTGAAGAGAAAGCTGCATTGTATATGATTAATTCATGGGCAAGAGAAGGCATCTGTCAAACACAATAACACATGTATAAATTCAGCATAAAGATGATGATGTTGATTTTTTTTTCCTTTCAGATCTGTAATTTTCATTCTGTATTGACTACACACATGTTCTTTGGGAAGATCTGAGAAGAGAGAATGAGAGAGGCCTATTAAAACCTCCAGACTTATAGAAGAAGAGATGAATCAGTCTGCCTGCGGCATTCAGACAAGGGCTGCCAATTCCAAACCCACTTCCCCACATACCGTGTTTCCCCGAAAATAAGGCCCTGTCTTATATTTTTTTGAACCCTGAAATAAGTGCTTGGCTTTATTGCCATGCACTCAAAAGCCTGATTGGGCTTATTATCAGGGGATGTCTTATTTTGGGGGAAACAGGGTACTTGTTTACCACCTACAATCAAGATCTGGTATCAACAGGAAAATATGCTGTTAAGTGGGTATGGCATAGCTAGGCTGTTGCTAATGTATTGCACAAATGCATTTGATCCTTTGTTTTTTTTAATATCCTTTTTCCTTTTCCGTTATTAAATAGCATCCCATAAAGAGAGATATAACTTTAAAGTCTCCAAGAATTTCATTCTATATAGAAACCACAGAAGCAGGTTTCTTCTGTATGTTTCTTCTCATGTGCCTATAGATTCTGTGTGGAAAATTTTGTCATTACATGGAAGTCAGGCCTTCCTTTATTGTGCTGATTACATTCTCCTACTATGCATAGCCAGGCCCCAATTTCATCATACGAACAACAGGGGTTCTGCATTTTTTCTTTACTGGTAGATCAGATGGTGCTCTTCAGGGTGCTTTACTATTATTCTTTTGTGGTTTTGTATTTAAAATGCACTGAACCTCATGCTCTTATTTTGAAAACTGAAATATTACTTTCTAGGTTTGAAAACATTAACTATTTATGCCAACAGGCAACAAGAAATCTATGCGTGGCTGTGAAAACGAACTCCACAATTGTTAAGCAACCTAACCAAATTCATTTAAAATATTAACGTTAAAAGCTTTATGTTTTTTTTTCTTTACTTGAAAAAAGAACTGAAAAATGCTTTTTAGAGCTCTTAAGTGCATTTTTTGTTTTTCTACAAATGATAAACAGAAGACCTTAAAATTCCAGGAAAATAAGGACTGTGTTTTGGTCAAGCTAAATAAACATTTATATCTTTAGGATTGGTCCCTAGTTTGCAGACTTAATTCTATCTTCTTGCCAACTTGGTACTCTTCTCTTTCTTCTACTACATAAAAGATAACAGAGGATATAGTTATCCATACAACTTGTGTAAACTCACTAAACTTCTGAGTTTAGTGCACTTTTTTTTCCAACTATTTTTTGAAAAACAATAGTCAACAACATTTGAAGCTTTATGGAAGATCCAGGAAAATATGGAAAAGATTCACATAAACTAATATCTTCAGAACTGAAATGATAGAATCCTGTAATGCAAAAAAAAAAAAAGGATGCAAAGAAGTTCTTTCTTTTTTATTATATTGGAATTTAGTGGAACATTTGGGGCAGTGGTGGGTTTCTACTGGTTTGCCCTGGTTCCCATGAACCGGTAGTGGCAGTGGCGAGAGGCTCCACCTATCCACCCGGACATCATCACGGACGGTCTGCGTATGTGCAGAAGGTTCTGTGCATGTGCAGAAGCGCTGCGCGCACGCGGTCACAGTTGCAAATCAGTAGCAAAGGTAAGTGGAACCCACCACTGATTTGTGGCATATTGAGCCCTGTTTAAAACTTGTACACTGTAATCACTATTTTGTGCATTCCAAAAAGAAAATTCTTACAAAACCTTAGACATGTAATTTTCTTTCTTAATGAACTGAAAAAAGGCTCACCCAGTAAATACAACTAAACTTATGGCTCTGTGAGTTAAGAATCTTCAAGTAGCAATTTGTTTAAAAAAGTAAACTCTTTAATCACTACAGTGATCAAAAAGATGAAGTTTGGTCCAATATTGAATCTATAGACAGCAAAAAAACTATAAATAAATAAATAAGTAAGTAAGTAAGTAAGTATGTCCTGGGCCCTGTGACATTCAACATTTTATTAATCACTCAAAGAACCCCTCTTCTACTATCACCTGACCAGGACCTATTTCTAGTCATCCTCTTTATGCCATTGAAGAATACCAAGTAGGAAAAAGAATACCAAATAGCAAAAACACTCCAGTGGTTTACTTTGTGAAAATATTAACATACAGAACAACTTTCCCAAGTACTTAATTGTATTAATTTCAATGCACAGCAGACGGTCGCATTGCTTTCCCAATTCAAATCCTCTAGTGATCTTGCTCCAAAGTATACAATCCAATTACCATCCACATGTTCAGTCAAAGATTATTTACATCATTTTTTTATATTCAGATCAAACTGAAGGTTAATGTATTTCCAGCATGTATAATCCGCCTCCAGTTGAAACATGCAGAAAAATGTTTAATTTTATCTATCTATCTATCTATCTATCTATCTATCTATCTATCTATCTATCTATCTATCTATCTACCTACCCACCCACCCACCCACCTATCTGACTCTGGGCAGCTTACAAACATTAATTAAATGAGAAAGAAGTGTTCTAATTGTTTAAAACAAAATTCTGATAATTCATGGCTATTGCATTAAGACTATATAATAAGTAGGAGCAATCTACTGAGGATATTGCACCAGTCACAAGAAGTGAATTTACAAGGGGCATTAGGGTAGGGGGATCAATTTTTGCAATGCTTTGGCATTATAGCTGTAGAACCCCAGCGGATCTTGCTATTCTACTTTGTTCCCAATTCTGGTTTAATGTGCCAATTCTGAATAATGTTGGCATATCAGATTCTGTGATCTGTCAAGGTTAGATGCACAGATGCCAAGGAATTCTCCTACTGATAAATAAATGTCTCTGAACCCATCACAATGGGAGAAAGAGATACATGTGTTTGCTAACAGCTTTCTCATATTTGTGCACTCTGCTTCTTCACATCTATGCTCCAAAGATTTCCAGCCTCACTTCCCTTTGTCTCCTATCTACACAACTTTCAATTTTCATTTCTGCAGCTCCATTGCATATATGGGGCTGGGAGTCCTGAGAAAAGAAGAAAGCATGCCAGAGAAACTCAAAATAAGACTGCCTTGATTTTGTGTAGCGTAAGTTGGAACACAGAGAAATGTGAACAGGCTTTCAAGATGCTATTATTTTATCTTACTATAATAATAATAAAAAAAAACCTTCTGTGGAATCTCTGCTGCATCTGCTTGACCTGGCCTTTTTCACAGGGCATATACTTGCCAAAAGGCTCAGATTGTAGAATGAAATCTGAAAATGATTTAATCTCTTGCATATAGGTGGTATAGAGGTTGAGTTCAAAAGCCAATGGTCATCTCTTCCATAATTAGAATCACACAAAAATTGTAAATGTTATTTACAGAGCCATTAGTAAGTCACTTAATTTTGGTCAATGACCAGATAGGACCTGAGGTTTAACAGGGCCACCTCAGAAAGTGTTGCTGGAGTTAGTGCTTCAGCCTCTCTTGTTTTATGCTCAACCATCTAGAAATTTGCCTCATCTCTCTACATATGAAGATTACATCAGGAAGCAAAACAACACATATAAAGAAGGAAAGTCTTAAAACAACTGATTTTAGATTAGATGTGTCTAGAACTGGGAATATCCCTCTTCTTGTGGCTGACCGAATTTCTCTTTTCCATTTAGTATAGTCCTAAGGAATGTTTTGTGTGAGACTGCTTCATACCTTACCATGAGAACAATTGTGAGATCATACAACAGTTATCCAATTTTTCCAAGGTATTATTATTATGTTAGATAACGTTCTTCTATTTTCCATTCCACATTCTTCATCACTAAATTTGACTTAATCAAACAGGAGAATGGATTTGCACATACTATTATGCACAAACATCTATGTACACTCATCTTTCTTCAGATTTGTAACTTTAGTCTCAGTAAAAATAACAAGAGCAGTAAATGAATTAGCAGATGTGTAGGCAGCTAGTCTAGCCTACAAAACAAAATTAGGAATAAGCTAACAAAGTAGCTTCCAGGTATGGGATAACAGTCTTATTGCCAGTGCTGTGGAGTCGGAGTCGGAGTCGGAGTCGAGGAGTCGGAGGAAATTTTGGGTACCTGGAGTCAGAGTCGGAGTCGGCAAACAATGCACCGACTCCGACTCCGACTCCGGAGGCATCCTAAACAATGGCAAAAAGACTGCTAACATAAAGTTATGAAAGGACGTTTTGTCTTCCTTAAAATGGATGCATGCACACGTCACAGAGTCAATTATTTCGCTATTAATGTTAGATTTGTGGATGAAAATAACAAAACAATAACACGGACCCTCGGAGTAAAGGACACTCAGGCACATCACACCAGTGATTACCTTCAGAAGTTAGTGGAGGGTGTTCTAGAAGATTTTGAAATTAAAAAGGAACAGATTTTATGTGTTGTGACAGATAACGCTTCTAACATGTTGAGCACAATTGAGAAGATGAAGGCAGATGAAGAAGGTATCAAACAGATATTAGACTTAGAGGAAGACAGCTCTGCAAGTATTAGAGAAAGTTTAGAAACTGAAGAGAATGCTGACATTTTTTTAGACAACTTTGTTGAAGAAGCATTGAAGCTTGCTACTATTCATCATATGCGATGTGCTGTTCATACACTGCAACTTGCCATAAGAGATGGATTAAAAGATCGCCATGCAGCTACATTAATTGGCAAATTACGGCAAGTAACTGTTGCAGCCAGGGCCCCAAAAACAGATGCAATTTTGAAAAGACGTGCAGGAAAAGGAGCCATTTTGGATCAAACAACTCGCTGGGGAAGCACTTATTTAATGGTGAAGCGTTTGCTTGAACTTAAAGACTTCATAGAAGAAATGGACAATGAAAATCTTGCATTAACTGCAAGCCAGTGGACACAAACAAAAGAGCTGGAGAACCTTCTTTCTCACCCCTTCACTGTCACCAAGAGGTTGCAATGTGATGATCTAACTCCGGGTAAATTCCTCTTGGAATGGAAGAGCCTGTTATATCGCCTGAACAAAAATGGAGGGTTAATAGCTGAGGGCATTGCATCTTCAATGATGAAAAGAGAGAGTCTTTTGCTGGAAAATGAAATCTTGTTAGCGGCTATTTATGTCGACCCAATGAGCCGACTTTTATTGAACAGTAAACAGATTGCTACTGGGAAAAAGGCCCTCTATGATGTAGCAGTTCGCATGAAGGGATTACGACCTGAAATACTTCCACAGGAGGATGGAGTTCTTTTAAGCAATAGTGGTAACTCAGAATCATCTTCTTCAAACGAAGAATTAGACTTTGATTCCTTCTTAGACAAAATGGAAGTTGCTAAAGGAAAGCGACGTCGCATAAGTGTTACAGAACCAGTAAATGTCCAAATAAAAAAATTCCAACAGGAGTTTTATAAAGCACTAAAAGAAGTTGAAAAGTATGATCGCTCATCAAAACTTACTGTTGAAGAAGCCATCCTTGTTTATCCAGAGATCGTTAGTGATGTGGCCAGAATAGTTACTGCAATGCCACCCACCCAAGTCAGTGTCGAAAGATTATTTTCAGCCCTAAAAATAATAAAGTCTGACTTAAGAGCCTCTATGAAAGAGGATCTGGCAGAGGCAATTCTCTTCCTTAGAACTCTACATTGAATTGATTTGCATTTGCTAAGCCTATAACTACATTTCAAGATTAATATAAACCATTTCTAGGTTTTACAGATTTTGTTTTTGGTTCATATAGATAAGCTTTGTTTTTGTTCTAAAACAACCAAATAATGTGGTTTGTATTTTTGAACTGGTAAAGTTCCTGTTCCTGATGTTTATGCCTGCTGCTACTATCCAGCAACTTGATTAATTAAATTAATAAAAAAAAATTAATAAAACTTTGTTGTTTTCATTGTGTTTGTCTTTTGCTTAAACTGTTCAATACAGTAGACTGTTGGCTTCCCAGCCAGTAGTCCTGTGGTAATGACATGTATGTTGCCTTTCTTTCCTTCAAGGAATGTATAAAATACATTCGCATATTAATACAGAGGAGTCGGAGTCGGGGAGTCGGAGTCGGAGTCGGAGTCGGAAGTACAAAAAACTGAGGAGTCGGAGTCGGAGTCGGAACATTTATCTCCCGACTCCACAGCTCTGCTTATTGCTATGAAAATAGCTATGCCTTCCATTGTACTTTTCTTGTTTCTCACTGCAAAAAAAGTTGTCATTTCCTTATTTTGAATAAACACAGATAACAGTTTACATTTCACCCAGAAACATTCTGGCACAATTGTACAATTGCAACATTCAACACAAATGCAGGCACCAAACAGATAAGTGTAAAAAAAAAAAAAAAAAAAAACAACTTCTGAAAGGATAGCCTAGATTTCAAATTTAGTCTTTGGCACTGAAAAGTTTCCTTAAAAATAGTCCAGTTTAATGGAGCATAATAACTGAAACCAAGAAAGTTCTTTATATTTTATGCACGCTACCTAAATACTAGCACGGGCATTTGAAATAGAAGGAATAGGTGGTTGAACACCAAGCATTACCGGAGAGAATACCAAAAGCAATTTGCATTTCAATTGTTCCTTTTGTATGACCGGCAAAGAAGTGGTTCTAAAGCATTTTGCAAAGTGATAAATGTCCAAGAGAAATTAGAGTATAGTTCAGCAGCCCTTCCCTCCTGCATCTGGACAGAGCACCCACTCAAGGCACAGCAAAGCCTGTGAATGTGAATATCAATCAATCTCTACTGGCCATTAAACCTAACCTGATAGGAGTGAGGCCATTTCATTTCTCCACCTCCACTCCAAGGGCAGCCAACTAGGACTTTGCAGAGTGCTCTTTCAAGTTGAAACTGAACAACCTGAAAGTAAACAACAACTGTACATTTTCCCCACCATAGCCTTGGGTCTCTGTTTTACACATTCCTCATTTTCTCATGAACACTATGCCTCCATCCCCTTGTTACATCACAATGAAACCCAAATCTTTGCTCTAACCTTTAACTCTCATACTTCCTTTTCCCTCCTCCTCCCTTTTCCTTTCTTTAGCAAAATTCCCCCCCCCCCCCCAAAAAAAACCACTTCCTTTCCTGTTCCATTTAGGCAGTTTTTTGTGGGGAACTTTATTTATTTATTTATTATTTGAATTTTTATAACGCCCTTCTCCCGAAGGACTCAGGGCGGTGCACAGCCAATACTAAAACACACATATACAAAAACTTAAAAGCAATTTAAAAATATATTAAATAATTTGGCCCCGATATTATTTAAAAAAAAAAACACTAAAACAACCATTAAAATTCATATTTAGGCCAGCCCAGCTTATTGGAGCAATAACGTCTTGAGGGCACGGCGAAAGGCGCGTAGGCCAGGAATCATCCGTATCTCCGGGGGCAATTCATTCCAGAGGGCAAGTGCCCCCACAGAGAAGGCTCTCCCCCTGGGTACTTGGATAGATACTTCTATGTTTCTTTATAAATCCAGTGTACACTTGGTGGAGCCTTAAGAACAAAGCAGGTTTATCAATGCCATCTCCTGCTCACAAATGGCCTTCCTTTCCTACAAATGCTAGCTAATCAGCATTCCTTGGTCTTTAAGAAAACCTTCTGTGTTCCTGTCTCCGCATGCACTTTACCCAAACTCTAACATACATAGCAAGAGCAGCTTCACAACTATCCTCCAGGGGTCACACTTGGGTTACGTATTATACACCACAGGAACAGCGAAGCAGCCTGCTTCAGAACCATTTATTCACTTCCTTCTTCATTAAGATTCAAATGGAATAAGCAGTGTAGAAATTGAACAGATACAGAAAATGTGCTCCTGTAGTCAGTAAACATTTATTCACCGAGCAAAGATCTCTTCTTCTCTAGCCCCTCTCACATTGTCTCCGTTTTCTCTATCCTTACTGCTTGCTGTTTTAATGCATAATTAAGAAGGTCAGAATTAATGAAGCAGTGTGGAGTAAAGTTCATGGAATCCCCAGGTGCTATTTATTCTATTAGATCTCAGGCGTGAATGTCAGATTGGCAGTGTTAAAGGCAGAGGCAGTGAGGTTGGCAGCATCCCAGAAGTAAAACTATCAAGGGAGACTTACCTTCAGTGTCAAGTCATTCCTGAGCTCCTTGCCTGCAAAAATCACACGTAACTGGTCAGCTGGAACTCCCTGTCGCTTAGCAACCGCCTCCTTCAGCTGGAAGATGCTGGTATCTGAATCAACCTCCACTGGGAAACCATGGCTGGAGTTGAACCTAACAAACACTGACCAAGAACAAGACATTGTTTTTTAGGGGGGGGAAATGCTGAGTGTTTTGAAATCTGATGCATCTGGGAATGACAAAAAGAGACGGCAATTTCTGAAACATGGACAACAGCACGATGGTATTGTAAAACTTTGTTTTATCATTTTAGAAGGAAGAAGTGGCATATTACAGTTTTATGATTTGGAAAGGCAATTCCAAATAAGAATCCCTAACACGTTATTGTCTTAACTAAATTAAACATGCTTTATGGTCCAAAGAGGATCTTAAATTACATTTCCTTGAGGAATGAATGAACAGGCAGTTTTTAATCTGCAATCTGAGGACTAATAATAACTAATTTCCTCTTATTCTAAATGCTCTCAGGAGACCAGAGTACATATACTGTAATGGAAATGATGTGTACATGTCTGCTCACATGCATACATGCACATACACACAGAGTTTTAATCTCACTGAAGTGGGCTGCTAGAATATATTGGAAAGAAAACTTTAAAAAATACAGAAATGTCAGTTCATACACACTGGCCTCTGAGATCCAACTGTCTAGAAAATAATAATGGAGAGAAAATTATATGCTGCTGTAGCATGAAAGTCTTTTCTGGTCTTTCTTAGAATTCTTAAAACAACTACAGAAAGTAACTCCTGTTAATATAGTTGTGGGCTGTTAAAAACAGTTGTCGAACACATTGCAATAGTACTTGGTCAAGATGTACATAAAAATATTTCACATGTTTACAAAGGAGGTTTAGGAAGTTTTTCCACAATTAAGCAATAATAACTTACCCAAAAATGTAGATGTCATTGCTAGGAATTTTGGCAGCATATAACAATTCTACTTGGTGTGTTTGTGTGCATGTGACTTTGAGTCCATGTTGACTCATGGCAACTACCTGTAAAGTTCTTGCGGTTTTCTTTACAAGATTTCAAATTACAAGATTATAAGATTTGAATCCTCCCTAGGGCTGAGAGAGAGGAATTGGCTCAAGGAATTGGCAGCTGGCTTTGTGCCTAATGCAGGGCTAGAAATTATGGTCTCCCTGTTTTTAGACCAGTGCTTTAACTACCACACCAGACTAGCTGTCTTCTACATTATTTAGCTGTTATTTAAGGATTGACAGAGGATATATGTTGAATTGAAAGTGCTTCTAAAACTAAAGCTCTCAATCAATATACTAGGATGTCTTCAAGGGAGGGGTTTGTGGAGGGCATAAGAATGGCTCTGAAGGACAGAAGAAGAGCTGGTACTATGGCAATGGTGAGGGAAGTGATGTTGGAGTCTGAACCAATATAATATTTTGAGGAAAAATCTCAAACAAGCCCTTTCCTAATTCAGACAAAGGGAGAGGGGAAAGCATATTCAGACTTTCATGATTCTGTTAGTATAGCTCAGTGATGGTTAACCTTTTCTGGACTGAGTGCCCAAAGCATGTACGCCTGACCGCCTAAAATGCAATGTGTGCCCTCCCATGCATGCACCCCACACATGCCTACACGCACCCCGCCCTCCACGCATGCCCGCATGACCCCCCATATGCAACCTCCCCCCGCATGCATGCATGACCCCCGTGTGCCCTGCCCCACACACATGCACACGTGGCCTCCACACGCGTGCCCCACTCTCCCACACATGTGCGGCAGAGACTTGAAGGCCAGTTGGCCAGGGGAGGTGCACATGCATGCACGGCAGAGCTGAACTGATGCGATGGCTTGCGTGCCATCAGAGAGGGTGCTGCGTTCCAACTCTGGCATGTGTGCCATATGTTCACTATCATGGCTATAGCTGTTCCAATAAAAATACAGATAGTTCTCCTTTACTGAGGACTAGGACCACCTCAGACAGTGACTATTTGCAGTTACTATGACACAATGAAGAAGTAACTTTGCCATCAGTTCCTATATTTATGACAGGTCTAGAAAGCAAAGGAAAGTTGAAAAAAGATCATAAACACACTCATGGTTTCACTTAGAAATTGTTTCATTTAACAACCGAGTTGCTGGTCCCAACTGTGGTCAGTAAACGATGGTTACCTGTAATCTCGACCTACATTTTTCTGGTCTCTTAGTCTGGTCTAACTTTCAGACCTGGCAGGGTTAAAGGTAGAAATCATACACTATCCAAAGCCCCTTTGTGAAGGAGATGAGTGGCTAGGAAATTTAATAGCGATAGATAGATAGATAGATAGATAGATAGATAGATAGATAGATAGATAGATAGATAGATAGATAATAGAAAGAAATAGAAAGATAAACAGATAATCTCAGTATAATCAACCCTTCTCCTCTTTAATGTATGTTGAAAGGATGGACCTTTTATTGTGCAGTTGTAACTGCCATATTTTTTGACATCCTACCCCAGATACCTCTTCAATATTAAAAAAAACTAATATAAATCTTAAATAATAGAACCAAATAAGATAGAGATTGCTCATAATTTCTACCCCTCTAAATTATCATAAGGCATTAGGTCAGATAAATGAAAGAATGCACCCTAGATGCTCTCAGGGAAAAAGTCTCCAGAGGTAGGACTCTTTTCACAAAACAACTGCCATGGTGACTACGGGCAGTAGTAATAAAACACAGTTATATCTGGTGAGATTGCTTTGTGCTACCCCTTCCACCTCCCCTCTACTCTTTATCCTTCCAACTTATTTTTAGACTAGGCACCAGAGTCTCATACACATTTTAAAACAAACTATGGCCCTATTTTTGGAAACCAAAGACGGTAACCGACTTTGCTTTGCAGTATGCCCAATCGCCTTTTAAATTTTTTAATAACTAAATAAAGAAAGAAAGAATAAATGAATAAATAAATAAATAAATAAATACTTTTTTTTAGAAAAAAGTAAAAATGGTACCTGGTGGGATTTGTGGGTTCCTGCTTGCCTAGCCCTGATATAAGCAATTGAACACAGCCGTTTCTTATAGGTCAGCTGCAACTGACATTGTTGCTAAAGGTTAGTAAGAAATGTTTTCTCCTTGACTTCAGTTCAAAGACAGCTCCTAGAGCATAGCTGAAGATTTTCCACATTTCAAAGAAAGCTGTCCCTTGTGAATTTTCATAGTTCGACCTGCCACGGTCTTCCCTGTGGCAATAATTAAAAAAAGTGTACCCACATCTTTATCTGTTATAAGCCTCAGACTGAAAGAACATGAATCCCTTAAGGAGCAAATTCTTAAGAAGTGATTTAGATGCTAAGTCCACTGCTCCATAAAACAGCCTGAAGCCCTTTTTGCTATGTTACATTATTTGACATGACCTGCTTATTGAAAACAGTACAAATATTGCTACACAATGTGCTATACAGAGAGACACACATTCAAAGGAAAAAAAAAATACCCTTCACATTTAAAATCATCACATGCTGGTAGTTCTTGCTTAACAATCACCCATTTAGTCGTAGTTCATAGTTACTACGGCACCGACAAAACGGACTTATGACCGGTCCTCGAAGTTGTGGCCCTTGCAGTATCCTCTACAGTCATGCGATCGTGATTCAGATACTTGGAAACTGTTATGCATTTATTAATTCAGAGCGCCCCTAGATCACATAATTGTCAATTGTGACCTTCCCCACTGGCTTCCCCAAAGTCAGTGGGGAAGTCAGCATGAAGTCTCAAGTTACAATCATATAATATCTTACAATGACCATGCCTGATTTGCTTAACAACCAAAATCAACCAGAGCCAAAACTGCTGACATAAGTCAGTTGTGATGTTATTATTTCTGCTTTATGACCATATAGCTCAAAGATCAAAGTGTGAGACCCATTTATGCTTGTTAAATGAGGACTACCTGTACTTGAAATATGGCCCTCATGTACTGATTATCTGTATTTTTAAAATTACCACATTACACTTCTGTAAAGCTATTACCTTGTTTAGAAAATAAATACACTGATACAGAAATTATAAATCCTCAAAGTGTTAGTTGGCCTCATTCAATAACATCAAAGGCTCTCGGGCTGAAAAAAGGAATTGGTACTATAGGATTTTATTATAATTAATGTCAGAGATCCATATTTATTAACACCATTAAAATAGAAAATAAATTATAATCATGCATTCTGAAATGCCTATTAAAATAAACATGATATGTGTTATGCTATATGATCAACAATAAAAAGGTCAACATCATAACAGCTGCAGAAAAACTACATTCTGCCTTCAATTATTTGCTACATCCCTGTTAGGGTATCTGATCTCTCCATACTGTTTTGAGAAGCGGTAAAATTGTGTCAAGTTTTAATATAAAGTGAGAGTGGAGATCGTTGGGCATGCAGTACAGATGTTGGGTATAAAGTTTGATGCCTGGCTTCACTCAGACTTATGCTGTAATTAGAAGGCACATAGGGAAAGATTCAAGGACAAAAGCTCTTAGCATAAAGAGAACCAGCAACTGAAAACTGAAAGATGTAACCATGTATATAACAGAACCAAGGTTCAAATCTTATCTCTTTCTCTCACTAACAAATTGAGAATATTTTATTTAGGAATAGGAAAGGCAGTTGATCCCTATGCATTTACAGTTTTGTCTCAAGCCCTTTAGCCATCTAAAACAACCAACAATTCTTAGCATGGAGATGCCCATTATATTAACATATCACAACCACACAACATCAAGATTACCAGGCACTGAACCAGTTATCTGTCAATTTGGAAAGGAGGGAGGAAAAGTAATTATCTGTAAACCCTTGAGAATACATAAAACTCCCTCAGACCTCTGCACTACAACAGGCAGTCAAGGGTTTGTCTGGCTACATTCCTGCCCATGTTTAAAGTTCCAATCTAGAAACTCCATGTCTATCAAGTCAAGTCAAAGTTGAGCTAATGATTAATTGTTGGGATGAGTGATGATTTATTACAGAGTGCTTGGAAACCTCTGCTGAGTTTTTTAAACAAAGGTTACACAATTATTTGTAAGGGGTATTTTAATTAGGATTCCTGCATTGAAGAAATGATTGGACTTGATTGCCTCTCTTCTAACTTTAATAGTTAAAATAATTTCCTTACTTGCACCCAACTGCTACATGAACACACCCCAGCAATCTCTTTTTTCTGCTCAGTACTCTTGAAGTTCTCTTCATGTTCACCTCTCATCCGCAGATTAAAGTTATCCTTGGCCTTACTACAGTTAAGTAGAGAACAAATGTGACATTTTTGTGTTGTGTGCAATCTGGCATATTTCATTGACCGTTCATTCCATGGCACAATCAGATGATCTCTGATCATAATGAGAAAGGAAATGACCTGTTGCAGGGGGTCAGTGGCTAAAGCGGCCATTTTATAAGGAATTTGAGGGTTGATACTTTGGGGAGCAGGGTTGTTTTGCTTGGAGAGGAGGGAGTTGTTTTGCTTTTACTGGTTTAGCAAATTGTGGAAATCGGACGTTGCTTACCTGAACGTCCCTTCTCGACGCGCAGCTGGAGAATCCAAAGCTTCGGGTTGTTCAGTAGTTGATAGCCTACACTGAGTGTGTTCCTTTAAGAGATTTCTCTTCAGACACGCCCACTTGCTCAACAGAGTCCCAGTTTTGTTCACGAAGTAAGGAGCAGTAGAGCGTCAGGAAGGAATGTCCAGCAGCCAAGCTGGGTGGGTTGGATTCTCCAGCTGCGCGTCGAGAAGGGACGTTCAGGTAAGCAACGTCCGTTCTCCAACGCGCAGCTTGGAGAATCCAAAGCTTCGGGATTTACCCAAGCAAGTTCAGACAGGGAGGGAACCCGGCTGCTGTACGTCGTCTGAAGAGTTGCATACAGCTTGGAGCACCCGGCGGCCGAAGGATGCCTCCGCCGAGGCAAAGGAATCCACCTTGTAGTGCCTGATGAAGGGGTTCAAGGATGACCAGGTAGCTGCCCTGCATATGTCGGAAATGGAGGCATTAGTGGCCCAGGCGGCCGTAGTGGCGGCGCTCCTGGTGGAGTGTGGAAGAATTCTCTGCGGAACCGGTCTGTTCCGAGCCGAATAAGCCCTAGAGATGCAGGATTTAATCCATCTCCCAATTGTCGTGGAAGAAACCTTCCGGCCCATGGAAGCGGGCAGAAAGGAAATGAAGAGCGATTCAGATTTCCGGAAATGCTCAGTCCGTTTAATATACCGGCGCAGAGCCCGTCGGACATCTAGCAGGTGCCAGTCTGCTTCCCGAGGATGTCGAGGATCGGGGCAGAAATCCGGAAGGATTAATTCCTGGGCTCGATGGAATGTGGAATTTACTTTAGGCAGGAATGAGGGATCTAGTCTTAGTACCACGCGATTTGCATGGAAGACACAAAGGTCGCTTCTCACCAACAGTGCAGCTAGTTCGGATACATGGCGAGCCGAAGTAATCGCGACCAGAAACGCCACCTTAAGAGACAGAAAGCGGAGGCTGATGGAGGCGAGAGGCTCAAATGGAGGGTGCATGAGGGCCTGAAGGACCAGAGTCAAATCCCAGGTCGGGTATCGATGTATAACAGGAGGGCGCAGGTTGGATGCCCCTCGCAGAAAGTCGCGAATCGTCGGGTCCTGGGAGAGAGGAAGCTTTGCAGAAGTCGAAAGGACCGTACTAAGTGCAGCAACTTGGCGACAAAGAGTGTTAGGCGCAAGGTGCTTGTCCATGCCCCGCTGAAGGAATCCCAGCACTTCGGGGACAGAAGCAGACGTTGGATCCAGGTGGGATTTAGCACACCAGGAGCAGAAGGAGTTCCAGGTTGCGTTATAAATGCGGCATGTTGACGGCCGTCTTGACGCCTGAATCGTGGGGATCGCATTGCTAGGCACGTTGGCTCGCCTTAGCAAGATCCGTTCAAGCGCCAGGCGGTCAACTGCAACCACTGCGGGTCTGGGTGCAGAATGACCCCCTGGCTGAGAACGATCCTGTCCCCTGGAATCCTCCACGGCTGTGCCACCGACAGGTCCACCAGATCCGCAAACCAGGACCTCCGAGGCCAGTGGGGTGCGACCAGAACGACGTCTGCCCTCTCTGCTATTATCCTGCGGATCAGACGAGGAAGGAGCGGTAGAGGGGGAAAGGCATAGAGGAGACCCCTGGGCCAGGGAGAGGCGAGGGCGTCGACTCCCTCCGCCTGAGGGCACTGGTACCGGGTGAAGAACCTGGGTAGGTGAGTGTTGTCGCGGCTGGCAAATAGATCGATTAGAGGCGTGCCGAATCTGCGGACGATCTCGGCGAACAGATCTGGGTGAAGTCGCCACTCGGCGTGGTCCAAGTGTTGCCTGCTGAGCCAGTCCGCTGTGATGTTCGTGGTCCCGGCGATGTGCTCCGCCACAAGGGACAGGACGTGCGTCTCCGCCCAGATGAGCAGTAGGGTCGTTTCCTCCATCAATGGACCCGAGCGAGTCCCCCCCTGGCGGTTCACGTGCGCCTTTGCTGTTACATTGTCCGTGCGTATCAGGACATGGTGCCCTGACACAATCTGCTGGAACCATTGGAGGGAGAGGCGGATCGCACGGAGTTCCAACCAATTGATCCCGTTTTGGCTCTCCTCTGCTGACCACGTTCCCTGGGCAACGTGGGATAAAAGATGACCTCCCCATCCCGTCAGGCTGGCGTCCGTTGTCACTACCAGGCGCTGTAGATTCTGGAAGTAGCTGCCCTGATGTAGGCTCTGGGAGGACCACCAGAGGAGAGACCTTGAGACCTCTGGCAGGAGGGAAACTAGTGTGGGAGAGTTGCTCCTCCTGGCTCTCTGAAAGGGGAGGAGGAACCACTGGAGCTGGCGCGAATGGAATCTCGCCCAAGGGACGACAGACAGGCAGGAAATCATTTTGCCAAGCAGGCGGGACAGGAGCAGCAAGGTCACCTTCCGAGAGGAGAGGACCTGTGATGTTAATGACTGGAGACTGGAACGCCGGTCCGTTGACAGGAACACCTGGCCCCTTACGGAATCTATTATTGTCCCTAGGTGAAGGATGCGAGTAGTGGGCTGCAGTTGGCTCTTCGGAATGTTGAGGGAGAAGCCATGATGACGAAGGCAGCGACACACCACTTCTAGGTCTCGGGATGCCCGGGCCGGAGAAGGGGAGAGCACTAGGATATCGTCCAAGTAGCAGTTGAGGCGGACCGGATGTTGACGTAGATGGGCCGCCACTGCTGCCAGGAGCTTTGTAAAGGTCCTTGGGGCAGAGGAGAGGCCGAAGGGCATTGCTCTGTATTGGTAATGCCTGTTGTTGTAGGCAAAGCGTAGGAAACGACGATGGGACAGTCGTATGGGTACGTGGAGGTACGCTTCTTTCAAATCGATAGAGGTCATCCAGTCCGATGGTCGAATGGAAGCCAGAATTGATCAGAGGGACTCCATTTTGAACTGATGATAAACTATAAATTCGTTCAGCCTCTTGAGGTCTAGGATGCCCCTGTGACCCCCGGATGATTTGGGGACCAGGAAGAAAATTGAATAGAAGCCGGTCCCGCGATGATGGTGGGGAACCGGTTCGATGGCTTGGATTTGAAGCAGGTGATGGATTTCTGCCTCCATTAGCTGGCGCTTGTCCAGGTTGGGAGAAATAGGGCATTGGACAAAGTGTGAGGGAGGTCTGGAGCGGAACTCCAGGGTAAGGCCAAGACGGATTGTTTGGAGCACCCAGGCGTCCGACGTCGAGATCTCCCACTGGGGAAGAAAATGAGTCAGACGGCCGCCAATGGGAAGATGGATGTAGTCACTTCCCTCTTCTAAAGGTACGGGAGCCCGTACCTCGAAATGGCCGTTTGGGCGCTGGGGCCTTTCGACCACGGTCTCTGAAGGCGGGTCTATCGAAGGAACGGTCGAATCCTTGAGAATAGGGCCTTGAGGAGAAGGACCCCGAAGGGCCGGAGTCGTTCCGAAAGGGCTGCCTGGTGAAGTAGGACGATGGTCTACGATCTGCCCTCTTATATGAGGATGGCATCACCTTCCGTTTATCCTTGTCCTCGACAAGGATGGGGTCTAAGGCCTCTCCAAAAAGACGGGAACCCTTATATGGAGTTGAAGCGAGGCGCCACCTAGACTTGGCATCGGCTCTCCAATTTTTAAGCCATAGTAGACGGCGAGATGTGACGGACGACACCAGGGCGCGCGAAGCGAACTTCGCGGCATTGAGCGAAGCGTCCGCCGTATATTCAGTAGCCGCCACCAGTTTGTTGACGTCTTGGCGGAGGCGTGAATCCGCCGGGGGAAGGTGCTCGTGAACTTGGCGGAGCCAGATTAAGCAGGCACGGCTGAAGAAGGAAGCTGAGGTGGCTGCCCTAACCGCCCAGGCGGCCGCGTTGTGAGTACGTCGGAAATTAAACTCAGCTTTTCGGTCCTCTGAGCGCAAACCGTCGGCGACGTCGTTGGAAATTACAGAGGAAGCCGTCAGATTGGCCACTGGCGCGTCTACAGTCGGTAACTGAAGGAGATCTTGGAGACTAGGCGCCGAACAATAAAGTTTTTTGTCTAGCCCCGAAGGAGCGGGCAAGGAGGAGGGCGTGGTCCAGGATCGTTGGACCACCTCAGAAAAAAGCTGTGGACACGGAATAAAGTCCGCTTGCGCCTTAGGCGCCGTAAACAAGGCCTCATGTTGTTGAGAGGTACCGGGCTGATCAACTTGAGAGACTGGGTCAGCCATATTTGTGGCCAACTTGGCCTTGCGCAGGAGCGATTTGAATAACGAGGGTCTAAAGAGCCCAGAGAAGGCTGGCTTTTCGGGTGGCATATCTGCATCATCAGATAAGTCCATATCCGACGGGTCGCACTCTCCCTCCTCCGAAGACGACTCCTCGTGGTGACCATGGTCCAGATACAGCTCGGACTCATGCGTCATAGCCTGATACTGGGTAGGGACCTGTTGAGAGTCCCGGGCCAGAGGAGGAGGAGGAAAACGTGGCTGAGGCCAGGCTCCATATGGTGCAGCCCGTTGAGAAGTCGCTGCCAGTGTCCTGGTAACCGTGTCAGAGATGATCCGCTGAATATACTGAGAAGGTGGAGGAGCTGCCTCCGTGGCGCGCAAGCCTGCCGCCGTGGGAGTAAAGGTCGCCTCCGGCTGAGACCGTCGAGGAAGAATGGCAGTGCACGAGAGGTCCACCGGCTCCATGCAGTGAGTCGATAACGCCTCAGGGAAAACTTCCATGTTTGGCGATGGAAACAACGGTTGCAAAGGTTGTTGAGGAGCCTGATGGACGGGCTGGACCGTAGCTTCGACAACGGGCAAGAGTGGCATAGGTAAGTGTGCGAAAACAGCTTGTGCTGACTGGTTGCGCGCTTTCTCGAACTGGCGCTCCAGAGCCTTGTGTCTCCTGGAGGCGTCCTTGTCTGCAGCTGATGAGTGCTTTGTCTTTTTAGAGCGTGGAGCAGCCGATGAAGATGAATGTGAAGCGCGTTTACGGGACCGTTTACGTTGCTTGGCCTGGTCGTGAATGCGCTCAGGAGAGCTGTTGTCCTCCAGATCGGATGAGAGAGCACGTTCAGCCATGTTGTAACCTTTGTTTCCTTTTCCTTTTTTTTTTTTTTTTTTTTTAGAAGGGAGGAAGATGAAGATTCAGTAAGTATTTAATTTATGTGGTTATATAGATAGATACAGAGGAATAGTTGTTGATTATTAGCCCTTACTTTTTTTTTTTTTTTTTTTTAACAGGAAACAGTTGAAGAACTACTGAGTAAATGAAGATAGCCCAGGGCTAGCAGGTAAGTCTTTTCTTTTAATTTTATTTTAGGAGTAGAGGCTGGGGGGAGGAATTTGGGGGGGGTGGGGGGTATGGAAGCCGTGCAACTAGCCGATTGCTCCAAAGAGACAGGCTAGTAGGTCCCCCAATGCTTGTAATCAGAAGATCGGCCTCTGCGACTCACTGCGCCTGCATGAGGCTGTCACCAGCCAGAATTTGACAGCCGTTAGAAATCCTCTCTTGTCAGGCAGAGAAAATGGCCCCAAACAGGGCTTGCAGAGCGAGGGCGACAGAAGGAATGGGGGGGGCTGTTCCCCTTTGAAAGAGCAGAACGGCGATAAATTGAGCCCAGAGCGGAGACCCAGCGTCAGGAAGAGTCCTTGTGGGGGGAGGAGGAAGGCCAAGGGGCGCGAGCTGCGCTGATCGCAGCTCCCAGCGCTGAGGCGAATAGGAGGAAAAGGCGCGCGCTTTGAAAGACAGTCCAAGCGGCGACGCCTAGAGCCCTTAGAAAGGTTGCAAGCCTAGAAACAGCCGAAGGCTCAGAAGCGCTTCCCCGGCTGTCTAGATTGATGGGAGAGCGCTCCGGCGATGAAGGGGCGCACGTGGGGCGCTCCGGCGCTCGAGGATCGCCCCGGCGACGAGGCGTCCGTGGGGGAGGAGGCTGCAGCGATCCCTGCGATGGCAACGGCGTGCGATCACTCAGAAGTGATCCAAACGCCAGGAAGCCCTCAGGACGATTAAGGGAGAGGGAGAGAGCATAGGGCTGAGCATAGGGCGTCAATCTCCAGCCGCCAAGGTGAAGTTTAGTCCAGACGGTGAGGGCGGCAATTTAAAGAGGGCAGTCAATAGGCAAGTGTCAGGAAGATGGGAAGAAACTGACAGCTTGCCTGAAGCAGCAGGCAGACTCACCACCGGCAATTATAGAAAGGAGAGGACTGGAATTGGAGAATCCAAAGTTTCTGGAACAGTTCAGATAGTAATCAGAGAAATTTTCAGACAGTGTCACAGGCTCAACTGAGTGAACTAAACTGGGACTCTGTTGAGCAAGTGGGCGTGTCTGAAGAGAAATCTCTTAAAGGAACACACTCAGTGTAGGCTATCAACTACTGAACAACCCGAAGCTTTGGATTCTCCAAGCTGCGCGTTGGAGAACCAAGTCATGGACACTACTTCCCCCAGCCAGAAAATAGACTTATTGAGTAATAATGTACATTGTGTAAAGAAAGCCAGTAATGGATAAATCAACAGCACTGAAAGCCAAACTATGAGCAACAAAGGATAATGTCTTGAAATAAATCTACTATCAATCATATCCTATATAATTTATATAGCTATAAATTAAAAAAAAGCAAAAAAATCATATCCAAAGTGAGGAGTGTGGGAAAACTCGAGAGTATCAATTCAGTCCCAACATTTTCCTTTCCACTTATTCCCCAAGCTCCTTTTTCCACAACCAGACTTGGATGAATGCATTGAATTTAGCTGAAGAAAATAACTGGAGGGTTTTTCTACAAGTAGTCGAGGAAGGCAAATTTAGATTATTATTTTTTTTAAAAAAGAGCAAGAACCCAAGAAGTAAAGTGGCTCCTTGTAACTTTAGAGGAATATGAGCCCTAAGATTAGAAAGTCACAGGGCCCTGGAAAGCAGTTGTTTACATGATGGAAGGAGAACCAGGAAACCTTTCCCTTCAATCAATTTTGTAACATAATGTACATAATGTAACATAATTGTGTCACAAAGAGAATTATGCAATTGTGCAAACTGGGTTCCCAGTGTGATTTCAAAATTCTGTAATGTGCATAGTAGAAGGGAAGAGGTCACAGCTACATTTTCATCAAAGATTGAATAAAGATTCAGTAAAGATTATGTCCCTTTTAGAAACTGTCTGAATCAAGCATCTTAAGCATGGAAAGCATACAGTAGTTTACCTGTACTGTGGCAGTCATGTCAAATGGAGTGCATGCACTATTTTATCTAATTTAATCTGTTCACTTTCCTGAAACAAGCAGCAGTCAAATTTCTGCTACCTAAGCACTCAACTGTTCACTTTAATCAAATCTTTATTATAATCACTGGACAATCCAGAAATGTCTGCAGAAAAGAAATTGTCAAAAATCCAGAGAAAACTCAGAGTTTGAATAGCTCGTCACTAATTTGATTCCTAAAGGGCCATTTAGCAGACGCAACAAGCTGCAACATTTGGCCATCCTAGGAGTAACAGCTGTATCTACGTCTGCCAATAAAAAGGAAGTATAGACAGTACTATATCAGATCTACCTCATCCATCAATCAAGAATCAATTGCACTAATATGATGGCACAAATAAAATGATAAATGAGTAACAAAATACGAATCAGTCTCATCCTCCAGCAAGCCCCAAGGATGAAACTGTATCATGAAATCTACCCTCCAAGAATTCTAATGGTAAAAGATTAAGAACAGCTAGTGCAAAGACCATATATTGCCTCAAAGTGCTTAGTTGAGTTACTTTGTAGTTAGGTTGGGAAAAACTCAAAATTTCTCCAGGGTAAATTGCACTTGGTAGCTTAGCCAAATCCTGTGGATGCTCACAATCTAAAGTTCTTGATCTAGTCTGTTTGCCTTTCTCAAACCCCATAGGCAATTAAAAGAGAATCCAAGTAAAGCCAATTTGGACTTTCCAGTTCCATGTCAATTAGACTGAAAATTGTCAATCATAGTAAGTGATGCTAAGCCCACTTGGAAAAAATTTAATTAAGCTAATAATTAATCATAAAAGCCAGGTCTAGGCCTCAACCTTAATCATTCCTGCTTTTCGTTGTAATGCTACACTAGGTACACATAAGATTACAAAGAAGACAAGAAAGAAGAAAACTGATTGAATCTTTTCCAATTTGGTAAAACTGCAGTAAAAGCACACCCGAGAGCCATAAAGTACTGCATTTGAGCTAAAGCTCCAGCCGCAAAGACTTTGATGGCAACTGCCATAAATATCTGCCTCTACATAGAAAAAAAAAATGATGATGATAATCATGATGATGATGAATATGATGATGGCACTTCTTAACGGCAAACTGTTATGCCCTTAGACACAATAGTCCCAAAAAGCACTCCCTGTCTACAGCATTGCTAGTTAATTGCCATTTACGTTTTAAAGATCTTTTAGCAAACACCAACACATTTGGTGTTGCTATACAGTTGTCCTTAACTTACAAACGGTTGCTTAGTGACTGTTCAACATTTCAGTAAGTACATAAGTAACTCCAGGGTTACTTACAGTATGTACTTATGTACTTACTACAATTCCAAAGTTCCAATGGTTGTTACACACATGGTTACGTGACTAGATTTCAGGTGCTCAACAATCGGTCCACATTTTATGTAATTATTATTTATTAAATTTATATGCCACTTATCTCATTGTCAGATGATATTTACGTCTGTTTATGTCCTGCAGTCACATAACCTTGTTTTATGATGTTTTTGTCCCAAACCAGCATTCCAGTTTTCAACAAAACCGGTTCTCTTAACAATCAACACATTTGCTTAATGACTGCCACAAAAAATAATCATACTTTACAACTGTCATGCCTTATAACCATAAAGGACAGGCTTCAATGCAGTCGTAAGTCGAGAACTACCTGTAACAGATGGCCAGAAATACCCGCCTAGAATAAGAAGTTAAAGCTCAGGATGCTATGGTAATTTAGGACAAATTATTGCAGCATCAGCATAAAGTGGGATAGTAGTATGTCTAGTAGTATGTCTAATATTTTACCTAAGAAAGTAGACGTCTAGGTTGTCAAGACTTTACTAAGGAGTTACTATAAAGGTTAAATAGTTAAATAAGGAATTAAGATGCATTTCTCTTGTAGTCCTCTTGTGGTCTAATTCACATCGGACAGATCCTAAGGCTTGCAATTAACCCTAAACAAAATATTTTATAGCTGGAAGTGAGCAAAGGTAATTATGTGTGAAAGACTTTGGGGAAAGATGGAAAGAGATGCTGCCTCTTTCCATGCTAACAATCGGATAAGAGAGGCAGGAGCCCACCCCCCTGACTTAATGGTCAGAGAAAGAAACTTCAGAAGGACCCACCCTAATGGATCAAGCTGTTAAAATTATGGTGGGAAATTTGTGCCTTAAGATTTACAACAATCTGTTAATGTAGCTGTACAATACAGTAGAATTAGTTCATCTATCCCTGTTTCCTGTCTGGTTTACCTAGTAGGACTGACAGGAATTCTGTCCCTGAGGTGAAATCTCAGCATAAACCTTGTCACCTTGGGAGGATGTATATTTTCTCTTCCAAACTCCATGGGTAACTCTTTCTCTCATGAGTTTAAAACTAAATCGTTCCATCAATATCCTATAGACTATTACTAAAACTGGCAATGAAACGAAATTACAATGTGCATTATTTATCCATGGATCAGAAGATTAAGCCACCACAATCTTTTATGCCTTGTAAATAAGAGGCACTGACAAATGAACAACATTGTAATTATTTTTAAAAATGTGTTAATCTTTCACACACTTCAAATTAGTACAACTCTACTTCAAATTACTCACCACCGAATAATTCCTCTCTTTAATTGTTTTCATTACTACAGGACTACTCATTTTTTGGAGGAACTATTTTTTAATGATTTAATAGCTTTACCATACATACACAATATTGGTATTGCATAAATTCACTTTATTTATTAATTTAGAAATTAATACTATGTGTGTGTGTGTGTGTGTAGAAATATACAATATATAGTATATAGTGTATACTATATACAAGCATTCCATACATATATATGCTGAGCATTCCATACAAAAATAGTATTTTTAAAAAATCTCATAAACTTCATAATCAATTAAAATGATCAAATGCAAGGAAAAAATAAATGTGATTTTTAATTTATTTCAGGGCTTTGAATTGAATAAGACTGATTCAAACAACCAGGATTTAGACATCTCTGAAGAATAGGTGATGGCGAGAAGAGCTTTTAAATATTTTAGTCATGGATAAAATGCTTTTGTTTTGCAAGTGTCAATATCTTAGAACCAAGGAATGAGGAAATATTAAAAAAGCAGTAGGGTTTCTCATCCAATTACATCAATAATAACCCCATGCTTCTAACTTCATAGTGGAATGGGATATGAAGCGACAGGCAACAGTGCGAAAAAACTTATTTTATGTTACTTTCTGGGCATATAGTAGTCCACTTCAGTTGCAAATGATTCCGAGGAATATAAATCTTAACCTCTGCAAATTAGTTTAAAAGCACTGAAATAAAAAAGAAATCAATAATAATGTGCAACCATGGGATAAACATGGGAACGTTTATCCACATAACCAAAAATCAAAAGACTATCCACTTCTTTTGGGAAGACAATCACAGCTTTCTAGTTCTCTTTGTTCCAATTTTCTCAGAATTCCCACTGCAATTCTTCCACATACCACATATCATATCACGGGTGTCATGGAGGGAAGAGGTATATATAAAAAAAAAGAATGGCAGCTATAATCTTTTTTTTTTTTTTTACTTCCACCAGTCAAAGGCCATGTCCCGTACTTGATCATCAGGTCTATGGATCTTGATCAAGGATGGAAAACCAATGAATGGTAGCAGAGAAATAAATGAATATGCTGTGTATTTCGCCTTTATTGAGCACAATGACTGGAAACCAATTGTGACGATTTCCTAATGACAATAATAAACTACATCAAATCAAAAGAAGACAAATGATTATAAAGATGATTTCAACACAACTTTCTCAATCTAAACTATGAGTGTCAAACTAGTGGCATCATGTTGCTGTCCTGTGACATTTTGTGATGGTTTTTTTCTCTTTGCGAAGCTGGGGTGGGCATCTGTCCCATGGGCCGCCAGTTTGACACTCAATTCCTTTGAGAAGGAAAAGCAATGGTGAGATGGCTAACAACAGTAGAAGACTTGTTTTGCTCCCTGTAATACTGGAAGATGTTACATACTGGAATTTATAGTTCCATCTGTCTCTAAATACAACTCAACATACTTGAACTCTATAAGTTCAAATTCATAAAAACATCACATATACTTTTCTACAGATGATGATGATGATGATGATTTTTTCCTGCAAGTAGAATTTTCTCCTATAAATAAACATGATTCCATTTTCCAAACAAAGAGAAATGGAGGGGGTGTAAGCGGATCTAACAGACAGAAAAGACTGGGAGATTTCCATTGTGATGGGCATATTTTAGTAAGTACATCTTGAATAACATTAAATTCTTACTGCAATTTAGCCATTCAAAAGGAACTTGCTTAACAATAAAAAGTAAGGCATGAGAATATATAAAGGATTTTATGGTTAGGTTTATGGTTAGTTTATGAGCTTTGTGGGTAAGAAATGTTCAGCTTTTGCCTTCCAAAACTTGTAAATATTTGACTTCTTAACTAAATAAAAGTAATTAGAGCTATGAAACCATAATAGAATTTTTTGAAAAATCTCTGTTGTTCATAAAGTTCAGAACTGTTTTGGTCCATTAACTAGTCCTATCTCCCTCTATGTACCTATTTTCCATTCCTTCAACAATTAAGCTGTAATATGGAAATTATTTGATACAATTTTCATCCAGACAAGCCTAAGAAAATAGTGTTCCAGCTGGCATAGAATTAAATTAAATTAAGAAGCTGTCTAAGACAGTGGGTATGATTTTTTGGAGTTCGTAGGTTAATTTGCCAGGGGACAATTGCCTGAATAGTTAACCACAATGTAGCCAATGTAGCATGGCATGAATTAAAAACCTTTATTTATTCATCAGAGGGGCTGTGATTCAATGGAGGACATGATGATTGGTGACAATTTATACTCTACCTTGCATTCAGGAGCACCTAGTAATATATGTAATATTTTCTTCTTGTATTTTTCACCAAGAGGAACTACTCTGTGAGGTAGTTTGGGCTGAGGCAGAATAACTAGCCCCTGGTCATCAAGAGAACATCCTGGTTGAACTTGGAACAAAACCTGGATTTCCCTCATCCTAGCCCACACCTTAATTACTACATTACACTGCCTCTCCATCAGGTCTTTTCTTCAGCAGGATCCTGTACTATATCAATCTCATACTGATCTTGCAAGAACAGATGTTGAGGAGGGTACAAAGAAAATGCACTTGGCCAGGGGTGAAGTTTGAAACTGTTGCTAATAATCTATTATAATGATCAAATACCATTTGTCATAAGCACAAAACAACAGAGAGAAACATGTATAACTGAATAACCCAAGGAGTCATACACATATACCTCACACACATATGTGCACATTTTTTGAACCTGCCTTCAAGACAGGCTAGATTTTTTTCAATTATTACAAGTAGTTCTTCATCTATAAGTAGTTGCTTAGCGACTGTTGGAAGTTATGACAGACCGCCCCTCCCTGAAAAGTACTTACAATGTAGTTTCCAAATTCCAACAGATGCCCCTCCCAGTCACGTGATTGCATTTGAGGTACCTGACAACCAGACAATGCATTTATGGTCATTTACAGGGTCCTGCAGTCACATGACTATTTTTGCCAGGAATTTTTTGCTGAACAATGGGTTTGCTTAACCACTTTTTGGCATTAACTTAATGACCGTTGTATTCACTTTACGTTTGCTGTGTTCATCGTATGTCCCCCCCCCGGTCCCCCATATTCACTGAATGACTGCTACAAAAATGTCATAAAACTGGATTGATCATTGGTTATACCTCAAGTTATGACTGTCATGACATACAAGGGAAGTTCCAGGCTCCATTACTGTTGTAAGTCAAGGCCTATGACTAGTGAAGTAGAAACTATAAAGACACAAAGACAGGCATTAAGATCCAAAATACCCAAATCTGGCTCAAATTCCATCCACAGAATAATAGCTGGAAGAGAACTTAGAAGTTGTTTAGTTTAACTGCCTGCTCACGAGAACATCTGCGAATCACTGAATGTCAACGCAGAATGATTGAAAGTCAATACAGAATCATTGCAGTTCTATAGCCGAGTGAATTCAATCCATGCATGTACAACCTGGGGAATGGCAATCTGCTAGCCCACACATGTTGATCCTGAAAATGACAGTAGCAGAAAATGCGGTCTCATGTCCTAATTTAACTTGTCCAGCCATTCCTTGTGCTATTAGTTCTAAAAAAAAAGCCACACCCTACTGAGTTCTGAATCAAGATTACTTTGCATATATGAGTTGTCAGGGTGATTGACAGCTGTTTAGCGGCTGCATTTAAAATGTATTCAGAAGGGAGAATGCATGAACACAACACCTCAAGGCTGCTGGAATTCATTACAGGAAACAACTTGATTTGATTGATTTAAACCATGTGAAATGTAGATGTGTCCCATATGTAAAGGGGACAGAGAAAAACATGTCACTTTCTTCAAAACATTTCTACATGAGGGATCCATGAGGGAACTGGAAATTATGTCACATCACATGTCTTATTTACTAATAAGACGTAGATTGGCACCAGCCACATATTCTCATAAATCTAGTTAGGATCATATTTACTTGAAAAGTTCCACTGCTGCTAGTTAGTATTTATGGCTTGGGAATTATCATAATTAACTTCTTCTCATCAAAACAGAGTGGACTGGTTTGCCCTAATGTATTTTACTGTGGGGAGCTCTGAAAAGTAGAGAAAATTCGGAGTAGAGCATGAAAACTTCAGGGCTAAGATAATTTCAGGAGTAAGTTGAATAATTAACTCTAGAGCAGATAGTGGTTGCAGCATTTGATTGCGAATGGAACAACTCCAAAGTGATTCATACAAATTACCGCTTTGAATCTTGTTCTGTTGAATCCCTGTAAGTAGCACTTATAACGTGGCAGAAAGATATAAGAAGTTACTTCACTGGAAACAAGGATAAAAACATCTTCTGTTGGATCACATTATAAAAGGCTTGGGACCAATTCATTTGGCATTCATGTATATAAGTTGCAGTATAGTCAAAGCTATGGTTTTCCCAGTTGCAATGTATGGCTATGAAAATTGGACCATAAGAAAGGCTGAGCACCAAAGAATTGAAGCCTTTGAACTATGATGCCGGAGAAGACTCCTGCGAGTCCCTTGGACTGCAAGGTGATCAAATCAGTTAGTCCTAGAGGAGATCAACCCTGACTGCTCTTTAGAAGGCCAGATCCTGAAAATGAAACTCCAAATACTTTGGCCATCTAATGAGAAGGAAGGACTCACTGGAGAAGAACCTAATGCTAGGAAAGATTGAGGGCAAAAGAAGAAGGGGACGACAGAGAACAAGGTGGCTGGATGGAGTCACTGAAGCAGTAGGCGTGTGCTTAAATGGACTCCAGAGGATGGTAGAGGACAGGAAGGCCTGGAGAAACGTTGTCTGTGGGTCACGATGGGTCGGACATGACTTCACAACCAACAACAACAACAAATAAGTTGCAGTAAGTAATTTGTAAAAAGGAGTCCTGAGTTCTTACAGAGGGTGCCATATAAGAATATAAATATGATCCCCCATTTTTTCAAGCTAAATACAAGTACTTGTAAATAATCAACCAGGTACACAGATCCTTCAAGGGATTTATATAACTCCAGAAAACACTGAAGTCAACTGAAGCCAGCATGTGTTTTTGCATAGCGTCAGCAAGAGAAGGAAAAAAATGAAATATCATTCCATTATTAATCATCAATATAATTGTCCATAAAGTATAAAGTCAAAAACATCATTTTAATTTATTTATTAATTACAGTGATGGTTTTGGCCTCCTGCTTTATGGATGATTTAATATACTATTAAAGTAGCATATGGTTATGCCAGCAACAGTAAAATCCCACATAGTATATCTCAATTTTTTAAAAAATTTTTAAGATTTATCACACAGAAATTCTCCATTACAAAAATAGGAAAGGAAGTCTGATGAACAGAAAATTCTTGTTGCATTTTTTCTGGTAAATTTAAAATGATTCTTGATCCTTAAATTGGAAAGTTTACATACTTAGCAGAAGACTGAATCACTCAACTGGCTGAATATATCAGCCACAATTTACCTATCTACTGATGGCATTGTACAGTGACGGCTAACCTTTTTGCTGTCGTGTGCCAAAAATGGGGGGACCGCGGGGGATTTGCGGGCGTGCGTGCCCAAACCCATAATTCAATGCACCCCGCACATGCGTGCATGACCCCCCCCGCTCCCCCAGCTTTTGGCAAGTGATGGAACAGTGGGCCTGTTTTTCACCCTTCCCAGGCTCCAGAAGCTTTCTAGGAGCCTGGGGAGGGCAAACACTGCCTTTCCAACCCCCCCAGAGGCCCTCCGGAGGCTGGAAATAGCCCGTTTCCCGACGTCCGGTGGACCCGGAAGGGCTGAAAATCAGATGGCCGGCGTACGCATGCGTGTTGGAGCTCAGCTAGGGCAACGCTTGTTGCTTGAGCAGATACGCTTGAGCAGATACAGCTCCACGTGCCACCTGTGGCACGCGTGCCATAGGTTCGCCATCAAGGGCATAGTACATAACATTTTAGAAAGCAAAACATAGATATTCATCACCTACCTTTGTAGATTTAAGCTTAGATTGATTGGAAAGGTAATGATAAACAAGAGTTACTGCAAGAAGATGCCATTCCATTTGCTTAGTCTTTTGTAACAATAGAATAGAATAGAATAGAATAGAATAGAATAGAATAGAATAGAATAGAATAGAATAGAATAGAATAGAATAGAATAGAATAACAGAGTTGGAAGGGACCTTGGAGGTCTTCTAGTCCAACCCCCTGTCCAGGCAGGAAACCCTACACCCCTTCAGACAAATGGTTATCCAACATCTTCTTTAAAATTTCCAGTGTTGGGGCATTCACAACTTCTGCAGGCAAGTTGTTCCACTTATTAATTGTTCTGTCAGGAAATTTCTCCTTAGTTCTAAATTGTTTCTCTCCTTGATTAGTTTCCCCCCTTTGCTTCTTGTTCTACCTTCAGGTGCTTTGAAGAATAGTTTGACTTCCTCTTCTTTGTGGCAACCCCTGAGATATTGGAACACTGCTATCATGTCTCCCCTAGTCCTTCTCTTCATTAAACTAGACAGTTCCTGCAACCGTTCTTCATATGTTTTAGCCTCCAGTCCCCTAATCATCTTTGTAGCTCTTCTCTGCACTCTTTCTAGAGTCTCAACATCTTTTTTACATCGTGGTGACCAAAACTGAATGCAATATTCCAAGTGTGACCTTACCAAGGCAAAGTGGTATTAACACTTCACGTGATCTTGATTCTATCCCTCTGTTTATGCAGCCCAGAACTGTGTTGGGTTTTTTGGCAGCTGCTGCACACTGCTGGCTCATATCTAAATGGTTGTCCACTAGGACTCCAAGATCCCTCTCACAGTTACTACTATTGAGCAAGGTACCACATATACAGTACCTGTGCATTTTGTTTTTCTTCCCTAAATGTAGAACCTTGTTTTTTTCACTGTTGAATTTCATTTTGTTAGATAGCGCCCAATGTTCAAGTCTGTCAAGATCCTTCTTGAGAATATCTTGTTACACTTTAAGACCTGCAGATTTGTTATTATATACAGATTCATCAGCCGTATGAGGTAAATCCTCTATTTATTTGCCTATTTATTAGTTTTAATTAAGAAGGAGGATCTGGAGCATTCTTGCCCTGTGTGATCAGTCTGGGAGAAAATAGCATAAGTGAGTTACTCCCATTGGCTAACTGTAAAAAACTGTTCCAAATCATAAAAAGGTTGATTTCTTTATGCTACTTCTGTATATAGAAAAAACCCTGCCTTTTCACCAATAAATACTGAAGGCATTTTATAGAATAAATGAAGAAGACAGCAAAAAACACAGAATAAGAAAGAAGACAGTAAAAACAAAGAACACAAAACATTACAACTAAATGTACTTCTGGCTGTACAGTATATCTTCATGCAGTGATGTGTGGGGGTGGGGTGGGGGGGGTCTTTTTGGACAGATGGGTAATACAGTGGCCAAAACTCCATCATCTGCCACTGAGTTTACTATCATTCCTGCTTTTTTCCTAAATTGGGAGGGTGGAAGTTTTAGAGGAATAACAACTACACACAATCATAACACTTCTGCCTACGACAAAATCTACATTTTATATGTCAATATTTTGTGCAGTTCAACTGAGGGCGTAATAAGATAAATCTGAGTCATGGCCATAAAAGCTATCTGTACTTTTTTTATGACAGTTGAGAATTGTATCTGAAACATGTAAAACTGTCTAAAAGTTGTTGTTTTTTCTGGAGAAAGGAGGAACAATGTCTTTGTCCATAGCATATGCTATTAGTCAATGGGCTGAAAGAGGAGATATTTCTCAGGTGCTTCTGTGATTTAGTATTTCAAATAAATTTATCTTAATGCTATAAACAACATCTGATTATTAGTTTATCTCTACTTTTTATTTTCAGAATCCAGATATAAATAAATATATCTGCTTTAATCAACCAAAATCAAGAAGCAGGGTATAATTTCCAAAAGGACCACCTAACTGAGCATGGTATATATTGCTTGAGTCTCTTGGGTCATAATCTATAAATAAAGACAGAATTAAATGAATCCCTGTGAGCTTCTAAGGACCGTTAGAAGACAAATTAGGTTTTTAATTAATACTAAAACAAACAGATCATGGCAATATTATGTATATCACTATGGGAGAGATTATGTAAAAAATCCACATTTGCAAAATTGTTAAATAAATTGTTGAATTTATTTAGTACTAGAAACTTCTAGGTCTATGTAATAAGTCATACAGGATGCCAAATAATACTCTTTGATAATAAAAGCTTACCCATAAACAAACTTTGGGTTTGTTTTCAGAAAAAAAAAAGTGTAATGCTCTCTCAAATCAGAAAGTTTCATATATTTATTATACCACACAAAGGATAATAAGATTTCACTTGGGCATTAAGTATTTGCTAATCAGATTCAGAGTACATATGACAGGAAGTAGGATGGATCTGACAAGGGGCTGGGAAAGTAATTCTGGGAAACTTTTTTTAAAAAACAAAAACTGGCAATTGTGATTCGTCTGCAAAGATTAATCTTTTCCCTGCATTTTGATGATCCACCCCTCTCCTTACCTCCAATTTTTATGCTGGCCTTGTAAAACTTTTACTGCAACTTTTCTTTGTAAGGACGTGTTGAGATAACTTACTTGGAATCTCCAAATTCATATACAAATATGTGGGGGATTAGAATACAGGTCCTCGATTTACAACAATTCATTTAGTGACCGTTCAAAATTACAACGGCATGGAAAACAGTGATGTACGACCATTTTTCAGACTTATGACCATTGCAGCATCCTCATGGTCACGTGATTTACATTCAGATGCTTGACAATTGGTTCATCTTTATGACGGATGCAGAGTCCCAGGATCATGTGATCCCTTTTGTGACCTTCTGACAAGCAAAGTCAATGGATACATCAGATTCACTTAAGAACCGTGTTACTAATTTAATAACTGCTGTGATTTATTTAGCAACTGTGGAAAAAAAGTCGTAAAATGGAACAAAACTCACTTAACCAATTTCTTGCTTAGCAATAGAAATTTTGGGGCTCAATTGTAGGACTACCTGTACAGAAGAAATGCTGCCACCCATTTGGCCTAATGACAAAGGAATGTACAGATATTCTGGAGCTGCAATCGTTTGCAGGAGCCCATTCCCACGATTCAGGTATCCCACAAGATATGAAATATTTGGTCCATTTGTAGGCACCTTCTCCTTAAAGAAGTCTCTCATCCTTTTTTGGGTCTGGATGGCAGTCATGCAGGTCAGGAAAACGTAAGTTTACTGATTTAATAAGTCAGTAAACGAATACCAACCTGTCACCACTTCCTTAACCCAAACAGATATTTTCCTAGGTTTATACAACTATCATGTGAAAAACATTGTTTCTTATTTTACAGAGAAGTTGCTTGCACCAGATGCAAACATCTGCACAGCTGTACCTCATGCACCTAGTGGTCATTATGTAGCCTGAAAAGGTATGTGAAAGGGTACATTTGGAGCATACTCTTCTTCAGTGTGTTTTGCCCTCAGTTCCAGACATTTCTATTCATACTGGAGTGGGGAAAGGGGGTCTAAAGAGAAATTCTGATTGAGTTCAGCTTATGATTCATTTTGCAAACAGGAATTGTTTCACACAATTTCAGATTTCAAGGAAGATTCTATGGATGTTAGGAACACTGGAAGAAATTCCACTGGATATCTAGTTCTCTAGGCTTGTTCTACAATAGTCAACCAATTGCCGTTTTAAATCCATAATCATAAGGTGACTGAAACAGCAAACCTTCTGCTACTGTTACTCAGCAACTGGCATTCAAAGGCATACTGATTCTGGAACTAAAGGTAATATTCACAGTGTTCTTTTCTCTACATTTGCATAATTTAAATCTTTAAAGCAATCCATATTGAGCGGCATCATTGCCTTTTGCTTTATTTATTATGTGTGTTAGTTGCATTTTTTCTCTTGCCCAATCCATAGTTACCCTTGGTAGTTTACAGGTGGAGAAAACAATTAAAACCTCCATGGTCCATCTAATTAAAGCATTTATTATTAATACACCATAAGCAATCAAATACTTAAATCAATAGAAACCAGTAGCTAATTCTGTACCAACAGTTTATGAAACAGCCCTGTTTTTAGAATTTTCTTAAAATTCTAAAATATGGTCAGGGAAGGAACACATTTAGCAGACTTTTTATTTTTATTATCACCCTCCTTTACTTCTTAGTGGAAGTAAGTGGGAGTGGGAGTGGAAATGGAGCTGTTTTCTCCCAGTATGATCTTACAAGTCAGTTTGATTCCAACTAGAGTAATATCCTGCATTGTGGTACTAAGGAGAAGTACTTTCTTCTCCCTATCCCAGATCTTCTACCATTTAGTTTTGCTGGATATCTCCAAGTGCTAGGATTAACTTTTCATACTAATCATCATGTGCAAGAAATCAGGAGTCCAGGCAGTACAAATGAATATAAGTCTATTGTACTATAATGCTCTCTACAAGAATATGAACTACTAATGGTCAAAGCAAATTGGCGGAGTCAATGGAATTCAACATGGGCTGGACTTAGCTCTCTTGTGGGTGCAAAGGTACTCAAGACTGATGATATGTTTGACCCCCTCCTTCGGGCTCAGCCTGATCAACTCCTACCTTAATTTTATGTAGCAATGCCATCACAGCCTTCCTTACTCCATTATGATTATGATTTTGGGACTGTCATGATATAAACTAAGGGCATAAAGCCTGGAGATGTATTTGCACTAGCCAAAGGATACATTTGAAAAAGTAGTAGGTAGAATCACATTTAATTAAATTTTATTTATATTTAATTAAAATGAAATGTAGTAAATATGATTATAGAATCATAAACTCATAGAACTGCAGAGTTGGAAGAGAATCTGGTCCAACCTTTTGCAATCTGCAGGAAGACCAGATAAACCAACAATAAGTGGAAGCTGTTCAGTCTTTTCTTAAAGCCCTCCAGAGAATCCAATCCACAGCCTCCACAGATAGATTAAAGGAATCATAGAATCACTCTCTATCCTTTATTTTTATTTTCTCTTTGTTCACATTTAAAACGACAGTTTAGTATCAACTTTGGGAAATTCTTGATAACAGCACACAAGAGATGGCCAAGGCTTTGAAATGTCCTTCTCTGTGATGACTCCTTGTTAGTGACAGATAATTTAGAAGGGTTTTTTGTAAAGGATTGTAATTGACAAAGACACAACTTGAACATACCAAACGCATGTTCAAGAAAAGTATTTCTCTTCTAAATGTATACAGAGATGCCACAAAAAACATCAAAACACAAACAATATTCTAGAATTTCCAGGACAATTGAGTTAACAAATTAAGAATCATTTTTCTCCAAAGACCAGTTTGTCTATTTTTTAAAGTAAACAGTGTAACCATCCAATTACCAAGTGTAGAAATATTGCCAGTAATTTAAAACTATGGAAAGAAATAATGCAGATCTTGCAACTTATCAGTATTTACATTTTAACATTTAGCGAAGTGCTCCTTATATACTGTTCACAATTAGCAACATCTACTGGGACCATTTATAAAGCCATTTGGGGGTCTATCTGCCTGACATACACTACATAAATGTCAGATCATTATCGCCATTATTCAATAGATGGTGCCTTGTTTGTGAGCTCAAAATAGATTCAGTCCAAAAAGGAGGGAAAAATGAAAGGTTTTGCTTAGCCAAATGATTTGCATATGAATCCCTTCAACAACTGCTATTCAAGATAGTAAGCTTATTTGGAAAACATTCTTATCTGTTTTGAGTAATGCTAACAAATTATTGGTGAAAAAAGTCCAAAGTTAGAAATACACTAAAAGATATTTACCATATATTAGTGTAGCATAATGGTTAAGGCATTGGACTATAAATGGAAAGACTCCAATTCTAGTCCGAACACAGACAAAGCTGTTGTCTGGGTGACTTCTGTCCAGTCATTATTTTTTCAACCCAAATTACCTCAAAGGGTTGTTGTGGAGGAAAATGAGAAGAGGAAATGCTATATATGCGGCCTTGAGCTCCTGAATGAAAGGCAGCTATCAGTCTAATAAATAAATTAACCTTGCAAGCACTGGAATGCATGATTTTCCCCAGCCTAAATATTGTATTCTTGCCACAAACAAAACATCTTGGCAGAAAACATACAATTTGCAAAGCTAAAGGGGAAACCTGTTGGGTGTGCCCAAAGCACCAACTGTCCTCTTTTACAATATCAGCTTCATCGTGTGTACAGTGATGGGTTCCTCCCGGTTCGGCCGAGCCAGTAGCAGTGACGATATGACATCACCGAACTGGTTCTCTTTGTTCGGGAGCTGGATCGTCCCGTCCCCGTCCCCCGCATTATTCTTACCTTTTATTTGGCCCCGCCCCCAATCTATTCGCTGCCTCCAAGTCCCAGCTGATCAGCTAGAAGGAAAAAAACTGTTTAAACTCTTGCTGCAGGGCTTCAAAGGGCCGCCCTACAGCTGATCAGTGTTAAAAGGCAGTGTGGTGGTAGACCAGAGCACTCCAAAAACAAATGGGTAGACCAGTGCCTCCAAAAACAAATGAGTAGACCGGTGCCTCCAAAAACAAATGAGTAGACCGGTGCCTCAAAAAACAAATGGGTAGACCGGAACGCTCCAAGAACAAATGAGTAGACCGGTACAGCTCTGCAAGCAGTTAAAAGCCTGGTAGACCAGTACCTCTGCTAAATCCTAAAGAATTGTCACATGACTATCAAACCACGCCCACAAAATAAGCCACGCCTACAGAACTGGTAGTAAAAAAATTTAGAACCCACCCCTGGTGTGTAGGAATGGATGGATTCAGCTGCCTTGTTTGCTTCTGATACAATGGACACACTCTGGGTTTGTACTTTAAATTTCACTTGTAATTTCCTGAAAGTGAGGTAGTATTCTGCCAGTTCCCAGATTTCCTCCAGCATAGATTAGGAATTCGATATCTTTTTTTTCAGACAGTAACATCTCAAACTATGTTTTTTTCTGTTTCATCTTGTGTTTATTCATGCACTTAGAAATATATTAAGGCAACAATATGTATAATTCTCCTGAAGCCAGGACCTGAAAAAGTAAGGGGTTACTTATTAAGAGAGCATCCCTGAAAAACAAACAAAGAATTCCAAAGGATGCTGCTGTATACTATCTGGAAGTCTGACTTGTGAAGTACAATTGCTATAACCCTCAGTTTTTGCTTTTCAAGTGTTCCCCCCTTTAGAGAACTCAATTCTTAAAAACTTAAATTTTGTCCTTAGGCATATACACACTTCCCCTAAGGCAAACATTTATATGCCAATGGTTTCTAAAAATCCCTCAGGGACATACCATTGAGCTCACAAAAGGTGCAATTTATGGTAATGTGCGTTTTAGCATATTATTTCTTTCTTATATTTTGACACAGGGTTGGCTTATCCAGGAGAAAAACTATAGACCAGTCCATCAGAAACCTTACCATTGAAACATAGTTTTCCTAGTACAGTAAAACAGATGTAAAGCTTGACAAAATATGAAAAGTAGTGTCATAAAACCTGGACCCCAGGACTTTAGGAACTCATCACTCACTCCCCCACTTTTTACTTCCAGAATCTTTCATGTTGACTTTAATTTACTCAGTGAACTCAGGAAACATGCTCATCATTGTATATATTAACATTAACCTCCCTGGATATAGTCAGGTATAAGCCAGTGGTGAAATCCAATTTTTTTTTACTACCAGTTCTGTGGGTGTGGCTTGGGGGGGGCGTGGTGTGGTGGGCGTGGCAGGGGAAGGATACTGCAAAATCCCCATTCCCACCCCACTCCAGGGGAAGGATACTGCAAAATCTCCATTCCCACCCCACTTAGGGGCCAGCCAGAGGTGGTATTTGTTGGTTCTCCGAACTACTCAAAATTTCCACTACCAGTTCTCCAGAATCTGTCAGAACCTGCTGGATTTCACCCCTGCTATAAGCATACACTGTGTGTATACAGATGATATGATATTCTGTTCTAAAATGAAGTTTAGAACCACTCCAGGACAAGATTTATTAGAACTCAATTTGATCTGCCTTCTAAGCATGTTAACAGAAAAATGGGACGAAGAATATCTAATTATTGGTTATGATCACAGAGTCATTTTACAGTTCATTTCCATTCTATTTATTTCAATTTCTGTTTGAAGCAATGAGGTTAGCAATTATCACTAGGTGTATATGAAGAAGTCCATGACAGGTAGGTAGTTCAGATTTCTGTACAGGAGGAGTCTCCAAAGTTTCTGAAACCGTGGACAAGAAGGCAACTGGGAGCAAGATGTGGTTGCTTTAAAGAGTTGCAAATAGTTACTACATTCACATTCCTGCACACTCTATAAAGCAACTTTTGGAACTGAATTTGAAACATTGTACAGTCATAAAATAGTAAAATGTGCATGAAAAAATTTGCATCTTATACTACACTCTGAAATCCATTTTTTTTTTCAGGACTGGCAAAGGAGCAATCGATTAATATTAATCCCTTGGGATCATTACTATTAGACTATGATTCGGTGTACCAGATTTTAGGGACTAAAATAACAGGGCACTAGGTATTATTACTAATCATTAAAACAGTTCTACCAATGTTCATTTTATAATAAACGATTAGCTTTCCTTCATGAGCTGACCATTAATTCCCTTCTGCACTCAGTCCCAATGCAAAGTATCTTCCTCCATTCCTCTGTACTTCTCCGCCATTGTCTTATTTAATAAATAATACATGCTACCTCTTGAGTCCTTCATTGTTATCTTCCTTTATGCATTCTTGTCTTATAGCTAAATGGGTGTTTACATGAATATAATACAGTAGTTATGTCTTGCTTTTGCATATTTTATGGAGTTATTGGACAATGATGTGGAAATGATGATGCATGCAACATTTTTTCCTCTTTTAAGATATCAATGGCATCTCATTTTGACAAGTAATTTTACAGAATCTGTGACACTGTCATCTTCTGAATATGATGTGAAAGGCATCCAGGACAAAACAAATACATTCAAGAACAGACATCAGAGTATTTCTCCTTTAAGTTGATGTGATACTTTTTTTGTGAGGGTTCTTAATTTTTTCCTTAAACTTATTATACTTCGGTTTTATGAATGCTTCATTGTTCTGTACTCTTCTTTTAAAATCTGAATAGCAATGGTGATGACTTTATACCTTTCTCTAATAAAATAAGAGTGTCAGATTTCTGAAGGATATCTCTGATGGTCCAATAACTTAGTACAAAAGGGCAGAATTGGCACCCAATTACATATTTCCTTATAAAGGAAAGATAAACCATTTGGAAAGATAAAAAGAAAGAGAAAGAGAGAGCTGCTTCAGGAGCAAACAAGTCAAAGAAAGGGAAAGGGTTTAAACAGCATTTCTCCCCATAGTTCCTTTCCTTTAATTAGCAGCCTAGTAATTTGTTTTACACTGAAAAACAAACAAAGCTATCATGAGAAGGAATCATTCAACTGATCACTCTGTGTCAACATAATTAATTTTATTGTAAGCAGACTAGAGTCACTTAGGTGATATGAGTAGTGTAGAAATATGATGAATGAATAAAAAAATAAAAATAATTTGAGTTTGGTTCAAATTAATCTGTACATTCTGGGTTGGATTTGCAGGACATCCAAGCACATAAAATATAAAACTCCCAAGCTATTAAAATAGCAAAGGAATTTAAAACAAACAAATGCACATGTTCAGTTTCCATATTCAGAAACTGCAGTTTTAATGCTTTGTTGATTGATTAATACTGAGTGACTGTGACATGGGCCACAGGTTGGACATGCCTGAACTAAACTGGAATCCACAGGAAACATACCTTTGAAAGCCTGATCAATCTGGGGGCAAAAAAGGAGAGGGAAATGACATATATATATATTTTTAAATTTGATTTATATGCCGCCCTTCTCTGGAGACTCAGGGCGGCTTACAATGCGTTAAGCAATAGCCTTCATCCTTTTGTATATTTTATACAAAGTCAGCTTATTGCCCCCACAACTGGGTCCTCAATTTACCTACCTTAGAAAGGATGGAAGGCTGAGTCAACCTTGAGCCTGGGGAGATTCGAACATGCAATAATTGCAGACAGCTGAATGTTAATAACAGGCTTTTAGTCTGTTGAGCTATCCAGTACACATATTTCTTGTGTACTTGCTACAATCTAATGGTATAATGTATGTTCAGAAATAAAACACATTTTTTGTATCTTTTCTGAATGCCCTTTCAGAAATGCCCTTTTCCCAGATGCTTTTGCATTCATCTGAACATTTCTCCCATAAATCCCCAATACTGTAAATTGCAAACCAAGAACTGTATAACTGTACCTTATGTTCCCAAAAGCTAATTTCATACTCAAAACAAAGCACAATTTTACTGACTTACAAAAAATGTTATTCACAAAAGGCTAACTAGTTACTCTAGAAATAAAGACAAAACACATAATACCAGTGATCAATTAAAAATTAAATGGATTTTATAGTTACAAGGAAGATTTTTCTTCATGTGGAGCAAAGACAAAACTAGTCCATAGTAAAACATTTGGGTTCAGTTGGATTGCAATTCTTAATGTTTTCACTTAAGCGCAATTTAATCAGAATAAACATAATTTTTAGAATAAATGGAAGGAGAACAAAACTTTAATCTTCCAATGCTAGAAAACTAGGTATAAAAAGACCCACAGAACTTTTAGACTCATAAAGATACTGGATAGTCACCTCCAAAAAGAAGACTACCTTTCTGCACCAATTAACTCTTAAGATAACCACACAGGTGAACATAATTTTTTTCAGAAAAAAAAAGACCAAAGAACTGAGGACTTCAAAATATTAATACCAACATTTCTCAAGAAATTACAAACACTGAGGCAAACATGGAAATAAAATTATCCAATTTCAGAAAGATAGCACAAATGCTAGACAAGACAGGAACAAGTGACTTTTAAAACATCAATTTCTCTCTCATATACCCCTCAGATAAAAAGTACATATCCAGGGATGAAATGCTCCTGGTTCGAACCATATCGACCAATCCGGTAGCGATAGCGGCAGGTGGTTCAGAGAACCGGTAGCAAAAATCCCTGTGCCCCCCCCCCCCCCATGCCCAGCTGAGCAGCGAGATCATCAGAGGCTGTTTTTTTAACTTTTAAAAGCATTTTTTCCACAACCTCTTCCGCTGAAAAAATGTTTTTAAAAGTTAAAAAAAAAGCCTCTGATGATCGCGCGGCTCAGCTGAGATCGTCAGAGGCTTTTAAAAGCATTTTTTCTGCAACCTCTTTGGCCGAAGAGATTGTAGAGAAAAAAATGCTTTTAAAAGCCTCTGACGATCCCAGCTGAGTTGCCTGATCGGCAGAGGCTTTTAAAAGCATTTTTTTGCCGAAGAGGTTGTAGAAAAAATGCTTTTAAAAGTTAAAAAAAAAAGTTGGCCACGCCCACCCAGTCACATTACCCCCCCACCAAGCTACACCCACAGAACCGGTAGTAACAAATTTTACATTTCACCACTGTACATATCCCTGTAGTTTTGCATCCTAATAAAGTTAACACCTATGATGTTTGAGGTGGTTGATAAATTGCATAAATAAATAATTAGTTCCATATCAATGTTTTGAAGCAGTTGACTTGAATCTAGAAATGGACTAGTCAAAGGATCTTAGGAGATCATTTTTTATTCTGCTTTGCCTGAAATATTTATTATATTAATTAAAATGTATCCCCCCATTCATTATTATACCATGCTGTAAGAGCGAATGGAGGGCAAGGGATCAGGTCTTACCTTATAACTGAGATTGATGAAGAAATTTATTCTCTCTCTTTCAGAATTATTAGAGGAAGAAAGATAAGCAAAGGCCTCACTACAATCAAGGTAGTGAGATAGCAGGTAACATGAGAAGTGATAGGAAGACAATTTCATGAATTCATTTCAGAGCTTCTCACTTAAATGCAACAGAATGGCTCAGTTTTCTCCAACCTGACACCTACCAGATGTGTTAGAAATCAATTTCTATTTGTTTATTCATCTGAATGTTTCAATATAGTACAAATATATAAAAATGAACAAAAAGATAGCAAGTGAAAGAGAAGAAAAAAGAAAAAAAAGAAGGAAAAGAAAAGAATGCAATTATACCTTTCACCCTTTTTTCTATCGAGTAATTATCACCTCATTATTTCCTGCAAGAACTTTAATTCCTAATAATCCCAGTTGGAAATTGTAGGAATTTCCCACTGGCAGGAAGATTTTAAGACTTCATCCTCCAATATAACTAATTATGATGGTCGCAAAATATGTTACATAGCACATAGCACATGCATTTTCATATATAACATGCGCTTTGATGGCTTTTCAGATGGAGGAACAACTGCTCCCCTGAAAAGTCACATCTCTGTTTCATTACAAAGATGCTTTCCACAATCAGCTTGCCTAGATATATTGTACAAAAATCTCATTGAACAAAAATGAGGGGGGAAATTCAAAGGGGAATAGATTTTGATTTTAAAAAAAAGCAGTTAAAAAGCTCCTAAAATCATTTATAAATTTTAATGTAAATTGCATTGCCTAAAAGTAAGAGACAATGATATAAAATGTCATGCAGAATTTTTCAGGACCCAAAGTTTTGAACATATATTCACCCACAAACCTATTACAATCTAATTCTGTTGTAATAGTGTTGTCAGTCATCAGAACACTGCAACTTATAGAAACTGCCTATATAGAAACTGCCTAACAAGAAAAATATAGGGAAAAAAATCTTAAACTACATGAAATATGTAATAAAATCACTGCACTGCGTTGATTAAACAATGCACATTTGGCTTATTTATAATCAATTTCTTCTTAAGGCAAATGACCCTCAAACTGAAAACATATGTCATAATAATTGATTCGGAGTTAGTCTGATGCTAGGCCCTATAAGCCTAGCATTTATTGAAACTTTTTCAGCAACCTTTGAATTCTCAATTTCAGCAAGATTAATACCCAATCAGCAGACACAATCTTACTGTAACAGTTGTTTGAATTTACAATCAGACAGAGATTACTCCATTTGTTAAAGTTTTGTCTGATATAAGGGTCAGGAATGAGAAATCCTGATGGCTAGATTCAAATTTCTTACTAGTTTGCAACATTGGTGAGTTGCAAGAAGAAAGAGCTGCTTACCTTCAGTATGCTACATTCAATTGCAATTACTCCCTCATGAATTCTTGGGTGACACAAGTAACAATGGGCTTTCGGGTGACCCTAAATAGTCTAAATGTGGCACAACTCTCTAGCATGAACATAAAGCTGTTTCAGATCACCTGTGTGTAGGAATTGAACAAGAAAAGCATGATAGTCATTGGACAGACATTTTTCATTGCATTAAGCTACGGCTACACCCCCCCAAAAAAACCCATAACAGATACCAGCATACATAAAATTAGAAAAAGTACAACAATAAAACAGTACACGTACAACACTGCTCAAAAGATGTACTTAGCAGAGGTGGCTGAGTGACACACTGCATTTGACAAACTCTGCAAGCATTTATCATACTGCTGAAAACATACATGAAATGGCCAGTTCAGCGGATGTTGGGGTAAAACTTATGATTTCATATTCCTATGAAGATTCAGCACTGATGCTACTGTATGGCAGCGACCCTCAGCCTTTTGGGCTTGAGGCACCAATTCCATGGTGGGCAGTTTTTCCGTGACCACAGAGGGCTTGCTTTCGTAAGGTAAGACAGTGTGGGGCATGTGAGGCAGCTCCATCCCCCCGTCTCGCCTCGTAGCCGTGGCACCGTGAGCAACCAGACTGAATGGGTGGGTGGCCCAGCTGCACAGGCACATAAGTAGGGCTTATTTTGGGGGGGGGTAGAGCTTATATTAGGCACATGTGTAAAAAACACCATGCTGGGGCTTATTTTGGGGACAAGTCTTATTTTCAGGGAAACACGAAAATAAGTGTAACACTACTTATTTGGAAACTTGAGAAGAACCAATATGCAACATAGAAATGTTACACAAACATCCTCTTTCCTTATAGTAAAGGCCAGCTTTTTCATGAACCCATTTTTATCAGTCAAAGAAAAGCTGCTGCAATAACTTTATATCAACTTTGATGCCAATTACTGGGCAATATTTGAATCTGAGTTTCTGTCAGTGCTTTACATAACAGATAATAATAGCTGTTTTGTATTGATGGATACATTTTACTTTAAAAGAAAGCTACAAAAAGAGCTTGTATAATCATCAAATTCATTTCATACTTTTTGGCACATGTGAGGCACAGAAGACGACATTCAGAAGTTAAATTAACACAAATGATTGTAAACAATTTAAAAGGCACTTCAGAAGGCTAGAATAGCTGAAAATGTAATTTTCTTAAGCACTCCTACTGTAGAAAAGTATTTTAAAACCCACAAATGTCTATTTCAGTATCTGCTGAAACATATTATTGCTGATAAAAACTACATGACAGCAAAATAAAGATAGGACTTCTGTCAATCAAATTAGAAAAGCAGAAGAGCTTTCATGACAGAGTGATTATTGACTAACTTTCTTTGTAGCTAATTGAATTGAACTGGCAATCTGCCAGATCAATTATCTTAGGAAAGAAAAGGATATACCAGACATGCATACCTGTGGATATGAGTGGATAATGGTATTAGCTGCTTATAGGAAATTCTTTGGCTAATGCTACACATTTTATTTCTGCCTTTTAAACAGAAAAGTTTAACTCTTAAGCCGCCAGTGTCATTCTGTCACTGAACTTACTGTACTTAGAAATTTGAGAAGTACAAATAAATAGATAATAAGTATTCCAAAGAGTCTTGTAGACTAACTTGCTACTAACAGTTTCAGATTTTGCACATCTCAGTTTACTTTATTATCTATAAAATCTCAGAACAAATCTGATAATTTTTAAAGTGCCAGTGGATTTCTTATTTTTTTACCGTAAGAAGCTAATATCTATTCCTGCTTAGAAAATGTTTAAACATTTGAAAAATACTATGCGTTTTCTTGACAAAAATCCACAATTCAAGGCATAAAGCACTTTGCTCAATGTGATCTCTTCAGATATTTTGGATCAATTCTATCATAATTATTCATTTATTTGGCTCAGCTAACAGGAGTTCAAAATGTGCTGTAGAGTTTAGGCAAGATTGCCATAGAGGAAAGTGAGGGTTGTTGTTTTTTTAAGGGGGGGGGTTTAAAAAGAGACCAGTATGAATCGTTACAACTCACTGAGTAATGAAGTCAACTAACTGCTTCTAAAAATTAAGAACCTAGAGCCGTGATGGCGAGCCTATGGCACACGTGCCCGAAGTGACAGGTGGAGCCAAGTTGCCTGGCACGTGCGACATCACCCATTCCTCTTCTGGGTTTCTGGTGTGCAAGAGCATGCAACGCATGCAAAAAGGTCAGCTGGCCTTTTTGCATGCGGCAGTGCCGGAAACTGGAAGAGCTGGTCTTCCGTTTTCCTGTGTTAGCATCCGAGCTGGCCAGCTAATCATCGCGCGCTCATGTGCGCGAGAAACTCAGAAGAGTAGCTGGCTGAAACCGGAAGTTCAGTAGCTGAAACTGGAAATTCATTTTCGGGTGTGCACATGTATCCTAGGCAACTCCTCTTCCAGGTTGCAGCCCAGACACGTGCGCTCCCTTTTCGGCACTCTGTGCCGAAAAGATTCACCATCACTGACCTAGAGTGTATGAATTGAATATATCAAATGCATCAGGAAAATAGGTCATTGCTAGAAAGAGAATAATATGAGATTTTGGGTTTGTTACAGGAAGGAACTTCTAATATTTTTATGATAGATCCCTAAAACAACTGAGGAAGTGATTTGATATTTCATAACTGCATGAACTGTAGATTCTTTCTCGCTCATCTATGTACTTTAGATGAGCTTTGAATATTGGACATACGATTTATGCATGACAGGTTTTGAGGTAATAAGGTATCTAAGACAGCAACTGATTTTATAAGAAATGGAAAGAATTTGATGAAAACTGGTATTAAATATTTGTGTGACCTTTGGAAAAAGAAATTTAAATGGAAAATTATATTAGAAGATGTTAGTCTCTTGATCTGAAAATTAAATTAATACAAAAGAAAATTTTGTTTCACACATAACAAACACCCAAGAAAATGTTTAATAAGGGTTTGCTACAATTGCCGACTATTGGAAATGTGGTTCAGAAACTGGAATATTACATCATGTATCTTTTCCTATTATTGCCACACTATGGGCTATCAATATAACTTTAAACCAATAGCTATATGTGAGGATTATGTGTATTCGCCTTGAAATATATTTGGAATAATATATCAACAATTATGGACTTTTCCTAGATGACAAATAGCAAAATAAGAATGATTCTACATCAGAAAGTACATCAGAAAGATAAATATATACTTGATTTGCTGCAAGTGTTTATTGATATATGCTGAATGTCAATATTTGAGTTAGTCTTTTTTCTGACAAAAAGATAAGAAAAAGTCTTAAGCAACATTTGAGTTGATTAAAGATAGATATATTTTAGGCTTTTCTTATTCTTTTCCTTTAAGTTTGTTTTAATTGTTAAAATGTATATTATTGTATTATATCATTAACACAAATCATGTGTGAATGTATAATTTTGTATGTGAGTATGTCTTTGTTTTGTGCGAGTAATGTTCTTGAAAACCAGTGTGGAAATGGAAACCACAGTCATTGAAGCATGGCTCCTAATAAGAACATGTGAACTATTATCAGAACATAAAGATTTGTTAACACATTTGTTGACAACAGAAACATAATTTCTCTTGATGTAGCTTGTATTAATGCTACTCAATAAACTCTCATATTTTCCCCTATTGCTTACAGTTGAATATAGCCACGTTGTGATTGCATTCAGTGAAAATTATACTTTTACAGAAACATATAATTGAATCTGCAGAAACAGAAAGCCCAGATAACAAGGATTGAGTGTATGTGTATATTCACACACATATATTTTCCTTCTTTGGTATAATAAAATACTAAAAACTGATAATAATCTCTCACATCTATTTTTTGAAAATATGTTGAAAAATATTCCTATACAAGCAAAATTATTTCTTTTTTTCCAGTAAACTCATGTATTCTCTTGCAGTTTGCTAACTTGAAAAGTGACAACTGATGCAATCCCTTTCTTTTAATATAAAAATATTGCTGTAGAATTGATGACTGTAAAGGCATCAAGGAAGGCTTCTTAGTAGTAGTTTCATTAAATATATATATATTTCTTGAACATAAAATAACTGTTTCACTCTTTGTCCAAAGTGTAGTAGAATCCTAAAGTATACAAAAACTTGTATCAGAGCCTTGGCCACAATTTCCCCCACAATTGTTGGCAGCATGTTAAAAATGACAGGAACTGATTATTATATATTTTATTTATTCTATATCTAAGTCAGCATTAATGGCTCCAATTAAAAGAAAGCATTTTGAATTAGTTTTGCATCCCTTTCAATTAATGGTGATCTTTTGCTAGTGTCTTTATGAACTAGTTGAGAGGTCTTTTCTGACTGGCCAATCTCATCATAGAAATGCTGCAGATTTTTTAATGAGCTGGAGTTTCAAACATAAGGCTATTTTGGCCAGTCTTTTCAGTACTAATTTTCACTGATATTTTGAACATTGGAAGTGCCACTCTGCTTTTGCTCATTTTATATTTTAATCTGCATTATTAACATTCTACTGGTGCATAAGTGGCTCTCTGAGTATTTAAATTTTGGGGAACAGAAATAGTCATATGTTTGAATCAATATATATATGTACAGGACAAAGAAAAGGAGGGAGAGGGAGTTACAGTCCATATGTAAAAACATAATCAGCTTCAGGCATGCTAAACCAGAGGTGGGTTTCAGCATATTCTAACCAGTTCTGGAGAACCGGTAGCGGAAATTTTGAGTAGTTCGGAGAACCGATAGTAAAAATTCTGACTGGCCCTGCCCCCATCTATTCTCTGCCTCCCAAGTCCCAGCTGATTGGGAGGAAATGGGGATTTTGCAGTAACCTTCCCCTGGATTGGAGAGGGAATGGAGATTTTACAGTAACCTTCCTCTGGATTGGAGAGGGAATGGAGATTTTACAGTATCCTTCCCCTGCCATGCCCACCAAGCCACACACACCAAGCCATGCCACGCCCACTAAGCCACACCCACAGAACCAGTAGTAAAAAAATTTGAAATCTACTACTGTGCTAAACCTTAATGATGTTTGATACAAATCACAATATAAGATTCTCATGACAAAATAATTAAAAGGCAAAAAGGGGAGAGCAGACTAACCAACACAAGACACTTTTAACAAACTTTTTTTTTTTAACATGGCCCATGAAGACGGCCAAGTTAGCCATACTGCTAATGCACTTCATTATGAGGACATTTCATGAACAGGTGTATGACGGTTAAAAAAACCAAAGCCTGAAGCAAAAGTGCCTGAAAATAGCTGGGTACCTTCCAATAACAATCTACAAATATCAAGTGCCCTGTCCAGTGACAAATGACCCAGTTGCAGTCCATTAGGGAACACAGGAGGGAGAAAGAGACATAAGACCTTGGGTCTGCTACGCACACTCACCACCCACATAGATGTGTATATCTGTGCGTGCACAGTTGGTAATTGCTGGTTGTCTGCCCCTTAAAGCCTTTCAAAGACCTCTAAAAGCACACACACTTAACAAAGAGCCATGGTTTTGCATTTTGCCTGCCAGCCACTGAGTTCAAGTAACATAAATGAAGCACCATGGCAGCATTTAAAACTCTTTTACAGCAGCTACATCAAGTGTATCTTTTAATACAGATATTCCCTCCAACATCTTAAGAGAGGCTAGTATAGGTCTCAAGCCATTTTAAAAACAAACACCAACAGCAAATGGGCCAGAAGATGTAAACTGGGGTGTCAAACTCAAGGCTCGGGGACCGCATTCGACCCATGGGGTGCTTAGATCTGGCCTGTGGGGATGCCCTGGAAACAGTGAAGGACTGGCCCGCAATGCCTCTGCCAACGAAAACAGAGCTCGGGAGGGCTGTGTGCGGCTCTCCCATGCTCCAATTTTGCTGGCAGAGGGTTGCAGGAGGCTGTTGCAGCCGGAAGCGGAGCTCGGAAGCCTGTTTTCGCTGGTAGAGCGCTCAGGCCACCAGTGGCGGCCCCCTGACACGAATGATGTTGAGCTGGCCACACCACCCTGGTCACACCCACTCCGGTCCCCCGAGGTCAAAAACAACCCTGATGCGGTCCTCAATAAAATCGAGTTTGACACTCCTGATGTAGACGGTCCAGCGTATTTTAGATGGTACAGAGGTTGATGGTTAAAGGTAACATGCATAGAACTTCAGAATCAGATACAAATTTAGTTTTTCTATGTTAACCAGATGCTGCTAATAAAACAATCTAATATTTTTATGTACTAGTAGAAGCTTCTGTAGGTTAATTAACGACTTGATAGTTAATTAACTAATTGATTATGATGTATGTTATTGAATAAATTCACTAGTTATCATATTGCCAAACATGAAGGATTCCTCAACATATGTGCATCAGAATATAATCTAGATTTTAGAGTAAATGTGCAAGGATGCTAAAGAATGCAACAATAAGGTAGGAGGGGAACTTTTAGTTTTAGTAGTTCCAAATCAAATGGAATAACTCCAAATCTATTATTTCCATGAAAAGATGTTCTATTAGCTATTTCAAAAAATGTATTTTGATGAAAATGATATGACTTTTAAATCGAGTTATCTTATCTGAAAATGCCTCTACTGAAAATATCTCTAATGCTCTAATGGAAAAGCAAGCTATTATAGATCATTCCTAGGTAAGCTGAGTGTAGGACAAAGGAGATGGTACTCTTATGGATCGTTTAAATGACATGCTTCTGCAAAAAAATAAAAAAATAAAACAATACTTCTAAATTCACCCTGGAACTTTTGTTACAAGGCACTAGAAATTGTCACAATTTAAATTAAACTTTAATTATATTTATATGCATTTTCAAAATGTTCTGCATGCCCAGTTTAGAATTGAAACAATTATATGACATATGAAATGATTAAGTGGTTTGACTTTAATAGTAACTACTATATTAAGCAGATGTCTAATAGCTCAATAAGTTTCCAACTAAAAGCAGCAATTAGCAAGCATTTGACCCAGACTCTTTCAAATCAGTTAAACTGCAGGGAGCCCTGCATTACAACAAATGAAAATGATGAAAAATAAATGTGGAGCTTTTTATTTCTATAGAAGATTTTCAACTGGAGAAGATTATATGTGCAGCGATAGTCCTGGACAATCCACTGGAAAAGCACTGATTGGGCTATAATGAGAGCCATTGATAATCATAGACATGTACTAATTTTTAAAATTGCAAGTATTTCATTTTCCAAGGAAGTCATAGCCAAAGAGGAATATTGCTCATTAAAGTTTTTAAACTATTGGTGTTATTGCAAAGAGAATCTGGATTGCCATAAATTGCAAATGATAGAACATTCAAAGCAAATCTCTTGATTACACAGTTGTATTAGCATCTAAATCTCTGAAATTATTACATAGTAATCAATAGCATTTTTAATAAGCAATTACAGAGCAACAGGAAGGTGGACATTAGTTATCTGCCAAGATTCCAGAATAAAAAGTTAGATATTCTGTATTCAGATCAACAGCTAAGGGTTCTAAAGAACTTTTAAGTGCATTGTTACTTATGTCTTCAGATGATTCAAATCCAACAAAATCTTCTTTTTGAAATTTGTGGACACTTCAAAATATGTTTAAAAAGTTTGACTCTTGATCCAATTATGTTAGAAGTGTAGTATAGTATACAAAGACATCATGTAAATGACAGGTCATATGATCATGTTCCAGTAAAGCCCCATTTTGGAATAATATCAGTGATATGCTGGTAAATCTTTAACAACTAGCTGTGACAGTGTTACTGTTATCATCACCATTCAGCGAGCTACCAACTAGCTCAGGGGTGTCAAACTCACTTCATCACGGCGACGTCACGTGACATATCGGGACTTCTTTTCCCCTTCGCTAAACTGGGTCGTGGGTGTGCCCAGCATGTGACGCATCCGGCCTGGGGGCTGGGAGTTTGACAGTTCTGAAGTAGCTGATCAGGCCATTATGCTTTGCTCTCACCTGTCTCATAAAATTCCACAAAATTTAACAATTAGTTCTTGCAAGCCAGTATGGGCTGGTTCCAGCACATCACTGCATAATATTCGCAAATCTGCTGTTACAAAGATCAGTATAACTGAAACATGGGGCTGTACTTTTCCGCTATATATCACACTCGGCACCTAACTCTCTAAATCAAGAATTATGGATATATGAAGCATGGAGTATAGCAGAAAATACTATTCTGCAATGGTGTAAAGGCAGTATGAGTCAGTTTTTAGATCTCTAATATATGTTTGGTTTCTGTTTATCAACTAGCTCTTGACTGATGAAATGTAAAGACTAATTGGTATTTATCCATGTGGTTAAGATTTAACAAAGTGTTGAAAAATTAGGCTAAGTAGTTTTCTACATGATATATAAGTTCCCATATTTCCTTTCTTCGCTTTTTCTATTTTGATGATTTTTTTTTAAAAAAAACTTCAATTCTTTTTTTCTTTCTTTTCATATATTAAAGTAAGATTTAAAAATAAAACCACAGTTTTATTTATTTATTTTATTTTACAACTTCTCCTCAAACTAAGCAAGATCAACACAGTTTTGGAAAGCCACTTTCTGGAAATATCAATCTTTAGAACTCAAACCACAAGCTTATGCAGCACAATAAAAGGAAAAAAAAATCCTAGCAGATTTAAAATTAGGGTTAGAGTGAACCAAGTTATTGGAAAAGCTGTATTACTCATAATTATGGCTTGATACTGTATTACTGTACTTCAGCATGCTTCTCACACAGAAACAGAACCAGCATAAAATAACTGGAGAATTATACATACACACACAAACACACACAGAGAGATTATATGAATAATTTTGAGGATGCCACTGTTTATTAAATAATGTGAAAATAGTGCAGATTATACACAAGACTCCCATAGAAACATGTCTTCTCCAGTGGATTTGTTACAAGCGGGTCACTGACTCTTGTTTTGCAATAAACAATTTCAAGGAATTAGAAATGACCTTGAGGAAGAAACCATTAAAAAGTGACTTGCAGAAAAGATTAGAGTCTAGAGATTGAAGTAGGTAGGGGAAAGCAGCGTGAGATAACCAAACCTTGATTTTGTTTAGTGCAAAATGAGGAAGAGAGAAAATTGGAAAGATTTTCAACATTTTGTTAAATATACCCACCAACAATAAAATATCATTCCTGAAATCCCTGTGGTGTCTGTTTCTTGACCTGGCCTACCCTAGAGGGCTGACAAGGATTCAGAAATTAGGAAGCAGAGGTTTAAGAGCATCTTTCCTAAAGCAAAGGAAATCTCCCTTGTGGTCTGTTGGGATTTTATTGACTACATTTTTTAAAAATGGCCAGAATATTTTTTTTCAATGTACCCTCCGCTTTCCCATGCAAGAATTTTGTGTACAGAGTGTGGTTAAAGGTTGTAAACTATGCTGTACTTTTCAGATCTTCTAGGAAAAAAAATGATCTTTCATTTTTGGAACTAAAACAGCTGGAAAATCATTACTATGATTTATTAAGCAGCCAGTCACGATGGCCCCTATGTTTCTCCAGGTTCAATGGCAGCAGGTATCCAATTAACAGTTGCAGGAGCAGCAAGAGTGAACGGTACATCTTTCTACCTCTCCATGGGCTTGGGGGATATGGAGTTGTCCTTTATGGGACAACAGTCTAAAGCAGGGGTGGGAATAATGGCCCCTTTATGACTTGTGGACTTCAACTCCTAAAATTCCTGAGCCAGCCATTCTCAGGAATTCTGGGAGTTGAAGTCCACAAGTCATAAAGGGGTCATTGTTCCCCACCTCTGGCCTAAAGAGACACTTAATTTGATGCAACTTTCTCCTTGCAAAGTTATAAGTGGAGGATTCTTAGACAATGAGCAACAGGTGCAACTGTGACCCTATTTTGTGCCACATTTGTCATTTCAGGTCTTTGGGCTTCCTGTAAATTCCCACTAGGATAGATTCTGGACAATATTTATAATAATGCCTGCCAATAGTGGGGCTTGCCCACTATATACTGAAGAAACATGTGGTGGGATGGATCAGGTAGGAAAGAAGAGCTGGCTGTTTCCAATACTGAGACTTAGTAAGGTTTCGTGAAAAAATGGGTGAAGGAAACTGATTAAATACTGTTATCTGTTAGACTTTCTTTCTATGCTCTTTCTCAGATATGAAACTGCTACAGTTTTCCAGCTTCTAAGATTAATTTTTGTCTCCTAAATAGTGAAACCATTTAAAAACCTGCAGTTGGAATAAAGTACAGACAAAATTAATTATGGCAGCCTTTGGTGGTATTTATGCTCATTAAAATTGAAAATGACAGTGAAGGGAAATATGCTATTTTCCTCCTTGCATTTAGTGCGATTACAGAAATAGGGAACTGAAGGTCATTCATCACAATTGCTTGATGCTAGCAACGCTAGACTGTAATACAAAGCCAGGCAGCTCGGAGAGCCACTTCTGAAAATAAATCTCTTCTATAAAATTCATATAATTTACATTACCTTAATTAAATTGTCTCCAGTGCATAAATAATTTATGTTTGGTAGGTCTTGCTTTTCTTTTACCACCACCATCCTCTAAGTAAAATATTAGTTTGAAAGCTGGCAGTTTTTCAGAAAACTTTGGGATCCAATTTCTTCCAATGTTACACACTGATTTCCATATCAGCCAGACTCCATTCAATGGAATATGGTTGATGCAGCACAATTAATCTATTTTGCCCTCTCTATCCTGAAGACTAAAGGCTTTATGGCAGTTATGGATCATAACCAGTCTATATGAAATTTGCAAGATTAAAAACAAAAAGTCAACAAAGACAACTGGACAACTATATAACTGCAATGGACTTGTCATGAAATTAAATGTAAACATTTGGGTGGATTGAGATGGATGGACAAGCTGTAGCCTTCATATGTTTTTAAATTTCAACTCCTACATCCCCAACAAGCATGGTCAGTGACAGGGTGGATAAAAATCAATGATTTTTTTAAAAAAATCAGATTTTTTTTATTCAAATCGGATTTTTTTGATTTTTATCGAATTTATTTTAATAAAAAACTTTTGGGGTAAAAATCTAGTTTTCTATTTAAGATACATAAATAATTTAGTTTATTCAGCATGTAGTGGAGCTTAGTTATGTAGCATGAGGCTGTATATTCTGCAACACTGGGACTATCGGTGAGTCAACAGTGGGTCAAAGGAGTAGCAGAGATGACAGTTGCTCTTTAAAAATTATGATTTAAATCGAGTTGATTTAAATCAAGCCTTTTTACTAGTGATTTAAATCATGATTTAAATTGTGATTTAAATCAACTCAATTTAAATCAAATCCACCCAGGTCAGTGATGAAAGATCCTGAATATTATAGTTCAATTTAATACATAGGACTAAAGGCTTGTCATTCTGTATTTTAGCAACATTGTTCAGCCAAAAATAAATACTGAAACTATATGTCAACCCTTCTGGATAAACCAGACAGGAAACACAATTAGATGGGCTAATTCGTATTATAAGGTTACCTTAATAGAATCATGCAAGTCTAAAGATGCAAACTTCTCACCATCACGTTTAACAGTTTGAACAATTAAGGTGGGTCCTTTCTAAATTTCTTCCTCTGACTATTAAGCCACTGGAAGCTTCTGCCTCTCTTGTCTGATTGTTTCCTAGGCAGCATCTGTTCCATTCTTTCCCCAAGATCATTCATACATTCCATTACACTATAAGGAACAAACAATAAAAAAAAATTATCTAGAAAACCTTAAAGTTTTCAAATAAATAAAGGCATTGTTAATAGGCTCCTTTTTTTAATCAGGTAGATATTACATTTCAGTTTTCATACCATACCCATTTTACTAACTTTCCTTAATAGGATAATAATAGTATAAATATTTTGAATAAGTATAGTGCTAACTTGATTTTAGCAAAGAAATCAGTTGGAATATTTAGAGCAGGTTTGTCACCCTTGGCAGCTTGAAGATATGTGGTCTTCAACTCCCAGAATTTCCCAGACATTATTATTGGCTGGAGAACTTGGGAGTTGAAAGTTCATACAGTTCAAAGTTGCCAAGTTTTGAACCAAAGTTTTAAACTCTGGTTTAAAAGAAAGTTTCAATCCAAAATTCTAATCCAATCTGCACATTAATCTGGGAAGTGCAATTTAGCTTGCTTTGCTTAAAATCATAGACCAAGAACCATAAATCATCTTGGTCACTATCATGATTTCCATATGTATATTTGCTTAAAAGCAAACCTAATATTCATAGTGAGTACTAAAAAACAGTTTTCTTACCAGAGAGAATGAGAGTCTTCTAACGTCTAAGTGCCTTCACAATATGAATCAATCTCAACATATTGCTTATCAAGTAATTGTTTCAGGAAGAATTTTGGTAGAAGAACAAGACAATTAGAAACCCTTCCTTTAATGGTCCAGTTGTTCTTCCAGAGGGAAGTGCTTATTTTGGAATTTAAAAGGATGTCACACAACATGTTAATCGGTTGTATTTCTACAGTATCTAGATGCTGCAAAATAATTCAAACAGGAAGTATAACTCTTAAAAGTTTTCTTGGAGTTTTGTGAAGTATAGTTTCTAACTACAGAGTTTCGATACAGAAGCTACTGTTTTTAAGAGCACACTTCTGATATAAACATTTTGGGTATTATCAGGTCAATTATGATAGGGTGAAATCTAATTACTAAATTTATAAAAAATATCTTGCTATACAACTGGTGAATTGTAAGGGAGAAGAAATCAAAGCCCTCTGTTATATTAGGCATAGGAATGACCAGTGCATTCTCGTAAAATAAAGCACTGGTGCTCGTTTCTTAGTCTTAAATGATTTAAGTACTTCACAACATAAATATGTAAATGATGAGGATCTGGTTTTAATAGAACTATTCTTGGCTCTACTGGTTCTTGACTTTGGATCAAAATGTGTATCTAACCTTCTAGTCCCCATGCAAACTATAAGCCCAAGTTTTTATAACCTCCATCTTGTATTTATCCATTCTCACTCCTAAGCAAGCAAAACTTTCACACTCTATAAATAAAAAATCACAAACGGAAGGAAAGCTGTTTGCCCATGTAGCTCTTGGATTTGATGAATTAAGGAAGTCTAATTAAACATTGTGGAACGAGATTTTCCCATTTTCTTATCCCAGCATTACAGTTACAACACTGAACTACCCTGATACCTAACAAAGACTTGTATTTATCACACTTGCCTTGAGGAAAAGCCTGTTATTATATGTTATCTGGACTAAGAGGATTCAGAATAAACTGGCATTTTTGATATGGTGGAAAATGTTTGGAAATCAATTTCTACAGAAAGCAGAGCAGTTGTCTAATTTCCATAAATATGGATTGCAGATCATTTTATGTAAATTAGAAAGCCAAGTGTCATCTAGGTAAGTATGTTAAGTATGTACAGGATTACAGCATAAGAGGACTCTGAATATTAATCTGTTTAACATTAAATGTAAGTATGTTTAGCGTAATAGTTTCTTCATTGTGAACATTTTGGTCTTTGAGATCTGTGGAACATTTTACTGAGTTTAAACAGCTTGATGCAAATTGTGTTATCTGCATTTTTCTCTTCACATTCTGAATACTGTTTAAATAATTAACTGATCATCAGTGCTGTTGGCAGGTTACCTTGTAATTTTTAGATTCCTTTGTAAGAATTCACTTAGTTTCTAGCTATCCTTAATATGTTGCCAAGTCTAACAATTATAAATTGATGAATACATATGTGTTTTCATTCAAATTCATGCATTTCATTGATATAACCACAAAACAAATTATGTTGTAAAATTTGTCTCATTTCCTAAAGTTTCCTTCAAAAGCAAAAGAGTTCAAGCAACGTACACCTATTAATACCATTAATCAAATCTCCTGAGATCTGTGAATGTCTAAATGAGAGATGGCTGCTGTCACGACAACTCTTGACAGCAACAAATTTGTTAAATTTAAATTTCATGGAGATAACTATCTATAAATATAACTATAATGCAGTGGGGCTCCTATTGATCCTTAAAACAACTCTTTTTAATTAAGAAGTACACAACCATGATTCCCTGTAGCAGAATGCTCCAAACTGGCAGTAACTTGGTTACTACAAATAAATGGTTATGAACAAGAGACTTCAAAATTGATGTGTATGTTGCATAAAGACATATACAGTATAAAGTTGGCTTTTTAGTCTCATTGAATTTATACAAAAGTAATAGTAATTTACTATATAGGCCACTCGTCAAATTCCTTTATCTTCCTGAAGACTGTCTTGCACATAAAACTGTTTGATAAACAGGAATATAAAACTGTTGACAATCAGCAACAGACCCAAGAATGGAAATGATACTGATATGAAACAAAAGAAATATTGGTAGGCACTAAATTAAAGTACTGTTCCAATGTAATTGAAACACAGCTTTCAAGAAGCAAAACCATTGCATTCATACTTTAAAGTACCAATATAATTTGAACTGATTTAGGTATTTCAAACATTAATGGAATATGGCCTTTTAGAGCAATAAAAAGAGCAATATTGATCCAAATCACTATTAACATAAAAAATAGTATCAAATAAGCCAGGGTTACTTCTTAAAAGCAACATTTAAAAAGATGATCAGACATGCCATTTTAAATGAACAAGCCAGTGGTTTCGATTTACTTTCATAAATTTGCAATTTTAATACTGAATTTAGTACTTCCTTTTATAAAGTGAAGTCTTTATAAAGCTTCACTTTAAAGTGAAGCTGTGAAGTCTCCAAAGCACCTGAGGGCAGGACAAGAAGCAACGGGTGGAAACTAATCAAGGAGAGAAGCAACTTAGAACTAAGGAGAAATTTCCTGACAGTGAGAACGATTAATAAGTGGAACAACTTGCTTCCAGAAGTTGTGAATGCTCTAACACTGGAAGTTTTTAAGAAGATGTTGGATAACCATTTGTCTGAAGTGGTGTAGGGTTTCCTGCCTAAGCAGGGGGTTGGACTAGAAGACCTCCAAGATCCCTTCCAACTCTGTTATTCTATTCTATTCTAAGCATCCAAAGTGATACAATGCCATGAGGTTTTCTTTCCTTCCTCTTTCTCACAAACCTACAGACATTCTTAAAAATCTCATTATAGAGGATGATTTTGCTCATCCATTTACCTTTTTAAGGTTTAAAGGGAAACAAAATCAAAACACCCAATATTATCAACAGACACTGTTACTTTCCAATATTGGTTTGGGAGAGTTGCAGGACCCCAAAGAAAGTAATAGCTGTAGATTAGACAGAGAATAAAAGTCACTCCAGTTCTGCAAGCAAGTACTCTGATGTTCATTTGTTTAATGTTGGTTTTAATTCAGCGGTCAAAATATATGAAAATCTAAAAGGACAATAAAAATAACAGACGGGATGGGAAATCTCAAGCCTTATTTACAAAAGTTTAGGCTGCATAGATACCAGAACACTTTCTCCTGGGACAGATTTTATAGATTTTTATACAGTACATTAAATTATTGCTCATGTATTCATAATCAACTTGATTATTTTTTCAGTGACAGAATTTGGGGTGCAAATGAAAACACACACACATATACCACTCACTCATGTCGTCATCTCCTGTCTCACTTCCAGACTGCCAAGCTCTTAGTCACACATGACAGAAGACAAGTTGTCTCTTTTGCTGTGTGCTTAATTTTCCTTCCCCCATAGACCTCTCTTTTATTGTTATTCATTTTCATACCTGACAATAAAAACATCCCTGTATATGGTGGTTGTGAATAGGATTATCTTTCAGATCGATGCTGAAATTGATTCGCAACCACACTATTTATCAACCTGCAGCTAAAGCACTAGCAGGCAGGAAATATTTTCTCTCTATCGAAATTATTTTTATTCAATTGGTGGAAGGAACATTGTATGATATTAGACGATAATATATCAGATATGCTCTTGCAGTTATTCCTGAACCTAGTTAAAACTAGTTGAACCTGATTTCATTGCATCTCATTTTATCAATCCATTTTTTAGTACAATTCAAAATTGTGCTAATTTTCAAAGCCCTCTGTGGTATACGAAGTAATAAATATACAATTTCTTTAAATTTACAACTTCCCTGTCTTCTCCAACTGCAGTTCTTATCTTTTTCAGATCCAAGAGCTAGGCTTAACCTTGACTCTCATGCAGATAACATTTGTTTTGTTTTTAAGTCTAGTTTGTTTATATATTAAAAGCAAAAGCTAGCCCCTTGGGGAGGAAAACTTAAGCCTGCTTTTAACATAGATTGTTTTACTTTTTTCCCATTTGTTCTGTCATTTTATCCTTTTGTTTCTTGTTGTTTTTTCTGTTTTTATTGTTTTAAACATGTCTACGAGATTATCAGTCATCCAGGTCATGGTTGTCCCAAAGGTGCCTTTTTCAAGAGGCAACTGGACTTGCTTGATTTTCTTTGAAGACATTTCGCATCTCATCCAAGAAGCTTCTACAGCTCTGACTGGATGGTAGGGAATGGAAGGATTTATATTCCTTGTGCAGACACCTGGTCATTTGCATTCTTTTACAGAGTCATTGAGACCACTTGGAGATTGAGCAGGGGTGAAATGCTCCTGGTTCGGACCCGATCACGCAATCCGGTAGCAATGGCAGTGGGTGGTTCGGAGAACCGGTAGCAAAAATTCTTGTACACGCCCCCCCCCATGCCCAGCTGAGCCACACGATCATCAGAGGCTGTTTTTTTTAACTTTTAAAAGCATTTTTTCTACAACTTCTTCAGCCGAAGAGGTTGTAGAAAAAAAAAATGCCTTTAAAAGCCTCCGGCGATCCCAGCTGAGTTGCCTGATCGTCAGAGGCTTCTAAAAGCATTTTTTTCTGCAACCTCTTAAGGTTGTAGAAAAAATACTTTTAAAAGTAAAAAAAAAAAAAGTTGCCCAAGCCCACCCAGTCATATTACCCCCCCAACCAGGCCACGCCCACAGAACCAGTAGTAACAAATTTTAGATTTCATCCCTGGGTTGGAGCCTTAGAGGACCTGACTCCTCTTTCCTGTAATCTGCAATTTTTCTGGAAATCTGTTCATACTCTCACACCATTCAAAGGGTGTTTATTCCAAAGTGCATAGCTAAAATATCTATGGTGATTCTCAGTCATCCAGGTCATGGCTGTCCCAAAGGTGCTTTCTTCAAGAATATAAATCCTTCCATTCTCCACCATCCAGTCAGAGCTGAAGAAGCTTTTTAGATGAGAAGCGAAATGTCCAAAAAGAAAAATAAGAAAGTCCAGTTTCCTCTTGAAAAAAGTACCTTTGGGACAACCATGACCTGGATGACTGAGAATCTGCGTAAACATTTAGCTATGTGCTTTGGAATGAACACCCTTCGAATGGTGCGGAAGTATGAACAGATTTCCAGCTGCCTGACCATCTGTCTGCAAGAAATATAAATCCTTCCATTCCCCATCGTCCAGTCAGAGTTGAAGAAGCTTTTTGGATGAGAAGCAAAACATTTGAAAGGAAAAACAAAAAAGTCCAGTTGTCTCTTGAAAAATGGCACCTTTGGGACAATGTTTTAAATAATTTGTAAAGTATCCCAGAGTCATTGGGAATTCAGTGACACATATAAGTAATAATTTAAAAACACCATTTATATATCTTTTAAAAATGTCTCTTTGTGGGGCAATTAACACTTTAAAAAAAATCTATCTTTGGCAAATCCAGATTATTCCCCCCCACCCAGCCTAAATACTTGTGTAAATTTGGATGTGGGGAGACAAGGAGGTCACAGCTGCAGTGTTTCTGATAAGCAAATGAGCTGGATTTTTCTCAAAGTCTACTTGCCGTACTAACTGTTGGGGGAAAGAACTGCAAAGTACTTGGAGCCACAGACAGCTCTTCACTTCCCGTGCCAAGGTCTTGAAAACGGAAAGCTACATTCTCAAGGAGGCTTTCTGAAGCAAAACTTATTAGAAGGAAAAAAGGGTTAACAATCAGATATCTTGACAACTGAATTCTTTTACTTTAGCACCTAATTTATCTCCAAGTTCATCAGGCTGGAAATTTCTTTCTTCTCTTGTTCTCCCACATTGTGGGAGAGGGAAACTGACTATCCATCTTCCAAATAATAGACCAGTTTGCAGGTAGATTACAAAGCAGTCCCCATTAAAAAATTAATGCACTCTGTAGTGCATTAATATAGGTTATAGTAATAGACTGCAAAGCATTTTCCTTCCCCTCCCTCTTAATACCAAAGAGAATTAAGACAATCTAAGTTTCTTTCCAACACTTTCCGTAGACCTACTTTGTTCTTTACACAATGAAACAACTGATGTTTGTTAATTCTAAAACCAGCACATACTGATATATGTCTATAAATGATCTGAATTTCAAAGTAGTCAAAATCCAAGGTTGATACTCTTAAATGCTACCTGAAATTTTATGTTTACAAGACAGCATTACTGCAGAACAATTGGAATAGAAAAAAAGCCTTGAAGGGATCATGATCAAATCAAGGACAAAGTACATGAAACTAGCCTGAGGGTTTTCGTACAAGTCAGGAACAACCCGTAGCCCTATGCTGAGATGGAAGCATGGTTATGAATGCTGAATGTTAGTTAATACATTTGATTCTCAGTTCCAGAATTACACCCAGTTCTTATGTAAATGAGACCAATATTAAGGAAGTAAGGATTCAGGTCATGTATATATCAGATAGGACTTTAGAACAGAGCTTTTGAAAATTTTTAAAAGTATTGGATGGATGGATGGATGGATGGATGGATGGATGGATGGATGGAAGATGATAGATAGATAGATAGATAGATAGATAGATAGATAGATAGATAGATAGATAGATAGATAGATAGAGACTGACTGATTGACTGACTCTTCTTTCACCCTAAATAATTTTTCTCTTTCTCTTTTGAGCAAATACAGCCAAGTCCTAAAACTCTTGGCAATAATAAATCAGAGAATCAATCACAAATCCTGAATTTCTTTGGATCTCTGAAGCTGTAAAACAGTTTCAAAAAGCTATGCCATCACATGAACAATTTGTGCCTAAAGAAGCAATCCGGGGAAAAAAATTCAGCTTGACATTCATGAGATGGATTCGCATATTACCATGATGTGGAATTCTTTCAATCAAATAAATATGATTTCTCAAAGTGTATCTACATTCTTCTCAGAGCTTCCTGTAGAGCAGACGTGAAGATCAAAGCACTGATAGACAGGGTTCTCCCCCCCCTCCTCAAAAAATTGTGTTGTTACAGGAACCAAGTCAATAAAACTAACATAACATTTTTTTCAACTTGTATTCCCTCATAGTACAAATCTTTTTCAGAGCAAAATACAAAGGCATAGTTTGGATGAGTCTTCACTTCGCTCCTACCAATTAAAGAGCTATTTTGATATGATAATTCCAGAAGATCATTATATCTAAATGAGATGATTAAACAGAACGAAAATGCATTCTTTGCAAAATATTATCATGGGCCTTAGGGAAGAGAAGTAGGGTTTAATGCTTGATTTTAATTGATTGCTTCTGACTAATAATAAAGTTCTCCAACTACAATGATGCAGGAGAATGTTAACTAAATTATACATAAAATATGTCTATTTGTAAAGTGTAAAGTACTCCCACAGAAGGTGATGTATACACTGTAATGATTGGGATCATTTGGACATCAGATATATTTATGGCATATGCTCCTACACAATATTCTATAATGCCATATTAGATGAATCATACAACCTCTGAGGAGGAAAATGCAAAAGCTCTTACATGATGTTTAAATTAAGATATACATGAAATAATCCTATAAATTACCAACTGATTATGGATGGCTATTATCCCAGGCTTTTCCAAGAGAAAGCAAGCTATCATTTGTATGTAACACTTTATTTAAGAAGGGACTGTGTCATGATTTAGCAGTTAAGATGCTGGGCTTGTCACCTAGAAAGCCAGCAGCTCAGGTTCAAGACCTGAGTGCCACACAACAGGGTGAGCTCCCGTTACTTGCCTCAGCTCCTGCCCATCTAGCAATTCGAAAGCATGTAAATGCAACTAGATAAATAGATACCACTTTGATGAGAAGGTAACAATACGCTGTGAAGTCATGCTGGCCACAAGACTGCGGAAATGTCTTTGGACAGAGCTGGCTCTATGGCCTTGAAATGGAGATGAGCATCACCCCCTATAGTCAACAATGACTGTGGGAAGACCCCTCCTAGAAGAATGAAATATTTTGAGGAATATTAAACAGGCAAGATGTTACATTTCTCTAAAGGAAGAAACGGAGAAACATTCTCTTAAGACAGAATAGACACCCCCCCACCAGCAGTTATTTTGTGCCCATTAAGGACCATCTTATCTACAAAACAAAAGACCTTCAGCTCCAGAGTGATGGGATTAAGAACAGGACATGACCCTTCAGGACATAGTAAGATTAACCCACTACCATTTAGCAGAAGACACAGAGCTCACTACATTGTACAATCTCTTAAGGGTATTTCAGACATTGCACAACCCCCGTAGCAGCATCTCTGAAACTTATAAAAAGCCACGTACTAATAAAACCAGTTGGTCAACTGACCCAGGACTGCTGTTGGTTCTGTTCATCATTAAATCATCTTTCAAATCAGCCTCCATGTTTCCAGTGTCTTTCTCCCAGCTTGGAACTGAACCTGATGGATATTTCTTGAGGCAGACTATTGGAGTAAAATCTGCAGGGACTCCTTTACTTTACATTTTTACTCCATTTAAGAGAAAGTTAGTAAAGCCTAGACCCGTGATGGAGAACCTATGGCACGTGTGCCAGAAGTGGCATGCAGCGTCCTCTCTGTGGGCACGCAAGCCATCACCCCATGTGAGTGTGCCTCCCACCAACCAGCTGGTCTTCGGGTCTCTGCCACGCATGTGGGGGGGCAGGGGATGTGCAGGGAATGTGGAGCATGCAGGGGCACACGCGCATTGCATTTTGGGGGTTTGGGTGCACACGCACATTCGCTTGCTTTGGGCACTCAGTCCGTGAGGGAGTGGGGGGGATGGGGGGGCATGCACACATGTGGGCGGACATGTGTTGCATGCATGGGGGCAGGGCACATGCAGGGGGCATGCACACATGCATGGGGGGCATGGAGGGTGTGCATGCATGCATGGGATCAGCGGATGTGCAGGGAGCATGTGCATGCCCGGGGGATGTGCAAGAGGCGTGCACACATTGCATTTTGGGGGCTCGGGGGCACGCGTGCACATTCACACGCTTTGGGCACTCAGTCCGGAAAAGGTTATTTATTTATTTATTTATTTATTCAAACTTCTATACTGCCCTTCTCCTTTCGGACTCAGGGCGGTGAACAGCCAAATAAAAAACATCTATACAAACATCACAGTTAAAAAATAAAGTTAAAATAATTTATAAATTTGGCCCATAATTTAAAACTTGTCAATTAAAATCAATATTAAAATTTTAAAACTAACCCTAAAATCAAGACAGACCGGCTAACTGAAAAAAATAAGATTTTAGGGCCCGACGAAAAATCCGGAGGTCGGAGATCACTCATATCTCTGGGGGTAGATTGTTCCATAGGGTAGGTGCCACCACAGAGAAGGCTCTCCTCCTGGGGGTCGTCAGCCGGCATTGTCTGGCCGACGACACCCTGAGGAGGCCCTCTCTGTGGGAGCGAACCGGCCGGTGGGAGGCTATTGGTGGCAGAAGGCGGTCCCGTAAGTACCCTGGCCCTAAGCCATGGAGCGCTTTAAAGGTGATCACCAACACCTTGAAGCGCACCCGGAAGTCCACCGGAAGCCAATGCAGCTCGCGCAGGAGAGGAGTCACATGGGAGCGCCCTGTCGCTCCCATAATCCCCCGCGCAGCCGCATTCTGCACCAGTTGGAGCCTCCGGGTGTACCCCAAGGGGAGCCCCATGTAGAGAGCGTTACCATAGTCCAGACGAGAAGTGACGAGTGCTTGAGTGACCGTGCGTAGGGAGTCCCGGTCCAGAAAGGGGCGCAACTGGCATATCAGGCGAACCTGACAAAAAGCCCCCCTGGCCACGGCTGTCATATGCCCTTCTAAAGACAGCCGCGCATCCAGGAGGACACCTAAGTTGCGGGCCCTCTCCGTGGGGGCCAATGATTCGCCCCCAATAACCAGCAATGGCATCAGCTGGCTATACCGGGACGCTGGCAGCCACAGCCACTCGGTCTTGGAAGGGTTGAGTCGAAGCCATCCCTGGCCTAGACTATGGAGGTTGCTTTTCACATTTGGAAGCTCTTGCTATCCTACCATTCTTCCACAGTTCCTATTGGTTACTCCTCTCATTACTGCATTAATGAAACACAAACATCAGTTGCTCTGGAAATTCACCCTAAGCCTTTTGTAAGTGTTTGACAATGCTTTTAATCGACTTGGCTGACTTTAATCAATCTTTACAACTGGTGTGCCTGGGTCACTGTGAACCCCAACAATTGCCTGACACTGCTAACTTGAGGCCACCTCCAAACAAAATGAGTTTTCTGAAACATTTGGGCTCAGGCAACAAACACTGACAAGATATAGTAATTGACATTTTATTAGAAATTCATGGAATTTAAAGTCCATATGAGCATTGTTTCTATTCACGAGCACTGTCTTACAGCACTCTAAAATATACTGAGAATTACATATGAAGAGTTTTTTTCTGGCACTGTTGTACATTCAAAGTGATAGTGTGATTACTAGGCACAAAGAAATTGAAAACTGTACCTTCAAATATTGTAAGCTCTTGAAAGAGGACTAGGGAAACACTTTGTGATGGGGTTTCCAAAATGAAATGCCAATTTCTATTACAACTCTTGACTCAAAAGCCTTTGAACATCATTATCCATGCAATCTGATGGGTGGGGAACAATCAAGTGAAGATAACAAACAGCAATACAGCTGAATAGTAAGTCAGCTATCTTCCATTTAGCAAAAAAATCATCTTCATTTACTGAATGACAACATTAAAAAGTAAAGCTAGAATTTACTTTGAGGGCAGCAGTTCTCTCTCTTAGCATTTTTAACCTCAGTTGTGGATTATGTTTCATAGATGATTTATATCTAACTCATATTGAGTTTTCTAAAAACATATAATTGGAAAATTATAATCTTTTCTGGAAGATTTCCAATTTCCAATTTATCCATCAAACTGGGGTGAACCAAAGAAATATTTTGCTTGTGTGTATGTGTGTATGATACGTGATATTTGAATATAGCCCTTATTAAAAAATGTAATAGGCAGTTTTCACTTAGGACAGTGATACTTTATGGTTACATTATGGTTATGTTAACAATATATTTATTCAGCATTCATCCTGACAGTAATTCACACAAGAATTAACTTTGTTAACATATTCTCATATTAAACAATTCTATTAATTCCCTTCTGAATTATTTATACCTTCCTTTTCATTTTAGGAACGGAGGAGAGGGGTGAGGAGGAGAGAGGGGGGAGGGAGGGAGGGAGGGAGGGAGGGAGGGAAGGAAGGAAGGAAGGAAGGAAGGAAGGAAGGAAGGAAGGAAGGAAGGAAGGAAGGAAGGAAGGAAGGAAGGAAGGAAGGAAGGAAGGAAGGAAGATTCAAAAAGCCTTTGGAGGGATTGAGAGGAATATGCAATATTGTTCCTTAAAAATAAGAAATGAAACGGACCTAACTCCACAAGTGTAATTAATGACATCTAGAGTGCCACTGGTGAAAGACAAGAGATGAACTCAATCGAACACAGGTAAGAGCTGCTAGTAAGCCTACCTTCGTGCGACAAAGTGTAAATACTTATTCGCACTAACTGCTCCTGGGGAAGGAGGAGACTGAGGTCCTGAAGGGGTGCGCTGAGGAAGTTGCAGATTTTCTGGAAGACTAAATTGCTCGACTTCATTCCCAGTTAGATGCTGGTGTGGTTGCTGATCCAGTGGAGGCCCCTAGGGTAGGTTCTTGCCCTGTTGCCTGATAATGGTTTGACCCTGATGCTCCTGAGGAAGGGTACAGGATCCTAGGAAGTATTGCACAAGGACCTGTGTTTTAGACCCATGTCTCTCCTGGCTTGTGATAGCTATGCGGTTGGACTCTGGCAGTGATTAATGCTTCCTTACAGAAGGGGGTAGTGTCTCAGCACTTTAACGAAGCTGTGATCTGCCCTCTTCTCAAGAAGCTATCATTGGATTCCATCCTGTTGTATAATTTCCCGACCTGTCTCCAATCTTTCCTTTTGGGGGAAGGTGGTTGAGAAGATGGTTGCTCGGCAGTTCCAGAAGTTTCTGGATGAAACGGATTATCTAGACCTGTACCAATTGGGATTCAGACCTGGATATGGAATAGAAACAGCATTGGTCGTGCTTTTTGATGATCTTTGTCAGAAGTAGGATGAGGTAATTGCTCTACTTGACCTCTCGGCAGCTTTCAACAACATTGACCATGGTATCCTTCTGGAGAAGCTTCGGGGGTTGGGAGTGGGGGGGGGGTTTATGCTATCCTGGTTCACTTCCTTCCTCTGGGGCCACTCTCAGTCAGTGCAAATAAGAAGCAAGAGATGCAGCCCTTGCCTGCTGCTTTGCAGATTCCTGCAGTGCTCGGTACTCTCTCTGTTCCTATTCAACATCTACATGAAGCTGTTTGTTGAGATCATCTGTACATCGTGGACTGAGATATCATCAATATGCTGATGATACTCAGCTGTATATCTCAGCCCATGGTGAGTTAAGTGATGCTGTGACCTCCCTCTAGTAGTACCTGGAGACTGTTAGGGGCTGGATGGGGAGCAACAGGTTGAAACTGAACTCTTGCAAAACTGAGTGGCTTTGGGTTTGTGGTTCTTTGGTCCATGGAAAATTGTCACCTTTGGTCTTGGAAAGGGTGACACTGCCTCAAACAGATCCACTGCATAATCTGAGGGTTCTCCTGGACTCGCAACTCCTGCTCGAAGAGCAGTGGCAGTTATGGACAGGAGGGTCTTTGCACAACTGCAGTGTCGTGCCCCCATTGGAGCCTGAATCCGTGGGGAGGATGAGTTGCAGCTGTAGTCAACAGAGACTAAGGGGGCGGCTTCATTGGCTTTGGACGAATGTGGGAAGGACCAGGACAAGGCAGCCCCGGGCCTCTCTGGCTTGGGATGGCTTGCCAGCAGGGAGGAACAGGGCAGGATGACAGAGAGAGAGCAGGCAGTGGAAATGAGGAGTGATGGAACTCAGGCAATGAGCAAGGACTGCCCCCTCCTGATCTCCGAGCACATAAAGTGGAAGGAAATGGGAACAGAACAGGCTGACCCTACGACTCAGGAAGAAAGTGCCCCATCCCTCTTCACAAGGCACACCTGGGGACTAAGACGTAAGGAGACACTGTGGGGAAGGGTGTTTGTCAGGAACAAATGCTGAATTGGTTAAGTTTTGGGTGCCATTGCCGACATCTGGCATTTGCAGGACTGCTTGCTTCTTCCTTGCTTTGTGGACTCATTGCTTCTTCCTTGCTTCGTGGATTCATTTCTTTGTACCTTTGCCTTGCTGGACTTCTTTGAAGCCATTGTACTAATAGTGTTCACTGGACTGTTCACAGACAGAGGCTGCTGTGTGTGTGTGTGTGTGTGTGTGTGTGTGTGTGTGTGTGTGTGTGTGAGAGAGAGAGAGAGAGAGAGAGAGAGAGAGAGAGAGAGAGAGAGAGAGAGAGGGAGGGAGAGAGAGCGAGCATTTTGCTCTGGGACTTGCATAAAATGGGAGTGTTTGGGGGGGAGAGTTCACGCATTAAAGGGAAGTTTGAACGTTCAGCTGGCTGTGTGGCCTTCACTCCTTGTCCTGGGTCATCACATGCAGGTTGTGCACCAGTTATGCCCTACTTACTCATGCCCTAGTCACTTCCCGTCTTGACTATTGCAACACACTCTACATGGAGCTGTCCTTGAAAAGCATCTGGAAGCTCCAGTTGGTGCAAAATGCAGCAGCCCACATGATTTTGTGCAGACCTTGGTGTACACGTGTCATCTCTCCTGCAGGAGCTGCATTGGTTGCTGATTTGCTTTCAGATATAATTCAAAGTGCTGGTATCACCTTTAAAGCTCTTATGGCTTGGGATCAGATTATCTGATGGGCCATCTCTTGTCAATCACATCCACCTGACTCACTAAAGCAGAGAGGCAAGGAGTGCTATGGGTCCCGTCCCCTAATGAGTTGCACCTGGCGGGACCCAGAAGAAGGGCCTTCTCTGTGGTGGCTCCCTCTCTCTCTGGTACATCAACTATCCAGAAATTAGACTGGCCCCCACTCTGAAACTCTTTCGGAAGACCCTGAAGATGTGGTTCTGCCAGCAGGCCTGGGAAATCCAGAACGGGATGGAGCCCATTAAATGGCTGGTATGAGAGTATTGTCATCGGTGTGTGTATGTGGGGAGGGGCTATTATTTTATTATTTTTATTTGTTTTATATTGTGTTTTTATTTCCTATAAGCTGCCTTGAGTTGCCATAAGCGAGTAGGCAGCAATATAAATTTTCCAAAGAAATAAATGATACTTTTATAATGTCATTAACAAATGAAATGTATGGTTAAACTAAAGCCACACTTTTTATAGACAGTCATAAAAGAGTGGGGATTCAAATCTTTTTCATGAAAGATGTGAATGGCCAAACACATCATTTAAATAAACTTTACAGAATGTTCTCTCTTCATATCCCATCATTCATAGTTGCCTGGTAAACAGAGATTTTGGATAGGAATCAGAAAGTGTGTTCTATCAAAAAATAGTGTGCTGAAGGTATTTTTAAATGTATAGCTGTATTTATTTTTACTGCTCCAGGAAACTAAAGGAAATAAAGTAATTAAAGAAAAACAGTAGAAAATAGAAAATGAGAAGCGGAGTAATTGAGACAAGAAATTTCCTGTAAATATGGCTTATCCACAACATCCTCAATAAAAATATAATTCCCAATCCTTCCCAAAAGCAAGTGGGGGTGGGTGGGGATGGAGGGCTAACTGTATCCTGAGTAATACAGAGATTTAGCTGATGAATCTATGTAGGCATTTGCCTCAAGGGTCTGAATTTAAGGGTCTGAATTTGGAGACTTCTGTTAGATGTGAGATCGAATTTGGGTCGGTCACTGGGATCAGAGATTTACTCTTACGAGCTTTCGGACTCATGCTGGAGCCCATCTTCAGGGAATTTCTCTTCTGTTCACTTCTGTTAGAGATTGACATCAGTTGAACTGGTATCATCTTAGAACATAAAGCCTGCTTCAGGTATAAAAGAAAGTAACTCAGCAACATCAATATTGGCAATTTGCCAGCAACAGGAAACTTTTGGATCAACCAGACCTAACATCAGTTCAGAATCTTGATTATTATCTTTACCAGTTCAGCAGAGCAACACAGTCTGCTTTCTATATTTCAAGCTCCATTTCTCCCAGCTCTGATTTGCTCATCTAAGAGAATCTTCACGAGAGAAGTATGGACTGTCCTGTCCTGGAACTGACAGGTGTGATAAAAATCAATAATGCCTGAAGGCTATTTTAGCTCATATTTATTTCATTTTGTGCGTAAAAAAAACTGATGCCATTCCCATACTCACAAAAAATTAATTGAATTTCTGTGGTAGTCTTTGATTATTAACTTAAATACAATTATTGAAAGAGTCCCATTTTATCTGAAATTCTGACTTTAAATATATTTATATAATGATAAGGAAGGCAATTATTCCTTTCTATCTTGAGAAACACATATAGCCCTAGTGAATGGATGGCATAAATGCATGCATATTTGCACCCCTTTTCTGAAATGGACTTGTCCTTCTCCATTTCAAAAAAAAGACACAGGACATCGCCAAACAGCAGGAATGAGAAACTGGGGAGAAAGATCTGAAGTTTACTGATTCCTGCCTGCTCAATTTTAAAATACCAGAATGACTTAAGCAAAATGTTACTCTCCCTACGTGGATTCAGTAAAGATTATTTTTTCCTTGTTGCCATTAGCATCAAAGACAAGTTACAAAACTTTTCACCATTAACTAGTCATGACTAATACAATGGAGAAGAGAAAAATCATAGGAAATTATTGCTCCTCTACCCTGATCAGACTGCACTTGGAATACTATATCTAGATCAGCCTAGATCAAAGAAGACTGTGCCACATTGGAGTAAATTTAGAGAAATGCTATCAGGATGATCTGAAGTCTAGATATCTAGCCTTTTGAAGAACAATTAAAGGATCTCAACACTATTCACCTGAAGAAGAGTCAGCCGAGAGACAAAGTATTCAAACATCTGATGTCATACAGAAGAGGACTTATTTTTTATTGCCTCAGACAGCAGAATCAGAGTTTGTTGTAGTATTATAAGGAAGAAAGTTCAGGCTAGACATTGGGAGGAACATCCTGACTATAAGTGCTGTCAAGCAGTGGCTGCCGCATAAAAGTATTGAGTTCATCTTCAATGGAAGTATTCCAACTGAGGCTAAAGAGTCATCTTAAGTGGATGCTGTGCTTAGCATCAGTTTAGATAGGATGACCCTTCCAACTCTGTGATTCTGTGAGAAGTGGGCAGTGCTGCTGGAGTATAAAAAGAGCATACGAGGGCCACAATCTTTTTTTAAAGCAGTGCAGTCATCAGATCTAGGATCTAAAAAGAACATGTAGACTGAATCTACATCAACTGTATACCGTATATACTCGAGTATAAATCGAGTTTTTCAGCACATTTTTTATGCTGAAAAAAGCCCCCCTCGGCTTATACTCGAGTGAGGGAAAAAATGCCTTTTTTCCTGCAACCCGTTTTGGCTTCCAGGGGCTGCAGGGAGGCCTGCTAAGGTCAAAATGAGGCGTGGGGGTTGTCTAGCAAGACTCCCTGAAGCCCCCTGGAAGCAAAAACGGGCTGGGAGGGGCTTCAAGGGAGAAAGAAACGAAGAAATCCTCACTATTTGGGGAGATCCCCCACGTGCACTGAGCTTGAGTTGAGATCTTATTGTAATAGGCTGGATGCTAGCTATCCTTGCTCAGGCTAAGCTAATCAATAGTGGAGCTCTAAGAATGCCAGATGAGAAGGAGAAAGCTATCCTTACTCAGGGTAAGCTACAAAACGTTTCAAAACGTCTGGCTTTTCTTCCTCCTACCAAAGACCTTCTGGGATTCTTCACAGAAAGGGAGAAAAGAGAAAGGGAGGGAGAAAGAAAGGAAGAGACAAAGAAAGAAAGAGAGAAAAAGAAAAAGGAAGGGAGAGAGAGAGAGAGAGAATGCAGTTATCTCTTAACAGAGGCTTGAACTTGCCTGAAATTAGATCAAGCCCTACATCACTTAAGCCAATGTATCAGATTAAATTGTTATTGAATTATTTTTGGTATACCGGTATATACTACATTCTTTTGTGTAATTTAGTTATAATGTAGTTTACACTATGCACTTACAGAGCTGTTTACTGTTTTTTTTTAAATAAATATTCAAAAACATTTAACCTACTGATGCCTCAATTAATGTAATTTTATTGGTATCTATTTTTATTTTGAAATTTACCAGTAGCTGCTGCATTTCCCACCCTAGGCTTATACTCAAGTCAATAAGTTTTCCTAGTTTTTTGTGGTAAAATTAGGTGCCTCGGCTTATATTCGGGTTGGCTTATACTCGAGTATATACGGTACATTCCTTATTTCTATATTTTGGTTACTGATCAGCATAACACTATCAAGAATGTGGTTTATGATTTGCAATTTTCTCCCAAGAAATAAAGCTATTGCTTTATTAAATGCTAGAGTTACATTTGGTTGTAGACTTTCATGGCCAGAGTCAATTAACTGATAGTGAATATTTGGACTGCCTCTTCAGAGGAGGAATGAATCACTCAGTAGCATAATTCTCTGTTGCTTCGATTGTTGTTTGATCTCACTGGATTGTATCATGGGAGTCAGAGAAAGATATTTGGTTCTGATTTAAAAATAAGCTATTTCCTGTTTAGCTTGTCTTTGAAATAGATGGTTGCTAAGTGTTTCTCCAAGCGAGACTGCTGTAAATTTCCTTTCTTGGTGATTAATTAAGGTCTGTTTGTTATTAGTATCTAGGATCTAGGCTTTGTTAACCTTCAGACTCTCTTCCTTGTTAAAGCTGTTAGAAAGTTGATGAATCTCAATGGCTTCTCTATGCAGTCATATGTAATATTATAATTAATATTAATATGATTATCATATTAACATGAATAATTTAATGTGCTTGCCAATCAGGACCAACCATCTTTCACTGACTGCCTCAAAACGATCCAATTAGTTCAAATGAAAGAGCCAGAACAGAACAGCTGAGAATTATATTACTCAGAGGATCACTTCACTTCTGAAGATGCTGGTCACAGTTGTGGGTGAAACATCCGAATATCAGAAAACTAACCTGGAGCCATTTAGCCTGAAAGTTCATCACCATTTAATAAGAAAGAAAAATACCTTATCCAAAAATATAATTAACACTAGTAATATGTTCTTTCTTTGGATAATATTCTCTAAGGGAGAGGATTTATAAACAGATATTAATATACTGACTATATATACACATACAGAATTATTAATTCATTTTTCTCTAATTAAACCACACCTGAAGAAATGTATATACAATCTCCGTGTGTAATGCTTTAATTGCTCCAGAAAAGTACTTTCCTATCACCTAAACCAGGGGTGTCAAACTCAAGGTGCGAGGGCTGGATCCAGCTTGTGAGGTGCTTAAATTCTCCAGCAGCATTCTGCCACTCAAAAACAGGTTGAAGGGACGCAGAGGCCTCCAGCAGAGTGCTGCTGGAGACCAAGGAGGCCAAAAATGGACCATGCAGGGGCCTCGGGAGGCTCCACGTGGCCTGTTTTTGGCTGGCATAGTGCTGCTGGAGGCCAGGGAGGCCAAAAATGGGGCAGAGGGGGCTGCACCCCCCCACACGCCCCATTTTGGCTGGCAGAGTGCTGCAGGTGATGTCCGTCCCATCTCCCCCCACTCTGCCCCGCTGGCCTGTGGAGGAGAACTACAATGCTGATCCAGCCCTCGAAGAAATCCAGTTTGACACCTCTGACCTAAACTATTATGGCAAGAAGTTCAAGGGAAAAAAAGATATTCAGAATTAATTTGATATAAATCAAATTAAAAAAAAAAGATTCAACAAAATTTAATTTAACAAAAATTAAGAAAAACTTTCTGAAACAATATGTAAAATGAGAGAGAGAGAGAGAGAGAGAGAGAAAGAGAGAGAGAGAGAGAGAGAGAGAGAGAGATTGAGAGAGAGAGAGAGAGAGATTGAGAGAAGGATATTTAAATTGAATGTAATGCCTTATTTCCTAATTAACTAAACCTCCCCCCACTCTTCATGCAAGGATAAAAAGACAGAGCAGATTCTTTAAATATACTCTTCCTTCTAGAATACTGTTCTTTCAAAAAAAAAACTATATGCTTATTTCATTAAATTGTATGCAATTTTTCATGGAAAAATAGATTCTATTCTGCTGGGCATAGAATTCATTCATTGAAAGCACTTTAGACTTTGTCATATGAATATTAATTCTTGAAACTGTTGTCTCAATAAATCAATTAAGGTCACTGCAAAAACAGAAAATAAAAGCACAATGCCAAAAACAGACTAAAATGGAATGCAAGTAGGTCTTCTGCTGCCTGCAATTAGATAAAGAATAGTCTCCCACCAGCTTTTCCATCTGGCAATATAAACACTGTCTAAAATAATCCAACACTGTTGATATATTTACATTAATTTACAAATTACATTTCAGTTTAGTATGGAACACATTGCATAAATCAAAGGATAACACAAATTAATTAGGGGGGAAAGCCTGCTCTGTCGCTTTTGTTTTTCCACAAAAAAAGCACCACATAATGCCTGGCCATATGGTCTTATCATTCTCTTAGCTAATTATCTACAAATCTTTGTACCAATTTTACAGCTACTGGTTATTACTAACTGGTTTAACATTTCTCCAGAGAACTCTTTTTTCCTTCAATATCTTTTACATTCTAACCCAGTGACTAAAGATATATTATTAATAATATTCAATTACTTGATTTGCAAAAGATCAAGTAATACGTAAAGAAAGGGTTTTTTTTAATTTTCACACGCTGAATTCAGCATTTTTATTTATTCTAACTTCAAAGCTCAGTTCATTCACAGCCTCTGGAGTAAAGATTCTCCAAACCAAGATACTTTATTATATAAGCCTTCTGATCCAACAATTGGAGAGCATATTACAGTATGCTTTTTCCCCCCCTGCTCATTCATTACAGCTCATTCTTGATCTTGAATTGATATAAAGAACTTCCCAGAATTTTAGATACTGGATTGAGGGCATTCAGGAAATAGTTTTGCACTTTCTCAGCCACCTTGGATTTTTAGGTAAAATCCAATTACAAAAAACCACAGAATTTGATTGAAATAAATACATAACTGAATATTTAAATAGGACCCCTAGTTTGATTTCTTTATGTCGTCTCCCTTATAGCATAAATCTAAAAATAAAACCATCAATGGTATGCTAAACATTTGTTAAAATAAATATTGATAAAAGATTTTTAAAATCGCCTGGTTTTGGAATGTTATGCCTCATTGTGGCTCTATAAATGAAATGTTTAAATCCCTGTCTATGGTGCATCCTTCTTGAGATTTATTTGTTTGTTTGTTTGTTTATATTTCACATTTCTAAAACCCTCCTATCTCCCTCAAAGAGGGACTCTGCGGGAACAACCAAATTTTGACATAAAACCAATTGCTTGTTCTTCCAATAGTGAAAGCACTTGCTACTTCCAATATGGAGATAGTGTAGGACATGAAAACTTGTTTATTCTTAGAGTACATCTATTTTATACCCGAAACTTGCTGCTGTCGTGCCAAAGGAGAAAGTGGGTGGGGAAAGTGATGCACACCAGTCAAGGAATATGACTAATGAAGGATATGAAAAAAATGCTTCAACAAAAGATAAAAAAGGAGGAGGATTTATTTATTTATTTATTTATTTATTTATTTATTTATTTATTGCGATTTATATGCCGCCTTTCTCCCTAGGGACTCAAGGCGGCTTACAAAATGACAACTTCAATACAAATCACAATACAATATCAAATTAAAATCAGTAACCCAATTAAAAACGATTTAAAATTATGACAGTGTACCCCCAAACGGATCAGTTTAATTGGCGGAAGAGCCACGTCTTCAGCTCGCGACGGAAGGAAAGAAGGTCGGGGGCTGTCCTGAGCTCAGTGGGCAATCCATTCCAGAGGGTCGGGGCTCCCACAGAGAACGCCCTCCCCCTGGGGGTCGTCAGCCGACATTGTTTGGCCGACGGCACCCTGAGGAGGCCGACTCTGTGAGAGCGCACAGGACGATGGGAGAACGGCTGGAGATGGTCCTGCAAGTACCCCGGGCCTAAGCCATGAAGGGCTTTATAGGTGAGCACCAGCACCTTGAAACGTATCCGGAGTGCCACCGGTAGCCAGTGCAGCTCATGCAGGAGAGGTGTTACACGGGAGTATCTAGACGCCCCCGTAACTACCCGCGCGGCTGCATTTTGGACTAGCTGAAGCCTCCGGACACATCCCAAGGGCAGCCCCATGTAGAGGGTGTTACAGTAGTCCAACCTAGAGGTAACAAGGGCGTGAGTGACCGTGGCGAGGGCATCCCGGTCTAGGAACGGACGCAACTGGCGCACAAGACGGACCTGTGCGAAGGCCCCCCTGGTTATGGCCGTCAGATGGTCATCTAAAGACAGCCGAGAATCCAGGAGGACACCCAAGTTGCGGACCCTGTCGGAGGGAGCAAGGATTTCACCTCCGATCATTAAGGATGGAACCTCCAGATCCCGGGATGCCGGCATCCACAGCCACTCAGTCTTGGAAGGGTTGAGTCTAAGCCTGTTCCTCCCCATCCAAACCCGCACCGCTTCCAGGCAGTGGGACATCACGGAAAGGGCATCCCTAGGGTGGTCAGGGGTGGAGATGTAAAGCTGGGTATCATCAGCATATTGATGATACCTCACCCCAAAACCACGGATGATCTCACCCAGCGGTTTCATATAGATATTAAAGAGCAGAGGGGAGAGAACCGATCCCTGAGGCACCCCACAAGTGAGAGGCCTCTGGGAGGATCCCTGACCCCCCGCCCAAACAGACTGCAGACGGCCCGAGAGATAGGAGGAGAACCACTGTAAAACAGTGCCTCCTAACCCCATCCCCCTGAGCCGCTGCAGCAGGATACCATGGTCGATGGTATCGAATGCCGCTGAGATGTCAAGAAGGACCAGGATGGAGGAGCAACCCCCATCCCTGGCCCGCCAGAGATCATTTACTAGGGCGACCAATGCCGTTTCCGTGCTGTGGCCACGCCTGAAACCAGATTGGTAAGGATCCAGGTAGTCAGTTTCCTCCAGGAATTGAGGGAATTGCTGTGCCACCACGGACTCAACAACCTTCGCTAAAAAGCGAAGGTTGGAGACTGGACGGTAGTTGTTAAGTACGTCAGGATCCAGGTTAGGCTTCTTAAGGAGGGGTCGAACCACCGCCTCTTTAAGCGCAGCGGGAAAGACCCCTTCCTTTAGTGAAGCGTTGACAATAGCCTGGATCCAGTCTCCAGTCACCTCCCTGGCTGCCGAAACAAGCCAGGAGGGACAAGGGTCCAGTAAACATGTGGAAGACCCCAACCTACCCATAATCCTGTCCACGTCATCCAATGAAACAGGCTCAAACTCAACCCAGAAGTCTCCACTGAGACTAGGCCCTGTCACCTCAACGGACTCTGTCCAGTCGGAGTCCAACCCGGTCCGAATCTGAGTGATTTTATCTTGCAGAAACTGTGCAAAATCCTCAGCACGGCCCTGTAAGGGGTCCTCCCTCGCTCCCTGATTAAGGAGGGAGCGGGTCACTCTAAACAGGGCTGCTGGGCGATTTTCTGCAGATGCAATGAGAGTGGCGAAATAGTTACGTTTCGCCACTTCCATCGCCACAAGATAAGACCTAATATGGGTTCTTAGTTGTGTTCGGTCGGACTCGGATCGGGAGGATCTCCAACCACCCTCCAGGCGTCTTTTCCGACGCTTCATTTCCCTGAGCTCCACGGTAAACCAAGGAGCCGCCCGGGACCTGCGTCGGATCAGAGGCCGCAAAGGCGCGATTCGATCCAAGGCCCCCACCGCAGCCTGTTCCCAGGCCGCGACAAGTGACTCAGATGAATCGTGGGCTAAGGAGGCGGGAAAAGACCCAAGCTCCATCAGGAAACTTTCAGGTTCCATCAGGCGCCTGGGGCGGAACCATCTTACTGGTTCCACACCCCTGCGACGGGGGGTGGCGGAGGAAAAGTCGAGTCTAAGGAGGGAATGATCGGTCCATGACAGAGGGTCAATAGATAGAGTCCCCTCCCCACGATCATTTATCCACTGTCCAGAGAGAAAAATAAGGTCGAGTGTGTGTCCTCCAATATGAGTTGGGCCCTGTACAATCTGAGTCAGGTCCATGGCCGTCATGGAGGTCATGAACTCCCGCACCAACTCAGATGACTCACCGGCCGATGGCAGATTGAAATCTCCCACAACCAAAAGGTTGGGGAGTTCCACCGTCAATTCGGCTAAGACATCTAGTAGTGCGGGCAGGGCTGAGGCCACGCAGCTGGGGGAGAGGTACATGATCAACAGCCCAGACTGAACTCCAGGGTCCCATTTCAAAAGGAGGGATTCACACCCGCCAACCTGAGGAACAGTGACCTCCCTAGGCCTAAGACTTTCCTTAATAACTACCGCCACTCCTCCGCCCCTCCCCTGGAGTCGTGGCTGGTGTAGTATCCGGAAACCTGGGGGACACAAATCCACGAGAGGGACACCGCCCTCCGGCCCCAGCCAGGTCTCAGTGATACAAGCCAGGTCCGCGTCCTCCTCGTCTATAAGATCTCGGACGAGGAGTGTCTTGTTCACCACGGACCTGGCATTTAAGTACACCAGTCGGAGTCCAGGGCTCCGCACTCTGTCGCCGTCGGGGGAGCAGGATGAGCTGAGGGGGCAGGAGGGCACCACTGCTTGAACGAAACGGCGGCGCCCTCCTAGCCCCCCCCTCTCCCGACCTCTGCGTCTCCCAACTGTCACAAGGATTGGAAGACCCTCTCTCCGCTGAGCCTCTTTGTTCCCTCCTCCTCCCTCCCTCCCCCCACAACCATCCGACGGGCCCAATTGCTGAACCGTAGGAGCCGCCCCCGGCTCAACCCTTACCACCCGCCTCCCGGGTCCCCTTAAAATTTGATTAAAAACATTAATTAAAAAACCCCTCAAACCACGCTTAGAAGCATGCCACCACTCGGGGTTCCAAAACCCGTCCTTGAGGTAGGCCTTCGATAAATTCGAAGGCCATGTCTGCGAGAGGGGGGCATCTCGCAGAGCAAGGAGGGTCGCCAAAGTGTAAGCCATAATAAATATGAGAAGTGGATGGAAAATAGCAACAGGAAACCGAGATGAAAAACAAGAGGGATAATGATGGTAAAATAGGAGTCAACCCAGGCCGGCATAACCACCGCTCTCTCACAGCGGTGGAGAATCCAAGGCTGCAATGAATGAGTCCCGCGGAACCAGCCGCAGCCACCCTCTCACGGTGACTAGGTGGGGAACATCCACCGGCGGAGTCATAGAGCAGTTCCTAGGAACATGATGCAGCAGCAGTCCACCAGGATTCATAGTTCATCAGTCTGTAACTCCATAACTCTGACCAATACAACGAGACCAATAAGGCAGTAATAGGGGTGAAATGATAAGATGTAACACTTTACGGTGTGAGAGGAGCCAGGAGTCAGATAGCAGTTCAAATAGGGGAGATGACAAAAGTCCCAACAGACAACTGAAGATGAGTAAAACAAACAGGCCGAACCAGGCAGGCAACAGTCCGGGGGGGGGGGGGGCAAAAAATGGGGGAGGGAGAGACCCCAGGGAAGAGCAAGATGGATGGATAATTATCACTTCCCCTCCGGCCAACTCCCCGCCCCCCAGATCTTCTTCAGGACCACCCGCCCCGCAGTCATAGTCTGTCCTCGCTGGGCAGTTACAGCCCAGATCTTCCCGGCCTCTCATCTCCAGATTAACAGCCAAGAGTCGGAGCAGTGATGAGTTGCCCCCGGTTTGGACCGGTTCACAAGAACCAGTAGTAAAACCGGCGGGAAGCTCCGCCCGCCGACCCTGACGTCATCATAAGTGATCTGTGCATGTGAACCAGTAGTTAAGATAAGTAGAACCCACCCTGAGTCGGAGACTTGCTTTGAAAACCACGGTAATCTGGAAGCAAATTTCCAACATCTGCAAACACAAACTCTGTAGATATAAACACACATACAAACACACATATATATATTTGTATTTGGAAGAAAAGTCATGACCATAACTGTTTTCTATTGCATTTACTCATTTGTTGAAACAATCCTGTCAGTTTTATAATGTAATAGAGCAACAATTTAATACATATTGCATCCTCCCTCTGCTCCTCCAGTAACCAGTAACAGCAGACTGTGTAAGCTTCATTTGCTATATCAAATGTAGCAATGCTTGGGCCTTTAGGGATAAACCCATCAATACAATTGCCACTGTATTTCTTGAAAAGACCGCACATTTGGCCATAAGGCACAAATTATTACTTTACATTTGATCATGTTTGTCTTGCAGCAATGTCATTTTTATGCTCCATTTCAAATGCACTCTGACAATCTAGCTTGCTATTATGCTTTCATTTGGTTATTGATGTGACCCTATTTTACGTAACACAATCCTGTTTATTTTCATTACTACTTTTTTCCCCCCACTGTGGAATCACTCAGTTCCTAATTTGGTTAGCACCAGTGTCTACTGCTGTTCCTCTGATTTATGAGTTTGCCAATTCGTAGCTTTGTGAGTGAAAAAGAGAAATATTCCCTGACATAAATGGCTTGAAAGTCCTTAATATATGTTGATTGATTTGCTCATTAGTTTACAGAAAAGGAATAACTTTTTAAAAAAGGATCATGAACTGTCATCGTCAGGTATTGAAGATTGGCTATCTGGTTTTAATTCCACAATAAATGCAACATTAATGCGAAAATGTTCTTATCTTTACATGCTCAAAACACTTGCACGCTTGCTCTGCATTGCAGCTGAATAAGCTTCTTCGATTTTGCAAACAGACAGTTAATTCTGTAATAATTTTCAAGGAGGTTTGTGAAAATGCTATAGGAACTTGAATTGACCCCATAAAATGTTAGATAACATATCCTGTGTTGATTACTCAGCCACCATGAACTAAGTAATTACATATTTAGGAATGAGTAGAATAACAATGGATTCTGAGCACAAATAGATTCCTTTTTTGCAAAACACTTTTTGGCAAAACACAATAAGAAACCATGTTTTTTCTTATTATTACAAATAGTTGTATAGGAATACATGGGGAGAGAGTCCATTCAGTACAGTGGTTAAGGCACTTGGCTAGAAACTGGGAAACTGTGAGTTTTAGTCCAGCCTTAAACATAAAACAGGATGATCCTGGACCAGTATCCCACTCTCTCAGTCTTAGGAAGGAAGCAAGGACAAATCACTTCCCAAAAATCTTGCTGAGAAAAGTATAAGGACTAGTCCAGGCAAAGGGACCCTATTTTGTGTAGTGGTTAAGGCACCAAAGAAGAAACCAGGAGTCCGTAAGTTATAGTTCTGCCTTAAGCACAAAGTGACCTTGGTGATCTTGGGCCAATCTTTTTCTCAATGGTCTGAGCTCCGGACCTAAACCAGCATGAGATACCACGCATTTTGAGTTCCGAAGGATTTAATTAGCCAAACTCTCGGCACACAATGAGTTCCAAGCAAATAGCCAAAGGGAAAAAAGCATACAGGAATAAAGTCAGCACTGGGAGCGTCTGCCTCCCAGCACCTTTTAAATACTAGAGCCACGCCCTCCCGCCGCTGCAGCAACCGGCCCTCAGTCAGGCCCAATTGGCTGATTGTCAGGAGACTCAATTAGACACTTGTTGGTCGGTCCGCAGGCCCTCCAAACAGCTGATCTCTCCAACACAGCCATCACTGTGTGGCCAGAACCTCACAGGCCACCCAGGGTTTGACACAGTCTCTCTCCCAGCCTTAGGAAGAAGGCAAGGGCAAACCACTTCCTAAAACCCTTGCGAAGAAAAATGTAGTGACTAATTCAGGCAGTCAGGAGGAGCTAAAAACTGAATCAAAGACACACGGACAACATGAAGCGATTGGGATTTAGTGGTGGATAACAATTCAAAACCCTGCTACCCTGAGCTCTAAATTTACAAATGTAACATATGCCACATCACAATCAAATACAGGTAGTCCTCCAACTTACAACCACAATTGAGCCCAAAATTTCCACTGCTAAGCAAGACAGTTGTTAAGTCAGTTTTGCTCCATTTTATGACTTTTCTTGCCACAGTTGCTAAGTGAATCACTGCAATTATTAAATTAGTAACACGGTTAAGTGAATCTGGCTTCCTCCTTGACATCGCTTGTCAGAAGATGGCAAAAGGTGATCACATGACGCCCGGGACACTGTAACTGTCATAAAACACGCCAGTTGCCAAGCGTCCAAATTTTGATCACGTGATCGTGTGGGGATGCTGCAAGGGTCGTAAGTGCCATTATGACTTTGAACAATCACTAAACAGATGGGTGTAAGTCGAAGACTACTTGTAATTACATACCTACCCATCTGGCATTTCATAGAAGTACTTAGCAGCGCTTGGACTGTGCTACTTCAGACTATAGATGTGCTTGTGATATTTACAGGATCTCCCATTGTCTCTGCTCCCATTTCTCCCATTGTCTCTGCTCCCATTTCTCCCATTGCTCATCCCATCAGATTTAACAGGGAGGACATGTACCTGGTTCCTTTCATTAAACAGTCAATTTTTTGCATCTCAGTCAGTCCTTCTCTACAGCAGTTACCCGTCCTATGGAACAGCATCCCTCCAGATATCTGGATGGTCTCAGCCTGTTAGCATCTCAAAAGACATCGAAGACTTGGGCTTTCTCCCAGATATTTGTAGGAATGGCACGCTCTGCTGATTAATACTCTTTTTTATCAAGTGGATTTGTGTTTGAGACCTGGGTTCTATAACTGTTGTTAAATTGTTCTTTTTCAACACTTGTGCACTGCATAGAGTCACTTTTGTGAAGAGCACAACCATATAAAATTGTTTAAGAAAATAAAAAAAATACCAAGAGTTCTACACATAATATTTTTCCGTATTAAAAATTGTAATAAATCTTTTCCTCAAAGGAGTGGGATTTTATTTTAGCTTAAAGAGGAATATGTTTATGTGAGGCAGACAAAGAGAATCTGAAATGAAGACACCCATGACTTGTTATCATCTGTATGTAAAGGTATGCACTTTCTTGTTTATCACAAACAAAATGAAAGTCTCTTTCGGCAAAAACGAACTACTAGCTTGAATGACAGATTTAATGCAATCATGAAGACTATTTTTGAAGACTTCCAGGTATTTTTTTCAGCAAGTTCGCTTACAGAAACATACATTGCTCTGGAGTATCATTTTCCCCTTAGTAATTCTGTATTCTGCACAACCAGTTAACACTGCAAGCTTTATTCAATTAAAGACAGATGTTCACTTCCACCCACACAGTTAAGTAACAGCAATGTATTCCACTAATTTACTTTTAAACAAAACAAAACTCTTACTTGGTCCTGAAAAAAAATGAAATGTGAAAAGATTGTCTCCATTCATCAGAGTTATTAAAAATGAACACTGGTATTCCATGGGCCCATGAAAAATCCATGGATGGATTTACATATTACTTTATTGTGGTTTGCTTAATTTTGACTTAGTGCAACATATACCTTAACTACTATATTTTGTAAAACATGATTTATGGATAGCAAGTATGTAGAGCAAACCCAGATAACTCTTTCGTCAATAATATTCATGGTTAAGCCATATTCTGGCATTCCTGTCTTCTCGCTTTCTTCTTCTACCCAATGTCCATCCCCAAATTCCATTCTATATAGCCCCCACTCCCAGCCAAAGGAGGATCTGAGTTTCAGATCTCCTATCCTTTAATACTATCCAAGGAGGAATAATCAAAGAGGATCATAGAGGATCGTAGTCAAGGTATTTTGCATCTTCTTTAGTGAGAAATTTAAAATATTATTTGGAATCCTTTCTACATCTAAGAGTCAGATCTTTCATCAGTAAGAATCTTCCCCCCCCCCACTTATCATGGTAATCCAGAACACCTTTTTAAAATGCCATAAGAAAAAGAAAACACCCCCTAAAGATATCAGAATGTTCATATGAATCATGGAGAATGTCATAATAATGTTGTTTGTGCCATTCAGGGAAATGTTCATGTCTTCATGCAGCCCCCATAATATATTGATATGACATCCTAATGTCATCAGCAGATGATGAGTATGATTAGTAAATGGAGGACATTCAATCATTTATTTATTGCTTAATGGGAGAAGAAGACTTATCAACAGTCTGTAGTAGTCTATAAAAATACACTTCAGACATTCAGAAACTAAGTTGGATTTGAGGTCAATTTCCCCAACACATTGACAGATTTCCCTCCACCTCATGCAGGGAAAGAATATCTTCCCCCACTCTAGAGGCACTCATATGGCAAAAAACACTAGTGAACACCATTATTCTGGAAGCTTCAGAATGCTAATTCTCTAGTGCTCCCTACTGTGCACATGCAGAAACAATGGTGTTTCTTAAAATAGTAGCAAACAGCATCATTTTGAAAGTCTTGGAACAAACACAGTAACAAATGCCATTGTTCTGAGCCTTTCAGAATGATAGTGTTCAGTAGTGTTTTGTTCTTCCAGAGGAGAACACTTTAAGTGAACATCAGGATCTGAACTTTCCCCAGTGGGGATGAGGAGAGGACCCTGGCCTCCCAGGTTTGGTGAAACACTGGGGCCCTTTCCTGACTCCACCATACCCGAGAGACCCTTTTCCTAGAAGTCTGCTTAATGACCACAAATGGCAGAGCTGGTTTGTAATCATTGAGGGAAATTTATTTATTTATTTATTTTTATATGCCGCCCTTCTCGGGAGACTCAGGGCGGCTTACAATGCGTTAAGCAATAGCCTTCATACTTTTGTATATTTTATACAAAGTCAGCTTATTGCCCCCACAAACCGGGTCCTCATTTTACTCACCTTAGAAAGGATGGAAGGCTGAGTCAACCTTGAGCCTGGTGAGAATTGAACTTGCAGTAATTGAAGGCAGCTGGATGTTAAATGCTGCCTTAGTAGGAGGCATTAGCCTCCTACGCCACTCAGGCTTTATGTGGTCATACGCCATCTTATTAACAACTTTTTTGCTCAGTGACCGAGATTCCAGGCCCAATTGTGATCATAAATGGAGGACTACCTGTATGATAATATTGAAATTGATGTTTAAGAGAAAATAAAGCCTTGTTTCAACATGATGCCGACATGCTGATAAATTGTATTTATGTGAAATTCTGTACCCTGGGCTAGTACTTAAACTGTATGACTGTTCAATGATTGTGCAACATTACACTTCAGGGGCCTAAGAAATTGCAAATCAGGTATAAAGGGAAGCATTTAGTATAATTTTCATCCCTCTGCTGAGCCATAGTTTGTTTAGGGCTAATGTGATGAACACTTGGCTTAGTTTTAATATACAAAACTATGCTACTGTTTAAAACTACAGCGGCAGTATTTACACAAATGGCTAAAATCAAACCAATCATTAGATTTCAGCACGTGTGAACCTATTCACTGTAAGTGAAATTGAGGAAATGTGAGAGAAATATGTTAGAATACCAAGCTTTTAAATAAGCTTTAATGAGATATTGTACTTACTTTAGGTTTTATTGTACTTTCTTTAGGTTTTACTTTGGGGTTCTTTTAGGAGTTTTATGAACTTACAGGTTTTACTTCCTCCATTTCTGTAACTCTTCCAGTGATTTATGATGCCTGGTGATGGATACTGCCCAAGTGATGCAAGATGATTGAGACAATATTGTATCGTAATGAAACAAACACACAATCTTGGAGTGTTCATAATGCATTTCAAGTAGATATGCCAGCAAAATTACAAAGGTGCTTAAAACAGAGAAAATGAGGTTATTATGATTGAATATCTTCATTCCCCAGCAAATCACTTGCAATGGAAAAAGAACATCTCAAATGACACTTCTATTGTGGTAAGAACACAACCAATTCTCTCTCAGAAGATACAGAATCTAGTAATGTGCTAACTGGTAATAAAGTCCATCCTGAGGGACAGAGAGAGTAGTTCAAACCATTAGACATTCAATCTAATTGTTTTCCACACATTCATTTTAATGAAATATGAACAATACAAGTTAGAGGCAGATTTTTTTACTCAATTTTATTCAAGGTAACCCCTGCTGCCTCTTTATAAATGGGTATCTACCATTTCAATCTTGCCAAACAAAGTTGCTTGGGAATGTCATATCTTTTTATTTCTATTTCCACCTTGGGTATACAGATGAAGCACTCAGATGTCACGACTAATTAAAATTACAACCTTAATTGCAAAGAAATCACTAATAAGACTTGTTTCAATTTGAATCGAAACCTGCAGAAATGTGAGGGTAGCATTTTTTTAACCACATCTTTTTTACTTCCTTTATGCAGGTGTATGTATGTGTCTATGTATGTTGCTATGCAGTGATATATTCAGCCAGTATACACATAGGAACCAATTAATTGTAATGAAGGCATATAATTCAAATAAAACCTAGGAACTGCAAAGCAAAACACCAAAATTTCAAAGTTGTGGCAGGAACACTCTTTCTCTTCAAAGTCTTTGTAAGAGCATAGATCACACATATTCAGGAAACATGGAGACAGTTGTTACAAGGAGCAGAAGTTTCAAAAAAAGAAAGAAAAGCAAAACAGACTTATCAGATTTAATGCAATAATTCCAGTGTTTATGTTCTGGGTAGGAATATTTAATAAGAAATAACTAAGGAAAAAGATAAAATGGTGGCTATGTATCCTGTTTCCCCGAAAATAAGACATCCCCTGATAATAAGCCCAATCAGGCTTTTGAGTGCATGCGCTAAAATAAACCCTCCCTGAAAATAAGCCCTCCCCACATGCACAGCCAGTCCCCATCATTTCCTCTGGTTAGGGTTAGGTAGACAGAGTGGGAAATCAGGTAAGACGGCAAGAGTAGCCACGTCTTGCTCCACACGCCCCAAAATAATAAGACCTCCCCGAAAATAAGGCCAGGCGCTTATTTCAGCGTTCAAAAAAATAAAAGACAGGGTCTTATTTTCTGGAAAACACGGTAGCACAAATATTTGTAATGTTATGAGGGACAAAATGCAAGATGCATGACTAACATTTCACTTGATGCATCTTTCTGTGTGATTTAAAGTGAAGGAGGTGCACAATTGGACCAGAGATTGATGTACTTCATGTATGATTAAGCCAATCTATGATCTACATGCAGCTGTGTACATGTACCAAAGTACACAAATGTAACTAAACATAAAATCCAGCATATATCATTTATTTTCTGGCTTGAAAAGCTTTCAATTTGCACCTGGTTTTTTTTCCAAAGAAGTGACAGGCAACTTCTAAATGTAGGATTAATTTTAAAGTTTGCAAAACATGTCCTCTATTCATCCATTGAAAAATGAAGTTTTCTCCCCACATCTTGAACTGGATTGAGTGGATTGTCTTACACAAATGAAAAAGATGTTAAAACTCAGGGAATAAGTAAGAGTACAAATTAATGCAAATATGGCTGCTGAAAAAATGAATACTTTGAAGATTAGTCTGTCACTTGAATGGGGTAGTTTCCCTGATAAATTTAACTTTTTTTGTAATATCTAATCTGGGCTTCTCTCTTTACTTTTCCCCCCCAGTTCCATTACCCTTGTTGATCTCCTCAGTTTATTGTCTCCTTTCTCTCTTTTTCCCTCCCCAATGCAGCTATGCTTTTCCCTCATTCCATATTCATTCATTCATTCATTCATTCATTCATTCATTCATTCATTCATTCATTCCTGTTAGGAGATGGAAGGAAAATGTGTTTTGAATTAAGTGTTCCTCAGTCTGACAGTGGCTATGTGAGACATAGGCTACGATATATCAGAGAGATTTTTTTAAAATAAAATAAATTTTGAAAATTGATATAACATACCTGTACACATACATAGACCCATAAATCAATAAATACATTTCCACAATTAGTTTCAGTTGCAGCTGATAATCTTGATTAATAAGATGGGGAAGCTGTATTGTATATAACTTTTATTTCTGTGTATATGGATATGTAGAAATATAGGTCAATAAAGAGACAACCTAATTTTCCTTTTTGTGGATTACCTTAAATTCAGAATAGAGTCATCTTACTTTTAGGTGAATATAGTATTTGGGTACCTAATAAATGAGAAAGTGTATATATTGTACATATATATGTGATTTATTCCAAAATAATATTAGGATAAACAAACCAGAAATATAAGTACTTTTCTATTCCTGTGCTTTGAAAGAGACCTGTGAAATAATTAAAGGCAACTAGAAGCACAAAACAAAATTTCTAGGGTGCCTATTCTGAAAGTTATCACAAAAGAAAATGAGGAAATTGAAAAAGCCTTATTTAAATGTTAGTCATTAAAATGAAATACCAATTACTTTGGAGGTTTTCAGAATTGTAAAAAAGAAAAAAACTGAAGACAAAGCTGTGACAGGGCAGACTAAGGGTTAGAGACGGGGAAGGCATTATTAACTGAAATCTTGGGTCGCATTTGTGCCTCGCCTTTCACTTAAGTTTATTTAGATATATTAATTGAAAACCAATGTAAAGTGTACTGATAACTACAATTTGCAAAAATGCCTTCTATTTTTTTTTATTTTTCATTAGTGGAACAAAGGCAGTTGTTTAGGCATAAATGTTATAGTTATTTGCCTGGTGTTCAACGTACGAAACTGACCTTTCAGAATAATTGGAATTGCTTTAATATGTCTATTTTTACACCCTCTAGGCAAGTATTATAATATTAAATGGCGAAAAGTGATGGAAATAGTTTTTAATTTCATGACACTTAACTATCTAATGAAATAACCTGATAGAGAATGTTTTATTATAGTAGAGGTATTGTTTGGCATATAACCATTTGAATCAGATGAAATTTCAGCTCAGGAATTCCAATAAATCTGATTTTTCAGTTCCATTTCCCTTCCTATTCAAAACCTATTTTTGAGAACATGTCTTAAAAATAATTTTAAATATTAAAAAAAAAAAACAGTAACACAATAGGCTTTTATTATAATTGGGAACCTTACATCCAATCCATCATACAAAAAATTATAAAGTATATTATGCTACCAACTCAACAATATGGCACACATTTTCTTCTAGTGCTGCATTTGGCTTCCATAAAGGAGTTTCTTTAACAATATTTTATTTTCCGCCTAGAGTTCAGAATAATTATACAGGCAGGTGGTGGATGCAACCATTCTTTCTTGTAAATCAAGGAACAAAATCAGCTCTCAGGACTAATTAGAACAGATGTATTTGTATTGAAAGAAATGAACACTAGTAAGAGCAACGGTTTATAGTAAATTGTGTTATTCATTGCACTATTTTACTTTCAAACCTCCACCCCCACTTGTCCTGTTTTTGCTTTATGCTTGCCTTACTTTTAAATATAAGGGATTTATGCTTTTCTTAGTTGCAAGATTAAAAAATAGCTAATTGCTTTCTTAATACATGAGTCACTCTCCATATGAACATATCCTGCCTTTACTGGAAAGGATAGAGAGGGCTATAGATGTAACATGGCTTTGCATCCTGGTCTGGATTTCTTACTCCCACCAAATTTTGATGTACTTTCAAAATTTGAAAATCTTTTCAAATTTTACAGTTTGTAATTGTATTTATTTTTAGCATTTTACTCCACTTATTAATCCCAAAAACTATACAGAGGGGGGGGAGGGGTAAGTAGGTAGGTAGGTAAAGGACACAGAGATTCCAGCATTGAATCCAGTACAACAGCACCTAACCCAATAAATATCCATGTACTTTTTCAAAATGGCAATAATACGTAGTGATTTTAACACCACCAATTCTACTGTTTTACACATGTCACAATGTTGCACCCATGTAAGAGGCAGAGTTTGCATCATGATGTTCCCACATGTTTTGTCATTGAGGGGAATTGCTAGTGATCAAATTCTCAGTGAAAGTAATATTAATACATTAAGACTGCCCAGTAGTTATGTCAAAAATAAGCATTTTTCTTTGATGAGGTTTCAATATCACCATATTACAAATAGTCCACCCATTTCTTGTTCTTGAAATCGTGAAGCAAAGTATATCGCGGTACTGTGAAATAATTGATATGTCACACTGTCTAAATCATTAAGAGGTTACAACTGGCTAATTAACTAATCTATTAACAATTAGCAATTAGTCCATTAACAAGATTATTTCTTCCTATAGGAAGGAATTTTATTTGGATTTCACACTCTAATTGCACTACTCAGGCCATACTTTACTGATCACAGCATTGATCTTGTCAGCAATCCGAAAGTTGTCAACAAGAGTCTATCATCTGTCATTCTAGTGGTCATTAATTTAGTCTTCTATTTAAAGTCTTTATCTGAGAGAAATAATTACTTATTCCCTCTACCTACTGTGAGAATCTCAAGACAAGAGTTTAATGTATGTATTGTAAATGTATGAAAGTTCATGAGAACTGATGAGAACTGATTGCCACTTTCACATTACTTTGACTATTTTCTTTTCATTAACAAAACAAGTTAATTTTTTAGTTTCATTTTCAAGCATGTAAAACAATGCAGACAATGTTTCATTACAGTAGCTAATCAAGCTACATTTTTTTCCTCACACTATCCCACCACCCTATTATCTCCCTAATAAGCAGTAGCGTCCATAAAATTATAAATAAAATTGATTTATCTGTACCTTTAAATAGCATTCTAAAGCTATCTTTTTACTCTGTATCAGTGTTTCTCAACTTCAGCAATTTTTAACTGTATGGACTTTAACTCCCCGAATACCTCAGTCAGCCTACCAGAGGTGGGTTTCAGCAAGTTCTGACCAGTTCTGGAGAACCGGTAGCGGAAATTTTGAGTAGTTCGGAGAACCGGTAGTAAAAATTCTGACTGGCCCCGCCCCCATCTATTCTCTGCCTCCCAAGTCCCAGCTGATCAGGAGGAAATGGGGATTTTGCAGTAACCTTCCCCTGGATTGGGGTGGGAATGGACATTTTACAGTATCCTTCCCCTGCTACGCCCACCAAGCCACGCTCACCAAGCCATGCCATGCCACGCCCACCAAACCATACCCACATAACCGGTAGTAAAAAAATTTGAAACCCACCACTGCAGCCGACTGACTAAATGTGTGTTAAATATGTATAAATGTGTGCATTACTATTTCTAGATTCCTACCTAGAGTTAAGTAAAGATGATAATTACACTGGCTAGCATTCTTCTCAGGGTGACAAAACTGGTCTTTTGCTCTTGTTAGCATCCCCTGGAAATCATATTCATCCCTTTAAGATGTTTATTTTTTCAGTCTTTAAGCTATCCTCAAACATGTAAAACTCTTCAGTAGTCTTCTCCAGATACTGCCCTGGAACTAATATGGCTTCAGCAGTTCAAAATTGCCAATGATCAACAAGCACCTTTTCCTTCCTTCACAGTCCTTCTATAAGCCTTTAGCTTTCTTATCCCTCCTTGCCAGCAGCCCCTTTCCTATGAAAAAGCTACTCTCTGAGAACATTTATTATCTCTTCTACTCCCAACTTCTATTATCAACTAAAATAGAACAGCATATATGTTTGCAAGCTCAAATGACAGGATGACAGCCAGCCCTGGTTTGTGACATACTGTCACACTGTGAAAAATTCTGATTAATCCAACCTTTCTTAACATATCTGACCTTTTTCAGACAATGATGACTGCAAGTGAAAAACAGTAGAACTACCATTAATAAAGTTTACTATAGCAGCCTCAGTATCATATTGAAGTAATTTAAAAATATCTGCTTTTGGGCTCCCTTTGCCATTTATTTGACCACTGTAATAGAATGCTAGACTCGACAAATCTTTACTCTGATGTAGCATAGCACTTATTTGAGTTGACACCTAATTATATAGAGGACTCCTGTAAATAGTGCTTGCAGACTGAACATAGTAAAATGCCTTTACATGAGCTCCAGCTATTCAGTTGATTAGCAGTGAGTAGTTCCATCAGATCTAAGGGAGCTATATTACCAAACTTGCTGCAAATATCCATTACTGGTATGCTGGGAATTGAATGCAGGACATGATACATGCAAGACATGTTGTCTATCATGAACCTTCCCGTTCATTTAGCACCAGTTGAATTTTCCTCCTCTAACATTACATTAATGTTGCATGTATAAAACACTCAACACTTAAATTACTGTCACTGGTATGTTTAAATTTTTATTTTTTTATTTAAAACATTTAGATAGGTGTCCATCTTATAACAATTTTTATATTAAATTCATTAAATTATTTCAGGAAAAAGAAGTCTATTATCCTACCCTTATACTTCAAATAATTTATGGATCTGCTATTCCCCAAAATTACTGCATTGGTTAAGAAAATGCAAATCCCTATTTTCTTAACTAATGAGCCAATTCAAGCAATTTATTGAAAGATGAATAATCCAAATTACTAATATTTCCCATTTTCTATTATTTTAGCTTCATGTCTGCCTTATTTATCTTCATTTCACATAAGAATCAATCTAAGCATTTAGTAAAAGAAATAATTTTAGGAAGAGAACAAAAGCAGAGGGAAAATAATGAAGAAATTACATCAGTATAAAAACTCCTGTGGTGCTCAACTACATTCATAACACCTTATCTTTACATACAAAAAAAGAGTAACAAAGGTAATTGCAGTAGGATTTGTGGGAGAAAAATCCAAATTCTTTTCGGTGATGTGGAGGGGGGGCGAAAGGGGAGGTGTTTAAGGTGCTTGTAAACTCTCTTACTCTACTACTCCAAAAGTATTTTATCGGAATAAATATATTTAAAGATGTTTTTTGAAAAAAAGAGGATTTTGTAACTTGTGACTTTTATGCTACCTTACCATCTGACCAAAAGATGCCATGCCAAACTGTGTTTGATTTGAAACACATAGAAAAAGACTAACAGATATACCCTTTTCTTTTGTCTACCCAGCTTTATAGAACACACATTATGAATATGATGCTCCTTTGCATCTTATCATTCTGCCATGCTATGAAAAATTATAAATGGGTCTGCAATGACTCCTATACAATTGGCTGAATTGCTGTGCAAACCAAATGGTTCCTTATATAAAACTGGAACAGGATATAAGTTAATTTTTGATGCACCAGCTGAAGTGCAGTTTCAGATTGTGGGAAGTAATAATTCCATTATATTCTAAATTGCTTCCATCAGTGCCACATTTAAGAAATAGTCAGAGAAACTAGAACAGGTGCAACTAAAAACAGTGACAGCATCCAGAACACTGGAAACTAAGGCTTAGGAGGAGAGAGTGAGGGAAAATGGCATGTTTGGAGTTAAGAAAGATGATCAATAAGAAATATGATAGCAACTTTGAAAGGATGTTACAACAAAGGGCAAAACGTCTTGTTTATCGTCTCAGAAAACAGGAGATAGAATGAAACAAGGCAGATTCTAGGATGTGGAGTGTTAAAAGAAATCTTCCAACCAGAAGAGCAGTTTTGATTTATTGATTTATTGATAAATCAATTTCATTGATTTATTCAAGCAGATATTGAACAGCCATCAGTTGGGGATGCTTTCATTTAGATTCCTGCAAGAAGCAATGAAGTGGTCACAAAGGCTTAGATGGCCCTCTCTGTGTATAGAAGATGTGTTGAATGCAAAGAGGAAGCTAGTAAGCAAAAGGGGCTCCCAAGGGAAGGCATGAGGGAACAAAAGAAAGGGAAGAGAGGGAGAGGAGGAGGAGAAGGAGAGCATTTTTGGCAAGAAGCCAAAATAGAAAGGTTGGACACAGAAGAAGGGAATGCAGGCAATGGCTTCAGCACCACTGAGAAAGACAGGAGGGCAGGTAAGAACATACACTATTTGGCTATAAATATTGCTACAGATTTTAGATCAAGGTATGCAAAAAATGAAGCCCGAGGATCATATTTAGGCCCATCAGCATCCGTTTTGCAGCTCCCGCAACTTACGAAGTGGGGAGGTCAAGGGAAGGTCCAGCTATATTTTAGAATGGAGATGGGAGCGGTAAAAATGCATAATGGATGAGTAACTCTTGCAGAAGTGTAAAATACCGGTTATTTAAAACTTCTGAAACTCCTTAAAATATCTGAAATCTCTACCCAAAGATGTCCCGGCTCTATCACCTTTCTTTTCAACCATTGTTGTCATAATGTCACACAAAACTATCCAGAAAAGATCCATCCGAACAAACACACAAATACTAAAAACCAAACATCCTCTATTAAGGAATTTCAGTTTTAAAATTGAAAAAAAAAAAGTTTTATCTCTAAACAAAGTCCTACAGAAGATAATCTGCCATTTATTTTTAGCCTTACTTTTCAACTGAAAGCATAAAACATATCAATCACAGAATACTTAGAAGTACAACCAATATGAAGATTACTGAGCAAATGTCTCCATGAAACCTACTGAGGCTAACAGCGCTATATCTTACAGAGAAGCATTTTTAAAGAAAAAGAATGAAAATTGTTTTCTTTTTCCTCTATTGGAAAGCAAGCAGTAGCTATGTTGCTTTGTTTATTTTTAAAAAAACAACTAATGCACTACTGTTGAGAAATAAAAACTATATCATAGAACAGCTTTTTTGCTCTGAAATGGAAGAGAGAAAGAAATGCCCAATATGTGCTCATTGTATTTCCACAAATGTAGACAGCTAATAAAAACTTTAGAACTGAGACAAGCACATTTATCAGAAAATGATACACTTTGTGTTATTTTTTTTAAATACAGAAAATATCATACCTTTTTCCTCCAGATATAGTAAAAATGTAAGCCTCATTTTGCAATTAGCACAATCTTTCCCAATTAGATTGGATGGGCTTATATTCTTATTGATCTTAGAATCTAGAACCCTTAAACCCTTAAATTTTAAACAGACACTGGGCATCTCCCGATATAAAACAGAATACAAAACAAACAAACAAAAGAACATAACATCTGCAATTCCTGTTGGAAGCTTCAGGCTATTCATGAGACATTGTAAAAGGAAGGGTGGGCTGAGCAATCAGAGGGCCTTTAGGTAGGCTCTGTTGGTGTTGGACTCACCTCCATCCATCAGTGAAACCCACAGCCTGCTTCTCCAGGAACACTTCCAAAATAAACTGCAGAGCATGGGCTGCACCTCTGGGAAGCCCTCATTGCTCTGCTTAGCCTAACTAGGTAGCTCAGTGGCTAAGACACTGAGCTTGTCGATCAGAAAGGTCGGCGGTTCGAATCCCTAATACAGGTCTCCTGCGTGAGCAGGGGGTTGGACTAGATGACCTCCAAGGTCCCTTCCAACTCTGTTACTGCTTCCTGCAGTTCACTGCCATCCCAAATAGCACCTCCTTTGCCTCAGGAGCTGCAACTTTTCCTGCCTCACCCAGAGATGGCCTGTGCTGTAACTTGATGTCCCATCCCTCTGCACCCTCAACAGTTTGGAGGCTACTGCTCCTCCATCAGTGGCAGAAAATGGGCCTCTTTCACCTGTACTGCTACCCTGCCTCCTCCACAAGCTCCTCACTGCTGCCTTCTCCCTGGCTGGGCCTGACAAGCTTCATTTGGTAGTTGAGGCTTTGCCGGCCTCTCACACTTACCACATGCATCTGGGGCAGCATCTGATCCCAGTGCCAGAACAGCAGCAGGAAGAAGAAGATAGTAAAAATCAGACGGGGGTTAAAGTACAGGGTGACCAAAAGAACACAGATCAGGGAAGATACTGTAGGTCATAGGGGAAATTGAAATAGAAGCAGTTTCCACAGGACATTATTGTGGGATGCTGTGATGGATGTAAATGAGGGCCCCAAAATTTTGGTCAAATGATCAGTGATGCTACATAATCACAAATAGCACTGCACAAAACAGTGCATGTCAATATTCAAGACATATTGAAACATAATAAATAAATAGCACAACAATGCTAATTACAAATTTCTTATCTTTCAAGTCATGAAGTGGTACCTATTCAAATTTTCTCCCAGTTGGCAGAAAAAGAAGTAAAACACCATTGTCTCTATCAGCCTTCCTCAATGAAGTACCTTCCATAATTCTTTTCTCTTACAATTAAATATTTTGTCAGAAAGGGCAATCTTGGAGGGAATAGTATGGTAGATCCCATCTGAACTGTCTAACACTATCATTTTTTAACTTGTCACATGCTACATGAAATTAAGCATCCTTAGCCATCCTTACATACATACGTAACATCTTTTAACATCTTAAAATATTATTTTGCCAAATGTCGTTAAGCATCAAAGGCTGTTGTGATCAATCTGATTCTTTTATTGCAGTATTTTTTATTGTTTTATATCATACATTTCTTTTATATCTTGAGGAGTGTGCTCTCTAGGTGTCCAAGGTTTTAACATACGAACAAACATCATCATCATCATCATTATAATCATAAGTAGATAAACAAATATACAGTAATATATAAACAAATAAACAAATTTCTTACTTGATGGTTATATAATTGATTTTACAATGGAAGATAATATATGTTATAATATGTTGGATGTGATCAATCTGATTCTTAAATACCTTTACTGGTATTTATTTCTTTATCAAATTTAGATACTGTACTACCCATCACACTCTCAGATTTACTTGCTTTCTGACATCAACCAGAGATCCCCATTCACCAATAGCAGAAGCAACAATCTCAGTTATTTTTCTTTATTCCCTTTACCAAGATTTTCAGAAAAGATACAGCAGGCTTAGAAAATTGAACTTTTTTAGTAAATAGACACATTCTGATAAAACATGTATTCCAAGATAGGATGAAGAAAAAGCATTCTGTGGGGTGGGGATGGGGGGTGTTGGTGAATGGATATAACACTACAGGTAGTCCTCGACTTAGAACAGTTCATTTAGTGACCGTTCAAAGTTCCAATGGCACTGAAAAAAGTGAATTATGCCCTATATTTCACACTTACGACCATTGCAGCATCCCCATGGTCACGTGATCAAAATTCAGACACATATTGATGACGGTTGCAGTGTCCCGGTCATGTGATCCCCTTTTGCGACCTTTTGACAAGCAAAATAAATGGGGAATCCAGATTCACTTAACAACCATGCTACTTATTTAACAACTCTCCTCAAGAAGCCGTCCCTGGATCCGGCAATATTGGCCAACTATCGTCCTGTCTCCAACCTTCGCTTCCTGGCGAAGGTTGTTGAGAGTGTGGTCGCGCGACAGTTTCCACAATTCTTGGAGGAAACATCCTATCTAGATCCGTTCCAGTCGGGCTTCAGGCCTGGACACAGCACGGAAACGGCATTGGTCGCGTTGGTTGATGATCTCTGGAGGGCTCGGGACAGGGGTTGTTCCTCTGTTCTGGTCCTGTTAGACCTCTCAGCGGCTTTTGATACCATCGACCATGGTATCATGCTGCACCGGCTGGAAGAGTTGGGGATGGGGGGCACCGTATTACGGTGGTTCTCCTCCTTTCTCTCCGACCGGTCGCAGTTCGTGTTGGCAGGTGGGCAGAGGTCGACCTCAAGGCCTCTTATATGTGGAGTGCCTCAGGGGTCGGTCCTCTCGCCCCTCCTGTTCAACATTTATGTGAAGCCGCTGGGCGAGATCATCCGTGGCTTTGGGGTGAGATACCACCAGTACGCTGATGACACCCAGCTGTACATCTCCACCCCAGGCCACCCCAACGATGCCCTTGAAGTGATGTCCCAGTGCCTGGAGGCTGTGCGGATCTGGATGGGGAGGAACAGGCTCAGGCTCAACCCTTCCAAGACTGAGTGGCTGTGGCTCCCGGCATCCCGATATAGTCAGTTGACTCCATCACTGACTATTGGGGGCGAGTCGTTGGCCCCCACAGAGAGGGCTCGCAATCTGGGAGTCCTCCTGGATAGGCAGCTGTCCTTGGAGGAACATCTGACGGCTGTAACCAGGGGGACCTTTTGTCAGGTTCGCCTGATCCGCCAGTTGCGGCCCTTTCTTGATCGGGATTCCCTGTGCACAGTCACTCATGCCCTCGTCACCTCTCGCCTTGACTACTGCAACGCTCTCTACATGGGGCTCCCCTTGAGGAGCACCCGGAGGCTCCAACTGGTCCAGAATGCAGCAGCGCGGGTAGTGACGGGAGCAGCCTGGCGCTCCCATGTAACACCGCTCCTGCGCGAGCTGCACTGGCTCCCGGTGGTCTTCCGGGTGCGCTTCAAGGTGTTGGTTATCACCTTTAAAGCGCTCCATGGCATAGGGCCTAGCTATCTTCGAGACCGCCTGCTGCCACCGACAATCTCCCATCGACCCGTGCGCTCCCACAGAGAGGGCCTCCTCGGGGTGCCATCAGCCAAACAGTGCAGGCTGGTGACCCCCCAGGGGGAGGGCCTTCTCTGTGGGGGCACCTACCCTCTGGAATCAATTGCCTCCAGAGATAAGGAGAATCCAAGACCTCGGTGCCTTCCGCCGTGCCCTTAAAACCTTCCTTTTTCAGCAAGCCGGGCTGGCCTAATTTTTTAAGTGTTTTTAAGTGTTTTGTTTATTGTTTTTAATTAATGGGGCCAAATTTATATATGTATATTTTAACTGTATTTTAATATTTGTACTTGATGTTTTTACTTGGCTGTTCACCGCCCTGAGTCCTCAGGGAGAAGGGCGGTATACAAATTCAAAATAAAATAAAATAAAATAAAATAAACTGCAGTTGTTCACTTAACAACTTTGGCAAGAAAGATCGTAAAATGGGGCAAAATTCACTTAACAAATGTCTTGCTTAATAACAGAAATGTTGGGCTCAATTGTGGTCATAAATCAAGGATTACCTGTATGTGATAAAATTATTAGTTATGAATATGCCAATATATACAAATTGTAAAATCTGGAAATAGAAGAATCTGTGATCTGGGTCAAATGAATTATTAGACTACTTATCCACAAATTTCATCTCTATTTAGGTAAATATAATACTCTTTCTCTTTTTTTAATTCTGAGTAGAGTATTCATGGTTATATATCTTTATAGTAAAGTAAGTTCCACTGTATTCATGTTCAAAATTTCAGCCTTTACATATTGTGAACTTGAATAGATGAGTTAAAATAACTGAATACCAGTATTACAATGCAAACAGCAATAACACAAATTAAAAAAAAATGTTGACCATGAACTGTTCAAGGGAGCATGGCAGCATATTCCTGTAGAACTCCAGAAGATACAAAACATACTTATCTCACTTACATCCACCATATACACATCATCTATTCTGAACAATTCCTAACACAGCAAATACGGAACTAAACTTGCAAAGAATTTCTCAATCAAATGATCTAGATCTGATTGTCCTTAATTATTTAACTAGCTGAACTTCTAAAGCCTTATTGTCTGCAATACATTAAATAGAATATAAAGATTATTTATTTCTCTAAATTAGAAGGTATCCTTTATATGTGTGTAATATTCTCTGGGTAGATAATTATGCATGTTTACTGCAAAAAGTTTAAATACAGAATGAAAGTCTTTGATCAAAGTAAAGTCTGTGTCCTTGTCCCTCTGTGTGTATGTGTGTGTGTTCAACAATTTTAGCATGACAACTACAAAAAATTATTTATTAGAAAGCAGGAGGAGGCAGTTTTCTGGATTTCTATTTCACCTAGTCATATAGAAGGACTCTAGTTAATCAGGAAGGACAAATCAAAGCATAAATAAATGGCAGTCAGATAGCAATCATTCTATGCAAAAGATACATTGGTGACTGCTTTTTTATCATATTGGCTTAATATGACATAATTTCTCTTTGGTTAGTGGAACCAATTTAATCTCATATTTTTCATACCCTAACCATATAACCTGGGTTTAAGCTCTATGCTAAACTTTGCTTTAGAGCTCAATGAGTCATGCATATACAGTCATTTTGCTCAACTTGCAGATGAAAAATCCAGATGGCAACAGAGAGTTATTTTGGGTATCTCTTGGTTACTGTTGCAGCCAGAATCTGGTATTTATTCACTGAATCCTATGTAGACAAGGCAAGCTTGCACAAGCCACTAATCTAGAATATTTTAGTCTTATGTACTGGATAAATCAATCACTTTGTCAACTCAAAGATAGGAAGGGGACCGTTTTAGTCTCAAATAACTCTTAATTCGTCATCCGATGTGAACCAAAATATTGGTTGGTTGGCTATCAAACCATGCCCTCAGCTAATTGGCTGGTCAACAACAATATAATGAAGACTTAAATGGTATCTGTTGATTTTGCAATTCTTTAACAAGAAAACCAAAGTCTTTTCTGGTTTTCAACATTTTAGGAGGTAATTCTTTATAGACTCCAATTTGTGAGCCCCCCACTTGCACAGAGGTGTAGAAGGATTTTTGCAGGATGTCATTTCTTATTTCTCTGTCTGTAAAATATATGACCACATCTCTGGGCAATTGTCTTTGTCTGGCCACCCAAGAATTCACTCTGTAAATTTTATCTATTTTGTGAAAAACCACATCAAGATTAACTTTTAAGATCTTAGCCAGAGCCTCAGAACAAACCTGTCTCAAATCCTGTCTATCCTCTTCTCGAATTCCTCGAAGCCGTATTGCAAACTCCATTGCCCTGAATTGTACCATCACGATTTCGTTTTCAACTCTCTGCATTTTATTGTCAACATCAGCAATTTTATAGTCATTATCTTTCATCTTAACATTAACTTCTGATTTAAGTTCTTCAACTTTAGACTCAACTTTAATAATAAATTCTGCCAGGCCAGACGCCACTTCTGATATTTTTTTGGTCACCTTGTTTTGATTCTGTTTCACCATATCTTTAACTTCATTAATTTCCTGCATAAATTCCTGATGTGACTTTTGAAGTTTGTCATCTATCTCCTGTTGAGATTTTTGAAATTTATCATCCAGAATTTTAGAAATAAATTCTTTTAAATCTCCCACATCAAAATCTTTTTCCTGAGTCTGTGTCTGTTGTGCAGGGGGAGGCTGTGTTTGATGTGTGGGAGATCCACCTCCTGTTGCCTTCGCTTCCTGCTTCTTTGAGGCCATCCTGCCACGTAGGCTGGTTTTACTAAAAAGGGAAGTTCTTCTTCCACTCCCACCTCCACAAAGACTTCTGAAAAAGTCCCCCAGATTTAATCAAATAAGAACTAAAGTAAAGCAAAGTCCAGTATTGAAAAAGGAGAAATTTCTCTCTTATTTCTCTTGTTACAAGCGAAGCAACTTCGTAACAGTTTAGAAACTTTATGACAAAGCAAGATGAGTTCAGCAATCCACACTCGCCAGCTCGTTAACTCTGAGGCTAAGCGCCATGTTTTTACAGTTCACTTTCACTCATCCGCATTTTTTCACTCAGATTAGAAAGCCAAGAAAACTCTAATACTTGCGATTCCGAGTTTCAGGGTTCAAGTAAAAATATGCTGCTTATTAAGACTGGTTCCTTTCCTTTCTGTTTGAAGTTTCCTGTAGCCGGCTTGTTCTGCAAAAGCAGACTTGTCCCACGCCGCCCGGAGTTCCAGCAGGTTGAACGGGAGCCGCTCCTGTTCCCTCCCCAGAAACTATTCCCTGGGGGGGTTGCAGGGGCTCAACCTGTACCCTGCGATCTCTCTTCAAAAATCCTAGGGATTTTGAAGTTTTCGAGCCGCTTCTTAGTCGCGAAGCGGCTCTACAAGCGGCGGGGCTGGCGGAGCTTCAAAAGGCACCGCCGCCGCCGAAGATGAGGAAACCGGATAGCCCCAGTTGGTATAATTTTGAGATACAAGGGAGAAAGATATCGTCTGAATACCGTGGAGAAGGCAGAGCACTTCTACACTACTACTCTTAGGGAAAGAACACCATCCCCACGTACATCTACAGCTTTGGAGATTAAGGAGAGTGATGAGAAGCAACCTCAACGAGAATTGCAAGAACAGTCTAAGCAGGAACCAGAGGAAATGCAAGGTGCAGAAGGAGGTTTTCTGGATGAGCCCTTGCTGGAATCTTCTCCAATCTTGGACCCGGTTCGGATGATCGAAGCTAAGGATCAACGTATAACTCGAGCTCAATCTAAGTTACTTAAACAAAAGCAACAACAACAACAGGAAAGACAAGATAAGAAGGGAGCTAAGACTACTATACAAGAGACTGGAGCCATGGGGGGAGCGACTTCGAAGATTTCGGATGATATTCGGTTATTCTGCTCTTTGCTCCAGAAAGATGAAGATGACGCTTAAGTGTTTATCTTGGAATGTGAATGGGTTGAATTCAGCACAGAAAAGGAAGAAATTATTTACATATTTGAAACAATTTAATAATGATATAATTTGTCTACAAGAAACGCATATTACAGTTCAAGATCAAAAATACTTGATAAACTCCAAACTAGGAATACATTTTATATCTTCAACGTTGCAAAAAAAGAATGGTGTGGTTATCTATGTAAATAAGAAATTTACGGCTAAAGTTATAGAAACAGATGAAGATGGTAGGTTTGTAGCAATTGAATTACTTACAACATATGGCCAAATTCTTTTGATAGGAATTTATGCTCCCAACCAACAACAGGATTATTTCTATAAAATGTTACATACTAAAATACTACAATGGGACTATAGATCTATTTTAATCATGGGAGACTGGAATGGAGTAATAGACTCTAAATTAGACAAAAGGAGTTCAGCGAAATCTAGGATTAGGTTACCTCAGACCTTTTTTGATATGAAAGAAGATTTGGAATTAAAAGATATTTGGAGAATACATAACCCAAAAGAATTGGATTATACTTTTTTTTCAGATAGACATAGATCCTTCTCTAGGATTGATTTCATTTTGTTGTCAGATGATTTACTTGTCAAGACAAAAAGAACAAAGATTTTTCCAAGAACTTTGACTGACCATAGCCCAGTATGGATAGAAATTGAGATGGATAAGATTGAGAGACGTTCTTGGAGATTAAATGAGAACTTGTTCAGATATGAAAAAAACACAACAGAACTTAAAAAGCACTTGAAAGAATTTTTTGAAATAAACTTGAATAAAGGTACCCCAATAGAAATTGTGTGGGATGCAAGTAAAGCTTATATGAGAGGGGTGCTTATCTACATGAACTCTAAACATAGACTGATTCGACAAAAGAAAAGATCTGAATTGGAAATAGAAATAAAGAATAAAGAACAGTTACTTATTAAAAATCCAACAGATGAAAGAATATGCGGTGCTATAAAACTTTTGAAAGATCAATTTCAAATGCTTATGGCGGAACAAGTTGCAACAAACATACAATATGCGAAGCACAATACATTTTGTAACGCTAATAAACCGGGCAGATGGTTGGCTTACACATTGAGGAAAAAACAGAGTATACGGACTATTGATAGTATTGATATTGGAGGGAAAGAAATTTTTCAACAAAAATTAATTAAAGAAGCCTTTGTGGACTATTATACCAAATTATACGCCAAAGAGGAGGTGCAGAATGGACTTATAGAAAAATACTTAAACGATAAAAGAGTTACAAAAATTACTGATCAACAAAAGGAAAGAATGAATTATCCTATAACAGAGGAGGAGATAATAGTAGCAATTAAACAGTTAAAAACAGCCAAAGCTCCTGGCACGGATGGTTTGACCGCAGTGTATTACAAAACTTTGCAAGCAGAAATGGTGGAACAACTTAGAGATTTATTTTGCAATATTCAACAAGGGGGTAAAATACCCCCATCATGGACAACAGCTTATATATCTTTGATACCAAAAGAACAAGTTGGTCCTAAAAAACCAGAGAATTACAGACCAATATCTCTTTTGAATACAGACTATAAAATTTATGCGAAAGTATTAGCCAACAGGTTGATGCCAGTAATCCAAAAGGTGATTCATGATGATCAAGCGGGATTTATCGAGGGCAGATACATGAAGGATAATGTAAGGCAAGTAATAGATTTATTGGAATATCTTGAGAAGAATAAACAGATTCCTGCAGTGCTGGTCTTTTTGGATGCAGAGAAGGCCTTTGATAGAGTGGATTGGAATTTTCTACTAAAGACTTTAAAAAAGATGGACTTTGGGGATCAATTTATACAGGCGATTTCAGCAATTTATCAAGAGCAAAAGGCACAGATCATTATTAATGGAAGTTTGACAACAGAGTTTAAAATTGAAAAAGGAACAAGACAGGGATGTCCGTTGTCCCCACTTTTATTTATTTTAACATTAGAAGTCTTGCTAAATACAATACGGGACTCTAATAGCTTGAAAGGTATAATGATTAGGCAAGAGGATTACAGAATAAAGGCATTTGCAGATGATCTGGTTGTTACCCTATCACAACCAATGGAATCAATAATCCTGATGAAGGACATTATACAAGACTATGGTAAAGTTTCAGGTTTTAGACTGAATCTAAAAAAGACTAAAATGATAGCAAAAAACATGACACAAGATCGTAAACATGAGCTTGAAAGGAGGGCAGGTTTTGAGACTGTACCTAAGGTAAAATATCTAGGAGTTCAGGTTGCAGAATCAAACATGAAATTGTTTCAAAATAATTATGAGGTGTTATGGCGAGAGGTGCAGAAAGATATGGAGACTTGGAAAAAACTGCAGCTGTCTCTACTTGGAAGAATAGCAGCAGTTAAGATGAACATTTTGCCAAGATTTCTTTTTCTGTTTCAAATGATTCCGGTGCTTAAAAGTGATAAACAATTGAAAGTTTGGCAAACTGGAGTGAATAAGTTCGTCTGGAACGAGAAAAAGCCGAGAGTGAAATTGAAAATTATGCAAGATGTTCCAGAAAGAGGAGGTCTTAAACTTCCAAACCTACAGCTATATTATGATGCAGCAGTTTTAACTTTAACAAGTGATTGGTTTGGAAGGAAAAAGGCTGGAATATTGAATGCAGAAAGTTTTGATCTTGAATTTGGATGGCATGCCTACTTATTTTATGATGACAAAGTTGATAAAGTATTTAAAAGCCATATACTTAGAGACTCTTTGATGAGAGTTTGGAAGAAGCACCGACTCAAATGGGATTATAAAATACCGTTATGGCTGGATCTTGGTCATATTTTATGGAATACAAATATAATGTCACTCGGGGGGTTTTTATACAAAGAGGTTCTTTTTACAGATGCGGGCAGATGGCAGCTGAAGACATTGCAGACACTGTTGGACAAAGGGATTAATCTAACTTGGCTACAATATAATCAATTACAATTGAGATGGAAAGAGGACCAAAAAATTGGTATTATGTTACACGAGGAAGAATTGGTTAGACATATAAAAGAGAAAGGTCCAATGCATATCAAAAGGCTTTATAATGTTTTGTTAGAAAGGGACTCAGAAACTGAATTAGTTAAAGATTGTATGATTAAGTGGGCACAGAATTTTGAAGAACCAGTGATGCTGGAAACATGGGAAAAAATTTGGGTTCAGAACGTTAAATTTACACAGTCGCAGAACTTGAGGGAAAATTTCTATAAAATGTTTTATAGATGGCATTTAGATCCCAAAAAGTTGTCATGTATGTACCCTAATGTTCAGCCAAAATGTTGGAGATGCGAATGTTTGGATGCTACGTATTATCATGTTTGGTGGACCTGTAGGAAAGTTAAGGCTTTTTGGATAAAAATTTGGTGGGTCATGCAGAATGTTTTGAAGAAAAAAATTCAATTCTCTCCACAATTGTTTTTATTGGGTATAGTTAAGGGTTTTACATTGGGTGAAACAAAACTGATATTGTATATGATAACAGCAGCAAGATTGTTGATAGGTAAATATTGGAAAAATGAAGCCTTGCCCACTATTGAGGAATGGACTTTGAAGATGGCCAGTTTTGCAGAGATGGTGAAGATTTCAGCATACTTAAAAGATTGTTCACAAGAGACTTATGAATGGGAATGGAAAAAGTGGATAGAATATGTTCAGAACAAATATCAAACTAGAAAGTATCAAATAGCTTTTATTTGAAAATAATGTATTAGAAATATTTTAATGTAATGAGGGTAAAAAGAAAAATTATAAAGGGGAGGGAGGGGTTCAAGTTTTTACACAAGTTTTATATTAAGGGGTTTTTTTTATTTTTTTTACCAGATATGAGTATAATATAGGGAAGTCTGGGGGGAGGGGAGGGTTAGGGAGGGTTAGGGAGGTTGGGAAGTTTGGGGTGGGTGGTGGTGGGGGAAAAAGGGGTGAAAATGTAATTGAAAACTTTTGCAATTAAAAAAAAAAACAATATAATGAAGACTTATCAATATATTCAACACTAGAACTGATGAAAAACTGGGTAAGACCTGGAAGAATAATTAAATTCCACAGTAGAGGAACTGACAGACTTAAGCATTGGGCCTTATCCAACAAAATGCAGTTCAATGTGCCTAGCAGTGGTGGGATTCAGCCGGTTCTCTCTGGATCAGGCGGACCGGTAGCAGCGACTGTGGGAGGCTCCGCCCACCTGACTGGACATAATCCACGAGCACTGTGCATGCGCAGAAGGCCATGTGCATGAGCAGATGAGGCGCGCACGAGCACATTTGCGAACCGGTAGGGAAGTTAAGTGAATCCCACTGCTAGTGCCTAGTTATTTTCTGTCACACTGGTTATATTTGGACAGCACTCATTTCAGTTTAGTTTAGAATTAGGTTAATTTCTGTTTTAGTGTGTTGTGAGAACACAAGCATTTAGATTAATTCAATTAACTGTGGCTCATGTAAACAGGTATAAGAGTATGATCACAGCCATATTGTTTATGTGATCCTTTGAAACCCATTTCACAGAATCCTAGTGATAGAAAATTTGTGTTAAAGAAGCACTATGAGTACATTTCACTTACTTTCCTACTTTTTAACACATAAACATTATTTCAGGCACCTTTGTTTCTGGATTTATTCCTACCCTTCTCTTCATCTTTGCGTATCAATACAATACTATGTTTTTATAGAACTGTGCAGACTTCAGGGTTTGAAATGTGAGTCCTTGCCTGTAAGTGGCTTTTCTGTGGCTCAAGATGTTGCCTAAAGAACATCTCAAAGGAATTAATAGCTGGCAGTTACAGGAATGTTATCATGTTTATGGCCCATAGCACAATCAATGAAAATCAATTGACCAATAATTGCATTACATCAAGTTAAATTGTGGAAGAGTAGATCTCTCCAGGGACTGGAAATAAGATGTGGAGCCTTTCACCTCTAGGTCAGTCACTACACACACAACTCAAGTCAATAATGACTAAAAGTCATTAATGTTGTGTTAATAAAAAAGACTAATGCTAAACTTTGTTACAACATCTCTTCTTGTACCATAGCCTCAGGGTCTACAGCAAGACTAGAAGAATGTCTTCTTAATTTTCGAGTTCTTCTCATGTTGATACATTCTCAGGTTTAGGAGAGAGATGTACTATACTGTTAGAAGTGGCAGATTATATGGTAGGCTATGCTCTCTGAAGAACATTTGGTCCTCAAATTGAGAATAACAGCCATTTAAAGAATTGATCATGTAGAGTACAAAAAGAAAGTGATATTCCAAATATTAAGGAAGTCACAATGCACAGGCCAAACTCAAGTAAGCATTTAATAGAAGAGAACCATACAGCTAGTCCTCAGATAAAACCATTTTTTCAGCAACCATTCAAAGGTACGATGACAGTGAATCAGAGTTCTGTCCACTGTAACATCCCCACAACTGCACGGTCATGATCTTGGTACTTAGCTCATGGTAATAATATCACAGAGAGACATGGTCACATAATTTCCATTTGCAGCTTTCCTTGCTAGCTTCCCACAAGCAAAATCAAGGGGAAGCCATTGGCAATGTCACAAGTTGTTCTGTAAGTCCACAGAGAAGCCGTATTATGGAATATGAGATGCAACACTGTAGCACCACCCATCCTCTGTAATACCTACCTGGGGGCCCACCAGCCTAACCACAATTGAGGCTGGTGGGGGTTACACGAGGCTGGCTCCAGGGATTGTCAACGCTTCTCTGAGTGAGGGTTTCTTTCCCGCCGCCTTGAAAGAGGCGGTGGTGAGGCCCCTCCTCAAGAAGCCTTCTCTGGACCAGGCTGTTTTATCAAACTATCATCCAGTCTCCAACCTTTACTTCGTGGCGAAGGTTGTGGAGAGTGTGGTGGCGCGACAGCTTCCCCAGTACCTGGATGAAGCAGACTATCTAGATCTGTTCCAGTCGGGCTTCAGGCTTGGGTATAGCACTGAAATGGCATTGGTCACATTGGTTGATGATCTCTGGAGGGCTTGGGACAGGGGTTGTTCCTCTACCCTAGTCCTATTAGATCTCTCAGCGGCTTTTGATACCATCGACCATGGTATCATGCTGCGTCGGTTGGAGGGGTTAGGAGTGGGGGGCACCGTGTTACGGTGGTTCTCCTCCTTCCTTTCTGACCGTACGCAGTCTGTGTTGACAGGGGGGCAGAGGTCGACCCCGAGACGCCTAGTTTGTGGGGTGCCACAGGGGTCAGTCCTCTCACCTCTCCTGTTCAATATTTATGTGAAGCCACTGGGTGAGATCATCCGTGGCTTCGGGGTAGATTTCCATCAGTACGCTGATGACACTCAGCTGTACATTTCCACCCCGGGCCACCCCAATGATGCCCTTGAAGTGATGACCCGGTCCCTGGAGGCCATACGGATCTGGATGGGGAGAAACAAGCTCAGGCTCAACCCTTCCAAGACTGAGTGGCTGTGGTTTCCAGCATCCCATCATAGTCAGTTGGTTCCATCACTGACTATAGGGGGTGAGACCTTGGCCCCTTCCGAAGGGGTTCACAACTTGGGTATCCTCCTGGACTCTCAGCTGTCTTTAGAAGATCATTTGACGGCTGTGGCCAGGGGGGCTTTTTATCAGGTTCGTCTGATCCACCAGTTGCGCCCCTTTCTGGACCAGGACACCTTGCGCACGGTCAGTCACGCCCTCATCACTTCCCGTCTGGATTACTGTAATGCTCTCTACATGGGGCTCCCCTTGAAGAGCACCCGGAGGCTCCAGCTGGTCCACAATGCGGCCGCGCAGGTGATTATGGGGGAGACTTGGTGCTCCCATGTAACACTGTTCGTGCACGAGCTGCACTGGCTCCCAGTGGTCTTCCTGGTGCGATTCAAGGTGTTGGTTGCCACCTTTAAAGCGCTCCATGGCATAGGACCTGGATATTTACAAGACCACCTTCTGTCTCCGATAGCCTCCCACCAGCCAGTACGCTCCCACAGAGAGGGTCTCCTCAGGGTGCTGTCGGTTAGACAGTGTCGACTGGCGACCCCCAGGGGGAGACCTTCTCTTTGGGAGCACCTACCCTCTAGAACGAGCTGCCCCCAGAGATTCGTCGGATTTCCGACCTCTGTATCTTCCGCCGTGCCCTTAAAACGCTATTATTCCATCAAGCAGGGCTGGTCTAAAATATTATGTTAATGGGTTATTGTGTTTTAGATGATTGGCCAAACTATTTAATAATTTTAAATTGTTTTTAACTTTTATATTGCGGGTTTTTACCTTGGTTGTACACCGCCCTGAGTCCCTTTGGGAGAAGGGCGGTATAAAAATTTGAATAATAATAATAATAATAATAATAATAATAATAATAATAATAATAATAATAATAATCCATAGTGCCTGTTCATGGCTCCTGCCAGTCCACCCATAGTCCCCATCAAACTGCTCACACTCTGTAGCACCCACCCATGGTTCCAGGGGTGGGTTCTAAATTTTTTTACTACCAGTTCTGTGGGAGTGGCTTATTTTGTGGGCGTGGCTTGATGGGGGTAATGTGACTCGGTGGGCGTAGCCACCTTTTTTTTTTTTTTAGTTTTAAAAGCATTTTTTCTAAAATCTTAAGAGGTTGCAGAAAAAAATGCTTTTAAGACCCTCTGACGATCAGGCAACTCAGCTGGGATTGCCAGAGGCTTTTAAAGGCATTTTTTTCCTACAACCTCTTCAGCCGAAGAGGTTGTAGAAAAAATGCTTTTAAAAGCTTCTGATGATCCCAGCTGAGCAACACAATCATCAGAGACTTTTTTTTTTTTACTTTTAAAAGCATTTTTTCGGCCAAAGAGGTTGTAGAAAAAATGCTTTTAAAAGTTAAAAATGAGATGGGTGGGATAAGCGAGCGGCGACTGGGCCGGGGACCAGCCAATGTTGCCAGCCAATGTTATTACTGGTTCGCCGAACTACTACAAATTTTTACTACCAGTTCTTGCGAACCAGTGTGAACCGGGAGCAACCCACCACTGCATGGTTCCCTGCACTCAGCAGTGCCAGTCTGTACCACTCACTTATCCACTGCAGCTATTGCTTGTCACCCTTGTGTCATGTCAGGGTCTCTCGTAACAACCCATGTGTCTCTGGGTTATCATGGCAACTAGGACTGCTTCAGGAAATGCTTCCATGACCCATGATTTTAGCTAAATTCATATTCATTCTATTTTGAGTGCATACCTTACATATTTTTTCCTGAATTGAACATTAAAAAATGGTCTTGTAAGGAAGTAATGTTGCTTTATATGATACTTCAGATGACACTCAGTAATTTTTCCATTGAGCATTATCAATTATTTATTCAATTTATCTGATATTGCCTAACTCCAAACAATTCTGTGCAGCTAACAATACACCCAAACAATATCAGAATTGACAAATATCAACAGCACCAAACTCAAATAAAAAAGGGAAAAAAATCAAAACGGTAAACCCGATATATCCCAAAACATGCCACCAGCAATTGATCTCTTTCAAGGGGCACCAGTCAATTTGGTCCAAGGTTTGTTACAAGATCCAGATCCTTAGGGTTCTTTGGAGCACCAAAAGGATCTCAGAAGGAACCTAATTTTGAAGGACAAGCGCTGCAAAAGAGTTTGTGTTCTTCCTGGGTCCTGATCAATGGCTTTCTTTAATTAAAGAGCAATTCAGTTCCTGTGCAGTTGAGAAATCATTTTACTTCATTTCTTGTAAATGGGGATACTAGATATAGTGTTTTTGTTCTATAGGTGCATTTCAAATTTTAGAGCATATCATGTGCACCTATAGCTGATTTATGAACTATAGTCAGACTTATTCTAGCATACAGCATAACCCAACCTAGTTGTGGTCCACCCCCCCCAAAAAAGGATTAATGGAGTAAATAGTGGTTCAATTAACTATCTTTAAGCAATTAGGAGAAGTAGGAAGTTGTCTGATTACATCATGGATATTATGGTAGGTGCATTCATTCACAAAATACTCACTTACCAAAAAATGAACTGTAAGATAACTTCTCCAGTCATCCCCCACCCCTCAAGATGTTTCCTATTATTTCAGCTTACCTTTGTCATTTTGGCTAGAGGAGGGCAGAGGGCAAGGACATTCTTCCAAAGAAAGGATTGGACATTTTTATTTCCTAAGATTATTTAAGGTTCCCAGAGACATTTTCAGTGCTACAAATTAGTGCTGAATATGGGGTTGGAAGTCTGAACTGAAGCATATCAGGTACCCATGCTTACTAAAATAATGCTATCTGACTAGTACTACAAAAATTGGGTTTAATAATACCGTGATGATAGGGAATTCTATTAGGTTGATAAATGCTATGTTTTATTTTATTTGTTTTTAAGAAATAAACTGTACTCTAGAAATAAACATACTACAGTATTTTACATTTAGAAGGGTTAAAGGAGTTAAGTTTATTAGGTAACTTTATTGGCTATTCTAGTGCTGAGACCCATTTTGCTAGCAATGCAGTGTTGAAAATGACCCAAAACAGCTGCCATATACAAAAACTCCAATTAAATACTTGTTAATGAACTTAGTGGAGTAATGTATTCTGTTCTATTTCTTGGCTGCCTTTACAGCCACTTTCATTAGCAAATTTGGCAGTGTAGTATAAAGCTAAGATAGATTCAAATTATATTGAATTTAAGTAATCACTTCTAGGATTTACCTAAAATTTTCAAAAATCTGGTAAATCATGGACTTCTTTTGTCAACTGGCTAGTTCTAGGATGTCATATTCATAAGAATTCTGTTTTAGTACATCCTATCTCAACTCGTTTAGTAATATGATTCTACCCATATTAAGGATGTTTTAATCCCTTCTCCAACATAAATTCTTTAACAAGCTCTTAAGATTCCAAGTGTGCTTTTACCCAATTCTTTTTATCTTGCCAAGTTTTGCATAGCTACAAAAAGCATCCGTTCCATTGCCCAGAATGTTATGGTCCTAAGGAAATTTCACTTGGTCCAAAACACTTAGATTTGTATCAGGCATTGGTTATATGGAACATGGACTCACTTGTAAAAATAAACTCTAGTGGTTATGGCTGTGATTCTAGACACATTTAGAACTCCTAGATATAAGTTATAATTTCTACAGGCTTGGTAACAGGTTTTTCCAAACATTTCTTTGTGAATGAGGTACAATGTTAAGATCTCCAGAAGAGGTTCTTTTGTATGGCCCATCACACTAAGTCCTTGGTTTGATAAGGAAGGATCTTTTAATCCAACGGAATTCTTTAACATGGAAGATTTGTCTAGGTCCACCTCTGTGTCCCCTTGTGGCTAGAAAAAGATGGTCATGTAAGTTTAGCAACAGCAATAGCAATAGCACTTAGACTTATATACCGCTTCATAGTGCTTTATAGCCATCTCTAAGCAGTTTACAGAGTCAGCATATTGCCCCCAACAATCTGGGTCCTCATTTTACTGACCTTGGAAGGATGGAAGGCTGAGTCAACCTTGAGCCTGGTGAGATTCAATCTGCCAAACTGCTGGCAGCCGGTGATCAGCAGAAGTAGCCTGCAGTTTTTCAGCTCTGGAAACCTGCCTCTCCAGAGCCCTTTGTCTTCTTTCCAGGTCCTTCAACTCAGCTTTGGAGACCTGTTTGCCCTTTTTTCCCCTAGAAGATTTGCAGGTCGCCTTCCTGCTCCAGAGCGATCTGTCATTTTGAACCATGACAATGTAAAGCCACGGGGGAGCATGAGGAATCTGGATGTTACAGTCCTGCTCCTTAAAAGTAGGGTAATTCCCAGGGGTCTAGGGCAGGAAACCTATGCCTCCAATTGCCGTCCGAAGTCAGGAAGTAGCAATGTGGTGGCGGCAGTGCCGGAAGAACCCAGATTAGCCAGTACACATGCATGAGCAGCTAGATAGACACTGCTGTGATGGGTGGTGTTCCTAGGTTGAATCAAGGGGTAGCCAGCACAGATCGCCCCTTCCTCGCTCTGAGAAAACCAGGGGCCATAGCCACACCGCAAACTGACGCCCTTGTGCCGCTTTGTCAACCTGGAGGACCAGGGACTGGTGATGAAATCACCAACTAGCATCGCTCAAGTGCGAGTCCTGGTGCCTCCAACCTGTGTGCCACAGCGGCGTTTAAATTTTCCAGCTTGCAAGCCTCCGACTCGCTCAATGTTGGGAGCGCGACAGCGATCAGGCCCACTTTGATGACAATGGGGCCTGAAGTGTCGGTGGCGTTGCCAGCAAGGCTGGACTAGCCAGCACAATCTCTGGAGGCCCTTACGCAAGCCAGGAGAACGCTGTCTATCGCAAAACTGAGTCAGAAGAGAAAAAACTGATATTGAAGGCAAGAATAGTTCAGAAATGGAAGCAGAAGACCAGCCGTCTCCAAAAGAATGTTTCTCTCAGGCTGACTGAGCCGAAAAACTGGGCCTCAGAGAGAGGCAGGAGGGTGTGGCTAAAGAAATTATGACTCAGTCTCTGGGCAGATCCGATTATAGGAACCCATTCCTGGACTATTCCGCAGCTACACTGGAAAACATTATGATCACAACTATCTGAAATAGTTAGTAGGCTTCATTCTACTAATCTACAATAATGAGTTTACACTTACTGAATCATACTATACTCCCCCTGTTCAACTATGCTCAGATTCATGTGCCCCACCATTCTACAATGCTGTAAAGCTCACTTTACCATGTTTCAAAGAAAACAAGGAAAGATTAGGTTTATTAATTTTCATACAATTTTCCAAGAGTATTTTGAACATCTTACACATTTCTTTTAATGTCTGAAATTATGCACATCTTCTAAGCACATGCATGTATGTATTGGGCTGCAGCACACAGATAAAATTAAAAGCAAAATCCAAGATGATACATTTAGCACCAGCATTTTAGAACTATTCCTGCTGTCAGTATGGTATATTAGCATTACATTGGGAAGAATATGGCATTTTTCATTTCTGTTCTTTGTTGAAATCGTGGGAAACAGAATATGCTAACATAGAATAGTAAATAATTAAAATTCCTCTGCTGAGACACTGTTCAGAAAGATGCAGGTTATGTTTTGGAGGCTATATCTAGTTTTAATATATTCATTTCCCCAGAGAAAGCAAACAAACAACCCTTCATTAGTCTCTAAGCTAGAGACAGTGTTATAGAAATAAATTATTTTAGTGTATAGTAAATCATCTGAAAGAATTAGTTGATTTAAAATTGAATTACACTGATGCAATTTGAAAATATATTACAGATTTTAAATGTATCTTAGATGTGTTTTGTACAAATTACCACTACTCACATAGAGACACACACTTTAATTTGATTCACTTCTTTTGTATTTTTTACTAACATGTTTTTTCAGATAGTTTCTTCTTTTGATACTTCCAGAATAACAGAGGTGGAAGGGCCCTCTAGTCCAATGCCTTGCTCAAGCAGTAGACTCTATTATCATTTCAAACAAGTGGTTGTCCAACCTCTTCAAAAAATCTCCAGTGATGGAGCATCCACAATTTATAAAAGCAAGCCATTTTACTGATTAATTTTTTTAACTGTCATAACATTTCTCCTTAGTTCTAGGCTGGTTCTCCCCTGGATTAGTTTCCACCCACTGCTTCTTGTCCTGCCTTCTGTTGCTTTGGATAATAGGTTGACCTCCTCTTCTTTGTGGTAGCCACAAGTATAATTATATTACATTATTCTCACAACTATATTTCAGAGAGAGTACAATGGCAGGTCCTTATTTAGAATAGGATATAGAATTAATCATTTCAGTAACCTTAATAAATGCTTTGCACAGAAGAAATCTCACTTGAGTTCTGCATTGGGGTGTGTGTGTATGTGTGTGTGTGTGTGTGTTTATTATATATCTCCTTTTGAACTTCCTTCGAACTCTCCATCAACTATGAACACAATTGTTTCTTGGTTTTTAGCTTGGTTTAGGTTTAAAAACCAAACTTCTTTCCAGCATCCATTTGTTTATGGTAAAGATGCTCTTTATGTGACAGCACAACTCAAAATGAATGCACATTTTTTGCCTGGTCAAGAAGCAATGTTTTGAAACAATACAGGACATTTTTATATGTTTAGCAATTTTCCATAATCTGTTCCAATAATAAAAAAAAAGATGAATAAATTAAGTTCAACAGGCATAAATTCTTCAAGGAAAAGCCCTTGAGCAATGACAAAATCTAACTAGCAATACAGAATTGATGGAACTTCATGCTTCATTGTATGTTGCACAAACAAAATCATTTACAAACAACAAGCTGAAAATGTATTGCCTTACTGGGTGAATCAGTGATAGATATGTGTGTGTGTGTGTGTGTGTGTGTGTGTGTGTGTGTGTGTGTGTGTACATCCGCACTCACACATGTACACACATTCCTTTTTGCACTTGATACTTCATGCAATTATTTCCTGAAGACTTGTTCTGCAACCAAATTACTAAAAGAATTATTTTTAGGATATAACAAAACATGTCATTATTTTTTAAACATGCTTATGCATATGCACAAACCAATTTGATTTCAATCTGATTTATAAAGTAGATTTCCCTTTGTGATATTCTTCTATTGCACATCTTAAAAGCCAATTTCATTCAAATTCAATAGGGAAAGTAGAAGTTATACATAAAAAGTACTTTGGCATTATAATTTTTTAAAAAATCATCTTGTTCCTGTTTCATCACCAAGTCAAAAGATTTGTAACATGACAAATAGAAGAAGTAATTAATCCTTCACTACCTAGGACATTTTGATAATAATTAATAACATCATTTTACCCTTTAAATTGGGATTTCAATTAAAGCATATTTTTAACATCATTTGATCTTTATATCATATAAATTATTATCTTGCCAACCAACTACATTAACTATTGTGAATGACAACAAAAACTCTCTAAAGAATAATGGCCTATGAAAACAAAATATAATATATTTCCAACTTCGATAAAAAAGATATATATTTTCCTATATTTTCCTATATGTGAATTCAGGGTGGAGAGCAATGAATATATTAACCAATTAATAATTTCAATATTAGCAAATTTAAAAATATGTTTTAAAATGTACCCCAAATTTAGTGTGCTTGCATGCAATCCAGTAATATCATGCCACTTAAAGAAGTCAGCCATATTTATTTATTTAATAAATTTATATAAATGTTCATCTTGATAAACAAATAATAATCTCTGCTGAGATGAGATTAAATTCAATCACATTGAAACCAGACAGCATTATTTATGTTTATTTCTACATTAAAAAACAATTCTGTAGAGGCCATTTAGGCAAATCCTAAATCATGGCTCATATGTTTTTGCCATAATTTCTCTAAGGTAATCTGATTGCAGCCGACTAACTCAACCATCTCCTTGGATTTATTATCAAAGAACAACTGAACATGAATTAAATATTTTCCTAAGGAATCCCACTCCCATAGATCCCACAAGGTTGTCTGGAGATTGCTTGAGTCTTCTGGAGAATATAAAACCTGACAGAACTCCACAAAACAATCCTATTCAATAACACCCAGAGACCACAAACTTAGTAGTCCCTGATTTATAAACAGTGACCATTCAAAGTTACAACACCACTGATAAAGTGACTTACGATCAGGGTGGATTTGATTTAAATCAAGTTGATTTAAATCACAATTTAAATCATGATTTAAATCACTAGTAAAAAAGCTTGATTTAAATCAACTCGATTTAAATCATAATTTTTAAAGAGCAACTGTCATCTCTGCTACTCCTTTGACCCACTGTTGACTCACCGATAGTCCCAGTGTTGCAGAATATACAGCCTCAGGCTACATAACTAAGCTCCATTTCATGCTGAATAAACTAAATTATTTATGTATCTTAAATAGAAAACTATCTTATGATAGATTTTTACCCCCAAAGTTTTTTATTAAAATAAATTCAATAAAAATCAAAAAAATCCGATTTAAATAAAAAAAATCTGATTTTTTTGATTTTTTTTAAAAAATCATTGATTTTTATCCACCCTGCTTACGATCATTTTTCACACTTATGACCACTGCAGCATCCCCATGATTACATGATTAAAATTCGGATGGTTGGCAGCTGACTTATATTTATGACCGTTATAGTGTCTTGGATCATGTGATCACCTTTTATGAATTTATATCAAATCAAAGTGGAGGCCAGATTCACTTAACAACGGTGTTAGTAGCTTAACTTGAGCGATTCACTGAACAACTGTGCCATGAAAGGTGGTAAAATGGGACAAAAGACACTTAGCAACTGTCTCACTTAACAAAGGAAATGTTGGGCAAAATTCTCATCGTAACTCGAGGACTACCTCTACCCTTATGGAAAAAGCTAATCTGATGAAAAATGAGATGCTATAAGACATAAGTTGCAGGCAAGAAGCAAAAAAGAGAAGAAAAATAAATCTTTCATGTATTGGAAAAATAAGATATTTCAATGCTTTTGTCATAAGGCTGGTGCTAAAAAGTAAACATTTGGAAAGATACAAGCAAATTGTCCAGAGAACTGTTGATTAGCTGCTTTCTACAGATAACAATCAGAAGAAAGAGACATGTTTTATTCACAACCTGCCCAATGGTGGTATTCAGCCGGTTCTATCCGGTTCAGGACAACCAGTAGGGGCGACTGTGGCAGTGGTGAGTTTCAAAATTTTTTACTACCGGTTCTGTGGGTGTGGCTTGGTGGGCGTGGCATGAATTGGTGGGCGTGGCAGGGGAAGATTATTGTAAAATCTCCATTCCCCCCCCCTCCAGGGGAAGAATACTGTAAAATCTCCATTCCCTCCCCAATCCAGGGGAAGGTTATTGCAAAATCCCCATTTCCTCCTGATCAGCTGGGACTTGGGAGGCAGAGAATAGATGGGGATGGGACCAGTCAGAATTTTTACTACCGGTTCTCTGAACTATTCAAAATTTCCGCTACCAGTTCTCCAGAACTGGTCAGAACCTACTGAAACCCACCTCTGGACTGTGGGATGCCCCGCTCACCTGTGCGGACTTCATGTCCCATTTTTCCATGTTTTTGAGGCTCTGCACATGCGCAGAAGGCCTTGCGTATGCATGCACATTTGCGAACCGGTAGGGAAGGTAAGTGAATACCACCCCTGAACCTGTTCATTCTTCTGAGCATGGGCATCCTTGCTGCCAAACTCATTTCAAATATGACTGCATCCTCAGTGTCATGTGCAAAAAAGCAACTAAGAAAATTTGAAGAAAAAAATCAGACGAAAGGGCTATATGTTTTTTGAAGCAACCAATTTAAATGTCATCTGAAACATTCAAATTTACCACAACATTCTGATTAATTTGTGAATTCCAAGAAACCGGGCGTGCAGTTCACCTCTTTTGAAAGAGATGACAGCAAAAGGCCTCAAGGTAAGGTGACCAGATTTTAACATTGGTAAAGAGGGACATTGTGGGCGTGGCTTATTTTGTGGGCGTGGCTAGCTGGTCATGTGACTGGGTGGGCGTGGCTAGCTGGTCATGTGACCGGGTGGCCATGGCTATGTGTATAGGGTAAGGTGAACAGATTTTAACATTGGTAAGAAGGACACCATTGTGGGCGTGGCTTATTGTGTGGGCGTGGCTTGGAGGCCATGTGACTGGGTGGGCATGGCTAGCTGGTCATGTGACCGGGTGGCCATGGCTATGTGTATAGGGACTACTCAGAGGGCTGAAAAGTCATTTCTGACAGGTCCTCACACTTTTGACTGGTCCTCACACTTATGACCATCCTCACATTTATGCCCGTGCAGCATTCTTAACAACCATGTCACTCATTTCACAACTGCTTCTCTTCACCATGGTGACAAGATAGGGCAAAAACGTAAAATGTGAGGACAGTCGTAAGTTCAAGGACTGGTCAAAAGTGCGAGGACCAGTCAAAAATAACTTTTTCAGCCCTCTGAGTAGTCCATATGCATTAAAGGATACAGCAATAGAGAGGGATGAAGGAAGGGAAATTAGAGTAGGAGTGAGGGTAAGAGAGGGAGGAAGAGAGGAGGAGAAGGAGAAAGGAAGAGGAAGTAGGGAGGAGAAAAAGAGGGTGGGGGAAGAGAAAGTAAGAAGGAAAGAAAAGAGAGAGGTGGTAGGTTTGAGGAGAAAGACTGCTGTACAATAAAAAAGATGAAAGGGAAGAAAGCCAACCCCAAGCAAATATAAAGATATTAAGATAAAGAATGAATTGTTAAACTTTAAAGAATAAAAGAGAACAAATATGAATAAATAGCAATAATTAGAAACACACATACAAACATACAATGTATTTTCTTTGAACAGAATATTTGGCTGGTTCACAAATTTAAACAGCGTTTAGTCATTTCAATTAAATTTACAATTTCTATATTTCCTTTTTGCCATATTTATTCCTCATCTATTTTTTAAAAAAACCAATATCACCCTTCATCCTCATCTCTAATCTTAATCAAATTCAATTTTTCCCTTCTGTTCTATATTATACCCCTTCCCATTGTCATCTATTTTTATATCCATCCTCACATTGGTTAATTATGTAATTATGTAATACAGTTGTTTAATACAAATTCAACATTTTAATATAAATCAATTAGTTATATAACTATCTTTTTTGTATATTAATCAATATTTTATTTTATTTTTATTTTATATTGGATTTCTATACCGCCCTTCTCCCTGAGGACTCAGGGCGGTGTACAGCCAGATTAAAAAACATGCAGAACAAATATTAAAAACAATTAAAAGATATATAAATTTGGCCCAATTAAAACTCATTACCAATTAAAAACGTTTAAAACATTTAAAAAACAGTTAAAAATATGAACATGAATATTCCAATTATTTCCATGCAATCCAATTTCTTACAAATCAATTAATTATATTTACCAATAATAATAAACCAAATAATTTCCCCCATATATTCCTCCAAACCACAACTTAATTGCTGGGTCGCCCGCCCCTCGCCCTGCCCCGCCTCCCATCCGCGCGGCATTAGCCTACCCTAGCCCAGGGCTGGGCAATTGTGGCTCTTTTACAACCTGTGGACTTCAACTCCCGTCGAGCCCATTCTGGGGAATTGTGGAGAATTCTGGGAGTTGAAGTCCACAAGTCTTAAAGCTGCCAAGGTGGGAGACATCAAGCATGAGGCTGGCCAAGTATCCTCCTTGAGAGACAACAGTTGAACATCAGGAGAGCTGTAAGAGGGCAGGGCTACATTTGGAAATTTTCGCATTTTTGCAGGTGGTGCATTACGATCTGGTGTCTGCAATGGAGAGCAAAATCCGGCTTCTTCTCTCCGCTGTAAGGGCGGCATCAGGATTCCACCTTGGTATATTTGCAGCGCAAGGCAGCCCTCCTCTCCTGTCGCTTGGGACTCGGAGCGGTAAACAGCGTCTGGTTCGGGGAGCAGCCGGATTTTGCTCTCCATTGCTCTCTCGGCCCCCTGCAAGCTCTCGTCTCTCGAGGAGCGCTCCCTGAAATGGCGCGGGAAACTTTGGTTGGGCTTCTCGAGAGACGAGAGCTTGCAGGGGGCCGAGAGAGCAATGGAGAGCAAAATCCGGCTGCTCCCCGAACCAGACGCTGTTTACCGCTCCGAGTCCCAAGCGACAGGAGAGGAGGGCTGCCTTGCGCTGCAAATATACCAAGGTTTTTTTTTTAACACTGATCAGCTGTAGGTTGGCCCTTTGAAGCCCCGCGGCAAGAGTTCAAACAGTTTTTTTTCCCTCTAGCCATCAGCGGGGACTCGGGAGGCAGAATGAAAAATCGGGACTTTTTTAAAACACCGCGGGACGCGGAACAAATTGCTCAAAAGCGAGACTGTCCCGCCAAAAGCGGGACGTCTGGTCACCTTACCTCAAGGGAAGTTCAGAAACATGACTCATCTCAAAACTACTAAACAGGGTGTGCATCATTAACTCAAGGAAAAGGGCTACCATTAAACAGTATGGGATAATTGTAGATTTTTCATATATATCTCTCCCAGCAGGTGCCAGTACACAATAGTGCAGCTATAACCAAAATTAAACGCTGCAGTTAGAATAAGAGAAGCAAAAGGGGAAAGATTCATTGAAAATGGAAATAAATTAAGCTTGGGTGTTTTGTTTTATTTTATTTATTTTTTTTATTTTTAAATTTCTATACCGCCCTTCTCCCTGAGGACTCAGGGCGGTGTACAGCCAAAATTAAAAAACATGCAGTACAAATATTAAAAACAATTAAAAGATATATAAATTTGGCCCAATTAAAACTCACTACCAATTAAAACATTTAAAAATTTCTTCTTAAGCCAGCCCGGCTTGCTTGAAAAAATGGGTTTTAAGGGCACGACGGAAGGCACTGAGGTCTTGGATTCTCCTTATCTCTGGGGGCAACTGATTCCAGAGGGTAGGTGCCCCCACAGAGAAGGTCCTGCCCCTGGGGGTCACCAGCCTGCACTGTTTGACTGATGGCACCCCGAGGAGGCCCTCTCTGTGGGAGCGCACGGGTCGATGGGAGGTCGTCGGTAGCAGCAGGCAGTCTCGAAGATAGCTAGGCCCTATGCCATGTTTTGTTTTTGTTTTTTTGCTAATGATGTGTACAAGCAAAAACAAAAGCAAAGAACAAAACATGTAAACCTACTATCCATACTGTAGTTAACACCTTCCACAGGGTATGTCTGCTAAAGACATATCAGCAGCATTCCTTCATGCAAACAATTAAGTTTACAACGCTAATATATATGGAAAATTGGCTCAAGTAGCCAATATAGACTATGTCCAAGATGGCGAAACTATGGCACGCGTGCCATAGGTGGCAAGCAGCGCCCTCTCTATGGGCACACGAATCGTCACCCCAGTTCAGCTCCGCCACGCATGTGCGCTCCTCCTGTCAGCCAACTGGTGGCTGGGTCTCTGTCACACATGTGTGGGGTTTGTGGGCGTGCGGGGCACCGCGTATATTGCATTTTGGGGGTTCGGGCACGCACGCGCACACGCGCTTTCGGCACTCGGTCTGGAAAAGGTTAGCCATCCGTGCACTAAGTCATTGTGATAGTTGACTACGATTACAGAATTAAACACTAATTCCAGTAATTTCATTTTTTAAAAGGTAATGGCGTTATTCATAACAGAAGCACTATATGCAGTGAAGTTTTCTTACAGGAACAAGGGAAGGGAAAGGGGAAGGGGGGGGCTAAAGAAAGATATAAATAGTTTAAAGAAGAAAACAACATTTCATTTTAAAAAGCAGTCTCCATACAGTCTCTCCTGTTGTCCTGCCACCCAGCTCTTCTATTGACATTTAGACACTTCACTATAATGTTCCAAAAATCAATAGCAATTTATTCCCTCTTTGGGCCCTAAGCAACAAAAGTAAATAATATTGTCACCTCCAGTCTGCCTGTAGAACATGGTCACAAAACAGTCTCGCTATTATAATGCAACCCGAGATGGTCAGCATTCTTTATGCTAGCTCCACTGATTGTATTGGTTTTCATGAAAGACAAATACTTTAGCAAACTAATACAGAGAGGTCAGGGGGTTTTTTTTGCAGGGCAGCCAAAAGAAAAAAAAGTGTTGAGACCAAATTAAGAGAAAAGTTGGGGAACTCTCATTTTGTCTGTATTGATTTTATTAGAGCAGAAATGAGACACAGCCATAGCCTCCCTGTTTAGTTTAGTTTATATATATATATATATATATAATTTCTGTTGCATTGAATACCTTGTATTCTGCTCTGGGAAGTCTGGGGGGGAGGGGGGATGAAGGGAGGGAAAGGGTGGGGGGAATTTTGGGGGGGGGATTTTTTTTCTATAAAACTTTTCAATAAAAAAAAAATTCTGTTGCTAAGTGAAACATTTGTTAAGTGAGTTTTGTCCCAGTTTACTACCATTCTTGCCACAGTCGTTAAATGAATCACTGACGTTGTTAGGTTAGTAATATGGTTGTTAAGCGAATCTGGCTTTCCCATTGAGTTTGTTTGTCAAGAAGATCGCAAAAAGTGATTACATGACCCCAGGACATTGAAACTGTCATAAATATGAGTCAGTCGCCAAGCATTTGAATTTTGATCATGTGACCATGGGAATGCTGCAATGGTCATAAATGTGAAAAACAGTCATAAGTCACTTTTTTAGGCTGTTGTAACTTCAAATGGTCACTAAACAAACTGTTGTAAGTCGAGGACTACTTTTAATACTACATACATATAATATTTTCCCCTAAGATCTGTCAACCTATGTTTGATAAGGGAATATAAAACGCCAATTATCTAGGAAACTGCCCAGGTATTCCAGAGCTCAAATTATTGTGTGACTCCTTTCACTATTCATTATCCACCAGCTAAGTTTACAAAATGTATATGTTCAAAGTACAATACCATTAGTGGAACTATAATGAGAAAGGAGTGCTGTTTTCAAACAGAGTCATCTGGAGGCAAACAGAATGCTGATTAACAAGATTTAGCCTGATCACTACAGCTTTTTTTAGTTCTTAAGATATTTCAGCTCCTGAAGAACCTTCTTAATACATCCCCATTCCATATTTCCAGAGGCAAAGTTTCTCCTTTCTTCCCTTGAAGCATTTCCCACCCACCCCCTTTTTTTTATTGTTGCATTTTCCATAACATAGCTTCCATGTCATCATCCAGTCAAATCGGCTACCCGATTATTTGTTGTACAATATCAGTTGAGGTACTCTTTCTCCATTGTGGGTGGAGACAGCAGTCAGGCATGGGTTGTACTCGTCTGTTCAGATTGATGGACTGAGTCTGTCAAAGAAGCTAAATCCCGCCCCTGTTGCTAGGGGCTTCTAGCTTTTGACTCAGTCCGTCAGTCTGGACAGACGTGTGTGACTGTTTCTCTGGCTAATTCTACGCTTCAGAATTGTGGTTTTTTTGGCTTACTACTCAGTTTTGACTCTTGGACTGCCCTCTTGACTCTTCTACTTGTGAGTTTGGACAATTTTATTAAATCTCCAATTACCACAGTGACTAGCTTTGGCTGGTTCACTGGGGGGGGGGGGTTTCAGCTCCTTGCTGCCCTGAGACTGCTTAACCCCGTAGACTGGACAACACTCCAGGGTCTGGTGGAGCTTTGCGCTCCCAGGTGGGGGCAGGAGCTGCCTAGTTCCAAACTAGGTACCCGGTTATTTGTTATACAATATCAGTTGAGCTACTCTATCTATATAATCTGTACCGAACAGAGACACAAGCAATTCATTCAGTTTCTCTGCAATATTTTTTCTCATATTTTAACATTCATATTTTCAACAGACCATCCAGTGGTCTCTTGGTATTTTTATTGCATCATTGTTATCTTACCGTTAAGTTTATTAGTAAAATACTTCTCAAAACTTTTTATTGCATCCTGTATGGTCTTGTTGTATTTCTTTTATGCAACTCTGTATTATTTGGGGGGTTATATTAGAGCAAAACTGTTATGAAAAGGATCCTCTTTAATAGGTTATTTGACAAGGCATGTTTATACTTAAGATTTAGTAAGCTTGGTAATATCTTTTCTGATTTGTCATATATTTTTTCCCTAAGTATTTTGATTTTTTAAATGATCCTCGAGTGTTTTATAATCTTTCTCTTACAGCAACTTTTTTTTATCAGTCCTTTCATATTAAAAGTTGGGTTTTCTTTCAAAGCTGAATATAACATAGAAAATAAATTAAATAATGTAACTGTTACTGTTTCCAAAGCTTCTAGGCAACATATAGAACTAGCTTTAGAACTGTATTTCTATGTATTCTGCCATCATTCAGGATATAGATCTACTATATGAGAATATGAAGGAAAGTCTGATCTTTCTGAAAATGTATCAGATGTCCAAAATTAAACATCATATAAAAAGCAATTTGGAACAGAAAGGAGAAACAACCTTAGGTAGACTTGGGATGTGATAGAACAGCAGCTTAATTTTTGAGAATGAATGGAAGAGAAAGCTACTTTATGATACAAATTGAAGCAGGATTGTTAAATATTCCAACATACATACTTCCAAAAGAGTTAGTAATGCAGTTGTTAAGCGAATCTGGCTTTCCCACTGACAGATGTACTTAAGACAAGAATCTCCGTAAGTATCCAGATATAAAGGTTTTAGAGCAGAAAAAGTTAGACACACACAGACACATATATATGATGGCTTTTCAGCTATGATGGCTCTTGTAATACATACACACACACACACACACACACACACACACACACACACACACATCTTAAATGGTCTCCGGGAGATGGTAGAGGACAGAAAGGCTTGGAGGAAAGTTGTCCATGGGGTTGTGATGGGTTGGACTAACAATGACATATATTGGACTAACAATAGCAACTAACAATGACATATATTATATACACACACACACGTGTTTGTATGTGTGTGTGTATGTATATGAGTGATTGTGTGTGTGTGTGTGTGTGTGTGTGTGTGTGTGTGTATTACAAGAGCCATCATAGCTGAAAAGCCTATATATACAGCAGAATATAAGAGGAGAATTTTCAGGGATATACAAGAAGTATAGGAAACAAGCTTTGTAATCCAGGCACTGATCTGACCCTTCATAGCTTTACAACATCAGAGTGGTATCATTGGATAGAATACAAAATTAACCATTACTGCAAAATAACCTTAGATGTTATTCCCTAAATTAAATAAAACTGTGTAGTTGCCAAGCTGTGACTGCCTACTTATAGTACATTTTCTCATAGGCTGTACTGTAGTATGAATGATAAAGTCAGAGAAATTTGGGGAAATTTTAATAAAATTTTCCAAACATTTTTTGGTCCATCAAAAGGGAAAAACATTTCCCTAAATATTTTAGTTGTATAGTAGGACATTTACTCATTTCTCTTCTCTGCAACTTCAAGTGGTTCAGCACTCAATATTTCTAAACCTGAGTTTTACCTTTAATATGAAAGGTAAAATAGTGGTCACTTCTATTTTAAATTATTATTATTGAAAAAAAGAAACACATTAGAGCTTTTTGCAATTACCTTATTTTGAAAATAGGGAAATAAAGCCCGATGTGCTTTATTGAAATTGATTTAACAATGAAGTGTAGCTAGCCGAAGTATGATGAATACAAAAGCTGAATGTTTTGAAAGGAAAGTAATTTAGACTAGGAATTAGACTCCTCTTCCAAGTAGGAAAAGAGGATGGATGGAAGGAGTAAGTAAATGAAATGCGACATATATTTCACTCTACCAGTATACCCCAGCCTTTTATTGCCTGCTGAAATTGGAGGCCAAGTTATCTTTTACACACCACTGCCTACCTGCACAATTGCAGAATCCAGGAGACAATGGCTATCTATTCCTGTTGAGTTGACAAAAATATTCAATTTCTTCTATTTGATCATAAATGCAGCTTTATTTAGAAATTCAACCAGCAGTCATGAGCTAATGATAGGAAAGTCAAGAATAAGTTTGGATAGGTAAATTGCTACTACTGAAAATACCAAAAAAAAAAAAAAAAAGCCTTTCTAGTGATTTGCTTTCAATAGTGGTGAATATCTGATTTGCTTCTGCAGAATCTAGCAATCCAGTCTAACATCTATATTTATCCAGGATTTAAGTATCTTTTTTTTGCTCTTGCATGGTAATCAACTTCTTGTCACTTATTTTTTCAGTCTTGAGCAGGGGTGAAATCTAAAATTTTTTGCTACCGGCTCTGTGGGCGTGGCTTAATTAGTGGGCGGAGCTTGGTGGTAAGGTGACCGGGAGGGCGTGGCCAAGTCAATGTCACTTCTTTGCCCTTTTTTAACCTACAAAACACAACTCAACTGGCTCACCCACAATGTAAAAGCAGCTGTGCTAGACCCAAAATGGCCCCTGCAACAAGCAGGAGCCTCACACAGCCACAAAAAGCCCAAAAAAACAACTTTCACACTTTACACACACACAACACAACACAACACAACTGGCTCACCCACAATGTAAAAGCAGCTGTGCTAGACCCAAAATGTCCCCTGCAACAAGCAGGAACCTCACACAGCCACAAAAAGCCCAAAAAAACAACTTTCACACTTTACACACACAAAATTCCACATACAGCTTTGTGACATTTTGTGTGTTTGTGTAGTTAGAGTGAAACACTACAGAAACACTAAATCTCAGAAAACTGCACAAATATTATTTTATTTTATTTTATTTTTATTTTTATATAAAAGCAGCTAAATTTAAAACTTCCTAAACTTTAAATGGCTAGGTCTAAAAAAGGAACAACTAAAAAAAACCCGAATTAACTATTTTTTTTAAAGCTCCCAAAGGGGAAAAAAACTTACCCAATAGAACAGGGCTCTCCAACCTTGGCAACTTTAAGACTTGTGGATTTCAACTCGCAGAATTCCTCAGCCAGCAAAACTGGGGGGGGGGAGGGATTTTTGCTACTGGTTAGCAGGCAACTCAGCTTGGCTCGTCAGAGTTTGGCTTGTCAGAGCCATTTAAAAGAAAAAAAAGGCTCTGATGATCGCGCAGTTCAGCTGGGCATGGGGGGCGGGGGCAGGGATTTTTGCTACCGGTTCTCCAAACTGCCCTCCGCCATCGCTACCTACTCGCCCAAGCCGGTCCAAACCGGGAGCATTTCACCCCTGGTCTTGAGGGTGGAGGACAGCTACACTATATTTTGATGCTGTAATTGGTTTTGTTTAATCTCTGACTATTTCAATCTTGGAAGTTTCAGCCCAGGCAATCAAATTTATAAAATTGAGGTTATTTATAAAATAGGCAAGTATTTTCTATGTAATATTTCTGCTGTGTGTTAAAACTAATTTGCCCAGGATAATCTTTGATTTATGCCACTTTATTTCTTTTCACTAATTCCCTAATAAAATGTTTTATCATTTGTAAAAGACACACGCACGCACACGCACGCACACACACAGAGATTATGTTGTATTTATTATGCAATGTTGTCATATTTAGTGGGAATTGATCCCCTTTCAAGGAAAAGCAGTCTATTTTTATATTAGAAAGTAAAACAAATTGTCTAGCAAGAGCGGAAACAAAATTCTTTCATCCTTTCTTCAGACATTTGAATCCTAGTAAAAGTGATAGGCATTGGATGCAGAAAAAACAGATGGAAGCACTTCATTGCACAAAAATATAATTAAATTATGGGATTCACTGCTTTAGAATAATAGTTGTCAGCTATGTAGTGAATAAACAACCCCATGGAGAGGGAAAAAAAGGAGCATTATCTTCAAACCATCTATTAATTTTTTGAAGGTATCTAACTGATCTTTGTTAGATACACGAAGCAGTTGACTTGAGCAAACAGAGTAGAATACATTTTATACGTACAGTAAATTTTTTAACACACATTTAAAGAAAAATCATCTGAAACAGTCAGGCAAAACTAGTTTTGCTATGTATCTGTATTTCTCTGGACATGTCCCCTTGCATGACAGCTGTAGTCATACTCAATCTAGCCAAGAGGAAAAATCATTCTGAAAACATCAGGTCTGATGACAGTCACTGGAAAAGAGGCAGCACTTCCCTGTTTTACTCTCTGGGAAACATGTCTCTTCTCTGCTGTCTCTTGACCAAATGAGAAAGGCATAGCTGGAAAGAGACACACACACACACACACACACACACACACAGAGAGAGAGAGAGAGAGAGAGAGAGAGAGAGAGAGAGGGAGAGGGAGGGAGGGAGGGAGGGAAGGAAGGAAGGAAGGAAGGAGGGAGAGGGGGAAAGGGAGAGGGAGAAGGAAAGAAGGAGATGGAGGGAGGGGAAGAGAGGGGGGAGAGATTGGATAACTAACCCGAGTTTAAGTGGCAGTGACTTTTGTCTTTAAAACAAGTTTTAAGTTACTCTGGTGAGAGCAACCAAAGAACTATAAATGATTTAATGAGCGACTTACAGGTTTACTGTGGGAGAACAAAAATGAAGATATAAATTGCATAAGCTATCTGCCTCCAGAGCATCTTCTTTACTGAAAGTGAAACAGAACACATCCTTATAAAATGTATACTCAGGTCTAGCTTCTTGTATTCAATTGAAGGGCCCAGTACATTGGGTTACATAGTTATATGTAAAAAGTTGAGGTTGTATGCTATTATCTTATTATCCTACACTAAAAACAGTCAGTGCTTTTCTTTTTCTTTCCCCTTTTGTCCTACATTTTTTCCTCTTTCCTTTTTCCTCTCCAACATTCCCATTATTTTCATTTTTTCCTTGCATTTTATATTATGATAAACTAATAACATTTGTAATACCACATAAGGTAATATAGTAATGAAAGATACCTACAAAAAATTTATGGTAATTCATTCATTCCTTTCTTTCTTTCTGCCATGTAAGTTGTAGAGTAAAACAGAGTACAGGAAACATATCGTCAGTAAATGCCTAAGACTTTTAAAGGTGCTTATCTGCCTTCATTATTAGCAATAGCAATAGCACTTAGACTTATATACCGCTTCACAGTGCTTTACAGCCCTCTCTAAGCGGTTTACAGAGTCAGCATATTGCCCCCAACAGTCTGGGTCCTCATTTTACCCACCTCGGAAGAATGGAAGGCTGAATCAACCTTGAGCCTGGTGAGAGTCAGCCTCCATACCTCAATGAAGGAATATAAAGAAAAGATTTTTCTATAATTAGAATGGCTAATTCAGACAGTTCTATCATTGAGTACTGGTTGAAATGTACTGTGTGATAAATACATCACTGCTTATATTCCTACTGAAGGAACAGGACAAATTGTGTTTTCAGGTGGGCCTAGAGGTTTATTTATTAGCATTTCTGAGGACCTCTGAGAAACGAAGCAGGTAAAGAGACATCTGGAGTCCATGTTAATTCTTGGAGACTGCTTAGACACATCCCTGCAGTTTTCTTGGCAAGATTTCAGAAGTGGCTTGCCATTGCCTACTTTTTAAAGCTGAGAAAGAGTGACTGGCCCAAAGTCACCCAGTTAGCTTAGTGCCTAAGGCAGGACTAGAACTCATAGCCTCCAGTTTTGTACTTGGCACCTTAATCATTACCCCAAACTAGCTTTCTTATTTCATCAATAAAATCACATAAGTTCATTCTAAGCTAGAAACCTGAGGGGCAGAAAGACAGAGATAACATTTTATGCTATTTTATGATAAATTTTTGAATTTACGTACGAATGTTGAGAAAATGGGTCTTTTCAGCTTTAGCTCTCTCATATATGGATTAGATTTCTGCCCAGCCAGGCAGAAGACATCCAGGAAGGGGTCAAGAAGCTGAATACAGCTGGTAGTCAATCTTTTTTTTAGAGAAAGAAAGAAGGAGAGGTTCCAACAGCTTTGGAAAAGATGCTAGTTAGCTACTCAAAAGTCTAGTCTTGGAGCCAATGGTAATGGAAAACTCCAACTCACAATGAGATGGACGGCAAACAAATTTAATAAATAAATGAAATCAATAAAAATGAAAACTATCAACATATTTTCAGGATTCAGTTTTACAGGGCAACAATTTCAGAGCGTTCTAGAGAATATGAATGCATCACAATCTGGATTCAGGAATGGGATAGAAACATAATGGTTATTACACTGGATGACTTGTGATAGGATATAGACAGTGGAATACAACCTACTAATTTTATAAAAGGCAAATCATTAACTTTTAGTTGATTGAGGTGATAAATAAATGCTAGAAGTAAATGAGTAACTAGTTAAATAATCGAGATACTGAAAGAGCCCTGAAAGAGCCCTTTTCTCAGTAGCTACTACTACTCTGTTAAGGTAAGTTAGATAGGCTACCCGAAAATGACCTTCAAAGCCCCCCCTCAGATTCCCAAGGGGCAGACATGAAAGGCAATGATCCCTGAGGTAATTCCATAGTACTGTAATCCCTTAGCAGTTTGGGGGATAAAACCAGCAGGAGTGCAATTTATTAAGAGAAAATGCCCTTAGGGGAAATAAGACAAAGTCAAAACTAGGAACATTTGGATAATAAAAATATTCTATGAACTGTTTAAAAAGCAAAATTGTGATACCACTACAAACAAGGAACTGTATTGTATCTCCCAGTTTCTTCAGCCAGATATTATTTGCTGCATTTCCAATGCAAAGATTTTTAGAAGCCTGCCAGGCTTACGTGTTCTTACACGTAGGGCAATTGACAGCAGTGTCTTTGCTCCTATCAAACCTGGGAAATCTACAGTCTCAGTCAATCCTTTTTGCTTTTTAAGTGCCACTTTCTGAAGAGATGTCCATGATTATCAGATGATCTTACCCAATGAACCAACTACAGTTTCCAGAAATATTCCTTCAAGAAAAAAAGAGCTAAAGATGAGCAGTTGCTAAAAACTCGTGATCTAGGCATGGAGCATATTATTTTAGCCTGCCTAGATAGAAAGGAAGAAGCTGGTGGTGTCATATAAAACTTAGCAAATGTTATGCAAGGGCTGATGAGAAACTAGGTATTTTCTGGATGATAGGGATATAGTCCCCATGCCAAAAATATAAATATAATAAATATATATTAAGCTTTGATCTAGTTAATGAGATTGTATACTGCCAGAGCCACCAGTAAGGATATTTGATTGGGTTACTAGTAGTTAACTTTAAGCATGCTGCACAAATAGGTCCAATAATTATTTTCTGTATACTTTCCAAAGTCTTTTTACAATACACACTTGCTGAATCTCTGTAATGAGAAATTTATTAATCTGAATATATATATATATTAAAATACAGTTATCGTGGATGATGGTTGCAATACAATTTCTTTATGAGAATGTCTGCTCTTTTCCTTTCTCTTTTTTGAAGAGAGTGGAGTAAGAATAACTCTAATCCTTTACTTTGGAAAACATAACAGGAGTTATTTGTCAACACCAAGCCTCCTGCAATTTAAGAGATGAGAGTTTAAAGCAGCAAAGACTCTTGGGCTGCCTGAAAGGTTAACATATTTATTATCTCAGAAGCTTTTGTGGGTCATTGTTCACTTCATCAGATACACAGAAAACTGTCTTAAGAAAAGCGTATCTTTCTCTGCACAATATTCTATGCATTTGATGAAGTGTCTGTGAGCCACAAAAAAAGTTTCTTCGGTAATTTTTTTCTGGTCTTTAAGATGTTCACAAAACACTTGTGGTGCTGCATCTAATTCACATGACTAGCCTGTGAGGGCTAAAATCTTTCTGGAAGAAATTATCTTGACACTGTACAAACCCAATTCTTACAGTCTGATAAGCACATTAAAAAGAGAAGAGAGTGAGAAGAGAACATGAAATTGATCAAAGTATTCATTCAGACATAAAAAGAATAGACACGAAAGCTGTTCATTGGGAAGAGGAACATCAAAATGAGTGTTGTAGCATCTTCTTCTGTGAGTAACATTGTCAAGTGGAATAGCTCCCAATAAAAACCAATTTTGTGAAAAGAAAAACCAGGTAACTTAGTATCTAATTGCTGTTGTCATTGTCACCCATAAGGGTTTTTTTTGCAGATGCAAGAAGAAAACTTTCACTTTTTATAGTTTCTTTGCACTGACAGGGTTATTGCCCTGTCAGAATACATTACAGTTCAGACTTATATGAAACTTGTTGCAAGAAATGAATGGTTGTTGTTTTAGCACCAAATACAACAATAAACAAAACAATGTAAAAAAGTAATACATGTTCATACCCCTTAACTATATACCTAATGACAGGAGAATACACCACTTTATTTAGAGTTTGGGAGAGCAGCATAAAAATTATCTACCATAGACATTATCTTATCATCAAAGCCATGCAGCGAAGTGCTAAACTTCCAGGTATATCAAATATGTCCACATGAAACAGCTTCTTGCATTAGAGAACATTTTAAATTGTTTGCTATGGTAGCTACTCTGAAGCAACAAACTGTTATGCACTCACTGGGTATGATTGCAGGATTTTCTCTCCTGAAAAGAAGGTGAGTAAGTCAGAATGCAACAATTTGTGCCCATGCCTCAGCCCTTAGTTTTAGTAGTTTTAACAATAAGAGAATGCTGGAAACAATTTAAGAGTTTCTAGCACAAAGAACCAAACATCAAAATAGCTTACAAATGAAGGATTTCCTCTGCAACTTGGCTAGAAATAAACAACTACCTCCTAGACCCTACAGTGTGTAAAAAGCTGTATCTCAAACTGCAATGCAAATAAAAGAACAGTGTGAAGCCTATTGTTCTGTTCTGTTCTGTTCTGTTCTGTTCTGTTCTGTTCTATTCTATTCTATTCTATTCTATTCTATTCTATTCTATTCTATTCTATTCTATTCTATTCTATTCTATTCTATTCTGATGTAGAGAGGGAAACTGAAATAATAAAAGGAGGATCAAGACCAAATGTAAACCAAAAATGTGGTCTAATTCATAGATCACATATTTGAATTGTATTCATTGTTGTAATCCTGGGATTCCTCAGGTATCTATGTGTGCATGCATGAACGTTCATTTTTTATTGCTAACTAAAACAAAAGTAAACCAGTTTGGTTTAGCGGTTAAGGCACCAGGCTAGAAACTGGAAGCCTTGAGTTCTAGTCCTGCCTTTTTATTTTGAGCCTTCCAGCAGCTTCACTGATTTGCTTCATGTAAGATAACCAGTCAAATGCTTTGTCTTCTCCACCCTACTGTCCACCTCCATTTCTCATATTAGGGAGCTATTTTTTCAAACTAAAGAAACCAAGATTAGCCTTTTTGTCCCCCTACTGCAGGGATGTCTAACTCACGGCTCACGGGCTGGATGGGTCACACGCTGGCCACACCCATGCTCGGTTTAGCGAAGGGGAAAAAAGTTGTGATACGTCACATGACGACGTGAGTTTGATACCCCTGCCCTACTGTATCTGAGATTAGTTTTAAATGATAACAAAGGCCAAACAGACATTACAAATTATTCACATTCAAGGAAAAAGATTAGGAGGAAGCATCCATATAGAATTGGGAATAGTTTCCAGGAACATTTACTCTATGATGATTTTAAACATTGTTTGTACCAAGTCTGACTTAATACGCTACTTCAGCATGGTTACAAATCAGATTTGCACATTACAAATCAGATTTGCTCCCTGCACTAAACCAAAATAAACTCTAGTTTAATATAGTGTATGAATTGTATTGTTTATAAACTGTGGTTATATCAGACAAACCTAGTCAACAATGGTTAATTTTGGTAAGGAAACAAACTATAGCTTGGTGTAACCTGTGAAGCCAGGCACAGAGAATATGAAAGAGGTAAGAGAATATTTTTTTTAGTGCCAGATTTTTTTCTCTAGGCATCTGTTGTGGAGTAACTCTATTCATAAAGTCTGTTTGTTAGTATATTCAATATTTGAGAAGGCCAATATACTCTGATCAAAATCAAGTACTGTACATACATCCTTAAAAACTCCTTGTCACTCAGAAAGCATATACCAATATACATGTGGCAACATAATTTTTATTAGATTTTTGTGTGAGCAAGTTGATACAGGGGTGGAAGAAGAAGAGGCAGCTCTTTTTTTAAAAAAAAAAATATTTGATGATTCCTGAGAACTCCAGAAACATTACAATTCAACAATGTAATTTGATTACTTATCTTTATATTGACTACTACTTAGAAATAGAAGTGATTTTATTGATCCACAAATTATACTCATGGTATCCCACAACCTTCAGTAATTGGAATATATGTACAACTGGAGCAACCAAGGGCAGCAGCATAATAAATATGGCTCTGTGATTGTAATCTAATGTAATTGGCCTGCCCTATGTTTCTGGAAAAAAACCTTTTACCTACAATATATATAGCAGGCAGTTTTAAAGCCCTTATTGAAAATATTGGCCTTCGACTAAACTAATACAAAATCAGATTAAGAATTATGCATTAAAATGTATACCTATAAAATATATAATTTCATTTTGGAGGGAGCAATGTGATGTAAAATGAAGGAAAAGAATGAGAATGTACGGGGGGGGGAAGAGAAATTGGAGCCAGAAAATAAGAGAGGAGAAAAAGAAATCTGTCTAAATCTAACTGACGGCAAAACTACTCACTTTCAAATAGTACCTTTCTTATTGTTGAAAACCATTCTTACCGGCACCATCTTTTTATTTTTTAAATTTCTCACCTCTCTCTTACTGAAGATCTTATCAATTCCATCCAGTCATGAACTTGGTCTTCTCTTTCCTCTCCACCCTTCCTTTTTAAATCTGTTTTCCATTTTTTTAAAAAAAAAATCAACATGAGTTTTTAATGTTTTTAATTTTTAAAAAAATTTTATAATGATTTTTTAAAATGTATTGTGAGCCGCCCTGAGTCTTCGGAGAGGGGCGGCATATAAATTAAATTAATAATAATTAAATTAAATTAAATTAAATTAAATTAAATTAAATTAAATTAAATTAAATTAAATTAAATTAAATTAAATTAAATTATTAAATTAAATTAAATTAAATTAAATTAAATTAATTAAATTAAATAATTAAATTAAATTAAATTAAATTAAATTAAATTAAATTAAATTAATTAAATTAATTAAATTAAATTAAATTAAATTAAATTAAATTAAATTAAATTAAATTAAATTAAATTAAATTAAATTAACATTAAAGGTCCAGGAAAGTGGAAAAGACCTCAGAAAGTGCCAATATGAAGAAAATCTTTGGAGAAAAAGACTGTACTGAAGGAAGACTGTAACTATAACTCAGTGGTAGAATTTCTTCTTTGCTTGGAAAAGATCCAAAGCTATTAAGCCCTTGGCCTCTCCAGGTAGGACTTCAGCTTGAAATTCTCAAGAGTGGTTTGTAGTTGCTGTAGAGAGTATTTCCCCATTTCAGCACCTTTAAGCTTGGTGGACGTCAAGTCTCAGAATTCCCCAGCCAGCATACAAAGATGCTCAGGGTGACACACAACTATAGACAATCCTGAAAAAAAAAATCTTACTACACTAGTATAAAGAAAGGGGTTTTTTTGCTCCTAAGCGAAGACACTGCCACTGAAAAGGTTTGCTCCATCCTCCTGCCTGGAAGAACAGCCTCACTTTCAACAGATGATGGGCTTTGTTTCTGAAAAAAGATTAATCTCAGTATGAATAATATCCGGTTGAATTTGTCAATGCAGAAGGCCAGGGAAAGGAATGAGAAAGAAACAGTAATTCTGGATGCAATAATATCACAAAAGTCTTAAAGATAAGGATTAGCGTTAGCTAACTTTTGAAAGGGGAAAAAAGTAAGAAGAAAGTAGCAAGGCTTTTATTGATATCTACTGTTGAAATATGCAACAGTAAATACACAACAGGAATGCCATCTAAACTGCACAGAAATCAATAGGATAAAATTAAGCATCTGCAGAAGTCTCTTATTAACTTCACTGAGATTTACATTCCAGATGTCATAAAGCACTATGCCAGAAATTAGGAAAAGATGTTAAAATAAAATATTAAGATTTCTCCAGAGAGAATCTGAAACCGCTAATTCAAAAAATACAATAGCAAGACATCCCAAAGGGGCTTTTTCCAAAAGACAACTCGACTTTCTTGTTCTTTTTTCTTTGAAAATGTTTCACTTTTCATCCAAGAAGCTTCTTCAGTTCTAACTTCTTTAGTTAAAACTGAAGAAACTTTTTAGATGAGAAAGCAAAATATTTACAAAAAAAAAGTAAAAGTCCAGTTGCTTTTTGGAAAAAAGCACCATTGGGACAACCATGACCTGGATGATTGAGAAATTCCCATAGACATTTGCAATAGCAAGACAGATTTTTTAGAACCTTCCCAAAGGCAAAGAACAATTTTAAAAACTCAATATTCCAAGAACAGAACATAGCTAAGTTTTATTTTGCAAGATGGGGCAAAACAAATGCCCTGCTAACTACAATTCCTGTGGCCATTCAAAAAATAGGCAGTGATGTACACTGCTCAAAAAAATAAAGGGAGCACAAACAGAAGACATCCAAGATCTGAATGAATGAAATAGCCTTATTAAATACTTTGTTCGTTACATACAGTGGTTTTGTGTTCCCTTTAGTTGTTTGAGCAGTGTATAAACTACTGTATGTAAAGAACAAAGTATTTAATAAGGCTATTTCATTCATTCAGATCTCGGACGTCTTCTGTTTGTGTTCCCTTTATTTTTTTGAGCAGTATATTTTCTCCTCCAAATTACTATAATAAGGTGAGAAATGCCTTTGGCCTATTATACGATCGTGGGTCTATAATTTGGAATCTAAAATAATGCTACAGTCAATGAGTTCTATTAAATGATGTTAGTTCGTTAGTAAAACCTGCTTGTGTAGTGATTCCCATTCCATCTGCATTTTAGCAATAATCTCGAACCATCAGAAATACTATTTCCCCCCCCTCCAAAATAAGACCCTGTCTTATATTTTTTTGAACCCAGAAATAAGCGCTTGGCCTTATTGCATTGCTCTCAAAAGCCTGATTGGGCATATTATCAGGGGATGTCTTATTTTGGGAGAAACAGGGTACATCTCAGCAGCATAGAAGATACCAGGAAGAGAAGTGGAATAAGGATACAGACAGATACATACCCAAAGCATACAGACAGATGAATGGGCTTCTGGTATGAAGTGAAGGACTAATTACTTGTCCACTGGAGTAGCTTTGGAAATGTTTATTAAGATACAAATCATTATTCTCCAGGCTGATGCAGCTTCAAACCAAGCTCAGATCTCCCACAGAGGAAACAATAAATAGACCTGATTAATACTGCAGACAATGAGCAAGAAATCTTAGCCAGTAGTCATAAATTTGGAGATTATTCTGATTGCCTGAAACATGTGAAATAATGGGGAACTGCATTTGCATCTGCAAAGAATGTTAACCTGCACATTAGGGAAACCCTGAAGGTCCCAAATTAGAGAGGTGGACATCTGGGTATTATTTTAGAAATAATTTAGAAATTGGCCTTGGGGTTGCTTAGGGAATTTGCTGTATAAAACACTCAGCTCCCACCGGCCATTGCCAAAGGACAAGAATAGAAACATCCAGAGCAATCCATGGTAATGTCACCATGCAAATGCCACAACCTTATACTTATGTCTTAATGAGCGACACAAGTCTCCCCTTATAACCCACCCTCATAGGCAGCCATGGGCCAGAGTGTGTCAGGATAACACATCATTCTGACCGCATCCATGTCATTTCTGGCCCCATCCATCAGTACTAGGAAGTACTTGAGACAGGGCATTATACAAACTAGAGCTCTGGGCAGGGAAGGTCAGTTTAATTTGACCCTTATATAAATTCCATCACAATATTCATTCTATTATGGCCTTGAAGAACTGACCTCTTTCCTTCTTTTTCTTCTGCTTCTCATCCCTTATGTATCTTTCTCTTTTAATTAATGCAAGTTGCTCAGGGAGAAATCAGCCTGAAAAGCAGAGCAGCGGGCAGTGGGAGGGAAATGCAGCAAATAAAAATAATAATAAAACAGAGGGAACTGCAGGCAAGTTCTACACTGACCACTCAAACTGAGTAAGGCAATCAGCATATTTTTTCTCTGCTTCAGTGCCAAGCCTGAATATGATAAGAAAACTAATGAGCCAGCTCTACTAAGCAAAACTGGTTACAAATGAGAGATGCATCTGGATGCACACCAGTGTGTCTGCATACTAGATTCATAATGTCTAATGTTCTTGTACAGTTAAAATCCAAATTCTCCTCAGAATACCTTTTAATATCACCTAATTTTATTTTGGTGTTGGAGAAGACTCTTGAGAGTCCCTTGGACTGCAAGGAGATCAAACCAGTCAATCCTAAAGGAAATCACCCCTGACTGTTCTTTGGAAGGAACAGATGCTGAAGCTCAAATACTTTGGCCACCTAATGAGAAGAGAGGAATCATTGGAAAAGGCCATGATGTCAGGAAAGAATGAAGGGGAAAGGAGAAGGGGATGGCAGAGGAGGAGATGGTCAGATAGTGTCATCAACGCAATGGGCACTCCGGATGACAGTAGACAACAGGCAAGGCTGGTATATTATGGTTGGTGAGGTCCCAAAAAGTTGGACTTGACTTAGCAGCTGAACAAGTTTTATTTTTGGTGGCCTCCACAGCCATGGGTACAACTGAAACCTGGGTTAACATAGCCAAACTCAATCCCACACCTGCTTGCCCACATTCAAAGCAAACAACGGCACATGTATAATAAGGCAAGCATGCAATGTTTATCTACTTCCTCTTCCTAGTAACTATCCTTACTTAACAGACTGCTGGTAAATGCCAAGGATGAACACTCTCCTTTTCCATTATACTAACTAGTTCATGTTATGAGATTGCTGTAGCTCCTAAAGCCAACTTCAGTGGCTTTATTTATGGACATAAATATCAAATTGTTAGGAATGACTGAAGCTAGACAAACCTACTTACTTCTTATCCTCTAAATTTGGAGTTAATTTTTATCTTTTCAGTGAAATAGAAAATAGAACAGAAATGCTTAATGGAAGAGATTATCATCGGAATAACACTTTCAAACTTGAAGTGTCCCTTCTCTGAATTGCTTCTATATACTTTTTCAGTCCTTGGGAGATGCATTCTTAAATCACCTTCCTTCCCTTTCGTGTTAACAAGCAGCGGCTATGCAGGGGGAAGGGGCTGTATGTGTGTCTTTTAATGCTCCCAATTCATCAAGTCAGGGAAAGTACAATGGTTTTCACCAAGTACATGATCTTTAATACCTCAGGGGATATAAGGCCACATTAAACTTGTCCAATTATTAATAATTCAGGGCAGCCTCCTTTGTGAATGACAGGGGCATCTCTCTTGGCACACCGGTCTAACTAAAAGAAGAGGCAGAGCAAACAAACAAGTAACAGCATTCCAAAAAATCCCAGGGCTCAGATCACCCTGAAGTGCTGCAATTATTCTTGCCCGCCAATTCTTTGCAATGTATTGTGTCAGTGATCAGCTAGACTTTACAAAAGTTCCACGTTTTCTTGTTTGTTGAGAATCTGTGACATTGAAGAGAATTCCTGGGCATGTTTTGCAGCCTGTAGACTGCCTATAGTGCAAGACCATTACTCAGCGCCTATGTCCCACAATGCCCTAACAACAAGAACACACGACTAAGTCATGCTTACTGCAATAAGCTTCCCAAGAATTTAACTTTAAAAAATTTTATCACACACAGTGGCAAGTATTTAACTTGAAGTTAACTAAATAACAATTACATTACATTATTCTTTTTCATTCTTTTTCCCATTTTCTTACAAGGTTAGTATACTACAATGGGTTCATTACCTGAGTCTTGGAAACATGCCTACTTGTGCTATTTTTTGAAAAACTCTTCCCTTGATCCTTTTGTTTGCTTTTATTTTTTTATTTACTCAATGTTTTGTTGTTGTTATTGTTATTGTTATTTTTATTATTATTATTATTAGTAGTAGTAGTAGTAGTAGTAGTATTATCTGCCCTATGTCTCTTCTTCCCACTCTGGCTAAATCATGAGGGAACTGCTTTTCCATTTCTCTCTTCACCTTTCTCTTAATAAATTCAGGGAACTCTTTAATTTTTTTTATTATTGCTGTTGATGCTATTAGATCTATTTATTTATTTATTTATTATTTTATTGAATTTATATTGCGCCTATTCACCCATGGTGACTCAAGGCGGTTTACAAAATATAAAACCACATTTAAAACAATAAAACTAATAAAAAGATTCAAATAAATTAATATAATAATATAATTAATAATACAATACAATACAATACAATACAATACAATACAATACAATACAATACAATACAATACAATACAATACAATACAATATAATATAATATAATATAATATAATATAATATAATCACACACCCCGCCCCGGTGACAGCAAATCACATGAGCCACTTAATAGGCTCCATCCCGTTCTGGGTTTTCCCAGGGGCAGGGGCAGAACCAGGTTTTCAGCACCTTCAGGAAGAGTATTAGAGTGGGGGCCATTCTAATCTCTGGGGGAATGATGTTCCAGAGAGAGGGAGCCACCATGGAGAAGGCCGTTCTTCTGGGTCCCACCAGGTGTATCTCCCTCAGGAATGGGACCCACAGCATTCCCTGTCTCCCCACTCTGATGGGTCGGGTAGATGTGACTGGCAAGAGATGGTTCCTCAGATAAACTATCTTCTAAATTTAATGGTTTGAACCAGGGGTGAACTGCTACCGGTTCGGGCCGGTTCATCTGAACCGGTAGTAAAAAATGCTACTGGTTCACCGAATTGGTAGTAAAAAAATGTAAAAAAAAAAAAAGTTCCGACGATCAGCTGAGCGACATGCGATTATCGGAACACTTTTTTACTTTTTAAGCATTTTTTTACTATTGAACCGGTAGTTAAAAATGCTTTAAAAAGTAAAAAAAAAAAGTTCTGATGATCGTGCATCGCTCAGCTGATCATCGGAACTTTTTTTTTTACTTTTTAAGGATTTTTTTACTACCAGTTCGGGTAAATAGGTAGTAAAAAAATTCTTTAAAAAAGTAAAAAAAAGTTTTTCAAGATCACAGCTGTGCTACGTGATTTTGGGAACCTTTTAAAAAACTTTTTAAAAGCATTTTTTACTACTGGTTCGGGTGAATAGGTAGAATAGATTTATAACCCATGAGCATAGTAAACTCACTTTTCCCTAAACCATTTGAGAGATTCATTTTTAAGGGTGGAATCACAGTCTTTGAAACTGACATCAAAATGGTCACCTTTAATTTACTATCAGCAAAAACAGGGTCAGGAAAATGAAGCAGAAAATAACTATGACAAAATGTAGCATGGATTTCTTCCATTTCTTTCTCAACAAGAGGACAACAAAAGGAGACAATCGGCTTGCCACTTAATCCAAATTGAGAAATCTTAATAGATAACCAAACAAACACAGAAAACTTCAACTCTATATTTTTCCTCTTTATATCTAAAGATAAATGAATACCACAGATAGAAGGAACACAACAGGGGAAGTCAGAAATGATATGGTAAAGGAACTTCTAGCTAAGGATCTTCAAATTTCCAGGTCTTGATAAAATGTGTCCTAGAATAACTAAAGAACTGGCTGAAAAGCTTGAAATCTATTAGGGGTGAAATTCAACAGGTTCTGGAGAACCGGTAGAGGAAATTTTGAGCAGTTCGGAGAACCGGTAGCGGAAATTTTGAGTAGTTTGGAGAACCAGCAAACACCACCTCTGGCTGGCCCCAGAGTGGGGTGGGAATGGGGATTTTGCAGTCTCCTTCCCCTGGAGTGGGGTGGGAATGGGGATATTGCACTATCCTTCCCCTGCCACACCCACCAAGCCATGCCCACCAAGCCACACCACGTCCACCAAGCCACGCCCACAGAACCGGTAGTAAAAAAAATTGGATTTCACCACTGGATTTCTTGAGGAATTCTGGAGAACTAGAGAGGCCCCAGAAAGTTGGAGAAGAGCAAACACAGCCTCCTCTTCAAGAAAGGACGGAAAAAGGATCCCAGTAATTACTGAGCAGTGAGCCAAAAATCAATACCAGGAGAGATATTAGAGCAGTTAATAAATCAGGTCACTTGTAAGCATCTTAAACACAAAGCCTTGATTGCTAAGATTCAGCATGGCTTTTTAAAAAATGGGGCATGTGAGACAATTCTCCTATCCTTTTTTAGACATCTTATTTGAAAGACAAGAGGAACATGATAGATATAATTTACCTTGATTTTAACAAAGGTTCCACATCATATTCTTTCTGACAAGCTGTTAAAATGTGGATTAGATGGCACTTCAGTCCACTTCAGTGGCTATGTCATGGGACAGGATTCAGATTCAAATCTCACTCTCATTCTGAGAACACTGGTCCAGCTGAATCTATGGATTGTCTGGAATCTACAAGCTATGATACATTGGAGAAGCAGGGTGGATAAAAATAGATGATTTAAAAAAAAATCAGACTTTTTAAATTCGGAATTTTTTTGATTTTTATCAAATTTAGTTTAATAAAATGCTTTTGGAGTAAAAATCTATCTAAAGATAGTTTTCTATTTAAGATACATTAATAATTTAGTTTATTCAGCATAATAAATGGAGCTTAGTTATGGAGCATGAGGCTGTATATTCTGCAATATTTACATTTTTGGTAAACTCGTTCAATGAATTCAAACTCTGCAAGCTGAGATAACATGCACTCTAAATAGGAAACCCTCATTTTGTTTGCAAATAATAATATTAAAGATTCTAACTACCAGCAAGAATGAGTCCTTACATTTATTTATTTATTTATTTATTTATTTATTTATTTATTTATTTATTTATTTATTTATTTATTTATTTATTTATTTATTTATTTATTTATTATATTTCTATACCGCCTTTCTCCCGTAGGACTCAAGGCGGTGTACAGTCAAGAAAAATATAGACACACAAACATCATAAAATTGCTAATTAAAATTGTTACTTAGTTTGGTCAATTAAATAAAACCCAGAATTAGATAACATTTAAAAAATCGTTTGTATGTTTAGCCCTGCCTGTTGGAACATCAGGGTCTTGAGGGCACGGCGGAAAGCACGGAGATCAGGGATATTCCGTATCTCCGGGGGCAGTTCATTCCAAAGGGTTGGAGCCCCCACAGAGAAGGCCCTCCCCCTGGGAGTCGCCAGTCGACATAATTTGACTGACGGTACCCTGAGTAGTCCCTCCCTGTGAGAACGAACTGGTCGGTGGGAGGCTATTGGTGGCAAAAGACGGTCTCGTAGGTACCCATTTAAAGAGCACCTGTTATTTCAAATCCATCATGGCAGCACCTTTTAGCAGGCATCCACTCACCTGCTGCCTGCCACGTCCCTCACCTTGTTGTGTCACTGACACATCACCAGCCATCCCATTAAAGGGAATGGGACTGTTGGTGAGTCAACAGAGGGCCAGAGGAGGAGCCACTGTGGGACAGAGATGACAGTTGCTCTTTGAAAATTATTTAAATCGACTTGATTTAAATCAAATCCACCTTGTGGAGAAGGATGACCAACACAGGCATCAGCTGCAGCAGTTGGACAATGAAACACAACTCTCAAACTGCAGGCCTCAATGCACGCAGTGGTGAGCAGGGTGACAACACTCAGTGAGTTTCCTCACTAAGCAAAGGACAAGATCTGAGTAACTGTAGCCAGCTACTTTCAGGTGGATTTATATAGCTGCTTTTGGGTTCAGTCTTTGTTGGAGACTTAGTTTATGGCTCTTGTTTGTGTGTTTATGTACTCTTGAACCCTTGACTCTTGACTGGCTAACTATCCAACTAGGCACTCTTGATATCTGGAATGAATATGGATCACTCTGTTGTTGTTTAAACTTCAGATTGTCTTATTCAGGCAAGCCCTCTTTGCACAGACCCTGATTTATGATCTTGTCTACTGTTATCTGCTTAACTCCATAGCAACTGTGTTTGTGCTTGTGTGTCTGCAACCTGAAACAGAACTTGAGTGCATTAGTGTCCATAGGGTTACTATATCTTACCATTTGAAATTTTGTTAATGATGTGATGTTGGCCCTATGAGGCAGATCTAACCAAGATATAACTGCTGGAAGACTAAAGACAACTTTGATTTGAAGTGACTGTAGTAATGTAATTTTGGAAGTCAGATTGTGCTCCCTCTTCTCTTTCCTAACATTATGCTTTAGGGAAGTATCTGTCTGAAGTGTTTGTACATACTTTCTCCACATCCAGGACTTAACCTATGTTTTTCTTCTCATCTTTTTGGCAATAGTTCTTGTCTCCCTCAAAGCCATCTCCATATTTGGATGATAGGATTGATGGAATGTTTGTAAACTTAGCAGCTGATATAACATCTAGAGGTCTGGATGACATCCAGTATGAAAGAATGAGAATGAAATCTAGTCTGGGCAGGTTGGGAGACTGAATTAATATCATCAAAATGTCCTTTGACAGGGAGAAATGTAAGATAATACATCCAGGGAAGAAGAATGTACAGCACGCATAGAAGGGGCGTTGGTCCTACCTGATACGCTCCTTCTCGTTGAGTGGAGACAGCAGCCAGTGTGGGTACCACTCATCCAATCAGATTGCAGGACTGAGCCAGCCAATAATTTCAAGTCCCGCCCCTGTTGCCGGACAGGCCCAGCTTTGGCGAAGACTCGTAAGACTGACTCGGCGTGTGGGCACAGAAGGCAACAAAGCCACCAGGTAAGTAAGGAGAGGAGAAGACAGACAGAAGACACAGCCGGAAAAGGGGGGGGTCTGGCTGCTGTCTCCACTCAACGAGAAGGAGCGTATCAGGTAGGACCAACGCCCCTTCTCCATTGAGAGTGGAGACAGCAGCCAGTGTGGGACATACCCCAGTTCACTGTCCCGAGTTCAGGGTGGGAACCGGCTGGTCGACAACAACAGTCTCCCCGGCAACGACACGCTGAAGCACCCGTCGTCCGAACGCCGCCTCTGCCGATGCAAATTGGTCCAAGCGATAATGACGTATGAAGGGAACCGGCGAAGTCCACGTGGCAGCCCTGCAGATCTCGAACAAGGGTGCCTGGGTCGCCCATGCGGCGGTCGTAGCTGCGCTACGGGTGGAATGGGCGGTCAAACGAGCTGGCCGCGGAAGAGAGCGGAGGTCGTAGGCCGAAGCAATTGTGTGACGAATCCAACGACCGACAACCGACGAGGAGACCTTGCACCCCTGGGAAACGGGCAAAAAGGAGACAAACAGCGACTCCATACGACGGAAAACGGATGTCCTCTTAATGTAGATCCGCAAAGCCCGTCGTACGTCGAGTGAGTGCCATCTGCGCTCCCGTGGATGACCAGGTCGCGGGCAGAAATTAGGCAGGATGAGTTCCTGCGAGCGGTGGAAAACCGAATTGATTTTTGGAACGAAAGTGGGGTCCAAACGGAGTACTACCCGGTCCGAATGAAAGACGCAGAGGTCAGAACGGATGGACAACGCTGCTATCTCCGATATACGACGAGCCGACGTTATCGCCACAAGAAAAGCGACTTTGCAGGAAAAAAGCCGGAGACTAGTAGTCCGCAGTGGCTCGTACGGAGGGCCCATAAGCGATTCCAACACTAAAGGGAGATCCCAGGTCGGGTATCTGTGTAATACAGGAGGACACAAATTCGTGGCCCCTCGAAGGAAACGCCGGATTAGAGGATGTTGCGACAATGATGGCAGGGATCCGCAGACCAGGACCGAAGACAATGCGGCCACATGCCTACGTAACGTATTGGACGAGAGGCCCTGAGTCAGGCCCCGCTGCAGAAAACATAAAATGTCCACAATGGATGGCTGAAGAGCGGAAACTCCAAACTCGGAACACCAGGAACAGAAGGCACGCCAGGTGGCAGAGTAAATCCGATCCGTAGAAGCGCGGCGCGAGGCTTGCAACGTCTGAATAACATCCGGCGGGATATGCACTGCTGTCAAAGTGCTCCGCTCAACCGCCAAACGGTCAGGTTGAGCCAGGCGAGGTCCGGGTGTAATAGAGCGCCCTGGGACAGAACGTCGTCCTCGAGGGGGATGCGCCACGATGGGGCCACCGAGAGGGACACAAGGTCCGCATACCAGGGTCTCCTGGGCCAATGAGGTGTTACAAGGACCACTTCCGCCCGCTCGTATAAGATCTTGCGAACCACCCTGGGCAGGAGTGAGGTCGGGGGAAAGGCGTAGAGAAGACCCGCTGGCCATGGAATTCGAAGAGCGTCGACGCCCGCTGCCCGAGGATCTGGAAACCGGGCGAAGAACTGCGGCAATTGAGCATTCGTGCTTGTTGCGAAGAGGTCGATGATCGGCGTGCCGAACCGACGAGACAGCTCCTGGAAGATCCGGGGATGGAGGCGCCACTCCGCGTTGTCCACTTGACGACGACTCAGCCAGTCCGCTTGGGAATTGTCCACTCCAGAAATATGCTGTGCCCGGAGCGAGCAAAGGTGCCTCTCCGCCCAGAATCCCAGTCGCAGGGACAACAGAAGAAGCGACCTCGACCTGGTACCTCCCAGCTTGTTCAGGTGTGCTTTTGCAGCAACATTGTCCGTCAGGACGAGGACGTGGGAGTTGGAGATCAGATTTCGGAAGGCCCTTAGAGCCAGGAAGATCGCCTGTAGTTCTAGCCAGTTGATCGGGCGACGGGATTCTGCCGGGCTCCAAGTGCCCTGAGCCAACTGACCTTGACAATGGGACCCCCAGCCGAGGAGACTGGCATCTGTAGTTACTACCACCCTCTGAGGTTCCAGGAAGAAGGACCCCGCAGCTAGGGCCGGGGAGCGCCACCACCGCAGGGATCGGCGAACAGCAGGAGGGACCGGAACCGGCCTGGATGACGTGCCTCTGCCCGCCTTCTGCAACGGCAAGAGAAACCATTGAAGTTCCCGTGCGTGCAGTTGCGCCCAAGGAACTATGGAGATGGCCGAGATCATCTTGCCTAACAGTTGGGAGAGGACAAGAGGGGAAACGGCCCTACAAGCTTCCACCTTGGAAATTAACTGACAAATACCCGCCTGTCTATCGGGGGACAGGAACACCTTACCCTGAACAGAGTCGATAAGGGCCCCCAAATGGACCAAACTGGTGGACGGGGAGAGGTGACTTTTATCTAAATTAACCGAGAAACCATGGGCCGCCAAAGTCTCTACAGTGAGGCGAACATCCGAAACTGCCTGAGAGACAGAAGGGGACAACAGGAGAATATCATCGAGGTAACATAAAAGCCTAACAGAACGGATACGAAGAGAGGCCGCTAGGGCGGCCAGTACCTTCGTAAAAGTACGGGGAGCAGAGGAGAGACCAAAGGGTAATGCCCTATATTGATAATGGACCCCACCGTAACAAAACCTTAAAAAACGCCTATGGGAAGGAAGGATAGGGATGTGCAAATAAGCCTCCGTAAGGTCTATGGAAGAGAGGAGATCGCCCCTCCGAACACCGGCTAAAATAGTTTGCAATGATTGCATTTTAAATTTACGGTACACCACGTACCTATTCAAACGTTTCAGGTCCAAAATAGGGCGCCACCCCCCCGAAGATTTGGGAACCAGGAAAACCTGGGAATAGAAACCCTGACGCTCCTGACCCGCAGGGACGGGTTGAATAGCCCTAATGGTCAGGAGATGCCGAACTGCTGCGTCCATAAGGGACTTTCTGTCCGAATTACGAGAAATCGGACAGCAGACAAAGGAGTCAGGAGGGGTGGAGACAAATTCGATAGCTAGACCAGAACGAAGAGTGGCTAGGACCCACTGATCAGAGGTGGACCGCTCCCAGGCAGCAACGAAGATGGCCAATCTGCCGCCAATGGGAGGATCAATAATACAATCAGCGCCGGCGACGGATGGAACGACCTCCTCCCCCTCGAAAGGGCCGTTTGGACCCAGACGATCTGCCCCGAAATGCCCTATCTTGTGAGCCCCGATGCCTGCCAAAGTTTGTGAATGGCCGGGGCGAGGGAAGGGAAGAGTAGGAGGAGGGCCCCCCAAAATCATTACCTCGAAACTGGGGACGGGAGGGATAAGGGGAGAAGTGAGAATCCCCCCTGCGGAAAGCCGCCGCCAAAACCTTTCGTTTGTCCCTCGTCTCGGTCAAAAAGGGATCTAAGGCTGCCCCAAACAAAAGGGACCCCCCAAATGGGACCGAAGCGAGCTTCCACTTATGTCTGGCGTCCGCCTGCCAATGCCGGAGCCAGGTCAAACGGCGAGCCGTAACAGCCGAAGCTAACGATTTGGCAGCGAACCGTGCAGCACCGAGTGTCGAATCCGCTGAAAACTGAACCGCAGCCACAATCTTGTTAAGGTCATGTTTGATACGAGCATCCTCTGGTGATAACTTCTCTTGTAACTGGCGGAGCCACAACAACGTGGTGCGGTTAAAAAAAGATGCTGTTGAGGCTGCCTTGATGGCCCATGCGGCCCCTAGATGTGCCCGTTGGAGGACCTGATCAGTACGGCGTTCATCAGGGCGTAAGTTTTCAGCGGGATCGCCCGGAATGGCGGCAGAAGACAGGAGAGCAGCGATGGGAGCATCTATTGACGGAAGCTGCAGAAGAGTGTCCAGTTCAGCTGCGACGTGGAAATTCGTACGGTCAGACGAAGACGGGATAGGAGCAGACCCCGGCGAAGACCACTGCCGCTTCACGACATCCAGGAAAAGCGGAGGCGTGGGGATAGCCGTAATCGGTTTGGCCGGCTCGGCGAACATCGGGTCCAAAGCCCCAGGCGGCACTGAAACGGAAGATTGGGAAGTTGGGGAGGAAAGTTGGGCTGTATTGACGGCTTTAAACAGAAGAGACCTGAACAAGGCCTGCGGAAAGAGGGCAGTAGACGCCGGCTGATCAGGTGGAAGATTCTCGTCGTCCGACAACCCAGAGTCACTGTCGTCCACATCCGACAGGGAGGAGAGATGACCAGCTTGGGAGCACGAAGGAGAATGAAGAGCTCTAGAGGATTCGAGCCCCAAAGAACGAGGCTGCTCTGGCGAGACAGATCGAACAGAGCCAGCCACACTGGAGGTACGACGGCCCTCCGCCAAGGTCTTTTGTACCGCAGCCTCGATCATCTTTTGCAGTTGGTCAGTAGGGAGAGGACAAGTCACCACCTCCTGAGACAGAGCCGGATCCACGGGAACCGTAGAGGAGTCCTGAGGAGATGGTATATCAGGAACATCCTCGACAGTGGGCGGAACAGTAAGAAGGTCCACAGGAGCAGAGCCCCACAAATTCGAAGTGGAGATAGTGACAGGACAGTCCCTGAGAGACAGCTGGTCAGGAGTAGCCGGCCGGGAACCCTGTAGCGGAGCAGAAGCCGTCGATGTCTGAAGTCCAGTGCTCGCTTTTGCACAAAGTTGAGTGAGGACCTTATCCCTGCGTTTTTCTACTTTGTCCAGCGCACTGCTATGCTTCCTACTCTTGTGATGCCCATGAGAAGATGGGGCAACATGTGACTGTGCAGGGTCTTGATGCGAGGTAGATGCATCCTCCGACTGCCTCTGAGTAGAAGAACTGTTTTTACGACCATATTTGGATTTGGCCAATGACTTCGGCATAATGGCAGATCACAAGGCAGAAGCAACAGTCACTAAACGAAGACAAGGTGGGGAGCGCGGCAACTCCACTAAATTCAATCCTGTGCCCACAATTCCAAAGCAAAGGAAGGGGAGCGCAGGCACTCCACAAAATGGCCGCTGTAATTAGGGAGACAGCAAATAGTGGCTGGCAAGGGCAGCGGAAATACAAGCAGCTCCAACAGTCAAAAGGAGGGGGCGCGAAGCTCCACGAACACACTCACAGCCAGCCAAATTAAATATAGTCCAGAGAGATGCCCTTTGGGGTTGCCAACAGCAGGGAAGACCAGCAGTTCAGATGCAATCGCTGGGGTGGGGGGGGGCGCGAAGCTCCACACACACACGCTCTTGATGGGCAACTAACAGGAAGCAGTCCAGGCGCTGTAGCAGGGAGACGTGGTAACAAGGGAACCCTTCAGGCCCGGCTCAGCTGATCGTCGGCTGTTAGAGCTGCAGAGAAAGGGCGGGAGCCTAAAAAAACTCCACTAATTAGCTCAGCTGTTCGTCGGAGATAAGAAGCGGCGATTCCAGCGCTTTTAGCAATGACGGAGCTTAGACAGCAGAGGAGGCAACCGGAACAGCAAAGGCAGCAAATTCGGCTCCCAGGAGGCTTAGACAAGCAAGCCCAGCAATCCCAAAGTCCAAAGAAACGTTCAGAAAAAATTTTTAAATAAAAGTTGTACACGGAGCGAGGGGCGACAAAATGGCCGCCGCCACAGAAACGGCGCGAAAAAACGGCCTAGAAGAAAAAAGCGAGGCCCTGGGGAAGGCATTTGGCAAGGGAGGGCCAGATCCTGGAGGAAGGGGAATGCCAAGCCAGGTAGGGGCGCCCAGGAAGCCCCCCCAGGGGTCCCCAAGGAAACAATTCAAACGCCCTCACACCAGAGTCTTAACAGCCCTTAAAAGGAAAAAACTCACAAAGTCCAAAGGCAACCAAGTCCATAGGGATAAGCAGAAGAAACGTCAGAAACAGTCCAGATCAAAAACACCAAATATTCCAAAGCAGAACAGATAATTTGAAGAAAGCAGACAGAGCTAGAGACCCACACGCCAGTCCAACTGAAGGACTGAGCCAAAAGCTGGGCCTGTCCGGCAACAGGGGCGGGACTTGAAATTATTGGCTGGCTCAGTCCTGCAATCTGATTGGATGAGTGGTACCCACACTGGCTGCTGTCTCCACTCTCAATGGAGAAGATATGGAGTTCTACTGTACATAAGAAGCAACGTGTCAAAGACACATGAAGTCTTTAGTCCCCTCTATTCTGCACTGATGAAAATACATCTGGAGCAGTGGTGGGTTGCCCCAGGTTCGGACCGGTTCGCAAGAACTGGTAGTAAAACCGGCAGGAGGCTCCACCCACTGCCCTGGATGTTGTCATCAGTGAAGCAAGGCGTGCACGCAAGCGAAGCGAGCAATCCCATTGTGAACCGGTAGTAAAATTAAGTATAACCCACCCCTGATCTGGAGTGCTGTGTACAATTCTGGCCATTAGAATGTTGAAACATTAGAACAGAGAAGGATGACAAAAATGATACAGGGTCTTGAAGACATGTCCTACAAGAACAAACTGAAGTAACTTGGGATGGTAGATCTAGAGAAAAGACAGAGGGAAGACATATCAGTTTTCATATACACATAAAAATGTCCCTTGGGGGAAATTGTCAAGTATTATTTCCATTGCCCCTGAGGTTAGGACCAGAAATAATAGGGATAAATTTCAGTTATTCAGATTTTGTTTAAATATAAGAGAAAGCTTGACAATATAATTTGAACATAGTGAAAGAGTCTATCTATGGTCATTGTGGGTTCTCAACCCTGGAAGCTTTTTAAGAAGAAAATAAATCTCAAAATGGAAAAACTAATATCATAATTATTTTAATTGGTTGGATTAATTGATCCATGTGATCCCTTCCAGCTCCACAGTGCTAAGGGTGTGCGAAACAGAAAGAGCAGATGGGAAGGAACCATTATGGTGCTGGCCTACATTTAATACAAGTATACAAAATATGCAAGCCAATTCTATGTTTATTCAAAAATAAATCCCACGATGTTTAGCAAGGTTTAATCCCAGCAAAACATGGATAAATTCAGAGAAATAATATATAATGGAATGTTGGCAATTCTGTTTTATTGCATTTGCAGCTAAGTTGACAATAAAACTGAAATTGCTGGTCTTAAGTTTATAGCCCTGACATCATTTATCAGCAAACAACCAACTCCAGAATCAAGTATTTCAGACAGAAGAGATGGGATTGACAATGAAAAGCTAGCCAAGAAATAAAGAAAGGGGTGCGTCTATGCCTGGATTTAACACAGGTTAATCTGATTTGGTATTGTATTTAAAGTAACAGTAAGAAAGCCAGCTAACATAAGCAGTCCTGATTGGTATTCGATCTGCCTTTTTTTTGGTACAATACCCATCTCCTGTGCTTTTAAGTCAAACCCTGACAAGTGTCAATACTAATCAATCTTGTCCAGATCGGCAATCTACAATGTAAAGCACCATAATCTATAGAAAGAAATGAGGAACTGAAAACATTTTACAGTTGCTATGCTTCTGGGAATAATAGAAAGCAACAAAAATCAATATCACGTCATTTCTCAAGAGCAAGCTATTCACTGGATTACAGAGAATATTTACTACTTTAAACGAGAGTTTTAAAAAGTGAGTTAAAGGGAATATATTAACATACGATAACTTTAAAGAAGAGTTACATCATTTTACCACACAGTTAACCAAAATCATGGTATGAAGGTAGGTGGAAAAGAAGGAGGATTATGAACATGGGATAAGAACTTTTAAGTATTTCACCACTTAAAATACTTCTTTAAAATAGAAACAACCACATGTTCGTGCTTTGCAAAACACTTCAAAGCTTCAAGGGTTGCTAGCATTATTCAAATTGTAAAAGTAGATACGAAGTTACTTAAGCCTATTTTGCAATAGAAGCATCTTCAGTTGCTATTATTTTTGATACATAGCTCTCTAAAAATATGCTAGTGGACAAACATCTAGCAACAGAAGGACATGACAGAAATATCCTGTTTTGCCTCTCTGTCATACACAAGCAGTTGCTTATTTTCAGTATAATATTTGGCAACCTTTTTCTGAAGCTGCAGAGATGAAGCATTAAGAACTGCAGGACAGCAAAATTTGACAAGAAAATCTATGCTATATACTGTATATACTGTATGAGAGTGTGTTTTTATTTATCGTACCCTTCTCTTTCCCTAATCATTCGAAAATGTATTACACAGTTGTCTGCCTGCCACACTGCAATAATCGCAGTTCAGACATTCATTTTAACAGAGTGCACACTTTAAGAGCAATCTGCCATCTCTTCTGTATCAAATGTCTTCCTCATATTCACTAGCCTTGCAAGATGCGATCAGGCCAGATTTCAAAGACTCACTCTGATGATTATATACAGTCTCATAGTTTCAAATGAGCAGCAGTTCTGGCAAAAAACCCCAAACAAACCCAACAACCCAAAGTTTAACCTCTATGCAGGCAGCTCAAGTTCGAATCTGAGTAAGGGTATGGCTAGCTGATGAGAGCTAAATAGCTTGAAATAGCTCTATACTAGTCTCCCTTTATAAAATATAATATATTTAATATATATAATCTTTGCAAATAGAATTTTTATTTTTATTTTTTCCTTATACGCTTAGGCTACCGTCCTTTTCATAGTTTGACTTTGAAACATTTTGCTGTTTATTTGAATGTATTATTTATTTATTTTTATTTTATTTATTTATTTATTTTGTCAAGCATGTATAACAGATATAAGTATAAACATGATTATGAATACAGGAAATGGATACGAATAAATGGGGATAGTAGGACAGGGGCGGTAGGCACGTTGGTGCGCTTATGCACGCCCCTTACAGACCTCTTAGGAATGGGGTGAGGTCAACAGTAGACAGTCTAAGGTTAAAGTTATGGGGGTTTGGGGATGAAACCATAGAGTCAGGTAGTGCATTCCAGGCATTGACCACTCTGTGGCAGAAGTCGTATTTTCTGCAATCGAGTTTGGAGCAGTTTACCTTAAGTTTGTGTGCTCGTGTATTGTTGCAGTTGAAGCTGAAGTAGTCATTAACAGCTGCCAAACTCCAATGGATTCTAATTATACAATCTATTTTCCAAATCTGGGGAAAGAATATGGTCCCTTGCAAAGCAGCCCATAGATGTTATTTCCATAAGGGGAAAGGTCTCCGTGTCCAGTATCTTCAACATTATTGTGAAAGAAAACCAGAGGTGAAGATGTTTGTTCATTTAGGAAATATACCACTGGCTACAGGCCTGAATCTTCTAAAGAAGAACCAGAAGCTCCTGGAGAAGAAGACACCCCTTAAGAATATAGCAGTTGACATCCCTGTTCCACATAGCACAGGCTGATTTGTGAAATATTTAGATAGACATCTTGAATGAATAGTTGAATATAAAAATTGTATGTATACTTGAATCTAAAATGTAACTAAAATATGTATTATTACTACTTTAAGAAAAAAGAAAGCATAAAATCTTAATATAAATGCATGGAACTTAAAGCATCTTCATCTTCAAGTAATGATGTGCAGTAACTCAATATGTATAACTGTTTAATTTAAAATGAAACAAATATTTTTATATCTTAGTGTTTCCTCTTCTGTTACATCTGTGCAAACGGCAGAGCAAATTAAATCTCTCTACTGAGAATACACTTTATCCTCCTACAGTTGCTTCACATTCCTATCTAGAAATTAATATTTCAAAAGCTTTGTATTAGCTAACCTAAATACCTAGTTCTGCAGTCTCATTTAATGCTCTTTTCTCACCAGTTTATTTTCTTACTCCATGTCAGGAGAATGGACAATACAAACAGTGCTATAGCCAGCATTGGTCAAATAAAATAAAAACTAACAATATAAGCTTAATGTGCATGTTGACAAATGCTGGCACAATTGTCAAGACCTATGTATTATTATGAGGGACAATACAAATGACTATTGCTCTCTAGTTCTTTTGATCTATTTCTGATTTTATTAAGAATAGTAAGACTTCACTATGAAAATCGACTTCCCTGTTCCAAATACATATCAGTCTACTGATGTCCAAAACAGCCTGGTGGCGCAGCAGACTAATAGCCTGTTATTAACATTCAGCTGCCTGCAATTACTGCAAGTTCAAATCTCCCCAGGCTAAAGGTTGACTCAGCCTTCCATCCTTTCTAAGGTAGGTAAATTGAGGACCCAGTTTGTGGGGGCAATAAGCTGACTTTGTATAAATATACAAAAGTATGAAGGCTTAACGCATTGTAAGCCGCCCTGAGTCTCTGGAGAAGGGCGGCATATAAATCAAATTAAAAAAAAAAACAAAACAGATGTACAGTGACGTGATACTGACCTAGCAGGAAAGAAGACAGTGAATGCTGTGGATTTGGAGGTTTTAGCCACTGTGACTAAAAATACTACAAAGATTCTTTTAAGTCAAGTTCAACTCTTAGGGCAGGGGTCAGCAACCTGCGGCTCTGGAGCCGCATGTGGCTCTTTCACCCCTCTGCTGCAGCTCCGTCACTCAAAATATGCGTCACAACCGCCAATGTGCAACACCCACTGGCACATGATTTATTGAGCTTTTCAACCCTTGGTAGGCCAACCATGGATAAATCCCAGAAAAGAAAAGTTTCAGAAGAAAACAGAAGATTTAATTCAACTACATATGCTAGTTTTGTGGCCGCTCAAGAAATAGTCAGGCATGGGAAGGGTTTTGTGGCTCCCGGTGTTTTCTTTTCTGTGGGTAATGGGTCCAAATGGCTCTTTGAGTGTTTAAGGTTGCAGATCCCTGTCTTAGGGACTGCATGGAAACTTCAGTTTCATCCTCTTGGCAACAAAAAGCAAGTGCTTTATTTTCTGTTTTGTAAATTATTTACAAAATATTACATATGACGTTTATTTTTGTTTTTCGACTGCCCAGACTGGAATATCCCGATCGTTTCCAATATAAATACAGTACTAATTAGCTCTGACCTCATGTAGCACAACAGCTGCGTTCCTAGGAACCTCTGTGCTTCACAAAATCATTCAATATGAACACAAGGGTTTGTGAAAAGAATAGGGTTAGAGGTATACCATTCAAAATGGCTTTGTTTTGGTTACAAATGTGTTTTCAAGCAAATACATAATCCTAATAAAGAATTTACACTTCACATTTGAAGACAGCACTACATCAAGTTTTCATTTATTTTTCTTTTTGTGATCTTCTCTTTTATTTTTAGAGAATTTGCTGCAGACTCTTCTTGGCCTGACTTTCCATCTAAACACCTAAAAAACATTCCATCTCTTCCAATGCTTTGTGTTTTGTTCGGATAGATTTTGTAGTATTTGCTACAAATACAAGCAAGAATTTGCTTATTCTTGCTATTTTTCTGAGCATTTCTTCTTACAATCTGTAAGATTGCCTCATTTAGGCCAGCAGCTTCACTTTTTTTTAAATTTATTTCAAAACACTTGAGGATTTTCAAGGCTTTTCTGAGGGGTGAAATCCAGCAGGTTCTGACAGGTTCTGGAGAACCGGTAGTGGGAATTTTGAGCAGTTCAGAGAACCGGTAGTGGAAATTTTGAGTAGTTTGGAGAACCGGCAAATACTACCTCTGGCTGGTCCCAGAGTGGGCTGGAAATGGGGATTTTGCAGTATCCTTCCCCTGGAGTAGGGTGAGAATGGAGATTTTGCAGTATCCTTCCCCTGCCACACCCACCAAGCCATGCCCACAGAACCGGTAGTAAAAAAAATTGGATTTCACCACTGGCTTTTCTCATATATTTTTTCCATCTTCCACTTGAATTGGTATCATCAGCACATTCTTTTCAGTTAGTATACTCACTTTGGGAGTGGGGGAACAAAAACATACTTAAGTGATAACACCCAAAAAAATGAGAAGAGAAACCCAGGAGACACTAACAATATAGCACATATACAAGAATGGTTGAAAACACTGGTATCCCTCCATTTTCCCCCCCCAAAAAATCCCAATTTGCCAGGAAATAAATTGAAACCAACCCAAGTAAACAACACTCATCATCCACAAAGTGGCTACTTTGCTTTTGTTGCATGATTTAACATATTCATATAAATAATATAGCCTCAATAAGAAAAACCATGAACTTGAAAAAAAATATATTTCCATCAGATTATAGCCATCAGAAAGGGTAGAGGATGAAAAATGGGCAGCACCTGCTCAACCTTTTATCTGGATTACTACACAGTATCTGAATGGCTACAAAAAGAGGTTGGTAAAATATGGTGGTTCTGCCCTCTCAAATTTCCTTTATTTTTGACACTGTTAATCTAGCATGGAGTTTAAGCTTAGCAGGACATAAAAGGCTCTCTGCAGACATCAAGTTCACCCATGGTATGTTTTTAACTCTGGTTTCCGGACGAAAGTCACAACAGTTGGGTTCACTCGGCAAACTAAGCCGTTAAGTGGTTTCTTGGTGTGGCACCAATCCATTCAGCTATTTAGATTTATGCCTTTGCCTTCCTAACAGAATTCCCTGACAAATAATGAAATCCTATAGGTTTCTAGCTGATGCAGAATTTTCAAAAAACTAAAAGCAAGGCTAAATATCATAGGCTGCAAGATTCTGGAATTCTTGTTTTATATGGAGCCTAGGGAGACAGATGCCTCTTAAAATAAACTTACCTAAGATAACATTTTCAGTATCCTAACATTTTAACTAGCATTTAAGCCAAACAAATGAATGTTGCAATGTCAGTTTGGTTCTTACATTTTTAATACTATATATTTTTAAAACACATATATACACACAGCCAAGTGAAAGAGATAACTTAACCCAGTGGTCCCCAACCTTTTTATCGCCGCGGACCAATCAGCCTTTGATAATTTTACCGTGGCCCGCTGAGCGCGCGCAGGGGTGGGGGCTTTGGGCCACACGTGCGTACCTGCGCGGGGCTCTCTTCCCTGGAGCCTTTGCGCACGGCCCAGGAGCTTTTGCGCACGGCCCAGGAGCTTTTGCGCACGGCCCAGGAGCCTTTGCGCTGCAGCGTTCATGTCCCCCGGCCGCTGCGCGGCCCGGTGCCAGGTACTCCACGGCCCGGCACCGGTCCGCGGACCGGGGGTTGGGGACCACTGACTTAACCAATACAAATGAAATTGTGCCACAGATAAAGCTGGCTTCATATGTATTATGTGTAATATAACTTCCTTAAAATGGAATTTTTCCTGTTTTGGAAAGCCAAACTCTATACATAGGAATGTTTTTAAAACACTATTACATGGCAGGAAGAACAGGTGTGCTATTGGAAAGAACCATGAAAAGTTTTTAAAGCGCTATTTGCAAATTTCAAGTGTGTAATTGAAGTCAAGTAGCCAAAGGTCTAAAATGTTCTTGGAAAACATTATTGGAAGTAGAATTCTATTGCTGTATCTTACATATCCTTGAGGGAGATGGGTAATTTAGAAATACAAAATATAAATAAATAAAAGTATCTAAATATGTGTAGGTGATGCCTATCTGAATGACTGAAAAAATGGATGGGCAGCAGGGAAGCTGCTCGTATAAGATAATAGGGCATAAAACAAAAGCATCACCAAATCAAGTTTCACATTTGCCAAATGAAAGAACCCATCTCTGCCTTTATTAAATGTAGAGAAAACAGATTGTGTTCATCTTGCTTGAGGCCACAAACCACATGGTATGGAATTTAGCCAGGCTTTGTCACACAGTTCACTTAGAAGTTTTGCTATATTAAGGAATGGAGCAGATGGAATATTTTCTTCCAATAAGATAATTCTAGAGGAAACTATTAGAAGTACTGGGAAAAAGGAGGGTTTTTTTTAGCTTCAACTGCTATTTCAACAGATTAAGTGGGAAGGCAAAGCCAAAAACAGAAAGAACCACCACCACCAACAACAACAACAACAACAAAGGGTGAAATCCAATGGTGTTTATTCTCTAAGACAGAACAACCTATTTGTTTTCTTTTTGTCATCGCTACTGTTTTCCCAAAAACTGTTCTCAAGAATTGTGATAATATTCCATGCACATTGTTGCTACATGCAAGTAAGGGAGTAAGTAAGAGGAGAAAAGGAATATCCTATTCACAAGCAGAATTTTTTTCTGCACCATGCTGGGTGTCAAAAATATTCAGCAACAATAGAATGCTTTGTGGTATGTTTAAACCATATCTTTACTGAGCAAAGTATTGTATTTTATTCCCTGAATACAGATGTATCCATATATATTTGCTTCTTATTTTTTTTTTTTTAATTTGATTTATATGCTGCCCTTCTCCGGAGACTCAGGGCGGCTTACAATGCGTTAAGCAATAGCCTTCATTCTTTTGTATATTTTATACAAAGTCAGCTTATTGCCCCCACAAACTGGGTCCTCATTTCACCTACCTTAGAAAGGATGGAAGGCTGAGTCAACCTTGAGCCTTGGAGAGATTCAAACCAGCAGAAATTGCAGGCAGCTGTGTTAATAACAGGGTGCACTAAACCACTGTACTATCAAGGCTCCTATTCTTCAACTCTGGACTAGAAGCACTCAAACTCTACTCCGAATATCTCTTAAGGAGCAGAAAACAAGTGGCACCAAAATCTTTGGTAAAGCCTTCAACTCCGCCAATAAATGCTGCTAGATTATAATTGTAATGTCCTCAAGGGGGTAAGCAGTAGTATTAACTTTAGGAAAGACCCAACTGGTATCTACGTCCTTCTATCCCCCCCCTTCCCGCAGCACATGATGCCAGTGACTAAAAATTTGAAATCTATTTCTGCCTGAAATGGGGTTACAATACTGTAATCCAGTTGGAAAATGGCAATGGATACGAATGAGATTTGGAATTGGCCTGACCCACTCAGTCTGGCAGAAGAAGCATGCTACGGACCCCATCGGTCAAAGAGTTTCAGTTGGTTGGGTCCTTTTCTGCCATGCAACCACCACCACCCAACTCTTTGGAACATATTGCCACTAGAAGTGAGATCAGACTCCACCTTCTCAAGACCTGACTTGTTTTGTTAACCTTTGTTAAACTCTTCTGCCTGTATAAATTTTGAATCCAGCATTAAAATATTCAAGGCTCTAGAGTGATCATGTCTAAGGTCAATGTTATAATAAGTTAGTTACCAAACTGTATTTCACTTGAATTTAACTGACTTGGACAGCTAAGCTGAATTATGATATTACAGGATATAGTTTTATTGTTATGGAAACTGAATTATTATATTTTAATGTGTTTTTAAATGAGCTCATTTAAATAAAATTTCATAAATTTTAAACTATTCTGAGATTATTTCTCAGAAATAATAACTATTTTCTGCACTGTTGTGGAAGAATTAATTTTTAAACATCAGTAATGCCTCCTGACTCTTTTCTTTCCTTTAATTAGCCCTGTTAACTTTGGAAACCGTGCTGTGGGGCTAAGCAAAATTATTAAGGCCCACCTAAAAGTATCTGACATCAGCATCCTTGAAAAGGACTCAATGATGAACCTCAGGTTACCCTAATTCAGTAGAAGCCCTCTGCAACTTTTATCCTTTCTGAAAAAAAAATCCTCTTATTATATAAGACTCATAGTATTACTATGCTATACAGGTAGCTCTCAATTTACGATGGCAATTGGGGTCAGAATTTCTATTGAGGCAACTTCCTGCCAGTTTCCTATAAGCAAAATCACTGCAGAATCCAGTAGGAACTTGCAGGTCCGGGGACTATAGGAAGGAAATTAGCTGCTGCCAACTGGAGGATGGAGCAAAGGGATGCACAGAGGCGGGGAAGAGGGTTGGGGAGCATGTGCAAGAAGCAAAGGAGGGATGTGAGGGGATGTGCAAGAAGTGCAGTGTGAGTCAGGGAGGGTGTACAAGAGCATGGAAGAAGTGCAGCATAGGTTGGGATAGGGGTGTGAGGGGGTGTGAAAATTGCTGATGTGGCAGGACTGCAGAGGGAATGGTGATGGTGCATGGGTGGGGGAGACTTATCTCAACAACTTGCAACATTCTCTTCCAGCTTCCCCACTGACTTTCTGGGCAAGCCAGAAGAAGGTTGTAAATGGTGATCACATGATCAAGGGGCGCTTGGCAATCGGTCGTAAGTGCAAGTGGGTTGCCAAGCACCCAGACTAAGATCATCTGACTGTGGGGGTGCTGGGAGGGCTAGTACTCCCATGACCAGTTGTAACCACCATTCATTCAGTGCCACCGTAACTTAGAACAGTTGCTGACTGAATATAAGTCAAGGACTATTTGTAGTTTCTGCAGTTCCAGCCATAAAGGAATCTGAAGTTTTTGGAAGTTCTTTAAATCCAGAGTTATCAAGAAGCATCACTTGTTTTTTCTCCAATTTCTGATGCCAAAACACCAAGTCTTATGCCAATGGTTCTTCCAAGCATGCATTTAGATCCAGTAACAGAATGAGATGATCCCCACCTCATTCCACAGCATTTTCACTAAATACATGTGAAGGCTCTGGCTTTCGTCCACTTTAGTCATACACTTTTGAACAAGCAATTCCAAGTGCCTGCTGGCTTTGTCATGGAAACGCATAAGGATGTCATCACTGATGAATCTATATTACCATCTGGAACAGCTCTAGGAGTTTACCCAGCTGGGCAAGCTCCTGCAGTAAACTTTCTAGTCTACCAATATTGTCAAAGCCCAGATCTTTCATTTTAAGTAAGTCTTCTTGATATCAAACAGCCAGGGTACTGGGATGGCCAAATGGCCAGAGCAGCAGTGCCAAAGTATAAGTAATGCCAACCACATTTATTTTGCAAGATACTAAGAAACAAGTTTTAAACTTGGCAATGAAACCTGAAAAGTCAATAATTCATAATAAATTCAATTCTTGATTTTTAATCTTAAACAAAATCTGAAACAGCAGTGCTCAGCTCATGTTAAAAACAGTGGCAGCTACAGTGACTGGATTCTTTTCTAATCTTTATCATAATTAAAATACAAATCTATAAATGTCCTATTTTGTATTTGTCTAAAAAAAACTGGATGGTTTTTATTTTTTGGTTACTTATTTAATGTTATCCCCAATTCCAGTGGAAGTTAGGTTTGATGGGATTTAGATATCTGATTTCTAATAATGCTAAAATTCCGTTGTGATTTCTACAGCAATAAAATGCTTCAACATAGGTATTATAAAATGTTTTCTGGTGCTTTCAAATCATTAATGTTTTTTTTTAAAACAAAATAAATTAACTTCATGAAAACAGCAACAAAGTAAAGTAGGATTCTGGAGACAAGATAGCAAAAACAAAATGATTTTGGCCTACAGCTATTATTTTTATTACTTTTGGTACTTCAGTGTACCCAGAAGGCATAGGATGAAGAGAAGCTTTCCATGGGAGACACAGACAAAACTAAGCATCCTTGAAAAGTGTAGCCATTCTTACACAGCAGATTCACTTAATACATAGAAGGAATGAGGAGTAAAACTAATGCTGATACATCTGCAGCAGATCACAGGAGGAAAACTGTCCTTTCTACTTCTACAAAAGATATTTTTTTGCAAGTGGAAGACCTAAACTAAATGATGATATAATGATGATATAATAATGATACTTTCATGTCTGTTTGTAACCTTCAGTTGGTCAGAGTGATGTATCATAGGGCAACAACAATGTGCTTCAAATCAGCTAACGTACAGAATTTGTCCAAAATCTGTGAGCTAAGTCTCCCATAGGATTGAAATATGGCGAAGTTGTAGCTGTTTCAGTGCTGCTGTATCACAACAGACAGCAACGGTCATGTAATCATCATTTCCAATGCTGCCTGACAGTTTCATACAAAGAAAGTCAATGGGGAAGCCAGCAGGAAGTCAGAAGTTGTTCCTTCCACTGCTTTTTCACCTGCCCATTGTCATTCTGTTTCTCTGTTTAAGTAAGGAAATATCTATGAAATGATGACTCAACTGTCATGGTGTGTGTGTGTGTGGGTGGATGGGTGGGTGTGGGTGTGTAAAGTCAATTCAAGGCAGCAAAAACACCTAATATTTCAGTTTATTTTCCCTACACAAGAACCCTGTGAGATCAGCTAGGCTGGTCAAAACACAACAGAATCCTTATAAGGAAATTGTAATTGCATACATAAAACTAAAGAAACATTGAGAAGATACAGTCATATAATGAAAAAAAAAACTTAAAAAGCTACCTGTATGCTTGCTTGCTAGATATATCTTGAATGTTTTAAAATGCATTACCTGTACTGCTTTATTTTATCCTGACATTTCTTTTTTATTGAGACTAGGAATAATTTGAAAGACCACTGAAAATCAAATTTTGAACATCAGGCTGCACTAATCAAGTTATGAAGCTTTTAGTGGTATTATAATTATTCTGAAATCTTGGGCATCTGTTTCTACTGAGTTAATTCCATTGAGGCTGCCAACTCAAGGAAAAAGAAGAAATGCAAACAGTATATCCATAATTATTTCAGTTTATTAGAATATTAAAGTCCAAGAGAACCCAACAAGAAGAGAATACAAAGTTAATAGCTAACATCAGGAGCAGGGTCTGGGATTTGACCAGTGCTTTTAAACTCCCAATGTTGAGGTTAGGGAGTGTCTTGTTTGAGGCCAGTGCCAATATAAGCCCTTACCTTAAATTAAGAAGATGGGAGTAACAGGGGAAATTTGTACCCATAGATTCAGGGGAACAGAAAACGGATTGTGCATGCCTACTGCTCTTAACTTCGGTGAAATAAATAAAAACACAAGCTTCAAAACATAAAACATACTGCTAAGATAAATGCCACTCAAAATGTACATCAAGAAATGGAGGCTGTGCCTCCTTCTTATAATGCTAAGCCATGCTTGTTGAATAAACTTCAGATGATTACATTCACAATCATGTTAAACTTTAAACCATTACAAACCACAACTGATGGACTGAGCCATTAAGTGAAGCCAAAATCAAACAGATCCATTATGATTATGTGTGTGAGTGATATCCCAAGCTGATTTTCATTAATCAATCTGCCAAAGTAATAGCTGCTTTATCAATCTTGCATTATAAGTAGATAAAATAGGATCTGAGTCAGAGGTGGGTTTCAGCAGGTTCTGACCAGTTCTAAAGAACCGGTAGCGGAAATTTTGAGTAGTTTGGACAACCGGTAGTAAAAATTCTGACTGGCTCATCTATTCTCTGCCTCCCAAGTCCCAGCTCATCGGGAGGAAATGGGGATTTTGCAGTATCCTTCCCCTGGAGTAGGTGGGAATGGAGATTTTACAGTATCCTTCCCCTGCCATGGCCACCAAGCCACACCCACAGAACCGTTAGTAAAAATTTTTTGAAACCCACCACTGATCTGAGTTCTTCGGTTCTTCTTTTTCTTGGTTGACTGACATCCACCACTTTTTCAATGTTCAATAGCACTGGAATTTGTGGGGCTTGACAGAAATATCTGCAATGTATATTTTAATTCATTTCTGGGAGAGCCCTTTATCACATGAGAAATCCAATATGTAGAGACACTAAGCAATCTCTCACACCTTCAAAAATAATCTAGAATAAATGGGTTCTACAGTATGCAAGAGAGCTTTTAATGACTCAGGAACTGTTCATCTTAACAGACCAAACACTCATTTAAGATAGTCTCTTTATGGAGGAAACAGGTGTGCAAATAATAGCTGAGAAATCACAATGGATTCCAAGAAGGCTGAAGATCAGAAGTTCCTTGGCCTGTCATCTGACAAGTGATTTTATGCTGCACTGGAATCTTCCAATCCAGGAACTGTCTCCTCAACCAGAGATACTTGCAAGTTACATTATTTAGCAAGTAGTGTTGACCACACAATATAAGATTGCAGATAGTCTATGATTCTCCCCTGCCATACACATGGAAACAAAAACTTCTATTCTGGATAACAGTAACACTTAATAAACTAAATGCAAGTCTGTATTTCAATATAAGTACACTTCAGAAATATACATAAAACATTTTGCTGAAAATCAGATTTCTTAAAATTCTCTTGAAAATAAAGATGACACAAATAAAAATAAAGGCAAGCATTATAATGACAAAGTCTGTTTAATATTTAATATTTCCACAGTAGTTGTAGACAATACTTCAAGATAGTACTTATAGTACTAACCAGTGCTTCAGAAATCCAGATGATCAACAGAGAGCAGCAGTGAGGGGCAAACTACAATAATTATCTGCTGATCTTTACTGGTTGTTCAGACTGTTGTAACTCAGATCTTATAGCCCTATGGCAAGCTTGACTTTTAACAAGCTTTTTAGAGTTACTTTGGGAAGTATTTGCACAATACAGTGGTACCTCAGTACTCATTGTTAATTGGTTCTGGGAGGCATAATGAATACCAAATACGATGAATACCAAACATTTTTTCCCATAAGGAATAATGTAGTGAGTAACAAGGCAGCCAACATCAACAAGTTGTAGCTTAGGCATTGACAAAATTTTCACATCAAAATGCATTGAGTACCAAATTGGATGAGTTTCAAAGCAGTTGAGTACCACTGCAATTCAGAAGCAACTAAATATTGCCAGACAATAATTGCTGCTGAATTGAATACTTTTCAAGTATTTCAGTCCACTTTAGCATAATCACTGATTAATCTCAAATCTATAATTCAATCCAAAACTACACCCTTAAACATACGGACAATGCATCAAGGTGTTTTTTTTTTTTAAAAAAAAAAAAAAGCACTGGAGATAAAGCAGAAAAAGAAAATACATTCTTATTGATACAAAAGGAATCAACCAAAAAAGAACTATGAAAAATATAGTATTTGGTTGGAATTATCTCAGTGAAATCTAATTGAGAGGGTTAAACAGTGAGCTCATTGGAATCCAACAACTTCATGAACCCCTTACTTAGTTCAATATTCTGTACATTCTTATTGGGAGCAAACATCACCAAAAACAATGGTATCTACTTTTAAGGAACTGGACATAGTATTGTGCTGAGATTCTTTGCTATGTTTATTTGTTTATTTTAGAAAATGTACATGGTAACCATCTTATATATGATCTTTGGATGACTAACAATAATCATTTAAAGCAGCATAATAACACCTCTCTAAATCAAGCAAAATTAATATAATCATTATACAGTGACTAGGGCACAATGTAACAAACTCAACCAGAAAAACTACACCTGTATCAGGCTTATCTAACACTTCAATTTACCAGGACTTTAGAGTTTTCTGGAAGGCAAGGATCTCTGGATCTCAATGGAAACTACTCCATAGGATGGGTGTCACAACAGAAAAAGTGCAATCCTTGAACTCACAAAACAACATTGTTTAATAGAGAAGAATTGGGACAGGCAGAGAGAGACCCTTTGAGTCTTACAAGTAACCTGGTCTTGCGCCATGCAGGGCTTTAAGGATAATAACCAATGCCTTGAATTACACTCAGAAAACTGGAAGTCAATACAATTCACACAACAGTGTAATCTAGGCAAACCTTAGCTGCCCAAAACTACAGTATGTGTGTTGCTGTGTTATGGATCAATGGAAGTTCTTGCATCAATATAGAACACATTATAAACAATGGGAAGTGACTAAGATATAAGGGACAATAAGGGAGAATTAGTTTTGCCTTTATATAATTTAAAAAATATTTTAATTATTTTATTATGGTCATAGACCAAAGGACAGAAAAAATTCATGTAAGATTATGTTTGACTTGAAACCAGCACTGAGAATTTGATTTTTTTTAAACAGAATTGTACCTTTCTTGCTAGCTGGGATTTTTTCTCCCCATCCTTTGGAATTCAACACAAATCAGAGAAAGAGAAAGAAAAACTGTTTGCACCACATGCTGCAATAAAACATGGTTGGTTGGTTTGCAGCTCTGTGTAGTATATGAACACAGACAATCCGATTAACTCAGTAAACCACAATGAACACTCAACCATAGATAACCATTATATGTAACCATAAAGTTTGCGGAGAAAGTTTTGCTGTTTTAATGTAGAGATGATCAAATCAAATCAATTTTTTCATTAGTTAGGGTTACACAGAAGCACTGAGAAATTTATCCAGAAATCTTACAGATGCCATTTTGTTATTACTGTATTTTTCGGAGTATAAGACGCACCAAAAAGGGGGTGAAAATATGGGTACGTCTTATACTCCAAATATAGCCCCACCCACCCGCTGGCCCCCACCCTTGGGAGGTTGTCAGCCTCCGTGCGTCGCATTTTCCAGTCGTTTCAGGCGGTGGGGATCCTCACATGGCCAAAAATGAGCATCGCATTTTCGGTCTCCGCACACTGGGAGATAGGAGGCAGAAACAGTTAGGGTGCTGCTTGGAACCGGCTGAAAACTGCCGCCGCCGCATTTTCATGAGGGCGCGCAGTTGTGCGAATTGCATTGGGGAATTGGGGAGGAAAACTCCAGAAAACGCGATGCATGGAGGCTATGCTCTTGTGAAGTGGGTGCTTCTGCGTGAGAGGTGTAAGGCAAGGTGCTCACCGCCCAACCTGCCCCTTCTCCTGAGGGTGGTTAGCTTCTGCTCCTGGCCCGGGAGACGGATATGGCCAGGAGGGAAGAGAAAGTGAGACTGCAGAAAAGGAGGAGGAGCGTGCGTGGCTTTGGGGAATTGGGGAGGAAAATGCCGGAAAACATGATGCATGGAAGCAATCTCTTTTTCCTCCCCAATTCCCTGAAGCAATCTGTGCTACTCATTATCAAAATCCAAATGGAAGTGAGGATGCCGGTGATCCTGATGCTGGTAAGCACAGGCAGAATTCTTGTTTTTTTGTTTTCCTCCCCCAAAATTAAGGTGCGTCTTATACTCTGAAAAATATGGTACATATTAATTTAGCATTTGTAAGTATGACATATTTTCTAGAGCAGTTTCATTCATTCTTCCATACTGGTTTACTTCAGCCACTTCAATAAATATATTTATACCCAAATAGGTCAACTAAATTCATCCATTAGGGAGTCCATCATTATCCCCTAAATAATGTAATTACTTCAATCTTCCGCAATCACAGAATACTGGTAGTCCTTGATTTAGGACCACAACTAAGCCCAAAATTTCCATTGCTGAGCAAAACTGCTCTTAAATGAATTTTGTCTCATTTGATGACCTTTCTTGCTACAGTTGTTAAATAAATCACTACAGTTGTTAATTTAGTAACACACGTGAATCTGGCTTCCCCATTGATTCGCTTTTCCGAAGGGCCCAGGACACTGCAACTGTCATAAAGACATGTCAGTTGCCAAGCGTCTGAATTTTGATCACATGACTATGGAGGTATTTTTTTTTTTTACACGCTATAAAGAGTACAACAAAAGGACAACAGTTTTGAAAAACGGCGGGTGACACAATAGCCATCAAGCAGTCAACAAACTTCAGGGTTATGAGATCTTCCACTTTTTTGCTGTAATCAAGAGTTCCCGAGCAATGAGCCGTGCAACACAAGTCTGCTGTGGATTAGATCATTTTAGGAGAACAGCTCAGTGCCACATGATACGACAACGTCACGCAAAAGCTCATCTGAATAGCTACAGTCTCCTCCCACATTCCTTTATGCGGCTTGTAGATCAAGCTCTCACTTAAACGCGGGTTTCCCTTGTCCTCTTTTCTCTTGTCGTCTTGCCTTTGGAAAATATCAAAATATCTTGCAAGTTCTCCAATGGGCTCATCCAATGGGCTAACCTGCGAGCTATAAAATGAACGTGGGATTCCAAACCTGAAATGACGCGATATTGAAATGGCATCCGTGTGCAAAGGTGCACCTGCACTTTGCCATAAACACAACAACCTCGCATAACAACCTTTTTTTTCCCTTTCCGCCATCTCGCGCCCTCCCCGCACAAAATAAGGGGTTGTATATGTGAAGGACCACATCCGGGTTTCACTCACCGATCATGGCCAGTGCTGGCAATGGGGTGGGGCGCCCTGAAACCCTGATCTGTTCGCATTCGAACTGCAAAAGCCAAACTTGAGGATCTACGCTCCCTGCAGGCCGGTCAGACGGTAAGGTGCCCCAGTGCGCAGGCGAGCAAAAGCCACGTTACAAAGCGCTTTGGGAAATGTAGTGCTCCACCTTCCTCCTGCCGCGGGAGGACTCCGCGTGTAAATATATGGGATCAAACGTATCTCTCAATCGGCCGGGCTACCTTCTTTCAGTACTATAAATCTCCTGGTTCAACGTATTCAGCGTAAAGCAGATTATCTTTAGTTCTGCATTGATCCCGGGTAGAATTCGTCCTTTTTGAGATCTAGATTGCTCGCGCGCTTTGCACATCCTTTTAATAAAAAGAGACCACAGCATAGTTCGAACTAATTCTTTGCCGACTTCCACGCCACTCGAGAAACGAGACTTAAAGGAACAGACTTAAAAAAAGGGCAGCGAAATAGCGAAGTGAATTCAATTCCTTCTCCGGATGTTCCTGGTTTTTTTTTTTGGGTGGGGGGGGTGTTGCTTTTGTTTTTTGTTTTCCATCATCTTGTAATAGATGTAGAATACGTACGTTATTCTGTATTGGATTTAAGGTTTTTTTTTTAAAAAAAACAAAGAGTCCATCTGACCAAACTTTTCATGTTAAAGCAGTAATGTTCAGAGCATGAGTACCATTTTTTTTTAAAAAAACGCATTTTTTAAACATTTATATAGCATAGCGCTCAACTTTGCAATTCTTTGCTTTCTCACTATAAAAGCCACACCAGTCCAATTTAAGTAGAAAGCGTTAACGGATCAATTGTGGGGGTGATAACGTAGAGGTTTTTTTGTATGTGTGTTTGTTTTGTTTCTGGGGGGTCATTTGGATTTATTTTTATTTATTTATTTTATTTTGTCGAGTACATATTAGATAATATATATATAAGTATAAGCATGAATTGAATACATAAAATGAATACAATTAAAGGGAACATTAGGACAGGGACGGCACGTCCCTTAGTTGAAGTTGTAGATGCCCCAGAGTCTTTGGAGACGAGGGAGGCTTACAGATATTTCGTTTGCAAAATAAACAAATGAAATATTGCCAGCGTGCCACATTCCTGCTCTTTTTGCAAGAAATGAGAAGATAACGCTAGTCGAGAACGAATCCCATAGATTAGAATTGTCAGTTGAATTTACTCGTCAGGAAACGCGCAGGATGGAATTGATAAAAGTCCCTTCATTTTCGGGAACTGTATATAAAGTGTACTTTGAATTTTTTTTTTTAAAAAAAGATGTTTTAGATCCTTCCAAATGTTAGGATATTATATATGGGGATAGTCAATTCATCCCTCTAATTTGCTCCCTTTTTCTGAACTAGGTAACTTTTTCGCATGGAACCAGCGGCGCTCACATTTTCTGATTCAGAACAATCTACTTTTGGTTTTCAGAACAAAACCATTCATAGGAAAGTTGTGGGTTAGCGAGGGTCAAAGGACTAATAAAAGCGACCCAGCGTCCAGCCTGCTTTTCGCGTCTGAACCCTGCTACGTTGCTATCCTCTCCTTCCCTATTCCTTAAACTGAGGGCAAAATTCTTCAGCTTCTGTATTTCGTGACTTCACGGAGTCGCGCGGCTTCAGTTACGCCGAATGCGCATGCGTATGTAAATCGAATCCGCTCAGCTGTACCGAAGTTGCCGACAAGGGCGGAATCCTTGTGCTCCGGAGGCTGGTTGTTGATACGTTGCCTAGCAACCGATTCCTAGAAGCGAGTTGGTGTTAGAAACAGGCATATATTTTCCCCCCTTCCCCTCCTCCTCTTGCTCGAAGCCACACAGGAGCCTTCCCAGGAGCTAAACCAAGGGGTGAAAGGAGCAAATGCAAAGGGACGAAAATTAGGTGGGGGGAAATTTGACCCAAGGGGGGGAGGAAAAAATCTGTTTTCGTATCCAAATAGTTTCCTTTTAAAATCCCGACCTCCAAATCCCACGTGCAGCAAGCGGCCTCCGGAGAAGATGGTGGCAGAAAAAGAGGGTGTAAGCCCCCCCAAACTGAGACCCCAGCAGCTGCAGGAGCCGCTGCGACACGCAAAAAGAACCAAGAAGCAGGTCAGCGATGGATTCACCATCAAAGCAATGATGAAAAACACCGTGGTATGTTGCGATGCCCTTAAAATAATAGAAGGCTTTCTGATCCTTTGGAGGATCAGAAGCGCCCGAGGGAGGAAGGGCTGGCCTGCCGTTTGCAATGGGTGGGGAAAGGACGGGGATGACATCTTGAGGAGAGGGGGGAGGATTTGCCTGCCAGGTCCCCGAAATGCTCCCTAAGCGAACTTCACCCACCAACCATTACAGATTAACAGAGTTGGAAGGGAGCTTGTAGGTCATCTAGTCTAACCCTCCGCCCAAGCAGGAGACCCTACACCATTTCTGACAGATGGCAGTCCAGTCTCTTCTTGAAAGCTTCCAGTGATGAAGCTCCCACAACTTCTGAAGGCAATTGTTTGATTGCTCTCGCTGTCAGAAAATTTATCCTTATTTCAGGCTGGAATCTCTCCTTGATCAGTTTCCATCCCTTGTTCCTTGTCTGGCCTTCAGGTGCTTTGGAAAATAGCCTGACCCCCTCCTCTCTGTGGCAGCACCTCAAATATTGGAACACTGCTATAATGTCACCAAAGTCGCACTTGAAACAATTTCCTTTCTGTTTTCTCATCCAAATACATTAACAATCCATCCCATTGCTTCCCATGGTTAACAAGTCTGACTTGAGATCCAGTAGATCCCATACACTATGCCAGGAGTCACCCAGATTCTAAGAAGTTGTTCTTGATTGAAAGATATTGCTCTCTCCGGCTTTTGATCTGAAATGTTTATTCCGTGTTTAGCTGCTAGCTTAATGACCTGCTTATTTTTAACCCAATTCTTTTGCAATTTTTTGCGCTTCTAATTATTATGATTTTTGCCTGTACTACTTTTATCTCTTTCTTCTTCTTCAATATTTCATCTGTTCCACAGAGCCCAAATCTCCTGATGTTCAACTTTTCATAAAACATTCAAAATACTCTCAAGGTTATCATAAAGTAAACATTAAATAAAACTCTACAGCTTGACCTGTATCCCCACTACTTTCTATTGGAACTCGTATATGGAAATATAAACCACACTTTTGGAAAAGGTCCAAATCATTCCATTTTTACTTATTTTTTAAAAAACTCTAGGTGTTTTCTTTCGTGTGTGAGAGAGATGATTAAAGCATTGTCATATATTAAATATGGGGAAGTGCTGTGTGATTCTGTGCATAATTATTCCAAAATAAGTCAGTGATGAATGAACACTACACTAAACAAATACTGTGGCTTTTATTCAAGAGTCAAGAAGTCATCATAGCATGTAATGAACTTTATTTTGAATTAACTGTTTGTAACTTTATCTGCGATTAAAAACCATTCATCACAGAACTTCTAGATAGAAGTTATATAACATTGCAGCAGTGGTGGGTTGCTACCAGTTTGCACCAGATCGGGCAAACCATTAGTGGTGGTGACGGGAGGCTCTACACACCCACCTGGACACTTCTGCGCATGCGCAGAAGTGCTGCGCAAGCATGCACAGGTGAACCAGTAGCGACGGGATTTGGAACCTGCCCCTGCATTGCAGTGTTATTGATAATTACTACCCAAAGAAAATGCAATGTCTACTTGCATAATGCCCAAGGATTGCAAGTTAATATATTACCATCTCTACTTTTCTGTTCCTTTCCACAGTTCATCAGCATTATTTTATGCAACTCTACTCAACTTTCCCAGCCATTATTAGTTCTATGAGACTTTTATCAAGGAGCATGGTATAAGTTCATGCCATAGTCTATGTCAGAGGTCTTCAAACTTAGCAGCTTTAAGACTTGTGGACTTCAACTCCCAGAATTCTGGGAGTTGAAGTCCACAAGTCTTAAAGCTGCCAAGTTTGAGGACTCCTGGTCTATGTTCACACAGAACACTGTATTCATTTCAGATTTTTTTTGTTGCTTGTTTTGCTTTCGAACAACTTGCTCACCATAAACCAGCTACATTTCACAAGCCAAATGCAGTTGGCTAACATAGTGTTGAAGTTGGGCAAACACAGTTGAGGTGCAGTGTGTAAACATCTTCACCCACACTGCTTTTCACTCAATATGAGCCCTTCTTCTAAAACAGGTTTTTTTAAAAAATAGAGATCTACATGTACTAGTATTGCCAAGCAATGGGAAAATCCAAGTGTATCTTAGATCTTATGGGTTCAAAATAGATTTTAGCATAGCACTAATTTTCACACAAACTGTTTGGGTATTTTTAGCACCATAGCTTACCTTAGTATGGCCCGTAGGTTTGAATAAAAGTTAGGCTTTGAGAACATTAAGGAACTGAGTCAAGGCTGCTAGTGAACAATCCATGAACAAACTACAAACTTTTAGCCACCTGTTGAGGAAGCTTATGAATGAAGATTATTGGGAAATATGATATCTGAAGATACATACAGTAATTTCAGGTGACCAGACATGATATAAAAACTAAAAAGATGCCTTGTGTTAAGATTAACTCTTGAGGGACATAACCATATAATTTTCCTGGCAACAAAGATTTCTATTCTTCAGAGTTGTTTCTTTTTCACTTCTTAGTCTAACATTCAGTCCTGATATGACTTGGTAATATCCCATCAAGTACAAACCAAAATTATTACTGCTTAGCTTTGAACTTAGACCAGATCATCTTAAGTGCAGCTGCCTGCTCTATTCCTGACGGTAATGATTTGAAATCTAGCGAAATAATAACAAGAGCAGAACTGCAAGCACTTCAAAGTTTAAGTAAAGGAATAGAAGAGAGTTTGGAGAGATTGAAAGAAAAAAAATTTGAAAGATTGTTCCAAATACTGGGATTCTCAGATTTTCACCAGGGACATACATTACTTCTATCTTTGCAATAATTTTGAAGTAGCAATACATTATAGATAAAGAAGTCCCTTATTACATACACATTCTCCACTTGTTATGGTGCATTGACAATAAGATCAGTTATAAATTATGACTTAAATTGATAATATTACAATCAAAGTAAGTGTATAAGCTCAATCTACAACAATATTTTTATATTGGAAATAGTCTATCATGGCAAAAATTATCTAATTCCTTCCAACAGAATGATAGAGCTGATAAATGTGGTATTTTTAGAAATGGCCAGCCAATAGATACTTTTAGTATGAAAGTTGTATTATTTTCACCTGATAATTGATTTTTAGGTAAAATATATGTGAGAATCAAGTATTATATTATAAAGATACAGATTAATATACTGAAAGCATTTGTATAAAGATCCCAGGATTCTTGCATAAGTCTTGCTGCCTATTTTCAGTTTGAAGTTAAATAAGATGCAAATGCTTAGTGTTTACTCTTTTTAATTAAGATATTTGTATGTAGTAATGATCATTTGTGCATCTAAAACTAAATGAAAAAGCTGGTTTCATCTTTATAATTATTATAGTTTTCAGAATCTCAGTTGCCAGGAAAGAACCATGAAAGCGGGATAATATTTAATGATTACAGTTTTGATACTATAGTTTTATTTGTCCATAAACATGCACAGATAAAACACAAAGGGGAAAATGTACTTTATCTTACAAAGGTGATAAGTTGTTCAACTACCCCAGCAGTAGTTTTCCATTGTAGAAAAGCACTCTCTAGTGTTTTGAGTTACTGTAGTTAGAAGTAACACATGGAACTACTGGGAAATTAACTAGTCTAGTTAGAAAAAAAGATAGATTGGGTAATATAATATTACCCTATAAAAGTTGTTACATTGCAGGTCTGAGGCTATTGAATTCATTGCAAATTATTACACTATTTCTGCCTTCTGATGATTATTCCCAATTTGGAAAGAGCTAGCTCTGCTAAAGAAACATTCAGAGAATGCCAAGTTTTATTTCTACAAATAATTTTAGCCCACATAGCTTTTGAATTATGTTTCAAAAAGCTGCTTTAGATATATCTGAGCAATGAAGCCAGGAAGGAAACAATTACTTAGTTTTCCAATTTCTAAGACTGTAAATAAACTCTATACTATTATTTCTATTATTATTCTACTCTATTATTATTTTCCCAGCTACTAATACTTTATCTATACTGGTGCTGTTTTTTGTTTGGTTGGGGAAAGAGAAAACAGAAGAGTCTTTAAAATTATTTTAAGCAAGGCTACAGTACAAAGACAATAAATTGCATTCTAACTGTGAACAGCATATCTGTAGTGTAATGGGAGCTAAAGCTTTAAGAAGCTAGTATCTGTGGCTATAGATTCCATTGTAATTGACAGTTCTGGCTTAGCATTTTAGGAAAATAGTATATAACAAAACATATAATTTTGTTATGGATAAGATATCTAGTATAGTTGTTAAATGGGAATTTGAATTTTAAAGAAAATACTATTTCACCCTTACAAGTTTTTAAATATGAAAGCTTCTAACTGAACCAGCTGTTTATTTAGGAACAGCTTGATCTTTCTGAAAAGCAAATATAAATCTACTGTTTCAGGATTTTGTCTGTAGACAATGTGCATTATTTTTGTTTCCAAAATTGTTTTGTTATACAGGTAACAAAAACCTGAACTTACAACCATTCATTTAGTGACCATTTGAAGTTACAATGACACTGAAAAATGCCTTATAACCAGTCCTTGTAGTTATAACAATTGGAGTATCCCCATAGTCATGTGATCAAAATTTGGGCGGTTGGCAACTGGTATATATTTACAATGGTTGCATCATCTCAGTCATCTGATCATTATTTTCAATTTTCCCAGCCAGTTTCAAATAAGCAAATGGTTTCCAAATGGTGGAAACCAGAATCACTTAATGAATGCCCAATTCAGTTAACAACCATGGCAAAACAATCATAAAATTGGGCACGATTTAACTTAACCACTGCCTTTCTTAATAATAGAAATTCTGATCCAATTTTAGCAATAGTAGTAGCACTTAGACTTACCACTTTACAGTGCTTTACAATCCTTTCTAAGCAGTTTACAGAGTCAACTGTACCCCCAACAATCTGGGTCCTCATTTTACCGACTTCAGCAGGATGGAAGGCTGAGTCAACCTTGAGTCGGTGAGAATCGAACTGCCTAACTGCTGGCAGCCGGTAGTCAGCAGAAGTAGCCTGCAATTATGGTTGTAGGTCAGGGGTGGGTTCTACTTACCTTTACTACCAGTTCGCAATGGGATCATAGCTGCCAGTTGTTTAGCTGGAGCTTACCTTCATACCCATTAAGTTCTTCCCAAGAACATAAGATGTCATAATGTATTCGTGTAGAATTGGTGCAGATCTGAGCACTGTGGCCTTTTGCAAATGATAGATGGAAGTTTGGTCAATGCACAGATTTTCTAAGTGCCATCTACGATTTTTTTGATAGAGCACCCAATGTGCCAATAACCACTGGGACCGCTTCAATCAATTTATGGCATAGTCTTTCAACTTCAATTTTCAGATCTTGGTACTTTGTGATCTTCTCCAATTCTTTGTCTTCTACTGTCACCTGATATTGCCATATCAATTATCCATACTTTCTTTTTTTTTCAACCACAGTTATATCTGAGGTGTTATGAGCCAAGACATAACCAGTCTGTATTCAGAAATCCCACTATATTTTAACCTGCTAATTTTCGACTACTATTCCACTCTATCCTCCCATCAATTTTTCTGTACTGATACATGATAATTTTTACAGATGTTCCAGTGAATTATTTCGACCACTGTGTTATGTTGTTGTTTATAATCAATTTGTGCAGTCTTCTTACACAAGCTTAATATATGATCTACTGGTTCTTCTGCTTCTTTGCACAATCTGCACTTTTAATCATTTGATGCCTTTTCAATTCTGGCTTTTATTACATTAGTCCATATATCATGCTCTTGAATAGCCAAAATCAAGCCTCCAGTTTCTTTTTCTAATGTTCAGTGGTAATCCTTTACCAAATTTTATCTTTATCCATTCTCTCTTCAATCTTTGGTAGAAATTGACTATGTACATCTTGCTAGCATACTGTTTGGGTTTTTATTATATTATTTCGATATTTATTTTTTGTTTCCAGTACATTTAGTCTCTTCCATTTTTTTAACTTGCATCAACACTTGTCCTTACCTGTCTTTTATATAATCATCCAATGCATGCTTTTCTTCTACAACAGTTTGTCTGATCTGAAGTAAACCTATGCCTCCATTTCTATGGGGCAGGTATAATCAATCATTATTACTATAGGGATGAAATGCCTGGGGAATTCAGTCATCAGTTTTCTTCTTTTTTGGTCAAAACTGTTCAGTTCAGCTTGTAACCAGGTAATTCCAGCAGTGTATCATAAGTATGGTCCGGGTATTGATGACTTTGATGGTAAACTTGTGAAAGGGGCTTTCACAAACAAGAAGGGGTCAACTTATTCTCCAATGCACCTGAAAGTAGGAAAAGAAGCAATGGATGAAAACTAATCAAGGAGAGAATCCACCTAGACCTAAGGAGAAATTTCCTGATAATTAGAACAACTTGCCTCCAGAAGTTATGGGGCTTCAACACTGAAGGTTTTTAAGAAGAGAACAGGGGGTTGGTCTATAAGATCCCCCTTCCCTTCCAATTCTGTTATTCTGTTAAGTGAACTTGTATATTCTTAATATATCTGCTATTCTTAGAATAGGCTACATGGTAAATGTGGTCTTTACAGTTCGTTTGATTGTTAGCCAGATGCTGAAAGAATTTCAGTTAGCAAGCATTATTAAGTTTGGTATTATATTGTAGTACTCATCTAGCAAAACAGCACTTCCTTCTCAGTACCTGCTCTAGTGAGAATAACCGTTGTTTCAGTTGTACAACTATAAACAATTTTCAAAATTGGCAGTGAAGTAATATAGTGCTGAAATTGGTATTTTTTTTCTTTTCTGGTGAGTTTATAAAATTGAAATAATTAGATGTTAGATGATAAAGGAGCGAAAGCTCAAAATCCTATGGCATTTTGTAGTAAGTTTTTTTTTTTTAAACTAATACAAGGAGTCACTGATTATAGTATTGCTATTAGCAAGTGCCCTTATGCAGTGGTAAGATTCAAATAATTTAACAATCAGTTCTCTGCCCTAATGATTTCTTCCAACAACCAATTCACCAAACTGCTCAGAAAGTTAAAAACCGGTTCTCCTGAAGTGGTACGAACTGGCTGAATCCCATCACTGCCCTTATGATATTATTTTTCATACAAGCAGATAAAATTCAGTTAAGCTTTGTACTGTAATTTTAGGATTTACAAAAATAGATTAAGTTTTAAAGTATGGAAGTTACTGGATCTACTAAAATCCAGTTACAGGATCTAGCTAAGTTATGAATCTTAACTAAGCAAAGATCTTATTCTGACTCTTGACTTTTGTACCAGGAGAAATACTGAAGATCTTTTTAAGGTTCTGTCTGAAGATTTGAGCTGCCATTTTTATTTTACACTTTGGCATTCCATGTTTAGAGAGTAACCAAAAGTACAGTAAATAATCTTACAGGATTAGAATTTAGCATCAAAAGGTTGGGTATAACTTGCCCGAAGTTGTATGTTAGGTGATATATTCTAAACAGCAAATATTTGACCTATAGTTAATATCTTGTATCCTTCAAAAATAATAGCAAATTCATTCATTCAGTTTCTATTCCGGCTTTCCAGTTGATGTTAAATAGGTATGCTTTTCATGCTGTATGGGATTTTATAAGGATTTCACAAATACATTATTTATTTATATCCTCATGGGAAAATAATCCAACATATTCTTTTATGTTTGTTCAAGTCATTGAAATTTTATGGAGTATTATAATAGTTCATAAACTGGCACCTTAAATTACAAAAACTAATGAGAGAGTTCCTCCTTCTTAAAGTTTATAACATTTTTTTTGCTTTTTTTATAAGTAATAATAAAACCTTAATAACAAATTAAACTATAATTTAACAACAGCTATAGCGATTATGTATTAATCATAATGTCCCTGGAGCCTCATGGCAGAAGTCAAGCGCTTCCAATTTTCTCAGCTATTACTTCACAATAAATGTTGTCCTTAGGCTATCTTTCTGGTATTAAATTCTTGTACAGAGAAACAGGTTCCTACTTTGGAGCTGGGCAAATTTATATCATGCAGGGTTTTTATTTTCCCTTATGATGATTTTTCACAGTTGTTTCAAAATGCTGTATTTCCTATCTCTCTCGCACATGGGCTCTTTTTTTCCTCCCACGTCAGTTCAATGTGTGCTGATTCCAGAAAGGTCACTGTATTCTCACTTATTTCTGCCTAATATTTTAGATATTTCAATGAGGCCAGGGAAACTTGGGGTCATTGATCAATGGTCTGCTGCTCTTTTGACAAACCTCTGGGATAGGCAGAAGGGAACAGAGAAAACAGGTATCGCAAAAGGATAGTCTGTCCACGTTTAATATCTTTGAGTATTATACAGCTCCCAACCATTTTTCCCAAGAGAATGTATCTCTGATCAAAAATGAGAAACAAATCTGTGCCTTCCTAACACCCCTTCTAAGGATACTATATTGTCCTTAAATTATAAGAATAGTTAATTCAAAGGACCTTTGTCCCAGAATATAAGTAACAGTAACAGAGTTGGACGGGACCTTGGAGGTCTATTTATGTACCATTTCTATGGATTTCAATATCAACTTATTTTCAGTGTGGACTTCTGTTTTAAAAAAGGACAGAGCGGTTAGCATCTTCCTTACAATGAAATATTATTGGAAAGATGTCATATTACCTTGTGCTTTACTCTGTTTGTTGTTGGGTACAAAAATAAACCTTTCAACAGAAAGCATACAATTGGAGAATAATATTGGATTATAATTTGCATAAATATTTTCTTACAATTGGGTAATACAAATAATTTACACTGCATACTGATTATTTATCCTGTTTTGTTGTTCTAAAGATAGCATATTCTTAAAGAATTATTGTAATGCCAGTTTGGCACACATTTGAAAAAGATGTGTATCAAAAAAGAAGCACAATCTTTATAGTAGCAACATCACCTTAAGTTTTGATAATTGTAAAAAGATTTGATTGATCGTGTGCCATCAAGTCATTGCCAACTCTTAGCGATCACATAACTAGACTTTCTCCAGTATGATTTTTTCATTGTTTGGTCCTTCAAGAAATGGGTCTGACCACAAAAAAGAAGAATTACTTCCTATGATATGGACTCCATATTGTTAACGTACTCCAAGACAGCATTTGCCTTCTTATCAGTTACATCACATGGCTGGCTCTTAGTCAAGCTAAGGTCGCAAAAACTTGTAACTCTGTTTCACATTAATTATTGCCAATCCATATTCCACCCACCACCACCACCCATACTTCTGTCTTATGTTTTTCCTCCCTGTATGAAAGCTTTACATTTCTACCTGTTATATTGCATCCTATTTATTTAAACTATTGCTTAAGGCTTGCAGACATTTCATTACCCAAACTAGGTAGCTAGTTTGGGTAATAAAATGTCTGCAAGAAAACAAGCAAGCTCAGAGAGCATTAAGAACTTCTCATAAATGATTTTATCCACATGTACAATGCTTCTATAGACAAAAAGGGAAATCTATCTGATCTACAGGTAGTCCTTGATTTACAGGTATAATGAAGCACAGAATTTAAATTCCTTGCCCAGAATCATCCTTGTGACTGGGCCTGATTTTATGACTTTATGACTTTTTTTTGGCAGTTGTTCTTAACCACAGTAATCAATTGAATGTGGCAGTTGTTAAGTGAATTAATGTATTCCTTTGCTGGGAAAAGACCAGAAACTGGCAAAATTTATCATAAATTGCAGTCACATGACAAAGGAACATTGCAACTGACTATAAACTGAGCCTGTTGTCAAATGCCCAAAATGTGGTCATGTGAATGCAGGACTGCAGGTTGTGTGTGCAACTATTGGAATTCTGGAATTGGATTATACATAGCCTTTTGGGGGAGGAAGATCTGTCATAACAGTCCCTAAGTAAACTGATTGTTAAGCAAGGACTAGCTGTAGTCTTTCCTCTGCATTAAAGTTAACTAAATTAAAAAAAGAAACATTTTTCTTTTAATAAATGAAAGAATTTATTAACATAAGGCATTGATACTGACATCATCAGATACACATTTGCCATTGGAAATTGACACAGGCTAAACATCTTTTAGAAAGAAGCACCACATACTAATTTATGGTATTCGTTCACATTTTAAATGCTCTTGATTAATGAAAATCCATGCAAAAGCATAGTTTAAACTGGTGAAAAGAAGATAAAATGATTATAGCTTACAACAAATGTTGTTATGACTTCGGGATGTTTCCTTGGGGATCAAGCAATCTTCTGCACTTCGCTTAAGATTGACCTTCTCACCTTCAACAGTAGACATGAAAGTGAGAGCTGAAAGTCTACCACCCGGTCAACCTGTCGTTGAGCCGATACATCTCTGATATAAAACCCAATTAACTGTTGAAGAAGCACATCCATTATCTTTCTGATTTTAAAATAGAGCACACATCAGCAAAATGACTAAAAGAAAGTACTTAAGAATTATGAAAGTCAAGGACGTTCAAATCCAAAAGTCACAACCTTTTTTTTTCTTGCACTTTACTGATTAATATTACACTTACTTATAATGCTCCTTCTCTGTGTTCTCTTTTCTTCCTCTTTAAGTAAGCTAAATGGAACGTTGTTTGTTTGATCTTGTTAATGTTCTTTCCATATATACTTATTTAATGGGCTTTAAAAAGGCTAACGTTCCAAAATGCTTCAATACTAGAAACATTGCTTTCAGTTTGATGTGTGTTATGTAAGTGTAGGTAACTAAGATTTTTGTAGTATTGGCACTTAAGGATTTAACTTGAGTGAATAGTTGTGTGATTAAAAACTATGAAATAGCCACTGAAAATATTTTTAACAACTCCAAAAGTTCTTATTTTAGGGGAACCTCCAGATTTCTTAAAATTTGCAAAGAAACGGAAACTTCAGAATAGCAGCAATACAATATCCAAATGCTGCATAATAAAGAAGCCAGGAATGCCAATATTATTGTAAAAGAAAGCCAATTTATAATGTATTTCTATAATTCTTAACAAATGTTAGAAAGTTTTCAAAGCAAAATAGCTCAGGTGCAAAAGAATTGGAAATAAAAGAATCATTTATGGTGTCTCAAAAAGCACTTTTTAAAAAACGTTTTTAAAAAGGCAAACAGACTCCAACAACCAAACCAAATTATCTCCCAGCTCATGATGTTATAACATAACAGTTGTGTTTTTTTCACCTTCAAATGAGCCTATTCATACTGCAAGCATGGCATCAAACGGCAATTCAAACAACAGAACTAAACTCCATTAAAGCAACATTTTTGACTAGTATAAAAAGAACAGCAGTTCTAGTATATGACTTCATGGACATGTTCATAATATAATCCTGAATAAATGTTCAGGAAGTATAATTCATACAAATCTAGAAGTCACAAAAAAATCCCTCACTGATTATTATACTGACATGAGTCTACTAAAATTGGTGGAATTATTCCAGGATAAAAGAATCTCTGATCATCAATTTGATATAGTGATGCTGGATATAAAATCAGAGCTGTATGTCTCCAGAAGCAACAGTTTGTAATGTATTTGTGTAATTCTTAACAAATGTTAGAAAGTTTTCAAAGCAAAATAGCTCAGGTGCAAAAGAATTGGAAATAAAAGAATCTTTGATGGTGTCTCAAAAAGCACTTTTTCCCCCTTTTCCATCTTATATTTTCCAAGTCTTATTTCCAAAAACCCAGCTTTACTACCAAAATAGCATGCACAAATTGCAGCCATTATCTTTGACAAGGGAGAAAGGATGAAAATGAGAAAACTGTTTTAATATAAAAGTTTACTTTTAAAATTTTAGTGTAATAAGTTTTGGAAGAGTAATACTTGTGCTATACAAACATTCAGATCAGAGATGGGTTTCAGCAGATTCTGACCAGTTCTGGAGAACTGGTAGTGGAAATTTTGAGTAGTTCAGAGAACCGGTAGTAAAAATTCTGACTGGCCCCGCTCCCGTCTATTCTCTGCCTCCCAAGTCCCAGCTGATTGGGAGTTAATGGAGATTTTACAGTAACCTTCCCCTGGATTGGGGAGGGAATGAAGATTTTACATTATCCTTCCCCTGGAGTGGGGTGGGAATGGAGATTTTACAGTATCCTTCCCCTGCCATGCCCACGAAGCCACACCCACAGAACCGGTAGTAAAACATTTTGAAACCCACCACTGATTCAGATTTACTATAAACATGACAATATAATGTTTTATAGTGTCTCTTGTATAAGTAACCCATCTCTTCCCATCAACGCTACATTATTGTTCAAAACAACATATAAAATTTGATGGCTTTCAACCAGTTATACACACAGATTGAGGCCATTTGTTCTAGCTTAACTTGAACATTGGCATCTTTTATCATTCCATGGATTTCCAATGAAAATAGTCTGTTAACATGTTTTGAGGCAACAACACAAGTGTGCACATTATATATTTTTTTCCCTTGTATGGCCTACAATTATTTTGAAACTTTTCATATTATGAGTGCAGTCTGTTTGGAATTTGTGATAATGATATCAGTTCCTCTATCAACAAGCTAAAGAAAATCCTTTTTAAAAACTGTTAGAGTTAATAATCCATTACAAATTCCAGTAATTGTCCATGTTTAAGTGCAATTAAGTGTTTAAAAATATGGGAACTATTACAGAAAGAACAAAAGATATTCGTCCAAATATCATTAGGAATATGAAAACTCCATGTTCTTATACTGCAGTATTTCAAAGTGCCATGGAATATTCTGCTATTCTTCCCAAAGCAGGCAAACCCAGATTATCTGGGGCAGTTTATTGTTTTTGGAAATGAATATTCCAGAACAGTAAGTCTTTTCCTGTGAGAAATAATGCACAGCAGTTTTGGCTTGGTGTATGGTGAGAACCTGTTGCAATTTATAAGCCATGGTTTATTGCTTGGTATTGACTCAGCCTTCCATCCTCCCAAGGTCGGTAAAATGAGGACCCAGATTGTTGGGGGCAATATGCTGACTTTGTAAACCACTTAGAGAGGGCTATAAAGCACTATGAAGCAGTATATAAGTCTAAGTGCTATTGCTATTGCATGTAAACTTAACTGTCAACTTCTTTAGGCTCAAACTAAGCTTCCTCAGCTGGCTATTAAACTCAAAATCTAGAATAGTTGCCTTTACAATTAGCCTCAGTTAATGACCACTTGTTCATTGATCACTTGAAGTTACGACAGTACTTATAACTGGTCCTCAAGGTTCTGGCCACTAAACCCCACTCCTTGGTCACAGGATCATAATATGGGTGCTCAACAATTGGCCTGTATTTCCAATCTTCATAGCATCCCACCTTCATGTGATCTTGATGTGTGACTTCCCTGCCAGCTTCCAACAAAAGTCAGCCAGAACTCAGAAATTGTGGTTCCATAAGATTCTCACTCAACAATCCATGGTTATTCGCTTAACAACAGTAATCGTGAATTGCTGGAACTAACATTACTAAGTGGCAGAGTCACATGATACCAAACTTTATGATCAGTAGTGGGTTTCAATTTCATTTGCTACCAGTTTGCTCGCGGGTGCACAGGCGTGTGCGGGCGCTCGAGTGCGTGCAACACTTCTGTGCATGCACAGAAGCTTCTGCGCATGCGCAGAGACATCTGGGTGTCTGGGCGGAGCCTCCCACCGCCACCGCTACCAGTTCGCCCGATCTGGGGCGAACCGGTAGCAACCCATCACTGTTTATGATTGCATCATAACAGAGTTGAAAGGGACCTTGGAGGTCTTCTAGTCCAATCCCCTGTTCAAGCAGGAATAGAAATCCCAGATCTAATTACTATACAAACAACACTGACTGAGTGAACTTGAGGCTGATAAAAAATTACCTCCTTCTACTTCAAATCCAGCACAATATTTCCCTGTTTTTTCCCCATGTAACGAAGTTTTTGCTTTACTTCTTCTTTTTCTCATATACCCTCACTGGTGGCCATAACATGTTCATCTTCTCTCCATTTCTGTTCTATTCTAAGAATGGTTTGACATTAATAGATACATGTATTGTACAAACTTGTAGTTTATTTTAAGTTTGTTGAATAAAAGCAGTGACCAAATTAATATGTTGTATTAAGCCAACAAAAGGTGCTATAGATGCAGTTGTGTTGTGGTGAAACAAGAATTATCACCTATCTAATGGAAAATAGTATCCTTGACAGTAAATAAAGAACTACCCTGCATTGGATAAGAGCTCCCAAGTAAAGAACGGTCTGTCTATAAATTGTGAAGATCATAGCCTATATCCGTGATGGCGAACCTATGGCACACGTGCCACAGGTGGCACGCGGAGCAATATCTGTGGGCACACGAGCGTTGCCCTAGCTCAGCTCCAGCACACATCCGTGCGCTGGCCACCTGATCTTTGGGCCTTTCCGGTCCACCAGAAGTTGGGAAACGGACTGTTTCCGGCCTCCAGGGGGGTGGGGAAGGCTGTTTTTGCCCTCCCCCGGCTCCTAGAAAGCCTCTGGAGCTTGGGGAGGGTGAAAAATGGGCCTACAGGGCCCACCGGTAATCTTTTTGCCATTGCGTGCCAAAAGCGGGGGGAGCGCGGGTGGTCACATGCACATGCACAGAGGGGAGGGGCGCAGGGGGCATTGAATTATTGATGTGAGTACACACACACACGACACCCCTGCACTCCCCCCGCTTTTGGCACACAACGGCAAAATGGTTAGCCATCACTGGCCTATATGATTATCTCAAGGTATGTATTCAGAAGGTGTTATAGTTTATTGCTGTATATGAACACAACTAAACATTTAATCCAATCACCAATCTCATTGTACATATGTTGTGCAGCGACAATAAAGGTTGTTGTTGTTATTATTATTATCCCATAGTAGATTCAGAAGGAAAATATTTATCAATCTGAGACATACAAAGTCACTGAGAAATACAAAGTATTTAGATGAACTCCTAATGTACTCTAACCTTCACAATTGTGACTACGCATTGAAAACTTAACTTTTTTCAAGCCTCCTAGCTTTGCTAAAGTTAGAGATGATAGCTACAAACACATTGTGGAGATACCTCAGTTTCTGACTATAATAAACCTTGCATCTGATTAAGTAACATAAGAAAGAAGTAACGTTTAATAACAAGCTTCAATTACTATTCCTCTTAAAAGTGGTAAAGTTATATAAAATTAATGATTGCCTTTCACCCAAAGATCCAGCAGATCCAGCATGAAGCTGTAATGCAATATGGGTTAACTGCACATATACTTTGGGTAGAGATTTCTATTTTTGAACAAACTAAACCTGAATTTTCTTCAAAATTCTTGGAACCTATATAAATTCTTTAAAACTTCCCAGCTTAGTTTACAGCTATTGGATTTCTTGGTTATATTTTGTGAATCAGCTAAGAGTTATCACCTATCTAATGGAAAATAGTATCTATGACAGTAAATTAAGAACTACCCTGCATTGGATAAGAGTTCCTAGGCTAGGGATTAAATAAAGAATGGTCTGTCTATAAATTGCAATGATCATAGCATGTACTCATGGACTTCAACCTACACAAATAAAGCTGTCTGTTAAATAGAATAAATAACAGGGAATGGATTTCTCAGAAAGCAATTTTATTAAGTCAGTGTTTGCCCTATCAAATTGAATCTGCTGACGTAGAAAAAGAGGTATGGCTTCTAAGCCCAGATCCCCACAAAAGAACCTTTTAATGTTTGAATATGCAACAATACTTCTAATGCTTTTTAATATAAGACGGATCCTTGAAGTTCTTCACATATTCTCAAAACAAGTGTTCTATGATACTGGACTGCTACTAGTGTCAAACAGCTTGATAGAGGCCAATTGTAATCATATGTCAGAATGATCTTGGGAGATGGGGAGAAGAGATGCTGCTTAGGAAATTATCAGAGGAGAGAGGGCATAGCTCAGAAGCTGCATATCTAGCAAAGAAAGAAATTCAGAAAGGAGCCTCTCTAACTTAAAAATTGTTCTATCCCCAAATAAATAACTCCACAAGACTTTCTAAATATCCACTGTGAATGTTACAAAGAATTTCTCAGATATTTATCATGTCCCTGTTTATTAAGGTGAAGGTATCACCAAATTTTGGACATAGCTGAATATGTCCACCTCAGCAAACTCAAATATTTCTTCCCTGCCCAATCTTCTTTTCTTTCCATCCCTCTTTTACCAAGAACATACATTTATGTTTGAAGAAACCGCTGCCTGGTCAATAGATAGAGTTTGTGCATTTATATTTTGGGAGAATAAACAATTTAAGGGTAAGCTAGAGAAGAAAGTGATGACAGAAAAAGAAAATCTGTAATGTCACTATGAGAAATATATATATATATATATATATATATATATATATATATATATATATATATATATATATATATATATATTTTACAATATCTCATGAAAAACAGGAGTGATTCAGAAGGTATAGCTAAACTCATGACCAGAAGAAGCAAAGATGGTGCTAATATAGGAAACCTGGAAGCTGAATGCAATGGAAAATATTTATCACTTGGAGAAAAGTGGTCAAAACTTAGTATTTTGAGGTCACAGATGTCCAGGTTGAGATATAGGGGAGGCGAGAAAATTCTAGAACTTGTTAGATAATGTCTCTTAGATAATGAAATAAGCATTAGTGAGGAAAACAGAAACAGAATTGGCTATATCACTTCTCTTTTTAAAAGGCTGAGTGAAAGTTAATGCTGTTAGACCTTAATACAGATTATTCTTGAAAAAGAAATCAGCTTGGCTTCTTTATATCAGCCCACAAGTGTAATAGTACATAACACAGGAAAAGACAGCATCTCCTTTAGCAGAATGTTTTATTCAACATTAGGTGACCCCTGAGATGGCAAGTCGTCCTATGTAGTTCTAAGTGTATTTGGAAATAAATTTGGTTGAATTAAATAAAATTGATCGCCATGCAAGCATACTGTAGGCTTATAGTTCGTAGCTATAGTATCGCTGAACGACTCCCTGTTTAATGATCATTCAAAGTACACAACAGTGCTGAAAAAATAACTGTGTCCTCATACTTACAAACACTGCAGCATCCTGCAATCACAAGATTGAGATTCTGGTGCTTCACAGTCAGCTTCCAATAAGCAGAGAGAATGGAGAAACTGGCAATAAAATCACAAGTTGCACTCACATGATATCTCATGATATCCCATGATAACAACCATGGGTGATTCACTTAACAAGTGTGACTATAAGTCTCCTCTGGTCTCATGATGTCTTATTTAATGAACGCAGATAATTTGCTTAACAACTGTGGCAGAAGTGAGACACATGATGTTTCATTTAACGACTCTGTCGCTTAGCCAAAGAGTTGCTGGTCCCCATTTTGGTAATTATGCGACGACTACCCGTATTTCACTTCATTTCATCTCACTTCATTTTTACTTATTGTTTCTTTTGTGTTTTATATTATTAAAGGCTATTCTTTTGTAGATCATAATTTAATACAGATAGTAAAGTATAGTGATATGGAAAGGATCTTATGAAGAAAATGTATGTGATCCTCCCCTCTCCTTTTTTTAAAGTAGGATAAGAATAAGAAAAGATTGATATTTGGTCCTTCATCTGTATTTTACTTCTGATACTGCCAGATGTAAAAAAAACCAACGAGTAATTTTATTAGCCCTAGTGAAGTACTTCATATTTCTATTTTATTACCTGTTCCAAAAGCTACAAAATACTGGGCAATGTTTCCTTGAATCAGCAGTTTTTTTCAGTGATCTCCTTTGTTTGAGTGATCAAAGCATATGATGCATTTTATAAGATTCTGAGGTACTAATTTCTGGTGGTGATTATATTACAATGTGTAAAAGCCATATAAACCTATTCCTTTCTTGAATCATGATTTCATTCTGTGTTGCTATAAATTACTGGATGCAATATCTGTTCTATTTAAAGCCTCTGAGTAGTCTGGTATCTATCCTGTTATTAATAGGAATCTGGTATTTATGCATTTTTTTGAATGTGCGTATACCTTTTAGTGTTGGTGTTACAGGCAGCACGTACCAAATATTCATCATAAAAATAGCTAAGCAGGGTCAGACCTAGTAAGCATTTGAATGAGAAAATCCCAGGGCTGTAAACTGGATTTGAAAATCATAAAACTCTTTATAAGGCAGCTTCCATATTTCTGACAAGGACCTAAAAGATGAGACAGGAGTTGGGCTCCACTTGGTGAGACTTTATTTTTTATATATCTTTTGCAGTAGATCTCAGGATGGATATTATCAGTAAGACAGGAAAAAAAGTCCAATATGACCATCGTAATTATAAAATCAGCAATATTAAACAAGCTAAAATATGACAGCATCACATCTCTGCTTTGGAGAGGTGGTTTGATTCATCATATCAAAGTGAGACTAATGTCCCTTGATTGATCACCTCATATGGATGAATGAGGCTTTTGACATACATAGAAAGCTCATTTATCAGTTCAAGCAGAACAGTGTTACTCCATTATTTGGAGTCAGGGACCTGATTTCTTCTCTTGAAATACTTAGAAAGGGCCTTGGAACAAAGCACTCTTAAAAGCACCTATCTGAAACTCTGCACATCCTATTAAACAGAACTGTTTATGTTGATCAAATCTTATATAAGATTATATGATTACTTAATCATATAATAAGTTGCTATTTAATTACGCCAAAACAATTAAACAAAAATGAAAGGAACATTCTTTTTTTCGTGATGGCCTATTTGCCTGTTACACAACTCTGCCTAGAGATCCATAATGTATTGCTTTCTCAGAATCTTAAGTACTACCAAATACTGAACAAAACCCAAAAGCAAATTAACAACTTAATATAGAACAAAATGAACACAGAGTAATTGTGACATATAACTTAATTGGAATTTTTACTGTGATTACAGCAATATTCTTTTTATGATCTTTACATTAAAAATAGCTTCAGTGGTCACAACTGTTCACAGTGCTTTCATTTATGTATAGGATTGCAAAGAAGTAAAACAATTCAACATTTCCATAAATATTTACTAGTATGACAATGAGTGCTTAACAAGATTAGTCTTCTGTAACTCGTTTGTCCAAATTATTAATTTCTTATTTTAGTCTATGAACTTTGTGGCAACCTGTTCATGTTGGTTCATAACAGTTGGTTTCAAGTTGGTTCATAACAGGTTTATAAAAAACAGTTTATTTTACGTAAGCCGTACACTGATTTTATCAGTGATTAGGAAACTTTTTACCTTTCTGAAATTGCATCCTGATTCAGATAGGGTCTTTTCTACTATATCACTAAGTTCTCTTCCTGCAACTCAATCCATCCCAGTTTTGTTTCTTACCTAAAAAAGAACTATCTTTCTTTATTCATAATAATAAAGCTATGATCCTATGGTGCTATCTTTTTTTTAATAAAGAGGCCGTTATGGCCTCAGAATAGCAAACGTTTTTTAAGCAGATCAATTTACTTTGAAGCTTTTGTTTTCTAGTATTTGCTATCACAGAATCATGAATTAATAGTGCTAAGAGCAATACGATTTAACCTTAAGAAATATTATTTTCAATTGCATTAGGACTTTTTATTCAGGTTGAAGTTAGGAAGATTTTTTAAGAGTATGATCTTCTGGAAAAATTTGAAGTACAATTTATTATGAAGAAAATGTAGTTTATGAGTTAATGGGATTTCACTCAAAGTATGGAAAGCGAATGAAGCCGTGCATGCTTTTATTCATTTTATCACTTCAGAATATACTCTAGCAAAAATTATAAACATGATGATATAGGTGATAAATACCGTATTTTTCGGAGTATAAGATGCACCGGAATATAAGATGCACCTACCTTTTTTGGTGAGGAAAAGAAGAAAAAGAAATCTCCCTCTGCCTCTGAGCAATTTTGCCTCATTGCAGCAAACAGCAAACAGCCTACTTTACTTTCATTTTCGTTTTCAGCATAGCTTGATTAGCACAAGGAAGAAAAAAATATGCTCCAGCAATTTACTTCCTTGGAGCAAGCAGCAGAGACCTGCACAAAACAGCTGAGAGCAAATCAGCTGAGAGTTGGGAGGCTGATCCAATCAACTTGTGCTAATTAGGCTGTGCTGAAGCTGAAAGGAGCTGTTTTTTCTTGCTGTTTCCTTGCAAGGAGGTGACTGCTGTGAGGCAGAGGCCAAAGGGTGGGGGCCAGTGGGTGGGCGGGGCTACATTCGGTGCATAAGAAGCACCTAAATTTTCACCCCCTTTTAGGTGGGAAAAAGGTGCCTCTTATACTTGGAAAACTACAGTAGGTCAGAGACTAAAGCACATGGGTTCCAGACCTCAAACTGTTGGAAAGTTTTCATTAGATGCAAGCCTTCTATTGAGGGGGAAAAAGTCATGGGGAAATTAGAATGTAAGAGCCAACACTTACTCATAATAACAGTCTCATCTCTCCAGTCATTAGTATTTAGACCCAGAAGTAAAAGTTTCAAGCAGAGGAAAGAATATAGAGGAGCATTCCAAAAGCCATCAAACCCAATGAAATAATACAAGGGGAAGAGAGACAAGGAATAAATCTAGCAGAAGATGATTCTGAAAATCAACAGCAACAAAAATTAATTAACACTCATGTGTTTTGTTGTCTTAGCAGTGGGGAAAATTACTGTAACTTTTGTTAACAATACAGGTGACACAAATCACATTCTCTGGCATCCTGTACACTTTAACTGAGGCCAGCAAATGATGTACTAATGAAATAATGCCCCTGAGCTCTGTTAATATAACATGACAAAAATTATCCAGCTTTTATGAAGGAGCTATTGGTTCGACCCTCAAATAATATATTCCCAAATTCTTCCAAAGTAATGGATTTGTTGGAGCCACTGTAAAAATGCTCAAAATGCAAGTGAAGGAAAATTCAGTTCCTCATAAAGCTCTAATGGAGTATGGAGTTTCTCTCCCCCACCTCCCTATTCAGTATTACCTCAGTTGAATAACCCATAGTTATGTTTTAGAAAACTTTGCTCATGGTTCATGGTTAAATCTTTCCATGCAATTTTACAAAAGTAAGAGAAAAGGCAAAAAAAGGGAATTATAACTATCATTATGGATCAACCTTTTCAAGGATCCTAGAAAGTTGTTTGATAAAGAAATGCAGGGCAGAACCTTTGATATTAGATGCTTATCCCACAGGATAACTTCCATTTGCAAGATCTGGAAGAAATGCATTTCTGTATATAAATAGGAGAGACTCCCAGCTTGGGTTGCATGTTCATGTCAAAAAAAAGAGACACAAATTATATCCAAGTATCCTAGGGATGAGAAAGAAGAATCATTTAATGAGCTTGTTGGATGTCTTCTCAGCAAGCTAAACTGGAATTAATTAAACTGGCATACCACAATCCAGGAATTTCTGATAAGGAATTTTATTACAGGAAAGCAAAGAAGGCATGATGAGCGAATTCAAGGAATGCTGTGTATCAAAAGCAAGTGCTTTATATAGTGAAATCAATATTCAATTGATTTTTGTGCATCTTTTCCCATAGCCACACTACTGTATGCAATGAGCTGGAAGCTCTCTCTTTCAGGGAGGAAGACCTGGTTTTAAATCTGTCTTTTGTTTGGCCAATATTCAATTTTTCTCTTTCTATGCAAGAAATAACTCCCACACCTAATTATTTTATTATTAGGATAAAGAAGTCAGTAAAATAGATTTAACCCCTTGGGGATTGAACATGTAATATTTAAATATGTACTTATGGGGCTCAAGAGCTGACTAGTCAGAATGTTGTGTAAAAGGGAAAGATGTATTAAAGTTTATTAGATTAAAAGAGAAGGACTTTGTGGCTAAATCACTCAGTATGAGGCCTACAAGTCACACAATGGTGTTTTAACATAAAAGTTGAAGGCCTGTTTGAGTCATATTATTTCCAGATGTCAACGGCTTATTTGATTCTAACAGTGGTTTTTAGTAGCTTCAGAAAACCTTAGAATCCCAACAATAAATATATCAACACAAGGAAACCGATTCTGAAACATCCTCAAGTATGATTTATATCTCTACTCCTTCCCCTTCAGCCTGGGCTAGGATTCTAAATCACAAGGACTCACAAGTATATCATTTTCCCTAACATCCTGCAGATCCCTGTGCAGAATTTATAAATATCTAATTTATTTACTATTCAGTTATCATTTGTGTAGTACTATATTAACAAATGTAGCAATCCAAATATTTTTTTTAATTACAGAAAGGCACATTAAATACTTTGGTCTTGATCATTACTTTGTTCATGTTGTAATTTCATAAGATTTTTTTTCATTTATATCAGTATAGCTTTGCCTGTTAATTTTTTGCAGTTATCTGTCTGCTATAGCACTTCAAAAGTTGCACTAACTTTAATGAGTTGATTTTTTTAAAGCAGCAGATGAAGGCTTGAAACAAGTGGGCTTGTTTTAATTGACAGCAAAAAGAAGCTTCATTTGCATAAGATCCAAAGTGCTTCATCCAAATCATTTCTGAAGGGTGCATAGCTCTTATAAAGCTTACACTTCACAGGTAGTAGAAGAGTGACTGAAAAGACATATGACTGCATTTCTAAGGGGGAAAAAATCCTTCATTGTGTTGAAGCTTGAATTCTGTGAAGAATTTTATGATGTGTCAATGTCATATTTTTAAGATTGAGCAGTTAAAAAGAATATTAGGTGCTCACATTAAATGTTCATTGAGTGAAAGATGTGAACTGCAATCATCTGACAGGGACAAAATCTCAAGGCTTTGTTTAACAATAGAAGCTGTTTCACTCTCTAGAACTACACTAGAAACAAACACTTTCTCTTTTATATAGTTGAAGTTTATAGAGGAAATTAACACATGTTAAGAATCTCCTATTCTTCCAACTGGAAAAGATGTGAACAATTCTATCCATAAAATGCTTGGCCAAACTATCACAATTTATACTGACTGGCTCTTCTGGCCTATCTCCCAGGGAGAGGGGAAGGGGAGGCCCAGATTCTTTAAACAGCTGGCATTCCAATGGTCAAAGAAACAGTTTCCTGTGAAATAAAAGATATATGTGGGGGAGAGGGGATAATTTTTTAACTAATCATTTAGGCAAAAGATGATTAGAAACTGGTTAGGGCAAACAGTGGAGAAATGGATGCTGTGCTGAAAACCAAGTGGGAAATCCTACCCCAGTGACCAGTGGTTTTTCTAATATTGGTAATATTATTTGGATGTTCCAGATTTTTATATGCAACCGGCTTCTTGCATAACTGTATTTCCAATTCCATTACAGTTAATCCTACCATATCTTAAACAGGCAGAAGAAGAAGCCTGCCAAGGAAAGTGATTTTAAAAATTATGAAAGAGATATTTTTTTAAAATAAATATTTTTAATGCTAGACTGGGATGGGGTATAACCAGTGATAGAATTTTCTGTTGAACAGCCTAAATCAGTAGTAGCATCTTTGCTAAGAGTGGCAAGGGAATTAATTGCTTTCACTTAAACAACAGAATGTCTTGGTATGGCTAGATTCCCTTAAACTGCTTTAAGCGTATGCCTAGAAAGTATTTTTAAACTTTTTTTACCAGAGATTTTATAAATATTATTATAAACTGAATAAAATATTTTCCCCACTCACCGCTGCAGTATCTGAAAAATACTGTAACTTTTAGATTTAAAGTTTATACTGAAAATGGTTTTGCTCCATTTATATTCATAGTAATGTTTTCATTTCATGTAAATGTTTCCCTTGCTTTGAAATATGTAAACATTTCTGTGACTGTAAAATAATTTGTCCTAGAAACTTTAATTTGCAATTCTCAATGGAGTGGTACCCTTCAGAATCTTCAATGACATTACTGATCTAATATGGACATTGTGATAGCCTAATAAATCGTACATTGCGGCAGGCAGGAAAAAGAATTAAATTTAGAAATGAGAACAAGTCTAAGAAGAGGGAGTAAAAAGAGAAAAGGGAGAAAACAGTGAAGAAATAGGTTGTGTTCCTTAATCTTAATCCCAAAAGAAAAACAGACAACGAAAATGGCTTATTTTAGCAATAATGTTTACATGAAGGGGTTCTATCATTCCTTAATCTGTTTATGATCTACATATGTCTTCCTGCAGTAGCCACACAATATTTGAAAATGATTTGTGTATGCATCAGTGAGTTTCAGAGGAGTACTTCATACATGTTTTTATGAGTTTTATAGCATCTCTTCTGAAGTATATTGTACTGTATTACTTTATTCTACATATAAATATTATGCCCTCATCTATTATATTCTTTCTAATATAGAAAAGGTTGCCTTTGAATCAGTCCCTACTCCTGATGTGTCCTTGTCGTTGCCCCAAATGCTATACTCTTTCTTCAAAGAGCTGCTTGGGCTAAGATTAGTTCTATCCAACACAGTCTTGTGTGAGTGCATGTTTTACAAGTTTAAATCAGCTAAAACCTGTGCCTGGTTTTGTTTCATAAGCAAGAAGAGTACTGTTTCTTTTGGCAGTCATTAAATGGTATCATTTTTCATTCAGAGCCATGTAATATTAACAGTATCAACAATATTACTTGTAAGATATATCAGTGTAGTTCCATTATTATTAAGGAAAGTACCCAGTAAAATTTCATACAGTTCATTTTCTGTAACTTTTTTTTGGTATAGAATGACTTGTCTGCTGTTTAATTACTTAGAATTGTAAGTATTTATCCATTTCTGGGATTATCACAATTGCACATGACCAATTATATTTCATTTTAACTGGATCAGAGAAAACAGGTTATCTCAGGCTATAATCCAGCAACCATATACATGAAATTTTATATTCATTGGGTTTATTTTGAGTTGACAGATACAAATCTAGTGTTAATCAAGTCAGTGGGAAGCAACCCTTATTTTTTTCCCCTTTTATAACATGAATGTTTTGCTTGTTTTGTTTTGCATGCTTTGCATCATAACATTCCTGCAGTCCAGCGCAAATTAATTTTAGGATAAATCAATTGTACAGAGTGAATAATGATTAGATTCATGGTTTAGGTTTAATGCAGTTTTACTAAATAACTTTTTTTTGAAAAAAATATGACTAATAAAATTATGCTTTCTAAAGATACATCACTTTTTGTTTGATTTTTGTATGAACTTCACATTAATCTTTCATGCTGTTCCATTCTACGTGTAATTAATCAAAGGAGATTGATCTTGAAAAGACAGTTAACTGTTACACAATTAAAGGATTCCAGATGGAGAAAAAGAAAATAATTGACTATAATAGTAAAGCCAGCAAAAGCAAATGAAATGTTGATTCATGAATAGAAACTTCTACAAATATGAATAGTCTGAACGGTTTGTTAAATTTGGCCTCAGGCGGTTCTTTGATAGAAGCTCAGTACTTACACATCAGACAATCAGACTGAACAGCCTTTTCAGAGCTTAAAGAATGCTATGAAACAATAGGCAGTATTAAGTTTTGAAATGTGATTGATTGCTCCCTTTGTTGCGAGCACTCTGCTAAGCATTTTCCTGGTGACATAAACTATTTGAAATATTCAAGGGGAAAAGATAGAAATAAAGTTACACTGAAAATAAATGCTAGGTAGAGTAATATTTGATAAGAAATCTATAATTATCCATGCGCTCTCATCAAAATGTTGAGCACACAAAATATTTTGCTATCAGTAGCCATCTGCTGCTGATATACTCATAACAGGATTGGAGACCTACCATTGCTTCACTGATGATGGAATGGAGGCTGTGTCAATGTGGATTTAATCTGAGCAGGGAGGGCACTCACTCAATATGAAAATGCACTGAAGCTGCTGGAGAAAGTCAGAGTGCTCAGCCCGGTCCCTCTCCCTGCAGCAAGAGAGGTGTTTTACCTTCGTTATTTCAATATTGGCTTTATTTTCTACCTTTTAACCAATATTAATCAGTATTTCAGTATTCTGAAAAAGTCAGTCAGGGTTTACTATTTTTTTCTGTCAGAAGTGCTCATGAAAGTACCTCCCTCTTTTGCTGTAATGTTTTTAAAATATTAGGAATTACTCCCTTTGGTTAACCTACCTATAGGGATATTATCTACAAGTGTAGATGATATTGCTACACAGACACCTATCTCTTCTGTTAGTCTTAGATAAGAAATTTACTAGGTAATAAATTTGTGTCTAAAAGAAAACATAGCAGATTGACTTGGTCTACTATTCAATCAGTATGTTAAAGCAAATTTTAATGGTCGTGGAAGGTCTATGGTAGCTAGGTAAGAGCAGTTCAACTCTAAATCTTTCAAATTTGATGAAACTCTTGCATCACAGAACATTCCTCTGAAACTCTTTGTTGCCCCTGCATAGGTCTTCTATGTCTCATACCAGTTCTTCCCCTTCTCTTCTGTTTCTAAAGCTAGCTTAATCATCCGTACAAAGCGGCTCGTGCTTATTTGAGGTAACACTTGAAAATCAACCCATTAGATTTAATTGTACAGTAGAAATAAGAATTAAATGAGTTTCTGCTTGTTCTTTGCATTCATTTCACTTCTGTCATTTGTGTGAGATTTTCAGAGATTCTGGAAGAGACACTAATTTCCAATAGATCTAATTTGCATTAAATGGAATAGCATTATAATTTATATTTTCCCATTGTGATGATTCATAAAAGAATCAAGTCATGCTCCTCTTTCTTAGCTGTGACTTTCTGCAAAGTGAGCAGCTTAACTATAAACTGTTCTGCTTATGCTTCACAACATGCTTGGAAGTGTCAGCCATAATCCCAAACAATTTTTTAGACACCAAGAGTAGATACATATTATTTTTGCTTTGTATAACAAACTGCTATACTATCATGCAAAATTATTCTAAAAGCCTTTTTTGCATTTTAAATACAATTTGTCATATGGCTTGGGAGACCAGTATTTAAAAATCACAAGCCCCAGCTACATTGAGTTAATCATATATTTTTGCAGCTTTCGTCTGAAGTCCAGTTAACTTAATCATTGTGTACATGCTTATATCCTTATGCAAGAATATGTTGATGGGATTATTACTGCATTAACATGCATAGGCCTGGGCTTCCTACCTAATGAAACAACTAATGACCAACTTGATTTTTGTGGAGAAGCTTTCACTTTCCAGGCATGTTTATTTTATGGTAAGTACTGATATATTCTGTGAGATTTGCTCTGAAATGAATACATAGAAATTTGTAGTTTTAGCTATAATTACTTTCAAGAGGGTTATGGGAAATGACCAAACTTTATTAACAATAATTGTGATAAAACAGATTTAAGTTGTCTCCAGACTTTGTCATGTATTAAATAGATTAAATGAAATAAAGAGGAAATTATTCCATTAAAGGAAGGAAAGTCAAACTCTGGCACTGGTATAGTTTTTAGCTGTTTTCTGGTGTCATTATCAATGTAATTTTGAACTATAACTGCAGTTTGTTTTAGTATTATAATACAATAATATAATTGTCCATGTAGAAGCAAACTTCACTGTATTCAGCAATAATTAATTCAAGTAAGACAAGAGGTTAAACTCATCTTTCCCCAACTTGATACCTGTTGGATTTGGTTATATTTGGAGACTACTAAGCTGAAGAAGACCAATATCAATCACAAATATTGTTTTTTCCAATGGATTCTAAACCAAAACCAAAATATTGAAGCAATTCTTCAATAGATGTAATCCTAATGTGTAACCTTATACTGCTCTTCCATATACACAAGCAATAAATTACAGAAAAACCTATGAAATTGGGTGACAGCATGAAAAATTTCCAGTCTTATTCTTTATTTTTGATTCCTGTCACAAAATGAATTGATCCATGCTGCGTTCCTAAATCACTATAATTCCATAGAATTTTTAGATGCAAAATAACTCCTGAAAACCAGATTTTCCTAATCCCTTCTCTTTTTTTTCTCCTTAAGGAAACCTTAATGTTAAAGCCATAGTTACGTCATTCAAAAATAAACTATACCTTAGAATGTTTGTTCTTGTCCTCCAGCTGTGTCTTTTGCTATTATAAATTAACATCCCCTTATAAGCAAACTAATAGTATATTATACTAAACAAATGTCTTACATTGTTTTTATTATAATTGTGTGGACCTTATTTTCTTATTATTAGATACCAGTGGGTTCTTGGTTGAGGGACAGATTTTTTTAGCATTCCTTATTTGTGTGAATTCTTCAAACAAGAAAATTTCTACTAATACCTCCATTGTATTGTAACACACTGCACATAATTCAATTTGGCTATAGTTAAGAGAGTGAGACAAAATTGAATATGGTTGAGTTGAAAGCAAATAATTTTCATCCTACCCGCGTAACCCCCAAAATAAGACCCTGTCTTATATTTTTTGAACTCTGAAATAAGTGCTTGGCCTTATTTTCAGGGAGGTCTTATTATTTTGGGGCGCATGGAGCAAGATGGGGCTCCTCTTGCCATCTTATCTGATTTCCAGATCTGTGTTTAAATATTTTCGGGGAGGGCTTATTTTCGAGGGGAGGCTTATTTTAACACATGCGCTCAAAAGCCCGATTGGGCTTATTATCGGGGGATGTCTTATTTTTGGGGAAACAGGGTATATTTAACAAACTTGAATATAATTATATCAGCCATTTATAAAAAGATCTTCTCTCTGTTAAATAATACATATTTTAAGTAAATTACCTTTACAACAGAGGAAAACCATACTGACAATAAGGCTCCATTTTGCTATAAAGCATTAAATATCCACAAATCTTAAACTGTCTAAATTTAAAATCACTTCCTTAACATAATGTTCCTGTGCGCGATTGTGGAAAAGCTTAGGAAGGTATGGAAAAGAATATAGACATAATCAGTTAGTTGAAAACTTATAAATAGCCACTAAATTCAGTGAAGAGAAACCCAGAAAGAAGCAAATCGTTCAAAGAGTCTGGGTTATGTTAACTCACTATAAATGAGTGATTTTCAAACATGGCAACTTTAAGATGTAGGGACTTCAACACCCAGGATTCCCCAGCCAGCATTATAAATAAATTTGGGAAATTGCATCATCATTTCTATGATTTTGATTTATTCCAGCCATATATTTAAATCTGTGCATCTCTTGCTTCTTTTATCTTGCCTAGCTACTGTACATGGGCCATGACAATTTCCACAGGTATTAAATGTGATAAATATTCCACGGTGAACGCCAATAACAGTGCTTTAAACTCAAATATGAAGCACTCTGATGTCATAGTCTCAATTAAATCACTGGTCTGAACACAAATGTATTTCCTGACATGCGCCAATTTTTGCATAAAGGTTTTTCTTTAAACATTTTAGGTGAAGGGTCCTCCAGCCGCAGGAGCGTTTAAAGAAAGACCAACAAAGCCCACAGCATTTCGCAAGTTTTACGAACGAGGTGACTTCCCAATTGCCCTTGAGCACGATACAAGAGGAAACAAAATAGCCTGGAAGGTAGGTCAGGGCACAGCTGTGACAGGCAGCTGCACTTATTGAAGTGACAAATGTCATTGCCCAAACTGTTGGCTTATAAGTAAATAAAGTGAAGTAATTTCTTAGCAAATAGAAGACAGTGGGGAAAACAAGCCAAGAGACCGGCCTCCTGAGTCAGCCATCTACCTTGGTGAACAATTAAATTATATGCTGCAAAAAGGAAGTTGACAGAATTGCTTTGCCTTAGAGAACTGTCTCCTGCTCAATTCATCTCTATTTTTATGAGGACCTGGCAACCCAGCCTTTTCCAGGCAGTCCATCAAATGATGGAAGTGGCTGGATACAGTGAGCAGCAGCAGCCATTTATCTCTCTCCTCTCCCCCACCACTCCCCCACCCCAATTTCACCTTCCTGCAGGACAGTTTCAAATGGAAGCTTTAATTACCTAAATGGATAGGTCAAGATTGCCTGCTCCTTTGAAATGCAGAGCAGAATACTAACGAAGGCAGATTCTCATTCCAGGGCTTCACTCCCAGGCTGCAGCATATGTCAGACAGCGTAATCGCTGTCATACATGCCCCTGTTAGAGGCTGACCTCCACTGCTAAAACCATTATGGCTCTGACATCTCTGACAAAAGGTTAATTGGCTTCAAAATAAATGTATTGCCTAATGACTTCATTCAAATGCAGCCGTGTTTCTCTCCAAAAGGCTCAGTGATGTTATTTGTAAAACTTGCCAATCTTTGAGGTAACTAGAGCAGGCTTTTAAATTTAATTTGAAAAATGAATGCTGATCTTTAACCCGCTCTTTCTATTTAATTATTTTTGTTATCAAAGAATGAATTTCTCTCTTTCTGCATATTATTTATTGTCTGGAATAAGATTTCTCTTCAAACCAGACAAAGATAGCCTGAAGATACATCATATATTGGGAATAGTAAAAAAAAAAGAAGAAGAAAATAAAAAAAGGAAAATAAAAAGAAACAGATAAGCCATTCTTAGAACATTTGAGTAGTTCATGTTGAAAAACAATGATTTAAGTTACCATAATTTAGGTAATTAAAATAAAAATGAATGTTCTTGGACATGATCATAATAATGGTCTATAATTTATATTATTAAACAATTTGGCACTGTAATGTACTAAGAAAGATTGCATCGAAATTTAAGGGATCTATTTCACTCAGGTATACTGGCCAATGACTTTTGGCATAACATTTTCTAATCTTAGAATCTTATAGAATATTATTACTGATATGTATAGATAAATGTAAACTTTATGTTATTTATATAAGAATCTTTGTATTAACTTTATATGGAATTTGTGATACTGTGTTGTTTTGATTTTTCTCAATATATGCTTAAGGCAATAATACATTTCATTTGAATTAATAGACATAGGAAAGAAATCACAAAGCAGAACGGATGGGCCAAAGTCCATCAATTACAAAATGACTTATAGACTAACTTGAACAGATTTAAGTTTAATTATATCTATTTTTTAAAAGGTGGCATGATTGAATATTACTAACTTGGGAATTTTAGTGGTAAAGATTTAGAAGAGAACAGGCGGGAAATACCCAGAAGTGTAATAAGTATTTTATTATTTTCATTCATTATTTCATTTATTATTTTCAGTCCCTATTTTGCTGCTTGGATTTACTGTATACAATAGAAGATTTTTTACCAAATTCCAAAAACAGCATGGTATCAAGAGAACATAAATGTTAAAAAGCTCCTGTAATTCCAGCCATTTTTTGATCTTTAGGTTAGCTGATGTCTTATAACAGCATAGGCACCAATCAAAAGCCACATCCCACTGTTGCTTTGCTATTCTTTCATCCTATCCCAAAGCTAGCAGGAATTTGTATAGCACAGGATATCTTGCTAGTTGTACAATGTGGCATCCTGTGCAACTGGAAGAGGTCTGCATTGAGCTAATATAAATGTGCAAAGAGCCATGATTGGTAGTTTTTTGAGCTGAAATTCCAGCCTTGTCCAATATCTTTCAGCTTATGAAAAGGCTCCTTTAACTGACATGCACAAAAGTCTTGCATTTTTTGCATGATTTTTTTTCTTTTACTTTCATATTGTATACAGGAAGGATGAACTTTTAAACAAATCTTGGAAACTATGGATCCACCAGATGATTGTTCAAATTAATGATCCCTAGCTGGCAGCAAAGAGTTTGAGGATTCTTGTTGTTGATCTTCTAAATCACTTGACAGCCATTGAATGGTCATCTAGATTATCGTGTAGCTGAGTGCAATTGTTGAAAGTTTTGAAGAACTGCAGTTAAAGGGATTTAACTGTAAGGATTGATGTGGAAACTGGAAGCTGTCTAAGGAGATGAAGTGAGGAATCAATACTTGGCTGGAAGTCTATTGAAATACAAAATTCGGGTCCTTTTGGTTACACACATTAAGTCAGGCAAGGGGGTTCAGTTTCAAAGCTTTGTACTTTCTGGGTTGACCAGTGGATCAGTGGTCTATCCCTTTTTTTAAAAGGGGGGAAAGTGATTGTGGTATTCTAGTCTCCCTTAAAAAAGAATTGATGATTGGACAAAGAGATCAAGGACCAAATTGATGGGCGGGATTCCACAGGAAACAGGCAGAAACAACTAAAAGCCAAGAGACAGATAAACAGCAGTAGCAGGTTGTTCCAATATTATCTTTTAGACACACACAACATGATTCAGCTATTTTCCTAAGTAGAGGAAAGTATTGCTATTTAGGGTTCTTTGTAACCTCTTAATTATTGTCTGAACATTTAGTTTTTCTGCTATGTATTCAAAACCATGAGCAAATGATTGGTTGGGATGTTACAGGAGAATCAAATTGGAATTCTTGGTTTTCAGCCATCAAATTGTCATTTTCTCTTTCAAATTGACTTTCTAACCTTGGTGAATAAAATGTAGAGGGGTGGGGGACTCATGCTCCCTTAGGCTTCATAGAAGAAAGGGGAACATCAAATAAGTAGAGTGATTTACATACTTGTCTAATACCTACTTACTTGTAACTAGACTGTCATAATGAATTACTATAGCAGTACGGCCACAGAGGCTTTTTATTTAGGCAGAGTTGGGTTTGGGTCAATATGATTCCATATATGAGAAAAGGCTGTGTATTAGGATATTTCTACAGCATCAATCAGTTTGCAGATTTGGTTTTACAATGGAGTGCATTCACATGGGGAAAAATATGGTGATATCCCATGGAAAATGTACCTCCATAGTGAGAAACAAGAACATTGAATTTCAAGGAGAGGCAGACCCAGATAAAGGAAGTGACACCTCTTTGGAGCAAATATCTATAGAGGAGATCTTGGAAATACAAGGGTGGAACAGCAACCTAAACAGTAGCTGAAGTTAAAAATGCAAGCAATGAAGAAGTAAGGTCTCCTTTTCACAATGATAAATACACTGGATAAATACAAAGTATTTGCTTAAATTGTCTTTCATGTTGAAGAAATTGCATACAAATGCATGATGGACATGTACTTTTATTTTGATTTTGGACATTTCCCCCCAAGTACAGAAAACAATTTAATCACCATGACATATAGTTCCTGCCATTTCATAAAATCATTGCTTTTAAAGACCTCAAAAATACTGCTACTTTCATATAATGCAGCATAATGGAGGAACTGTGCTAGCTTGTGACAATATTTTTAAAGCTCTCCCCCCCCTTGTGGTTATGATTCCTAGAAGAGGTGGATAAGTAACCTACCCTGAACTGTAAATAAAAAATATTTCTGAACACCAACAACACACGAAACTGACAAAAAGAGAGAATGAGGAAACTAAGAATGTTAGAGAAGAAGAAACCAAAGGGAGATATAACATTCTTCAAGAACTATTGCACATATGGCAGCAATTGTTTTTCCTGGATTTTCCTGTATCCCAAACAGCTGAAAATAGAAGAATAGTTTTAAGGTACATGAAGGAAGATGTTGATTCAATGTTAGGAGTAACTTCCCAATAGTTAGAACAGTTTGATGACAGAACCAATTTCACAGGGAGGCAATGAACCTCCCTTTACTAATTATATTCAAGAGAGGATGAATAGGAATACTTGCAAGGAGATGGAAGATGGAGTCATTGGCTAAAACAGCTATGTGGGTCTGTGACAAAATGATGGATAACATCCCTTGTCTAGCTATTATACTACTACATTGACATCCTACCATTTGTCTGGAAATTCAAGCTAGAAATGCAGAAGGCTTTTCCAGACTCTTTTCTGGTAGTCTTTTGCACAATCCTTCTGCTATCAGGACTGAAAGGCAAGATTTCCTAATTAGCCTTGATTACAAGAATCTGCCAGTAGAGAGAGAAGTTAACCTCTCCTATATGCAGAAATGCTTTCTACTCATGTACATAATTTGTTACTACTTTGATGACAAAACTGCTATTCATATATTTATGTAACATAACTATTTAAAAACATCATTGAGAGAACCATATCATTTTTCAGTGATGATTGTACAGAAGGTTGTACAGAATCAAATGCCATAAGCAAAGGCACAACATCACAATAACCAACTTTCCCCCAATTAACTAGAACTATAAAATGTGCAGCTATCAAACTATACTTTGAGTTTACTAGAAAATGTACAAATGATCATTATACCATCTTTCTCATTTTTAATTCAATAAAATAATAACTTATATTTCTCATCTTGTAGTACATATGCCATTGATAATATGTAATGTGGGCTAAATGGGATATGACTATCTTTCCCATAATAGAAGGATAATGAATGATCGAATGAATGAATGAATGAATGAATGAATGAATGAATGAATGAATGAATGAAGAGCTTTATTGCACTTCACCAAGCATATGACAATTGTACAAAATAATAAAATGAGACAACAGTCATAAAATATTCGGACATTAGTTCTAAGAGCTACACATGCAAACTTGGTGAAAGTTTAAATAATTGCTTTTGCCTGCCCAAAGGAATTTCACATAAAATGTATCTGTTTGTGTGGGACTAATGAGGGGTATTAGCAACTCATTATGAGGATCTCTATAGAAACCACAAAAGAGTAAAACAAGGGTCAATGATTGACTGCTCCCAGACACAGAGGGCAAATATTTTCTGCATAAAGGGTTTTCTTAAAACTTGCCCTCCAATGCACTGATTGCAAGATGTCAAAGCGCAGTAATGTTAAAGGCTCTACAGAATATATTAACTATATGCTGATCCATTTATACAGCTAGTTGAAATAGACTTTAATTTGCCTCGAGTTTTATTTCAGCTGGCATTTTGCTATATTCAGTTTGCAGTTCTGTATTAAGGATTCTTTAAGTAAGTAATATATCACAATTTGGTTTTGTCCAAGTTTCAGCAACAGTGAAACTTGGACAAATTCTGCCAATTTCTGAAGTCTGCCTCCAATTTGTTGTTTCTGGAGAAACATAGTTTGCCTAGCAAGATAAGAGGTTGAATGTTTAGCCAGTATTGAAAAAAACTTAGCCATTGTCTTATTTCTTATTTATTTTTAGCAACTCTGCATCCTATCACAGAGCTACATCAAAAACACATCTTAAACGGCTTTCATAAGCTTTCCTTAGTTTACACTCTTTCTGGTTTAGCATTAATGATACTTAGATTTAATTGAGCCCCGTACAGGAGTGGAGCCAACAGTTTGATTTTAAATGGTTGTAAAGCAGCTGAAATATGCTATGTGTCTCTAGAGAAAAGAAAGAAAGAAATGCTGTAGAGATCCTCTGAACAGGACAGGCAGTTGACTTTATTCAATCAGTTCATAAAATTGCTCAGTCAATATACAACTGAAGGTACATACACACAATAATGGAAAAAATGTTCCTGGTATCCATCATAGCAATAGCAATAGCACTTAGACTTATATACCGCTTCGTAGTGCTTTACAGCCCTCTCTAAGCGGTTTACAGAGTCAGCATATTGCCCTCAACAATCTGGGTCCTCATTTTACTGGCCTCAGAAGGATGGAAGGCTGAGTCAATCTTGAGCCAGTCAGAATCAAACTCCTGGAATGAGCAGTGAGTTAGCCAGCAATACTACGTTTTAACCACTCTGCCATGACAGCTCATACATTCCAAATATGAATCAAGCTACCTTTTCCATGGGCTTCCCATCCAGGTCAGCTTTTTTAATAACTCCTTGCTAACTGTATGAGATTAGTTTTCTCATTAATTACAGTAACAGATCCTTGGAAAAGTGGGGTAGCTCTCCTTGATAGCATTATCATACTATCTGCATACTGTAAATTTGTATACATAGGCATTGTTTGCAAATTTCAAAGCATAATGTTCTTCATTTAAATCCACACAATTGCACTGAGATAATAATGGAATAATAATGAAGAGAGGATGCACCTTGATTAATTCCATTGGTAGTCAGCACTATATTTGAGAGATGAAATATAGTGCTATATTGCACCTCACTCTCAGTCTGATGTTCATACAAAAGGCATATATGAGAGAAGCTATCAACTGTAGATTTAGGTTGGTGTCAAAGGATTTCCCTATAAATGGAATGAAAGGTTGGGTTAAGGTCTATAAAATAAAGTAAACAAAATTGACTTGGGAGTCTGAGTCTTTTTTTCAGTAAAAAGTATGAAATCCTAATCTAGCACAAAGCAACACACACTAAATCCTGCCTGTTCATTGGCCACCAAATTGCAAAAGCATTTTTGGGAGAAGGGAAAAGAAATAAGGAAGTTAGAGCAACTAGTCTCCATTTGAATGTGCTGGAGGGAACCAAACATTTCAGCTCTTTGTTTCCTAAAGTTTTTTTATTCTCCCTCAGCCTCTTTCTCTCTCTCCCTCCCCACATCTCTCTCTCTTTCTCTCTCTCTCTCTCTCTCTCTCCACTCTCTCTCTCTCTCTCTCTCTCTCTCTCACACACACACACACACACACACACACACTTTAAACATCTTTATTGATTTTCTTTTAGCCAAAACCTGCTTTCACAGTGGCAAATGCTGTTTCAGCTCCAGTTAATACATTCATTTTGCAATTACAACAGCAAGAATTATTGTCAACAACATTACTACCTGCTTCTGTGTCCTTAAACCTTCTATAACAGATATATGTAATAGCAGAGTATATAACTTATGTTTGGAAAAAGTGTGAGGGAGGGGTATTGTTTCATCTTTGTAGAGGACAGATGGTTGGCAACATCCAGAATATGAAAGCTTAAGAATCCCAGATCTGAATGACTTGCACAATCTTGCAATTTGCAATGTCCTTCTAAAGCCCATAGATCAATGCTATCATGTGGTCCCATATGCAGCTTCCAGAACTTGTGCTGTTATTTTTATGCCATGCACTTTCAACAGGTTTATCTCAGTAAAAATAGTTACTGAATCATCCTTCTTGTGACCTAAGCTATAGGGAATCAAAACACAAGCGTAATATGATTAGGCAGAACAACTGCTATGTTAAGATGAAATGATGTCTGGAGGGTTTGCATGCCATTCTGATTGCCACGTTACTGTGAATACATATTTGTTGGAATGTGCTTCAAACATCGTAAAACCTGGTTTTTTTTTTTAAACAGACACTTTTGCAGAAAGGATCTTCACAACATATTGTACTTCAGTTAAAATGGTGTCATGCCTAGAAGAAGTTCAGTTTATTTGCTGCCCTAATACACTTTTGAAGGAAAGGGGAGAGATTGGACAACTGGAAGTTTTTAAGAAGAGATTGGACAACCATTTGTCTGAAATGGTATAGGGTTTTCTGCCTGAGCAGGGGTTGGAGTAGAAGGCCTCCAAAGTCCCTTCCAACTCTGTTATTCTGGAGTTAAAGGAAGTCTGGAGCTCAGCCACCTTGATTTAAGATATGTTCTTATAGATTTACACCTTTCTATAATAGTAATGTTCTTTTTATTGCCACTATTTGGCTGTCTCTAATATAAAAAGAAAAATCCAGTTCCTTGATCTCATATTTTAATAGAAGGCAAACAATTGAACAATCCACAGACCATCTGAAACAAACTTAATATCACATACCAGGGGTGGTAAAGAAATAATATATACAAAAACAACATAGAGTGTGGGGGACGTGTGTATATATAAGACAGAGACAGAGAATATAATACATTGCAGTTCTGGTAATGCTAAGAGGGTGTGGAAATAATTTGTAATGTGGAATGGAAATTATTATATCCTCTTGTCCATGGATTTCCTGGCCAACTAAATAAAATATTTTTTAATATTATTTCTGAAAACCTTTATTTTACAGTTAGAAGAGCAATATTGTATTGAGAATATTTTAATCAGATGATAAACAGTGTGTTGCTCTTATAATAAAGTCTAATTTTAAGACTTAAAATTATCTTGCAAATACAGTATGAACAATAAATGAAAATGCCGTTAAGCAAATATCTCTGCATTTTCTTTCTGAGCAACTAAACGAGATACCAAACATTGCAAAATAAAGTGTCAAATGGCTTACAGATCAGCGAGGAATGTTTCCATGACAGGAAGGAACAGTAGAGAATATACACAGAAACCAGGCACTATTTCATTTTCATGTGAGAATTTATTTCCTAATTTAGTAGTATTATAATCTATGAAATAAAGGTAGAATTATCCATCCAAATAGAAATATTTTTATCAAAACTGAAGCATTACTGTAATAACCACAGAAAAGCAAGTTCTTTTTGCATTTGCATTTGCTTACCTCTATCTATGATGGGCAATAATGATCATAGCAGATTTTCAAAACTATTCACTCTTCAAAGTATTATTATTATTTCTTCTGCTCAAAGATCATAGAATTTTCTTTTTAAATAGTTTCAGCTGTTTACAACATTACGGTTTTTTTCTTCATATTGTTTTCATATTTATGATTCAGAATTTTAATGAAATGGCTGTTCTACTTCCTTAGGTAAAATATCACATTTATTAAAATACCAACATGTATATTGATTTAGCAGCTGGATAATTTGTTTCTCCTACAGTATAAAGGATGTTACTTTGAAAATGCCCTAAATCTCTTTTTCCTTTAATAACAGACTTTGCTAGAATTTGAATTCCAGCTGTTACAAGGGGTTAAAAAACAAAACAGACCTCCAAAGAAGAACGGTAGTTTATCTGATTTGGGGAATACAGAACCTCTAAGATTTCAGTTATTACTTTTTCTATGTTGATTAATTAGACTTACTAAATTTCAGTAAAGAACAAAAGGTACTATGTGAAACTGTAGATGTGAATGGAACAAAAGATAGTTGGAAAGGATATAAAAGAATACTATGATAGAGTAAATGCTGGTGTAAACTGGATTAGCTGAAATTGTTTTCTTATCTGCAGTTCATTTAATATGTCTTACTCCTTTTCTGAAAGGCATGATTGATAAGCCACTATGTATCATATTTCAACTTTCAAAAAGAAAAGGAAAGAGTTGTTTATGCTTATTATTTTTGCTTCTCTCCTACCAAGAAATTGTGAATGTCTCTTTATCACTTACAAAGTATAATAGTTTACAGAATCAAAAGTCTCTTCCATGTATGATCTAACTTTGATTAAACAGTCAAAGGCACCTATCACATAACCTGATATGACCTGCCGCACATGCTTAAATATACAAGCCACAATGTTGACATGACTGAATGAAAGTCAATGCTATCTTCTCCCAATTGTCTCATGGATCCTGCCTTAATCTCAGTTGTGAGATGAGGCTAGGGACTATGCACTGCTTAATAGCTCTTAGTTTCCTTCAATGATTATGAAGTTCTGAAAAGTATTTGGTGAGCCCCCTTAGCTATAAAATATTTGACATAATTTGCTGTAATACCTATTCAAGACATTCCACTTGAAACAAAAGAAGTTCTCCAAGGATCACATTGACTTTTCCAGCTAGTTAAGAGCCTTGGTGGCGCAGCGGACTAAAATGCTGTTAAGTAGCACTTAGCTGCCAGCTGCCTAGAGGGAAAAACGTCAGTCAGAATGGGGAATTCGCCCAGTCTAGCCAATGACCGAGTCCTTCCAAAGTTAAGGCACCGCCCCTTTAAGGCTGCCCCAGTTCTTCGTCTCGGTCTTCGCCTGACAGGACATGTCCTCATCTAAAGAACAGTTTTTCCCTCTCAGCAAACGGAATTTGGTTGAAAAAATAGAAAAACGCCTTGTGTCTTCGTCGGATCCGCAAGTATTCTCTAGCGGTAGGCTTCGCGGGGAGCTATTTTTCGCTGAATTTCTTCTGCTGCGTTTAAACGGCCTTTGCCTAGCAGCTAATTACTGACGGTTGGGGCGGCGCGCCAGTCCTTGTAGTCGCATTTTCAGCCGGACGGCTAGCGACTGTTGAGTGCCTCGTCGGACTATTTATTCCTCAATCGGAGGCTATTGAGCTCTACAGAGCAGCAAGCCGAGGCTCGTCTGTGGCTTAATCGGCACCTAATTGACTGGTGAGCTAGTGCCTGGGGGAAAGCTCCATTTCTTTGCGTCTTTTTCTCGTTTCAAGTCAAGCCTCGGCTGCGTCTAAGCGCTTCCAAAATGGCGGACGCCATTCGAAGCAATCAGGGGCATTCCTCCTCCTCAGATTCCCGCCGGCGCCATCTTAGCGATCCCCTTGAGGGATCCTCGGCTTCCATTCCGCCTCCAAGCAAGAAGTCCCGCTCGAAGCGAAATAATACTCAAACATCTGCTCCTGGGGCTTCTAGAGAGGAGCAAAGGCGGCATAAAGCCATAGAAAAAGCCTTCCAAAAGGCTCAGGCCCAGGCTTTGATTCCCGAGCGGCCTGTTTCCCAACCTCGGTCTCTGGCACGCTCTCCTCGCTCGGTGAGAGAACTCTCCCCAGATATCGTTGGGATTTCCCAGGAGATTTCACCTTCTGAACCCCAGAGGCTCTTCCAGTCTCTTCCAGATGCTAGATCATCTCCACCTCTGGCTTCAGCAGCTCCTCCTCCTCCTCCTCCTCCTCCTCCTCCTCCTCCTCCTCCTCCTCCTGTGCCTCCTACCCCGATGACTGATTCTTTCATCACAAGTCCTTCTATGCCTTTTCTGTGGGAGTTGCTTAACTTTCAGGGAGGAAGTTTTGAATCTTACATTCAGAAAGAATAATGTGAATTCAAGTTTTTCACAATTTCCAAGAAGTTGTTTTCCATTTAAAATTGTTCAACCTCTGATTGATGCCCTCTCATTAATGAATGAAACTCACTAAAGGAATGTTTTTTTAAAAAAGTCTTGATTATAGTGGATAGTTTGCAGTGTAACAGAAAGAACAGTTTCAAGGTTAGAGATCATATGAAATATGAAAATATTGATAAACTTTAATTTTGCATGCATATTCTTTTCTTCTTCATTCAAGCCAGCCTTTTGAACCTTATATGGAATTATCACCAATACACACTTTGCATTTTACAAACAGTCCTTTCATTTCAAACTTTCTGCATTGAGGAACTGAATTAATAGTTGCATTGTGAGTATTTTCAACCTTTTAATTGCAAACTACCATTCTTCCAATAAAAATTCTGAATAATTTAGTGTAAATAAACTCTGATTGTTTCCATTTGTAAAACAGTTTAGTAAGTGGTTGATTTATGCTTCAAATACTTTCAGAACAGCATCAGCAAAATATGTAAATAGAGAGTTAAAGGATACTTCTTTCTCGGTTGAAATACTTGAAAACATTTGGACTAATTCAAAATCAGAGAATGTCTCCTTTAGCAATAAAGATGTGCAATCCATTCATTTAAAGCCATTGTGATCTTAATAATATTACATGCAAAACTACAAGCTTCTGTAACAACATCCCTTGATTTATTGCCTGCTTTTATGAATTGCATCATTTCTCTGATGAAGTCATTTTCAAACTTTCTTGTTTTTTTTTCTATGTCTGCATGAAATTGTAAATCAATAGGACATGTCTTTGTCATCTGCATACCAGATATTCTTATCATCCATCTAGTTTTCATTGTGGATATGGGTATTCCAGTCTTTAGCTTAACCCGAATTTACAATTAATTTGGCTGTATTGGATGCAATAGTGATAAAACAAGTTCCAAATTCTGATGACTATCGCTAAATGTTATTTTCTCAATTGTAAATCCAAAATTAGACCCCAATAATGAGATATAGCTAAATGTGCCTAAAGTGCCTAAACTCAAAATTAAGAGTGTCTGTTCCACTGAGACTAGAGTTAGTAAGAAATCAAACCAATCTCTAAAGTTAGGATTTCTTAAATGCTCTCACACATCAATGAAAAGGTCACTTTCCCAAAGCTGGGAAACACTGAATCATTTCTCCAGAGTGCCATGTGTGCCAATGTCACAACTCAAATCCCAAACAGGATGTGTTTCCTTTCTGCCCAAAGATTGCAATTAAACAAGGACATGTCTGGGAAAAAATAGTCATGTGGTAACATTATATAGTTTTCCTAGAATTCTAGACAGCATATATTGTTAAATAATTCTAACATTCCTTTTCTTTTAACAAATTAAAAGCAATGTTTTGTTTCATGCAACTGTTACTTCTTGAAGCTCTAGACCGAAAACCTCCTTAAGTTCTAGAAATAACTTTGATTTAAATTTGAAGATGACCTCTGAAAACTAAATGATTTTTTTTTTCTGCTGAATGGGCTGGTGCTTTCTTCTAGTATAATTTATGGGAGAAATTAGTGTGAACGGTTTGCTTTTATGGAGCTCTGCTTCTTGTAGCAAGCCTGCAGAAACAATTTCCCCCTAAGCCTCCATCTGTTCTTCAAACCAGGGCATATGCCATCTCATCAAGCTTGAAAGTCAACTGATTTATAACTCCTGAAAACTGCATAGATTGAAAAGAAAGGTCGTATGCTGCTCTGTGACAATGATTTGTTAGGCACTTGGATAAAGACAATTCATATTATTATGGACCTAAGGGGAAACACACAGTGTTGTAAGCTTAAAGACGTGGTAGATTGGCAGCCAGAAGGAAAGCAAATGCCCCTCCTTATTCAGATGAAACAGTTACCTTTTCTCCAAGAGCAGAGTGTGCATAGCAGGTAAGCAGCGGCACTGGGGAGACATCTTGTTATCACAGCGTGCTTCAGATCCGAAAGCCTTTTCTCTCCCAGGTGGAAAGGTTGCCATCCAGAAATACCTGAGTTTGCTTCACTTTTGTCTTTAAAGGCTACACAGAATCATCAGCCTGAAAAAAATTTCAGTTTTTTTTCTTTCTAGGAGTTAAAATTTCTCTTCAGTGCCGCTATGGAACATTATGTTTGTTTTTCTCTTGAGGTGAATCAGTTGTCCCAGTTAGAAGTGTAATGAAGGATTCAATCTTGGTCCTATTTGGTGGTAATTCTTCTCTCCTCTTATTCCCCCCTCCCACTTTAAAAAACAAAACTAAAGTAAACAGTTACAGAGAAAGCAGCTTGGCAGGCAACAGACCAAAACAAATTGACAATGTGACTATCAGGAAAATCAATGTGTCATTTGATGTTTTCATTTGTGCTCTTGGTATATTGTGTTTCTTTTGATGGCACACTATTATCATGAAAATAAATCCCCTGATCCTTTAAATCCTGTTTAGGGTCCTATCTTTCAGGGAGAGAAAAAGAGAGGGAGGGAGAGATCATCGTCTAGCTTGTTCCCAAATCAAATAAACTCATATTCATGCATATAAAAAAAAATGTTAAGCACCAAAAAAATCTTCTGTATAGAGAATATTCAGCCCCTGTTTGGACAACATACTGGGTCATGGAGATAACTCCAGAGCTAAGTTAATCAACTCAGCCAGTTAAACCATATGTCAAAGTAGTATTCCTGCAAGAAATTTAGAAAAAAATCAAATTATTCAAATACATTTTTATGAAATTAGCCAGCCTGTAAGTGTTCCTCTTTGTTTATATAGTGCTTTTAAAGCTATATGGCTTATTTGAAATTTTTCAACCCATCAGGTTTCAATCACCAGCTTGAAGAGAATGTTTAAAAAGATTTTAACTTTGCCTTATCAATCAAATCTTGCAGTCTATATGATTTGTTATCTTTCCATTGAGTTAACTTTCGTTATACTTACCTCTTCATGAAAATAAATACAGATAGTCCATGACTTACCATCATAGTTGAGCCCAAAATTTCTGTTGTTAAGTGAGACATTGTTAACTGAGTTTTGCCCCATTTTATGATGTCTCAGTTGTTAAGTGAATCTCTGCAATTGATAAGTTAGTAGCCCAGTTATTAAGTAAATCTGACTTTCTCATTGATTTTGCTTGTTAGAAGTTTGCAAAAGAGGATCACATGATCCCAGGACACTGCAACCATCAGAAATATGAATCAGTTGCTAATTTTGATCATGTGACCATGGAGAAGATGCAAAGGACATAACTGTGAAAAATGATCATAACTCACTTTTTTCAGTAGCATTGTAACTTTGAACGGTCACTAAATGAACTGTTGTAAGTTGAGGACTACCTGTCATGAAGAATGAGGCAAGAAGTGATAAGTTTGGACAGATATTTTTCCTATTCCCAACCTTTATGATTGATCATTATTGCATAATCTTTTATAAGGTGTTTATTTCTGTTTATATAAATCCAAAGATATTTGAACAGCCTACATGAGAATCCTTTCTCCTTAGTGAAGGTAACACAAACATAAGGTGATACAATCTAGCCTGTAATCATTGTTAAACAATTACTTTAACTAATGCAGTTTAAAGTTTGGAGCCATATTGCCTTATTCTTTTGAATCCTGAAGTACCATATTTTTCGCTCCATAAAACATACCTGACCATAAAATGCACCTAGGTTTAGGGGAGAAAAACAAGAAAAAAAATATTCCACTCCGTTGCACCCACCATCGGTCAGCTGAGCAATGACTGGATCCCTGCCTCCCATAGCCCCGCCGATCAGGTGGCTAGCCGACCAGAAACACCGCTATTGCTGTCTTATGTATCTGCTGCCTCCACCGGGGAATGCTGGAGCCTTTGCCACCAAGCAGCTGATTGATGGTTAGATTGGTCTTCCAGAATACTGCCAATCAGCTGTTCCAGGCTGCGCTGATGCAATATTTGTTCCATAAGACGCCCAGACATTTCCACCCACTTTTGGGGGAAAAAAGTGTGGCTTATGGAGTGAAATATATATAGAGAGTGAAATTCCCAGGCATTTGATCTTTTATCGGTGATATTAAATTCCTAAACATTGCTTTTCTTCCTCAGTCAAGTTCCATGTCAAAGTTTGAATTTTGTCCTTATTGATCTGATATCCTGACACTATAACTGTACTACTGAAATGTGTTTCCTCGCAGATTCTAAAGATTCTTGGCTGACTACCACATCGCAGTACACAATTTCAGATTACATTCTTGATTTAATACCTAAAATGTTGGGGCTTTTGCTGAATTTTCTAATGCCAATAAAAATGAAGGAGAGAAGGTAGAGCCATAGTTCATCTTTTCAGAATCTTAAAACTATTCCAAACTATAAGAAGCTTTCAGTTATTGTTCTGGTTTATATAGTTTATAATTGAAGAGACTAAAGGAGATGACCTTGAACTTTTATATAAGCAAAGAAATATTATTTTAAGTCCTAAGAAGCAAAATAGTATTTTGGTAGGAATGAGGTTCCCCCCTGATTCACTGGTATATAAGGAGGAGGAAAAATAAGGCAGAATCACGCTTCCAAGATTGTTATTATATGTATAGTTTACCTTAGTAAAGCATAGTGTAGTCTTCCTGTGATGTTGATTTTCTGATGTAGTCTGCCTGACAACATTCAAGATATTGAATACTGATATCTTCGTGTACCTCTTTCATACAAATGCAGTTTGGATAAGATATATTAATTCATAAAACATTATTTATTTTCTTTCTAAGTAATGCTATAAAAATTTAGAGAGAGGAAGGGAGGGAGGGAGAGAGAGGGGGGGGGAGAGAGAGATGACAATCCTGTCATCAATGCTTTGCTAAATGTTTCATATCATGGAGAAGGAAAGATAATAAGTTAAATGCATTTGGAAGATTTAATTTCTTTTGGCATTTCAGTTTGATATCCTCTTGTAATAGTTGATGTTTGTTAAATCTTCACTCTTCAATCTTCCCCTGTTTAATTTTAAAATTATTGGACTTTGATCTACATATGTTGATGTCAGCATTTCAAGTAGACCAGACCAATAAACAGAAATCCTTTTAGGTAAAACAGATTTTCCATGTTAAAGGAAAAATAGTCATGGCTCCAAACATTACAATGCCTCCCTTGACAGTTTCAAGAAATGATAAAAAATATCTTGAGTAGAATTTTATTTTGGTATTGTTTGGGACATAAGCTAAAGTAATTTTTATTTCCCTCAATTCAGTCTGAAAATGTAATATGATAAATTTCTCTCCATCTTGGATGTAATAGTAAAGCAACAGTTCACTTTTTTGTCAACATTTAAAAAAATTACTGAAAATTTCAGGCCTGGATTTAGTCTTTTTTCTTCTTGATATTCTTTTTCTTTCTCTTCCCTCCATCAGTGTAGAAACATATTTCAAATTTTTTATCTCAGCCATAATTGTTTTTAGGAAATAATTAAGTTTTTCATATTTGTTTTTCATATACTGGACAAAACTAAATGTAGTGGTAAATATCACCTTTTCCACAAGATTTCCTAGCTTCATGTCTTGATTGTGGCATTTGTAGTTTAATTTACAACCCATTTAAATAAGTTTTAACATAATTTGTTTTTCAACAGTCCTTATTTCTTTCAGTAGATATTGCTAATTTGTTGACTGGCCAATACATATAGCTTTTTGTAAAGTTAAAATAGACTCTCTTATTAACCTTGATCATATGTTTTCTAACCTAATTCTACAAAAAAGGCAGTACTTGATAAAAGAGCTCTTATGATCCAGATTCACATGTCTATGCTAATAATTTTAATTCAGTCATGCAATTATCTACATTTACTCTTTCCTTTGTATACTTGTAAAAAATGTATGCCTTAACATATGTAGTGTACACTAAGCTTTCACTTTTGCTTATTTGATTCGTTGTTGAAACTGACAATTTTAAATATCTCTCTCTGGCTTTTCCTCAGACTGTTGAAATTTCTCCGTTTTCCTGTCAGCTTCACACATAAAAGCTCAAAATTTGCTTCTGTTTTCGATGATCTTCCATCATCAACTTTTTTGGAGATTTATTGATTCTTCCATTACTAACCTACTCACTACACCTGGAACCTACCAGGACCTTTCTGTGGAACTCAGAAAAAGAGAAAAAAATGAAAATGAAACATACCTTCTCTTCCTGACCAGATGGGATTGGCCAATGTAATAGGGATGGGATGGTTTCATAGGTAACTTGGTCCCATGCGATTACAGCTTTAAAGGTCATAACCAACATTTTGAATTGCACCTGAAGGCAAACCAGCATCCAACATGCAGCAGAGATATTATAGTGCCATCTATGGGGCAACCAAAATTGCTCACATGACTGCATTCTGTACCAACTAAAGCTTCCATATATCACTCTATCTATTTATATAGAATAGAATAGAATAACAGAGTTGGAAGGGACCTTGGAGGTCTTCTAGTCCAACCCCCTGCTTAGGCAGGAAACTCTACTCCACTCCAGACAAATGGTTATCTAATCTCTTCTTAAAACTTCCAGTGTTGGAGCATTTGCAACTTTTGGATAGGGTAGTCTCATGTAATTGCCTCCTGAAAAAGCACTTTGGAACAACCATGACCTGGATGACTGAGAATCTCTACAGACTTTGAGTCTCATGTGTAGAGCATATTGCAATGGTCCAAGCAGGAAGTGACCAAAGCATGAATGACTGAGAGAAAGTCTATCCTGATCCAGGAGGATCTGTGTAACTGGCACACAAAGCAAAGTTGAGCAAATGCCCTCCTAGCCACAACTGCCACCTGGAGTCATGAGTCCAAGAAGATCCCTCTGGGATTGTGCAATCACATCCAAGACCAGAGATGATGAACTCCCGGGTACAGGGGAATCCCCCACCCATATCCATTCCATTTTACCAGGGTTCATCAGAAGCCTGTTATTTCACATCCAGACACTCACAGCATCACTTAGTTCACCAAGGACAGTGATGTACTGCATAACTGGGTGTTATCAGTGTATTGATGATATCTCATCCCATGGTGATGGATGGCCTCACCCAGCAGTTTCATATAGATATTAAAAAGGGGTGGACAGAGCAAAGGGGTTGTGTTCTGGACATGTTGCTCCTTGTTAACACTGATTGGACTCAGCATTATAAGAAAGAGGTGGACTAGCACAAAATAATAATAACTGCCACCTACCCCCAGCTCCCAAGTTGGTCCAAAAGGATACCATATTCAATAATATTGAAAGCTACTGAGAGGTTAAGAAAAGCAAGGATTAATCACCATCCCACCCCCACCAGAGATCATCCAGAAGCGTAATCAATGCTGTTTCTGTCCCATATCTAGGCCTAAAACTTGACTGAAAGGAAGGAGTCAGAAAATCCATCCAGGATCCTCTGAAATTGCAATACAACTTCTCAACCACCTTTTCTAAAAAGGGGAAGTGGAAGACTGGACAACAATTGTCCAGAACAGTATGGTTTAGTGATGGCTTCTTAAGGAGAGAGTAACCAGCTCCTTTTTAAAAGGAGAGGGAAACACTTCCTCTCCGTCAAGAATGAATTCACCATCTCTTAGACCTACCCATATGTCACCTCCCAAGTGGCCTTATCTACCCTGTGTCCCTGAAAATAAGACCTCCCCAGATAATAAGCCCAATCAGGTTTTTAAGTGCATGCACTAAAATAACCCTCCCCCCCAAAAAATAAGCCCTCCCCGAAAATATTTAAATGCATGCGCAGCCGGTCCCTGCCATTTCTTCTGGTTAGGGTTAGGGAGACAGAGATGGAAATGGCAAGAGGAGCCCCGTCTTGCTCCATGTGCCCCAAAATAATAAGACCTCGAGAATAAGGCCAAGCGCTTATTTCAGAGTAAGACTCAGAATGTAAGAGGGGGTCTTATTTTCAGGGAAATATGGTAGCCAGGAGGAACATGAGTCTAATTCACAAGTGGTGGCATTTAATAGTCTGAAGGATCCTGGTTATTTCTTCAGGTCCAATAGGATCAACTGTTCCCAGATAACTGGGTAAGTTCACCCCGCAGGTATCTCCATAGGACTTGCCTCACTCTTTGCATCCAACCATGAGTGGGTCTGGGCAATTTCATCCACCAGATGCACAGAAAAATCTTCTGCATGGCCCTGAAGGTAGCCTCCAGGCTTTCCTTCCTGTGAAAGGTCCGGATGATCTCAAACAAGGCCATGGGTAGTATTCTGCAGATGCAATAAGAGGAGAGTACTGCTACTTCATTACCATGAAGTGGGTCTTAGGAGCGGCTTTACCTTGTGTTCAGTTGGAGTCATCCCCATTTTTCTCCAGCAGCACTCTAGACATCTCTTAATCATTTTTAATCCCCTCACCTCTCCCATGAACCATGGGGAGTACCAAGAGTGATTAGCCAAAAGAGATCACATGAGCATGATTCTTTTCCAAGGCTCCAGCTGCCTTCCTCTTCCATACAGTGGCCAGGGCTTTCACAGGACCATGCAGCAGATTATCAGATATTATCCCCAGCTCCCCTTGATATCCTATTGGTCCATCAATCTCCAGGAATGGATCAATTAAATGGGCCCAGCTTCCTTGCAGAATGGGGCATAAGAGAATCTCAAAGTCACCATAGTGTGATGTGACCATGACAGAGGAGCTAATAATAGTTCTCCCCTCAGCTCACATTGCCACTACTCCAATATGAAAACCATGTCCGATGTGTGGTCAAGGCCCAAGTTGGGCCATGAATAACCTGGAAGAAACCCATGATTGCCATGGATGCTATGAACTCCTGAACTGCTTCCGAGATTCACCCCAGGGACATCAAATTGAAGTCCCACAAGACCAGAAGTATCAAGAGGAAACTCAAGTTGAAGACTTTTCAGCTAGCTAAATCATTCTTTACTAGATATAGTTCAGATAGATTTGGTAAACAAGTACTTTACAAGCCTTGATGTAGAAATGTATTCATTATTTGATTGTGTGGATGCTATGCCATGCTAAAGTGACTAATTCTATTGATATGATTTTTGCCTGATTAAATCTGTAGCAGAATTTTGTTCCTATGAAACATGAGACGCTTTTGCCTCAGAGAATGATTTAAAGATAAATACTGTGTGTTTAAGATCTCAAAAGATTAACTTCAAAGTAATTTTTACATTTTATTTGAAAACATTCCATGTCTCTGAATGCTAAATTAATGGCTTAACTAAAACAGTGACATTTTTAATATACAACAGTCAATCATGTAGCCATTTTTATTGAGAATTGCTTTTTCTAGTGTTTAGGCACACATAAATGGTGTTAAACCTCATGTAGAGATGTAAAGATCTGGGGGGGGGGAACCCAGAAAAAATAAACATTTAAAAAATGCATTTAATATCTCTTTTTCAATGTATATTTGAAGGAAACTGTCTTCACTTGTTTTAAGTGAAACTGTCTTCACTTGTATTAAGTGACATCTTTTGTGAGCGTGTGCCTCTGTACCAGATTAGATAGACCTTGGAAGCTCTTCATAATTTTATTGTTCTGCTACTTTAACAGCTTCACTAATCATTCTGAATTTAGCTCTATTAGCTAACATTTTAGCTAATTAGCTAAATGTTTTAGCTAACATTTTTTATTTCACCAGGCGGGCCTGGCCTAACTTTCTCCCTTTTTTAAAACAATTTTAATATTTTAATACTTTTAATATTTTTAATCTTCAAAATTTAAATCTATTTTAAATTGATTGGGGTTTTAATCTGTCTGGGCCAATACTATTTAATTCGATTTTATTTCTGCTTTTTAAATTTTGTATGTATGTATTTTATTGTTGGCTGTTCACCGCCCTGAGTCCTTCAGGAGTAGGGCAGTATACAAATCAAATAAAAGTAAAAGTAAAAAAAGTAAAAGATACATAATTGTAAAAAAAATGAATATTTTATTTCTATTCTCTGTTTACTGTTTTAGGGAGGCATTCCCCTAACATTGGTGCCATCAGTGATAGATTATACTAATAACATAAGTGAAAAAATGCTTAAATGTAGGCAAAGCATATCATAATTTGAACTATGTTTGTCTTCCTATTCAATCCCCTATGGTACAATCCATGCTTCTAGAACAGACTTATCTAAATGATAAGTTGTACCTCATTTGGAGAGGTGCAAGCAGAGTCAGGAGAGGTGTGAAGAATGTTTTACTTACATTGATACAAAAAATCCACCTTTCCCAAAGTTTCATTGTATTGCTTCCATTGTTCATTAATATTAGTGTATTTTTCATGGATATTTAGGGGAGGCATGTAATTTAAGATTACACTAAAGGTAGATCTGAAGGCAAAAAGTTTAGGAATCCCAGTTGTAGAGGATTTCTTGATCCTCAGAAATGGGTTTCAGAGGGCGTGTATAATTACAGTAACAAAGTAGGATCATGATTGTGTGAATACAGTATATTTGGTCTCACTGTTTTCATTCAAGCAAATCTCTGTAAAATTGATCCCATATTTATATTTCCTCAATGTCTCAGTTAATTAACACTACAAGTGGAACTAGTTCTGCATTTACAAAATCCACTTTTAAATTTTCCTCAGTTTAGTTGGTTTCACAACATCTCTTACTTTTATGCAGCTCTAGGGAGATGGAAGAAATTTATGATGAGTTTTTTAGATGCTTTACACTCTTTCAGTTTAGCTGCATAACTGTTTGAGCTTTGAGATAGTTTGAAGGCAGGCTAAGAAGAATAGTAACAGATTATAATGATATATGAGATTCTGAAAAGTGAAACCTGCAAAAAATATTGCATTATTCCTGTGGAGGGAGCCAGTCAGCCATCTCTCCTTTCCTAATGTTCTATCCTTTCCCCAAATTAGCCTCATTGATCATGGTCTATTGATCATAGTCGGGCTATTTTGTTATTATTTCTTAAAGAGTACCCCTCTTAGATAATTTTGGAATTTGAGGAACGTGTTTGTTTCTAGAATATAAGATACGATATGATATATGATATGATGATATTCTAAATATTACAACTGCCCATTTCATAGTAAGGTATCATAAATATGCAAATTATATCCGGTTATCTATCTCTACCCAGGCTCCAAATGGGAGATGCAAGAAGGGTTCTGATTTGGTGCCCAAAAGCAGTCAGGATAGACAGAATAGGCTCAGATTCAATCCAATTAGATTCAGATATTAGGATAATTTGAATTTTGATGTTTAATTGGATTGCACTCTCTCAGAAACAGTAGCTTGCACTCTGGAGATCCTTCTGGATTCACAGCTCCTTCTGGAAAAACTAGTGGAAGTTATGGGCAGGAGTGTCTTTCCCAATTCTAGCTGTTGAATTAGGATACAGTAAAATAGTACATACTCAGAGCTGTTATTAATGCCCTTATCATCTCTTAGTTTTGTCCATGTAATGTCTTTTATGTCCACTAACTGCCTTATAGGATGCAGTCACTTGTGTACATTCTAGACAATCATAATATTGTGTTCTGCCCCAGCTCCGGATTTCTGAGGATATTGACACACACCAACGGTCCTTATCAAATTTATTAAGTACCAAGAATAAACAAGACTGCCAAAAGTTGGCAACCAGCTCAGAAAACAAGATGTGATAAATCAAAATACTCTGATAATAAATACGAGTTGTTTCCAGCAAGAAAGCACTAGCTGCGTGCGACTTAAATAGGCTAAGGGAGTGGCCAATTATCCTCAAGCCCTACTCTCGAGTAGACCTCCTCCTCCTGAGTAGCCACTCCTGCCTTTTGGCAGCCCTGCGTGCTTGAGCGTTGAGGAGAGGCTCCTCCACTTCGCTCTCTCCACTTGAAGGAACCTCTGGAGGTTCTGAAGGCCCTGGCTGAGTCTCTGCCTCTGGCACCACATCCTCTTCAGCCTCCTCACTGTCTGTTGCGAGCGCTGGCTGCGCAAGCTGCTGGCGCGACGCCACACCAGCCTCCTCTTCGTCGGGATCAGCTACGATCCGCGCAGGCCGCTGGCGGGCCACAACATATTGTCATATTATGCCCTTCCTTGTAAGAGATCCAGTGGTTCAATTGAAGGGGGTGAAGATAAAGTCCCCTGAGGCTTGGGACCTGGCTACTTAAAAGACACCTTTCACAGATACACTGAACCTATTCAGGCAGTCAGACAATGCCTGCTATAATCTCTATCAGGAGGTATCACAGGAGGGTGTGTGATCAGTGGTGAAATTCAAAATTTTATACTACCGGTTCTGTGGGTGTGGCTTGGTGGGCATGGTGTGGCTTGGTGGGCGTGGTTTGGTGGGCATGGCAGGGGAAGGATACTGCAAAATCCCCATTCCCACCCCACTCCTGGGGGAAGGATATTGCAAAATCTCCATTCCCACCCCACTCTGGGGCCAGCCAGAGGTGGTATTTGCCAGTTCTCCGAACTACTCAAAATTTCCGCTACCAGTTCTCCAGAACCTGTCAGAACCTGCTGGATTTTACCCCTGGATGTGATAGTTGGTGCTCTTGGGGAGGGAAGCTCCCACCCTCTGGAATAGCTGTCTCTAAGGTGAGAATAGCTTCTATTTTCATGCTGTACTTCTAAATCTTGTAAAGTCTTGGCTGTTTCTAGACATGCTTTGTGAATTGACTAGTATAGAACAATTAGCTCAAGATTATTATTTATTTTCTGTATTGCAAATATTATAACTTGCTTTTGTTTTCATTTATTTTTTTCCTGGCTCACATTCTCTAGGATCGAGGTGGTGGATAAATTGCATACATAAATCAGTAAATATTTCTGCACAGACTACAATATTAGACTCCCTCCTAACTGTGTAAATTGTACATTGAAACGCCTTTGAACATTTGTTTGAGAAAAACTAGGCATCGTCATCTTTTTAAATGTTGGCATATTCCTTAAATTGTAATCCATCTGGAATCTTGAGGGTGGGGGGGGGAATGAGGGGTTCTCTTCTGGTTTGACTTTGCTGGTAATTTTAAGACATAATCACCAAAATGGCTTTTGAGTAATGAAATAAATTATATGCTAGAGGACATTTTAAATGCTTGAAAATTGGTATCACAGTTATAACCCAAGGCTAATAAATTAACAAGTTCTATTTTAATTAAGTACATATTCAAATTAAATGCTGTAATTAAAGACTCATGAGCCAACCCTGTTTCAGTATGTAATTTTTACAATCATTATTTACACAGCACACCTTATTTAAGTCTTTTGAAAGGGAGTATGGATAAAAATATAAAATGGTAGATGATATGATTGGTTATTAGAGTATACATTCCTCTAGATGTATTTCCTGATATTTTTTCAATCAAGGATGCCATTAACATATTTCCATTATAATAATTCTTCCCCCCCCCCCCGCCAGCTAACAGCATAGGATAACCTATTGGCGGTTACAGAGAATATAGAACTACCAATAAGCAATTAGCTATAGAATCACCAACTGACATAATTTTCTATGAATTATAACATGGTTATCTATTTATTTATATTCAGTTTGATGGTTATACCACTAAAAGCTTATGCATCTTAGATGTAGACAATAGAAATGTGAATATGCTGTCATATATCTTGGCATTAAATTTAAAAAAGATATATCCCATACTCACAGAAAGAAAACCCATCCAGTTCATCCATCTATTGGGGTAGATTTCATAATGCAAGGAACTTGCAATCAATAAAAGATTGCATACACATAAGCCACATGTTAAAATGTAACCAATCCATGTAATATCTTAGATGGAAAAAATGAGCCAATTCAACAAAAATGCATCAAGAATTGGTTTGTTCTGGTAGCTATCTGTCCAGGTGCCACTTAGTAAACATTTATGAAAATTATTCAACAACCAACAAATATATCTTATTCCTGTACAAATATCTAGCATACTCCTAGCATCCCCAAGCTTCTACATAAGCTACTTCTTATGTAATTTCATCAGTTTTCTTTTAAATTTTATTCCCTCTACGGGAAGCTCCTTGTTTAACCTTTTTTACATATTTCTAAAACAATTTTATATCTATCAAAATTAATCTGCATTTTTTTCTGCCTCTTTTAATCTTAACTGTTTTTTGCTCTCTTTTGATTATATTGTTTTCAGCTGTCTTTTTCTCTTTATAAACCTCTTTTTTCCAGAAATAATTCTCTTCTTTACAATTTTTTGCAGCCATAGCCACTTTCACTTTATTACTGAACTAAGAATTCTTTTTTTTACATCCCATTAGCACTTTTATGGTACTTAGTAACTTATTATTTTCATTTTGGTTTTTAATATTTCAAGGTCTGACCTTCATTCGGAACCTCTCCTCGCACTTGGATCCTTCATTAATTCTCTCAGTTTTTCATAAAATCAATCATTCTTTTAAGATGTATATTTCTTACTTTGCCATATAGATATATAAATACAATTCTGCTTAAGCTGAATCAAACAGATATTCTTTTAAACATAAACTCAACAATCACCCTTCTCATGGTTCTCAAAAAGGCTCATTTACTTTTTCTGTATTCTCTCATCTTTCTCCTAATTATTCGTTCACATCATCCAGCACAGTATTTTTCTCCTTGGATTGCATTCATTCAGAACATTGCTCAGTTTTTATTCCAGCTCATCTTTTTGGTCTTTCAATATCTCTGCCCACCAAAGTATAACCATTAAGTGGCACCAAATAAGTGGTTCTTACTTTCATACATATCCAGAATATTCTAGATGACATCAATTTATACTTGTGAAAATACATTTTAGTCCTTTCATTCATAATTAAACCTGTACTGTTGTCCAGTCTTTGTCACACCTGTGTTGTGTGTACCTCTGTATAACTGTTTCCTGTTAAAACTAAGGACAGTACAGGTAGTCCTTGAGTGATGACCACAATTGATCCTGGAATTTTGGTCATAAGTCATTATGGTCATTAAGTTTTTACAACCACATTCTGGCTTTCCCAGGCACAGTCGTTAAGTGACTGTGTTGTCATTAGGTGGAACGTAGGAGTGGAGGAGTTTGTGGGAGGACTAGTGCATGCAAGTTATGGGGGTGATGCAGTGCAGGACAAGTTCAGAGAGACCCAGGAAAGAAGCTATACCTGCCCTGATTAATCACAACAGTGTTGCAAAACAGTGCCACACCCAGGAAGCACTAAACAACCAGGAGGTTTCCACAGTGGGGCACGAAGTCACTGCCTTCTCTATAAGTAGCAGAACACCGAGAAAGCCTCCACGATGGGGCACAAAGTACAACATATTTTGTAGCTGCACAACAAGAAACTCTGGGAAATTCCAAGGTCCACCATGGCACAAAGCCATTATCATCCCATGAAGTGCAGCATACTAAGATATACTCTGGATATATTTTTTTTATGACTAGTTGTGATGCACTGGTTATGGGAAGAATGATAGTTGTCATTCTTAAAATACATTAATCATAGAGATTAATGATATGATTAATCTCTAATCATAGAGAGCGGGGCAGGGGAGGGAGAGAAAGAGTTCAAAAATTGAATTGTGCCATCATCACACTTTCATTCAAGGAAAAGTACAAAAGTGACTTTCAGAACTTTAGATCAATAAGTCATTTACCAGTTATATATAAGATTTTCACAAAAATACTAACCAGCGCACTTCAAGTAATTCAGATACAATTCACTAAGGGAAAAGTAGGCTTAGAAGCAATTACAGAATTCTGATCCATTTATAAGATGTCCATTCATTACTCCCAGATTCAGTAAAAATATATTATGATTATAGCACTCTTATATTTACAGTTCTTCTATTATGATGCAATGAATCCGTTGTATAGTATTTACAGGGAAAAGAAAAATTGAAAAAACCTACTTCAACATAATTTATGACGCAAACCAGACTACAACATAAAAACACAAAGAAAATACCATGAAATGTGAATTATTTGAAAAGAATAACATACCTCAAATATTCTAAATTAACACTACTGAAAAGAGATAAATTATTCCATTTTCATGAAACTAAATCCTTCTCCTATTAATCACTTTTGTTTCTGAGAATAGTGCAGTTCATAGGTGCATATTTTTATATTTGAGTTGCATATGACTTACAGCACATTGTAAAATATTTCATTACTTATTAGAAAATACAAAGACATGTAGGATTGACATTACATTTTGATGAACATAGAATTATTACATATTTAGAAATTAAATAATGTGGAATCTCATTAAAGTTGAATCTTGGCTAAAACATAATCACTAATTTGTTTGCTTATAAATATCTGCAATTGTGCCTTGGGGGGGAAATGACAAAAATCACCTATTTGGGCTAATGTTGGCAATAGAGGAAAAGGTCATTGAAACACATACCAAAACTAAAGATAGAGGTTAATTTAAATTTATGCAAACTGGGACTAGGAAATCTGACTTCCCTGCAACTTCCTGATTAGTTAGGCCTCCAAATCCTGGAAAGATCTATTTGAGGTTTGGGTATCTCTAATTAATTATGTGAACTGTGGCAAGAAAGGAAAATAGTAATGAAAGGAGTGTGTGTGTGTTTGTGTGTGTGTATATTTCATGTTGTTTGCCAATCTTTTGTAATGGAAATCTTACACTATAAGGCAAATATACTCAGTGCAAAATAATAGAAACATAAATGTAAGGAGTGCTAGCTGATTAAGAGATGGGTAAATATGTTGATTATTTATAGTATATGTTGAATCACATGTATAAAGTTTTGGACTTGCATAGTTACTTCGGTTTTTTAAAACTTGAAATTTTTATTTCAGTAGCATAATAAATATTATGAAAGCATGTCTTGAAATGTTTCACCAATTTACGTTGAACAGTCATAATGTTTTTCTTTTGAGGAGACATATAAAGGATGTATATACATTAAGCCACACAGTGAGATTTAATTTTGGTAACTGGGTTATCAGATTTGCAGTCTTAATACCATTTTAAATAGGGATAAAAAAATAACAGAATTATGTTATTCTGTTAATAGTTTTAATTCTTTAATTAAACAGATGTAATGCGTTTTTTAAAATCTTACCTGATTATGTGGTATGTGCTTTCTGTATTTTAATATATGATCATATAAGAATGGTTGCAGGAATTGGATTTGTCTAATCTAGTAAAAAGAAGGACTGGGGTGACATGATAGCAGTATTCCAGTATTTGAATAGAAGAAGGGGGTCAACCTATTTTCCAAAACATCAGAAGGCAAGACAAGAAACAATGGATGGAAACTAATGAAGGAGAGAAACAACCTAGAACTAAGGAGAAATTTCCTGACAGTGAGAACAATTAATCAGTAGAATGATTTGCCTCCCAAAGTTGTGGATGCTCCATCACTGGAGACTTTTAAGACGAGATTGGACAGCCACTTGTCTGGAATGGTATAGGATCTCCTGCTTGAGTAGGAGGTTGGAGTAGAAGGCTTCCAAGGTCCCTCCCAACTCTGTTATTCTGTTAATATTTGAGACATTTCTGACTAATACTTTTTTTCTTTTTAAAAAAGAACCATAATCTGTATTCAGTTCAAATGCATTACTTTCTAAGGACCAGCTAGACATCTTAATAAACACCATTTTGTTATATTATATTTATATAATATAATATATATCTTATATTTTATAGTTCTCTCTCCCTACATTTAATATGTCATTGAGATTTACTATTTATTCCCAATCCAAAATAACAGTCTGACATTTAACTGAGATGGAGTGACAGCCATGTTCTTCAAAATCATTTTTTCACGTTGTTGTTGTTGTTGTTGTTGTTGTTGTTGTGCTTTGGCCTGAGCTTTACCTGGATTTCTTCCAGCGCTTAGTCTTAAGGCTTGCCTAGCAGGACTTTCATCAGAGATACAAAGGAAGCGGGGAAGAAACTTTGCCACCATTAGATGGCTCACTATGAATGCGCTTCTGAAGGCAGCAAGAATGTTACCCCTCCTCCCCTTCGCTCTTGCTTTGAAGTGTTGGATGCATGAGTTATTCACAGGAAGAATGCCCCTTTTCTACAATACGCAGCGACCCAGTCCAGCTCCTGGGACAGCGTTCCCAAATTGCAGCCGAAGCAGAGAGTTCTCTTGGCTTCCATTCCCTGTTGGCTCCTTTGTTTCCTGTGTCCTTGGCAGAGGCTGAAAGAACTAGGCTTGTAAGACTTGGGTCCTGTTGTGCCACTTAAAGAAATAATAAGCCATTGTCCTCATTAAGCAACCCTTGTTTTTAGCAAACAGAATCCAAGTGCTTGAAATGAGAACTTTTTTTATATGGGGGGGGAGGGCTTTGTAAAGCGGAGTTGCTTTGCAAAATTCCCTGGAGAAATCGGTTTTTTGTTTCCCTTTCTTAAATTGCCGCTTAGTGAGAAGATTCATATTCAAATAGGATGGGGTTTGTGAATTGGTCGTTTGCACATTCTCATGCACCCAGGAAGTCTATGATTATGGCTAATTACAATGACGAATGAAATACTAAAAAAAGAGTGCTCAATCAAATTGCTGTTCATGCATGAGGTAGCTCAGGCCAGCCAATGGAGGTGCGATGTGGGGTAATTGCAAACAGTGTGGCGAGTTGAAAATAGCTGAGTAAATCTATTCAGGACAGAATGAGGCCTAATTAATCACTCTCAGTTCTGAATTCTGCGGATGATCAGCAGGCTGTATTCCTTTTGGTGCTCTTTTAACCGCCTCTAGCAAGGAGATACCAATCCTCTCCTCTCCTCCCCCCCCCACCCTTCTTGCCTATACTCTTGCTGGCTATGGCAACTGTTTCAAAGCACTTGTCATTTTCATTTGTACTGCAAACTGATTTTATGCCCAGTAGATAGACTGTTAGAAAAATAAATAAACACTGCAATATTTGCTTTGGTTTGGAATAAGGTTATTGATGAATGTGATCTGATGTACCTTGAACAGCAGCCAGAGGAAGATTTTGAAAGCATAGGATTCTTGTTTGGGCATTGCTAAATCTTCTTTTTCCCTTTCCATGATGCCACAACATTAACATTCCTTGCCTAAAATAATCACAGCCACCGGAAACATTACAGATCTTGTCTTACTTTGTTCTTAAAGAATACAGGCAAAGTGATCCAACTAATACTTATCTGTAAAAGGTGGTGTATAAAAGGAGAACAGCAGTCACTTACCAGCTTTTAAAATGAAGGTAAGCTGGTAGGTACAGGATAAAAAGTCATAATTCAACTGAATAGTAAAGGAAGAAATGTGTGTGTGAGGGGGAGGGGGTACATAAAAACACAGGATGCTTTTCAATATTCTTGTATTGGAATCACATGATATTGTTATGCAGTGTTTTGTTTCCTGCTGTGGAAATAGCTTTCAGACTTTTTCCCTCACAGTCAGAAGTCTTATATGAGGTATGAGAGAGTGCATGTGTGCAAGTATGTTATATTTCATAAGTTGCATATCCATGTTGAATAATTAATACACTATAATATAATATCTGATGGACATAGCTGTTTCAAGTTGCAGAATAAAGGATATAATATTTTAAAGCCTATATTTCTCTCTCATGTTCCTATTACTCCTCCTCTTCTCTTATATGAGAGACGTCTTGTAATTACCATTGCCTCAAAAAATATAGATCCTAAAGTTTCACAGATTCCTCAGCTATCAAACCAGATTGTTCCTTATCTTCAGTTAACAAAGCTTCTTGCTTCACCTGAGTTGGGCCATAGTAGCATTTTGGTGAGCCATGATTACTCAGTTTCAGGGGGAAAGCTAGAGGAATGTCATGTGAAAAAGGCCACCAACTAAATCCAGTTTAGTTGGTATCTGAGCTTCAGTCCATCACTAGGCATCATAGCACGTAGACTCTAAATTGCTTTACTTTCCTATATTCACTACAGAATCCCCACATCTGCAAGGAGAAAAGGAAACCGCAGTCACTTTAGAAAGCAGTGCAGCACCTTTTATTGTATGCATAGTGGGTTTGTAGAATTCACTGCCTCAGATTAACCTTTGAAAAATGAATTGGGTATTAGTGGAAGACAGGTCTTTTAACAGCTACAGTATGTTAACTCCATGCTCAACATCAGTGCATGTTTAAATAACAGGCAGTGATTGAAGATCTTCATACCTTAATTTATAATTTCCAAATTTATGATTTTATAAATGTGTATCTTCCAAAGGCATCTTGCAACACACTATTGAAAAAAAGAATTTTGTGTTAGATGATTTCAAGCAACATGACACCCAATTAACTTCCTGTATCTCAAATGGATGCTATTCACTATTTCCTTTATTAGCAAATTAATTTCTGTCCCAGATTCCCCAAACTCACCCTCTATCCCCATGTTTCTCTCAAAATTCACTCCTTACAAATTTTTCATTCCAAAATTCAGTTCACCTTCCTGGTTCTAACAGCATGCATTCCTTTTTAAACCAAATCAACTAAAAACAAACCCAGAAACGTTTTCCATAAATTTTTCTTTAAAGATACACATTTTTAAAAAATTGATTTCTCTTTAAAAAAATCACTTCCCCATTTCTCCCAAATTAATATTGCTTTCTCTTTCCTTCTATGTTGGTCCTTAAAGTTAGTTATTAGGTCCATTTGTCCCTCTTTTTCTCTCTGAACATCACCTGCAGGGTAAACTCTTCAGCAATATTTTTGTTGTCCCCCTTATTTTTAGAAACAAGATAGCTACTGTGCAGGTCACAATCATCTCCTTGAGGTTAGCTGTCTGCCACAATACTACACCGTGCTGGAGCATTAGGTGAGGCTTAGACTTTATCCTTCAGTTTATGCTGGGAGTGAATATTTCTTGCACAGTGTTGCTACCTATCACCTCTGCCTTGAATTAAGCAAAAAGAAACAAAATCCAAATATCCTGGTTTTTTTAGACTTTGTTTAGATGTACAGTACAGTAGTACTTTACATTGGCCATTAATTTATAACATGTACATATTAATTTTTACTTAATATTTTGTTCATTTTAAAGATTTCATTGCAACAGTTTACAGTGCTATGGTACAATCCAGGAAATATGCAAGAATGCGTAATTTCTTACACAATTTCAAAATACGTAGAATGTAGACATATCATCAACATGGTGGCAGATTCTGACTCTTTTATTTGTATTTATGATGATTGTAAACTCTCCAGAACAAATGTATCTGTATTGTTTTCCATACAATGCCAAGCCAGAAACCTTAATTAGAATATTAATTACTGAATAAAACAAATAATAATCAAAATGAATCAGTGATGATGTTGATAAGTACTGGAATAATTAGAAATAATATTTTATTCTGTAACTGACATTGATCAACCGAAGCTAAAATCATCTATTGCATTCAGTCCAGCTGTATGATGTGAAACACTATGAAAGATATACAGTATAGAGACACAAGGCAAACTATTGACGATATTCACATGTTTATGCAGTTTCAGTAAGAGTTAAATGAGGTAAAGTCAGAAGCCAAGAGACTGCAACAAGCCCAGTCTATTTGAACAACCACACTTACTTTCATTCTTGAAAAAAAATGATGTGAGCCCTTAGAAATAACCCAGACAGGCAGCATAACTGTGAGTACTAACAGTTTTTTTTTTATTGTAAAGTTACATTAACAAAATCTTGCAAAGTTGAAAGTATTTCTCCACTCCTCTCTCCTTTGGACTGAGGTATATTTTACATGCCAGTTGTCCAGTCTGCTGATCTTCCTCCTGTTTTCCAAAGTCATTCCTACAATGTCATCCATTCCTCCCATCCAAAAGTGAAAAGTATCCAACCAGTTGCATCACATAGAGATACAAAGTTTGAACTGCATTCTGCATTTATGGTTTCCATCTTACCCTCTACAGTTGCTGGATTTCTTCATGCCTGGCTTTTTAAATTTGTGTAATGAAAATTGGCTTATTAAGAGTGATGTCCTTGCATCATTGCCCCTGAGGTTTCTAAGTCCAATATCAGTTCATGAGAAGCCAATTCCATGTCCAGGTTAAAAGTTGCTACTATTGGTACTTATATCTAAGAAACTGAAAGTAAGAGTAGATAACTGTATGATGCAATCAAATATAGTACAAGGTGTTTGCTATTTGAGGCAAAAAAAATTAAAGAATTGACAATTATTTTGTTTCAGAATTTGCTGCCTGTTGCAGTTGTCCCACCTATGTTAATTAGAGGGCTGATCGGCAGTGTAGGGAAAAAAAGAATATTAAGATTATTTAAAGCAATGATATTGAAACACATAAACAGTTTTTTTTCCTGGATGTCATTTGAATTTCGTATGCAAACTATTTAGCAAAGAAAAGCTTATTTCTGTCAGATGACAGGTTTCTTTGAAATGTGAATAATATTCATCAGGGCTGTACTTGCTTCAAAAGTCATTCAAAATAAATGTATTAGAATTCATGGGAGTACAAGACCTATTTAATTAGTTGATTTATTAAAGTAGATGTCTCTTACTCGTTTAATTTAATTTAATGAATTGACTGAGTAAATCAGCCTGAAAAAGAAACATGGCTGCTTTAAAAAGACACTGTCTTTGTACTCTCAAGCATTCTGAAAAAGCCCAGAATGATTTTCAAAGGATGAAGAGGTCTATTATTAATAAGCTTGTATAACTAAGCCCTTGGGAGGTAAAATACAGAATAGTATGATATAATTTCCTAGAGAACATACATTAAAAATTTAACTATATTCTTAAAAATCCATAATTAATATATTTGATTGATTTTGGCCATTCAGAAGACCAAATATTGAACTAAGCATCATTTTATTTTACTCACAACTATTAATTAGTTGGAAAATATGTTTATAGAAGGTTTTGTTATAAGTATGCCACTTTCAGATAAGCAGTTTTCTCTCCAGCTATGTAAACCAATGTACATAAATTCCACTTATTTTCAGTCTCTATCTTTACACCAGTAATCTATCCACTAATCATCTGGACTACTTCTAAATTGTCAGCAGTTTCTTGGACCAAATCTCAGCCATCCCACAGGACAGGGTAATATCTGGATCAGATTAAAAATGAATTGAAAATGTATACATATGCTATCTCTTCAAATTATTTCTGTTTTTTTCAAATCTCTTCTGTCTTGTGAATTGTCAGGGTCAGAAATGAGAAGGTTATAGGCTCTGTAGATAGAGAGAGAAATAAAAAGTGCAGTCTTCGGTTGTGTTTGCATGTGTCTCTGTGTTTTCCATGTTTACTTTTCAACATAAACTATAACCAATACAACCTACTTATAATCTTGCTGTTGTAAAGCTGTTGCCTCAGTGATTTTCCCAGTGGAAAAAAAGACCAAATAAAACGTTTCCCCCTGTTTTTTCTTAATGACAAAGCTTTTCTGAAATGCTACTTATTGAGGCTTCACAGCATAATTTATAGGTATCCATTAACTACAATTTGAAGTAATGAAATTGCTTGGAATGTATATAGAGTAGTATATTGTAAATTTAATGCTCACTTAGTATGAACTGGGTGATTTTTTTTTTTCTTGGTCAGTTATTTATGTGGAATTGTGGTCTTTTAGAAGGTGATTGCTAATAAATTACGGAGGAACAGAATGATACAGTTGGTAGAAATGTTATTCCCTGGCTGTTTTATAGAACACCTGCTTCTCTGATTGACAGGTTGCCTGACCAAACACTGCTTTATTCAGTGTGTTATGACCTTGCATAAATAAAGAAGAGGAGGAAAGCCCATAGCTCAATGGTAGAATGTGAACTTGGCATGCAAGTAATCCAAACTGCAATGCATAGCTAAGATTGGAAGTGGCTTTTCTTCAAAGCCTGACATAACAATTTTGCTTAGTAAATGGATTAGCATAGACAATACTGAACTGGATAGATCAATGCAAGGCACATTCTGATTTCTATGGGAATGATTAATTCAAGTGTATCACAGAACTGACTGTCTTTAACAAGATGAACTAAAATTTTCTGAGCCTAAATGTTTGGCCATAGAATATGATGTTTTAGGACCTCTTCTGATGTTTTCTGAATAACATATTTTTTGATAGAATTATTTATTTTTTTCTCTATAAAAAAAAAAGAAAGATAATAAATATTTTTTAAAATAATATTTTAGAGGCCTTAGACATTGCTTATACTGGGACAAATTACAAAATAAAGAATAGTTTGAGATATGCTACTGTTTTACAGTTATAATGCAATTCTTCAATATGTCAAATGATTTGAAGAGTTGCTTGGCAATAGGTTGATCTAAGTATTAATACTCATAATTACCAAAAAGAAAAAATAAGAAATTACCTCAGTGATAGAGTACATTGATTGCATAAGATCCTGGGTTCAAACCTTAGCATCTCCAGGGAATGCTAGAAATGTATTTCGCTTGATCTCTGGAGAACAACTGCTGATGAAAGTAGGAAGTTGAGCTAAAAAGAGCATCTGAAGGGCAGCTTTCTAACAGTGTTGAATACCTGATCCCCATACATCAAATTGTTTCATTTTTGATGAAGAACAGAAGATGATCTGTGTCCAATTTTCCACCTCAGTTCCACTACTATTATGTACAGCATTGCTTCTACTGGCTCTGGAAATCTCTGTATCCTTTTGATATATACCATGTTTCCCTGAAAATAAGACCCTGTCTTATATATTTTTAAACCCTGAAATAAGCGCTTGGCCTTATTGCCATGCTCTCAAAAGCCCGATTAGGCTTATTATCAGGGGATGTCTTATTTTGAGGGAAACAGGGTAGATATGGATAATAATATTGATTGTTGATATTAATTTCTCAGCCCCCATTTTCTATTCTCATATCTATATCTCCTTGCTTTTATCTGACCTTTATCCTGTTTGCCAATTAACTGTTTCAGAGGTTTGCTGATGTTCAACAACTAGACATCAAGCTATATTTTTGGTAGGTGAACTAATGGTGTCTAGTCTTGCTCTGATGTGAATACAAGGGTTGACTGAGATATGCTGGTAAACTGGAAATTACCCATCATAATTTTCTAACAAATATGAAGCCTTACTCAGCAGCAACAATAAGGCTTATAGTACAGGGGAAGATAGGAGAAATACTTTTACTGTATCTCAGCAGAATGTGTCACTTTTGCTTTGTGTCATGGTGCTGTTTTCTGGAGTCTCTGAAACAGGACCCCTGTGCCTGCTTTTATTTCATACATTTGTATGTATATGTTAGCAGCAATTCTTAGATCATGAATCGCCGCTGTTGCTTTCAAACTGATCTAGAAACAGAGGGGGGGGGAATTGGAATTGTCATCTCTTTTTTACTAAGATTGTCTTTTATCAATTGCCAACATCAAGAACTGAGGGTGGCTATATTGCTCTTGTAAGGAGACTACTTAGCCTCTGTGGAAGAGTTTCATCACATCAACTCTTTGGCTCAGTCAGACTTGATACTACAAAAATGGTTTTGATTTTAAAATCTAAAATCAATGTAGCTCAAAGTACCATCTTTAGCAGACGTGATAATGTTATGTAGAGAAGGAGTTTACAATGGATTTCCATTTCACTGCCGATGGTGGGTTTGCATCCTCCACATCTAAAAGGAGCAGACGAGATTAGGAAGTATAAAACAGACTGGATTACAAAACTGACTGTGGCCTCCAACAGAGAAGAAAGGAATTGCCTTACTCTGACTAATAGCACAGCCAATTCCACAAAAGCAGGGCGTAATTTTTTATTTGAGAAATATCCTTAGTTTATCACGCTATTAAAAACTGTTATGCTTTTTTAAAAAAATCATAGCTATTTTTGTCTCTTACCTCACATCACAAATGTCCACAGGGGTGGGAGAATGACAGAATGTGCAGGGGGACATTGTGATGCAGGTCATGTCACTTTGGTACTTGCATCCTACAATGAAACACAAGTACAAAGTGCTGGGAATTGCAGTGTGACATTGCAGTGCACATTTATTTCATTATTTCGTTCATCCTCCCAATTTATACAAGACATCTGTGCCTCACACATTTTGTTACAGGTTGAGCTTGCTTTTGAAGGTGCAAACTGCAGAATATTGATATAGTATTTCTGTCTGTACTTTCTATGAACTTGAAAAGTATTTGAAGTAGTTGTTTTTATTTTTAACTTTTCCCTTTATACCCCATCCTTCCCACCGGCTTAAATAAATAAATAGCTTTTCCTCCAAAATCTCCCTGCACAATGTTTTAAAGTTTGAGTATTACTTATAGTAGAGCCCTGCAGTTTGGAAGTGCTGAGAATAAGTAATTGAAGATTTCTGTTTTGATAGTCTATTCCGGAATGTCATATCCCGCTGTTATTCAGGTTTCCTGCAAAAATAATGCGGCCTCTGACTACTCAAGCACAGTTAAGTAGAAAATTCCATAGCATTTTAGAAAATAGGGAGCAATAGCATCCTGGTGGCAGTGAAATGACTGGGCAGCATCATGTAATACTGTACCTCAGTTCCTGGCCAAACTGCACTCCCACGGTGCTATGTTTAAAACTATATAGCCAAATGCTCAAGGCTCCCTTCCCCTGCATTACTACTTATCGGTAGCAGTGCCGTTTTATGATCATTCTTTGTAATAGACTCTGTAAAGTCTATTAGAACCAAGATTAACAGAATGTTACAACTAAACTAGATTACCTTTGTTTCCAGAATGAACAGTTTTGGTTCCACCAAAATCAGCATATAAAAAATGTGATTTAAGGAAACCAATATGCCTTGGATTCACAAACATTTTTATTTTATTTATTTGATTTTATTATTCATATTTCTATGCCGCCCACTCTCCGAGGACTTTGGGTGGTTTACACCAAAGACAGTATACTAGATAGCATATTGCCCCCAACAATCTGGGTCCTCATTTTACCCACTTCGGAAGGATGGAAGGCTGAGTCAACCTTGAGTCGATGAGATTTGATCCACTGATCTGCTGAACTATGTTCCCTCTCATTATATACAATGGGAGAGAAATAGCAATAAATGCAATGAAGCACATGCACACACAGAGACTTGTATACAACACCATGCCTTCATGGTGCCTCTGCCCATAGGATAATGGAATTATAGAACTTTCAATATTGGGGCACTGAGACCAACTATAAGATTACTTATCCCACACAATATAATTTTGTTTTTACTTCTGTGAGATCATACTAATGTTAGACATCTATTATTAGAAGGGGAAATCCTATACCTCCGATGCCAAATATGCCGAATAAAGCTTTGCTGGTATTTCGTTTAAGTCCATGGAACAAAGTACAGTACAAATAGTCCTCGACTTATGACCACAATTGAACCCAAAATTTATGTTGCTAAGGGAAACATTTATTAAGTGAGTGTGCCCCATTTTACAACTATTCTTGTCACAGTTGTTAAGTGAATCATTGTATTTGTTAAGTTAGTAACATGGTTGTTAAGTGAATCTGGCTTCCCCATTGACTTTGCTTGTAAGAAGGTTCCAAAAGGTGATCGCATCATCCCAGGACAATAAAACCTAAATAAATATGAACCACGTGCCAAGCATCTGAATTTTGATCATGTGACCATTGGGATGCTGCAACAGTGAGTCACTTTTTCAGTGTTGTTGTAACTTTGAACGGTCACTAAATGAACTGTTGTAAGTAGAGGACTACCTGTCCTAAACATAAAATTGCACTAAAATTCTATAACAGCAAATCAGTTAGCTATAGCAGTGTTTTTTTTAATTTAGCATTTTTAAGATGTGTCAGTTTAATTCCCCAGCAGTCCACACATCTATAATGTTCTGTTTTTAAAAAATAAGACCAAAAGATGAAATAATATTTTGTGCATAATTATCAGAAACACTAATTTTCTTGTCCTTTCTTTGCATATACATTTAATGAGAAATTCAACTTTTTAATCCTGAAGTTATGACAGTTGCCTTTGCAAATCTCTGAATGCCACATTTTATGTAATAATCTTTTTGATAAAAGATGTATCTTTTGTAATAGAAAAATACATGTATTTTATTTGTGAAAATACAAATAGAAATTTTGGATACATGTCTACTTCTGATACTGTAATTTATAGGGGAAATGTTCTTTACAGTTCCACAAAAATTCTGCTTTCTTTCTAAATTTTATTCTTAAAATTTGTATTTTCTCCAACACACAGCTTGGAGAATCCAAAGCTTCGGTAATTCAATAGTTGAGTAGCCTACACTGAGTGTGTTCCTTTAAATTCTTTTCTTCAGACACGCCCACTCGCTCAGCAGAGTCTCAGTTTAGTTCACTCAGTTGAGCCTGTGACACTGTCTGAAATTTTCTCTGGAATTCTACTAAACTATTGTTGCTGAAGCTTTGGATTCTTCTAAGTTCTCCCTTTTTTCCTTTTATTGTGGATTTTCCCTCTTCGTTTGATTGCCGGGGTGAGTTTTGACTGCTGCCTCAGGCAAGCCGTCCGTGGCAGTTTCCTGCCCTACGGGAAGCCCGGCCACTTCTTTGAATCTCCCACCCCACTTAACAGCCGCCGGCGTGTGGGTAGGTTCCCCGGCCTGCCGGCAACACCGCCCCTGCCCTTTTCGAACTTTATTATTTACTCTGGGCGGTTTGAGATCGTTGCCCTGCTTTCAGCAGCACTTTCTCATTGATTTGGACTGGACTTCGACGTTTGGATCACTTCTGAGTGATCGCACGCCTGAGGAGTGCTGGGACAATGCCGCGGCCTATTTTGATTGAGCCCTTGATCGCCAGACCGCCCTCGTCATCACAGCGGTCTCTCTCCCTGCTCCGACCTTTTTACGCAGCGCTGGGGGTGCTTTTGAGGCTTCTGTTGTGTGCCTTGCATTATCACCTCAGCTAATTGCCTTAATTGTCTTGGCGGTGGCGCTTGGAGACTCCGGCTTGTTCGTGCCATTTTCGCCCGCCTCAGCGCTGGGAGCTGAAAGTTTGACAGCTCGCGCCACCTTGCCTGCTCTCCTAACGAGCCTCGTTAACTTCCCTCCTGAGCCTGATCGTTTGCCCTTCTGCAGTGGAGTGGGAAAGCAGGAGATCCGCTTTCAAGTACCTCAACAGTTTCTCTGCAGCCCTCGCCCTGCGCCATTTCTTCGTTCTCTGGGCAAGTGGATTTAACGGCTGCCATTTTCTGCCTAGTAACTGCTTCGCGCATGCGCAAATAACTGTTGGGTGCCGATTACCACCTTTGCAGACAAAGTCAGGCAATAATTTCTGCTTTTCCCCCTGTTCTTTCTGGACTTACCTGCTGTACTGACCTCAGCTCCTCTGTTACCTGAGCCTCAGTTCATACCTGTTAAAAAAAAAAAATTGTTAGAAAATTAATGAATATTCTGTTACATTAATTGATAAATAATATTTAAGACAAAAAAACAAAAACAAAGGACAAATACATTCATTGTTATTTTCCCAATTGTTATCAAATATGGCCAAACATGACCTTTCTTCTGACCTGGAAGATATTCACAGTTCCCCTGAACGGCACCCGGAGCAGAACAGGCAGCATAAGAAGTCTCGCAAACGTTCTTCGCATCCTTCGTCTTCATCTGACGCTTCAACATCAAAGAGGTCCAAATCTTCTTCCGCTGCAGCCAAGGACGCTTCCAGAAGGCACAAGGCTCTGGAACGACAATTTGAAAAGGCACGCAAGCAGTCCAATCAGGCCTTGTTCTCACGCTTACCAGTCCCACTATCGCCGGTGGCTGAAGCAAGTGATCAACCCATCCATCAGGCTGACCAACTACCTCTACAGCCTGGGTATCGACAACCTGACGTGAGCAGCTTCTCTGAGGCAATTCCGACCCATTGCATGGGACCGGTGGACCTCTCGTGTAACAACTCCCAAACTCGAAGGACTCAGCCGGAGGCGACATTTACTCCCACGGCTGCAGGGTTGTGGGCCACGGAGTCGGCTCCACCGCCTTTTCCTTATGACATTCAACAGATCATATCCAAAACTGTATCTCGCACTCTGGCAGCAAAATCTCAACATCCAATGCAATATGCTGCCTGGCATCAGCCGCAATATCCTCCTCCTCCACCTCTGCCTCGGGCATCCCAACCGACTCCCTACCAGTATCCCGCCATGTCACACGTGGATGCGTCTCATCCAGATTTCGGACACGGCGGGGATTCGTCTTCGGAGGAGGACGAGGCCGACCTTTTGGATATGGACTTATCCGATGATGCTGATATGCCGCCTGAAAAACCGGCCTTTTCTGGCCTGTTCAGGCCCTCGCTATTTAAATCCCTTCTACACAAAGCCAAATTGACCACAAAACTGGCAGATCCAACCCCTCAGGTTGATCAACCGGGCCCTTCTCAACAGCATGAAGCCCTGTTCACGGCGCCCAAGCCTGAAGCAGACTTCATTCCGTGCCCACAGCTCTTCTCCGAGGTGGTCCAATGTTCCTGGTCCACACCTTCCTCCTTGCCTGCCCCATCGGGTCTGGACAAAAAGCTGTATTGTTCGGCGCCCAGCCTCCAGGAACTTCTTCAGTTGCCGACTGTGGATGCCCCTGTGGCCAATCTGACTGCTTCCTTGGTAATTTCCAACGATGTCGCCGACGGGCTGCGATCAGAGGATCGGAAGGCTGAGTTTACTTTTCGTCGTACGCATAATGCGGCCGCCTGGGCTTTTAGGGCGGCCACCTCGGCTTCCTTCTTCAGCCAGGCGTCCCTGATCTGGCTCCGCCAACTTCAGGAGCGCCTCCCTCCTGACGATTCACAACTCCGCCAAGATGTTAACAAACTGGTGGCAGCTACAGAATATACGGCGGACGCTTCGCTCAATGCCACGAAGTTTGCTTCACGCGCCCTGGTGTCATCCGTTACTTCTCGCCGTTTATTATGGCTGAAAAATTGGAAAGCTGATGCAAAGTCCAGATGGCGCCTTGCCTCAACTCCGTACAAGGGTTCCCGACTATTTGGAGAAGTGCTAGATCCCATCCTGGTCAAGGACAAGGATAAGCGGAAGGTCATGCCATCCTCCTTCCGAAGGGCAGAACGTGAGCCTTCATCTTACTCCACCAGGCAGCCCTTTCGGACCGACGCCGGACCTTCAGGGTCCTTTTCTTCAAGGTCCTACTCGCAAGGGTTCGATCGTTCTTTCGACAGGCCTTCCTTCAGGGACCGTGGTCGCAAAACTCCAAGCTGTATGTAATTCTTCAGACTACGTGCAGCAGCCAGTCTCCCCCCCTGTCTGAACTTGCTTGGGTATATCCCGAAGCTTTGGATTCTCCAAGCTGCACGTTGGAGAACGGACGTTGCTTACCTGAACGTCCCTTCTCGACGCGCAGCTGGAGAATCCAACCCACACAACTGGGCTGCTGAAGTTCCATCCTTACGCTCTACTGCTCCTTACTTCGTGAACAAAACTGAGACTCTGCTGAGCAAGTGGGCGTGTCTGAAGAAAAGAATTTAAAGGAACACACTCAGTGTAGGCTACTCAACTATTGAATTACCGAAGCTTTGGATTCTCCAGCTGCGCGTCGAGAAGGGACGTTCAGGTAAGCAACGTCCGTTTTAAATTTAAACCCGATGTAAGCATAAAACCTGGATGTCTTCAGGAGATAGTAGTGTGGAATGAAAGAATTTTTGAGATGGATTTTTAATCACTTCCGGAGTTAATGCTTTTCTATATTAATTTTTCCCAACCATGACCCCACCCATGGCTCTCCAGATAAATTTGAGCATTGACAAACTTCAGACAAACTTTTCCTTGTTTTGGCAAGGAAAAACAAAAACAGCAGTTATAGAAAAAAGTGCAGGACTCTCACCATTTCTATGTTGCAAATCATCTCTTCAAAGTAGCCTTTTTTTTCCTAAGCAGTGTAGTTGTTTGAATTTTGTGCTTTGATCTGCATATAAACTTTAGCTGTGTCTTAAAAAGAAAAATCACAGGATTCTGTGGTATTGATTTTACTTGTTTCTGCCCTTAAATTTCTCTTAATTAAACCTGTTCTACAGTATTCCTTATATTTTGGACTACAGGTCCCATAAATGCTATTATTATGGCAGTTGGGGCTCAGTGATAGTCTGTTTCAGAAGATTAATAGCCCACTTCAGTGAAGGCCATACACTGCAAGAAGGATATAAAGAATGTTGAACCTGAGGGCGAGTATTGTCTCTTCAAAAACCAGCCATAGTTGGTGGTTGAAGCTGTAGCTAACTTCCTCACTTCTTTGGGCGAGTCAGCTTCCTTCTAGCAAACAGCTCAAAAGCAGAATTCTTTATGTATGTTGGGCTACATGCATTCAGGCTTGGCATCCATAAATTCATCCATTCCCTTCATAGGCTTCCAGTTTTCCATTTATGTTCTCTCATTTGAAATGGTGTGGTTCATACAGACAAGAGTTGGCTGTTTGCATCTGATTAGCCTTGGTTCACTGGGTGATAATGACAAAGGGCAAGTTCACCTGCAAAAGTTCAAATTTTGAACTTATTTTTCTTAACTTTTAATGAAGTGACTTTCTCCTTTCTATAAGGATTATATTGAATATGTATTATTTCTTCTTTGTTTCCACTACAACCTCCATGCTTGAATGCCATTTTGCTGTTTGTTAGATTAAATTGCGAGTGATTGTATAACTGTGATAGGATTGTGATATTTAGCATTGATTTATTGAGGTTTAATTTATTCACTTTAATTTATTGTTTATCATAAATATTCGTATTTACTGGTAGATACTTTATCATTTTATGCTAAGATCTTTTGTGGATAGTTTAATAGCTGTAAGCCTCCATGAGTTGGAATCAAATTAACAGCATATAAATCAGATAGGCAGACATAGAGACAGAGACACATAAAGACACACAGACATTCAGAGCTGTTAAAATTACTGTGATCCTTGGATAGCTTAATTGATTTCATTCCATCTCAGATGGGGCTCATCACACAAAGCAAATAGCTTGATTTTTAGGTTGGACTTTTTTCAGATTTTGAGGTTACCCTATATTTCTATCTACATAAACTCTTAACATGCAGCTCCTGGGCTACTCCTTGCACACAGCCTTTTAAGATTTTTTTAGTGTTTTCCACTGAGTGGGGAAATTGAGTTCATCAAGCTGAGTGGGAGAAATTGTAAACAAAAACAAAAGAAAAAGCAGTGTGGAAGGAGCAGGGTACAGGTACAATACTATTGTCTGCACTCTCCAGATGAACATCAAAAGAATCCAGAAGATTCTTGGAAGGTTACACAATCCAATAGCCTCTCACCGACCAGTACGCTCCCATAGAGAGGGGCTTCTCAGGGTGCCATCGGCCAAACAGTGTCGACTGGCGGCCCCCAGGGGGAGAGCCTTCTCTGTGGGGGCACCTACCATCTGGAACGAGCTCCCTCCGGAGATACGGAGGATCCCGGATCTGCGCACATTTCGTCGTGCTCTCAAAACATTTTTATTTCAGCAGGCTGGCCTGGCCTAACTCTCCCTTTTAAATTTTAAATTGTTTAATCTGTTTTACAAATTGGGTGTTTTAAATTTGTTTTCGGCCAAAATATTTAATAATTTTAATGGACTTTTAATGTTTGTATTATCTGTATTTTATCTTGGCTGTTCATCACCCTGAGTCCTCCGGGAGTAGGGTGGTATAGAAATTTGATAAATAAATAAATAAATAAATAAATAAATAAATAAATAAATCCGTTTTTTAAAAAAGAGTACAATTAAAACTGGCCCAATAATTCCCCAAGCTATCCCATAAACACTTGAGTGTAACGGGCAGAAAGAATAACTTTGAAGAACAGGAGGAAGAGACATGACTCTCCCTAGTTCTCAAAAAGATAAAAGGAAAATGTATTCAGACTTGCAGTATTTTGTTTCTGTTGCCTTATAATAAAAATCATATTAGCATTTCCAAGTGTGAGCTATCTTTGTGGTTGCTGTGTTTTCCACCAGTTGAAGTTTCTAGCGGTCTTCGGAGCATCCTCAGGCCTTCAAGGGCACCCTGATGTAATGTGAATTACAGTAAGCTAGTTGCAAGATGACAACGATATGAATGACTTCTTCAGTGCTGCCTGTTCTAAGTTATACCACAACTGAAACAGTTGCCATGGTGGTGCAGTGGTTAGAATGCAGTACTGCAGGGCTAACTCACTGCTCACTTCAGGAGTTTGATTCTGACTCAGAATCAACAGTTCAAAGTTGACTCAGCCTTCCATCCTTCCGAGGTCAGTAAAATTAGGATCCAGATTGTTGGGGGCAATATGCTGACTCTGTAAACTGCTTAGAGAGGGCTGTAAAGCACTGTGAAGCAGTATATAATTTAATTTAATTTAATTTAATTTAATTTAATTTAATTTAATTTAATTTAATTTAATTTAATTTCCAATTTATATACCGCCCTTCTCCCTGAGGACTCAGGGCGGTGTACAGCCAAGATAAAAAACATAGAATACAAATATTAAAACATTTAAAAATATATATAAATTTTGGCCCGAAAGTTAAGAATCACAGACTAATTAAAAGAATTTAAAAATTTTAAAAATTTCTTCTTAAGCCAACCCGGCTTGCTGAAAAAGATAGGTTTTCAGGGAACGACGGAAGGCATTGAGGTCCTGGATTCTTCTTATCTCCGGGGGCAACTGATTCCAGAGGGTGGGAGCCCCCACAGAGAAGGCCCTCCCCCTGGGGGCCACCAGCCTACATTGTTTGGCTGATGGCACCCTGAGGAGGCCCTCTCTGTGGGAGCGCACGGGTCGATGGGAGGTCATTGGTAGCAGCAGGCGGTCTCGGAGATAGCTAGGCCCTATGCCATGGAGCACTTTAAAGGTGATAACCAACACCTTGAAGCGCACCCGGAAGACCACCGGGAGCCAGTGCAGCTCGCGCAGGAGCGGTGTTACATGGGAGCGCCATGTTGCTCCCATCACTACCCGCGCTGCTGCATTCTGGACCAGCTGGAGCCTCCGGGTGCTCTTCAAGGGGAGCCCCATGTAGAGAGCGTTGCAGTAGTCAAGGCGAGAGGTGACGAGGGCGTGAGTGACTGTGCACAAGGAATCCCGATCAAGAAAGGGCCGCAACTGGCGAATCAGGCGAACCTGATAAAAGGTCCCCCTGGTAACAGCCGTCAGATGTTCCTCCAAAGACAGCTGCCTATCCAGGAGGACTCCCAGATTGCGAGCCCTTTCAGTGGGGGCCAAAGACTCGCCCCCAATAGTCAGTGATGGAGTCAACTGACTATATCGAGATGCCGGGAGCCACAGCCACTCAGTCTTGGAAGGGTTGAGCCTGAGCCTGTTCCTCCCCATCCAGATCCGCACAGCCTCCAGGCACTGGGACATCACTTCAAGGGCATCGTTGGGGTGGCCTGGGGTGGAGATGTACAGCTGGGTGTCATCAGCGTACTGGTGGTATCTCACCCCAAAGCCACGGATGATCTCGCCCAGCGGCTTCACATAAATGTTGAACAGAAGGGGCGAGAGGACCGATCCCTGCGGCCCTCCACAAATGAGAGGCCTCGAGGTCGACCTCTGCCCCCCTGCCAACACAAACTGCGACCGGTCGGAGAGAAAGGAGGAGAACCACCGCAACACAGTGCCTCCCACCCCCAACTCTTCCAGCCGGTGCAGCATGATATCATGGTCGATGGTATCAAAAGCCGCTGAGAGATCTAATAGGACCAGAACAGAGGAATAACCCCTGTCCCGAGCCCTCCAGAGATCATCCACCAACGCGACCAATGCCGTTTCCGTGCTGTGCCCAGACCTGAAACCCGACTGGAACGGATCTAGATAGGATGTTTCCTCCAGGAATTGTGGAAACTGTTGCGCGACCACACTCTCAACAACCTTCGCAATGAAGCGAAGGTTGGAGACAGGACGATAGTTAGCCAATATTGCTGGATCCAGGGATGGCTTCTTGAGGAGAGGCCTCACCACCGCCTCTTTCAGGGCAGCGGGGAAGTGACCCTCACTCAACGAAGCATATAAGTCTAAGTGCTATTGCTATGGATGGGCAAAGGCCTTGTGGCCCTACCTTCTATTGCCCTTCTAGCAAGAACTGTGAATCCAGGAGGACCTCCAAATTGTGAGGCTGCTCTCCATAGGGGAGCACAACTTATTGATAGCCAAGTTTGTACTAGACTCAACAAGGCTCTGAATTATTCTACCTTTCGTCTGAACCTGTTTCTCCCCTGCAGATCCTGACAGCCTCTAAAAGCCAGTTTAGAAATCCTACTGTTTTCTCTGTTTGACCCAGGGTAGAATGCATAATTGATTATCATCAGCATTTTAATAATACCTCAACCTGAACCTGTGGAAGTTGTCTCCAAACATTAAACACATTAGATGAAAAAAGTGAGCACTCTGCAATAAGAGTGTGCAAGAATTCAACTTCTTTTCCCTCAACCATTAATTATAGAATCACCTACTCAGAAAGCATGCCCATCTAGCAGTTTGGAAGATGCAAACGCGAGTAGATTAATAGGTACCACTTCGATGGGAAAGAAACAGTGTTCCATGCACCTTTGATATATAGCCATGCTGGCCACATGACCACAAAAATTGTCTTCGGACAATGCTGGCTCCCTTGGTCAAGAAACGGAGATGAGCACTGAGCCCTGGAGTCAGACATGACTGGCAGGGAAACCTTTATCTTTTACTCAGAAAGAATTAGAACCACTGCAATATGATATTTCTGTTCCTAATGCCTGTAGGTGGGATCCAGAAGGATTCTGTGATTAAAATACCAAAGGCCACAAGAGATGTAGCAGAATAAGAATAGTTAATACTCTTTTGTGTCACAAGTATCTTATAAACTGACCAGGGGTGGGTTCTAAATTTTTTTACTACTGGTTCTGTGGGCATGGCTTATTTTGTGGGCGTGGTTTGATGGTCATGTGACAATTCTTTAGGATTTAGCAGAGGTACTGGTCTACCAGGCTTTTAACTGCTTGCAGAGCTGTACCAGTCTACCCATTTCTTCTTGGAGCATTCTGGTCTACTCATTTGTTTTTGGAGACACCAGTCTACTCATTTATTTTGGGAGGCACCGGTCTACCCATTTGTTTTTGGAGGCACCGGTCTACCCATTTGTTTTTGGAGGCACCGGTCTACCACCACACTGCCTTTTAACACTGATCAGCTGTAGGGCGGTCCTTTGAAGCCACGCGGCAAGAGTTTAAACAGCTTTTTTCCTTCTAGCCATTTAGCTGGGATTCGGGAGGCAGCAAATAGATTGGGGGCGGGGCCAAATAAAAGGTAAGAATAAGGCAGGGGGGGTGGGAGGGCTCAGCTCCTGAACAAAGAGAACCGGTTTGGTGACATCATATCGTCATCGCTATCGGCTTGGCTGAACCGGGAGGAACCCACCACTGAAACTGACCAATGTGGATCTGGCCCTTACTTGAATCTGAAACCTGAGTGTTATGCATCCACATACAGATTATCACAAAATACTATCTTGTTTCTGTTTATACTAATGCCTTTTTAAACAGAAATATTTAATATGGATTAGTAGTGTGTGTATGTGTCCATGTATAAAATCACTCACACCAAAAATGTTCTTTTTTTTAAGCTATTACTTGATCCTATGTGGATATTATTATTATTCCCTTTTCTTTATTATTTCTACAACAGGGAAAGTTTAATGTGTAATTGATTACTGCCTTCTGTTGTGACTCTGATTTGGTTTTAGTTTCCTTTACTAGTCAGCATTTTGGATCCGCTGGGCCTCTTTCATTCTAACTGAGCTGCTTTAGCTTTACTTCTTTAATTGTTGTTGAAATGGTTCTTCTGCAAAATTGACTCCCACCCAGCTATTTCTCCTTCTATAGCAGTTGCCATTTCAACTACAGAAAAAACTGAAGAAACTTCAATAATTAAATTGGATATTACTATAAATGAACCTTGCAACCAAACTTTACTATGTAAAGTCATTATGTTTGGGATTCCAATCACACCATTCGGTCTTCCCTCTATTTCTCTTCACACACACCTTTTTTTCCTTTTAGCCTAATAGATAATAAATTTGATTTTTGGACTGTTTAGGCATTCTAATGTTAGAAATCATAAGGAATTGTTTTTCAAAGTTCCTCATTTCAGAGGCTTGGCCTGAATCCAAGAAAGGTGGTGCAATGAAAATAGCTAATACAGTATGTTTATTCTCAGTCTGTCTTTCCTTATTGCTGTAAATACACTTTATAGTTTGCCCAGCATCAGGCTCCTATAATACCCTTTTGTCTCCCAAGGTAGAATTGAGAGTTGTCCATAATAAACATAGGAAAATTAGGAACTATAGGGTAGCTGTCAATTGACTCAATAGCCAAAAGAAGTGAAGACAGTGAAGTTGGATATTTCCACAAGACAGTGACAGAAACCATATCTCTAAATGACTGTGAAAGACTTAGTGCAACAAAAAGACAAAGGTTTTGAAATGACAATACCTAGTCTTGGATATTATTGAAGATACACAGGGAGATTTCAAACATGCAGTCCATACAAGAAACTGAAGAATATTTCTAAGCTGGAAGTGTTCTGCAAGATCAAGTGACAGAAAACAATCTTGCAAAAGCAAGAATAGGAGAACTCTACTCTGGCTGCAGGAGATATTTGGAAGCTGTTATTACTGCCAAAGGAGGTGTTACTAAGTCCTTGCCAAAAGACGTTCCAAACTTCTGCACCTGCCATATTCCCTGTTTTCTTATTTTGAATCTGTAAACAACTGCACACAAATAGTAACTGTGCTTTCACATTTGCCGAAAGATGTGTTTAATTTGGTGCCATATAGAGACTTTGTCAGCTTTACTTAGGAATCTGTTGAAACAAACCATTTGCTCAGGAGTGCCTAAATTGCACACAACTACACTTCTCTACTCTCACAATTCTTAGTGGGATTTCTGTTTCCCACAATGTTTCATCTCTTTTGTTCCGCCTAGTGTACAAAGGCTGAAAATGTAGCAAATAAATTGTAAATTGTGCCAATAATTAAATATAGAAGTCTGTTACATCATTTGATTCTCAGACACTACTCTAAGCAATAAACATATGATTGCTTATAAACATGGGTTCATGGATAACCTTTCAGTAATAGTGTAACAGTATGTAGACGATTTACCTTTTAAATGAAGCTTGTCAGAGAAATATTCTCTAGTAATTTTTAAATGTCAGATTAAAGTGATGCATTCTGCTATGTTGTCTGAGTAGACACTGTTAAATGACGATTTCTCTTTGTAAAGCTGCATATAGAATAAGAAAGTGTATACTAAAAAGATTAAATGGATTCCGGGAAATGGTAGAGGACAGGAAGGCCTAGAGGAACGTTGTCCATGTGGTCGCGATGGGTCGGACACGACTTCAAATACTAAAAAGAGCTTTTATGAAAGTTTTATTTTGTTCTTACTTTTATCAGCATATGCAGTAGTACCTCAGATATACTGATGAAGTCATATTGGCTGTATTTCTTTTTCCAAAATTATTTCTATGTTTTCATTTTTAAAGAATACAGTGTGCTTTTTTTTCATGGCTATGCCAAATCGTCTTGATTTTTTGTTATGTAGTGAAATGCTGTATGTGCTAACAAATTGTTTAACTGGCGTTGTTCTTTTTTCTTTTTTTCTTTTGAGTGATAAAAAAACCCCTACATAATAAAGAATAGTTGCAGAGTATTTTACGGCAGCAAATAAAACTTATAAAATCCTATTAAAGACACTACAATAAATTTTATAGAATCATCAGACTTTTTAGCAGAATATTACTTGGAACAATTGCGCTGATATTGAGCTAAATTAGAATGTGTATGATTTCGAAGAATTGCCATAAATATCAAATATAAGATGTTAGGAAGAATGCAAAGATTAAATTATTTTTGTCAAAACAGAAATGAACAGTACTGTTTCTTATCCTATCTAGTTCCAAGGCATATGACCAGCCTTTCAGTTCTTGTTAAAATTATGCTCTTGTGATTAATTCTATTTATCTAACTAAATACAAATAGTAGCAAGGCTAAATGCAAATATATATGTGCATAGAGGAACAGACGGACATATGCACAGAAATGTCATTAAAAAGGCTCAAAGTAAGACAGAAATAAATATGCCAGGGGTTTGTTCACTATGAAATGCATTACCTGAAGCATTGTAAAGAAGAGATGTAAGCAACATCAAAGTAAAAAAGAGAAAGAAAAAAAGAAACACATTACTAAAAATGGCTTATGGGAGGGGGATATTGTCAAAAGGAAAATATACTTTGAAATTATATTCTCTGAGAAGATACAAGGCTACAGCAACCAAAACAATCAGAAGAGAGAATTCAGCAGATGGAAAACATGATAAGCTCACTGTTTCTCGTTTTAAACAAGTTACCTTTCATTTTTTTAATGCATGTAAAAAAAAATTATACTGAATCTTTTCTTTCTAGTACATTTGGCATGCAAGAAATGGCCACTTATTTCCTAGTCAGCAAAAGAACATTTAAGACACTACAAAAATCTGAATACATTAATGTAGCTGTTTGAACATGTTAATAAAAATATTGTGATGCTTAAAAGATTGAAAGTTTGTTTAAATGGAAGAAATTAAAGAAGGAGGGTGTAATAGGTTGAAAAAAGTAAAATAAATCTAATCCTTTTGCTAGAGTTGCTCTGAAAATGGTATTTTTTTTGGGTAAGGCTATAGTTTCTTAAGACTTTATACAAACAACCCTACTCCTTGTATAGTTATTACTGGAAATTTGAGAACATGAATTATTCTGCTTAATTTATTTGTCTAGTAGCAGCCAGTAGCAGCCCACCAGTTTCAGCTGAAATGTACATATTCTCATCATGAAAACAATGTTTAAGATTAACATTGACTTTAAGCAACCAATATTGGCCACATAGTAAATCCATCTTTCAGTATTTGAAGGGCTACCACAGGGAAGAGGGGATCAATTTATTCTCCATAGTACCTGAAGGCAGAACAAGAAGCAATGGGTGGAAGTTCATCAGAGGGAAATCCAAATTGGAACTGAGGAGGAATTTCCTGACAGCGAGAAGAATTAAACAATGGAATAATATGCCTCTTGGTTTGCCATCACTGGAGGTTTTCAAGAAAAGATTGGACAAACATTTATCCAGGATAGTATAAGGATTCCTGCCTTGGGCACGGAGTTGGACTAGAAGACCTCCAAGATCCCTTCTAGCCCTATGAATCTATGATTCTATATGATCTCCTTATCAGTGGTCTCTCATCTCAGGATGAAAAATAAACTTGGAATGCATTTTAACATAGACCATCCTAGTTTACATTGCTGAAAGAAATAGCAATAGCAATAGCTCTTAGACTTATACTCTGCTTCACAGCCCTCTCTAAGCAGTTTACAGAGTCAGTATATTGCCCTCAACAATCTGGATCCTCATTTTATCGACCTTGGAAGGATGGAAAGCTGAACCGTGACTTTGAACTGGAACACGATTATCCTTTGATTGTCCTGCTTTTCTGAAATCTGTGGTTCATTTGTCTTATTTAAAAGTGGCCTACAAAAATGTCTGCATTAAAAACATATAAAACACAGACTAAGGAAAATATTTTCAAAGTACATGTATTTAGGAAAACTGGTTGCAAAAATCTGTATTAGAAAAATGTAAAAGAGCATTCTTGTGAACATTACCCCCACCAAACCCAAACTTAATGTCAGAACCAGAATGGAATAAATTGTATTTCCAAAATTCAGAAACCATAGAAAGTGAAAGGGTAGATTCCTGCTCTTAGCAAAAGGAAGTTTACCTATCATTATGAAAAAGAAGTGTACAGAAAATGGAGAACTCAATTTCTAAACTATTCTGGGTGGTTTACAATTAAAAACCTTATATTTATATACCACTGTTCACAAAAGCAAAATAGCAATAGCATTTAGACTTATATACTGCTTCACAGTGCTTTACAGCCCTCTCTAAGCGGTTTACAGAGTCAGCATATTGCCCCCAACAATCTGGGTCTTCATTTTACCAACTTCAGAGGGATAGAAGGCTGAGTCAAGCTTGAGCTGGTGAGAATCGAACTGCCAAAGTGCTGGCAGCTGGCTGTCAGCAGAAATAACTTGCAGTACTACATTCTACCCACTGGGCCACCACAGCTCTTATACAAACAACACCGAAACAAATAAAAATAAAACAAGCTAAAGGGCAAAAGGGGTTCCACAGTTGCCCTGGCTCAACTGTGCCCTTGGCCAGACAACCAGATCTTCACACCAAAGAGAGAGCCATATGAATTTCTAGAAGTATATGATTGAATAATAATAATAATAATTTATTAAACGTATGCCGCCTGAATCTCAACACTTCTGGGCAGCACACAATTAAAGAAATAAAATCAATAAAAGATAAAGATAACAGATGGCAAGCACGATAGATAGATGGAATGAAGTGGAGGGTCTCAATCTCCCTTGACAAAAGGCATGAGTGAGTCGAGGTTTTCACAGTTCTTCAAACAACTGGAATTAAATGGGAGCATCTAGCTCTTGGGGAAAGCATTGTTCCAGAAGGCAAATGTTGCTACGAAGAAGGCACATTTCAGGATCTTGAGAGAGGACAATGTTTAATCAAAGGAACCAGAGTATGCCAACCCTGTAGGTTCAAATCACTATAAGAGAGAGGTAACTAGACCCTACGTAGGGAACAACTGGCATCTTAAATCACACCCAGAAGCAAACTGGCAAACAGTACAGTTTATGAAGCAGAGATGTTACATGGACATAACAAGCCATACCTATTACTGTTCACACTGCCATATTCTGGACAATTTGAAGCCTCAATATAGTCTTCAAGGGCATGCCATGCAGACTATTTTGCAGTAGTCAAACTTTAAGATGATTAGTGCATGAGTGACTGTCTGAAGGGCTTCCGATCAAGGAAAAATAATTTTTCTTGGAGATCTTTATTGTTAATATGGAGATGGTGACTATAGGAAAAGGGAGATCTAATTTCTATTTCCCTTCACATGATCCTTCTCAGCCTGTCTGAGAAAAATCCCAAAGAAAGTATTCTAAAGGTTCTTAAATGTTTTTTTTTTATGTGCAGCAAGTATAGAAGAAGAATTGAAAATGGGGAATGCAGAAAAATGCTATGGAATTAGCTACAGTTCAGGTTTTTTTTTTTCTGATTTCTTTCTGTGTAGTCTATGAATTTAATTTCTTTCAAAAGGAATATTTAAATGAGACCCTGAGTGTTTATAACTTACCTCAGATCTATCATTTCCAAAAGAAATGAAAGTTGAGAAAATTACCTGTAGAGGTTTTTTTAAAATAGTTTGTTAAAAGAGCAGCTACTGAGAGTAATAAAGCCATAAGAGTTTAAGTTCCTGAACCTCCAGCAGAAGAAACTGATTCAGTTTCCCAAGCCCAAAGTTCTGGAGAAGGCAGAGCTTGCTGATAACAGCATCAAGAATTTGTTAAGGCTGAGATTTTAAAAATGAGTGTTTTGTAGTTTTTTATTTTGACAGTACTGTGGGATCGTTAGAAGGAATCATTGTTATTCATGAACGTTAGCACTCAATGAAGCAAGTCCTTGGATTTTTTTTAAAAGAAACACTGTTGTTCACATGCATTATTTAGGTTGTTGTAACTATCTTTTCTGATTATTTTGAGAGATGAACACAACAGCATTCTGTCATGAATCTCACATTGGCATGCGTACATAAACCAGTTATCTGCCCTATAATATTCTGCATGCCAGATGCAGCCAACTGATGTGTAATATGGTTCTGAGTTAATATAATTGTTTCTCTTCACTGCCTTCGTTGCAACACTTCCTGAGTTATTTTTAGTCATTTCCACTCTCTATTCATTAAGTTTAATCTGTGAGTTTTAATACATCCAATCCTTGATTAAATTCAGTGGGCTGTTCCACTGCCTTGGACAGTTGCTTGTATCTTTGAGCCTGCATTTTGCTATTCTAGCTTTTTATAAAACCATGGGAGTGGGAGAGAGAAAATGAAGAGATTAGCTTTACGCTGTCACTTCACTTGATATCGAGTTAATTGTTGTATTATAACAAGGTACTAAAGATGCATCACTCACTATTACAGACCTGGTGGAACTCTGTGGCCAGTGGGGTGGGGGGAGGTTCTCTTACATGTGTTGAGAATGCAAAATATGAAAGTTAAGTCACTTTGAAAGGGCTTTTTTGTTAAGATTGCTGCACTCTGAAATTCACAAGGCATCATCTGTTTTACCTCTTAGGTGCCTGTTGAAGATCTTTCTCTTCATCCATTCCTATCCAGATAAATATTGCTGTGTTTTTCCCTCCCCTTTTTATACATTTTTGATATTACTTTATTCTTAGGCATATGCCAGATACCTAGCTGTTTCCAGACATGCAAATCCAGGACATTTTGTGAGCCCATTTTTGGTGTATGGGTTGTTTTTTGCTAACTTTTGTGGGTTGTGCCGCTCCCATACCCGGCAAAGCTTTTCTATACTTGTTTTGTTTATATTGTTGTTTTCAACAACAAAAAACTTAGTAAACTGACTAAGTACAGGGGCTCTCGACATTCAACAGTTTGTTTAATGTCTGTTCGAAGTTACAAGGGCACTGAAAAAAGTGAGCTATGAATCTGTTTCACACTTACCATCATTGCAGCATCCCCATGGATATATACAGTAGGGGCCAAAATTGTGGAAAAGTGTATTTTCTAAAACTAGCTAATAACACCACTTTTTTGGGGAGTAGTACCATAAAATTATATATTAATGGAAAGATAATTTAATCAAGAATGTAATGCAATAAATTTTATGAAGGATTTTCTATTAGAATAGCAGTTACAGCATAAAGAAGTGAAACATGTAGAAAAAAAAATGAGATATACAAAAATTATCAACATAGAAAAAATGAGATATACAAAAATTATAACGTCAGTTAATACTTAGTTGGGTAACCTTTAACATGAATTATGTCCTTACAATGTCTTCCCATGGAGTGAACCAAGTCTTTTAGTTCTGCAGCAGTTATAATGTGAAACCAAGATTGAATGATTGCTTCTATAAGCTGGTTTTATTGCTGGGTCGCTTCTGACTAACAAGTTTCTTTAGTCGGCGCCATAGATTTTCCATTGGGTTAAGGTCTGGGCTATTCCCAGTGGAATATGATTATCTTGAAACTCCCAAAAAAAGTGTTATTAGTCATCAAACTTCAAAAATACACTTTTCCCAAAAGGTTTCCACAATTTTGGCCACTATTGTAATCAAAATGCAGATAGTAATAGCAATAATGCTTAGACTTATAAAATGCTCCATAATCCTTTACAGTACTCTCTTGAGTGGTTTACAAATGCCAGCATATTGCCTCCAACAATCAGGGTCTTTTTACCACTGTCGGAAGGATGGAAAGCTGAGTCCACCTTGAGCCAGTCAAGATCAAACTCCTGGCAGTGGGCAAAATTAGCCTGCAATACTGCATTCTAACCATTGTGCCACCATGGCTCCTATGATGCTTGGCAATTGACTCATATTTATGATGATTGTAGTCTCTGGATCAACCTTCTGACAAGCAAAGTCAATGGGGAAGCTAAATTCACTTACAACCATGTTACTAATTTAATAACTGCAATGATTCACTTAACAACTGTGGCAAGAAAGTTTGTAAAATGGGGTAAAACTCATTTAAGAATTGTCTCGCTTAGTAACAGAAATTTTTGGCTCAATTGTGGTCATAAATCAAGGATTGCCTGTAATGCACAGTGGATGGCTGTAGGAACTGAACTAATTGAGAAATTCAGTATCCTGGCAAGTTCTTAGTTATGAAATAGATTCTGAAATCTAATAAACTTGCCATTTCAGAGATGATTTCTTTACGGGGGTGGGGTGGGGGGGGAGAAGGAGACTCAAAATATGTGGTTAAAATTAGGGCACCAATATGCACCAAGACAAATTCCTTGTGTGTCCAATCACACTTGGCTAATAAAGAATTCTATTCTATTCTATTCTATTCTATTCTATTCTATTCTAGTCTAGTCTAGTCTAGTCTAGTCTAGTCTAGTCTAGTCTAGTCACTTGGCTAATAAAGAATTCTATTCTATTCTATTCTATTCTATTCTATTCTATTCTATTCTAGTCTAGTCTAGTCTAGTCTAGTCTAGTCTAGTCTAGTCTAGTCTAGTCTAGTCTAGTCTAGTCCAGTCCAGTCCAGTCCAGTCCAGTCCAGTCCAGCCTAGCCTAGCCTAGCCTATTCTAGTCTACTCTACTCTAGCCTAGCCTAGCCTAGCCTAGCCTAGCCTAGCCTAGCCTAGCCTAGCCTATTCTATTCTATTCTAGTCTAGTCTAGTCTAGTCTAGTCTAGTCTAGTCTAGCCTAGCCTAGCCTAGCCTAGCCTAGCCTAGCCTAGTCTACATTGTCATATGTAAGAACAACATGCAATAATATATCTATGCTGATACATACAATAATATATGTATATATAGAACAACTAACAGATGTTTTCTAAACAATTATATACAATTATTTAGAACTATTGCTTTTATTAACTGAGATACTAAGGGATCTTCAGGATATTTTATCTTATTCCATCTTTTATGTTTGAGCCTGCACCTAAAAAAAAATCCCTGGTGAATGAAGAATATGATGAATTTGATACGTTTTGGTACAAAATTTCCTTTGATGAATTAATGGATTAATGAATTAAATGTTTATATTGTTTTGTTGCTGCTGCTTTCTTTCATTATAGTGTTTTTCAGCTTTCTAGTTTAGCCCACAGGCCTGGAATTTCTTGGCAATCTCCCATCTAAAATCTATACAGGCCTGGCCCTGTTTAGTTCAATCCAGCTACAGAAAAGTCCTATATAATTCATGAGTCTATGAAGCTTTTCATTTATAACGTGTTATGTGATTTTTAATACATGACCCATAACTGCTCTGTTACATTATCAGTGGGATTTAGGCAGTGGTGGGATTCAAATAATTTAACAACCGGTTCTCTACCCTAATAACCAGCTGGGTAGGCATGGCCAGGGTGGGTGTGGCCAAGAGATGTGACAGCACTCAGCCTCCTGCAGCCCTTTGCCAGCCAAAACGGGACACAAAATGCTTTGTGACATTCAGATCCAGTGAGCAAGGGGTGTGAACTACACAGAAAATACATTTTTTGTTTGGTTATAAAGAAATATGCCCAAAGTCAGATGTACACTAAATGTAGACTGACTTTTAGCTACACACCTCCCCAGCAAACAGCAAATTTTGAAGCTCTAGGTAAAGAGGATTCATTTTCGGATGAGTAACTACATTTTTCATGTTGGAGGTTTCTAAAGGAATTCTGGGAAACTCTGTATTTTAAAGAACATTTGAGGGAGGGGTGCAGAATAGCCCTTCTCTGCCTGAGGCTGTAGAGACTCTTGGCTTTTCAACTTTGGCAACTTTAAGGTGCATGTACTTCAATTCCCAGAATTCCCCAGGCACATGAAGTTCGCCCATCTTAAACTTGCCAAGATTGAAAAACGCTGATCTACAAATTCCGTTCCTCTTTTACTGAGTCCCTAACAGAAAGAATGACACCAGACCCACACTCACAAAAACCACACAGGATGTCACCACCACACATCCACGCAAAAAGCAAACCCACACCGATGAGGCACGATCACAAACCAGAAGCCAGACCACAGCTGCATTATTAGCCACTTTAAACCCCTCCAATCCATACATGAAGCAAATTGACACTCACCATGAAGATGTGGCATGACCATGAATGCGAAGCCAAACAACAGCAATGCAGCTCACCAGCTCAAATCCCCCTGCAACTCAGACTAACACAAGCACAACCAAGCCCCCACCTAAACAGAACATCCCCCCATCCAATCAGAGCACAGCCAACCCCCCATCCAATCAGAGCACAGCCAAACCCCCAACCAATCAGAAAACACCTCCACCCAATCAGAACACAGCCAAGCTCCCACCCAATCAGTTCACACCCCCACTGGCAGTTAAAAGGAAGAAACAGCTGCAATCACACATTGCTCCTAGAAGCACGAAGCCGAAAACACCAACCTGAAGATGATGAATGAGACTTCGTCAAAACGTCACCAAGACACTTCCAATTTTACGTGGGAGAAAACCCGAATAACCAAAGACATATGTATGTATGTATGTATGTATGTATGTATGTATGTATGTATGTATATGTATGTATGTATTTCTCTTTAGCCAGGTTCTTCCTACGTAAACCAAAATTTTTATGTAGCCCTAGTTCAGTGAAATCACAATCCACTAGTTTCTAGGCTTTTTTCAGGCAGCCAGCAAGCACCCTGCTGCCCATTGGGAGACTAAGGAGACTAAGATAGATCTATTTCGGACTTATTAGTCCTCATCAGTTAGCCACACCCTCATCCCATGTATCCTCCCTGTAAAGGTACAGTATTTGTTTTTTTTCTTTTCGTAGGCCTTTATGTGTATTTCTCTTTAGCCAGGTTCTTCCTACGTAAACCAAAATTTTTATGCAGTCCTAGTTCAGTGAAATCACAATCCACTAGTTTCTAGGCTTTTTTCAGGCAGACAGCAAGCACCCTGCTGCCCATTGGGAGACTAAGGAGACTAAGGTGTGGCTAACTGATGAGGACTAATAAGTCCGAAATTGATCTATCTTAGTACATATACATATACATATACATATACATATACATATACATATACATATACATATACATACACACACACACACACACACACACACACACGTGTGTGTGTGTAGGTATATGTCTGCATATGTTATAATTGTTCTGTTACTATTTATTGAGACCATACAAATAAACCAATTATACTTGGGAATATCAGTCTCTGATTTATATTATAGCTTTCTGTTATAAGTTCCTTGAAATGGACATTGAACTTAAAGTTATCTTGGTTGTTTTCCAAGATTCATCTGGGAAAATGTTGGCTTCTCATACAATCTTTTTTGCTAGGACTGCTCTTAAATGACAATATTTCATCCCCCACACTCCAAGTACTTTTGAAAGACTTGCAGAAAACTACTCTATGGATAAGGCTTCATAGTTAAATTACTATTGAGGCTCCTAAATCCACAAAGGAGAATACTACAAAGAATCATAGTGATGCAGTTTAGGAAGTGTATACTTTTTTTTTGCTTTAATTTATATGCCGCCCTTCTCCGGAGACTCAGGGTAGCTTACAATGCGTTAAGCAATAGCCTTCATACTTTTGTATATTTATACAAAGTCAGCTTATTGCCCCCACAATCTGGGTCCTCATTTCACCTACCTTTGAAAGGATGGAAGGCTGAGTCAACCTTGAGCCTGGTGAGATTTGAACTTGCAGTAATTGCAAGCAGCAGTTGTTAATAACAGTGTTTTAATCCACTATACTACTTATTTGGACTGTAATTAGTTTGTTTGTTTCAGTATCAAAATGTTGTTTTTAATTGCAACAGATAAATTTAAATATCAGACAGAGATAAAGGATATTCGCATTGGGAGACTTGAAAGTCATATTTGCTTTCATTTCCTGGGGTTGATTTATCATCATTATTATGGGTATAGATTAGGTTTGTTGAAATCTTTCACACCACCACTCCTATTCCATTTATCTGTGAAGTTTGATTCTCGCCATCTGCACAGAAGGAGTTGCAAGTGTCATCACATTCTGTCTATGCTAAAACAACAAACCTAAGGGAAACCTTTAGGGGAAAAAGTGAGAACATTTAATCCCAACCTGTTGAAGCATCAAAATATTAGATCCATTTGTATTCTTTCCATGCTGAAGTATTGTAGTTCTAGTTCTTTTAAAGTTTCAAACCCAAGTCAACCTTGGGAGCTATAACAACAGATGTGGGCTTTGGGGGTGAAGGCCTTCTGATTGGGCCATTAACATTTTTTTTTATCTTTTAAAAATTTTATGATGTTATATTTTATGATTTTACAAATTTTCAATCTTAAATAAATTTTAATATTTTAAGATATAGGACATATATAAAAATAAAAATAATTTAAAACATATGCTCATCAGTTTATTTTGATCCATGATTCCTAACTGTTTTAAACATGAGTTCTTATTCATACCTGTGCTCCTTCAATGACAAAATTTTTTCCTTTTCTCTGCCTGCTAGAATCTGGATGTTATCTACTAAACTACAGAGCCTAATAGATTCCTAAGGAGAACCTTTCCAGTTATGGATGATTGTGAATCCTAAAGATTTATTTACTATTAATCTACAGTGTTTTGGAGGGAAAAAAGTGAAACTAACATAAATGGATTGCAGGAACACAAATCAGATAGGGAAAAAGGAAATTGGGATATTGGAAAATTCCCCCCTTCCCCTCCTGCTCCCCCCCTCTCTGTCTCACTTTCTCTCAAAAAAAGACTAATACAAGTATAGTAGATGAACTTTATTTGCTATTCCTTGTCAATGGTTTTTATATTCTCCACACAGACATATCCCTGATGTTATCCTCAGTTTTGCTTTTTTTTTAAAAAAAAAATCATATTATTATAAGACATACATAATACAGGCTAGAGATTATTAACACAACAAACTGTTTATTCTACAAGAAATGTTTCTGCTTTAACCTGAATACCTAATACTAAAGTATTAAATAGTTTGAAAAAAGGAAAAAATACAATAGACCAAGCAAAATAGGCAACAACTAAAAAAAAAGGAGAAAAAATGTTATTTAGTTTCTAACTTCCCTGCTTTTTGTGCTTCTGCTAATTTGCAACCTTTATAAACATCATTTTTGGTTTTTGAAAGATGGTTATTTAATCCTATGAAAGATTAGGTACGAGTATTATAATTGCTGTTCTAACATATATACACACATATATATTGTATATGATATGTATATGTGTGTGTATTAGAATATATCTAATTAGTAAGTAATTCTCCTTTATATCCACAAGCACCTTGCAAAGTTACTTAGACTGAGAGAGTGAATGTTGTCACTCAGGGAACTTCATTAAGCGCAGCCTTGAACACAGATTATTTTATCCTCACCCCTAGGGCGACTCCAACACTTCATCTACTACCAATTTCCATAAATTAGATTAGCTCCACTTCACACTGGGATAAAAAAAGAAAGCAACATTGTACAATGGTACATGTATAATGCGGCAGTTGATGGAACAGAAATAATATTTATTATTCTATTTTATTTATATAATACAGCTCAGTGTCTGTTAGTTGCAAGACTGCATCTCTCCACTGGAGTTGGCCCAGCTGATTCAATCATGTGGGGAGAAACAGCTATTCGTTCCCCATTTTCAGAAGTCAAAGGGGCCTTAAGTAAGATTGGTTCTCTGGAAAGGCCTCATAGATGGAGGTACAATTAGGTCCAACACTATCCCCTTCTAGAAGAATTTGAAAATGTAACTGTTTCAATAGACGGTTTAGGATGTGTGTCAGCTGATTTTTTAAGTATTTTGATGCATTATGATTATTATTACTTATTTTGTGTAGTTATTTTTTTATTTGGAGATCACTTCTCAGTGGTATAATGCAATTTTTAAAAAGCAATCAAAATCATAAAATCATAAAAAAAGAAACCATTTGGGTCTGTTATGTATTTTTTGTCAGCTGCCAAGAGCCACTTACGGGAAGGAAGGAAGGAAGGAAGGAAGGAAGGAAGGAAGGAAGGAAGGACTTTTTAAGAACTATGCAATTTTATTGGAGTTTGGCCGATTATTTTATCAGATCACCAAAATCAATGGATGAAAGCCTGTGATATGCAAATGCTGTGTAAATTCCCTGGGTTTTCCTTGAATCTGTTTCAGAGCTTCCCCAAAAACTTTGGAGCATATCTGAAAGTGTATTGGGAGCTATAGAAAAACTGCTTCTCTTCACACGATAGAAGCTATTTCCTTACAGAAAGGAGCTATGTATACTATTTGTTATATTCTCTGCCATTCTTTTCTTAAGCAGGAGGCACTTGCAAAAATGGAGAGGAAAGAGTTAAAAAATACACATTATATAAGTAGTAATTTCAGAAATAGTGAAAAAGACATGTGCTGTTTATTACTGTACCATTAAATACCTGTGTACTAAAGCAGTTATTATTTACTCAGGAATGAATCTTCCATTTCTATTAGATCCCTGATTTTAATACAGTGAAGCCACATTATACTTTGAATACCCTCAGTAAAATTTAGATTACAACCAAATAAATAAGGCAATTTTAATTAAATGTTTTAGAAGAGTTTATGAATATGCATCAGATATAAACCGCTTCTATTTAATACAGTTTTCTGGATAATTTCTATGTTGCCCAAAGAGGGATAAAGAAATATTTGTCTGCAAACTTTTGTGAATCAGTTTGTCAATGCCTCTTCTTTATCAGAATTGTTTATCTGAAATTTCTGGCATGGTAGCATACCTAAGAGATTTCTCCTCTATTGAGCCTCCCAGAATCTAATTACAATTAAAGGTAATTCAGCTTACACTATTAATCCTCTGAGAGATGGAATGCTTCCAATTTCTTTACTTTTCACTCCATTCCGATTAAGTGCCAATTCACATGAACTTTGTGCTTCTTGTGCTGCTGGTTTTCAATTCTGGCTTCAAAATATGTTTTCTGTGAAGAAGACTTCTGAATTGTTTCATTAAGATTGCTTATCACAGTTTTGCTCCCAAGTTTAGGATGTGGTGAACCTTTTTTTTTTTCATGTAAGTACAATATTGTGGTTTTGACATGTGCTCAATCTGTTCACATGACCAGTTCATCACAAGCATGTTTCCAGATGGAATTGAAAATCCTTATGAAATAGCCTACGTTTAATCTCATTTTTACAATTTAGAAGATAATAATTGCCTGCCCACATTTTTTTTTATTTTTGCCACAAAGCAGAGAGAATAGCATCCAGGGGGGATCCAATGGTTAAGCAGAATGAGATGTTTCAGGCAGCTGTTCCTAGAATCAGTAACTTACAGTTAGAGGACTAAACTCAGTGTACCACAGAACCTTTCTTATATAAGCTAGTTTGTCATACTTAAGTATGTTAGAGGATATTATATTCATTGGGCACTCAATAAAGTATCAGTCCATATAGACTTATTTCCTTCCCTGGATTATTATTTGCTCCTAAAAATGATGGTACATACATTTGGCACTAGCATCGTGGGTGGGATTCAGCCTATTCGGACTGGTTCAGGCAAGCCGGTTGCTCTGACCATCAGCTGAGAGCGAACCAGTTCGCGCCAATGATCATGTGGGCCCGCCTGCCTGCCCCTGCACTATACTGACCTTTATTTTCTTTTTTTGAAGCCCAGCTGATTGGTGCAGCAGAGTGGATTGCTGCACCTCAGCTGTTTTACTCACCGGGCCTGCAGTCAAAGGTAAGATTTAGACCGGTTTGGAAATGAACTGTATGTTTGCAGAGCACGCGCTCAGCGAACTGAGTGTTACACCAGTTGAATCCCACCACTAACTAGCATCCTCCCTTGAAAGCATATCAGTGTTGCTGTTTCATAATATTTTCACTTGGAAGATCCATCTTGTCCAGGTTTTTCTGGTTAGAGCGGCTGTGTCTGGTTTTTCAAGAAGGCTATATGTAAAAATTAAGGCACCAATTTCCTCCTGCTTTTTTATCCAACCTTATCCATCCAGCCTGATAACCCTAGAATTCTTCATTAGCAGTATTTTAACTGGGAATCCAAGAATTGCTATCCCAATACATACTAAAAACATAATCAAGTAGAGAAAACTATCTTAAAACACCTTGAATTCATATATCAGGAAGTTCATTATCTTTTGTATTCTTATACTCTAATTACAAAATCTCTCCCAACCCAACAAGTCCAAATTAAAAACAAAATCAGAAGCCTATGTAGGTGCATACAACAGTTCAAACACTTAAATTTTATGCTGATTTGAATTTGCTTATAACAATATTGTGCTTTACATAAATAGAGGTTTGTCCAATAAAGAGTAATAATGTTTTTAATAACAAGCCATAGTGCTGATAAAGCAAGAGAATAGTATTGAGTGGAAATTTGTATCTGCTCCAAACATTTTACATATGATTTTTACTTAAATTAAATCTGTGCCTGGAATTATATTGGTCTCTGATATTGCTGAATTTATTTCTGGTAAGTTTTTTGGATGATAAGCCATTAACAGTTTGCACACATATTTTAAAATGATTTGAAGTGGAGGATTTTGTGCATTCCCAATTGCCTAGAGCTATTTTTTTAAAAAAATAAAGGCAGAATATAAATAAAGTAACAAATAATAATAAATATTTTAAAAAATAGTTGGTGATGGATTATTATAATGGGGGGGGACAATTGTAGTGCATGCTTATTTGGCCTTTTGCCTTCTTTATAGGCAGAATATTGTGTCTGCCTATAGACTTCTGATTTTTGGTTACCAACTCTTTTGAAGGCCTGTTTGGTGTAGTAGTTAAGGCATCAGCCTAGAAACCATGAGTTCTAGTACCGCCTTGGGCTCAAAGCAGTGGTGAGTTGCCCCCGGTTCAGACCGGTTCACAAGAACCAGTAGTAAAACTGGCAGGAGGCTCCGCCCACTGACCTGGACGTCATCATAGTTGATCTGCACATGTGTGTGCGAGTGAAGCGAGCATGTGCGGGCGCGATGTGAACCAGTAGTAAAGGTAAGTAGAACCCACCCCTGGCTCAAAGGCAGCTGGGTGATCTCTGATGAGTTTCTCTCTCTCTCTCTCTCTCTCTCTCTCTCTCTCTCTCTCTCTCTCTCTCTCACTCACACCCTCACCCCTAGGAAGGAGGTAATAGCAAACCACTTCCAAAAACTTTCCAAGAAACTACGGGGTAAAAGAAGTAAAAAAGACAGCCAAATATCAGGACAAAAGAAAACTTAGGTACAAGAGATCAGAAAACTTTGTTATTGAATTGGAACAGTTAGCTCTTCTATATTTCTTAAAAGCAAGAAAGAGCCAGTGGATAGCTTGATGGGTAGCTCATGCCTGAGAATATTTTACTGAGAGTTTAGTGACTCATCACATGCCCTGGCCATTCTGCATCATCATTACAAACTAATGTGAATAGCAAGCAATAAAGAAATCTATATATTTTTCCTTGACTTTCTATAAACAGAGACAATGTTCCCAGATGAATCTCATAGAGACACTCCTCTTATAATACTACCTTATAGTGTATAGCAGAACTAACTTCAAATCGGGAAGGAAACTTTACACTACTGCATCATATCCTTCAAGCACCTTTGAAAGAATAAGGCAACACAAGGGATTTGGATGTCAGATTAAAGATCAAATATTGGATAGTTGTTTATTAACAATCGTAGTTGTAGTTCAGAGGCAACCTGCAGGTGTTATAGTCATCATGTGTAGCATTCTAAAGACTGCCTCACCAATTTAACAGAATAGGAATAACTACAGACTGGTTTACTTTATCCCCTACTAATCTCAGTTTGCCATTTTGGCACAATAAACATGTTTTTGTACTTCTTTCCTTTCCAACTCCCAAGGAAAATTGGCCATTAAGAAGTGACATAAGAGGAGATAAACAGCTGATTAAAAATCTGGCTAGTATTTTTCTGTTCGGTTTCTCTGCTGTCGTCTTTGGGGACTTTCACATGACAGATTTTCACTCTCTAATCCTTCCACAGCTTTTGAGCCAGCTGTACAATCATCTCTGCTTTTGCCAAATCTTGAAATGCTGAGAATGAACTAATCAGTGAGTTCTCTTCAGCTGATCAATAGAAAAATGCAAAGATCATCATTCAATCAGCTTCCTGCCCTCTGAGCTACATCAGTTCCTGGAGTACAAAAATCTCATTCCTTAAAAAGAGAAAAATAAATAAATTGCTAATCCCTTTCTTCCTTTGTGTATTTGTCTGCACTTTTGCCAAAAATCCTAGCTGTTATTACAAGAGGAAACTTGTCTGGTTATTGAAAGCTGTGATCATGGCAGTGACATCATAGGTTTGCAGCCAGATGTTTTCTCCAACAAACCAATGATATTTGTAGGCTGAAATGTAAAGCTTCTTTCTCCATATGGAGGAAAGGAGAATAAAGGACTTACCTGAGTCCAGAGTCTGGATAACAGTGAGATGGGTTTGATGCATATTGCCTAGATAACCAGGGCTGCAATACATTTTGGAGGACTAGCAAAACTGATTAATTCACTGAGAAGTTTGCTAGTGAAATCTATTCAAATCTTGTGACTCCATCCAATGGGAGGCAGGTTGAGGCAAAACTTTGGACAAAAGAGAACTCCTTAAACATTTAATTTTGCAAACTGAAAAACAAATGTTTTGTTGTTGAGCTGTGTCATAGTTGTGCTTGAAGACAATAGTTTTGACTGCCTATGATTGACCTTATGGAAACACAGTTATGTGAAACAGATGCCAGAGCGATTCAAATGCTATATGTGAAGAGGTTTTGTGTGTATTTATGTAGTTTAGTATCCTCTGTAAGCCAACTTGGTGTGTTTTCATGTAGCAAGCATAATTGGTATTTTGGTTCTCAGTCTTGAGAAGGGGATCAATACATGCAGATTACACATTTATTAGATATTTATAGCTAGGTTCTGCCACTTCTAAACACGAAACTATGATTCATTGGTCTCAGACTGCTTAGAATTGTATCATCTGTCAGCCTTTGTATCTATGATAGGGATGTGCAAAAGTATTTTATTTATCAAATTTCTATACCTCTCATCTCCCCTAAGTGATTCCGGGTTTCAAAATATCCTGGTCTTAAAATTTCTATTGTGAATGTTCCATGCATGAAATATAACACTGTTTTGAGAGTTTTCTTTCAAGCATGAAATAATCCATATCATTTTATTCTGAGGATAAAACCAAATCTGGCTATTTCATGAAACACAGAACTGTGTTCTCTATTCCGAGCACTGCAATTGGGTTTCTGGGGTTTGGTTCCCCCACCCTCAATTTTTGTACAGCCAATTGGTATGGCAAAAGAGTAATATTTTTGTTGTGATGGGTTTAGAATAAATGGGGGGGGGTATGGGAGTGGAGCATGGAGGGGAAAAAACACATGGTCTGGCAGAAGAAATTTATTCTTCTGCATATTTTCAGCCAGTGATATTTCCAGCAGGTCAAACATAATCAAAATGACAAAATGTGAGTTGTGATAGTGGAATATATAAGATTCCTTATATACTCATATGCATGCAAGTACACAAGGGGCAAAGTTGGCATTGTGATGTCATACTGTCCCTCTTGTCATTTGTTCTCCTCTGGAGACCTGTGTCTACAACCTTCCAAGTTACTCGTTATGGATATGTTGTTGTAGAAAAATGGGTGGGTTCTACTAGTTTTCCAAATAGACATGCTAGCTTCATTCACAGACAATTGTTGTTAAAGTTGTATAAATGTAAAAACTCAGTCTCTTGGCTGAGTTACCCTGAAATTTATTTTTTTTTAATTTAAAGACTTCCTTTTTTACATAACAGATGCCAGTCAAAATCTATTTTGTAATAGATAGCAGACAGTCTGTATTCTTATTGTGCTTTATGGGGATTTATTTAAATATTTTCTTTAAAATCTTTTTATAATGAAATTATCAACCAATTTTTCTGCAACTTGAGTGGCAGGTATCATTAAACATGAACCATGATCCCATGTACATTTATGGCCCTGATGTAAAAGTAAAGGGGCAACAGCTGGTCTGAGTTCCAATTGTTTCATGTGGACAGAACATGGGAAATATTTCAATTTCAGTTCCAATAGATTACAATCGAGCTATGTTGAGTTTTTTCTTTTGAAACATATCCAGTTTATTGGAAAATAATCAAGTTTTATTACCAGTTGTCTTGTCTAGTAGTTAATATTGAGTTTCTTACTGATAGTTTTCTGGAATGTTTTATGAAAAAAAAAATCCTTTTACATCGCCCAAAGAACAAAACCATTGTGAAATTCTTTTTGTTTATCTTAAGTAATTGCAGTCCATAATAATAAACCTTACTTAAAAAATGTTTTGGGTAAATATTAAAATGTTTCTTAGAAATCAATATGTTCTTTCTTCATTAAATAGATATATTTTATTTTCAATATAATGTCCTCTAAATTCTGGGTTGTACTTTGTTTTTATAAGATTCATAATAAGTATTCATTAAATACGGCTTTACTAAGGTGCTAATTCTTGCATAACTTGCATTCCCATTATAGTAAAATTAAACTACTGACTTCAAAAAGTATCTCCCTTTGACTAATGTGAGATTTCAAACAATAGCAAAACTACCAACAGTGCGTACACTTTGAGAATGTTTTTAACAGTCCTTACCATTTAATTTGACCTTGCATGATATTAACATGCAGTAAAATTAGCAATATATTTTAAAGTAATCACATCTACAGAATAATTAATATTCCCAGAAGTAAGGTCATATGTCTGTTTTTTAAAAAGATGTAGTTACTGAAGTCAGATATAGTGGTGAATGTCAATAAATATGGACACCTGAAATGCCCAGAATCCTTTTTTCCATGATAAAAGTAAAGATTATCTTGTCTGGATGCGTATTTATTTTATTTATTTTTATTTTATTTTATTTTGAATTTGTATACCGCCCTTCTCCCTGAGGACTCAGGGCGGTGAACAGCCAAGTAAAAACATCAAGTACAAATATTAAAATACAGTTAAAATATACATATATAAATTTGGCCCCATTAATTAAAAACAATAAACAAAACACTTAAAAACACTTAAAAAATTAGGCCAGCCCGGCTTGCTGGAAAAGGAAGGTTTTAAGGGCACGGCGGAAGGCACTGAGGTCTTGGATTCTCCTTATCTCTGGAGGCAATTGATTCCAGAGGGTAGGTGCCCCCACAGAGAAGGCCCTCCCCCTTAATGTTAGTTTTTATTATTATTAATATGCACACAAAAGAAGCAGATGAAAAGTGTGTGTAATGCAGTATTCGATTCCACACAGTAGACAACTAACCTGCAAGCAGCACACTTTATTGTGTTCCCTAGCTTTCTGTGACTGCTCTTGAGCTAATTTGTAATTTGCATACTGCATATTGCAATTTATACTGGTGTAAAGAATACAAATATGTTTCTAAGTTTTTCTGAAATTACATATTCTCATCAGCTGTAAGAACAAATGTCAAGTTTCATTTACCATTGGGAATATTTCCAGCCTTCAGATTGTGGTCGTCTGTAGATATACATGTACATGATGACAAGAAATGAACATGTAGAAGGCCTAAATGTCTTTTCCAGAAACCCATCAAATTTCAGGCCAGGATCCTCATGGAAGATAAGTGGCCTATCAAAAGAATAGAAAAAGCAGTTGAAGATGAAATCAATGTCCTTTACAAACTAAGAACTGGTTCTTAAGAACCATTTAACTAGGAACTATTCTATTTATTGTCTGAAGTGATATAGTCCAGTCTAAATCTTATATAAATCTGTGCCTGAACATTGCTGCTTATGAAATGCTGCTTCTCTTGTAATTTAAACAGCCACTACATCTCTCTCTCTCTCTCTCTCTCTCTCTCTCTCTCTCTCTCTCTCTCCCTCCCTCCCTCCCTCTGTATCCATGTTGTGTGTGGACACAGAGAGAGTGAATCAAAAGTTAAGTTAAAAGTCATGGAGTTCTTGAGCCCTGGAAAGTGTTTACAGCCTTTGTGAGAACTGGACTCATGAAAGAGCCATTTCTCTCAATTTCATCTCCTCTTGTAGCTGTAACTTTAAGGCAGGGAGTAGGGCTTTGGGTTACAGGTCTGCAATGGGAGATTTAGTTTCAGTTCTGTCAGAACAGTTGTGGAATGCTTTCTTTAAGATAGACTCTCATGCTTTCTGCAAAACGTACAAAGACTTCTTTGTTTTAGGCATGCTTTTAAGAATCAAGCCTTTCTTCTCTTGCTCTGTTATAATTTCTAGCATGCTTCTTTGCTATAGATTAGGAGATGCCTGATATATTTACGTGATTTTACTGTTTGGGATTACCTCTAGATGGAAATACAATCTGTAAATTCAGAAATAAAATACATGGTAAAGTTATACAAGGCTCGCCAAAATGACACATTTGTTTACTCCTAATTTAAGAAGTTACCCTGCAATTTAGTTCCATGAGAGAAACTACACATACCCATTAACAAATTAAGCTGAAATTCTCAGAGTGTTTTCATTTTTGAAATGTCATATGGCTGAATGATAGATATAGAGACAAACAGATGGTCTTGTGCATAAGAAGACAGAACATTTCTTGTCTGCCACTAGAGTAGCCACACCTTTGGTGACTCGTAAAGTATTTCCTGTCCATGACATCTGATTGCAATAAGCAATGTTAGTCCAGAGCAGTGGTTGGAGCCAGCATATTCTGACTCAAGAGAGCCAATAATTACATTTAGTGAGCTGGCTGAGAATGGAGATCTCTACAACAGCTGGCATGGCAATCAGTTGTTTGGTGGTTAGTGGTGTGGTGCAGTGGCAGTGGTGCCATGAAATCAGCAGAATCGGAGCCACTTGTTAACTAGCTCTGAAGTTTATACAGTAAGACAGTTGGTACTTACTCTCTACAAAGAAACCAAGACAAATCTAGAATGCTTGACATTTAAAAGGTTACAAAGCCTAGTTCTTAAAGGGTGAGAAAATGCTAATAAAGTATTTTTTAATAATAAATTTTATGTTCTATGCACAAAATATCCACCCCCATCCCAAAGCCCGTTGGTGTAGTGGTTAAGGCACCAGACTAGAAAGTAGGAGACTATGAGTTCTAGTCCTGCCGTAGGCAGGAAAGTCAGCTGTCTGACGCTCTCTCAGCCTAACTTGTTGTAGAAAAAAATAGGAGGAGGAAGATGTGTTGAATAGGTTCTCTGCCTTGAGGTATTTGTAAAAAGATGCAAATAAATAAATAATTGCAACAAAGAGGTAACAGTTAAGCACATATCTGACATGTGCTTTCGAAGAAATATTGTGAACTATTCTGCCAATGTATGGAGCTGGAGTAAAACTTACTGAAAAAGGAGCCGGTGGCAATTGTGTATTAGTAAACTGATTGTGCTGACACTACTCATTTACTTGCTGTAATAAATAGATACAATGTTTGCTCAATTAACAGCATGATGTACAGACTCAGCCTCTTTTCTTCTCCAATCCCCAAAGGATTCAGTTTAGTTCCCCTTTCACTCATGCTGATTCCATATTTTGGCTGGAAGGTTGTCCATGTTGTTTTCCTTCTTCCAACTGAAATCCACCCAACCATTCACTTACTTGTTGATAACCAAACTTCTTGGTTGTCTAGTTTCCATAACAACTGTGCTGACTGGAGCGCCAGACTCAGTCTTTGTATTTTGGTGACCTAGCATTGTTTTAGACTGCAGGAAATGCCTGAAGATCACATGGACATTCTATATGCAACAATTCTGAAATATAAAAGATAAAATATTGGGTTAGACAGTGTAGACATAAATTAAATGGCATTGGTATGACAGCCAGTAATACACTTTATTCTAAACTGTTCACCAAATTCCTTGCAGTCTGGATATTTATCCTGTCTCAGAAAGTAAAAGATGCAGGAAGATAGATTTAACCGTGAATTTAAATAAGCTTAAATGTTAGCATAGTGTTTTAGGAGATTTCTGAAGTAATGAAAATCAGTGGCCATTGGATGTTCCTAGATTTTTTGAGGTTGATGGCTAGTAATAACTTTTCATTATTTACATCTGCAAGGATTTTACAGCTTATTATCTAGCAACAGCACTACAGTATATGTTTTCTCATGCTACAAAGACAAGACTACTGTAATATATTCAACATAGATATCATGGATCAATGTTTAGAATGGTACACTGATGCAGAATGTGGAAGCCTGCTTTCAGATATGGTAGCCATTAGAAGCCAATAATACCATTGCAATAGTCTGTTGATGTCTTTCAACATTAGAGTCATAATGATGAAAGGAACAACTGATCCCAAAATGACTGGTGTCTTGCTAATGTCTTATGACATGAAATCAGATCAGCCAGGTGTAATCTCATTAAAATGTCAACTGTGCATCGGGTATATAATTACCTGCACTATAGCCCAAATTTGCTCTTTTTTATGGCAAAAATTTGTTCATATTTTCTCCTAATATTGTTGTTACACACTTATAACAAATGTAGCAAAACCAGTTTAGGTAGTTGAATAACAGATTCCCCCCTAAAAATATGCTTGAAGTGCAGGAAAAACAAGAAGAAAAAGAGAAAAATATTCCATTTAAAATATTTGAAGTTATTGTTGATACCTTAAACTAAATTATAGGCCTGTGACAATCATCCCTGATCTGAAGATTTGACAAAGCAATGAAAGGTTTTGATTAAAGATTTGATTGAAAAAAAATGTACATAGGCTACATTGGGGAAGCATCAATATATCTGCAGTTGCTTTATTTAAAAAAAAAATCAGATGACATTTTTTTAAAAAAAAAGTTAAATATGGTTGTAACTAGAATAATGTAATACAAAATTTAAATCAAAATTGCTTTTGGCTCAATTTTAGACTTGAGAGCAGTCAGGCATCATAAACTGTTGAACAAGCTTCAGGATAAATGTAATATTTTCATTTATGGAAGCTTATCTACCTTTTTTATAAACAAAAGTTTAAGGATCTTTAGGGTAGAATATACTATATTTTTTGGACTATAAGATGCTCCAGACTATAAGACACACCTAGCTTTTGGAAAAGAAAGCAAGAAAAAAGATCTGCCTCCCAGCAATTTGCCTCCTTGCAGCAAACAGCAAACAGCCTGGTCAGCTTCAGCACATCTGCCTCCTGGAATACTGCCTATCAGCTGTTCCAGGCTGCGGGGATCATTGTCACTCATTGCCGCTGCCACTATTACCGCCTCCCGCATCCGGTTTTTGCCCTCCGTGTGCCCCATTTTTTGCCTCCGCATGTCCTATTTTTTGCCTGTTCCAACGCCACCGCTGCCTATCCCCGCTGCCTGGATCAGGTTGAAAATGGGCTGAAGGGTGGGGGCCAGTGGGTGGGCGGGGCTTCAGCAACATTTGCTCTATAAGATGCACAGACATTTCCGCCCACTTTTTTGGGGGGGAAATGTGTCTTATACACCGAAAAATATGGTATACCTTTGATTTTTTTTAAAAAAATCATATCACTTTAATGACTGTATTTCCAAAACATCTTGGTATACATTTTGGTTTAACTTGTATCAAGATATTTAGCAACTATATTATATTATTTTATTTTATTCTCAAGCTGATATCATATTCCACGTTGTTGGTGCAGGGATGAGCTTCCCTGTGAATTCTCTGCATTTGTTAATATGGAATGTCTTAAGGAAATCAGAATGATTGTATGCATTTTGATTAATTATGATTTCCCAAGACAAGCAAGCTTTGCAGGATTTTGAGGAATGGCCAACATATTCAGGTTATGAATAATGTTTGGGCAACAGTGTTTTGGTACTTCACTAGGAGAAGCAGTGACTACTTCAGCTATGTCAGTAGTCTATTTGACTAACACAGGAAAGTTATTTTATCTTCCTCAAATAATCATTTGTGAACTGGGGAAGAAAAGGATCATCTTGCATTCAATAGGAACAGTTAAAAGCGCTGTTCAAAACACAAATACAGTGGAAATGCATGAAGACTGCAGGTATCTTTGAAGATTATGCATTGAACATTGGGCTTCAGATGAAATGTTTGTCTGCTGAATTTCAATCTTTTTCTTCCCTGTTCAGTTACCTTTTCCTTGTACCTCATATCCATCCATTTCCTCACTTCACTTTCCATCACCATTTTGTTTTTTTATTTCTTTTTTGCTATTTCCAATGGAAGATGATATACATACAGGTAAAACTCGAAAAATAAGAATATCGTGCAAAAGTTCATTTATTTCAGTAATGCAACTTAAAAGGTGAAACTAATATATGAGATAGACTCATTACATGCAAAGCGAGATAGTTCAAGCCTTGATTTGTCATAATTTTGATGATTATGGCTTACAGCTCATGAAAACCCCAAATTCACAATCTCAGATTGAACTTTTGCATGATATTCTAATTTTTCGAGTTTCACCTGTACATACATAATGGCTTGTGCGTCGGACCTTAAAATTTGTTTATGCACATGGATATCAGGTAAGTATCAACTAATTTTATTCAATATATTAATTCATTTAATATTGTTTGTTGCTTTTCCCAGCTCTACTCTTTTTGAGGAATGTCACTTCTAACAAGTACATTTTAATGGAAAATGAAGTGATGTATAGTCATTGTGAACTTCAGAGAAAGCACATGTCAATGAAGTCAAAGCAATGAAGAGGAAACGTCTATGACAGGAGAAGCTAATGGGCAAGGAAACTTAAGATATATGTTGTTGTTAGTCATGAAGGTGTGTCCGACCAATTGCAGCCCCATAGACAATGTTCCTCCAGGCCTTCCTGTGCTCTACCATCCCCCGTAGTCCATTTAAGCTCACACCAACTGCTTCAGTGACTCCATCCAGCCACCTCATTCTCTGTTGTCCCATTCTTCTTTTGCCCTCAATCATTCCCAGCATTAGGCTCTTTTCCAGTGAGTCCTTCCTTCTCATTAGGTGGCCAAAGTATTTGAATTATATCCTATATAAGATATATAGGAGTTCTTTAAAACAGAAATGTTAAAACACAGTAGCAAATATGTAAGTCCAATGATTTGTAACTAGACAAAAAACAAAACAAAACGCATCTCTAGTTATCATCTGAAAAAGACACATCCTGAAGGTAGAAAGATAGAAAATAATGAAGGAAGAATACCTACAAATAGCCAGAAATGTAGAAGAAAGCTAAAGCTGAAAATTGACTGAGCATGGGAAAGGATATTAAGAACAAAATACATACATACATACATACATACATACATACATACATACATATCTAAAACATGGTACTAAGATGATGATTAACACTATTTATAAACTATAAAGTTATTGTCAGAAAGATATAATCTTCAAGGATGGCTTTTGAAGTTTCTCTACGCTGACAGCTAATAAGCTTTTTTTGATGTTATTTTTCAAAGTACATAAATTCTACTGTTAAACTTGATTTTTGTCTAGAAGATGTAATTCTCTTCCTAGTGTATAATTAGTTACCCTAAGCTTTGTTAGTTTTCTTATATATTTTCCCAAGTGGGATTCTCAGTTCAGGGATAATTCAACATCTTGCCATATAGATGACAGGAGCTCTGCATTAAAAATCATAAATTCTGAATGGAATTGCAGTGGATATCCTTGGTTTGATAGCTAGATATTCTATGAGTTTATTTACTGATGTCAGAGGCATCAAATACTTGGTTTTAAAATCAACCAAGTGTTGATTTTCTATACAGATAAACTTTGTGATATGGCTTTTACCTAACTATACAAATGTATTAGGCCAGTGATATGATATCTTCCTTATTTTCTACTGCTCCCGAAGGTTGGGTTCTTTTAATATATAGCACTTTGGGGCTGTGTTCATACTTGCATGAGGCTCAAAATATTTCTTCTGAATAATTTTTGAACCAGGCAGAATTTGATTTATTCTTACAAATTTCTTTTTCCCTTCGCTTCTTCCCTATAATATTTTTTCTTCGTCTTCTTTTGATTCTTCTCTTCAGCACATTGAGTCATTTTAGAATTCATGGCACATTTCCTGGGCTGAGGTATACCTTCTACCCAAGCATTATTGTAGTTTCAAATAATCTCCAACAGACTTCACCTTTTAATTTTCCCTTTCTAATTTCTCCTACTGTTTCCTTACCCTGATAGTCCGTGCTTTTTATGTTCAGTTGTATTCCTGTCTTAAATGTACTGTAACTTTCCTCTTTTTGGCAAACTTCATTTTGCCATCCTATGCAGAAAACAAAATTTAGTTTCCAAGTTGTGCAATTATTTTTCCTGCCCTCATTAGTCCTGGTATATATCACTGCTACTGGAATAGATGTTTCTAGTATCTTCATTCTTTTTACCAGCTGGGCAATTCATAATGACCACCATATACTTCTATCTATACCAGTGGTGGCGAACCTTTTATTCTCCAGCGTAGCAGAAAGCGTCAGTCATGCTGGGGAATCACGCCTCGTCTAGCGTATGACCGAGTCTTGCTTAATAAAGGCTCCGCCCTTCCGGATGCCCCAGTTCTTCGGCTCGGTCTACGCTGACGAGAACGTGTCTTCCAACTTCTGATCGCTTTTCTGCTTGGATTTCCTTTCTCCGGCTATCGTTTGGACTCAGGTTGGAAATTTTTGCTCTATTAACAAGATCGTCCCTCGCTGCGGCTTCGCGCCGATCAGCTGGAGCCTCCCCGGGCGCGAAATAAAAATAAAAATAAAAATAAAAAAAATAAAAAATTGGCTGCGTGTAAAAGGCCTTTGCCTAGCAGCATTCAGATCACATCGGCTGGAGCGGCTGCTCGCTGATTCCACGTCGCTCGTGGCCGGACGGCTAGCGACAACCGGCTCCCTTCATCTGAGGGCTCGGGCGCCTGGGTTATAACTGGACTCCCCGAGGGACCCTACGAAGAGCGCTCCTTCCACCTCCGAGCGCCGGCGCTATTCCGGGTCGCTTTAGAACATCTAGCGGCCCCTCTAGCATTTTTTCACGGCGCTTTGTCCCCCGGTCTGATTGCGGAGCCTCACTTATCCGCGCCGGCCTCCTTTTAACTTATTTCGGAGACCATCGAATCGCCTTCAAAATGGCGGACGCCATGCGCTCGAGAGCTACTGAGCGCGAATCTGCCTCAGCTCGCCGCCGTCATGACAGCGATCCCCTGGAAGGGCCTTCTCATGAGCCCCCCCCCGCCAAGAAGTCAAGATCACGGAAGGGGAAATCGGCGGAGCCTACAACTGCTTCTTCAAAGGAGGATCAGCGGAGGCATAAGGCGCTTGAAAAAGCTTTTCAAAAGGCCCATTCTCAGGCCTCTGCTCGAGACCACGACAGGCCCGCTTCTGCATCCAGCTCTAGGGCCAGGTCTCCACGGTCGGTGCGGGACCTCTCTCCTGATGTCCCTGGGCCTCCAGCGGGCGCCTCTTCTTCTGAGTCTCACCGCCTATTTCAGACCCTTCCTGAGGCAGATTCAGATGTTCAACCTTCCTCCATTATCCCGCCTTCGCTACCACCTCAACTTCCTACTCCTATGGCGGATTGCTTGGAGGCCTTCATCGCTCGGGCCATTCGCCAGGGCTTGGCTGAATGTTGGCAACAGGCCCCTCCTACCTCCGGCCACTCCATTCCATCTTTGCCTCACCACAGCCCCAGGGATGAAACCCTTCTGGATCAAGGTCACGGGGATTGTCGTGACGTCACAGATCAAGTTTCAGTTTCCGAAGCGGATGAAGGTCTGGACCAGGCTTGGTCCGACGATGAGGGGTTGGGACCTGATCCACCTTCGTTTGTGGGCCTTTTCAAACCCCAGATGTTCCGCTCTCTGCTCTTCAAAGCAATCGCGACAACTCGATTGGGCGCTCCTGCTGCTTCTGTTCCGGCTTCTGATCCGCATGATCCGGCATCGGCCATGTTCGCGGAACCGACTGTGGATCCAGAGACCATTCCAGCCCCAAAGTTATTCACCGATGTCTTACAACGCCAATGGAATCTTCCGGGTGCGGGACCCAGTCCTAACGGTTTAGACAAGCGTCTCTATAACTCAGCGGCTCCATTGGCAGACCTTTTACAGCCTCCTAAAGTGGATGTTCCTATTGTAGCCTTAGCGGACCCAATCCATCCTACAGGTCCGGCTGAGGATGCCCTTCGCCCGGAGGACAAAAGGGCGGAGAAAACGCTGATCAAGACCCACCAAGCCTCGGCTTGGGCCATTCGGGCTTCCACCTCAGCCTCATTCTTTAACAGGGCGGCCCTTCTGTGGCTCAAGCAACTTCAGGCTCGGCTTCCCTTGTCGGACTCCCGGTCTCATCAGGACCTAAACAAAATAACGGCTGCATTAGAATATTCGGCGGATGCCACGCTTAATTCGGCTAGATTCTCGGCCAGGGCCTTGGGATCCAACGTAACATCACGTCGCCTTCTATGGTTGAGAAATTGGCAGGCCGACATGCGAAGCAAGTGGCAACTCGCTTCATCACCTTACTCAACTGGGAACCTGTTTGGACCTGCCTTGGATCCCCTCCTGGTCGAAACCAGGGATCACCGAAAAATTTTACCTCCAGCCTCTCGCAGAGGGGACACTCGCTACTCTTCGTCTCCCAGGTTCCAGTCCTTTCGGGGTTCCGGCTCCTCTTCCTCCCAAGCGCGTTATCAGCGGCCCTTCTCTTCAAGACCTCAACAGGACTTCCAGGTTAGACCAGGCTCCAGGTTCCCACCTCGTCGCTCCACCAGGGGGGGGAGGGGAGGTCGTTTTTCCCGTAGGTCTCGATAGACAGCCTTCCCAGGCTCCCATTGGGGGTCGCCTCTCATTGTTTCTAGCTCAGTGGGAGGCTTCCATTTCCGATTCATGGGTTCTTGATTCTCTTTCCTCTGGTCTTTCCATAGAGTTTTCTTCCTACCCTCCTTCCCGGTTTATCTCCTGTCCAGTTTCCCGGGATAGAGCTAAGAGGGATCTTGTGACTGCTGCTATTGATCACCTCCTTGAAATTGCCGCTATTGAGCGGGTTCCCCAGTCACAACAAGGTCATGGGTTCTACTCCCGACTCTTTGTTGTCCAAAAGTCCTCGGGGGGTTGGCGGCCCATTTTGGACCTGAAAGCCTTGAACCGACACGTTAAGTATCGTCGGTTCAAGATGCAATCCCTGTCCTCCATCTTGGAATCTATCCGTCCATCGGATTTTCTCTCATCAATTGATTTGACGGAGGCTTACCTCCATGTCCCCATTTTGCCCGCTCATCGTAGATATCTCCGGTTTTCCTTTCGAGGCTCCCATTTCCAGTATAGGGCCCTACCCTTTGGGCTGTCTTCAGCCCCTCGGGTTTTTACAAAAATCATGGCCGCCTTGATAGGCCATATTCGTTCCACTCCAATACGGCTCCAGTTTTATTTAGATGACATTTTGGTCCTTTCTTCCTCTCTTTCGGAGGCAAAGACCGACCTAACCACTGTCCTGAACTCCTTGCAAGCGCATGGGTTCTCTATTAATTGGGCTAAGAGCCACCTCTCCCCAACCACTACTATTGTCCACTTGGGAGCCCGAATTGATACGGTCTCTTCCACGGTGTCCCTCTCTTCGGAACGTCAGTTTAACCTTCGTTCCCTTGCTCTCAAGTGTTTGGCCTCCGGCTCGGCATCCATTTTGACTCTTTCCCGTTTATTGGGCATGATGGTGTCATCCTTTGGCATCACTCCATGGGCCCGTTTACACAGCAGGGACCTTCAATGGCTGTTGCTCCCTTTTCAAAGGGCGTCGCAGGACACATCCCCTCGCCGCATCCGACTGCCTCGCCGGGTACTCGACTCTCTTCGCTGGTGGACCTCGAGTGCCTTATCTCGCGGCTGTTCTTTTCGGGAGCCCCTACGGATTCAGTTAACAACGGATGCCAGTCTTTCGGGCTGGGGAGCGCACCTCCTACATCACATAACTCAGGGTCGCTGGTCGACAACAGAATCCCGTCTCAGCATAAACTTGCTGGAGCTCAGAGCTATCCGTTTAGCCCTTCTCCACTTCCAGGACCTTCTGGAGGGGAAAGACGTCCTTGTCTTAACAGACAATACAACTGCAAAGGCTCATGTGAACAAGTTGGGGGGTACTCATTCCCGAGACTTGATGGTCGAGGCTCGCCTGCTAGGCCTTTGGGCCGAGACTCATCTGTCTTCGATCCGAGCGGATCACATTTCCGGCGCAGCGAATGCCACGGCGGACTTTCTCAGCCGGTCACAGGTGGATCAAGCGGAATGGTCGATTCCCTCCTCTCTGTTTCAGGAGATCTCGGACAGGTTCGGGACCCCCCTCGTAGACTTGTTCGCTTCCAGGACGAACCACCAACTACCACGTTATTTTTCGAGGTTTCTGGACCTTCAGGCGGAGGCCACGGATGCTCTTCGCACCCGGTGGCCTCCAGGCCTCCTTTACGCCTTTCCTCCGCTACCGGTAATTCCCAGGCTGATCCGGAAGCTTCTCCAAGAACGAGCTCAACTGGTCTTGATTGCCCCGTTTTGGCCGATGCGTCCGTGGTTCGCGGACTTTTTTTTTTTTTTTTTTTTTTTTTTTTAAATTTTTATTAATATATTCTATGCACTAATACACAAATAAAATATACAATCCTGCCACCATGGTATAATATGATTACATTGTCCATAAGTATAAAATCATTCCTTTATACATACATATTTGCCACCATATATATATACATCATCATATATCTATTCTATCCCACCTTTTCTGGACCCAATCGTACCATACTTTCCAACTGTTATAAAATTCTGAATCTTTTTTACCATTGATCAATCTAGTTAATCTATCTGATTCCGCACACTCATTAATTTTATATATTATTTTCAAATCTATCGGTAAGTATTGATTTTTCCACTCCTGCGCATACGCTAATCTTGCTGCAGTGATAATGTGAATCAACAAGAACCATATATCTGATTTAATATTCAAAGGTTTTGCCCCCAATAGGAAAATCTCAGGTCTTAGTTCCAAATTAATCTGTGTAATTTCCAAAATCCATTGCCGTATTTTTTTCCAATATTTAACCGCCTGCGGGCAGGTCCACCATTGGTGAAAATAGGTTCCATTGCTGTAACCGCACTTCCAACAGCAGGCAGATGTCCCGGGAAACATTTTAGCTAATCTCGCCGGGGGGAGATGCCACCGGTAGACCATTTTATATATGTTTTCTTTATATGAGGAGGCCATGGTTAATTTCATATTTTTCAACCAAATCTGTTCCCATTGCTGGAAGTCAAGGGAATATCCAAAATTTCGCCCCCATGCTATCATACAATCCTTCACTACATCCTGTCCTATCTGCAGAGACAATAAATATGCATAACATTTAGATAATATCCCTTTCCCTCCTTCTAATAAGATCTTATCCAATTCTTGTCTTTTACAGTAGATTCCTTCACTATGTAAATCTTTTTTATACCTGGAGTGCACTTGAGAATAAGACCACCAGTCTATCTTATATCCTTGAAGAATTAATAATTCTCGTGACTTCGGATTACCCTGAACATCCAAAAAGCCTTCATACGTCAAGGTTTTCTCCCCTTTATACAATGTCGGGTAAACCTGAGCTTCCTGCGCCGAAATCCAACATGGAACTTTTAAATATACTCTTCTTCTAACCTTTTCCCAAGTGTACCCAAGCGTCCTACGTAAATAGTGATCATCAAAGTGTCTAGGGCGGCCGGATGCTCCTGGCCATAGGAAATAGTGCCAGCCATGTTGAAGACCGGCTCCCTCAAATGTCAAAAGTCGTCTCTTTTGTAGGACCATCCATTCTTTCACCCAAATCAAGTTCGCTGCTTGGTGATAGAGCTCCCAATTTGGGAGTCCAAATCCTCCTCTATTTTTGGGTTCTTGTAACATTTTAAGTCTAATCCGCGGTCTCTTTCCCTGCCAAATAAATTTAGATATACTCCTATCCAGATTTGTAAAAAACTCTTTATTCAACCTTACCGGGGCTGTTTGGAATAGAAATAACCATTTGGGTAACACGCACATCTTAATAGTTGCCACCCTTCCCAAAATTGAGAGCTGGAGATTTTTCCATCTTTCTAAGTTTCTAAGGTTCGCGGACTTGATGACCCTATCTGTCTCACCTCCATGGGAGATTCCTCCCTCCAAGATCCAATTGTTCCAGGGATCTCTCTTCCATCCGGATCCGGCCTGGCTTCGCTTAACCGTCTGGAGGTTGAGCGGGGCATCCTGACCTTGGCTAAGGTTCCACCTCCAATTATCACAACAATTCAGGCCGCCCGTAGATCCTCTACGATTCGCATATACGACGCCTCCTGGCGGGCTTTTGCTTCCTGGTGCACGTCTGTCTCTGTCTCTCCCACATCGGCTTCCATTCTCCATGTCCTAGCTTTCCTGCAAAGAGGTCTCGACAAGGGCCTGGCTCCCTCTACCCTACGTCGTCAGGTCGCCGCTATCACGTCGGTCCTCACCTGCGGATCTAAGGATTCCATTTCTCAGCATCCTACTATCCGGAACTTCCTACGAGGTGCCACTAACCTACGGCCTCCTCCCATCCATCGTTTCCCTTCATGGAACCTAAACAAGGTCCTTACCGCACTGATGTCTCCACCTTTCGAGCCTCTTCGTTCCGTTTCCCTTCGTTTTCTTTCCCTGAAAGTCTCGTTCCTGGTGGCGATTACCTCCGCCCGCCGCATTTCAGAGATAGCGGCGCTTTCCGTCCGGGCGGATCTCTGCATTTTTCATACCAATAAAGTGGTTCTTCGCCTGGATCCAGCCTTCTTACCCAAAATTAATTCCTCGTTCCACAGAACGCAGGAGCTCGTCCTCCCAGACTTTTGCCCGCATCCCTCCCGTCATCTGGAACGTTTGTGGCATACCCTCGATGTCCGCAGGGCCCTAAAGATTTATATTTCCCGGACGGCACCACATCGCAAGTCGGAGGCCCTGTTTGTAGCCTTTCATCCTAACTCCATCGGTTCCCGAGTTTCAGCTTCTACCGTGGGCCGCTGGATACGGGCCACTATTGCCTGGGCCTATCGGCATTCCAACTTGGCTCCCCCTCGCGGGATCACGGCTCATTCGACCAGGAGTGCGGCGACATCAGCTGCCTGGTCGACACAGGCATCGATGGAGGAAGTCTGTAGGGCTGCCACCTGGACCTCTATCAGCCCCTTCATCAGGCATTATAGAGTGGACTCCTTCGCTTCGGCTGATGCTGCATTTGGCAGACGAGTCCTGCAGGCAGTCCATCGTTCCTGAGTTTCACCGGAGCCTTCTTTGCCCTCCCTGGTGACATCTGGCTTTGGTATGTCCCCAGCATGACTGACGCTTTCTGCTACGCTGGAGAATGGACGTTGGACTTACCTGATACGTCCTTTCTCAGCATGTAGAAAGCGTCAGTCAGCCCCACCCTTCTGTCGGTCCGGTGGTGGTTGGGGGGGTCGGTTATTAATTCTCTATCGTTTCAGGAAGACACGTTCCACGAGTCTGCGCTTCGCCCTCGACGAAGAACTGGGGCATCCGGAAGGGCGGAGCCTTTATTAAGCAAGACTCGGTCATACGCTAGACGAGGCGTGATTCCCCAGCATGACTGACGCTTTCTACATGCTGAGAAAGGACGTATCAGGTAAGTCCAACGTCCACTCACTGAGTGCCGAACAGGCACACGCTTCACGCACCCAATGTGAGTTGGGTGACAGCTCACGTGCCCGGAAAGATGGCTCTGCGAACCACCTCGGCCATAGGTTTGCCATTACAGCTCTATACCCTCTATTAAATGAATCTATCCATACTCTGGAGCTTATCTAACCTCCTGAATAAAATGTATTATTCTAGCTAATTAATTGTTATCAAATTCTATTTAAATGCATACTATATTTATAGTTACAGTTGAAGAACATGATTTTCAATTATTTCCTTTATTTTCCTGCAAATGAATAATGATTTCCTGACGTCCTCCATAGCACCAAAGAGAGAGAGCAATACATTTATATTTGTTTAAATGTATCTTCTTTGGGATATTCTGCTCAGTGTGTGAGAATGTATACATTTGTGCTTATATTTAGAAAATTTGGTTTATATTTTCTATATTCTTTGACCCTGTTTTGTTACAATATAAAAAATCTCTAGTAATTGTAAGCTCCCTGATCTAGTGGATGAGGGAGAAAAAGCGAGGAGGCAATGGGAGAGAGAAGCAGTGGGCTATACACAAGCTAGATATTTGCAGTGAGAGTAGGTATGATTTTGTGAATATAACATTGCACAACTGTTAGCTCACTTGCTGCAAGACCAGCATGAATGTCTAACAATGTTTCCTGTAGCAAATTGAATTTGCAATGCTCCTGAAATTGAGTTTTTAAAATATATTTGAGAAATTAATTTTAAAAACAAAAATGTTGGGGTTCTCCTTCAAGTGACATTGCTATGCTTAACGTGATGCAGTTATGGGCTTTTAGGTTTTGTAATTTTAAGGCTTTTTATTTTATTTTTTTTCAGCAAGATTGTGTAAGTTTTCCCACACCATCAAAGTACATTACAAACTATAATGCCAATATTGCTGAACTAATTAGTTTGCAATAATAGAGGTAATTAGTAGTAAGGGTTTGTAGTTGTAGCATATCTGTTTTCAGAGAGGGCCCAAATGGTCTAAGGTCACAGAATTTATGAATCTGAAGGTATTTTGTCACTATTGTATCTATATTGTCATTGTGTAAATGTTGTTTATATAATGTTATCTTGACAAATGTTTCCCATGGAATATTTTTACATAAAACAGTATGAAAGAACCAAAACCCCTTTTTTAAAAATATGCATTTAGCCTCATGTTTAATGCACATTCAGAATAATATAATATGATATACATCATGTAATATGAAAAATCAAATATAATTTTAAAGGATTCTGTGGTCAAGTTATATACAGGTTGTCCCCAGTTACCAATGGTATAGGACACAATTGCTAAGCGACACAAGGTGTGGCACCACATGCTGACTTACAACCACAGCTGCTCCAGCAGTCCCAGTTGCCCGGTTAGGTGAATCTGATGTGGTCGTAGAGTCCTGCAGTCACCTCATTGCCATTTGCAACCTCCTGTCATCTTCCCCATATAACTTTGCTTTTCAGAAGCCAGTGGTGAAGGCTGCAAATGGGGACCAAATGACCATGGGACACTGTGACAGTCACTTGTGAACCAGTCACCGAACACCAGAGTTAAAACAACATGAACGGAGGAATGCTGCAACAGCCATAACTACAGGGACCCTCCATAAGTACTCCTTGTTCATCACTCTTGTAATTTCAAACAGTTGCTGAATGAATGTTTGCTAAGCAAGGACTACCTGAATTGGAGTCATTTATTCCTTTAAATTGTTCTACACTTTGTTTCACAATTAACCTCAAATAAACTTACTATTGAATGAATAAAAGATCAGAATACTGCAGGCAATGGTATACCCCTTGATGACACTTTATGGAAGCAAAAGCTAGAAGCTGGATAGAAGAAGTTTTGAATTTCAGTGTAGGAGAAGGCATCTGAGAATACTGAGCCAAGAAAACAAACAAAAGATCATCCAAACAAATCAACCTAGTGTTCTCATTTGAGTCATAAATGACCAGACTCAAATTATCCTATCTTCAGACACATTATGTGAAGACCTAGCTGTATGGAAAAGACAATAGTGCTGGGAAACACAGAAAGAGAGGAAAAGGAAGACCAGCAGCAAGGTACTTGGATTCATTGACAGAGGTAATGGGAGCACCATCAGGAGATCTGAAGGTTAGGTTTAGTGACAGTTTGTCATGCAGAAATCTATCTGTGTGGTCATTAAGAGCTGTCACCAACTAGGTGGTATATAATTAATCAAAGTTTTTTTAAAAAAATTGCAAACAAAATACCAAATTAAGGTAATATCTAAAACCCAAGAAATTCCAATTAAACTGTTTAATAGGCCAATTGATTTGGGTGCCAACATAGAAAAATCCCATCCCCAATTGCAAACATCTACCTAACCTCCATTTAGCCCTCTAGCCCCCTAAGATTTCTCACAGATATGTTTCAGTGATGTATCTCCTTCTATTTTTAATATTGCTTTACAGTTATTAAATCAATTACAACACTGTTTGTCATTACTGCTTTATGAATTAAATAGATTGACCAATCCAGATTCATCAAGTTTCATTAATAAATAGGAATATGAACACAGATTTTATATCTATGCCCTCCCCCCCGATTTGTTGTCATACTAAAGATCATATTATATAGTGTCACTCTTTAAACCCTTCTACATTATAATGGATAAGCTCCTGAATGATCTTTAAGGAGTTCTTACAAAGTAACTGAACCATTTTGTATGTCTTTGGATCCATTCAGAGATCCAAAATCTGTAACTGTAGATGAAGAGCAAACAATGAAAAGTAGGAAAATTTTGTTGAAGGCACCAGACTAGAAACCAGGTGACTGTGAGTTCTAATTCCTCCTTAGGCATGAAAGCCATGGATGACCTTGGGCCAGTCCTTCTCTTTCAGTCCAGCACATTTTACAGGATTGTTATTGAGCGAAAAATAATAGGAGGAAGGAGTATTAGGTATGTTTGCCACCTTGAGTTATTTATAAAAATAATAAAGATGGGAAATAAATAAATAAATGTTCTTTTGGTCACCGTCATATTCACTATTAGCATGAAGCTTCTAAAGGAGCGTATAAAGGACATAACATTTTAACAGCATATGTATTATTGAGGGAAAAGCAGATCATATGCTGCCCATTCCTTTCATTTGTAGCATGCCATTCTAGCCACCATAGTAAACACAACAGGTGTGCAACATGTTATTCATTTTCAATGACACACAGAACTGGATCACCTTAAAAAGGATTGTTTTAAAAATGATCAATAAGAAGGCAAAGCATCTATCCAGGGCATGCAAATGAACTGAAATGAAAATTTGGGTATTGTATCTACAAAGTGTTTCATAGAAAATGTCCATTTACTGAACCATGCCTAAAATAGAAATTTGGAATAATCTTTTGCTTGTCATTCTTCCATCATACATCTATATTTTCTCATTCAAAAATCTTTGCAACCTCTTCCCTTTTCTTAATTGGACTCTTCCCTGATTTGGTTACTGGTCAGGATACCTGCTCTTCAGAAATAAGTTAAATTGACTATGGAGAAGAAATTGGAGTATTCTTATCCATCAAAGATAGCTTGGGTTGACTCTGAATGCCCAAGAAACTGCTTTTATAACAGAATAAGTACGTCACCAGAAGGTGGTGCAGCCGAGCAAGGTTTTTGGCCTAGGACACCAGTCTCTCACCCTGCAGTGATCAACTCAGGAAGGATCAAAGGGACTTGGAATTCGAAGGGATTCTAATATGCAAATCCTATCTCTTCTGAAATAAGAAAGAACATTAAAGATATATTTCCCCCAAATCCTCAAACCTTTGGAGCCCAGATCTTAGGATAGAAGTACTGGAAGAGGCTAATAGCCACTTATACAGATATTTGAACAATACAAAAGAACATTACAAAGCTATAGCTTCAAACTTCTGTACAGTATTGTGTCACTACTTCTGAATGTAGTGGAACTGCTCACCAGATATCCCTCCCTACTTCAAAAATTTGATCAGCTGATCCTGGTATTGCTTGTTTGTTTGTTTGTTGTTTTTGTAATGTGCTTAAAAAAATAAGAATGATGGGCCAAGACATTTTGTGTGTGTGTGTGTGTGTGAATGACTAATAATGAAAATATGCAGATTACTGATATAGGTACAATTCAGTGGTGGGTTGCTCCCAGTTTGGGCAAACCAGTATGGCAGCAGTGGGAGGCTCCACCCACCCACCCAGACATCATCAAAAATGCTCTGTGCATGCGCAGAAGCACCGTACGCTCATGAAGCAAGTGCGCGCATCCGCTCGCTCCCAATAGCACCGGGATTTGAAATCCACTACTAGTACAATTGCTTTCTTTTAGTATGTGATTAACTGACTTCTTGCTCCTACAGCTTTCTGTTTTGTCATATTATTGAATTTTGACAAAATATACTGATTCAGTTTTACCCTAATTGTCAATTTTCTTCTATATTATATCTGACAAATCAAACATTATTTATTTATTTATTTATTTATTTATTTATTTATTTATTTATTTATTTATTTATTTATTTATTTATTTATTATACTTATATGCCGCCCTTCTCCCAAAGGACTCAGGGCAGCTCACAGAAATGAAAACAATAAAAATAGCTACTAAAATAATCAATTAAAATCTCCCAATTAAAAATCACCCATCAGATCAGCAAATTTGTTGGAAAAGCCATGTCTTCAGGTCACGGCGGAAAGAGCAGAGGTCAGGGGCCATCCGGAGCCCCATTCCAGAGGGTCAGTGCACCCACAGAGAATGCCCTCATCCTGGGCGCCACCAGCCGACATTGTCTGGCCGATGGCACCCGGAGGAGGGCAGTCCTATGTGAGAGCACAGGGTGGTGGGATGCAGGCAGAAGGTGGTCCTGCAGGTACCCCGGGCCCATGCCATGACATTAGCATAGTTGGTGCTCCTATTGCTTCGCGAGTGGCCGAACTATAGAGGCCCTTCTCTTCTTCCTCCTCTTTACTGCCTTTTTTCTGCTTTTTTCCTGCTTGCTCTTGTTGTTTTCTCTCTGTTCTAGTTGTCAACTTTAACATTATTTTCTCCCCTTTCTTCTAGAAAAGGGAAGGGACAGGGAACAGGACAAAGGCAGAAGTTGAAAGAAATATAATAGTGGGTAAGAGAGAGAGAAAGAGAATGCCAGGAAGTAACAACCATGAAGAATAGGGAGAGTAGTTAACTCTCCTTAGGTTTTTTTTCCCACAGAGTTTAGCCCAAATAGCAAAGAAGATAGCAAGCATCAGAGGAGATGATGTCAGTTAACAAAACATCTCTATCTAAGCAAAGTAAAGCAAACATAAAATGTCATTTCTTGTCATTGTGCATTAATCTGATGGCCTGTTCCCAAACTCAGTTGAAGAGTATAAGAACACAGAATTATGTTGTGTGATCTTCTAATAATTTTTTTTCAGTTTCAGTAACTTGTTTAGGAATATTAACTTCCTTCAGACTTACGATGGGTTCTTAAGATAGCAGTCAAACAAATCTAAACTAAACCACAACACAACTGTTCCAGCATACTAAAAATGATCTATAGAACAGGAAAAAAACAAATTATGCAATAGTTTTCAATTCACATGAGGAATTTGAAAAATGCTTAAAGCTTCACAATAATTGTTGCAGGTCAAAGGCCATTAGACTCTTGCTCACTTTAGCTATAATGTGATAAAGGAGAAAACTTCTGCAAGACCATCACTATGTATTTGTATTATGAATATTTTACAAGAAGCCCATTGACTGCCTACCCTGCTGCACATTAGCACTCTCCTTTTCTTACAGTGTAAATTTTGCCTTGAAAAGCAACAGGAAACAGGAGATAGAGTTTCTCCATCCGTTCTTTTTCCAATTTAAGTGTGGAGAAAGGAAACTGACTGAAAACTGAAATTTCAACTTAACCACTTTGAAATGATGGTGGATAGACCTTATTTTTAAATGTCACATATAATAAGCACAAGAAACTATAACAGATCAAACAAATAACAGTAGGAAAGCTTTCATTCGCCGATTCTACTGTAATACATGAAGAGAACTTTTTGTATAGAGAACAGGATATCTAAAAATGTAACATCACATCAGTAGTTTGGGTGTTTATCAAAATTCCACTTTTTCATTTGGTAAAATAGATACGTTAGATAAGTATGCAAGAATTTTCACATGGTTATTATAATATATTTGGTATGTTCAGAAATGACATTGATTGCTCTTCTTAAGACAGCCAATGGGACTTGCATGATGGAAGTGCAGTTCTTCTCATCTGATCAGGGTTCAGCATCATCAGGCATACAAGCTATGCCTGGAGTTTGTGTTTTAAAATAAACCTTACAAGATCAGGTGAGTCAGGGAAGTGGCAGGTGCCAAAGGAGGTATCGTTAGCCACATTGGCCCCTGCAAGTGACATGTTATAAAGCCAAAAGTAAACCAATTTCATTTCAAATTCTTATTCTATGTGATGGATTATTTCCTTCCTCTCTCCCTCCAAATTACACTCTGATTTGTGAAAACTGGTAATAGCTCCAGTTTTATTGGAAAACTGTCATTCAGTGGACAATTTCAGCACCCATTTTTTGGGAATAATAGATAAAACAGAGCAGAAGGAATATGGCAGCATAAGAGATTGATAAAGAGGTCCTTATGAATCTCATAATTTAAAGTTATGAAGAAAACCAATTTTTCTCATAGTGGGCTATCATGAATACCAGAAATATGTGTATTGAACAATTCTTTCACATGCCAATTTTCACCTACAAATATCCTCCATTCATTATATATGTTTTTCCTCCTAGTAAATCTTGAAATGTAGTCTTCTACAATAAAGAATTTTTAAAAAATCTCTTTCCCAAACCTTTTTTTAAAAATGGTATTAACAGGACTTTATTATAACTCCTCTATTTTTCATGTATTTCAAGAATCTGATCCTATCCTTGCTCTAACATTTACCTAGGAAATACATCTAATTTTACCATACAATTAAGATTAGTGGAGTACTGCAATGTATTAAATATCTTTCACTAAAATATACCCACCAAACAATAAAACCGGAAGCAATAATCAAAACCCCAACAGTATGTAAATCCTATATTGGAATGAAAATGTCACATCCATTAGTTGTTTCACACAAATGTAAAAGGGAACAAGAAAATATATTCAAACCTGACATTCAGTATATTATTGAATGACACTTTCATTACCATAATTTTCTTGGACTGTTACTCTGATGGCCAAGATGATCTTGCTCCATCTCAACCACAGTGAAGCCAGTGTGGAATTTACCTACCTAACAAAATTTTAATAGGGTACACTTATTCTGCATCAAATTTAAGAATTCAGGTTCTTAGACTTAAAGCCATTTATAAATTCTTAAGTAGATACTTTAAAAGAAACTTAAACGAGGATTCTTTGTTAGGTAGTTATTTTGCTTTGTCCTACTTACATTCTAACTACTTCCAACTTCTTCACTTGGAAATGTACAAAAGGCAGAAGGCAAGTAAGAGACTGGTCTTGGAATGTCAGGACTTTTTCTAAGATTCTGCTTTTTTTTTTTTTAGGCCACTCAGTATTTATAAGAGTATTTTGGGAGTTTTCATAGTACCAGATTACAAATACACATTTAAATTCATACAGTTTAATATAATTTTTAATAGAGACAGAGCAAACGCCCCTATAATTAGGCTGAATTTCCCATTGTTTGGGTGAAAAGTAATAAAGATTTAAAGTGACAGGCAGATAGGCTTTGTGAGAAATAAACTAGCATGTAAACCCTACAACATCTGAAATAGATTCTAATTTATTTGCTCTATAGTTGATGTTAAAACAAGATTTAGCCCTGGAGGAACGGAAAGGGGAACAGGAATTAAATAGTACAGCAGTTTACTGCATTAAATCAATGTAAGAAGGCCATCTGAATTAATACATAGCTTCAGGGGATAGAATATTTTTGTCTGATTTGTACATCTGTGTTTTCACCATCCAACCATGAAACTGTGCAAAATAGGATTGCTTTGTCTCCCAGAGAGAGGAAAACTCCATCCCTTGTTCATTTCATCTAATTCATTTATATCTTAAAAATAACATGATTAGCATTAACTTGCATCAAAGGGGTAAGAATGAAGAAGAATTGATAATATATAGGTGGCACTTGCACTGCATCCTGAACTTTAAATGTTTAAATGTAATGCTAGTTTAGCTAGCAGAATGATAAAACTGTCTGCTTTGCGTATTTTACTTTGAATGAAATGTGCGCTGCTCATTTTACTAAAACAGAGTTCTAAAGCAAGTTTCTTAAAAGGAAGTTCTAAGAAGGAGCCAGAGTATTTGCATCATCTTAAGTAATGATGTTTCACTCACTTTTTGATCCTGATAATATTTAATTACAGGAGTCTTAGAGAAAAGTTCACAGAATATTGATGTTCTTCTGTAAAAAAGAAAAAAAAAGATCTATTAAATACGTGGCTACTCAAATAGACTGGTTTCTATGTCTGGAAAAATATTGCAGCAATGAAAATGAAAAAAAGTGGTAACTGAAAGTTATAATGGCTTTAAATAAATTATACTACATTATTCCTTATTTAATAAGTTAATGGGTATGGAAAGCAGAAAAGTTGTTAAAGCTGCAAAACAGGTCTCTGGAAAAGTATCATAATATAATGATTACTGGATGGAAATATAATTAAGAACTGTAGTTTTCTGAGGTCAGATCTGTTTCCTAGTTTCATTATTTTCTCCCTCTCTTCTCATGCATGCTTTATGGATGGCCGCTAGGTTACAATCATTTTTCTTCTAAATCTTGGCACAACAGAGGATAAATTAAAACAAATAAACCAGTTCTATTATTCATTTTTTCCTAAATAACCTGAAAATATTCCATTATTTTTGTCAATTCTTCATTTAAAATATATGTTAGAGGAAGCTATTGCATTCAGTTAGTAAAGATAAGCAAGGTCATATAAATTAGAAATCTGAATACAATATAAATACCATAGTGGTACAGGTTCAGTCCTATTCTCACAAAATATAGTTATGTCTCAATTATTTGAGTCAGTCAGCCTAAGTATTATGTGAATTGTTCAGTGATGGGGTTAATGCTCGAGGAGATCTCAAAGTACTATCTATGAACCTAGCCACAGCGATTTATAAATGCCTGAATCCGATGTATAAACCCAATTAATGTGGTTTACTCAGCAAACCATAACTGAAACAAATCATGTTTTAGCACAGCATATAAAGCCAACTAAAATCTGACCATCTCAGATACTTGTATGAATATTTATACAATATATTTATATATTCTTTGAGGTTTGTAGCCAAAAATTATAGTTGGGGATGTATTTTCTGTACTTTTATAGTAAATGAATCCTCCATAGGCAGTTTATATGATGAACTGTGACATGAGCTATGTGGCTGGAGTAGATCTTTGTAAACATCTATTGTATATCCTTTTTCCTACTTTCCTAAAATTATACAATCTAAATTCTTACCAGTCCTTCTAACAATCCTATTTCTTCTTTCAAACTTACTAAAGCAATAACACATTTGGCTGTAAAATGACATGTATCAAGGACTTTTACTGTAAAAGAAGGAAAGCAGGATAATTTTCATTAAAACATTAAAATTATACTTATAAAAGATAGGGAGAAACATACAATAGGATGCTCTTTATTTCAGGAGATGTAAATTTGATGTATTTCTAATATTGTATTTAGCTAAAAAGATGATCCCGGATTTAATAAAGAACCTCATAAAACAAGAAAACAGAGTATGCAAAGAATCTTTAAAAGGAGATAAAATTCTAGGGCAGTGCCTAGCTTTCCCACCTTGCCAAATTAAGTTTGCCAATTTTACCTGAAACCAATCCTGGAGTGTCTCTCCTCCCATTCATAATTCATAAACTGTAACATATCTCTTTATGTACATGCATATACTTAGGTGTGTATCCCCCCCAGAAGTCTCATTTTAAAAACAGCTGGACCAGGATATGTATTAGGACAGTACAGGACTTTGGATTTAAAAACAGAAAGAATGTGCAGAAATGCATTCTCCATTGTGGGTGGAGACAGCAGCCAGTATGGGTAATCCTCATCCAATCAGCCTGAAGGACTGGGTCTATCCAAAGCTTAAATCCCGCCCTTGTTGCCGGGTAGACCAGCTTTTGACTCAGTCCTTCAGTCAGGACTGGCGTGTGGTCTTTAGCTGTCTCTCTTTAGCTTATTTTAGCTGCTTTTCTTCATCTGCCTTTTTTGATGTGACTTTCTGGACTGTTTGACTAAGATTCCTGGACTTTCCACATTGGACTCTGGTGAATTTGGACTGTACAGTGAGTTTTTCCTGGTGGCTGGGGACTTTGCCTAAGGGCATTTTCTCTGTTACAGGGGGGATACTCCTTTGGACTAATGTTTGAGATTCCCTTGGGCTATTGATTTGCCATTTCCTGGCTCACAGGGGGGATCGTTGGGGACCCTCTCAGACTCTACCTGGCCCGATAGGTCCCAGCTCCCTGGTCATTTGATTTCAGCCATTTTTAGCGCCGTTTTAATGGCGGTGGCCATTTTGTTTTTTCGTCGGGGGTGCAGCAGCTTCGTTTTTGGACCGTTTAGCTTTATTTTGGATTGCTGCCTCCTTCGATCATCCTCAGTGGCCGGATTTCATCTCAGTGGCCGGATTTCAGCATAGTGTCCTGTCTGCTGCCTTCCTAGGGCCTGCACGATCGCGTGGCAGCGCGACGGACTTTCCCTTTGCCGCCTGCCAGCTGGGAGCCATTTTTTTCTTGTAGGAGGGCTGGCTTCCCTGCTTTCTGTTGCCTGTTCTAAATTTCTGGCAGAATATTTCAGGACCTTTATTGGAGCGCTGGGACTGTGCAGGCTGACTATTTTGGACCTGGCCTAACCTCGCTGTTTACTGACGGCCGCCATTTTGTTCCACTCACTGACATAACAGGGCGGCCATTTTGTGGAGTTTCCGCGCTCCCCCTTTAATTGCTGAGCTGAGCTGAGCTGTTGTGTGCTGAGGGCCTCTGTGGAGTTTTCTATGCTCCCCCATTGACTATTTACTGCCCTGATTTCTAACATCATGCCTAAAGCAGCCTCTAAATCAAAGCACGGTGCCAAAGCCGTAGCTCTTCCTACTGGCCAATCAGATGGTTCATCTGCTACCCCTCCTGAGCAGTTGCAGGCCCCCATCGAAAATCCAGCTCCACCCCAAAGGCTGCATTCGCATCATTCAGGGCATAAAAAACATGGCGGTACTTCCTCTAAAGGGGAAAAGCGCCGAGATAGAGTGCTTACTAAGCTTTGTGATAAGGCATGTGCTGACCGGATTTCTTCCATGACACCAGTGGCGGCGACTGATATGGGGATTGCCCAGGATATCCATCCTGCGACTCCTGACCAGTTATCGCTCCAGTATTGTCCAGTGGCGATTTCCACCTCTGACCTGTGGGGTGCTGAGTCTTCTGTTCCGGCCGTCGCTCCAATTCCTGCAGAGACACAGGATATATCCATCGCTGTTCCTGCTGTTGTTCCTGTTCCTCCTGCCTTATCCACCGACCTCTTGCAACAGCTCATTGAAGCGGCGGTGCAAAGATCCTTGGCTGCTAGATCCCAGGTTTCAAGCAGGGCCAGTTCAGTGCGGTCTGCCTCCCCTGAACGACATCATTCTGCAGAGAAGGTGATCTCCAGACAGCCTTCTTCTCCTTCTGCTTCTCAGGCCACTCAATTGTCTGATGTTGAGGATTCTGACGGGTCCGGTTTGTCTGATGACGAGGATCTTCCGCCGGATCAACCAGTGGTGTCTGGTTTATTTCTGCAGGCCTTGTTTAAATCCTTGTTCTTTAAGGCCATTAACACGGCCCAACTATCATCTCCAGTGGTCCAACCCTCTGCTCCTGTTCTCCCTGGAACTCTAGACCCTATGTTTGCAGAGCCCGCTAAACAGGTCACAACTATTCCTGCTCCGCCTTTATTTTTGGAAACGGTCAAGCAGCAGTGGGCTTCCCCTGGCTCGGCTCCCCTGCCCTCGTCTACTGACAGAAAGAACTTTAATGTTGCTTCTGACTTGGATTCGCTCTTGCAGCTGCCATCTGTGGACGCTCCCGTGGCTTCCCTTTTACCTAATGCTAATGTTCCTGGAAATCCTGACGAAGGATTGTGACCTGAGGAGCGTCGTTCTGACCTGGTCCTCCAGAGGGCCCATCAGGGGGCGGCATGGGCGATCAAGGCATCCTCCACGGCTTCCTTTTTCAATCGCACCACCTTGCTGTGGCTCCGCCAGTTGCAGGAGAAGCTTTCCCCGGATGATGCGTGGCTTAAACAAGACCTCAATAAGATCATTGCAGCAGTCCAACTTTCGGTGGACTCAACTCTGAGCGCTGCCCGTTTTGCGGCAAAATCGTTGGCTTCGGTGGCTGCTCGTCGCTTGGTCTGGCTCCGTCACAGGCAGGCGGATGCCAGGCATAAGTGGCGGTTGGCTGCTATTCCATTTGGGGGGGGCGGTTGTTTGGGGATGCCTTGGACCCCTTCCTGACCGAAACTCGGGACAAAAAGAAAGTCCTGGCGCCTGTTTTTCGCAGGGGGGAAGCTCGTTATGTTCCGTACTCTACACGGCCTTAAGCTCGATCTTCTGATGGTGGGGGCCCCTCTACTTCTGCCTCTTTTTTCCCACCTCCTCGGCCATTCAACAGTTTTGGGAGATCCCGGGGTTCCCATGATAGATTGCCCAGGGGAAAACCCTTTAGGTCCAAACGGCCCTTTCGGGGGGGAGGAGGTCGCTCTTACCGACGTCGTCACTAGTCGCATCTCTGATCCTCCCATTGGCGGCAGATTGGCCCTCTTCGCTGCCACTTGGGAGAAGTCTATTTCGGATGAATGGGTCCTGGCCACTTTACAATCAGGGTTGGCCATTGAATTCCTTTCCCCACCCCCCGGGCACCTTTGTCTGCTGTCGGATTTCTCGTAGCGCTGAAAAGAGGGCGCTTATGGACTCTGCTGTCCAGCATCTCCTTTCAATCAGGGCTATCCAACTGGTTCCTTCTGATGAAATTGGGACGGGATTCTATTCTCGAGTTTTTCTGGTGCCTAAGTCCTCGGGGGGGGGGGGGTGGAGACCCATTCTGGACCTAAAACGATTAAATAGGTACGTTGTGTACCGGAAATTTAAGATGCAGACTCTTAAATCCATCCTTGATGGCGTTAGGAGGGGTGATCTCCTTTCTTCTATCGATCTGACTGAGGCCTATTTACACATTCCAATTTTACCTTCTCACAGACATTTTTTACGTTTTTGTTATGGGGGGGTGCATTACCAATATCGGGCTTTGCCCTTCGGGCTTTCATCTGCCCCCCGCACCTTTACTAAGGTGTTGGCGGCATTAGCCGCCTCTCTCAGGGTCTCCTCGATCCGGCTCCTTTGTTATTTAGATGACATTTTAATTTTGTCATCGTCCGTTCTCCAAGCTACCCGGGATATTCAGTTTACTCTAAGTACATTAGCGGCCCATGGTTTTTCCATTAACCTGGAGAAAAGCCATCTGGTCCCCTCTACTTCCCTTGTTCACTTGGGGGTCCTAATTGATTCGCTACAGGGTAAAGTTTTTCTCTCCCCAGAGCGTCAGGTTAGCCTGCGGGATTTGGTGTTTAAAGTTGAGGGGTCTCGGAAGGTCTCCCCGTATGTTCTTTCCCAACTCTTGGGGAAGATGATTTCTGCCATTGCTATTGTCCCTTGGGCGCAGCTCCACGCCCGGGAGCTCCAATGGTTTCTTTTACCTTTACAGAAGGCGGGCAGAGGCACATCATTCCGTTAGATCCTGCTCCCTCCTGCAGTTCGCAGATCCCTTCGATGGTGGCGGTCCCTGGCCCTTTCGGCAGGCTCCCTCTTTCTCGAGCCCCAGAGGGTGGTGGTGACAACGGATGTCAGCCTTCACGGCTGGGGGGCGCATTGTCAAGGCCAGCTCGCTCAAGGCGTGTGGAACGATGTGGATGCTCACCATCTGATCAACTGGCTGGAGTTGCAAGCCATCTTCCTGGCCCTCCGGGCATTCTGTCACCTGCTGGCCGGAGCCCATGTCCTTGTCTTGACAGACAATGTAACGGCCAAGGCGCACCTGAACAAACTGGGGGGCACCCGGTCGAAGTCCCTATTGTCAGTGTTGTTGAAGGTCGGCCTTTGGGCGGAACGCCATCTTGGATCCATTTGGGTAGAGCACATCTCGGGCGTCGACAGCGTTCAGGCGGACTGGCTGAGCCGTCAACAGGTGGACAATGCGGAGTGGCGGCTCCACCCTAGGATTTTCAAGAGCCTGGCCCTTCAGTTCGGGACTCCGGTCGTGGACCTCTTCGCGACTCCGGCAAACGCACAGTTGCCTCGCTTTTTCACCCAGTTCCCGGCTCCTCAAGCGGAGGCTGTCAACGCCCTCCGAGTTCCATGGCCTCAAGGTCTGCTGTACGCATTCCCTCCAACGTCTCTGCTCCCCAGAGTAATCCGCAAGCTCCTGGACGAACGAGCGGAGGTGGTCCTCCTGGCCCCGCACTGGCCGCGCAGAGCATGGTTTGCGGACTTGGTTTCCCTCTCTGTCGCTCCCTCCTGGCGCATCCCGATCACAGTAGACACTCTGACTCAAGGGGCATTGAACCACCCAGACCTCCAGTGGCTCAATCTGACCACTTGGTGGTTGAGCAGCTCTCCCTGAGCACGGCTAACATTCCGGTGGAGGTTATTCACATAATCCAGGCCTCCCGTCGTCCTTCTACTAACAGAATCTATTCTGCCACTTGGCGTGCATTCTGTCTTGGTGTGATAAGACTAATGTGCCGGTCCTACAGCCTTCGATAGTAGACATTCTGGTGTTCTTGCAACATGGATTTGCTGATGGCCTTTCACCAAATACACTACGGTGCCAAATTGCAGCCCTCTCTTCAGTGCTTACCTGCGGATCCCTGTCGTCTTTAGTGCAGCATCCTCTAATTCGACGCTTTCTTCGCGGGGCCACAAACTTCTCCCCTCCCGTTCTGCACCGCTATCCCACTTGGGATCTTCCTTTGGTTTTGGAGTCTCTCATGGGGCCTCCCTACGAACCTCTACGAACAGCGTCTCTGCATTCGTTGTCGTGTAAAGGCGCCTTTTTGGTGGCTATCACTTCGGCTCGTCGCATATCGGAAGTGGCTGCTCTGTCCACCAGGCCGGACTTTGGATGTTCCACGCTGATCGTGTCGTCCTCCGCCTGGATCCAACTTTCCTGCCAAAAATTAACTCTGTGTTTCATCGCTCCCAAGAGCTTATCCTCCCGAATTTCTGCCCACGACCTTCTCATCCTCGCGAACGATGTTGGCACACCCTGGATGTTCGGCGTGCTCTTCGCATCTACATTAAACGCACAGCGCCCTTCCGGCGATCAGAAGCTTTGTTCATCTCCTTCTTCCCCGTCTCCTTGGGCCTTAAGGTGTCTTCTTTGACTATCGGTCGCTGGATCCGACAGACCATTGCTTCAGCCTACGACTTCCGCTCCCTGCCACGACCTCCTCATGTCACTGCCCACTCTACATGCAGTGCGGCTACGTCGGCAGCCTGGGCTACTCAAGCTCCCCTGCTTGTTAAAGAAGTTACCCCACTTATAAAATTAATTGATCCCATTATCTACTTATGACAACCATTTACGGGCAGAATGACAGTATGCAACCCAGTGGTGGGTTGCTACCGGTTCTCCCTGGTTCTTGCAAACCAGTAGTGGAAATTTTGAGTAGTTCGGAGAACTGGTAAATACCACTTCTGCCTGGCCCCGCCCCAATCTATTTGCTGCCTCCAGAGTCCCAGCTGATCGGCTAGAAAAAAAAACTGTTTAAACTCTTGCCGTGGCACTTCAAAGGGCCACCCTATAGTTGATCAGTGGTAAAAGGCAGTGTGGTGGTAGACCAGTGCGCTCCAAAAACAAATGGATAGACCAGAACACTCCAAAAACAAATGGGTAGACCGGTGCGCTCCAAAAACAAATAGGTAGACCGGAACGCTCCAAAAACAAACAAACAATATGGCTCTGCAAGCAGTTAAAAGCCTGGTAGACCAGTACCTCTGCTAAATCCTAAAGAATTGTCACATGACCATCAAACTACGCCCACAAAATAAGCCACGCCCACAGAACCTGTAGTAAAAAATTTTAGAACCCACCTCTGATGCAACCACACACAACTTACAACTTCTGGAAGCAAGTTGTTGTCCCACTGATTAATTGTTCTAATTGTCAGGAAGTTGCTTCTCTCCTTGATTAGTTTCTACCCATTGCTTCTTGTCCTGCCCTCAGTGCTTTGGAGAGTGACTCCCTCTTCTTTGTAGCAGCCCTTGAGATATCGGAACATTGCTATCATGTCACCCCTAGTCCTTCTTTTCATTAAACTAGACATACCCAATTCCAGCGACCGTTCTTTATGTTTTAACCTCCAGTCCCCTAATCACCTTTGTTACTCTTCTCTGCACTCTTTCTAGAGTCTCAACATCTTTTTAAAATTGTGGTGACCAAAACTGGATGTAGTATTCCAAGTGTTGTCTTACCAAGGCATTCCAAAGTGATATTAACACTTCACATGATCTTGATTCAATTCCTCTTTTAATGCTGCTGGCTCATATTTAAGTGATTGTCCACTAGGACTCCAAGATCCCTGTCACAGTTACTACTATTGAGCCAGGTACCACCTATGTCCTATACTATACCTGTGCATTTGGTTTTTCTTGCCTAAATGTAGAACCTTACTTTTTTCACCACTGAATTTAATTTTGTTAGATAGTGCCCAATGTTCAAGTCTGTCAAGATCCTTCTATCTCTTAAGCCTATCTTCTGGAGTGTTGGCTATTCCTGCCACCTTGGTATCCCAATCTATGCCATCATTCAAATCATTGATGAAAATGTTGAAGAGTAGTGGGCCTAAAATAGAACCTTGGAGTACCTCACTGCATAATTTCCTCCATATAGATTCAGTTCCATTGAGGACTATTTGTTGAGTACAGTTCGAATCCATCTGGTGGTGACGCTGGGTAACCCACATTTTTCTATCTTATCAAGTAGTAGGTTATGGTCTACTTTATCAAATGCCTTACTGAAGTCCAAGTAAATTATGGAATCCTGCTTATTAACATGGCTTTTTCTGTTCTTCTGAGCAATGATAAGAGAATACCAATTTGCAAGTAGTTATTTGGAGGACAAGTTATGTTTGTGTCAGATACAATAAATGCAATATATCAGTGACCCCTGTTAAACTGGATAAAGTGAATCAGATTTTTTTTACAGTTCTGCATATTCCTATTGCTCTTTGATGTACCGCTATTTGAAACTGCCATCTTTTTCTTAGTTTTAAGCAGCAGAAAAACATGAGCTTGCCTTCCCTGGTAGGATCCCAAGATGGAGGCTATATTGATTCATATTTCTATATTTATTTATTTGTTTGTTTTGTCTTTTCTCAGATGTGAAACTCAAATCCACTACTCTTGTTCTCCTCACATTTGTTTCCCAGGCAGATTATTGATGTGGGCTCTTTAACATCCTTAAGGAATTTGAGGCTGTAAGGTGAGGGACAATTGCATTTAATTTGCACATAGATGCTTCCAGAATATAGCATCTTGGGAATCTGAATTAAGAATAGATAATATGCCTCTTCTGTTTAGCTGTATGCTTATGAATTATACATGAGATAGACGCAGAATTTGTTAAATGGGATCATTGGGACATTCCTGTCATCTCCATACGTTGATGTTTTTATTCATTTCCTTTAATTAATAATATCAATTGGAAAAATGGCTGTAATTTCAAAATTTTTGGTAGTTTCTGATGTTATTGTGTCCGTACTATATGCTATATACATTTGAAAAATGCATAAACGAATAAAAAATCTACTCTTTATCTAGCTATTATTTAGATAATAAGAATGGGGAAAGTTATGAAGATTTTTAATAAAATGCACAGGTGTTTCCCCACTCCTGAAAGTTTCCAAGTGTTAGCTGAACCATGATCTGAGTAATTAATTCACTGAAAATACTATCATAGTAATCTCTTCTCTCTCCCGCTCCCTCCCTCCCTCCCTTTCTCTCTCTTTCACACACACACACACACACACACACACACACACACACACACACACACTCATTCACTCTCATACCTACCAGTGGTTCTTGCTGTTTCAACCTCTAATTTAAGCATTGCTTAGGATGAGTTTTATATGTGTTGTGAGATGTGTCAGATATGGATTTCTTCAATCTCTTTTTAGAATGTGTGCTGGCAGCCAAAACAGTTTTCAGCTTTTTCCTTTCAAACCCTCATCAGCAGCAGTTCCCCCCACCGGAGTCTGTGTCGTTATCTCTTTACATAAACCATACTTTGTTCCTAGCTTTTAATGGGTTCCTCAAGGGAATTTAAAGAAAAGGTTGAGGGCGAAAATAGCACTTTTTCTTTAAGGCATTGACACGTACAATACAGATTAACATATGAATATGTATTCTCATAGATTATAAGAGAAAGTTTCTGCCAAGATGAACAAATGTTGAACGCTGCAATCTATATATATATATTACAAGCAATTCATTGGGGCTTAAATAATGGGATTCAGTTTGCAGCCTCTGTTCTTTTGGTTAAATGTAGTTGTATAATATTTTTATGCAATCTGTGTCTAAATCACTACGGCTTTAGAAAGATGCGGAACTCAGAACAAAATGAGTTTGCCTTCTTTGTTCCAGCATTTATGCCAAGACAAAAAGCTAAGTTTAATGTAGCAATTGCATCCTGGAGAGATTCCCATGAATGCATCAGTGTGAAGACAAATAGGCTATTCATCTAGTTGGACTTCAGACAGTTACATCAACGACAATTAGCCAGGAAATCACCTCCAGGAAGTTGGATGAAAGAGCCATGCCAATGAACAGCTTTCAGATGTACGGACCTGGAAGAATAATTTTGGGAGCTATCCTGTGGTTTCAAAATGCTGTATTAAAAGGCCATGTCACTTTTGCATTAGTATTGTGTGCTCGGTTATAAAATCTACATAAACTCACATATTTAAAACCAGTTTTCTTAAGCATAGTACGAATAATCAAAGATGCAGATCCCAAAGGGAACAAATAAAATATTGTGCAACTGTTTCAAGAAGTATGTTCCTAAATTTCCTCAGATAATATCCACTGTTTCTTGCCAAATGACTTTAGAATTTTTACATATTTAGTTGTAACAGAAGAAGCCCTCTGAGTTTTGTAAGTTTGGATGGCCCATTCTCCTATAACCTTTTAATGTGATATAGCTTAGCTGTTATTAGAATTTGTCTAATATTTCTCCCCAACTAGCATTATATAATTCAGGCTATACAGTAGCCTGTGGATTATTTACTGTGAATGTCCTTCATGTATTTTTCTGAACTTTCTTCCATTTCCTCTTTTCCCTTTTGAAATCTGACACTATTTTTCATTTGGTTCCAACCTCACTCAGCTTTAATAGAATTTTATTTCATTTTCATTTATTGAAATAATTAGTCCTGGAATATTTTGTAGTTCTCTTTTGTGTGTGTGTATTCAAGAGATCCTCAGTTCATTAGAACTGAATCATAAATAGCAGAGTCTTTTAAATGCTTATTTACTTCTTTATTTATCTAGTTAGTCAACATACAGGGGTCCCTGTCTTACCCGGTGTAAGAATTAAAAATCATAACATAAAGCACATCCTTAAAAAAAAAACTATATCACTGGGGCCAAAAACCATACCACTTCAGATCTCTGAAACAAAACAAAACACTCAGCCAGAGGGACTCAATCTCCCAGCTCAAATTACTGTGGGAATATCCAAGTGTTTTATATCTTATGAAAGGCCAACACAGTCAGGCCTTCCAAAGCTCTGGGGGATGCTGTTCCAGAGAGCAGGTGTAGTAATGGAGAAGACGGGCTCCTAGGACAGGACTTGGAGCATGCCAACTCTGTCAGTTGGGGTGAGCAAAGACAGGCAGCCCCATAAGTAACCCGACCCAGGTTCAAACGGCTTTGGAGGGGGCGGGGGACAGCATATTTGATTATCCATAGAAGCCCACTAAGAGCCAATGCAAGCTGTATTCATAAAATACCAAAAATGTGCCAGTGCATTTTGGACTAGTTGCACCCTCTGAGTGCAATGACATCCCTGTTTGGGGGCATTGACAACTGAGACCAGGATTTCTGTTGTTAAGCAAGGCAGTTGTTAAGTAAGTTGTGCTGAGTTTTATGACCTTTTTTTGCCATGCTTGTGAAGCAAATCCCTGCAGCTGTTAAGTGAATCATGCGGCCATTAAGCAAACCCAGGTTGCAAATGACAATCATGTGACCCCGGGACATTGCAACTGTTGTAAATACATGCCGGTTGCTAAGCACCCAAATTTTAATCATGTGACCATGGGGTTGCTGCATCGATTCTACGCACAAGGATCATTCGCAAATCATTTTTTTCAGTGCTGTTGTAACTTTGAATGGGCACTAAACGAATGGTTTTAAGTCAAGGATTACCTGTACAGCAGTAAAAGTGAGAGTTGATTTCAGACATAAGTTACTATGAGGAAGGACACCCAATCTAGAAACAGATAGAATCGGTGTAACAAGGAAACCTGTGTAAAGACTTTCCTAGTCATGACTGCCACCTGCAGAAGAACAGCCTGCTTCCTGGAGTAGCGGGTGTTCCATCTTTGCAGAAAAGTTGAAAAGTGTCTCTGGAATTGCTGTTCTAATCAAAGGGCTTGACTTACTTTACTTCCAACCTATGATTCTATAAGAATGTGGAATCTCAAAATTTTAACAATAAGTTTCTGACATTGCCTAGGAAGTGTTATTTATCTTCCAGTATTCTGACTCCATTGTTAAGTGACATGGTCATAAGTTGAAAAACCATCTGACTATTCAGCTTAACAACAGCAGTTCTGTAGTCCTGGTTGCTATTGTTAAGTGAGGACCATGCATCTTTTTAAGCAAGGAGCTCACATGTGCACAACTGGCAACTTCCTGTCAGCTTCCCTATTGACTTTGCTCGTCAGAAGCCAATTGTAAAGGTCACAAGTTGTGATCACATGATGTGGGACACGGTAATGGCTGTAAATTCAAGAAACAGTCACAACTGCCATTTCTTCAGTGCCATCATAAGTTCAAATGGTTGCTGAATGAGTGGTTGTTAAACAAGGACCTCCTGAAGTGACATTTTCCTAGCTTGGTTATTTTTGGAAGGGATATCAAGCTAATAGCTTGGCTTACTAGCCAGCCATTATTTATGGTCAGTGCTGTACTGTGAACACTTTGAGGAATGATAGATTGAAGGTGATTTGAAAAGCTGTGAGATTTTTCTGGTGTTCACCCACCTGGATACTAACCAGATAAGGACATCCGCAAGAGACAAATTATAAAGCATGTGATATAGTGTAACTTCTGTCCCTTATGTATTGGCATATGGTGGCGTGGCATAAATATAAAACATAAACGTTTGTTTTGTAAAATCATGATGCACATTTCATTATTTTGGGGTCATTGTAGAGCTAGCTGGAGGTGCCTGTGTAATCAGGTCCAACTTTGCTTAGGTTTTTGAGACCAGTGAAACTCAGCTAGTGCTGGTGTCCCTGATGCATTGACCAAGTGTTTCTTTGCTGATACTATACCTAAGCAAGAATTCTTTTTCCCAAATAGAGTGAAGACAAACTTGCCCTCACCAAAACATGGACTCATAGGTTGTTTTTTTAAAATTGATTTTATAGTCAACAGATTTGGAAGGGAAAGATCATGTTTTACCCAGGAAGCATTTGGGAGTACATAAAAATGAACTTGAGTTTATCTAGTCCCTCCCTCTTTTGCCATGGCCATGAGTAAGTGAAGAAAATCGATTAAGGAGTGTGCCTCTGCTCTGGTGCTGTTTTTAATGAAATTATGAGCCATTTATCGAAACTGACATGGCAAGATGCTCCATCTGGTTGGCTGATGTAGAAGTGTTGCTTTATTCAACTACTGCTGCATAAAGAAGGTTGTAGGACCCATGAGAGATATGCATCATTTACCCTTGCTTGATCTGAATTTCTGGTTTCTTGCTTCTTGCTCTCGCCTTCCCTGATTGTTTTTTTTTTCCTGTCCCCATAAGAAGCATGTCTATTGCAATGCTTTCCATATGTTACTTCAGTTGTATCAATAGTGTTTAGTGGGTTGAAAACACATCTTTTTCTGATATTTTATTTTATTTATATATGTGTATATACGCCATGATGTATTCTGTAAGCATACTTTTCAGAAATAGCTGCTGAAGTAATGAAACATTTACTGGATGGTACAGCATCAGACTGCAGATGGGGAAGCAGGAAGCATTGAATGTTTCTCCCCAAGATCCCTGTAAAGGAAGGCATGAAAGACTCTTTAAATGTACAACCCCTGCCTAATTTCAGAACTACTGTGCAGAAAACAATTCTTTAATCAAGCTGCTCTTTACACAGGGTGCTTGCTAGACTCTAGGTTTAGTAGATTATACCAGTGAAAAGCAGCGAAAAAGCAAGCCATAGTGGTCAGGCTATCTGTAAGATTCTACCACAGGTTTTATATATTTTCAGATACTTCACCATCTATGGTATTTATAAGCAAACTCCTTCTTTCTCCAGTTTTCCGGTTATTACCTGGAAAAAAAGTCAGATTTCAAATTTAGGAAACAAAGAGAAACCTGAAAACATGAAAATTCACGTTTCTCCAGTTGTTATCTGAGGAATCAGTATGATCTTGCATTTCAGTATCCTTAGCCAATTATTGAAACCTTTTATATATATTGATACCCAGCTATCTGGAAAAAGCATCTCCTTGTTCTTGCTATACCAGTGGAAAGGTTATTTATTGTCTCATAGAGAAAAAGAAAACAAGAGAACTGCTTATTTTCACCTTTGGATAGCTATGTGTCCAAAAAATAAAAATAAAAAGCAGCAACAAACGTACAACAACCTCTTAATTCAGATCTTAGTTCCTTCGATTCTCCTGCAGTTAGTAAAATGTTTTCAAAACTCACTCTATTTATATATGTTTACACTTTGGCTCCATAACTTTGCATTGGTTGCCAGTTTGCTTCCAGGTGCAATTCAAGGTGCTGGTTTTGACCTTTAAAGCCCTACATGGCATGGGACCAGATTAATTCAGGAACTGCCTCTTCCTAATTATATCTATCTCTCCCAGCAGATCCAGCAGAAAAGGTCCCAGGTCCTGTTTGCTAAGGCGATCCATCTGTAGGCCCCAGAAGACACACCTTTTCTGCTGTAGCCCCTGCTGTCTAGAACATCATTCTCTGGTGGTGAAATTAGCCCCATGGAATCATGCAGTCGTAAAATGAATCTGACTTCCCCCATTGACTTTGCGTGTGGGAAGGTTGCAGAATGTGATCATGCAACTCCAGGACAGTGCAAGTGTCATAAATACATGCAGTTGCTAAGCACCCAACTTTTGATCATGTGTTCATGGGGATGCTGCAATGATCATATGTGTGTATATGTCTGTCCATTCACACACACACACACACACACATAGAAAGATGTAGATATATTAATATATTAATTCCTCCCACTGAAAAATGTCTGAAGATGTCCATGTTTAAGCATTAAATAATACTAATAATTTGGAATATTCCATCTTTTTGGGTTGGTGAAGATATTTCTTTCTCATTCCTGTCTTGAGTTGCTGCAAAATAACTACATTTACTTGATATAATTTTATCTCTGAATAATATGTTTATTAAAGATAGTGGTAAAGAACATATCTGGATGTCCCTAAGTCTCGTGAAATAGTTCAAAAACAACTCATAATATAGTTTAATTTCCTGCATGATCCTGAGCTATAAAGAAAGCAAGAAAGTTCAGCGCAGCTGTTCCAAAACCATTATCATCTGGTACTTCCATTGTATTATATTAATAATCTGAGTATTTTAGCAGCTGTTTGATCAGATGTTCACAATATGTCATATATAATCATTCCTAGACAGTGTGAAAGGTCATTGTGTTTTGAATCTAACATACTCGGGGAAACTTCAAAGTATGTTATCCGTTTTCTTTAGTTAAACAAAAGCAGTAAAGAACAGAATGATTAGATAATAGCATACTGTCCTTTGTGCACTTTAAACAAAATAATGCATTTTTCCATTGGAGCAATATCTTGATGTGTTGTTAAAAAAATCAGAAAAAAAGGGAATGATCAATTCTCTATTACCCTTTTGCTTTTGTAGGTCGTATAGTGTTGCATAGGCTTGATTCATAGTTACTCTTGATATTTTTTTGGGGGGAAAGGAAAAATACACTCAATGAATCAGTACCAATGTCTCAATAAATTCAGTTGAGTACAGCCAGAGATTTTTAATTTTGATTCAGAATATTTTTGTGGGAGGAACTGAAAAATTTAGAAGCATGTTATGGGTGTAAACAACAACAAAAATCCTATTTGTCTTGGCCCTTTTGCATAATAGTTATTGTTCAAAGCTAAGTCATAAACAGAGAAGCAAAAGGTTTCACACTGTGAAATGTAATACTAAAATATTTCTGGATTCCATGTGGTGGGAGGACATTTAACACTGCAAGAACAGTTGGTTTCACACCCTCCCAGCAGATTCTTCAAGAAATCCAATATCGTTTTAAGCTTTTTCCAAAGTAGTATGAGTTGCCAATCTGTGCAAATTTTTGAAACAGCTGTACTTTAGAAACACAGTTCTTAACATGGTTTTTCAATCTATTCCAAAGTTAAAGATATTGCAAGAAAAAATAGTGTTTTGTCAATTAAGCCTTATAAAACTGAAATGTATTGTAAGCTTCATTAATGAAAGTTATCTAGGAAATGAGAATACATAGTAATTGTCAGGCACAGGAAGTCAGGAACCAGGATAGAATTCAAAAGCACTACTCATTTATTCCATGGAATGTATGCACAACAATCTGATCTATCAATAGTCAAGGCAAATCGATGCCAAGTAAGAGTCAACAGACTTCAAGGGAGGTCTGGACTTAAGCCTCTTATGAAGGTGTCATGACTCCAAACTGATGATGAATTTAACCCCACCCTCAGGCTCAGCCTAATCATCTCCAACAGTAATAGCTGAAAACCAGCGTGGTCTTCTTTACTTATATAAAACAAAATTTGACTTCACTCAGAGTTGTATAAAATCAGCTTTGTTCTCTCAAAACAAAAATAATCAAGAATATCAGGCAATATTCTTACCCATCAGAATTCTTTAAAATACATTTTGTAACACGATGGAATAAATACTAGTAGGAAGATGTTCCTCATAATTGAAATGCTTAAACTATAATTAAAAGGCCATGAAAGTTCAATAAGAGTAGAAAGTTTTTTCTCACTTTTTGTACTCTTCACTTCAAAATAAAGGGATTGACTTTATTTCATCACTATCACAGGGTTTGTTTTCTCCTGTAGAATGCTGTAGAATGCATTTTGATCATAAATTTATCACATAATTCCTTTGATCAGATAATTTCCTTGATATATCACATCAAAGTGAAGTCACTCAGATTTATATGATTAATGTTGTTTTCATAAGTATTTGAGTAAATCCAGTTTAATCTGTCGTTTTTAGTAACATATCAGTAATGAAAAAAATGTATTGTGGTTATATATAACTAGGACAATTAGAAGTTCTGCATTAATGTAAATGCCAGTTTTATTATTGGGAATATATAATGTTGGAAAGCACTCCTATTTTCTGTTTCAGCTTTACAATATACATTTTGGTAGTCTTCCATAATAGATTGTTTATTAGACTCAGCTTTATACCTCACCAGAAGGATCTATCCATTCAGAATGAGTGGATGCAGCATATCAAATAATATTTGGAAATACAAGCATCAAAGATCAGTTTCTTTTTTATTTTCTGCTTTGAAAGAGAATAGCCATCATTACGTGAAACCGAATGGATGCTAACATTTGTCTTGCTCAATAGAACATTGCAATGAAATTTTGGGATTACTGTAATAGGACAATATAGTTGATAAGTTTTGATTTACTTCTTTTCTGCATGGATTTCCAGGTGGAGATTGAAAAATTGGACTACCACCACTATTTGCCACTGTTTTTCGATGGATTGTGTGAAATGCAATTTCCTTATGAGTTTTTTGCTCGGCAAGGCATCCATGACATGTTGGAGCATGGTGGGAACAAGATCCTTCCTGTCATTCCTCAGCTCATTATTCCAATAAAAAGTAAGTCTGGAGAATGAAATAGGGTCTAGGGTTTGGAGGGTGGGGGGTGGATTTTGACAGGCTGCTAATTAAGGAATAAAATATGGTAGGTCTTGTATTTATAGTACTGTAGATGATAAACCTAAGTCAGTTGTAAGGCCATAACCAAGGTCCAAATAATTGTGTTGCCTGACTTATTTTTTTTACTCTGCTAACCATGGTACAGTATACAAGTTGTTAAACTTCTTTTCATTCTTCTTTTTATGTTATTCAAACTAAGATATGAAAACACTGAAAAAGAAATAGCAAAATAGTTGTATCTCAACTCTTTTATTTTGCTATTTTGAGTAGCTTGGTTATTTTTCTTTCTCCCTTGCGCTGCGTGAGAGTCCATTGAGTGGGTATTGTCCTCAGCTGATTGGCCAGAGACTGAGTTAATATTTGCATAAACACACTTCCACTTCCTGCTGGGCTCCAGTTTGATAACAAAAGTCCGGATCTGGAGAAACAGAAACTTGAACAAAACAAGATCAACAGTAAAACATAACCAGAGGCAGCAGTCACTGGAAACCCCCAAGAAAGGGAGGGTATGGACATCATCAGGAGATAATGTTCTATTTCTGATAAACATTTATTTATTATTTATTTATTACATGTATTTATATGCCGCCCTTCTCCTGAAGGACTCAGGGCGGTGAACACAAGTTAAGAAACATGTACAATAAAATCCCATTTTAAACCAAATAACTAACTAATAATAAATAATAAAACCCGGAATCAGAGTCAGCCTATTTGCTTGAACAGCCAAGTCTTCAGGTCCCGACGGAAGGAGCGGAGATCAGGAGCCATCCGGAGCTTGGTAGGTAACTCATTCCAGAGGGTGGGAGCACCCACAGAGAATGCCCTGCCCCTGGGCACTGCTAGACAACATTGGCTCGCCGTCGGAACCCTGAGGAGAGCGGCCCTATGTGAGCGAACAGGATGGTGAGAGGCAGGCAGGAGAAGGTCCTGCAAATATCCCGGACCTAAATCATGTAGGGTCTTATAGGTGAGAACCAGCACCTTGAAGCGGGCCCGGAGAACCACTGGTAACCAGTGCAGCTCAAGCAGGAGGGGTGTTATATGGGAGTAACGAGGGGCTCCCGTAACAACCCGTGCGGCTGCATTCTGGATCAGCTGGAGTCTCTGGGTGCATCTCAGGGGCAGGCCTATGTAGAGGGAATTGCAGTAATCCAAGCGGGAAGTAACCAGGGCATGAGTGACTGTGCGAAGATCATCTCGGTCCAGGAAAGGGCGCAACTGGCACACCAGGCGAACCTGTGCGAAGGCCCCCCTTTGTGTTTGAAATATCTTTGTGTTCCTTCAGATAGGCAAGAGCCACTGCCTGCCTGCATTATTCCTGCATACCCTTCCCTTTTTCCTTCTTCAATATAATGCAAACTGATAAATCCTGGTGTATTGATCATAGTTCACGATTATATTTGAACCTCAGTCTATGATATCAGGACACAAGCATTATTTGGGAGATAGTGAAATGACCCTTCTTTTGACATATGCCAGGATTTGGATTCAATACAGGTAGTCCTCAACTTATGACCACGATTGGAACTGGAACTTCCATTGATAAGTGATATGGTCATTCAGTGATGCAGTCATTAAGTGAGTTGTGCTGCTTTTACCTTTTGTGCCATGGTTATTACATGAATCTGGCTCACTCCTTTGACTTTGCTGGTTGGAAGCCGGCTGGGAAGGTCACAAATGGTGATTAGGTGACTCCAAGGGTGCTGCAGCCATCATAAATACATGCCAATTTCCAAGTGCCCAAATTCTGATATTGTGACCACAGGGACACTGTGATGGCCTTAAGTGCAATGTCACATCATAAGTCATCATAACTTTAAACAGTCACTAAAAAGATGGTCCTAAATTGAAGACTATATGTAAAATATTAATGTTGAACATTTAAAAATATTTTGGTTGGTCTAAAATGCACAGCTTTTACAACGTATAAGTGCTAATAGATTACCCATTTTCTATGTAAAAGCAAAGAGCCTCTCTCCAAGGACAGTTTCTCAATCTTATACTTTAGATAGGCAAATATAGAGTGGTTTGGTCTGCCTCTTGTGAACAAGTTACTACAATGCTCTGCTTTGCTTTTGATAATAGCCAGGTGTCTATTGAGATTCATCCAGGTCATGGTTGTCCCAAAAGTGCTTTTTCAAGGGACAACTGGACTTTCTGGTTTTTCTTTGAAGACGTTTCACTCAGGGGTGGGTTCTAGTTTTTTTTAGTACCGGTTCTGTGGGCGTGGCTTATTTTGTGGGTGTGGCTTGGAGATCATGTGACTAGGTGGGCATGGCTAGCTGGTCAGAGTCATTTCTGGAAGGTCCTCGCACTTACGAACAGTCCTCGCACTTACGACCTAACTCATTTGTTTGCTTTTAACACTGATCAGCTGTAGGACGGCCCTTTGAAGCCCCGCGGCAAGAGTTTAAACAGTTTTTTTCCCCTCTAGTCATCATCTGGGACTCAGGAGGCAGCAATAGATTGGGGGTGGGACCAAATAAAAGGTAAGAATAACATGGGGGGGTGGGGGGGAGAATCGGTTCGGTGACATCACATCATCACCGCTACCAGCTCAGCTGAACCGCACCGAACCGGGAGGAACCCACCACTGGTTTCACTTCTCATCCAAGAAGCTTCTTTAGCTCTAAGAGAAGGAGAAGCAAAACGTCTTCAAAGAAAAACCAGAAATTCCAGTTGTCGCTTGAAAAAGTACCTTTGGGATAATTGCCAGGGTTGCTGCCAGAGGGGGGAAAAAATGCATGGCCAATCAAAGAGGCACCTGGTATACTAGGGCTCTGAAAGGGGAAGGCCATGGCATAATCTGTTCTTTCCTATAAGGGCAATTTGCTGGGGCCTTACCATGCAATGGCATGTAATGGAATGAGGCTCCCTCCAACAGGAATCCTTAGGAATGCCAGATTAGTCTCTGCTACCACAGCCATGGCAGTGACCATAGGAAGGCTGAGGTGGAACTGCAGTGGCTGCAGTGAGGCTACCTCATGCTGTTTGCCAATTGTAGGAGTTCAGAAATGGGCTGATGCTTCAGTTTCAAGAGTGCATAGCGCATCGCTTCTCTCTATTGAGAGAAACACTATCCGCACATTTGGGTGTTAAGCCCAGAAAATCTGAAGCTGGGGATCGCAATGAGGCAAAACTCTGCTAGGACAAGCCCCACGGATGGAAAATCTTATTAAGAGGATAGTGTTTTGAATAGGCCTGCCACAAAATCCATCTATTGACACTTCAGAAGCAGGACTCAAGAAACTTTTACAATATTGTAGTCCGGGTTGTCAGGAGAACTCAACTTCCTCAGGCTGGGGCCTGTAGATATCTTTAACAATAACACTCATTGTCTTAGTCGGCATGGCCATCATTTTTCCCTAGCGTAGCCCTTTTATGATTCTACTGACATGAAAAATCGTCAGAACTGCTCGTTGCCTTGTTTAGATAGCATGCCTGATAAATAACTTGGTGATTTAATTAGGCAGCTTATCAGGCCAATAGCAGAGTATCTGGAGTTTTTGATAAGTGCTAGTTTGCACAAAATACAAGCCTTTCCCTTGGACTTCTTTAAAAAAAAAAAAAAAAAAACCACGCACATTTTAATATATCCTGATTTGAAACAATATTTTGAAACTGATGGTGCTAATTGTAATATTTCAAAAGTGCAGTGCATTGGATTATTATTTTTATTATTGTTTAATTAACCATGACAGCAATCTAGTTTTTGTTGTTCATTTATCTTGGGCTGCCTGTATATGCTGGAATTACTGCAGACTCACTAAGATTAGTTCTTCTGGAGGTCTCAGTAAAATAAGTGGCAGAAAAACCTACTCCTGACTCCAGTGCCTTTGCTGTTGGGTATAAGTCACACAACATAAAACATGCTTTACTTTCATTAACTTCTCTGTATTTAATTTTTTTTATTTCTTTTTGGTTCATGTACTTCCTTAAACATATTTTCAGTATATCTCGGATCAAGAACTAACCAATACTTTATATTAATTTACCTGGTGGTAAAATACTTTATTTTCCTGAAAGGCAAAATACTTTATTTTCCTGAAAGGCAAATTATTTATTCACTTTTTCTAGATTTTAAGGCCACTTCTGTAAATAGAACCAAATGTGGGGTTTAGTTAAAGAATTTGTTTCATGACAGGTATCTTATGTTTATGATATAGGCTTTATGTCAGCACAATATAATGCATGTTAGTTGTAAAAGAAAAGGTTTGCTTTCAGGGAAGTAACAATGAGGCAAGGGTGAGAGACAAGACGGTTGGTTGCCCCATATTATCTAATATCTCTAGGTTAATGATTTGGAGACTGCATTACTTCAGGTTAATAGTCATTGCCCATGTTTAGCCAAAAGCACAATTTATATTTTGCTCTACGCAGATGACATTGTCCTTTTTTTTAATGTACCACATTATATTTGAAATGCCAACTTGAAACATTAGTCAAGTATTGTTAAGGTAGCCAACTACAAATCAACTGTGATAAAACTAAAATTTTTAGGGGAAAAAGTATAACTGGAAAATTCAAGATCATATGATAACTCAAGAATTTTATCTATCTGGGCATTTTGGAGAAATAGCAAGGGCTGGTAGTGGAACTGGAGAGGAAGTGGGAGGAAAAGGCCAAATTGCTCCCAGTGGTGGCATAAGTAGTTGCAGCTGTGACTCCTAAGGTGGGAGAATGGCTCCAACAGATCTTAGGAATAACAGTGGAGCTCTCTATCAGGAAGAATGCAGTGCTAGGAACAGCTAAGATCCTGCGCAAAACCATCAAAATCCCAGGCCTCTGGTAAAGGACTCAAGAGTGAGAAAGACACATACCACCCCAGGTTTAGTCAGGTTTACTCAATGTAAAGCTATTACAGCAGGGGTGAAATCCAGCAGGTTCTAACAGGTTCTGGAGAACCGGTAGTGGAAATTTTGAGTAATTCAGAGAACCGGCAAATACCACCTCTGGCTGGCCCCAGAGTGGGGTGGGAATGGAGATTTTGCAATATCCTTCCCCTGCCACGCCCACCAAGCCACGCCCACAGAACCGATAGGGAAAAATTTTTGAATTTCACCCCTGTATTACAGGTTAATTCAACCCGGTCACAATAATTCAATTATGGAAGCAATAACATAATAACATGAAGAACAAAATAACAAAATCTGACCAAAAAAAAGTAGCAGTTTTTGCCTATTGTTCCACGGTGAGCTTTTTCTCTTACTTTTAATGCAAAAGTTCTTTAAACTGAATCACACGAGTTTACGCAATTTCTCAGACACATGACTTATACAAATGTGGTTTCTTTTTTGATAATTTGTTAAAAAGGGGAGTGAAAGTATTATACATACTTTATAATGTAAAATATTAAGCACCTCTTCAATGACATTGGATAGAGAGGAGCACCAACTACGATACATAAACGAGATACATTCAAATTCAAAGGGCGGTATAAGTGTAAAATTCATGCAAATGTTAAAGGTGGCATAAAAAGGTGGGCTTGTCCAAATGTTAGCACTGAAGTAGAAAGAGCTTTTGCATCCCTCTATGTCAACATCTGTTTTTTGGCTCCTCTTCCAAATTAATCATTACTGTACTCCTTTAGTCTCAACCCCAAGCTACAAATTTTAATGATCTGGCACCTACAATGGGGGTTTCCAGCTTGCAGATGGGCATAATTTCAACTATATAGCCATCAGTGGTGCAGAAGTGACCTTGTTGCTTGAGCAGGATAAGGAACCAGATGTACTCATTCTGTGATCATTAGCTATAATTGAGCTTAAGTCAGGTTGCTGGAATTTTCTGAAATGATCAGTTCCAGGGAGTATTTAAAATAATCTCTCACATATAAGAATATTTTATCTGTGACAATATATTTTTTTAATGTCCGGAAAACATATATTTTCCCTTTCTGCCCAACAATTGCCTGTAAAGTATCTGACAAAACAATTCACAGAGTAAATTTAAGAGCATAAAAAAAAACAAACGAAATGGTATCCGATGAAGCTCCTGGCTAGGAGAACCGTTTAACTTGTCGTCCTATATTAATGCTGCTGCTTGATTAACTGATGCTCTTTAGAGATTCTGAATCTGCGTCAGCCATGGGAGAGATTCCAAGGCTGTCTTGGAAGAACGCTACCCAGCAATTTGGCTGGATAAAACTTGCATTCAAAAAATGCAGTGGGGAGGAAGCTGTGCTTCTTACTCATGTAGCTAGATATTCTGTGGGCTCCTTTCCCTATCAAACAGTTAACAGTGGGAGGCCATGATTTAAAATTGCCTGTTTCTCCAATCCATAGATGTCATTGCTTTTTTTTTTAAAGAAAACAAAACAAAGTGCATATTTCATTCATTTTCAGTGTTGCTGTAAAAAAATCAGAGCAGTCACAGTAATAGAAGGTATTATTACTTTCTATTACTGCAGCTTAATACTGTCTAAGGAAATGGAGCTTCATCATAATTTCAACTAGTGCAATATATGAAATATGTTTTTATTGCATTTTCAACTAGCACAGTACTTATTTATTGAGTTAGAAATGAACCAGCTTTATTGAAAATAGCTGAGTGTTAACCTGCACCATGGTTTGAAATATTTCTACTGCAACAGGGTAAAAACTCAGCTGAACTCAAAGGGGGTTATTTTAAAGTGATTGGATATGGAGAAATGGATGAGCGAAAAAATTCAACATCTTTAAAATATTTTCTTAATGTTTCTGAATTAATTTAATGCAGGAGTGCACAATTCTGTTTGAGCCAAAGGCTATATTAATCTTTTAATATTGTACTGTGGGCAACACTACAGAAAATATTCCGCATTGTATATTTGAATTAAGTATTGCATCCACCAAACTGTTTAGAGCTTTCTAGTTTTCCATAATGGAGATCTAGAGGTTTCCTATTGGAACTGTTGGTAAAAAGCATTGTCCTGTTCTTTCACTAATGATCTCTAGCCTCTCCTCTCTTCAAAATTATGGGTTTGATTTATTTATTTATTTATTTATTTATTTATTTATTTATTTATTGTTTATATTTATATACCACCCTTCTCCCAAAGGACTCAGGGCGGTGAACAGCCAACAGATAAAACACAAGAAATACAAAATTTAAAAACAGTATTAAAATCCAATTAAATTAATTTGGTCCACAATTAAAAGCACCCCTGAATTAAGACCCATAATTAAACAATTTAAAAATTAAAACAATTTAAAAGAATTAGGCCAGCCCGACTTGTTGAAATAAAAACATCTTTAGGGCACGGCGAAAGGTGCGAAGATCCGGGATCCGCCGTATTTCCGGGGGCAGCTCATTCCAGAGGGTAGGTGCCCCCACAGAGAAGGCTCTCCCCCTGGGGGCTGCCAGTCGGCATCGTTTTACCGACGGCACCCTGAGGAGCCCCTCTCTGTGGGAGCGTACTGGTTGGTACGCAATTAAATCATTGCAAACCCATAATTTAAGGGAAATTGGGTAAAGGGCAACTCTTCTTAGCATTTCCCAAATGCTACATTCCATGAAACCATGGCATGTTTTCCAACATAGAAAACTGCATTTATATCATTTTAAAATCAGGTGTAATTGAGAAATTGCCAATCCCTGTTAGTTCAGAATTTATTGCTGAACTAACAGGGAGAAGACAATAAAAAAATCTTCAAATATATACAGGGGTGAAATGTAAAATTTGTTACTACTGGTGGGGTAATGTGACTGGGTGGGCATGGCCAACTTTTTTTTTTTAACTTTTCAAAGCATTTTTTCTGCAAAAAAATGCTTTGAAAAGCCTCTGCCGATCAGGCAACTCAGCTGGGATCGTCAGAGGCCTTTTAAAGCATTTTTTTTACCTCTTCAGCCGAAGAGGTTGCAGAAAAAAAATGCTTTGAAAAGCCTCTGACGATCCCAGCTGAGCCGCGCGATCATCAGAGGCTTTTTTTTTTTTTTAAAAAAGCATTTTTTGGGACGAAGAGGTTGTAGAAAAAATGCTTTTAAAAGTAAAAAAAAAAAGCCTCTGATGATCGTGCGGCTCAGCTGGGCATGGTGGGGGGGGGGCGCGCAGGGATTTTTGCTACCAGTTCTCCGAACCACCCGCCGTCATCGCTACCGGATCGGGCGATGTGGTCCGAACCAGGAGCATTTCACCCCTGAATATATACAAATAAACAGACTGCGTGTAGTAGGATGGTTGTTAAATAATCAGAGGAGAACTCCTGCAGTTGCAGCTTTGCCGGGACTTTGTCAGCCTATTTGATTGATTATTGAATTTGGGATTCCTGGCAGAGGGAAAAACTCTGGCAATTGAACTTACAGTGCAGAGAAAGAGATTGCTTAGTTAGGCTTGCCACTGTTTTGCATGACTGTGAGAAAAGCAAGAGAAGCAGAGGTAAAAAGGCAGAAGGATGAGAATGAAGGACAAGGAAAAGGGGATCCTGGGAGCTGGAAATTTGGCAATTCTTCTTTTCCATCCCATTCTATATTCACAGTATTCATGCCTATCCATTTGTGCATTATTTATCTCTTCTAGTCTCCTTTTGAAGCCTGACATCTGTAATAGATAGAATGTAGTGGAAGTTTTTGTTGGTTGGTTGGGGACTTTGCACTTCACAACTGTTGTATGCAATGGAGCTTTATAATAATCTACAGTTTGCGGCCTTTACTCCCTAGTGTATAATTTTAGAGTGGGAAGCAGGAGCATAAAGAAATTTGAATTTAAATTCACATTTGAAAATATAAATTTGAAATACAATGGGGAATACAACATTCTTTTCTTTGGAATGAAATCTGAAATGGAACAGGACAAAAGGTGTTATTGATTTCAGTAGCAAAATCCAGCTGCTTGACACTATACAAAAAATTCTCAAGTAGGCAGGATAGAATCCTTATTTATCAGTTAGTCTTAAAAAAAAAAGCCTACAAGCTTTTCTTTGTAAACATTCCTATCATTGTTCTTTTCTCCGAATAGTACCAATTGTTAATTGAAAGGAATAAAATGATTGCTAAGCAAGCAAAAAATAAACAGGCTGATTGTTTCAGTAGAATGTCTTGTCAACCTTCATGTTTTTGCCTTTTCGATTCCCTTAGTTCCAGTGGTACTGGTGGTGGGTTACCCCCCTCCTTTTTCTTTCTTCTCTTTCTAGGGGGAGTGGGGTGGGGTTGGCAGGAACCAGTAGGATAGACAGCAAGAAGGAATAATTAGCTGCTTTCTTGGGGTTACCGAAGAGTCAGCACAAACTGTGGGAACAAATAACACTCAGACAAGGCGGTGTTTTATAACATTGGGGCTGCAATCCATCTCTGGGTTCCTTCAAAGCCAGGCTAATAAAGACCCACTTACAATCCCCTGCAGAGTACAGTTTAATTAAATTTGTCCATTAGAGGATTTCTACCCTCCCCTCTACATTCTTGAAATTAATTCTTCTGTTTTTGCTTGTCTCTTTTCGTTCATCCAAGATGCGCTGAACCTTCGAAACCGACAGGTCATCTGCATCACGCTCAAAGTCCTTCAGCACCTGGTGGTGTCAGCTGATATGGTGGGGGAAGCTTTAGTGCCCTATTATCGTCAGATTCTCCCTATTTTAAACATCTTTAAGAATAAGAATGGTGAGTGATCCTAGTAATGCCATGTCTTCAAATCCTTCGTTATAAAGGGGTTCGAGGCAAGGCTGATTAACAATGTAGTAAGAATTTACTATAGTATACAAACTAAGATATACTTGGCACTTTCTTCTCTTTTATTCTCCAGGGATACTGTGAAATTAACACCAGCATTTATTATTTCTTACGTGCAGAGCTTATTCAACGCATTACCGAACCACTGGAGCAGTTCTATGATCTTCCAGTAATTAAAATTTATATAGTTTTGTAGCATTCTTTAAATGCATTGATAGACTGTATCCCCTCCCCACTTTTTTTTTTTAGTAAGCAACGTAAGCATTCACTTCTTAATTTGGCTTGAAGGTTGGGTACCCCCACACAAGGATTCTACACAGCTCTGGATGTCAGTCCCATTTGAGATCTGAATTGGTTTATTTATTTGCAGCTCATTTTATTTTTTACTAGCTGAACAATTATAAAACTAGGTTGAAAGCCTTCTTATTGGAGGGAACCTCTGCTTCAGCCCCCACTTCTAGTGGGCTGAATATGACTAGCAGAACCTTCAAGAGAAAAGTGCCTTGTCAGCTTTGCTGCTCCCCGTAGGAATTTGGCAAGGCTGAAACGAACAGGTTCTATCCATTTTCTGGTCGTCGTCCCCCCTCCATGGGGGATGTTCATGCCCCCATGACTGGAATGAAAGCCTTTGGTTATCTTCATAACCTGCATTGATTGGGGCAGGACAGTGTGGTGATTTTCAGCTTTATTCAATGTTCTCAATGTTTCTGAGTCAAACAATTTCCAAGTTGCTTTTGTAGTTTAGAGTAAAAGCAACTTTGATATAATACCATCGTAGTACCTGCAATTGGTTGATTCATTTTCGAGGGCAATGTGCTCATTTAAAATTTTATTATAAAATGGTCAAGCAGTTTGGTGATGTGGGTAAACAGAAGAGTTCCGTAAACAAACAAACAAAAAAATCCTGTTTACCAGACTCCAAGTGGGTAATTTTAAAAACTTCCTGACTTCTTAAAATGAAGGAACCTTTATATGCCTGCACCTACCAGCTTGCCTTTTATCATTATTATAAAAAATATTTATTATATGGCACATAATATGAATGGGTTGAAGGCTGAAAAATTACTCTGCGATTCTCTTTGCATACTGAAGCACATTACGGTATCATGATTACAAAGCATGCTAATCAATTGTACAATTTGGCAACGCAAATCTCTAGTGTTTCAATAACAAGTTGAGAAACTTTAATAATAACTGCATTTGTCATCATCCTTTAAAACTCATATTGCCACATGATATGTTATTCCTTTGATCAAACTTACTTCATAGATTTTAAAAAATGATTGATGGGTTATTAAAAAAAATGGTTAATGCATTGGCAGTAGTTGTGAGGAAAACTTTAATGAAGCAGAAACTTTACATTTGTGCAACATGTCCATTAGAGAATAATATCTGATATAGCTAAAGGAATGTGAATTAATGCTGTGGCAAATAGTCTCTAAGTTTTGAACCATGCACAGAATATTTTTTGTTTTTCTGAAAAAATATGTTTTCAAATAATTAGTGCCTATTTATTGGTTCTTACAGGGAACAATGCTAATATGTTTAGGTCTTGGACTGCCTTCTGGATTTTATGAATCAAACGTTAAATTCTAACTGGCTGTTCTGAAACTTTTAACCACCAAAGTTTATGCTGAGAAATTAATATTTTAGCCTGTAATACAGGTTTGCTCTGATGAAATAATTATAATTATGCAAAAAGGCAATATGGATTTATAATAGGTATATCTTTGTTGCATTGTATTACCATTCTACCTTCTCATTATCATCTAATGAAAGAACAATAACAACCTTTCCTGGTTTAACATTCAATTTTCATAGGTTTGTACCTGAAGCATGAATTAAATCTGTTGTCAACAGTATGATATATTTTTCAATGTCTTTCTTGAACTTAATACAGTATAAAATGTGATCAGTTTTTCTTAAGATCTCTTCATATTGAACTGTATCATGACACAAGTATTTGTTACCATCTGTTGTTGCTACTACAGTAGTAAGAGTCTTGTTATGTTATATTTTAAATGTAAATTCATGAAGTCACTTAAGTTAAATATTCAAGAAAAAGTAAAATATGTTTTAATACTTTGTATGCAGAAAACAGAAGATGAAAAGAGACCAAACAATATCTTCAAAGCTTAACATAAAATTCCGTCAAGCCTCATGCTGAATGGATATTAACATCAGTGTAGGGAGCAGAAATTACTTTGATAAGTGTTAGATAGCTGTACCAAAGTGTATATGTTTTTAAATGTAATGTTGTCAGATGAATGAAAACATCAGCATTGTCCTTTAGCAACTATAATATGCTGTCAAATAAAAGCAGTCATAATGTCTTTATGAGATTTTAGAAAGCAGAAACATTTTATGTCATCAGTATATTTTATTCAAAAGTGATCAATAATAGCTTGTGAAATGCTGTGCAGATTAAATGATGCAGAATTTTAAAACAAAGCCCTATAAATCTCATCTACAAGCAGAAAGCACCACAGATGAAAAAGGAATAAATTTGATCATTTTGTTCTGTTTTCTTCTTGATCTCCTAAAGCAGGCACATTGGTCAATAAAATGGTGACTCATACAATAAAAGTTGAATGTCAACAAAGTAAGGTCCATTGGAGATCAACAGTATGAAATAGGCAAGAGGGATGGTTGAATAAATGCTGGATTTTATAATATATACATGTCTTCCACAAATAAATGTATGAAATCTTTACTATGAAAATGTGCAGTAATAGCCAGGTATTTCATTTGTTAGGTTATGGGAGACAGTGACAATGTTCATACACAAATTAAGCATGAAATAGTTTCACTTATGGTAGTAGATCCTCTGAACATGTGCTATTGTAGAGCATCTTAATTATAGCCTACAAGCACAACTTAGTAAACCCCACTGTAATGTGTTGCTTAAATCTGTATGAGGGCTTAATCTCTGGTCAAACTGGCAGGTGCAAACATGAAGCAGATTCTCCCTGCAGGTATCTCTGCTCTTCACTTTGTTTTCACCCCTACCAGATATGTGCAAAGTAAACATAAGATTCAAAAAGTTAAGGGAAGACAATTTAGTCTTCCTTCACTCCATATGTTGTGGCTCTGACCCTAATAGGGCAATGGCATGTCTTGTTTGTTGTTGTTGATTTTTGTGTTGCCACAAACCTTTTAAACAAGTATTGGCAGAAGAGGCAGGAAAATAGTGAGTTGGGTTTACTGTAAGGTGACCAGATTTTAACATTGGTAAAGAGGGACATTGTGGGCGTGGCTTATTTTGTGGGCGTGGCTAGCTGGTCATGTGACTGGGTGGGCGTGGCTAGCTGGTCATGTGACCGGGTGGCCATGGCTATGTCTATAGGGTAAGGTGAACAGATTTTAACATTGGTAAGAAGGACACCATTGTGGGCGTGGCTTATTGTGTGGGCGTGGCTTGGAGGCCATGTGACTGGGTGGGCGTGGCTACCTGGTCATGTGACCGGGTGGCCATGGCTATGTGTATAGGGACTACTCAGAGGGCTGAAAAGTCATTTCTGACAGGTCCTCACACTTTTGACTGGTCCTCACACTTATGACCATCCTCACATTTATGCCCGTGCAGCATTCTTAACAACCATGTCACTCATTTCACAACTGCTTCTCTTCAACAAGGTGACAAGATAGGGCAAAAATGTAAAATGTGAGGACAGTCGTAAGTTCGAGGACTGGTCAAAAGTGTGAGGACCAGTCAAAAATAACTTTTTCAGCCCTCTGAGTAGTCCATATGCACAAAAGGACTAACCAGAGGGCTGAAAAAAGTCATTTCTGACAGGTCCTCGCACTTTTGACTGGTCCTCACACTTATGACCATCCTCACATTTATGCCCGTGCAGCATTCTTAACAACCATGTCACTCATTTCACAACTGCTTCTCTTCAACATGGTGACAAGATAGGGCAAAAATGTAAAATGTGAGGACAGTCGTAAGTTCGAGGACTGGTCAAAAGTGTGAGGACCAGTCAAAAATAACTTTTTCAGCCCTCTGAGTAGTCCATATGCACAAAAGGACTAACCAGAGAGCTGAAAAAAGTCATTTCTGACAGGTCCTAGCACTTTTGACTGGTCCTCACACTTATGACCATCCTCACATTTATGCCCATGCAGCATTCTTAACAACCATGTCACTCATTTCACAACTGCTTCTCTTCACCATGATGACAAGATAGGGCAAAAATGTAAAATGTGAGGATAGTCATAAGTTCGAGGACTGGTCAAAAGTGTGAGGACCAGTCAAAAATAACTTTTTCAGCCCTCTGAGTAGTCCATATGCATTAAAGGATTACAGCAATAGAGAGGGATGAAGGAATGGAAATTAGAGTAGGAGTGAGGGTAAGAGAGGGAGGAAGAGAGGAGGAGAAGGAGAAAGAAAGAGGAAGTAGGGAGGAGAAAAAGAGGGTGGGGGGAAGAGAAAGTAAGAAGGAAAGAAAAGAGAGAGGTGGTAGGTTTGAGGAGAAAGATTGCTGTACAATAAAAAAGATGAAAGGGAAGAAAGCCAACCCCAAGCAAATATAAAGATATTAAGATAAAGAATGAATTGTTAAACTTTAAAGAATAAAAGAGAACAAATATGAATAAATAGCAATAATTAGAAACACACATACAAACATACAATGTATTTTCTTTGAACAGAATATTTGGCCGGTTCACAAATTTAAACAGCGTTTAGTCATTTCAATTAAATTTACAATTTCTATATTTCCTTTTTGCCATATTTATTCCTCATCTATTTTTTAAAAAAACCAATATTACCCTTCATCCTCATCTCTAATCTTAATCAAATTCAGTTTTTCCCTTCTATTCTATATTATACCCCTTCCCATTGTCATCTATTTTTATATCCATCCTCACATTGTTTAATTATGTAATTATGTAATACAGTTGTTTAATACAAATTCAACATTTTAATATAAATCAATTAGTTATAAAACTATCTTTTTTGTATATTAATCAATATGAACATGAATATTCCAATTATTTCCATGCAATCCAATTTCTTACAAATCAATTAATTATATTTACCAATAATAATAAACCAAATAATTTCTCCCATATATTCCTCCGAACCACAACTTAACCATTTCTGCTTTCAACACAATATACAATTAATAGTATCTCAATTATTACAATTCCCTAGTTAAATACAGCTTTTTTTCCTTTGTGTTTTAAAATCTTGAACTCTCCTCCTAAATTTCCCATTGTTTGCAGTTTTTCACCTACCTTTTTTGGGGAGGAAAAATAAAAATAAAAATAAATCTCTCTCTGCCTCATTTTGTCACGCTGCACCAAAGACCCTGGTTTCGGTTTCGTTTCTGAAGCTTAGCTAGGGGAAAAAAAAACTGCTTTACACTGATTGCCTGTAGGGCGGCCCTTTGAAGCCCCGGGCAAGAGTTTAAACAGTTTTTTTTTCTTCTAGCCATCAGCTGGGGCTCAAGAAAAATTGGGACTTTTTTGAAACGCCGCGGGACGCGGGACAAATTGCTCAAAAGCGGGACTGTCCCACCAAAAGCGGGACGTCTGGTCACCTTAGTTTACTGTGTCATTTTGCATGCATTTCCTGGATAAATATCTTAAACCATGTTGAGTGTATCATATGCAGTGGTGGTATTCAGCCGGTTTGGGCAAACTGCGGGTGGGGTGGGCCCACTCCCGCGCTCCGGTACTATGCCATCCTATTTAGCCGCTTTTTTGAGGTTGGCCGCATGTGCGAAAGGCTTGCGCGCGCAGGGCGAACCGGTGGTAAAAATATATGAAACCCACTTCTGGTCACGTGCACATGGTCAGAGACTCCCTTTGTGGTTACAGAAGATTTACAATCCCAATGATACAATGCAGACTTAATTTGAGTGTCAAGTATTAAATTGGAAAACACCAATCTGACTAACTCTCTACTCCTGAACAGCATAATATTAAAACAAGTTATACTGAATTTAAATCCATTGAACTTATTAGTACATTCATTAATTTATTGGCCTCCTTAATTTTTTATTTTTCTTACAACATTTCCACATGCTATTAGTTATATTCCTGTACGGATAGCAAGGAAGACATATATTTATAGTAATGCCAATAAAGATGTTACCTGCTTATATTAGATTCAGAAACATTCCCTATTCTATGAAAATCTATTACCAAATCCAAGTAGGAGATATCAACTAAATGGATAAATGTTCAAACAGCATAAGGTGGTTTATTATGGACTGAATAGAAGTGAAATTAAAAAAAATACTATTAATTCAGATGCCAGGTCCTCTAATTAAGGTGGTCAAAAATACTTTATTCATATTATTTTCATTGCTCCAAAAATATTTTTAAGACTAGTCTAAGCATAGAGCACAAGATAGAGGTAAGAATTTCAAAGAGTTGTAGGGAAAATAGGGAATGTTTAAAGAAGTGATTCACTTTTTTACAGTGTTCAGCTATAGAAGAAGGCAGAAAGAGAAACAGAGATTCTTGCTGAAAGGAAGAAAGACATAGCAAAGAGAGATGGATTTGCAAGGTGTAACTTTCAGATAGTATACATGTATTAAGAGATGGTACCTTAAGTGCAGGTATCACTGAATGGAGACATAGAATATTTTTGGATTAGATTGGGAAAAAGTAAAGGTGTACAACTTGTGTACATTTCTGGTCCTAGAAGGTCAGTGTTAGATGCAAAAAGAAGATCTACATTTCTTCTAACTGTCTTCAGTATGAAAAGATAAGAGCAACAGAACAAAGCAAGAACCAGCTGAAATTCAAGATAGCCGAAGCTAGCCAGGAAGGTTAGGGTTTCCTTTTCCCTTTGAAAAGAGGTTTTCCTGAAACAAAATTATCACTAGCCAAGGTAATTCTGCCTTGGGGGAAAATGGGAAAGTTAGGGCAAAAAACCCAGAAATGGGTGATCCAACTCCTGTTGGATAACAAAGAAATGACAGGGATGAGCAGATGAGTTGTTGACAAGCTTTGCTCTAATTAACAAAAGGAATGGTCCAGAAAAGGTCATGGTTCTAGCAACATTACATTAGAAAGTTAGCCTTTCTTATGCCTAGTATTGTTTTACAGAGATTCAACTATCAAAGATGCAAATGGAAGTTAAGGGGAATGTCCTTTCAACCTTAGTAAGACATACACACAACACACACACACACACACACACACACATACACAAGCTGCTAGAATTGCCATACATAGGGTATCCTGGAAGGGAGTAACAAAGGCACTCTGGGTTTTTTTTAAAGTGGGATCTGTTTCCCAGCTACACATACTTGCCAGACCCCATCCATAACATATGGGTATCATTTGTGATTGAAAATATTTCCTGTATTGATTTGTAATAAATTCATGAAAACTGTGAGCCAAATTGGGAGTATAACTTAGAAAGGGGAAAACCAATTGCATAATAGGACTTATTCCCATTTAAGTAGGTTTAGGAGTCTAATTTTACTCAACTTTCATAAGTATCTGTATTTAATACATTCAAAGAGCTAAACACTTTCCATTCTTGCTGTATAATTTGTAATTACTGGATAATTTCTTAAATAAGAATATGGTATTAGTCTGCATGAGAGAGAACTGACTTAGTGGTGATTAATTTAAAGTTAATAATACTTAACAAGTTCTTGTAATGTGTTAAAAGCCTAATTAAAATGTGTTCAGCATTTTAAGTAACCAAACAAAAGAAAATAGAGAGTAAGTGGTCAAAGTAGGTGTAACCTTTCAATAAATTCAACTACATATAGTTACCCTGTCTTATATTTTTTTGAACCCCAAAATAAGCGCTTGGCCTTATTTTCAGGGAGGTCTTATTATTTTGGGGCCCGTGGAGCAAGATGTGGCTCCTCTTGCCATCTTACCTGATTTCTAGCTCTGCGTTTAAATATTTTCGGAAAGGGCTTATTTTCGGGGGGAGGCTTATTTTAGCACATGCGCTCAAAAGTCCGATTGGGCTTATTATCAGGGGATGTCTTATTTTTGGGGAAACATGGTATTTAAGGCAGTTCTGATCAATGCAGAAGACAGAATGATATTAGTTAGTGACTACAAAATCCTTAATTTGTACCCAGGAGTTGTGAGATCGGTATTAATTAGCCTTTTAAAAACCTTAGCCAAAATGAAGTTTGCATTACTTTGTATATCTCTATTATATAGAGACACATTCTCTCTCTCTTCCCCCCCCCCCTCTCTCTCTCTCCCTCTCTCTCTCCCTCCCTCCCTCCCTCCCTCTCTCTGTCAACCAAAACAACAATATTCAAAAGCAACAAGTTGTAATTTGAGCTAACTCAGGATTTAATATGATGAAATCTTTGTCCATAGGCTATTACCTGAAAGCATTCAAACACCTGTAGATCCATGGTGGAATTCAAATTTTTTTACTACCAGTTCTGTGGGCATGGCTTGGTGGGCGTGGTGTGGTTTGGTGGGTGTGGCAGGGGAAGGATAATGCAAAATCTCAATTCCCACCCCACTCTGGGTCCAGCCAGAGATATTTGCCGGTTCTCCGAACTACTCAAAATTTCTGCTACCAGCTCTCCAGAACCTGTCAGAACCTGCTGAATAGCACCCCTGCTGTAGACAGGGTTTACTTTAGGGCGGACTGGAATAAAACTTTCACAACTCTAAACCTTTCTGAAGGCTTTAATGTTACAAAACTTTATTCAGGTAGCTTCAACATTTCCCAGCAATATATTTTGAAGTAATCTGACTGCAACTCTTTTAAGACAATGATAGCAGCCATGAAACAGACCAGCCTCAATATTGAAGTGTACGAGTTCAACTTAAAAATATTTTCCCCAAAAAATGTTTAAAATTAAAGAAATCGTAACCTTCTGTCTACTTCTGAGTTAGCAGAGCTGTTCACGTAGCTCATTGGCCAAGTTAATTAGCCTCTTTTGTGAATGCTTCATTTTATATACTGCTATTAAGATATGTGTGGGTTTTATTGGGATGGAATGGGATAGGATGGGGTAGGGTTGGATTGGATTGGACTATATACCATCATTAGTGACCATGTAAATAGAACTGTTCCTGGATGATCTGTCCCCAATTTGATCCTTCAGGTCTTCCAGTAATCCACCCATCCCTGCTGTAATTGATTTCATTCATCTTCTGTTTGATCTGTACTTCTTTTTCCTTCCACCTTTTCCCACATTATGGACTTCTCAAGAAAGCTATACTTTTGCCTATATCCAAAATATGATAATTATCATCTTTGTCTATATAATATAACATGAATCAATACTATATAGGTGTCATGTGTAATAGTCTAAGAGCAAACACACATTGTTATTCGTGCAGTGAATAAGACTCACAGTAGAAGACAAGTCAAAGCAACAACATAAAGACAAGATTTTTGAAGAACACAATAGAATGAAGGAAAGAAGAGACCAAAAGAGCTAAATAACAACAGACTAGACAGAGAATAATAGAGACTAGACTATGGGTCAGACAAATAAATTGAGAGGTAAGGAAGAAGGAGCTGAATAAATTTAAGCCTGTCTACTTGCTCTCCAGTCTGCCATAGGCAGGATTTAGAGACGTTAAAATTCATTGATTCATGCCAATATCAAAGAATCTATTGTGTTACTTTAACAGTTTTGTCCAGATATAGAAAGACAGCCACACTGATATTTTGATTTTGTAAAGCTGTGTAAGTACAGAAATAATCACCAGATTGCATTCAAGTCCCACTGAACCAATCCAGAAGTAGCTGACTTGATGCCTTGAATCAATCTGATAATTTAGTTTTAAGGAGTAATTTGAGTGAATCTATTTCAAATTGAATCATCCCTTTGAACGTGGGCATAGCCCTAATAAATACATAGGGGAAAATCCTCTCTTCCTTCAACTCTTTAGATAAGATCAGCAGGCAAGCAGAGAAATTGTCCCTATCTGTTGTGCCCCATCGCTGAAGGAAACGATGGTATTTAATTAAATACCATTTCTGCCTTTCATTCTCTAGCAATTGCAGCTTTTATAGTTAAGGAAGTAGCTTAATTCCAGCAGCAGCCACACTTCAGTACATTATTAATAATTGAAATTATACAGTCCAGGTAAACTAGAATTTCTTAACTCTCTCACAAATCCTGCACTGAGGGAGCTCAACCAATCTCATTCTACATATGTTGTGCGCTGACAATAAAGATTTGAATTGAATTTGAATTTGAAAACGATAACATAAGTTATATGAAACGTGGAGTTATTAAGAAAAAAGTAAGTCCTGGAACAACCTCTGCAGCTGGTTAAGTGGTGTCCAAAATGTATTAGACAAACCTGGTATACATAGTATTTTAAGATAAAAGTGTTATGAGTTTATATGATCCAAGCCCTTGTTGTTTGTAAATCATTGCTTATGACATAATGTTTTCTGTGAATATGATAATTTTGTGTTGCTCAGTAAACCATGATTAAATAAACCATGGCATATTGGGATATGTGAACCTAGCTATTATATAATCCATACTTTTAGAGCTGTTGGCAGAGTTAGTAAATTGCATAGTATCTCGACCTTAGTTCCCCAAATCAAAAGGAACCAGAGAAAACTAGCTTCTTCACTGATGGTTAGAACATCTTTGATAAAACCTGACATGATCATCTAAGGCTATGTGAAGTTATAAAGCTAGATATTATCATTCAGTGATTAATACAGTTATAGCCTTCTCTCCTCACAATTTCTATTTGGAGTCCTGTGTGGTCTTTGTTGGAGATCATATGTGGCAAGTTTCTCAGTGTACAATCTGCATTTATGTCATAACTGTCACCAAATTGTGAGGCCTTCCAGACAGCTGTTTTAGGTGGCAGTCCATCGTTATGGTGACAGTAATAAAGAAAAGCATAAAGATGTGCAGTCTGTATTTTAAAAAGAAGCAGGAGCTAGTACTGTTGAATTGAATGTTTCTGCACACATGGCTGCATGTAGCTGAAATTTTATAAAGCAGCTCAGTACAGTATTTTTTTTTTTCATTCAACATGATGGCCTTTGGATAGGTAGATGGAAAGGTAAATGTCCTCAGGATTTCAGCTTCAGAATATCATTTACATAAGCTCTGTGCATTTTCAACCTTAATGTGTTCTACATGAAAATAACTTTACTATCATCTTATATTTGGACATTGAGCAACTACTGTGTTCGTCATATGTATATTTGCCAGAAGGCTCTTTTAACATTTTCTGATTTATTATATGATGGCACTTTCCTTTTAGAATGCCTTCTGGAAAACAGGTTAAGTGATTTACAGGAATCTATGTTTATTTTCTGCATGGTTCTTCACATTTTATTAATGTTTGTAAACAAATATGCTACATTTTACAGGGACATATGGTTTCAGATTTGTTTCAGTTCTTAAAGTGACATCTTTCTATGTTAAATCTGCACTGAAATGTTGTCTTTATTTAATGATTCAAATGGGTTGCATTTATTTGTCACACATATCTTGAATTAATGTACCCAATTAAGCTTTTAGTCTAGGGAGAATATTTCTGTGAAAATTGCTAAACTCTGAAAAATTGGTCTTGCTGCATTTGCATCTGGATTGCAGATTTTATAAAGACAAACCTGACCATAGGCCAGAGAGAAGTAAATTGATGATATCCAGAGTGAAATCTCATCTAAAATATATCATTGCTAAATTCCAATGCAACACTAAATTTTTAAATTTTGTTCTGGAACCCTACTTTCATATCCTTTGTACGATTTCTGAGGCTACATATCCCTAGATGATTTCACATTCAGACCACCTTTGCAATCACAGCCCTTTTATGAAGTCATGGACACTCGTGGAACATAGAAAAACCGGATGCTTTGGCTATTTTGAGAGAAATGGTGGCAAAGGACACATCTGTTACCTTGCTTCCCCGTTGTGTAAGAAATAGGACTCTGTATTTCTGGAGAATGTGAATTCACGTCTCTCCTCTGCTCCATTTCCATTAAATGCCCAAGAGGTCCTTAGGACCTTGTCTACTGAATGCTTCATAGGCTGCAGTGTTTGTTTTATAGACTTATTATTTGGTCCCAAAAGTTCAGAGAATCCAAATGACCTTTCTGTTTGTAATTCCTTTCTTATATATATGTGTACTCTTGTTTTAAACCAAAGCAATATTTTGTTTATTTCTGTAGTTCTTGGCCACTTTGATTGATCTTTCTAGCTCATACTCTGGTACTTCTTCAGCACTGAATACTTTGTTTGCTAACCAGCTGCTGCTATGTTTCCAAGGCAAACTTTTGTAGCTTCTAAAAATAGCTATCATTTAAAGAAATGTCAGCTTTCTGTTTTTCCTTTTATCTTGTGTTGCATTTTTCTTTAAAACTTTCCATTTTGTGTTTAAGATCTTGATTAGTCTTTCAGCTACAACAAGTATTCCTAATTACATCCAAACCTTCTGTATGTATAGGCTTGTCAAATCAGAGAGAAAATTATATGTATTCAATTTTATATTATGGTAGATGTTTTGCTGCGACTATTGGCAATCTTTGGAGGGTGGTTGATAGAATTGATGCTTGAAACAATTGCCACAACTGGGACCAGAATGTCCATTGTTAAGCAAGGAGATTATTGAGTTTTATTACATTTTTGCCACCGTTGTTAAGTGAATTTAAATGAATCATATGGTCATTAAATTAATCTGGCTTCCCTCATTATGTTTGCTTGTTGGAAGCCTTCTGAGAAGGTTGCAAATGTCAATCACATAACTTGGGACAGTACAACTGTTGTTTATGATGGTTGCAGTGTCCCAGGGTCATGTGATCACCCTATGTAACCTTCCAAGCTGGCTTCCAACAAGCAAAGTCAGGGTGGGAAGCCAGAGTCGCTTAATGACTGCAAGATTCACATAACATTTGCAGTGATTCATTTAAAAACTGTGGCAAAAAGGTCATAAAATGGGACACAGCTCACTTAATAACTGCCTTGCTTAGCAACATGAATCCTGGGCTCAATAGTGGTCATAGGTCAAGGACTCCTATCTGTATGTCTTAATAAAGGGGAGAAATGGCATGAGTATCCATGAGTGTCACAGTCTTATTCCCAGGGCTCTCTGACCCCTTTACACACTTTATCCAAGTCCTATCCTACAAAGAAATAAGTGCAAGTGCTAAAGGAGTCAATTAATAAAATATCTACTACTGAATTAACGGCAGTTTGTCATACTCATAAAACATCAGTTGTGCTTCTTGAACTGATTAACGACATTTGTTCAACATTCTTATTTCTATTTCTGGATTTCAAGATGTATTAAAACAGAAAAATATATACAATATAAATTTGGCCTTACGTAAATGTGCCCAATATAGACAAAACTTTATATCCAAGTTTTCAAAATCGTTCTATTTCAGAGGTTTGCTAACTATGGTATTTACTGTAGTTTTTGAAGATCGATGTGGAATGAATCTTGGCTGCCTGTCCCTGGCTCATACAATTTTATCTGAGTGGAAAGTTTTCTAACGTTCTTTTTTATGCCAAAGCATAAGGTTATCAGGTATGAAAATGTTTTATTATAAATAAATTTTAATATCTTCTTCATGTGATGGTCTTTGCATTATATGAGTCTTGGTGGCGCAGCGGACTAAAGTGCTGTTAAGTAGCACTTAGCTGCCAGCTGCCTGCAATTACTGCGAGTTCAAATCTCACCAGGCTCAAGGTTGACTCAGCCTTCCATCCTTCCGAGGTAGGTAAAATGAGGACCCGGATTGTGGGGGCAATAAACTGACTTTGTATAAAAAAAAGAACACCACTTGGGGGGGCCAAAAGCCCTACTAAGCAGGTATATACAAATTATGAAGGCTATTGCTTAACGCATTGTAAACTGCCCTGAGTCTCCGGAGAAGGGCGGCATATAAATCGAACCAATAAAATAAATAAATAAATAAATAAATAAATAAATAAATAAATAAATAAATAAATAAATATTCTGAATCTTTGAAAATCGTTCTACATCAGCAGCATTGCATGTACACCTAATTAATGAATTAAAGTATGAAAAAAAATACTGCATTATGAAAAAATGCCACTGTAATTGTATGAATTTGTGTCATACCTATCCTCTCCAGCACTACTTTACTTCCTCTATATTGTCTATTTAAATTAAATGATGGTTACATAAAAAAGAACACCTGGATATTGTTTAGCTTTTGGAAAGGTTAATATAGAACAGTCTTTGCCACACAGCAGGTCATGCCTACTTTTGTTAGAAATATAATACATCTCTTTATTTCCATCTGTTGTAGTCCTCTGTTCCAAAATTAACCTGATCATAAAAGAGCTAACCAATAGCTGCTGAAATCTTTATATGTTTCCAGTCATTCGTTACTATTTTTCAAGATATCCAGCACCTTTATATTCCTACATCATTGTATTTTTTTGTATAATACAAAGTCTTATTCAGGGGGGATTATGGGCATATGTGATGCTTTGTTAGCTTCTTTATGACATATCAAATGCTTCTTCAGATGGTGTGCCTTCAGGAGTATAATAGGTTTAATTTTTATGAGCAAAAACCCAGTCTTCAGTGATAGATGACAGACAGACAGACAGACAGACAACAGGCAGGCAGACCAAATAGATATAAATCTTATAGTTGTTATTCTCATGGTGCTTCCAGCAGAAAAGAATAAATGTAGCTAAAGGCTGAACAGTAGGGTTGTTGATGTTTTCTGCACCTGGTTGTTTTCCTGCACATCTTTCTTTACCAGATTAGGCAATATTATCAATGAACAGGAGAATGACATTGGCCAAATTAGTAATGCAAATCACCCATCAACACATCTATGGAGATAAACTCCATCTACCTACCATTTAAAAAATGTAGCCCAAACTCAAGGAGTGAAACTAACAGCCCAAAGTACATCCTCCTCTAACTGTCCTACCAATAGCTAGAGAAGGAAGAAAGAGCAGCAGATAAGCAAAGAAGAAACATTATTCTAATCAGGGAAGCACCAAGGAAGAAATTAAGATGGATAAGGTGGACTTCTCTATATAAATAACCAGCAAACTTCACCTACCATGAATTGATTATGTTATCTAGCCTGGTAATGAAACAACTTCAGGAAATCAACAAAGTTCAGAGTACACCAAGAGTCCCGGAATCAATGGGCTGCTGGAGCAGGCTTGTAGAAGCTCATAAGTACAGACTTAATTTTTTTCTTGAATTTTGCAAGCAAGTTGAGAGCAAACTGAACCATTAGTGCTGGTGTGCCAATCACCTGTTCAGCAGCTAGTGTCATGATACGGTGGCAACAATTGCGACATTGGATGCTGTTGTTTTTCTGGACGGTGAGTTGTAAAACATTTACCATCATCCAGAACTGTCTGAAGCCTATCGTACCATGTAATCTTTCTTATTTAATATCCAAAGTAAGTTATTTCCTGTTTCTGTTATATCTGAGAACTGATAGTTACATGCTCATATATGACATTTGCCGTTGTAATCTTTAAGAACATCTCTCTTTTTTTTGCTGGCTGTATACACAAGAAAGATTAATTCAGGCATTCTTCCAATATTTTATTTATTTCAATATTGCAGTTTAGATCCATCGTAAACCACCTGTAATATGGAGGGATCCATATTGATAATGAGGAATTTTAATTATTCCAAATTTTGCTGAGACAAAAAAAAGAGAAAAATAATTGTAATAATTGTTTTCTTGTTGGCATATGATAAAAGTTAGCAGGCATCTATGAGGCTTTTAGTTCAGTTTGGCATCCTTAAGGGTTTATCTTTAAGGTGATGGAATATCTAAATACATTCCATCAACAAAAACACCCTTCAAATCCCAAACTATCTATAGTATTTAACAATAATAGGTCGCCTTTTTAATAAGCTTCTAAAGATTTGCGTAGAATGCTTCTGGAGAAAAGTAAATTTAATACCTAAACAAAAATGTAATTGCTAACATTCAAAATCACATAATTCTCTATTGGCATACACATAAACTGCTGGTCTAGGAATTTGATTCTCTGAATTCCTTTTCATTTAGAAAGCAACGGAATCACGCAAATGCAGACACTGTAGAAAGAGACATCTTTTAAACAGGTCTGCTCTAATAAATATATTGTGGCATACATGATACCATTACAGGAAATGAAATTTTATCTTCAAAGATACAGTGTTTTCAAAAATAGTAACCCATTTCTAACGCCTTCATTTTCTTTGCACTTTCTTAAACTTCAATTGTAATAGACCATTGTGCATGATTTATTACAGTGCCTTTGAGGAGGAGAGCAAGATTAAAACCCCAAAAATGAATGTTCCTATTTTAGCTTTGCTTAGTACATAATGCAGAAATGAATCACCTTCACTTTTCAATAGCTAATAGAAAAGGATCTTCCTGATTCCTCCTCCATAGCTCAAATTATTGTAAGACTTAGTTATTTAGATAACAGCACATCTTTTTTATTTAGGTTTTAACTTGTACACTTTATTATATGGAAGAAAAAATGATCCACATTTGAAATTAGGATGTAAAGACCTTTCAGAGAATAGGTTTGGAGTAATTGCCTCCTTCACCTGAACATTAAAGTGTTGTGGAAGAGATGAGATCAAGCAAATACGGAAAGAGAGGGAAGCAGAAGTGAGGGGGAAAGAGAGAGGGAGAGATCCCTGAAAGTTCATTAGGTAGCTAGCATCAGTGGTGGGATTCAGCCAGTTCGCACCACTTCGGGAGAACCGGTTGTTAACTTTCTCAGCAGTTTGGCAAACTGGTTGTTGGAAGAAATCATTAGGACAGAGAACCGGTTGTTAAATTACTTGAATCCCACCACTGGCTAGCATCACTGTCCTACCTTTGTGTTCTGACCTCCAAACCTTTGGAACAAATTTGGAAAGCACTTAATGGAAAGTCCATTGCCATTTCAAAGAGTTTGAAAACTATTTGGTTCACAATGATCAACTTGGTTCTTGTTTTCCTTTCATGTATTATTTCATATCATCACTATTGCTGCAGCTTACCTTAACACATGTACGCAAAAAACTATGAAGTTGCTTACAATGTAGTAGCAGGTACTCTGTTGTTTAATTCTGTACTTGGGTGTTTTTCAATTTGTTACTTTTCAGGCCTGTTTAAAACTTTATATTCTGTAAATGGCTCACAAGAGAAAAAGAATAGGTTGAAATATGTTGTAGTCTTCACAGTGTAGTTAATATTTTCTTAGCATTTTACTCTTTGTATTTATTTATTGTATTTCATTCAGCATGTTATGGTATATTAAGGTGGGATATATTGCATATGTATTGTACATCTAGTTCCATTCAGTTTTAATTCAAATAATCTATTATAGTGTAAATCTGGTTTGATACAAGTTCCTCAAAGATAAATTTGCTTTTGATATTCATATGTGTGTTTACTTTAAAAAAACTTTCTGTATTCATTTCATACATATCAGAAATTTGGGGTCAATACATATGATACAAAATATACTAAACTACACCAATTTAAAAAACTGAAAATTGTCTGATCTTGAACTGTAACATAAACCTATTTTTGGATGAGGAAGCAGTTCACCTACTAAATCTGATTTCCTGAAAAATGCGTATCCTTTAAAAAAAACACTGAAGCATACAATTTTTGAATGAGATATTTCTTTTTATTTCTATAATAGTGTTTTAGAAATGTGTATAATGAGTAAATAACTTAAATGTAAATTGAGAATATACCAGTTTGTTCCTCAGTGGTGAACAAATTTTTCCTTTATGCTACATAAAATTTTGTGAGTTTATTTTTTTAATTTGTACCCTGCTACAGCCTGAGAACTCTCAGCAGTGTACAAGATATGAAAAGAAAAAAATGAAAATATTCACAGAGAAATTAAAACACAAGAGAATAAGGAATTCAAAATAAATATAAATAGCTATCTATACTACAAAAGTAAAATTGGGAAAAAAAGAGTTTGATCTCTTGAATTTTTGTTTGATGGACTAGAAAGAACTAAACACTTTTGTAATCTGGGAGTTTGAAGAAATGCTTCTCCCTGAATTAGTCTGCCTATGTCACTAAATGAGGGATGGGGAGCTTTCTCATTATCTCATAACTACAGGAGTATATTGATGGCACTCAAATATAGGAGCATGTCTTAATGCTAAAATATTTCATTATTGCTGGAATGTACAATATTTGATATATCAGTTTCTCAAAATTCTCCTTTACAAATGTTGTATTTGAATATCCCACAATTATTGGATATTTTAATTTAAATATCTAGTAACACAAACATTTCTTAATCATTGACATGATATTAATTGACATTTGAGAACAACTTTGATAATAAATTTGATGGTAATTTCAACAGTTATTGACAATGGGCAGGTAGTGGCACATCATTTTTGACAATTCTTGTTATCTATTATTCAATGATATATCACTGTATTTGTAAGTCCTAAACTGAAAGATGACACAGTGAAATCCAGTTTAATCCTTTATTTGCTTATACCTAATGGACAGTATCTTGCCAAACTAAAGGTATAACCTTCTAACCAACTAAATATCTCCTGAGCTATTTTAGTGTGACTACCCTGAACCTCTTCCCGATTTTCCCATCCAGCTCAGGACTGTGCAGGACACTCTTAATTTGAGCTTGTAAAAGTTCAAATGATGCTCCAAAAATCAGAGTACACTAGATATTATTATAAAAATCACAGGTATAATATATTCAATAATATATGATGAATATCATTTGTTAATGTTTAATTAATTAAAATAAAATAATATTTGGCAAGGCATACTAAACAGCAAACAAATGAAGTGAATCCACAAGACTCAAGCTTGTGCTTAGGTTTTGAGTGTTATGTTGGAAAAAAACAAGAAAATGTTGAAAACTTAATAAACATTATTTTTGGTTGTAATACATACTCAGTAAGCAATATAATATACAAAACTGTAGGTGAAATTGGAATGATTATAATAAAGTCATGTAATAAAATCTAGAAAACCTTATTATAAATGTCAGGTGATCCTTTCCACCTCACCCCATAAAGTAAAGAGTACATTTCTGTTGAGAATTACATCACATGTTTTATATACTCTACATCCAAAGCTACTACTAATTGACCTTGGTAGCATTAAATCAAACAACAAAAACAAACATGATTTGCTTTTCCATGCAGATGTTGATCGCCTCAGAACTATTACTGCAAGCAGGAAATCACAAGCTATTTTAAAAAATCAGTGCATCTTTTGATGTACATTCTACTGCTCCATTAAATGTATTCTGTTCCAGTGGGAGCACGCACTGGTGAAGAATGGTGCTTGGGGCACAGTCAGGGTTATGCAGTCTGCTGCACTAATTATAGAGGCTTGGTGAAATTGTTAGAGGACAATAATGAAAAATGAGATATGTATGGACAAATTAACTGTGTTTTTATTTAATTAATTAATATTGCAAGCAAAATTTGTGCAATACTCAAATTTATTACACTTGTACATCAGCCGTTGCTCAACAACCTTGGATGGTTCACACCAACCAAAGAAAGAGACTACAGTAAAATAAATAAAAGAGAAGGATATGAAGATAAATGATGGACCAGATGGAATAAAGAGAGGAGTCTCACACACCCAGGTCTTAGTGGCTCTTCTAAACAATAGCAGAGTGGGTGGCCATTCAGATCTCTGGGAGATATGGGAAAACAAAATATTCAAAGGTTTCTTAACAGTTTTCCAGAGTTTTGTCAAAATATTTCAATAATTTCATAAGAAAAAAAAATAATTATTTGAAAAAATCAGATCTTATGGTTATTCTTGTTTTACTTAATATGAATTGGAAATGTGTAAAAAAATTATTTTGTGTCAGAAAAAAGATCCAAGAAAAGTTGGAAACTCATAACTTATTGTTTTTTTTAATGCTTTTCTCCCTTCAGTTTGGAATTGTAGTTATAAATCATCTTTCCTGTATCTTGATTATCTAGTAATGGACAGTTAGTTTTCTCTGCCTAACATAGCATCAAAATTTGAACTAAAGTGATTCTCAAATGTTTTAGCAATAAAGCATAAAATGATAAACAAATATATGCAATGTTACTCCCTCAATAAAGGTAATGACCTATTGGTTGGGCAAGAAATAAACATTGCAATAACTAAATGCCCATCTATATATCACAGGAATTTTAGATATTTCAGTACAGCAGCTACCCACTGTGGACATGATCTGGCAAAATTAAGCGCAAACTCCAGAACAGCTTTTTATAGTATTCCCATTTTGCTTGTACAAGTCTGTCATGATGCAGAACTGAGAACCTTAAACTAACATATAAAATCAATTACATAAACTATTTCACTGATTTGATACATTATAATTTTTTTTTCTAAAGGGGATGTTAACTCTGAACTTAGATGAGCACAATTATGTAATCACAAAGGATTAAATATGGGGACAGATGGAGTAGTACTTGCTGCATATTTTCTATAGTCTATTTCTATCAGAGAAGAACCGATTAGTTCACAATGAGGGCTAGATATTAAAGGTGGCCCAGTGAATGCTTCCCAGTATGCTGAGTTTTCTATTTCTGTATCAGGCGTGATGCATAAATGGTACTTCATCTGTTCAGACCTATCCAACAGTGACATATAACTAAGGGATCAAATAAAGTTAAAAGCAGACCCAGAGAGGCATGTGGGTTGCCAGGAATAGGAACAGTGTTCTTTTCTGCAAGACAGATCCAGAAAAAGAAAGCACAATAGAACATCACTTGTGACCACCTACAGCTCCAAGTTAAAATCCCTAAAATTTACAATCTATGATCTCAAACCCACTTTGCACAATGATACTTCCAATTCATAATCATTGGAAAGTGGGCCTGGGTTTATTTCCCAATTGCTACATCACTTAAAAGAGCTACTAACCAGCAATTGCATATCATAGCATCATGATGGAACCAAATCCTCTCGCAGATCCCTGACATCTGTGCTACACTATTTAGAGAATCGAACAACATCACACACAGCATCAAGAGGACAAACACTTTCTCAGCCTCTGATGTGCAGAATGGGACAAGATGACCAGGGTGAGTTGGCCAACTCGTTCTGGCCAACTCACCGTGGTCATCTCACCACAGCTGACTCTCCCCAGCAGGCTCATTGTAGCCAACTTGCCACAGGACAACTCGCTACAGGAAAATTCAATGCAAGATAACTCAAGAGGAGGACAAGTAGAATTGCTGCTCACCTCAGTCTTTTAACTTGAAAAGGCTAAAACCTAAAGCAAGACTTCATGCTGCCCATAGGCTGTTTTTGTGATTTTTGCTGCAAAAATATAATAGGGATACCCATTTGGAAATGGTTACTTCTCATAGTAATGTAATTATATGAATGCCATGATACCATCGTCACACTTGTAACAATGTGACAAAGTAGAATGTCTACCATTAATATGGTAATCACAGCTAAAGTTCTTCAAATCTTGGTTTGGGGTGACCAAGGATTTACATTCTACAGTTCTACATTTGTGTATCAACCCAGGCTTAAATTGAAATTAGGCTAAATGTTTTTGAATCTCTGTCAGTATACTAAAGTTCCTTTACACGAGTGTAAGTGTAGGGACTAAATTATACATATATCCAGAAAACAAGCTGAATAAATTATTAGCAGTATAGTGAACTTTCATTTAAACGAATATTGAATTCTGGTTTTCCTCTCATTAAAGTATAGTAATGTTTCAAAGCCCATATCTTTATTGCCATTTTCTTTTAAAGTCTATGACAGTTTCAGGCAAATTACATGACTGTGGTTGAGAAGTTCACAGAGAATGATAAACAGCCTTGAACTCTGGTTATATGAACTTTTCCTGAAACTTTTTTTTTTAATATTTCATTTCATTCTTACCTGGTACTCCTTTCCCCCCATTATCTGTTTGACTATATCATAGGAAACCTATTATATAAACATCAGAGTAAAATCTTATCCCCTTTCTAAAAACCTTTGGTCAGACTAATATGAGCTAATGTTGAGTCTTCATTAAACTGGAAGGGAGTACACATATGATTAAACATTCGTAAATTAACTAAAATAAATTCCCCAGGTGTGGCTAAGCTGTGTATAATACTTAAACCACCAGCTAATATTAATAACTGTCTTTAGAAGATCATTTGACGGCCGTGGCCAGGGGGGCTTTTTATCAGGTTCGCCTGATACGCCAGCTGCGCCCCTTTCTAGATCGGGACTCTCTACGCACAGTCACTCAGGCACTAGTCATTTCCCGCCTGGACTACTGCAACGCTCTCTACATGGGGCTCCCCCTGGGGTGCACCCGGAGGCTCCAGCTGGTCCAGAACGCGGCCGCGCGGGGGATTATGGGGGCGACGAGGCGCTCCCATGTGACACCTCTCCTGCGCGAGCTGCACTGGCTCCCAGTGGTCTTCCGGGTGCGCTTCAAGGTGTTGGTGACCACCTTTAAAGCGCTCCATGGCTTAGGGCCGGGGTATTTACGAGACCACCTTCTGCCACCAATAGCCTCCCACCGGCCAGTACGCTCGCACAGAGTGGGCCTCCTCAGGGTGCCGTCCGCCAGACAATGTCGGCTGGCGACCCCCAGGGGGAGAGCCTTCTCTGTGGCGGCGCCCACCCACTGGAACAACCTTCCCCCAGAGTTACGTATAATAACAGACCTCCGGATTTTTCGTCGGGCCCTGAAAACCTATTTATTTCAACAAGCTGGGCTGGCCTGAGTTAAATTTTAAATTGATTTTAAATTGGGTTATCTTAATTTCGGCCAAAACATTTAATTATTTTAATATTGTTCTTAAATTTTGTATGCTTTGTTTTTATCTTGGCTGTGCACCGCCCTGAGTCCTATTGGAGAAGGGCGGTATAGAAATTTAATAAATAAATAAATAAATAAATAAATAAATAAATAAAAATAATGAAAGAGTTTGGAAAAAGTTGGTAAAATTATTTGGGAACATTTGGATACTAGGATGAAGCATTCCAGTTGAAGTTAATTAAACATAATTTTATGTCCTTGTTTACAATAATACGTCTAAACATCAGATCAAGATCTACAACATAACAAGAAAATGAAATAGCAATACATCTAATAAAATCAAAATTATGACTCGTTAGATAAAATATAGGGAAATATGTCAAGGTTAACAATTTTCTCTCTTAGCACCTGATTTTAAACCTCTGTAGCAGGGGGCCTCCTTACTGTAATCCATTAAGATGACTGCTGAAGAAGGTGATAAAACAATGAGTTGACTATATTTATCCTAGGGGAGAGGTCATTTTCAAATACTTCGAATGCTACCATAGAAATGAGGAACTAGACTTTTTTCCTGTTGACATGGAGACCGGGGGGGGAGGGGGGAGAGACATAGGACCTGAACTTTTAGGCTCAGATTTTACAAGAGAAGGAATTCAGTGACAAGTTCTTCAACAATGGATCAGACGGTCCCAGAAGTGGAAAGGTTTTTCCTTCATTGGATGGTCTTACGCAGAGTTTGATAGGCCACTTTATAGGCGAATATAATAGTAATATTATATACTACTATATCTATTAGATATATTGATAGGCAAATATAATAGTAATAGATTTCCTGTATTGCATTGGGTTGGGCTAGATAATTTGGGGTTCCTTCCAACAATGTAACCATAGGGTTTTATATCCAACTGTTACCTCAAATCTTCTGGGAGAGTTCTACATCTTGATCTGATCAAGGAACCATTTGATATTGATTGGTAATGTAAGGAGAAATTCTTCACTGTTATTTTCAATGCCTCTTTGTGAACGTTAAAAAACAATGCATTTTTTTTCTTTCATCCACTGTTCTTGTCAGTAAGAGACAGTTCTTTTCTTGGTCTGTCAATTGCAGTGTTTACAGCAAAATCTGAAGCATTGTTTAGGTCTTTTCAAAGTAGATCTCTGCCACGGGACAGATGTTAGCAATATAAGCAGTCTTTCCATTTTCTAAGTGAATGGGAACTGCCAAATGACCAAATAGCTAGATGACCATCTATTGACATTAAGTTCTTTCTGTAGGTTAATATGCAAAGCATTAGGGCAAACAATGTTTATTTGTGTAACTAAGGTCAAGTTAAATTTCACTATAAATGTCTGTCAGCATGTGAGGGAGCTGTGGTGCTATCTAGTAACCCATATCACAGACTCCACAGACTTATACCTAAAGATCTTGTTCTTTCTCTCTTCTTTATTAGCTACTATCAGTGGTGAAATCCAATTTTTTTTACTACTGGTTCTGTGGGCGTGGCTTGGTGGGCATGGCAGGGGAAGGATACTGCAAAATCTCCATTCCCACCCCACTCTGGGGCCAGCCAGAGGTGGTATTCGCCGGTTCTCCGAACCACTCATAATTTCCACTGCCAGTTCTCCAAACTGCTCAAATTTTCTACTACAGGTTCTCCAGAACCTGTCAGAACCTACTAGATTTCACCCCTAGCTACTATGTATACAGCATCTCCCAGGTCTTGCTTATTAGCAAATTTATTCAGTTACGCTAATGTTCCCCCATATTTAACATCTTCCTATCCTGAGCAGGATGACCTTCGGATGCTATACATAAAATAAAGGATAATCTTTTGCTAATGAAAGGTTTCAACAGAGTCATAGTATACCCAGAAATGTCATAGTCATCATAACTGGTAGAATTGCTTTTAGTGGATTTGCAAAGTCATTCCCATAGAAAAAAGATCCATGGAAGTAGTTGAACCACATTACTGTTTCCTAATATTTCAGTATATTAATCAAACAGAATACTGGAATAAGAAATAATGACCATGTGCGCCTTTTACGCTGGCCCAGCATATTTGCTGTTTAGAACAATATGTACAAAACACTCTACTCAAAGTGTTCAGATATAACTGTCTTTCCGTTTGCTTACCATTGAAGTGATGAAGTGGAATCAGTATGTTTAAAGTTCTCTTGACTCTATCAAATTTAAATAACTCATGCTGTGTCAGGCAGTACTAACTTCATTACCGAGAACCTGAAGTGAGGCTGTATTGTATCAATAAATATTGAAAATCCATCGACCTCAGAGCTGACTCATTACCTTCACACTAAAAATATTCTGAGTCCCATGGTCTATATTGGCCTTGGGATGAGTTGCCAAGTGCAGAAGAAAGTCGAGATAATTAATTTAAAATTTGTGGTGCAGAATTCAAATGTGAAATATGCAGGTAGCATCAATGGTGAGATAAAGGTCACAGAAAGGCCTATGCCAGTTACGTCCATCTAAATAAAAGTTACCGGGCACACGGAATTTGATGCTGATATTCTTATTATTGTAAAATTTATAAATTTCTTTGGATCTTCAGGAAAAGCAGAACTGGGAAATTATAAATTTTCCATTTGTTGTATCATTAATAATTTCTCTAATGCATTTGGATGATTATTCTCCAATGATTGGTTTCATGATATTCTCTTCCTATAGTTTTGCTTTCCATCTCTTGACATCAAGAGATAAGATCATAAACCAGAGATAATCTCAAACCTTTTTGTAATAATAAAACTGTCCTGCTTACATGGTTGTCTTAAGCAATGTTGTTTTACACTCATACACCAACCATCCAAGTGAGGATAATTCCAGTGGCTTTGTTTTGGGGCTGGGAATTTATTTTTATACAATTTTTCTTAAAAAAGTAAAGGAGTCCCTGCTGATTTTACTCCGCTAGTCTTTACCAGCACTGTTCAAAGACATTTCCACAGTCATGTGGCCAGCATGATGTCATGGAGCACTGTTACCTTCCCACTAAAGTGGTACCTATTTATCTACTCACATTTGCATGCTTTCAAACCGCTAGGTTGGCAGGAGCTGGGGCGCTCAGGTCTTGAACCTGGGCTACCAGTTTTCCAGCCAACAACCCCAGCATCTTAACCACTGAGCCACCATTGTTTTTTTACAATAAGCATTCTAAAATCAGAATGAGAAGGCATGCCAACCTGCAGTGCTGGATGTTTTGTGATGGACACAGATGTGCTTTGACTCAATCCTAGGTAAATCCAAAGCCTGACTTTCTCTATTTATTTAAATAGGCATACCATTTCTAGGGATATGGAAAAGGGAGATCAATGCAAATAATGGCTTCCAAGCAATGGACGTATGATGGTAGGTTGTCTTAAATCCCCATGCAATCAAACCTGCAGGAACCACAGCAAGAAAGAGGAGCATTTGCACTTGAAGATATCTATTGGCAACATGCTTTCTTTGATCACTGGTTCTCCCTCTTTCTTCCCAAGTAAAAGGAGGAGTGAGCTCAGTTTCTAGGCTTTACCATCATGCAACATTTACTGGATGGGAATGAACACTTAAGCGAAACAGTATATGATGTATGGACATTGTACCTATGACCAAGTGAAAATATTGTTCAATTCTAAAATTATTCCAATTAAAGTGTGTATTGTTTCGTGAGTTAGCTTCCGATAGTCGACCAGGTTTCATTCCATCTTTTGAATTCTGGCTCTTTTCACTGCCAGAAGGTGAAAAGTATTTGTGTGTTGCCGTTTCTTGCATATTCCATGTAAAGGTTTATTGTATTTGATACCCCTGTCCCTGCCCAGAGCTGACAGACTTGGGTTTCTCTCTCCCATTCCTGTCATTGTGTTGCTTGTGTAGATTAGAAGCTGTTGTTTGTCTACTCAGAGGTAGAATCATTTCGTTAATTGACATATTGATATCTGAAGAATTGCTTCCTGTGCCATGTTATTAAGAATAAGTACACAAAAAGCTATTTAAATTGAAATCACCTGTTCTTTTAGGCAAATTGCATGAACCAAAATGACAGCAACCAAATGTCATAATATTTACACAGCATATACAATTTCTTTACTAAAAGAAAATGGGAGAAAGCAACTGACAAAAGATGTGAATGTTTTGGGTACTAATTAGAGGTTCATTGGAAAGCTCTGTTTTCTATGTGTTTTCAGCTTAATTAAAGTTATATGAAAAATATGTCTCACAAGGCAGTAAAGTGCATTTATTCCAGCCACATTCTTCCATGGCATGACAAGTCTGAGAAACAGCATTAAGTGCTTCATCCCAATTGCACTTGTAGGATATACACTTATAAGTATTTTTACTGTAAAGAATCCCTTTATACACTGCATGTAGATTATTAATTCCTTTCAGCATTTGAATAGTCTACAAAGACAGTCAGCCATAGTGCTTAGCACTATTTAATCCATTTCTAAACTAGTGGCTCTTGGAGTTAGAACTTGCTCATCATTTTATCATTTGCTTTACATCCCAAATTCACAGGATTTTGCAAATGTTCCTTTATCCAGGTAATGTGTCATCTTACCCTTCTGAATGGAGAGGGAAGAAAGTTTAATAATAATAATAATAATAACTTTATTGTCATTGTATGTATATACACAGTATACCCATACAACGAAATTCACTTAACACCCAAAGACCAGATCCAACACACATAACAATCCCCAAACACCTACTCACCCACCCACCACAAATTCCCCAACCCTAAACCACCCAAACATCCACACAACAGACCAAGTAATGCTGTCCAACAGCTCACTGATGGTGGCCCTTTAGTTCATTGTTGAGTGCAATTATAGCTCTGGGATAAAAACTATTCAGAAAACCAGAATAAGCCAGAAGTCTTAAGTAAGATCATTTCTCATAAGTAGTAATCTTTTTTCTTTCTCTAATTTGTCATTTTAACCATTTAAAACCTTGTGACTCATGGACTCATGGTGTGCGGAATCTTTGCCAAGTTGGGTTTAGAGCTAGATCAGAGATTAAACTATTGTTCAGTCATTCTGTTATTTACAGATTTCCATGGCTAAGGGACAATAGTTTGTCAGGACTGTCTATCAGTAACTAATAGCATTCTTCCAAACTGATATGGGTGTCAGCAATGATAGAATCCAGCTATTTGAATTTTGTTTGGCCTCTTTTTTTGTTGCCTTCCATTTTTCCAGGCATTAGGATCTTGTCTTGTGACTTTCCTTTGCGTTATATGTCTGAACTATCAAAGCTGTACCTTCATTATTACAGCTTCCAATGAGCAGTCTGTTTTACTTCATCTATTTTTGAATTGTTTGTTCTTCTTACTGTCCAAGGTATTCACATCCATTTTTTTAGGACCACAAATCAAAGTGATTCATTTTTTTAAAATTCAGCCTTTCTGATCATACAGCTTTCACAGCCACATGGCTAAGCATATGAAGGCTAAAACATATGAAAAACTGTGGCAGTGTACACTAGTGTCACTAGTGTAATGAAAAAAAGGACTGGGGTGACATGATAGCAGTGTTCCAATATTTGAGGGGCTGCCACAAGGAAGAAGGGGTCAACCTATTCTCCAAAGGACCTGAAGGCAGAACAAGAAGCAATGAATAGAAACTGATCAAAAAGAGAAATAAAGCAACATTTCCTGACCTTTAGAACAATTGATCAGTGAAATGACTTGCCTTCAGAAGTTGTGGGTGTTTCATCACTGGAGTGTTTTAAGAAGAGACTGGAAAGACACTTGTCTGAAATGGTATAGGGTCTCCTGCATGAGCAGAGGGTTGGACTAGAAGACCTCCAAGGTACCTACCAACTCTGTTATTCTGTTAACTCTATTAATTTTATTGGATTACCATTTACTTCATAACATAATGATGGAAGGCAATAGAGTTAAATCTTTCTGTTTCAATATATATGTAGTCCTTGTCCCTGAAATCAGTACCACATTTTAAATCAAAGATCTTGAGATTTTTAGAATTAAGAAGAATAAAAGATAATGAATCCCTGACTACATCTATTAAAGTTTATGGGATGGTATTTTAAATTAAAGAAGTGTGATTTTGCTCCCTCAGAATCAAAACACGTTACCTTTTATATCAGGAGTGTCAAACTTGCGTCATCACGGCAGCGTCAGGTGACGTATCGCGACGTTTTCCCCCTTTGCTAAACCGGGTGGGCCAGCATGTAACACATCCGGCCTGCAGGCCGCGAGTTTGACACCCGTGTTTTATATCAAGTTGCTCTTCTTCCTTAATTGTGTGGAAGTAAAATTAAAAATTGAGCTGTAATGAAAGTAATGTTGTCTTTACTAACAGTGTAGTAAATAATTTCTCCCATGTGTAACAGATTCATAAACTGACTTATTTGGTATCTCAAAACAATTTCATCTGATGGGTGAAATAAAATGTGCATCACTGAAAAACATTTCTTAATATGCAGATTTAATTTTCTCTGCTTATTTATTATCCGTGTATCTGAGAGCCATGGCATTTCAGTTTTTGACCCTTGAACAATTTCCAGACTATGTGTTATAGTACTTTATCTTTCACATTAAACTCTCATTTGTGCTTGGATGTAGAAACAGCTGTGATGGGGTTAGAAGCTAAGAAAGGAAGAGCCATCAGAGACACAATCTGAATTAATACCAAGTGCAGTTTTGCTGCTGAATACAGTTTCAGAGAAACACAGCATTATCCTGTGACTAGGGGTATCCAACTAAAGGCATCCAACTTAAGACTTATAGACTTCAATTCCTAGAATTCCCTATGTCTGGTTGGGGAATTCTGGGAGTTGAAGTCCACAGGTCATAAAGTTGCCAAGGTTGGACACCCCCATTCCAGTTTCTAGCAAACTGACTGTTGTCAAAGAAAATTGGCTAACCTTCCAGTCCAATTATACTGTTAAAATGGAAGAAGGTTAAAATTGTCAACAGTTTATACTACACCAATGACTATCAACTGGGCACCAAGTGCACAGCTGTGGTGTGATTACTTCAGCTTTATAACGTTTCAAGGGACTCTTCCTCTGTTTCATCTTGGCTGAAAAAAATCCTGCCTAATGTCTTCACATCCTTTACATTAAAACTGACATTAAAACTGTGAGAAATAAATAATAGGAACCCTGCTGAGGAATTGCTGTGTGAAAGACAAATACTATAGGCCACCACAGTCAGTTGTGATCCCCAGCCTCAGATACCTTGCCAGCTACATATTCATCTTTCACATTAGCCAACTCCCTTGGAACAGTGTGACAACTACAAGAGAGCAACGAGGATGACGATCATTATTAATTATAAGTACTAGCAAAGGAGGCCCTGTTTCTCTGTCTTTAATCAGAGGGAGTTCAGGTATTCCTGCCCAGGAAAGCTCCTTCTTTCCCAGTAATTTTTTTTAGTTAATGTGGAAGAAAGTAAAAGAAAGATCTTGAATCACTCTAGGCAATATTCCCTGCCTTCTTTGTTTGTTTTTCTTCTTTTCTTTCCCCCCCATTTCCAAGCATGATACATTACGAATAAAGAACAGTACTTAAAGAGAGATACTCTTTAAAAAGTAGCACATACTTTGATTTAAGAATTATCTTAAACCAAGGTCATGCTTTGTTCCACCAGATCTAGTTCATCTACTTCGGTTCGATTGTTTCAGCTACAATTTTGTCAACACAATAGGAAGGGACCTTTTTACGGGGAATAGAATTTTAAGGTTTCACAGCATGGTACTTTTCTTGCATTTGATTGCCTCCTTTTTAGGCACTTCAATCAGAAGTGAATTGCATCCATTGTTAGGGTCATTCTAATCATATGAAGCTGAAAGTTTGCTTTTTATTTTGAAAATAAGTTTTATGTAAGTTACATCTTATTAGATTTGCCCTACATACAATAAAATGCAGTTGCCAAATCTGACAATTACTAGAAGCTAATCACTAGAATAGTGATACAGGTGGCCCTCATTGTTTGTGGTGATCCAGTTCAAGTATACAACTATAGAGAAACACAAGTGCAAATAACAAGATATTGAGTTACTAGGAAGTGGGTCTTTATATTCCAGAGCTTATGGTCATCCTTTCACCCACCCACCCTCATTGCATTTCCTTGGTCTTTGTTCCAGACAGAGCATTTTGTTTCTGTTAATAGGAACAGTAGGAGCTATGACTAGTGCATAGTGCATAGGAGCTAATGCATAGGGGTTTCAGAGGAAAAAGTAAAATCCCACCACAAGCACTACATTAACTCTGAAGTATACCAACCTGACTGGTCTACAGGCAGTTCTAGCATCCAGCAATGCAGTCAAAAAGCCCTCCCTAACCCTTAAAATGTTGTATAGACATGCCCATAACAGCTGTATATGCAGGATTTTGATGTTAAGTGAGATGTTAATTTAAATATATGTGGCCTATTAGAGAGCCTTGTGGCTTGAGTACTCCTGGGTACTGAAAGAACTAATCAGTGTGTTATGAGCATGAGAAAGTTGCTTTTCTAATAGTTCTCATTACTAAGCGAGCACTACAATTATTTTCTACAAACAAATTAATTGCAGTGTTGGCTGTTGAAACATCTCTATTTTTTTTTAAAAAAAAACCCACCTTCCCTGTTAATAACTTGATATTTGCTTGGCAGGGAGTTGGTATGAAAGGAGGACAATAAACAATTAAATATGAAAGGTCACATCCTTCTTTAAATAAAATTCAAAATAAATCCTGTAAACAAAATTTAGATAGTTGGAAGGGGGGAGGAGAAGGGGGACATATAAAAAAAATCAAGATGGCATCTCTAAATATGTAATCAAAGTCCCAGTTTTGTATATGTGTGATGTCTATGTAACACATTTTAAAATAAAATGGTGAAAGTTCTATGGCATGATTGCAGTCAGTCTTTTCACTTTCATATCATTTTGGGTTTTTATTTTGTTGGAAAATGCATTCTAATTGATCTGATATAGCAGTGGAGAAGTGTACTTTTTTGATATCCTTCCTTCCCCTCCCGCCTTTTTTGATCCCACACTTCTCTCTCTCTCTCTCTCTCTCTCTCTCTCTCTCTCTCTCTCTCTCTCTCTCTCTCTCTCTCTCACTCTCACTCTCACTCTCACTCTCACTCTCACTCTCACTCTCACTTTCTGAAGTCAACTGCTAAGAAAAATATAACTTGGTCAAAGAAGGTTTACAGAGAATTTTTGAAATCGGTCCAAAGACAACTAGCAGCCCCTCGTTCTTCAGCCTATCTGAACTGAGTTAGTCAATTCAGCATGTATTAAACTATTAAAGTTTTAGAATGTTTCAATAGGCATTGATAGTAATCATACTGCAGAAAAGGCCAGTTTTGACCCATTCTTCTGAGCTTTTTGGTAGCTACAGGTCAGACCACCCCCATTTTGCATTGCTTCAGCCCAATTATTCCTCCCTGAAAATTGCAGCGATAGATAGATAGATAGATAGATAGATAGATAGATAGATAGAACTTACATAGCTACCTATTTTGTGTACCATAAAAGTAAGAGGCTCATTCAACAGGCACACTTGACTTTCATTCACAAAATTAAAGTCAAAGCATAAAGGTGTTGACTAAAATCATAAGTAGCCTAACCCCAAATATCTTCCCTAACAATATGTGGCTGTAGTGAAGTTTGAAGTGAATTTTGGTATATATAGCAAATTTCTTGGGGTGAGAGGAATTAATAGTAAGGCTCAACAAAATCGGTCACAGAAACAAAGTGTGCCCCAGAATAAGCAGTAACTGAAGCTTATTAAATGGATGAATATGCCATTTAATTACCACATTATAATCATTATATTTGTCAGGTGTGCCTCCTTTCAGTACTCAAGAAAGAAAAACCCCAACTCCATTTTCATAGAGAAAGGTACTTTTACTGAGTATGAATTGAATGAAACCAAAGAAAAGCAAGGTCTGAGGCAATAGGCGCGAAAATCATATATAGAAAGCATCCTTAAAACCCTCTCCCCAATTATCCAGTCAGGATTATCCAATCCACATCCCCCCAGGGGTCATGTGGGGTGCAACTTCTGATGGTGCCATCCTCCTGGTATGTCACGATGGTTGACCTTAAGTGGTTATCAGCGTTCTTCCCAGCTGCATAGAAAAACGCTGAGGAAAACTTTCTCCCCTCTTCTCCACCAGCTCACTTCCCCCCTCCCAGACATTCAAACAGCTCCCCCCTCCCTCCCCCCTGTTACAATGGCAGCTGAGCAGTCAAGCAATCAAGCAATAAAAAGGCGGAGGCTGACAATATTTTTGTCCTTTTTTTGCTTCTTGCAGTAACATCCACAGTTGTGCAAAGAAAAGTAGCCTTCTGGGATTTAGGGCACAATTCCTCCCCTCTTTTATGGTTTTTTTTTCCCCTTCACTCGAAGGGCCATGAAGGACCTAGCAATGATATGGTAATGTTATCAGGAAAAGCAAGGACAGTTTGTTGTCCCTTTCAAGGAACTATTTAAAAGAATGGCTATGCTAAGCCTATCAGAGGCTTAACACAGAGCTTTTAGTTGGTTTTGTCTTAGGAAAAATGTCACTGCTTTATCTGGGGGACTCATAGCCTGCTTGTGGCCATAGATCAGATACTAAGTTTACCTTGATTGGACCAATGCATCTAAAGAATCTTTCTGCATTAACTTTCTCATCAGCTGGAATCTGAACTAGAGACACGTCTTGTGCCTCCATATGTGCCTTAGCACATTCCTTTCTTTGGAAGTGCACTTAGTACTCTCTATATTATATTTTCAAACGTTGTGTTTGCTTTTCATGTTTAGAGGCTTTGAGGTTTGATTTCCATTTGGCATGTCTATTATGTTCTGTTTCTTGCTAATATTTTTTTTCTTTTTTATAAAAAGTTTTTTTTTTATTTTTTCTCTTAACAAACATTACATCATTGATCAATCAGTGCGTCATCTGGGTACAAATTTTTTGTGTCATCATATTTAACGCTTACCACCATTTTCTTAATATGTACATGTCTTTACTTTTATATTTCAATTTATTATATCTCCTGTTAAAGCATTTTCCTTCCAAATTTATTTAATTTTATACCACTTTTTGTCCATATTCATTTTCCATCCAATGATAAAATTTCCCCCATATGTTATAATCCTCCGATTCTTCCTTCCCTTTAATTGCAAATGTTAATCTATTCATTTCTGCACATTCTAATATTTTCTTCATTACCTCTCCCTCTGTAGGGATTTTTTCCGCTTTCCAATTTTGTGCAAATACAATTCTCGCTGCAGTTATTACATGAATAATCAAATATATATTTTCTTTACTAAATTTCTCAGATAAAATACCCAACAAAAACAGCTCCGGTTTTAAATCAATATGTTGCTGCGTCATCTTCTCTAACCATAATCAATTTTTTGCCCAATAGTTTCTTGCTTCTGCACATGTCCACCACATATGCTAATACGATCCCGGTGTCTGGTGGCATTTCCAACATTTAGTTGATTTATCTTTAAACATTTTTTCCAGTGACATATGCCATCTATAAAACATTTTATACAAATTCTCTTTATATGCTGTTGTCGTTTTTAATTTATAGTTTTTTTCTCATAGTTGCTGCCATTTATCTAACTCTATTGTGTATCCAAAATTTTCTGCCCATGCTATCATTGTTTCTTTTACTTGTTCTTCTTCTAATTTAATACAAAGTAAGTAACTATACAATTTTTTAATCATTCTCTCATCTGTTCCTGTGAGTATCTCATCCAATTCTGTCATCTCCAAGTAGAAACCATATAACTTAGCATCTTTTTCATATCTCGACCATATCAATATTACCATATCAATCCTTTGTTCTTCTAATTCTTGTTTCGTTTTCAATTCCCCCTTTTCTGATAAAATATCTTTATATCTAGTAATACTTCCCGTATTGATAATATTTGGATGTATTAACACTTCCATTGTTGAAAGCCACATTGGTATTTTCAAATAATGTTTTTCTCTAACTTTCTCCCATACTAATAATAAAACATTTCTTACATAATGTCTTTGAAAATAACTATGTATCTTATTCTTCCCATACCATAAGAAAGCATGCCAATCCAGTTGTAAATCATGTCTCTCCAATGTCAATAACCTTTTATTTCTTAGTGCAATCCATTCTTTCATCCATGATAATGTTGCTGCCTGATAATATAATTTCCAGTTTGGTAGTCCAAACTCTCTTCTAAGTTTTGGATCTTTTAACATTTTTATGTTAATTCTCGCTTTTTCCCCTTGCCATATAAATTTCATTATTATTTTATTAAGATTTTCAAAATATTTTTTTCTAATTTTATCGGTATTGTTTGAAATAAAAACAACAATCTTGGTAATATATTCATCTTAATTATTTCTATTCTTCCCATTAATGATAATTGTAAATTCTTCCATCTCTCCAAATCCATCTCAATTTGTCTTTTCAATTTATAGTAATTATCTTCCTTAATCGTTATACATCTTGCTGTTAATTGAATTTCTAAATATTTTACATTTTTAGCAATCCGAATATCTAATTTTTTTTAACTCCCTTTTCTGCTTCTCTGTGATGTTTTTCGCCAATATTTTTGTTTTGTCTTTATTAATTTTCAGCTCTGCAATTTCTCCATATTCTTCTATTTGTCCTATTAATTTTGGCCCTATTTCTTGTGGGTCCTCTAAAATAAACACTAAATTGTCTGCAAATGCCTGTAGTTTATATTCTTCTTTCTTAATTCTCATACCTTTTATCTCTTCATTTTGTCTTATGCTTCTATTTAATACCTCTAGTGTTAACACAAATAATAATGGGGATAGAGGACATCCCTGCCTTGTACCCTTCATAATGTTAACCTTCTCTGTCATATCTCCATTTACCATCACCTTTGCTGATTGCTTATAGTAAATTGTTTTGATCATATTTATAAATTTCCCCCCAAAGTCCATAGTCTATAATTGCTTTATCATAAATTGCCAATTCACGTTGTCAAATGCCTTCTGTGCATCAAGAAACATCACCATTTGTTTTTCTGGATGTGCTTCATAATATTCAAAGTATTCAAAATTATTTTCATGTTGTCTGTAATCTGTCTCTTAGATCTGTGTTATAAATTCATTTGTCTATTTACTCTATCAGCCATTATTGATGCAAATATTTTATAATCCGTGTTTAACAGGGAAATCAGTCTATAAGTTTTTATTTGTTGCAGGTCTGTATCTTCTTTTGGGATAAGGGTAATATATGCCTCCATCCATGAGTTTGGTATCTTTGCTTCTACCAGTAATTCATTAAATACTTCCAGCATTGTATTGCTTATTACATCCTGTAATGTTTTATATAATTCTGCAGGCAATCCATCTGGGCCCGGCGTTTTACCATTCTTTTGCATATTTATTTATTTTATTTTATTTTATTTTATTTTATTTTATTTTATTTTATTTTATTTTATTTTATTTTATTTTATTTTATTATTTTATTTTATTTTATTATTATTTTATTTTATTTTATTTTATTTTATTTTATTTTATTTTATTTTATTTTATTTTATTTTATTTTTTTATTTTATTTTATTTTATTTTATTTTATTTTATTTTATTTTATTTTATTTTATTTTTATACCGCCTTTCTTCAGCAGGACTCAGGGCGGTGAACAGCCGAGATAAAACAGAGCATACAAAATTTAAAAAACAATTTAAAAGGTAATTAAATAATTTCAGCCCACAATTTAAAAAACCCAATTAAAACCAATTTCAAATTAAAACCGAAATGGATGGGATCAAGCCAGCCCGGCTAGGTGAAATAAATGAGTTTTCAGGGCCCGATGAAAAGTCTGGAGGTCTGGTATCGTGCATATCTCTAGGGGGAGGTCGTTCCAGAGGGCGGGTGCTGCCACAGAGAAGGCTCTCCCCCTGGGGTCGCCAGCTGACATTGTCTGGCGGACGGCACCCTGAGGAGGCCCTCTCTGTGCAAGCGTACTGGCCGGTGGGAGGCTATTTGCAGCAGAAGGCGGTCTCATAGATACCCCGGCCCTAAGCCATGGAGCGCTTTAAAGGTGGTCACCAACACCTTGAAGCTCACCCGGAAGACCACCGGGAGCCATTTTGATCTCCTCTGTTAGTAACATCATTGTTATCCTTTCCTCTAATGCCTTTTTGTATTTTTCTGGTATTTTGGGTAGTTCTGATTTTTCTAGGTATTGTTTTATCTTTTCTCCTGTTATTGTCTCTTGTTTATAGAGTTTCTCATAATAGTTCTGTACTATTTTTTTATTTTCCTCATTTCGATAACATAGAGTTCCTTCCTCATCCATTTCTTTGAAAATGCAAACAAGCCAGATGGTTGGCATATAAAATGAAAAAGGAGAGAGAAAAAAAGTTAACTAATCAGCTAATATATTTTTTCTGTGTCCTGAGACTGATGTCAACTAGTATTTTTTCCCCATTTTTGGCCTTCAAATGTTCAATTTTTAAAGTAGCATTACAGTAATTGCTTTGTAAAACTGTTATGAAACTATATCTGATGGACAGGCAGACATTCTTTAAATAAAAGTATTTCCTGAGGGAGAAAACTTTCAGGTCTACCTTTTTAGCAGCTTCTTTGTGGTGGTTTAGCATGCTTTTTCAAGCATGCTAAACCACCACATAGGCATCTGTAGTGATTTTTAGTAACTATTATCTCTACATTAGAATTGTGCATTGATTAATACATTTTTATATTTCATCATTAATAGACATGTTTAATTATAGAAGAATCCAGTAAATTATAAGTGTTTAGTAATTCACTTAAATGCTGCTGTTGTAAATATATATCTGTTTATTAAGCCAATGATAAAGGCACGATGTAGCTGACAGATTAATGGATATGGTGTAAGCATTTTAAAAACATAACTTGATTTTAGTAGTGGACATAGTCCTTTGATGATTTCCATAAAAATAAATATTGCTGCAGATTTGATTAAATGTTTTCCATTTGTTCTAAATGTGTTCTAGCATTAACTCTTTTGCGATTGCCGATTTTAATATAAATGCAATTTCAATTTTTTCCACCGCCCCCCTCCAAATATATTATGCATTCTGTTGTTGCAAAGTTAAACTTAAACATTTGAGAAATGAAATCATAAAGCAGTATTTTTCAAACTTGGCCCATGCTGGCTGGGAGTTAAAGTCAATACATCTTAAAGTTGCCAGGTTTTTTTTTAAAAAAACAGAAAACTGTTTTAAACACACACCAAACACTGTTTCTAAAACACTATTCTGTAATTGATTCCAGTGTTCAAAATGTGTTGGGTTTGAGGAATTTTGAAAATCTGACAATTTAGATTTTTCAAACTTTAAAGGAAGCTGATTCAGATTTCCTATTGTGAGTTCAGAGTCGCCTTCATTCTACCTTTGAATCAATCACTTTCTGGTGTCAAGAATTCAAGATACATTGTTGCTTTTTCTTTGGAAATAATCTTTTTTTTTTTAAATCAAAAATAAAGAATGCAGTTTTCTGCAGTATATATATTTATAATTGTTAAGCTTTCATAATTTTACAGACTATGTATATTTAATGCCATAACTTTCTTAACCTCTTCATGCTACCGTAGTACCTATCTGATCCTTCCTTGGTGCTGCCTTTTAAGTGAAGCAGCTAGAGGGCAATGTGGATCACTACATAGACGGTGCGGCATAGTAATCCTGAAGGTTAACAGCAGAGGTCTGAGTCAGGCTTTCTTGGCTTAAAGCTATGGCATGGGGGTTTTTTTTGTCCCAGCCCAACCCTACCCCACCCTCCCTTTTCTTGGCTGGTGAAACAACTGGTCATATTGAGCTGCTAGGCAGGCTGATACTGTATCTATTGGTATTGGCAAGGGAGACGACAAGCTTGCTTTTCAGATCAAAGGGGGGCAACACAGGTCCTGCAGCTGTCGGGAAAGTGACTGAGCAGTGGGCGAGAGTTAAAATAGTATGCAGAGATCATACTGACTGCTGGTCAAGCCAGGTGCCGACAGATCAAAATTCCTCATTGATAAAAAGGGAGAGGCAGAACCACACAGTCATAGGGGTGGGAGGATGAACAAAACATCCTTTCTACTAATCTCTAGAATATCACCTCCTGGAAAAAAAATGCAAAGAATTAATCCAGTTCCCTTGTTCACTAATTTGTGTGTTCTTCCTACTGCTATTTTGTTTAAAGGGCCTATTGTTTGTTTTGCTGTCTACTGACACAGTGTCTATTGTTCAGAATTGTAATCACAGCAACACATAGCTGAGAGTGTGGGACAATGGGACTAGCAGCGTTTCCTCTGCTGGCTTGTCAAATGCTAACACAGTGTACTGTGTCTTGTAACAACTCTTTTTGTCAGGAATGTACTTGTGTGGATTGTTTAGCCCAATGTATGTTTTTAGCCTAGCTCTTTGGTGCAATACATTTTCAACACTCATGTTTAACATGGCTGCATGCTAACAGTTTTGGAGGCTGTGTCTCAGGAAACAGTAGAACCAGGTCCCTGTAAATATTGCCTGTTTGAGTTCCATTCACAAACTCTGACCTTATCAACTACTAACCTTTGGTTAAAAAAAAAAAACCCACTGAAATCTTGAGTATATACTTATGTACACCCTGGTGCAGCAAAAATAAACAAACAAACAAAGGGATAATGTGAAGTGGAGGAGTACTTTGTCTTTTTCCCATTTCCTGTGATTCAATTTTGTTTCCCTCCTATTGTAAGGTATTTGAAACCAGACTTTGTCTTGTCCCCTTCCTAAGAATGAAAAGCTAAGTTCAAACTGTGACAGACATCGTAGGTCAGGGACGAACTGGGAGGATAGATTTGAATGTAATGGGAGATGTTTGCCTGTGATTTGTTTCTGATTCATTTAATTCATTGTGGGTAGTAGGTGACTTCAGAGATAACTGTTGATTTTCAGCTTCCAACAACCACAGCAATGTAGATAATGATAAGGAATGGTAGAATAATAGATTTGTAAGCATTAAGTGGGCCACACATCCATTGCCTGATTACTGAAGTTACTTCTGCTGGTGGAAGGAGTTAGTTATTTGTGAATGCTAAGCCACGATTGGCAGCAATTTTGCTTTACTATGGCTGGTTTCACTCTTAAGAGTTTCACTAAACTTCCCTAAGATACTATTTATAATGTATAGTAGCTTCCCCAATCAGGAACGCTTCAGATGTATATACTTGAACTCCCATAATTAATTGTCAGCATGAGCCATACCAACTGGAGAATTCTGGGAGTTGACCTCAATATGTTTAGAAAGTGCTAAAGCTGGCAACGCTTTTCATATAGCTATGAAAATTTATTCTTTCTCAATCATGATCAGCTTATTGCCTCCCTTCTGTACAGGCTGTACCTGGAATTAACCACACTTAAATGCCATAGGAGTTACTTAAAAGCAAAATGAAAGGGCTCCACTGCATATATTGAAGTTGATACCTTCTAATTTGAGGATGGCATGTAGAAATGATGACTTAAAAAAAAAGCAAGCAGAAAAGAGATTTTAAAAAGAAATTTTAAAAAGCATTATTGAAAGATGGATGCAAAAGAAGAGATCAGAGACAGATGAAAAAGATAAAGTGCCGCTCACTAAAGTTAGCATTCATCAAGGATGCCGTTTCTGTTTTGGCTCTTAAGCAAAGAACGGTTTTTGTTTCACAGCCTCACCATTGTGACTTTCTGGAACAGTTATTTAATAAGCAGGCTGATATTTTGCAGCAGAGTTGATTCACCAAAAGGCAAAGGAGATTTAAAAGACTGTTTACTTCCTTTAAGGAACAATAATGATAAATGTAGTACATGTTGCATTTTTCTAAAAAGTCACATGCTGAACTTTAAGAAGAAAAGCCTGATCTTTAAGTGTACAGCTTCCTTGAGCTCAATTTTTGAAAGGTTTGAGAATGCTATGTGTAGTAGACAGAGCACACAGTATTCAATTAATATTGTTGCACACATATTAATGAGACTATTCTTACTAGCAAAATAGCCATAAACAATGTGTTTTTCTCATAGTAAATTTCCAAGATACATTACAGGCTTTTAATTTCATTCTAAATAAGTTTAAAACTATGTATATCGGACAATGATAAAGCATCAATGAATAAATTTATATAGACTGAAATGTATATATTTCAGAGATATTATCTCTGTATATTTAGAGATATTAAATATATGCAATTTTCAAGCATTCTTGTTTTTCATCAATTATTCCTAGCTGCAGTCTTCAAAGTGTACATAATTTTTTTCATCTGAAGTCATAAAGGAAATGAAACGCTCAGTATCTTCCCTATAAAAAGATACAATATTTATTTAGTTTTGTTAATTATTCTTAGACTATATGACAGTAAAGACTAGACTGTGCGGGGATGTCACTGGGAACAGCAAAACAGTGGCTGCTCCCTTCAACTGATGTATGCTTTAGGGAAAAGAGGGGTTTGGTTTATAGTAGGTGCTAGGGACATATCTGTCAGGATTCCCACCGATGCCCTAATTAAATCATGAGCCTCCAGCCAAGCTTCAAAAGAAATCCAGTTATTTATTAGGAGCTTCATGTTGGCATGTTCCAAGGGACGCCAACTCTGACCCTACGTAATTTACATTCCAGCTCTTTCCCTTGCCCCCAAGGTGTGTCATCAGGCACATTCTCCAATGAAGCAGTTTCATGGATTGTAGAGATCATTGCTCTCCGGCCGCTGTGGGTTACCGCAGAGACGGCCTTGACAGAGATATGGCTGGAATGTGCTTTTGTTTTGACTGACGTGTTGCCTCGCCGCAGCTGCAGAGTTTGTTTTCCCATCCCCTTTGTCTATGGCATCTCGAGCCACCTAGAGCAGACCAAGGATGCTTTGCGAGTTGACAATACCTGTGTTGCCCTTTTAATTTGGATTGCTGAATAACCATGTTAAGTGTGTGTCTAATATCCAGTTGCAGTTCATCACACCATAATGATCAAGAATTATAATTGTAAATGGAACTGCTGAGATAGAGGACTTGATTCTTGATTACTGTGATCACAAAGAAAAGTTTCGCCCCCGTTGTTATCCTTGATTATACCATTTTACAACCTCTCGTAGAAATGAATTGCATAGTAATAGTGTTGCCTTTGGAAATAGTAAAGTGTAGTTATTTATTCATTTATTTCCATATAAAATATTTGGGGGTTGATGAACAATTTGAAAGTTCCTAAAGGGTCAAAGGGTTGGAAGAGTTTGGTAACCATGGTCAAGTCAGTCTGTACGGACCAATGGATCGTAAGAAAAGGAATTGAACTTTCCATCCTTCTTCCTTCTCTGCTTTTCCTGCTATGAACACCTCATTTGTGTTTTATTCTGGAAACACATTTCTGGATTGAAGAAAGCAAGGCTTTTCATGACAAGCTGCCATCCTCCTGAAATTGTGAACATTTATCTTTATCTCTGGGGGATATGAAGCTCCTGAAAGGAACAAAAGGGAAAAGCAAAGAAAAAGGGCTACTGCAATTGACAACATTCATTTCTCAGTTAAATTCCCACAGTTGAAGAAAGTAAAATGAAAGTAAATTTAGCATAATGCAAGATGTTTACATGACGTTAAAGGTGTTTTTTCTAATGTATTTCCACAAGTGCTTCATCTTCCCCAAATGCAGTGTAGCGTATTCACACTTCCAATGCTCCTGGCAGAGATCCCACAGTAAATCCACAGTCCAGTTAAAACTCTGCCGGAAATAATCTAAATGCAATTCTTCTGTTTATGTTGCAGTGTTTGAAATAGTAATTCCCACCCCAAGGAAAAGCAAGCCGTAAAAAAAATGTATCTCACTAAATGACATGCTATTATTAGCTGCTATCAATCAGGAAGAGTCCCAACAACTTTAAAACAAGATACTTAAAAACTGCTACTAGGAGTTCATATTAAATTGTTCCTTAACCTAGATGGGATAAAGCATTCTGTGCTCAGTGTCTACGGAGATTCTCAGTCGTCCAGGTCATGGTTGTCCCAAAGATGCTTTCTTTCAAAAGGCAACTGGACTTTCTTGTTTGCTAGAAGAAGAATGGTGCAGGAGCAGTGGTGGGATTCAGCCAGTTCGCACCACTTCGGGAGAACCGGTTGTTAACTTTCTGAGCAGTTTGGTGAACTGGTTGTTGGAAGAAATCATTAGGGCAGAGAACCGGTTGTTAAATTATTTGAATCCCACCACTGTGCAGGAGTATGAACGTATTTCCAGAAATAAAATTGCAGACTATAGGATTTATGTGACCCTGAAGGCACAGATAAATCTCCAAGTGGCCTCAATGACTCTCAGAAAGAGTGTTAACGATCAGATGACTGCAAGGAATATAAATCCTTCCATTTCCCACCATTCAGTCAGAACTGAAGAAGCTTCTTGGATGAGAAGCGAAACATCTTCTAGCAAAAAAAAAAAAAGCCCAGTTGCCTTTTGAAAGAAAGCACCTTTGGGACATTCTGTGCTCATTTGCCCCTCTCTCACTTAAAAAAGAAAAGAAAAGACATCATGTTTCACGCTTAAAAATGCCATGGGAAGGATGTTTATTCATTGGCTTCTCAAAAATAGTGCCTCGGTTATGGTTTGTGATCTACAGATTTGTTGGCTTATGTTCACTGTACCTTTTCTTCCATAATCAAAATTAGGAATAAGGATAAGTTATTTTCTCCACTTAGACTGACATGAAAGTGTGGGGACCTTTGTCTCCTTTCTTCTCATCACTACTAGTATGGCTATTTGGATTGCACTCTTGGCTTAGGGGTGCTCTCAAATATCCCCATTTTCTCTGGCATATTTGCCTGCAAGCTTGTTTTAATGTCATATATTGTGATATGAGGGTATATTAAAATATCACACCTTCAGCATGAATGTGCTGCCTCAGCAAATAATTAGATTTAGCGCCTTATGTTCAGGGATGTTTGTTTGTTTCTAAAGAACTTTGATTGCTTACAGAATTACTAGCATAACAACCAGAATACTCTTTTCATACCTTGTTTCCCCGAAAATAAAACATCCCCTGATAATAAGCCCAATCGGGCTTTTGAGCGCATGCGCTAAAATAAGCCTCCCCCCGAAAATAAGCCCTCCCCGAAAATATTTAAACGCAGAGCTGGAAATCAGGTAAGATGTCAAGAGGAGCCCCATCTTGCTCCATGGGCCCCAATATAATAAGACCTCCCCGAAAATAAGGCCAAGCACTTATTTTGGGGTTAAAAAAAATATAAGACAGGATCTTATTTTCGGGGAAACATGGTAGAACACAGTTATTGTAATTGGATTCTTTGATTTCTTTTTAATTCTTACTCATTTCACTTCAATGCAGGGAATTAAATTATAATTATGTTGTGTTTATGAAAAACTAGGAATGCTAGTTCTTTTTATCATGAATTTCATGAACCCCAAAGCATTTTTCCTAGTAGACTGGAGCATCCTCAATGAGACGGACATTTGCCCCTCAAAATAAACCCTAATCCTGAAATTCCTAGTCATTGTTTAAAAGAAACAGATGTATAACAAATTATCATGTTACTCTTCTATCCATTTTGAAGGAAAATCTGTTCCTGCTTTTATCAATAAATGATCAGTCCTAACGTACTGTATTTTTCAGAGTATAAGATGCTCCGAAGTATAAGACGCACCTTAGTTTTTGGGGAGGAAAATGGGGGGGGGGGAATTCTGCCTCTGCCTACCAGGTATTCATCTGGCTAGCATCCTTAGCTTGGTCAGCTTCAGCACATTAGTTCTCCGGTTGTGAGTGCATGCTCTACAGCATTTGATGTGTATTTAGTCTTTTCTTCCAAATGATGCTAACATTAACTTGCATTAAGCACAGATTTGTTTTCCTTCTTTAGTTAATGACTAATACAACCACTTTTTAAGGGCTTTAACAGCTTCCTGGGATTTTAGCCTTGTAAGATTTAAGCCAGTGATTAGAGAATATTGCTTGGATCCCATGTTTTCCAATTGGAAAAGAAATGAGAGAACATGCAAAGTAATTTTGCAGGGCAAACATGCTGCTACAGACTATGTCAGGTAGATCTATTCTTTTAGAGGAGGAAGAGGATTGTAGAGAGACACAAATCAGCAGTTGTTAGGAGAAAATATGCAGTTATAAGAACATTTGTTCAGTATAAAATGAAAATAATGCAAATGTTGCACCATGTTATCCGATGAAAAGAGAGCTATTAAAATGGAAAAAGTAAAGGGACTGCCAGATCCTGGCTACATAGATACATTTCTCCCTATTCCCCATTTCAAAAATCATTCCCCATAGACTCTATTTCTGCTCCATGAAGAAGAGTTGGGAAGTGAGAGAGGGACGGGAGAGAGCAGTAGTAGCTCAGTAAAAGGCTTTTTATTTATTTATTTTGACGGCAAAAGCTATGTGATTTAAACCTGTATCTTTTTTAAGAAGGAATAGAAAATAAAAATGAAACTTTCTTTGGTAAGCATTAGTAGTCCTGCGTGAAATTGACAAAGGACTACTTTAACAGGAGTCATTTCCCACTTCTCGGATTCTAGAAAATGGGATTCTTTTCCTGACCCACAGTATGAAACTGTACTGTTGGTGGAAAAGATAGTGTTGCCAAAAATACTCCACAGGAAGCACTCAAAACATGTGAAAGCATGTGAAAATTACAATTGCTTTCTACCTTGCAGTTTTGCACCTCCGCAGAAAAATGCCTCCAGATACCCAGGATCATAATTCATATGGCATCATATGAGAGCTACAAATAGAGTCAGATAATTTTGCTTTGTTGGTGTGTCTAGTACATCTGAGATTGAGCTGTACCCAGGAACATATCTTAGTCATCCTTTCCACATGAATCATCTTCCTGGATTTAAAATGAAATGTTTCCAAAAGTAAACCTGACTAGAATTAGCTAAGGGTGAGCTCTGGATAGAGCTTACCTAACCAGGCATGTACAAATCACGTAGTTCACATGCAATAAGCAATAGAGAGTTTGCCATTCATTAATATGTAACCATGTTTTGTGTAGTTCTGTCATAATTTGATAATATAAGGGGGCGGGGCGGAGAAGCCACTGGGATTTTCTTTGTAGATCACTGGGATTTTCTTTGTAAATCAGAACTGTGGTGGTGCAGTGGTTAGAATGCAGTACTGCAGGCTACTTCTGCTGATCACTGGCTGCCTGCAATTTGGCAGTTCGAATCTCACCAGGCTCAAGGTCGACTCAGCCTTCCATCCTTCCGAGATTGGTAAAATGAGGGCCCAGATTGTTGGGGGCAATATACTGACTCTGTAAACCACTTAGAGAGGGCTGTAAAGCACTGTGAAGCAGTATATAAGTCTAAGTGCTATTGCTATTGCTATTAAGAATACATTTTCACTTTGCCTAAAAATCTATTTTAAAAGACTCCTTGCCATGTCATAGTTGTTCATAAAAATCAACTAAAAATTCAGTAAAATTTTGCTGAGATTTCTTGAGAATATTAATTGCTAGATTGTGAATAAGAATTGAATATTGTTACTTAAAAAGTGATTTACCCTGAACAGTTATCTAATACTGTATATGTATTATTGTTTTTCTGTGTGCACTCTACAGTTTCTGTTTCTGACAAAGACTAAGTTGGCCTATAAGAGGTTAACTATGTATTGCCATCCTGAAGTGATATTATAAAGAAGCCTTTGAAAGCCAGCATGTCAGGGGTGAAATGCTCCCGGTTCGGACAGGCTCGGGCGAGTAAGTAGTGATGGCGGCGGGCAGTTCAGTAGCAAAACTCCCTGCCCCCCGCCCCCCATGCCCAGCTGAGCCGCGCAATCATCAGAGCCTTTTTTTTCTTTTAAATGGCTCTGACGAGCCAAGCTCTGATGATCCCAGCTGAGTTGCCTGCTAACTGGTAGCAAAAATCCCTCCCCCCGCCCCGCCCCCAGCCTCCAGCTTGCTTACCTTAGCTGCTAGTCTCATCGCCTTGCTGTAATCCCTGCAATCCATTGCATCAGCAAGCAACTGAATCTCCCTGACTGCAATCAAGCTCATCAGTGAGCAGCTCTATCTGCCTGCCTGCCTTCCTGTCTGCCTTGTGCCTTCTATTGCAGGGGTCTCCAAAACTTGGCAACTTTAAGACTTGTGGACTTCAACTCCCAGAATTCCTGGCTGAGGAATTCTGGGAGTTGAAGTCCACAAGTCTTAAAGTTGCCAAGGTTGGAGACCCTGTTCTATTGGGTTAAGTTTTTTTTCCCCTTTGGGAGCTTTAAAAAAAATAGTTAATTGGGGTTTTTTTTTAGTTGTTCTTTTTTTAGACCTAGCCATTTAAAGTTTAGGAACTTTTAAATTTAGCTGTTTTTATATAAAAATAAAAATAAATAAAAATAAAATAATATTTGTGCAGCTTTCTGAGATTTAGTGTGTTTCTGTAGTGTTTCACTCTAACTACACAAACACACAAAATCTCACAAAGCTGTATGTGGGATTTTGTGAGTGTAAAGTATGAAAGTTGTTTTTTTGGGCTTTTTGTGGCTGTGTGAGGTTCCTGCTTGTTGCAGAGGCCATTTTGGGTCTAGCACAGCTGCTTTTACATTGTGGGTGAGCCAGTTATGTTGTGTTGTGTTGTGTGTGTGTGTGTAATGTGTGAAAGTTGTTTTTTTGCGCTTTTTGTGGCTGTGTGAGGTTCCTGCTTGTTGCAGGGGCCATTTTGGGTCTAGCACAGCTGCTTTTACATTGTGGGTAAGCCAGTTGTGTTGTGTTGTGTTGTGTGTGTGTAAAGTGTGAAAGTTTTTTGGGGGGGCTTTTTGTGGCTGTGTGAGTTCCTGCTTGTTGCAGGGGCCATTTTGGGTCTAGCACAGCTGCTTTTACATTGTGGGCGAGCCAGTTGTGTTGTGTTGTGTTTTGTAGGTTAAAAAAAGGCAAAGAAGTGACATTGACTTGGCCATGCCCACCTGATCACCAAGCCACGCCCACCCAGTCACCTTACCACCAAGCCACACCCACTAATTAAGCCACGCCCACAGAACTGGTAGCAAAAAATTTTAGATTTCACCCCTGCAGCATGTCATAGTGTTTATGGTGGAAAATAAACATAAAGTATACTTGAAGGAGACTCAAATTCAAATCCAGTTTCACCTTAGGCATGAATGAACTTGGTGGGGTGAACTTTGGGTCAGTCACTCTCAGTCCAAGTCATCTCACAAGTTTGTTGTTCTGGGGAAAATAGGAAGAGGAAGAAGTATTGGGCATGTTGGTTGCTTGAATTATAAAAAATAATAAAGTTAGGATAAAAATCAAATAAAATAGGCAGGACTAGCATTCACTTTCTCCTGGTTTCTAGTCTGGTGCCTTACCCAGTAAAACACATTTTAATTTTAGTTTTAAATTACCACAGTACTTCCCATTAAAAGAAACAAAAAACTGTCTATTGAATTATAAAAAGGGTTCTTTAAAAGTCGTGATACAAACCAAAGCAATCCAAACGTATTGACAATTCTCACACAACATTCATTTGTGTCCCCTGTGAATATCTTAACACATATTCAGAATAGCATAAATTCCCCTGTCTGTAAGTACTTTAAGTTTCATTTTCAGATGTCAGCTTTATGTGCTTCATGTCAGGTTGCCTTGTAGCATGATTGCAATGTCATTTTCAAGCACTGTTCTATTTGCTCCAGCAGGTTATCATCTATTCTTATCTTTGTTTATGCTTTCACCCTGCTCTGTTCATGATAGTAGTCTTGGATACTTGACAGAATTGCTAATGTCTAGGGCTATTAGTGGGAAAGACTTCCAGACTCCACCACTTTCTGAGCTTACTTTAAAATGGCAAAACATTTCATGTGAATCAGCAGCTGTATAGCAAATTTTCACCTGTTCTGATTTTGGTCTTTGATAGCAAGGTCCAAGAAAAATAACAGGGCATAATTGTTCATATCTCTGGTTTAATAACTGCTGAAACTTCAGCTGCAGCTCCTAGGTCCCTGTTCATCTCTTCTGTGACAGTAGTGGAGAACAATTTTTAAAAATATATTCCTTTAGGCCCCAAATGAGTCCTGATTACTTTTTCATTCTCTGTAGCACCTACTTTCCAAATTCTGGTATCCTCAACTGGTTCCAGAGCCCACACATTCACGAGTTTTGAGAAGAAGTATGTAATGAAAGATGAAAATGTTTTGCTTTTAATCCCAAACAAGCCAGATTACCAGCCAAAATACTTTGGTTGTTTCAAGTTTTGAATAGAATAAAATTTATGTAGGTAGGGCAAATCTAATTTCCATTGGCCTCCTTTCTTCCTTCAATGGCACCCTACTTACCCTACATTTTTGATGCCTTATTTTTTTCCTGGCTTCTTTCCCTGCACACCCACAAGCCACTTCTGCCTAGATTAAAGCATCTCTATTTTATTCTGTGTACAAATCAACACACTCAAAATGTGTTCTTCCAATTCACCTTCTGAAACCATATAGTCTGTGCATGAATTATTCACTCACAGAACATTTTGCACAGCCTTACTTCTGCAGGGTGCTTGATGTGTCTGCATCTCTGGACAACTTTAAAATTAAGAATGGTGCCTAGTTGCAGATACAAGTCTTGCACTTGAAACTATTTATAGAAGGTATTTATCTATCTGGTTTAACCTCTAATAACAGTTTGAAAGGTGTTTTCTTATCTACAATAGGCCAGCACAATTTTCAAGCCACTAAGCCAAATGTAATACTGCAGTACATATATGGCCTGCAATCAAAGGGCTGAAACTGCAAAAATAGACCTATCACTTCACACTTGATTCCCTGATTTTTTTTTCTAATTAGAAAACAGATCAGTGATTGTCACAAGGTTCTTCTGACAACAGTCCTCAAAAGATGTCTATTTCTAGTCACTTTAATCACTGTGTGTTGACTGCATCAGAAGATGGATAAATCCATCTATTCTACCCAAATATAAAGATGAATGTGTGCCATAATGTACTAATTCAATGAGAAGTGCAAATCAAAATCCTTCTTACATTATAACCTTGCAGATAAACTTAAACAGGTGTCTCTTCCTGGATTCAAGAGGTGAAGCTGAACATGTTCTTTCCCAACACAGACTGAACTTATTCTGTGTGGGTAGAATCCAGGATGCCACAAGTTGGCCAGATCTTAAGAAAAGATTTTTGATTTTTGCCTTGCCTACTGCAGACTCTGTCTTTCCACAAAATCTATGAGTGGTTTTGTAGATGCACAAGGAAGTAGAGGGAGGAGGAAGAACCTCCATCTCACTGATTCCACATGATTGGAATCATGTCACTGGATTCTGCCTCAGGAATCCAAGAAATCAGTGATTGACAAGCTTACAGATTTATAATAGATTATTACTGGTTCAGCCAAATACAACTGAAACTACTTACTTATTTACTTACTTACTTACTTACTTACTTACTTACTTACTTACTTACTTACTTACTTTCTTATTTACTTACTTACTTACTGGACCTATGTGGCCACCTAGCTCATATAATGATTTTAGGTAGTTCACAATAATTCCTAAAAACAAAGATAAAAATAGATATCCTTTTCCCAGGTTCCATCATCATCATCATCATCATCATCATCATCATCATCAGTTTTTTATGCCATACTTAATATTCCTGCCTCCTTTTTCCACAAGAACCCTGTGGGTTAGGCTGGGGCTAAGAAAGAATGGCTGATCCAAAGTCATCTAACCAGCTTTGTTTAATTAATTGAATTATTTATTTAATGCTATCCATGTGAAAGGACATTGGAGTATAAGCCACATCCTTAGCTGTTTTCTCAGTCTGCTATTACATGATCTGGTGTACTGTACATGTATCAGTTTTACCAACTGATACATGTACAGCACATTTCCATAATTATTGTACCACACTTTTTTTTAAAATGTAATGAGCTGTGTTTAGGAGCACAGAGAATATGAATATGGAAGGCTAATCATACTGGCAGCATGTGGTGTGATGTACTGACTGAAGGGAGGTGACTGAAGGGAGGTGACTTGAAGTACATTAACACCTAGGTTGCATTTGGTAGAAAATAAAATTGATTGTGCTATTATTGCTGTAAAGGTTTGGTGAGTCATGGAATGATTGATTACCTAGCCTGCCTATTGGGCAATTTCAAAATAGCAGAGCTTTGGATATGCCCCAAAGCATTTGGATCTATAGACACTGAGACTCAGATTTGCCTGGGGGCCCTTATATAGAGTGCGCCATGCTGTTGATCTTATAAATGGATCTACCCATCTGCTCCAGTGTCCCATATACATCTTATGGGAAATCATTTCCATACAGTAGCCAAAAATAACACTGAATAGGATGTGAACTGTATAGTTAGAAGAAATCAAACCCCCATCCCACCCCCACAAGTCCAAGGTCAGTAAGCATATGATAAAATACATTCCTAGACTTCTTTATCAGTGACTCCTCCCTTCCCCCAAATATTAGAAGACTTGGTTATGACTGAATGAGGATTTGTGAGCTACATGAGTAACTTTTCTTATAATTTCCCATTATGTCATTTCTAATTACATGAACACAAAGGCAGCCTGTATTGTGAAGGTTCCTGTCAATTTCTCTGAACATCTTTATGAACGTACCCCTGCTGGAACATTGCAAGTGTTGGCATTATATAACCAAGATTTTTTTTTTTTAAAGATTATTTCCAAACAATACAAAATAAGCATGATTGTAACACTCCAGTACATAGCATAGCCCCAATAGAAACTCTGTTCTCTGTTTTGTTCCTTGTGATGCCAGTAATTATATGGAGGAAAACAGCTGAATCACATCACGAAATAAACTGCTGCTAACTGTACAGCTATTTTGTTGCACAGACAAGAACTGTATGTTAAAATGTTATAACTGTAACTAAACTGTTGGCTGAAATGTATCTATCTAAGGCAGTGTTTTTCCCCTCCAAACTTGGCAACTTTAAGATGTTTAGATTTCAAGACCCAGAATTCTCCAGCCAGTATGATCTCCTTTGTAACCTGTAATGTCTTGCTGCTATTAACAGCTACCTTACAGAATTATTATTTTTTTAAACCTTGGTAAATTAATTATCCTGTTCTTCAGTCTGCACTGAATTGACTCTTTTATGGAGGCTAAGTATTATCATTTGTATGTATCCATCTTCAACGGGTATACAATGTCAGCACCAATTTATTCTCAGTTGTATAGATTAGCTAAAAATTATCTAGAGTCCTCCACAATTGATCAGAAACCTGAATCTGAATGTAATCAAATCTTATTCTGAGGGGCATTTACCTTTATATAACAATAATTGTCCAGTCTACTCCTGTTTTTTTATGTACTCATTCTCTCTCTGTGAACAGTTAGTAGAAATATATAAGACAAATTTATACCATTGCATTTATGAGGTCTACATTTATTTAACTTTTATTGTTATACATTTTTTTCTTATGAAATCACCACAAATGAATTATGTAACATATTCATGAAGGGTGAACTTTTTTTTTTAATATCCAATCTTCACATTGTAGCTACATCATCACTTGCTGTATATCTCTGAGGTCATAAAACACAAGGAGATGCATAGTCATGTGATAAACATACAAATAGTTCCTCGTTCACCCCTCTGTTCAGTTTTCAGATTGCTTCTTACAATTCCATGATGCCTGAACTGGTAGCTAAGATCAAAGTCCTGTCAAATTATTCTGGTCTCAAAACAGGAACATGTATGAAGAGTAATATGGAGATCCCACTGGTAGGATGTTCATGCAAAAGTCAATGAGAGGATTCATTGGAAAACCCATGTACATGATTCGCTACAGTCGTCTGCTTCTCCAGATATTAATTTGCTGTTTTGCTTCCACCATGCTGACACTTTCAGATTAAGCAAACATAGCACAATTTAGAGAAATAAGTGTTTAATTAGACAACCATCTATTCAGCAGGTTCAGCAGATTAGGATCTTCTTGTTGGTGGTGACCTGAATGACAGAATGGGGCCAAACATTGGGATCCTAATTACCCAACACTATAACTGCTTTCTTCAACTGCTATTGTTGAGACGTGTTAACCTGCTTGCTTCTCCAATGACATGATGTGTAATCTGGAAGAATTTTGTGTAATGCAGGTGACAAACTGATTGGACTAACAAACCAAATAACCCAGAGAGAGATGGCCCAGAAGAATTTATTTTTTCATTGATATCAAAATGTCAAGTCTTAATTATTAGCTGATATTTCATAGTTTAGTAGGGCAATGCCAGTTGTCTAGAGGTATACGTCTGTCTGAATAGTGATCATCTTATGCTGAGTTTGATTCTTAACTTTTTCCAAGGGCAGTTACTGTATTTTACCCTGATATTGAATTAGAAACTGGAAGCCAGTGGTGAAATTCAGCCAGCTCTATCCAGATCACGCGATCCGGTAGCTCCGGTGGTGGGAGGCTCTGCCCACTCGCCAGAACATCATCATGTCCCATTTTTGACCCTCTGCGCATGTGCAGAAGGCTCTGTGCATGCGTGGAGGAGGCGTGCATTCTCACGTTTGCGAACCGGTAGCGAAGGTAAGTGAATACCAACCCTGATGGAAACGTATGGATTAAATGGAATGAAGAGATGTGTAGGAATGCTACTGGTTTGCTCGGTTTGTCTGACCTGTCAAGTTAAGAATTAATTACTCATACTGATCTAGGAAACTCAATTATGGACTATTTACAGCAAAATCATCCAGAGAATATGGGAGTGCATAATATTTTAAAAGCGTAAATTAATTGTAATCGCTGGCTTCTTCATGATTGTACAGATGCTTTAAAAAAGCATTTATTGCATCTTACAAAGGCTTTAAGTCAATCTGCTGTCTTTCCCCCACAAAAAACTATTGAAAATGAAAAAAGATGAACAAATGCTTTGGCAACAGAATCACCAATTAGGGTCAGAGCTTAGCCTTTTTCCAGTTTAATACACTTGGAGACACAGGTTCAAATTCTTCATAGAAGGTTTACTATTTGGTCCTCAAATATGAGATTTCAGTCATTTTCCTACCTCGCTGCTCCGACATTCCACCGATTGGGATGTTCTCACTCTCACTGGATTGCCTGGGTGCCACTCAAACTTCCTCTACAGCCTGGTCACGCCCCCACCTACTGCGCATGTCCAGTCTTTTCACTCAGGCATAGGTGATTAGACTGGGGTGCCTTATGTGCTTAGTTTAAAACTGTCAGATTAGACTCAAAGGTGAAGATTTTCAACTAATTTGTACTTAGGAGGGTTGCGCTTTAAAAGAGCAGATATTTTGGCGCTGAGCGGTTTCGGCGTTTTCCGGCTGGGGCGCCAACCACTTTTGGACAATATTCCTATCAGCGCATAAGAAAGCAGACCCTGTAACAGTCAGAAAGCAACCGTTGGAGCCGCAAGCGAGGAGCTGGTTACCCGGCGCACCGGCAAAACCGCCTCTCGCAATCCTCCGCATCGTTTTATTTAATTGTAAGCGGCTTGGGAGTCCCTGCGTTGTAAGCAAACTCCGTTTATCAGGAGAGCATTTCGCAACGGCAGAAGGTAAAGAGGCTACAAGTGAGGGTGTGTCGGCTGAGGCTCCGGTATCGCGCCCGCCATTTTATTTGCCGTTTGAAGCGCCCAGATGCCAGTTTGCCAGAATGGTCTGAGGCAGCGTTTTCCGCCTGAGCTGTTGGCAGGCCATTATGGCGGTTGACAAGCAAACGACTACAGACGTGTATGTCATTGTCTGGCCTCCTGAATTCACTTGTCAAAGGAAAGTATTTATTTATTTAAACTTCTTTATTACTGTTTGGGGGATTTGTGTATATATTGTAATTAATGGCGGAGGAGGTTTCCTCAGAGCTGGAACAAGCTACTTCTCCTCCAAGAGCTCCATCCCCTAAGTATACTACATCAAAAAAAAGGAAAGGCTAGGGCCAGGGAGATTGGTGACCAATCTATGCCCAGACAGGTGAAAAAGTCTTCAAAAGAAGAGCAACGTAGGCATAACGCTTTCAAAAAACAATTTAATAAGGCCAGAATGGCCGCTCAAATTAGGCCCCAGAAAGAGGAGCAGGAGCTGGTATTACCTCAAACTAGTGAAACTCTAATTTGTCCATTGGTGGAGGAGGAAGAGAGTGCCTGGCAGCAGGATGAGTTGACTTCAGTCGCTCAAGACATGTCTTTGTCAGCTAAAAATTTGTGTACAGATACCCATAGCAGAGTAACTGTGGAGACTAGGAAGCAACCTTTAATTCAGGATGCACCTGAGGCTACCTTCACCCCTACGGCTGCTGGCCTGCGTGTGAGAGAAGGGTCAATTCAAGGCCAGAATTTGGATTTCCAGGCCTTACTTTCCCAAACATTTACCCGCATTTTTCAAGCGGGATTACAACAGTCTGGATTCTTAGCAGAACCTACACCATCAACCTCCTATAATGTACATCATAATACAACTCACCATTCTGTGGCTGACTGTGGACATCTGGAGGAGGAACATCCAGAGTTTGGAATTATTTGGAAGAATTTGAGTTGTCAGACGATGAGGAGGTGGATGTAGATAAACCTGCTTTTCAAGGTCTTTTCAAACCTTCGCTTTTTAAGTCTCTCTTGCACAAGGCGAGGATAGCAACCAATATGGAACTGGGTAGTGATAAATCTTTGGACTTACGTTCCCATACTGGAAATTCTAGCAGTTTATTCCCAGTTCCGTCAAAGGATTATGACTATGTTCCTTTACCAGACTTGTTTTCTCAAGTCATTAAGAAACCCTGGGATCGACCTGGCTCGCTATCTGGACCCAATTCTTTTGATAAGAAGCTTTATTGTAGTTCCCCGGAATTGGATACTCTACTACAGTTACCTTCTGTTGATGAACCAGTGGCCAGCCTCACCTCACCATCAGTGTTGATTAGTGATGCAAGAGAAGGCCTGAAATTAGAAGACAAACGTGCAGAGATGACTTTCAAAAAAATTCATCAGGCGGCCGCCTGGGCCATCAAGGCAGCGACGTCTGCATCCTTTTTTAATAGAGCCTCGTTAACTTGGCTCCGACAGTTAAAGGAGAGAGTGCCTCCACAGGATGCAAGAATTCAGCAAGATGTGGCCAAGTTGATTGCAGCGGCAGAGTATTCAGCCGATGCTTCTTTGGATGTGGCCAAATTTGCATCCAGAGCTTTGGCCTCCGCAGTAACATCTCGTAGACTACTCTGGTTGCGACAGTGGAGAGCTGATATGAAATCAAAATGGCGTCTTACGGCTGCACCATATCATGGCCAGTCTCTCTTTGGTTCTTCGTTGGATGCAATATTAGTAGAAGGACGAGATAAAAAGAAGGTGCTACTGTCTTCCTACAGACATCCAGATCGTCGTTTTTCACCGTATCCAAGACAGTCCTTTCGGCAGGAGCAGGGACCTGGAGGTCCCTATTTACCTAGATCATCTACTCAACAGTATTCCAATTTTTCGGAAAGAGCAGCCTTTCGCGACAGAGGAAGACGCCAGACAGGTTTCAAATGTCCATTCAGGGGAACGGGCTTTCGCTCGTTCTGCAGGGGCAAATGACTCGTTGACTCCTCTTCCCATTGGGGGAAAAATCCAGTTGTTCTACCACCAGTGGGAGATTTCAACAAAGGACAACTGGATTATTCGCACAGTATCGGACGGACTACAGCTGGAGTTCACATCAACTCCCCCACATTATTTTATCCAATGCCCCTTTCCGACACTTTTAGCCAAACAAAAGCTCATGGATCTGGAAATTCAACATTTACTACAAATAGAAGCCATAGAATCAGTCCCACAGGACCAGATACAAAAGGGATTTTATTTGATACTATTTCTTGTGCCCAAGAGCTCGGAAGATGGAGAGGCATCCTCAATTTAAAGCGGTTGAATCTTCATGTGAGATATCGCCGCTTCAAGATGCACTCCCTCAAGTCGGTCCTGGCATGTATCCGCTCCAACGATCTTATGCAATCCATCGACCTGAAGGAGGCATATCTACATGTACCCATATACCCGGCGCACAGACAATTCCTCAGATTCGCTTATGCGAATTGACATTTTCAATACCGTTCTATGCCCTTTGGCCTCTCGTCGGCTCCATGGTCTTTCACGAAGCTGATGGCAGCGTTTGCAGCAACACTTCGGGAGAAGTCAGTAAGGATTGTCTGTTATCTGGACGACATATTGATACTGTCGTCCTCAGTAGACCGAGCGAACGTAGACAGATGTGTAGTCCTCAAAACATTGCAGGATCATGGATTAACTATCAATTGGAACAAGAGCCATCTTGTACCAGCAACAAGGATTCTATATCTGGGAGCAGTAATAGATTCCAGGCAGGGTTTAGTATATCTCTCTCCAGAGCGCCAATCCAGCATTCGGAGTCTGATAATTCAGGTTCTCTCACACAGGACAGTCTCATTGATTCTGTTGTCTCAACTTCTAGGAAAACTAATCTCATGTATAAACATAGTGCCTTGGGCGAGACGTCATTCTCGACACCTACAGTGGCTCCTGTTGCCTTTCCAAAAGCAGGGCACAGCGGATTCACAAACCAAAATTGCAGTATCTCACACAGTGAGGCTATCACTAAAATGGTGGCTGTCTTCTGCAATAAGTGCGGGAACTCTGTTTCTAGAGCCATCCAGAATCAAGTTGACCACAGATGCCAGTCTAAGCAGATGGGGGGCCCATCTGGGGTCTCAAATAGCACAAGGGACTTGGTCTCATGTGGAGAAACAACAAAGTATAAATTGGTTAGAATTGAGAGCGGTCAGATTGGCGTTAAAGCAATTTCACAGACAAGTAGCACAAAAACATGTGTTAGTTCTAACAGACAATATGACCATGAAGGTGCATCTGAACAGACAAGGAGGTACGAGATCAAAAGCGCTCATGGACGAAACAGAAAAACTAATGGCATGGGCAGAAAGATACATCCTTTCCATAAAGGCGGAACACATATCAGGATCACTGAATCAACAAGCGGATTGGTTGAGCAGGGGAATCATCGACCAATCGGAGTGGAAATTACACCCGAGTTTGTTTCAGCAGATTGTCAACAGATTCGGAAAACCAAAGGTAGATCTATTCGCAACGGAAAAGAATGCCCAGTTTCCGAGATTCTTCTCCCGATTTCAAGTTCCAGGAGCAGAAGCTCTGGATGTGTTGAGAGCTCAATGGCCTCGGGGGCTACTTTATGCATTTCCTCCAATTCCCATCATTCCACATGTCATCAGGAAAATGTTCAAGGAAAAAGCGGATCTTATTTTATTAGCACTGTACTGGCCGCGCCGAGAGTGGTTTGCAGACCTGAGGAATTGTTCGATCCAACAACCATGGAAGTTGCCAGTAAACAGAACGTCACTGAGTCAAGGAGCAATTTATCATCCAGATCCAGAATGGCTCCAGTTGACCGTCTGGCGCTTGAAAGGATACGCCTAATGAAAGACCAAATACCAGATGAAGTCATTTACACTATTCAAGCGGCCAGACGACCAGCAACTATACGCATTTATAATGCGTCGTGGAAAAGATTCGCTAGGTGGGCTGTGGATCATCATACAGATCCTACTTCGGCGACGGTTCAGGACGTTCTTAAATTTCTACAGTCAGGATTCGATAAAGGACTGGCTCCAGCCACACTGAAACGCCAGGTGGCAGCATTAGCCACAGTGTTACATACTGACAAAGGCTACTCCCTATCTCAAGATCCCAGAATTCGATCATTCTTACACGGGGCGGTAAACTTACGACCACCAGTAGTACACAGATATCCAACTTGGGATTTAAACCTGGTGCTACAGTCATTGACGTCTGAACCCTATGAACCAATTAAAGACACTGCTTTACGTCATATCACAGTAAAACTAGCCTTCTTACTAGCTATAACATCAGCTCGCAGAGTATCGGAATTGGCAGCATTGTCTATTTGCAAGGATCTATGTATATTTTTTCCAGACAGAGTGGTAATGAGACTGGATCCAGTGTTTGTGCCAAAAATTAATTCTCTATTTCATAGATCTCAAGACATTGTCCTACCTAACTTCTGTCCAAATCTTAAACATCAATTAGAGAAAAGATGGCATACATTAGATGTTCATAGAGCATTGAATTGTTATATTACAAGAACAGCATCATTTCGTAAGTCGGAAGCTTTGCTGGTTTCATTTCTACCATCTACTATGGGAAAAAAAGTATCTTCTGCAACAATAGGTAGATGGCTTAAGGCTTGTATTGCTTCAGCATATAAAATGCAGGGTTCCCAGGTCCCGGGAGGCATAGTACCACACTCTACTAGGAGTGCAGCTACTTCAGCAGCTTGGGCCACCCAGGCTTCTATTGATGATATTTACAGAGCGGCCACATAGTCGTCCATATCTTCCTTTATTAGACATTACCGAGTGGATGCATTTGTTTCGGCGGATGCATCATTCGGTAGAAGAGTTTTGCAATCTGTAATTTCCAACCGGGGCCAGGGGATGGATTCAACACCCTCCGATTAGAAGAAGACTTGGGTATGTCCCAATTGGTGGAATGTCGGAGCAGCGAGGTAGGAAAAAGGACGTTGACTAACCTGAACGTCCATTTTATCCTCACTGCGACGACATTCCGTCCCTCCCTGTTATGGTCCATCGCCTGACCCGGGTTGGGGGATTTTGCTTTATTTCCTCTACAGCGACAGTGATTGAAGTTCTGAGGTGGAGGATAGTCTGGAATTCGAGTTCATGATCAAGAGGTCACATCTATGAAGATGTAACTTCCTGAAAAGACTGGACATGCGCAGTAGGTGGGGGCGTGACCAGGCTGTAGAGGAAGTTTGAGTGGCACCCAGGCAATCCAGTGAGAGTGAGAACATCCCAATCGGTGGAATGTCGTTGCAGTGAGGATAAAATGGACGTTCAGGTTAGTCAACGTCCTTTTTATTATACCTAGGATTATAAACCCATGAAATCCATGATCCTTTACAAGGGTGGCCAGCTGAGTGGTCAGCTCTTTTGACTGCTAAAATAAAAAAAAATCTGATTGCTTATCCAAAAGATAACAAAGCTTTGCAGATTATGTAGATACTCCTCACTTACTGACCATTGGTTTATTATATTATTTTATTCATTTATTATGTGATTATTCTCTTTTATTAGTTTTGTTGTTTTATATATGAGGTTTTTATATTCTTGTAAGCCTCCTTGAGTCGCCATGTGTGAATAGGTGGCAATATAAATTTCCTAAAATAAAATAAAATAATAAAAATTCAAAGTTACAGCAATGCTGAAAAAATAAATGTAACAACCATTCACAAACTTTGCAATATTCCTTAGTCACATGATCACTATTACTACCTACAACAGGTGGCTACCTACAACAGAGAAATTGGAGACAAAAGCTCTGCAAGAGAATAAGCTATTTACTCTTCTAAACTCTTCTAAACATCCAAAACAATGCAGGAGTACAGTTTACAATACTCTCTTGAAATATTTCTCTCCAATCTCTCTGCTCTGTGATGCGGGGGCCCCCAGAAATGGGAGGGGGGAGCCATCAATTTCTGTAGGCAATCTCTCCTTTGCTTGACCCTTTCCTGCTGCCAGGCAATTACATTAATCTCAGTCTGTAGATTTCCTCTCTTGGAATCCCTCTCCAATCTCTCTAATCTCTGTAACACCCACAAATAATATATATATATATATATATCTTCTGGTGAATCATATATATTGTTAGCTGATTTTGGCTTCCTGGCCATTTACTGATTCTGTCATCACAGTAAGAAAAAAGTAGACAACTCTAACATTCATCCATTTCACCTTGTATTTTTGCTGGCTTGCTTGTTTCTTTGTTGTATTCTGATAGATTCAAGCTATAATTATCGCAGCAGAATATAGAATATTGCAGCATAGAATATAAAAACAGTAAGACATAAAAGCCAATTAAAAAATAATCATGAATTGATAAATGTAATGGTGATCTCCCAAACAACTCTTGCCTTTAATAGTTTCCAGAAGGCCGTCAATGAAGATGCCAACTCTAATCTCAAGAGAGAGAATGTTTCATAACATGGGGGCTGTAACAGAAAAACATAACATTGAGTCCTGGCTAGTTTTACCAGACATCTGGCAAAAGGAGATGTTCTCCTTTTTGTTCTTACACTGACCAGCAAGCACAGCCTTAAACTTAAATACCATCCATTTCTTTGAGTAGCTAACAAGTTTATTTCTTCCTGAGTAGTTTTTCTACCAGGCAAGGTGCTTCTCTAATAAATGCTAACTGAAAGTTAACTAGCAGTGCTCTGGGACCTTAATTTGTTCATCAGCATCCTCCTGTGGGTTTGCAGTGCTGCCTGAAATTGACAAGATCGTAATCAGTTATATGCATCCTAGCACTTTTCTGGGATTGAAAAACCAGTCTTCCCGATGTTGGAAAAAGTAATTCCATATACATATATAACCCTAAGTATATGAAGGTGGTCCTGTATGTTCCTCAGTGGCAAGCCATGGAGGGCTTTATAGGTTAAAAATCAACATGATGAATTGCATCTGGAAGCTTTTTGGTAAGCAATACAACAATGTAAAATAATGACTTTGATTGGCTAATATCTGGGCTTCTGCATTTTGCACCAATTGTGAGATTGCTTAGAGTCCCTTCCCGTATAATGGCTTTTTTTACAATATTCTCATGCCATTATTACCCCAGTGGTGGGATGCTGCTGGTTTAACAACCGGTTCGGTGAACATGTGCTTTGCGCACGCACACACACTACATGCTTACGTGCCCCTAGAGCGCTTGAACACAGCGCTGAAAATGGAGCGTTTAGAAACTTAGCTGTTTACCTTCCAAGTCAGCAACGGTAAGTAGAACAGTGGTGGTGGTGGGGAAATCAGCTGTGCCGTGTGATTGAGATGAGCTAGAAAGGAGGAAATAAAGGCAGGATAGGGGGGCAGCTGATCGTTGGCGCTACTGGTTCTCCTGAAACGGTCTGAATCAGCTGAATGCCACCTCTGCCCCATATGATAGTTTTCTAGGTGCAGCATTGAAACGTAAGATTTTATATGTACTACTGGAATTATGTATATTATATATATTATATATATAATGCTAATAAGTTTTATTAGCATTGAATATCAGTGATTGCATGACCTCTGTAGATGCTGTATGCTAAATAAATAAGTAAACTGAAATTATATTAGTAGTCAAACTTCTCTTTTCAAATTACTAAAAATAACATGGACCTTAACTGTTCATTAATGGTCATGAATGTATTGGAGGAATGCCTGTAGTTTAAATACTTGTTACAAAGAAATGATCAGTTTTGTTAGTTTATTTCTAAATAAAGTTAGATTCTAATCTTTTCTCACCCTTTCAGAGTGTGTTTGTGTGTTAAATTATTTGGGTTTTTTTCTTCAGAACAGTTGGGTTAACTTCTCAGCAATCCATACCCTCATTAATTAGTAAGATAGGCTACTTTTCCCTTGGTCTTTGGCTATGTTTAGGGAAAAAAAATAATTGCTGGTAAGGCAAGCAGCTTCTTTGTGTAGCTACAAATAGAAGTGCCAGTTGCATCTAATCCATACACAAATACTTCTTGCATTCATTTACTAAATAAGGCTGTGTGACTAGGACTTGTATGTATCCCTCTGATAACCTTTGTTATGTTCAAGGACACCAATGAGGTTGCTAATGGGAAGCATGTAATGAACTATTGTTACCATGTAAGACGAAGCTGAAAAGTAGCATTGCATTCTGCAGTTCCCAGTAGATTGAGGAGGATAAGTTCACAATGTTTTTCAATAATATCAATGCTTCTTTTACATTGGATTCCACTGGCATTTCAGTAACAGTTGAACAACTGCCAGGGGTGAATTTTGAATGTATTTTTTAATTTGATTTATATGCCGCCCTTCTCCAGAGACTCAGGGCGGCTTACAATGCGCTAAGCAATATTTAATATTATTTAATATCATTTTTTGTGTATTTAATAGTATTTAATATCATTTGTTGTGCATCACTCTCTGTATGGATTCTATGAATTCTGCACAAACAGAATATGTGCCACTCAAAAAGGAAGTTAGCAACAACAATTTATAGTCTAAAAGTATTTCATAGCTCAAGTTACACTGAACATCATGTTTAATCTACATTAATAAATTGTTTTGAAATTACATAAATCAGTTTAACCAATCTGTATGATATGCATAGAATGTGCTTAATTCCATATACTGGAGTATCTTTCCATGTGATTTGATGTTTCATTCCTATACAATGTTTGTCTGAGCAGACCAAAGGGTTTTAATATGGATCTGGATTCTACAATCTATAAGGCTTTCTGTCAGTTTTCCTTTAACCTGTTAATCTTTTTCATTTAGTTATAGAAACATGTGACTCTAGTTAATGTTTTGCAATGTAGAAGTTCTTGTAAAATAATGTAGAAGGAGGACATGAAACAACACAATATCAAACAACAAATGAAAATGAATATCTCAATCCTAAATTAACAATGTTAAAGCATCGTAAACTAAATAGAATAAAACTCTTAGAGATCTACCATTTTCCTTGGAAGGAAATTCTAGAAAAAGGATGTTGTCACAAAAGTTCTGATTCAAATCAGCTGAATCTCCCTATGAGAAAAATTTGTATGAAAGAATGTAATGCTGAATATAATCTGGCCAAAGCCTTTTTGGACTTTATAAATAACTCTTAACTTGAACACTGGATTGAATGAAATGAGAATCAATACAATTGATTTAAGGCTATATACTGTAAATTAATCCTAAAAGTTTGAAACTGGATACAGTGTTCATGTTTTATCTTGCATTATTCTAATACGGTTTGTGGTCAAAAGTAAAGAAATGGTTTTAATTTATGCAGATGCGTAGGCCAGTATACTATTTTGCAAAATGAGACTGCATAATGGCATTCTTGGGGCAACCTGCTGCTAGGATAATAGGTAATCACCAATCAAATAATTATAAGTATAACTTATAAGTATAAGTTTTGAAACAATGTATTTGCACTGTTGTGGTATAAGAAATCAAAATTGTGCTGGTTAGAGCTTTCTTCTTCAAGCTCTTATTGACACGATGTGAGATATTTTTTAATGATTACTGTATTTCCTTATGGATTATTAAGACTCAGCAGGTATGTCTGAATAGTACTTAAATACCCTAAAATTAAAATAGGTTTCTTCTAATTTTCTAAGGAAGATTTATGTTATGTTATGTTATGTTATGTTATGTTATGTTGTGTTGTGTTGTGTTGTGTTGTGTTGTTTATTTTGTACAAACTTTTTCCTGAGTTTGTAAAAAATTAATTTTCTGTTAAAAAAGCTGAATGTGCCCCCCCTTCCAATATGAGGTAGCACATTGAATTTGAAATATTGTATGTATTATTTTTTTTACTAGAAGAACAGGCAATGTTTCAAAACAGAACTTTTTCCCATGAAGGCTTATAATGGGGCCCATCAATTTTTAAAAAAATATATAAACATTTTTCTCATTGACTAATTGAAATGGTTAAATATTTGAAAGTTTCAAATATTTATTGCATATTAATACTGATATTTTGAACAATCTCACATGTTTGTGAAAAAGATAAAATGTGTCTTCTCATTGCCTAACAGCCTAATCTAAAATAAAATCACTGCTGCAAAGCGAAGTAAAATTAATGAGATGGTGGAGATACTTATTACTGGAAATGCTGATACACTAAATTAAATGTTCCATTCAATAATTTATTCTCTGGTACCATCAGTAATTTCTATCTTCTTCCATTTCATTAACTGAAAATGGACATTGAAACAGATGCCACTGTAGTCTTTTCCCGGTGTCAAAAAAGTCTCAAACATTTTCCCCAAAGCGCTCGAAGTCTTTCCTTCAACCTCTTTTAGAGCTATCTTTATCTTCCTTTATTATTATTAATAAGAACAATCCTTGAGAAGAAGGTGAACATCTCACTGCTAGGGAACCGGAATTGAGAGTGAAGGTCGCACATTAAAAAGCCCTGTCTCTGTTTTACTTTCTCTCTTAGGCATTATTCATAGATGTTCTCTCTCTGCAAACAAAGAGGCCAGAAGTTTCCACAAGATTCAGTCGCTTAAATTTTGCAAGATTTAATAGACACTTTTTCTCCTAGATTCAAACTAAAGTGTTACTCTTCATACTTAAAGCATTTGCTGACCATTCCTTGTTTCGAATGCTGGTACCAGTGGTGGGTTGCCCCCGGTTCACAACAGTTCTATAGAACCGGTATTAAAACAGGCGGGAGGCTCTACCCACCAACCTCGATGTCATCAAAACGCTTATGAAGAGCGAAGCGAGTGCGCACGGCCCCGCTGCAAACTGGTAGTAAAGGTAAATAGAACCCACCCCTGGTTGGTACCCACTAGTGGGGCATTTCTATGTAATGTGGCTAAACCTGAGGCTTTAGTTAATATATGCAGTTGTAGACTTCTGTGTTGACTGGCTTTCCTACCTTCTGCCATGTCAATTTACTTTGGTGATGGTGATTGGCAATAATAGCATTATTAGCACTCGAGATTGTAGGTCTTCCCCCCCAGCCCAGTGTCACTCCATTGCTTGTGATGTGAATAAGGAAAACACTGTGTTTTCTTATCTTTGTGGTATTTCAGTGAAATTAGCTTTAATGTTACAATCTATGGCCAAATAGGCCATAAATAAAATTGTAACCATTCTTATTTAGTGCATTCTTTAAGCAGTTGAACTGAGGAGAACAATAAAATAAAGTTTTTATTAATGGAAAGCACTTTTGGGGGGTGGATTATTGTTAGGGAACAAAATGCAAATGCAGGTCTGCCCTAAATTTCTCTGGATTGCAGCTTTATCTAATTTACATCCTATTTACAAGCCAGTTAGTTAAATTGTATAAAAACAACAGATTGTATAGCCTCTGATGAACTACTGCTATTACAAAATTCAAGGGAAATGTTATGTGTTTCAGTCCATTTAAATATTTTTGAAAAATCATATTTCCAGTTTATATGTTGTTTTCACTATTCTTATTTTCAGTTAATATACAGTCTAAATTCTATTCATAGAAAATACCACAGTAATCATAAAATTTGTTGTTAGAAGTGGCTAGAGATTTGGGCAAGATGTTGATTTATAGTAATATTGATTATTGGGCATAATATTGATTTATCATTAATGATTCATTGTCGATTAATGATTAATTATTCTTATACCAAGACCTAAGGTCTGTAAGATAGAGAAAGGTATAGAATGAGAGAAAGGAAAAAATTAAATTGCTGAAGCTTATCACATTTGAATCAACTGAGGAGATGAGAACATAGTACATATTTTCTTGATTTTTAAAGATTAGGTTTTATAAATTGATGGCTGAACTACCAAACACCACCTAAAATGTATAATAAAACTGTACAACATCTGATGTTAAATTCACATATTTCTTTTGTATGCAAAAGTATGCATTTGAACTTGTAACAATTCCATTCTGGGGATTGGCAGTAGCTGTATTACTATATCAATTCTAAACTATCAGTCTTCCAGTGGGTTTCAGTGGGCTTATTTTTTAAGGTACCATTCTACCTTATTACTGTAATTGGGCACAAAGATGTCGGCCTAATAAACATACATAAAAATCCCAGCTGTAGAATAATCTCCTTAAAACTATTTTAGGAAAGTTTTATTAAGCCGTTGTTCATTAGAAAAACAGGAAAATAATGGAAAATAATCGATACTGAGCCAGAAAATCATGTATAACAATTAAGGATAATGATCTGTAGGATACCTTTTTGGTTAAAAATTCTGAACCTGACCTTACATAGAGAATCACTATTCAAAAATATTCAGATATTTTCTGATTCTTTTCAGTCAGGCAAAGGAAGAAAAACAGTAAAAGGATCATTAAGGACTTTTTGTACTTCTGCCTTCCTTCAAATTACCTTAAAAACACAGTTAATATTATGCAATGACCTAGGCAGGCCAAAAAAAGTCAGGATGGACATCCTGGCAGAACAGCTTTTTTGTAATTATATCAATATATAATACATACAGTACTGCTGAGCTTTAATTGCGCTGCCACCCACTGCCATCTTGACTTTTTTGAAACATCCTCTTGTTACTATGGACTCAGATGATCTTAAGGTTTTAATTTATTGTTCTAAACCACCTGGCAGGTTTTATTCCTCATTACATCTTCTCTTCTTGCATAACATCTGTAGCATCATAAGAACAGCTTCAGTCTAAACACTACTGGCAGCCGCCTAGCATCATTAATTTAGGAAATGTGCAAAAGAGCCATTTCTGTCAAGGTGTTTGGAAACAAATAAATGGAGAAAAACAGTCCCTTTGCACATTACATAAAATATTTAGAAATGCTTCTGCATAATTTTCCTTACTAAATGATGCTTTAGTTTATTATCCTAAAGGTGCTTATTCATGAAGATTAGCATGAGTTGTTTTCAAATAAACAGCTACATGTTTGGGGTTATATTTTCAACTAATAGTAAAACACAAAAGATGTCATTAGAGAAGGGGGAAACATTTCTTTACCAGATTTGTAAGGGCAGTTGCAATACTTCTGAGGCTTGGATCTGGCAGTTCTAGCCTTTCTCTGTTTAGTCTGCAGAACTCCACATCTGAAGATTTTTACCTGAAAGGGTTTGGAAACTCCATCAGCCCCATAATTTTTAGTTGTGCATTGAGGGAGTGATTCAGCCCATTCTGTTTAGGGCAGTTAGGATAACTTTAGGACCTGTGGCTCATGCTGGCTCAAGAATTCTAGGAGTTTGTAAAGTTGCCATAGAGGCCCATCCCTGGTTTAGGAAGAACTCATCTGAGCGGAGATGTCTGCTTATTTTCTTTTTATATAACTTATTCATACTTCTGGGGTGCCTAGGAAGAACAGGAAAAAATTGATTACCTTCTCTTTAGGGTAAACCTTTCTCATTTCCAAGTTCACTATAGGAAGGAAACCATTTTTGCACTTTTAGACTGAAGTTAAATGCATTTTAGATATAATGACAATTTCCAAATAATTGGGAAAATTAGGATAAATGTGTACATGATTTAGGATGGGCTATGGAAGCTAATGTTTCTATATCATTTATGTAATTCTACATAAATACTTTCTTGGTCTGTAATGTGAAAATGATTTACACACACACACACACACACACACACACACACACACACCAATGTGAAGTCACATTTGCCAGTTCTTTAGCGGGTGTGCCCTTCATATGTATTGAGTTCTTCTCAAGAACCTACAATGTCATAATGTATTGGTGTAGTATATGCACAGGTCCAAGTAATATGGCCTTTTAAAAATTGGCAGATGGAAATTTTGTCAAGGCACAAATTTTCTAAGTGTTGTCCAAGATTTTTTGATATGACACCAAATATACCAATAACCAGTGGAACCATAACTGCCAATTTATGCCACACTTATCCAGCTTTGATTTTCATGTCTTGAAAGTTTGTGATCATCTCCAATTATTTTTCTTTTTTCAATCACAGTTAAATTTGGTGTGTGATAAACCAAGACTTTATCACTGTATTTGAAAACCCCACAATAGTTTAACCTGCACATTTTCAACTACTTTTTTTAACTATTATGTTCCCACCAATAATAATAATAATAATAATAATAATAATAATAATAATAATAATAATAATAATAATAATAAACCCATTGTCATCGAGGCACTTTGTACCATGTCCAAGAATTTTATAAGATTCATCAAGAAATTGCAGCTTCCTGCAATAACACGAGTGGAACTGCAAAAAACTGCTACTCGGAACATCGTCCATCTTAAGAAGGTACTTGGTTGATACCTAGGATGCTGGCAGCAACCTGTATCAACCATTAGCACCAGTCAATGGTATTGTGATGCATTTCTGAATGTTCAGTTGGCTGAGTTTCATGTTTAATGAATAAAAGAGATAATCTGGAAGCTTCATTTTTTTCAAATACTGAAATTTAAATGAATGTTTAGCAGTAATATTTTGGGATCCTATGTTAAGTAGAATCACAGACAGTTTATGTCTCTTCCTTTCATTTTCCTTGACTTTCTGGGTTTGCCATTTTCCTTAGAGTAGGCAAATTGGCTCTACATTATAACATTTATTATGTACCCAAGTTGTTTGCTTTACTGTTTAGGAAGCTTGGGGATCAGAGTACCTATTCTATTCATGAGAATTTTGATTTTGTGTCCTAAAAAGTAACCTCTGTTTCTTGAGCTTCAAATGATTTATGTTCAGTCAAGAAATTGGATCTTTGCAGGATCCAATCTGGGTTGGTCACCGGGACCTGAGGTTTTGTCTTCCGAGCTTTCGGACTCATGCTGGATCCCAACCTCAGGGAACTTCTCTCCACTTGGAAGCTTGGAAAATAAAATCTCTGGTTCTGGTGACTGACCCAGATTGGATCCTGCAACATTATCCTGGGACACACATATTTGCCTTCATTCAAGAAATCAGACTTTGTTTCTAATTCTCTGAATTCTATGTTTCCCCTACTTATTATTATAGCTATATGGTACATAGGTTGTTGCTAAAAGTCTCATGTAGGAATCGAATATTATTTATATAAATATTTATAGTAAAAAAGAGCAGTATTATTGCTTTTTAAACATTTGTTATCAATAAAAATATTTTTCAGTTACTTTTACAAAGCATTTGACAAATATAAAAATATGGATATATTTTGTTTATTCTGCTGCTAACTTTTAAAAATCCAGTGCATTAACTTTTATTGAGCTGTAAATCATACATTAATATATATGCTTCTTATGAGCCATGTTTTTGGATGTTTGCATCACACTAAGACTTGAGCAACCCTAGTGCTCCATATTTTCTATTATGAGATAATTTCTCAGACAGCATGCATAATAAAGGTCAACATTTCCACTGATAAATATAAATATTACAAAAATACGTCACTGACTAATGCCATCAGCAGTTTTGCCATCAGAAGCCATTCATTGCTTGATGAATTGTTGAGGTAAATTATGAAGATCTAATAAATTAGAGTAAAGACTAATGGCTAACAGATGTAGACCCACTATGCACTCTATTAATTAATCCTGATACAGATTATGTGGAACTAATGCAAATCACTTGCATTAGGAACATTTGTATATTTCATCCGTGCCTGTCATGTAGCTGGGAAAAAGTGTTTTCAACATTTTCAGGAGAGTGCTGTGAGCACAATCTCTGCACTATTTATTTTTATGATTATAAACTAAAATTAACCTCTCCTTTGCCATAAATCTCATGTTTTCTCCAAATAGGGAGACAACACACTCTAGACCAGAGGTGTCCAACTTTGGCAACTTTAAGACCTTTGGATTTCAACTTCCAGAATTCCCTATCCAGCCATTCTGGCTGGGGAGTACTGGGAGTTGAAGTCCACAAGTCTTAAAGTTGCCAAGGTTGGACACCCTGCTCTAGAGTGTGTGAGGCTGAAGGTGCATTTGATCCCAAAGGCAGCAACCTGCTTTCTGGTGTATAAGAACCCTTGTGCATTTAACACTGGATTGGATGTGGTATGGTATGGCATTGATTGTCAGTAGATACCCAGGGGTAAGTTTATTTATTTATAAAACTTACATACAGCTGGCTTATATATAATAATCCTGGCAGCTCCCAACAAAACAACAATGTCAGCAAAAGCAAGCTAAGAACAAATCCAACCATTTCAAAAACAATCCACAAGAAAACAGACCATACCATCTGAAAAAAGGGTGGGAGAGCGAAGTTTGTTATGAAAACAGGATACAGGGAAACAAAATACAAGACAATTTGAACCTTGTTTCTAGTTCTTAAATCAGATTTTTGGGAGGGGTTTTTTTTGTGTGTGACTTCAGATTAGCCTTGGCCCCAAATTAGGCCTTGCAGTTTTCTTGGCAGCATTTTCAGAAGTTGTCTGCCATTGCTTTCTTCCTAGAGGTGAGAAAAGTGACTGGCACAACTGGTTTTGTGCCAAAGATGGGACTAAAACTCCCAATCTCTCAGTTTCTAGCTTGACACCTTAAATATTATTAATAAATGTTACTTATTCTAAATGGTGAACTTCCAAGTGGTTCCATCTTATTTGGCACCAACAACAAGTCAAAGTTTTGTTCATTATCTATAACAGCTGATATGGCTTGGCATCTATGTAATTGCAAGACCATCACATTTACGTGGAGCTGACCTGTTTAATATGTACTTTCTAGAGGCAGATATTGGGGATCTTGCCCTAGTGGAAACCACCACAGAAATCCAAAGTTATTTATTATTGCATTTTGGAAAAACCACCTGGATTTAACCAGTCTTGTGCGAGATGAACCAAATTCTCTCTGGCCATGGTAGATGTGCAGATGCCTTCTATAAATTGGGCAAAACACCATCACTAAATTGTGATTGTGGGACTGAAAAAAACTTATATCCAACTTATAGTGACAGGGTGTCAAAATAGAGCCTATAATGGAGACTTTGTTGATTTCATGGCTGTAACAATGAAGCAAAAAAACAAAAACAAAAACCCAACCCTGTAATCTGATAGGGTATTTTAGATTTTATAGAATTTTAAACTTTATATTTCATATTTTTAACTCTTGTGTTTTTTATCAAAATGTGAATGTGCTATTCGATAAATAATAATCCCTCTGGAATAGTTCCCTGTTCCCAGTCTGCCACTTTCCCTGATGGCTTCTCAGAAGATCAAAACAGAAGTGTTTAACAATGGATATTTTATTAATTTATTAATTTATTGTGATTTTATGTAAATGATGATATAGAATCAATAGTTTAAAAATGTTGTAATAAAAGACTCTAATTATTCTCTGCAGTGTATATGTAATTTTTTCAAACCCTTACAAATATATACATTGACTGAACTTGCCCTCAATTATTTCATTCAGTAAAATAATTTTTAAAAATCTGAATATGTATAAATTGTGTAATCACTAGAATCCTGAATAAATAGCAGAAGGCACAATGCAAAGTAGTCTGGTTTCAAAGAGAATTACAATTATAATCTTTTTTCTGCCCTTCTTTCCTTAATGCAATGTTTTCTGTGTTTTCCATCAAATTCAGAGTAACATTTAAATGTTAAATGTTTAAATACTCAGTTCTAAATGAGATTTAGCTGAACTAAACAGTGTTTTTATTAATAGCTTATTGAAAATTCAGTGGTCTGATTCATAATAGCAGTACAAATAGTTTAGTAAATGCCCTTTTTGTACTAACAAGGACATACTTGTTTAATAAATGCACATCTTCTCTGGGTTTAACAATTGGTGGCTTTACCATCATCAGTGTTAGTCAAATATTCCTTAAAAATGTTAATTTGATTATTGAAAACAGAACTTAATGGAAAAATGAAGCATGTTGAAGATTTAAAAGTTGCTTCCCTTTATTTTGAGAATAATTTTAGTGATGTACGAAAAATATTGGTGACATCTCAACTGTTAAAATAGAATGGAATTTATTATTTGTGAATAAAATGTACACACTTTACAAAGACCTTTCTTTTTTAAAACTGAAAGGTTTACTTGTTTACTGTTTAAATGTCCTTCTCTATCTGTGCTTCTGTGGTTGCAGATCTTCCATAAATAGTGCCTGTATCTGCACAGTACTATTCATGAATATCAGGGCAACTGAAAGCAAAATGCTTCACTTTGTTTGAAATTGCTTCTTTTACTAATCAGATTTGAATAAGATAAATATTGACTCTTTTAGATTACTTTTCAAGCTACTGCATAGAATGAGTTCTAGCTGATTCTTGAATTTCCAAACTGATGGCTGTTAAGCAGTTCTTTGTGATTCATTTTAAAGAAATAAGCAGCATTCTCGCATCATATGTTGTCTATTCAGATGTGCCCATTTTATATAACCCAGGAGTGGATCAGAGAAATGGCTTGTATTTAGGCATATAAATTGCCAGTGATAAGAAACAACATAGATTAGAAATGCTATGGCATTTAAAATTCTACAGTGGGAATACAATCTGAAGAGAAATGTATGGGAAAGGAATGATTTCTTTTTTCTAAATGCAGTAGCCTCCAGAAGAAATAAATTTTATTATTTAAACTAGGTTTTTCCAATGTGGTCAATATTGACTCCCCCCCCCCAATGGACTGTCCATTATTCTCGTTATTAGTTGTAGTACTATTAGTTCAAGTAATATTTATTAAATCATTTTCTTCTAACAATCTGATGAACAATCTGAAATTTCATGAACAGGTTGAAGAGTTGAAGAGTTTAGGGGTGCTGATTTAAACAAAGATTGCTATTGTATATATTTCCATTTAATGAGTTTTGGAAGATTAGTTTAGCACAAGCAGCATTTTTAGATGAATTATAATATGGGTCATTATTTAATTTAACATGAAAAATTATTCAGTGTATGCTTGGCTACCCCTTCAGAAGCAGCAACATATAGGTCTCTGAAATAGGATTGCAACCCATCGTATTGCGATCCCATCATACAACCCACCCTATAACCCACTTGTACGGTCTATTTGTGATGCTTTAACCCCCCCCCCCCTTTTTGATCACAGAAGCTGCTTTCTTAAGTCATCTCTGCAACATCCCAAGGCTCCCGTAATCCTTACTTGCCTTGTAAGTAAAGCTCCACAATGATTTCTATGCCCCTCCTCCTGAGATCTGAGATTTGCAACGTGGCAGTTGTAAATTTTCTATAGGACAAAACTTTGGCATTAAAAAAAAATGAAAATTGGAATTTTTTTGATGCTTTTGAATAAAAGAACCAAATCAGTACTCCTACATATTTAATGTAAGAAGTGAAATCCATTTACGTAGTTTCATTAGAAGTCCTATAAATAGTATATTAGTCTAGTGCTAGGTGGTCAGTAGAATATGTTCTAATAACATTTTCTTCCTGCATATGCTGATTTTAAAATGAAACTTGTATCATTTGCTAGTTGCCAATGAGCTAATTTCTCCATTTTGACGAAGAAGTTCTGCTAAAGCACCCAGCATTCTCAGGTGGGTCAGGAAAATGAGTGGCCCTCTAAATGTCCGTGTGTGAGTGAATGAAGTCATGTTGAACAATTAAATACATAAACTACCATCATGCAGAGACTATTTGATTACTTTCCCCATGAGATGGCAAGACTGTGAGAATTGGCCTGACCTCTGTAGTAGTGCTGAGAGCCAGCTGCATTTACAGTGGTGTAATGTCAATATGCCACAGCTTGATGAATGCTTTGATGTTCTTTTTTCCCCCAGGAACATCCAAAGAAGAGTTCTGAGTGGCTTGAACTCTTGGTCTCAGCATTTTAACTATTGCATTGGCCAGCTACTGCATTCAACCATCAGCATTAGTTTCTGATTTGGATTTCCCTTGCAAACCCAGAGGCTCCAATGAGCCTGTAGACAGCTTTTTGATAAGATACAAGGTTGGTGCAATTAAAGTATCCAATCTCACTGAATGCAGCACAGACTGGAGCAGAAAATGTTATGAGTCTAATTGGCAGTTTACGTATGCTGCTTTCCAGAGATGAGCTTTTTATCAGGAGAAAAGAGGGGTTACAGAAGGAAACACCAAACTACAGGAAGCAAGTTTATAACTGACAGGTGCATGTTTTAACAGTGTTTTCTAGAGATAAACAGTAAAAAAAAAACAAAAAAACCTATATCCAAACTTAAGTTTATGGCTGACAGAAACATTATCTCCCTCTGCTAGGAAAACATTTGTCATTTTCAAAATGCATAGTATCTGTATCTAAAATGTCAACACTTGACATTGTTTAAAAGCTCAGTATTGTTTATTTTTGGCCCGAGTAATCTACTCTGCCTCAAATACTGATGTTAAAAGTTCTGCTGTATTTCCTCTTTTCCAAATGCATATCATTGTAATTAATGTGAACATCTTTAAGCTGAGAACAGGGCTTGATGAAAGATTCTTCTGTTGTGAATTGCACACACACACAAATATTTATTAATTCAATTTATTAATTCAATTTGAATGCCACCCCTCTCCAAGACTCAGGGCGACTTTCATACTGTTTCATACTGTTTCATTCTTAAGAGAAAACGGAATTAAAAGTTATCTGTACCGTGGACAGAAGAAGGAGACCAGCTGATTTTGGTAACATTCCCTAAAGCCAAACTTTTTGTTGGAACATAAATGTGACATGAGGAATGGGAAGAAGAGAGAGCTTTTTCTTCTGGAGTACTAGTTCATGCATAACATTACTGCTAAAGACCATCAAAGCTTTCAGGAACAGCTGAAGCTTTCACGTGGTGAAATGAACTTCCCTGTTGCATGGTTCTCTTTTTAGAAGCTTGGTGTTAATGATACTAAGCAATGTGCATATCTAGATTAGATCAGTCCTTATTTTCCTAAGAATGTTCCTAAGAATGTCTATTTCATTTCTATCTCCATAGATAAATCATTTCTTCACGAGTCAACAGTGCTCAGCACAAACAAGGCCACAATGTTATTAGATTTTATTTATGATCCATTTAAGGTCATATAATAGGAGTCTTACATTGCCAGGGAGCTGCAAATGCTGTGCCTACTTCCTTGGAACTAAATCTAAAGTTGTCACCTCAGAATCAACTTTAGGGAATTCCGTGAAAGGTTCTGTACTTTGATCCTTGCCATGAGCTTACCTCATGCTATTTCAAAATTGAGAATTTTCTTTGTATTATTCTTCTAATCCAAGTGGCTTGTCATCAATATATTTTGTTTCTACTTTAATTTTCTTTATATAACTAACTTAAGTAGAACATCAGCAAGAACGCAAGCAATCCCCTAAATAAACAAAAGATTCTAATTTATGCTTAACTGAATAAATAAATAAATCACAATGCGATATCTGCCATCTTGTTTGCTTTGACCTCCCCTGCAAACTACTGATCTTACCCCAATCTCCTTGGGGGTAGCAGCAAGAACAGTAGCGAGAAGTCTCAAAGTCAAACCGCTATCATTAGTTTGTTTAGAGGAATTTGTCATAGTGGACTAAAACATAATCACAATGACCATTTAAGTCTAGCAGTGTATTTGTTTTAAGGTGCCAGAAAATATTTTCCCTTTTTAAAAAGGATCCTTTTGTCTTTCTTTCAAAAAAAAAGTAGAAGACCAGTTCATTGGTGTAAGGCAAAGTATATTTATGCTGGTTAATTGTATGAATTTCAGCAAATGCATTTTATAAGCAATGGAAAATTTGAAAAATAACACTTTTGATATATTATTTTTTAATTATTAGTATTATTTAAATAGTAGCTCACCTCCCATGGTGCCATAAAATTCCAGGCACATTTTTTATTCTATCAACTATAGGAAATAAAATCCATATTATTTAATATTTACTTGAAATGAGTTTCTTGCTTTTATAATAAAAAGAAGTTAATTAAGTACAATAGAATACTGGCAAATTAGAGGGCAAAACACCTGCACATAACTTTTAACCAGTCTTCTATATAAAAATATTAAAAATTAAGCAAGCATATCAATTGCCTTATTTAAAAAAAGAAATACATTTTCTGTTAATTGATTTGCTGCATATTTAATAGGGCTGAATTTATCAGAGCATGAATTATTTTCTTTTGGTTTTGAGTAACAGATTCACATCCATTTCATTTCATTTGTGTATTATTTGCTTAAAAGCAATGTTGATATTGTGTTTAATATTAGACTACAAAGCATAGACCAGCTTATTCATATACAATAGGCTAAAAAAATGATTAAAATTTAAGATGCCTGTGTATAATATATTCAATTTTTTGATTGATAGGTTAATCTATTAATAGAGGCTTACTTAATTATAATGAAATTCCACTTCCAAACATTGAATTATGTTAGACAAGAGTGGAAAAGATGCACAAGAATCATAGTGGTGTTTTAAATGTCGTTTGATACAGGGCAAAAAATGCCATTTGAACTAAGGCACTGAGGTCTTTGGTGTGGCTCTGTGGCTGTAAAAATACAACAGCTTTAGAAATAAGGTGTTTCAAATTATTAAGACCTGTGCTTCAAATACCACCTTATGTGTCAAATGGACTTCTCCAGTTGGAATGAAGTTCTGCCTCAGTAGTGGCCTATCATGAGACTGACAAGTGGAATGCTAGCTAAAACTATATTTTGGGCAGTTTCATTCATTTCTTGTTAGTAAGTATTGTACTCTATTTTATTGGATTATGCAGCATCCACTTTTTTTGGGAGGGGGGCTTTGATCAATAGTAGCAGTGATATTGATACTAATAAGTAGCAGTGTCAGCCATTTAAACTCTAATATATGATGCCGTACTAAAATGCTATTTTATGTCAAGTAAAAAAAAGTATGGACATAGGTATGTTTATATATAGTATATATGCTATTGTATACTTACTACTCACTAATGGATATTGGTGATGAGTTGATATATTTCTCAAGCTATCAAATAACCATAGTTCATATTTTCATGGATAACAAAGATACTTGGGATTCAAAAATCTTCTCTTGTTTGTCTAAATCTCTATTTATTAGATTTATACCCTGCCTTTACTTTAGGAGCAAAAGATAGGATTCAACTTTCCTTTCTCCTATTTTTTTTCTCATGTGGGGTAGCTGGAAATAAGGTGACGGAGAATGACAAGCAAGAGAACAGATTTTAATATTGCAGCTGACTAGAAAAAACATTGTATTCTTCAAATAAAGATTATATGCTTTTGGAACAGTTGAAGCTTTTTCATATCAAGCTCTATTTGCTCAGGTATTTTGTCCATGGTGGATAGAAGAGGAGGAGGAAGAGAGATTTTAAAAAGCTGTACCTCTTTAATTTCCTACATATGTCTAGAAACAGATTTTAATGCTTCAGAAACTTCCTTTTTGGACAAGTTTACATATTCACAACAATAGGTTATAATATAGATGTTGACAAAATTATTTAAAATGAGCTTTTGTGGTTCATAATAATAATATACAAATAAAGCCCATGAACAGCTAATGTTTGTGTAAAGATTGTTCTTTTGCTACTTCATTTAAGAGACAACATCACAAGTTAGCACTGAGGTAGCTGCCTTAAGACCAAAACCCTTATTTTATTTAAGCTATGATTTTATCAAAATATTCTCTTTATAAGAGTAATTTTTGTAGTTGTCCTGACATTGGAGTCAAATTTTGATCCTGCTGCCAACTGAGCAGGTAATCTTGAAACACAATGTTTCTGAAATCTCTTGGACAAGATTCGTGAATCTTCTGGTAGAGATCTTCAACTCTGAGAATTCCCCAGCCAGTTGCTTCTTAAAGCTGTTAAGGTTCTGAACAGTTTAAGAAGTGGGTTTCAGTGGCCTGATCTTTGCAAATCTAAACAAAATTTATTGAATAAATCACACTTGACCATGTTAACACATTAAAGAAAAACCATAAACTCATGTTTTATGAACCACATAACCTGCTAACCCCAACTAACCAGGGATGGGTTCTACCGGTTCGGGCGAACCGATAGCTCCGATGATCAGCTGGGAGCGAACAGGTTCTCTCCGATGATCAGCTGGGCCTGCCCAACCGCCCCTGAGCTTTACTTACCTTTATTTCCTTTGTTTGAAGCCCAGCTGATCGGCGTGGCAGAGTGGATTGCTGCGCCTCAGCTGTTTTACTCACCAGGACTGCAGTAGAAGGTAAGTTTTAGTGCTGAATTCAAATGCACCCAACGTGTGCAAAGCGTGCGCTCAGCAAATTGGTTATTACACTGTTTGAATCCCACCGCTGCAATTAACTAACCATATAATGGGGTTAGTGTAATATGTGAATGTAGCCAGAGGCTCCAGTTCTTGCCATTATGTAGGAGAAACCTATATTAAAGAAATTGATAAATTATAACAAAGCTCTCATTGCCTTCTACTTACCTCCTCTAGGATAGCTAAGAGGGAAACATTGCAAATAAAATGTTGACACCAGATAGTATGCCATTTTTTGTATTTTTCTCACAACTTAGGGCATCTGGATAACAAAAGTAACTAAATCTACATGTCCTGTTAAATAGCTGGTTCTAGAATTTCTACTTTTTATCACTCCCCAAAAAGGCATTGCAATATATTTTTTCATATAGTCTTATTGAAAAAATCAGTGTTTAGTTATTGTATATAACTGCACCCAAGTCTTTAAAACATTAAGGAAAATATATCATAAAACAATATTGCCTCTGCACTTGCAAGAGTTATCCTATCATTAAAAAACCCTCATTATTTTATCATCTTCATTTAATTTTCTTAATTTTTTTAATTAGGGATAGGCCTGATGTTAGCTGACTACCTAATTAATCAATCTGATTACATCCCCTCATCCCCTTCTGAAAAAGCAAAGGCCACCACTGATTTCAATCCAGTTTCCAGCACAGGGCAAAGTGTTCAAGCTCCTGACCTGGCAGAGATAACATATAGACTCTTTATACCAGCCAAGATAAATAATTTCAGAAGGCATATTATATATATATAATGAAATGAAGCAATGAAGATAATTCTTTTTTTAGTGGTTGGGTGATACTGAACCCTCAAAATATAAAGTCCCTTTTCAGATTGTAGAAAATCTTTTGGAAATAGAATTTTTCTGTAATGATTGTTTTGAAAAGGCTGTTATTGGAATCAAAACACAATGCTGTGGGATTTCATTCAGACTATAAGGAAAAAACAAATGATAAGCCACTTTGTTCTCCTTCACACATGCTTTGAAAAGAATTAAAATCAGATTTTTCCTAGCATGGTTAGCACTGAAATGAATGGTATACGCCCAACAGAGATAGTGGGTCATGTTTAATACTATATTTAAAGCATCTTTTTTTTTCCTTTTGTTATTTTGGGAATACTGGGTATGTGTGAGAATCCTGTTAAAGATGGCATCTTAATAAATGAAGATCTTACTTTTTTTTCTTTGCCCATGCAATGGCTTCCCATAAGGTGAAACTGAAAACTTGACTTGCATTTTTAAACTCTCTGTTGCAAGTCTCCCCTTCTCTTTTGTGTGAAATGTTTTCATTTCCCCTCAAAACTTTTGCTTTCAGAAGAGTCCCTGTTTCTCAATTTGCCAATTTACTGTTATCCATTTCCACCCTAATAGTAAAAAAAAATAATAATAGCATTTTACTGTATGAAATGTTGTTTCTGTAGATGACATCTAATAATGGCCTAGCAGAATACACACTCAGTTGACATAGAAAAGCATCATATTCTTTCTCCTGGGCTTTCGGCTCTAGATAGCCTATCTTCAACATTTCCCTTGTTAAAAACAACAATAACAATCCAACATGGAGAAAGCTAGCTTGTCTGAAAGGAAGCTTTTCCCTCAACAGCATTTTTTTTCCCCTTAAAAACCATAGCAAGTATTTAAAAATATGCTTTTCCTGTGAGATTTTGCAGAATAAACATTTGGACTTGGACATAAGAGAATGGCTATTTTCTTGAAGTCCCACATTTCAGTGCAGCTGTCATATTGATGAGATGTCTTAGTATTATACGGTTGTGTGTTCCTGATTAGCTCCAGTGATGCTGAAAGTACCTTTAAATGACCCAACTGTGTGGGTCAGAGTGCTGTGTGGAATATTATTGATTGTTTGCCTGCTGCTCTGGGGGAAGCTGCTGATTCTGTGGGAGAGATCAGATGAACATCACCCATTCCATGCTGACATCTCACTGAAATGTTCCTGCATGATACATTGGAGTTTGTCACACCTAAATAGTCCCCATATGACTGGGACGCAGCCTAAATGCTTTCTTGATTTTGATCACTCCCTGTCGTAGATAGTAATTTTTATTCATCTATCGAAATAGTGATTACTATGCTTCTGTTATTTAACAAAACAGCTGATTTTTTTCCCCTAATGATCTTTACATAGAAAACCATTTGCTTCTTGAATCTTATTAGAACAGTTTGTATGTAATAGATGCAATTGTTGCTTTTGATTACATTTCCAGTCAAGTGAACTTGTTACTTAGTTTCATTTGGTTGATTAGCGTGGTTGTAAACCTTGGTAACCAGGGATTCCTGGGATTTCAATCAGTGACCCAGAATTTCTGAATCAGACAATTGGTTGACATAATTATCCAGTGCAAATGTTGTGAGTCAGTTTGTGCTTTCATAAAAATGTGATCATGCACATTTATTTGAAGTCATAGGCTACACAAACTAATCTAAACAGGGTGCTTCCAACTTTAAATGTAATCAATAATGTTGAAAGTACCATTACTGGAGGGTAGCCACAAGTGGATACTGTAAATGAGATCATTTGAACACAGGCTATTTTGTGTATGAAACGTCTTTGGGGATCATACATATCTATGATCAAGGCACATGTTTGCTGGATACTTATCATTATTGATAGGTTCACAACTGTTATTTATTTTGTCACTTCAGGTATATCTTGATGCTTTCTTATGAAAGTATATGACAAAAAGTATTTTTATGCTTATTCAAAAATGGATTGATGTTAACAAACATTGTCTGGAAATACTGATCTAAAACCTCCAAAACATTATGAGTGTTCTTCGTGACATGGTCTAGATTAAAAATATACATTCACTAGCTTTTGGTTGAATTTTGATCAGCTTAATAAGACTAACTGCAATGAAAGGAGTCTCAGGTTTTTGGATTGTAATATGCTGCTTTATTTTGCAGATTAAGTATCATCCAGATGAGCTACAGTAAAAGATGACATGGCTACTTATCCTCAGGCATTGTCAATGAGAAAGCAACACATTTTGTATCCATATAAAAACTTAAATAAAATTGGATATGACATACTGAACAAATTAAATAAACACAGATATTTAAATTAATGGATATATGCTACATAGGATTGATATGGATATACATTTGTAATTGTCACCAACAACTGATTTATAGCCGGTTTATACAGAAAGTAACAGTTCAATGTTTCTATGTCAACTATTATTCTATTATAGGACTTTAGTAAAGTAATATCTTAGAATCAGAAACTCATGTGGCAATTAACTGTGCATTTTACATATACCCTGCATATAATGTGGGTATTTACATATAATTTTTAATGTTTCGGTCTGCCTGTATTTGAGGGGTTTTTTTTTCCTTTTTCTTTTTTACCAGCAATCAGCAATCATAAATGAATTCCAACTGCCCATAGAATACAAGCCTGTGGGAAGAATGAATGTTTCTGGTGGAATCACTTATCACAACCAGAATTCAGCAATGAGGGTGAAAAAACCCCACATTATCATTTATCGATGTCGCTATTTTCTTTCTATGTTATTTCTTGCTAAAATCACATTCTCTGTCTTCCCTTTGTACCTTCTGTAACTTGGGAGAAAAAAGTTTGTTTGCTATGCTTTTTATCTTCCCCAGTTTCCTGAATTTATTGTCTTGTGAATGGGCGTTTTGAGCTTTTGGAGATGTGAAAGACTGTATATTGTAGCCTGAAAGAAAAAAATTCAAAATAATTGCCATATTGTCGTCACAGATGGCTAAGGAAAGATACTGTGAGTGCTCTAGGGAACCCCCCAAAATTGCTGGGGAGGAAAAGGAGGAAAGGAGGTTGTTACATGCAGGGAAACCAATAGCAAATGCAATTTATGACTGAATCATGTTAATGATAGGAAGCCTATGGTAGAGGACATAAAAAGCCAGTTTTTCTGTCTTGAAATATCTTGTGCCAAAACAAATGCTTAACACAAAGTTCTTTCAGATATTCCAGACCAGAGCACAAAACATTAAATGATGAGATAGGATAGCAGACATATTCCTGGAAAAATGGCTGTGTACAGGCAACACATATGCTTAACTCTCCTTAATTAGTCTCTGGGGAGAAAACGCTTGTGTGCATACAAAGACTTAGAGAACACTGTGCTACACAGAACAAAATGGAGACGCCTCTTATGGCGACTGTTAGTAAAGGGATTGGAAAGAATTCTAGAAGCCATGTTCTGCAGGCCTTTTTTACCTTGTTTAATGTGTGTCACTATATCAATGATATAGTCAAGGGAGTAGCCTTGATGAATATCCGCTAGTGTATTTTGATAGTTCAAGGCTAGATAAGAACTCTTCTTCCTGAACCAGTGTATGTATTTAATTAACTTTTAGAGTTTTTGAATGTTTAAAAGAATATTATTCTCCTTTTAAATGTAGCAATATTACATGGTGATGCAGTCTTTCCCAATTAGTCCTGAAGTCAAAACTTAGGGGGAGACTAACTTTCCACATTACCAAGGAGGCCATGGTCGAAGAGCAGTGATTTTCTAAGTGTAAAATAACAAGAGTACAGTTCACAATTAAAATATTCAATATTTATAGCCAAAACACTAATGATGTAAAGCAATTATGGCATAAATCAGTAATCATCCACATTTATGCCAGATTTAGTCATGCTGAATGATGCTGAAAAAATGTTTTCAGTAAGATTTTGTGTACTGTTAATTTAATGGTAGGAATAGTCTATGAAGTACTAAGGCTATAGAAGTTGGATTGAAACCATTTTGTATTTTGATCAAAGCTATGTATTTGGTCGGCGGCACAGTGATTCAATGGGTAAGATGCTGGACTTGTCAGCTAGAAATCTGGCAGCCCAGGTTCAAGACCCAGGTGCCACACAATGGGGTGAGCTCCCATCCTGGCCCCAGCTCCTGTCAACCTAGCAGTTCAAAAGCATGCAAATTCACATAGTTAAATAGGTATCACTTTGGTGGGAAGGTAACAATGCTCTGTGACATCATGCTGGCCACATGACCATGGAAATATCTTCAGATAGCACTGGCTCAATGGCCTTGAAACAGATGAGCCCAGGGGTGAAATCCAGCAGTTTCTGACTGGTTCTGGAGAACCGGTAGCAAAAATTTTGAGTAGTTCAGAGAACCGGCAAATACCACCTCTGGCTGGCCCCAGAGTGGGGTGGGAATGGCGATTTTGCAGTATCCTTCCCCTGCCATGCCCACCAAGCCATGCCCACAGAACCGGTAGTAAAAAAAAATTGGATTTCACCACTGGATGAGCTCCACCCTCTACAATCAGCAACGACTAGTGGAGTAAAATCCACAGGGAGTCCTTTATCTTACCTTTTGATGTATGTGGAACAGGTCCTACTGATTACAATACAGTACAATACAATACAATACAATAACAGAGTTGGAAGGGACCTTTGAGGTCTTCTAGTCCAACCCCCTGCTTAGGCAAGAAACCCTACACCACTTCAGACAAATGGTTATCCAATCTCTTCTTTAAAACTTCCAGTGTTGGAGCATTCACAAACTCTGGAAACAAGTTGTTCCACTGATTAATTGTTCTAACTGTCAGGAAATTTCTCCTTAGTTCTAAACTGCTTCTCTCCTTGATTAGTTTCAATCCATTGCTTCTTGTCCTGCCCTCAGGTGCTTTGGAGAATAGCTTGACTCCCTCTTCTTTGTGGCAGCCCCTGAGATATTGGAACACTGCTATCATGTCACCCCTAGTCCTTCTTTTCATAAGACTAGACATATTCAGTTCCAGCAACCCTTCTTTATATGTTTTAGCCACCAGTCCCCTTTTTTGACTGAGTTTCATTCAGATTAAATTCAGGTATGGTTGTGCATATTAAACATATTTGCACTTTCTACAGGATGACAAATACATTAATGTTAACAGTATCATAAGGGGATCAGATCAGCTGAAGTGGTGGTTTCTCATAATACTTGTAGATAATTATTGATGTTCTTTCAGGTGGCCTGCTTTTTCAGGTAAGAGGTGGCAATAAAACAGAGAACATTTTCTACAGCGATGTCCTCTTGGGAATTACTTCCCTAAGAAGACTTCCCTAACACCTATTTATTACCTTTTGACAATTGCCAGCAGGTATTCAAACTACTCAAAGTAGTTTTATACCTAGTTTAACAACTATTTTGTTAATTTATAAGAATTTTCCTTTATTTATGTTTTTGCTATAATTTTATTTGCAGGTATTTTTTGTTCAGTATATAAAAATAACTCCCTTTTGGCAACTAATCTGAAATTATTAAATTCTAATAAAAAAAAGAGATAATGGAACATTATTCACAGATTGTAAGAACACTAGGTACTGTTTAGCCTACTCTTATTAATGCATAATTTAGGGGGGAAATTAGACTTTATTCCTGGTGTGCTTTCTCCATTAAATCAAACACGCATGCTGAAAACACACAGTTTTCAATTTGTGATGCACAGAGAACCATTGTATTTAATCACTTTAATTGTACAGCTTAAAAAAATGAAATGTACCATAACAATATAAATCAGACCAACCCTTACAGAATGCAACTATGTATCAGATTGCATATTTTCAATAAATACGTTTTTGAGTACTTATAGTTAGAGAACCCCCAATAATGGAGAAAAACGTAAGAATTTAGAACCCATGCCCAACTTAAAAAGGCCTGATAAGACATGGGGATATGTCACTAAGTTTCCTGGAAAATTGCTTGGGGACAGAAACTTGCACAGGTCAAATAGAAAGTTGTTCAGCGGTCATTTGACCTGGATAATTTTATTGAGCCTTGGAACCTTCATCTTTCTGCAATCTCTTCTGGCTTATCTTGATGAGATGTTCTGATGAGAACTCTATTCAAAGTCCACTATCACATCCATTAAAAATATATAACTTTAGCTTTTCTTCCCCTATACTTTCTATTACTGTACAAATTCCCTTGCACTTCTGCATTCCACATCTTCCATGCCTAGATATTGCTTTAATACAGTGGTGGAATTCAATTTTTTTTATTACTGGTTCTGTGGGCATGGCTTGGTGGGCGTGGCAGGGGAAGGATACAGCAAAATCCTGATTCCCTCCCCACTCCTGGGGGAAGGATATTGCAAAATCTCCTCTGGGGAGATTTTGCAATCTCTGGGGCCAGTCAGAGGTGGTATTTGCCAGTTCTCCGAACTACTCAAAATTTCCGCTACCGGTTCTCCAGAACCTGTCAGAACCTGCTGAATAACACCCCTGCTTTAAAATCTTTTTCCACTTTCTTGCTTTATTTTATGTTGATTTGTTTTTCAATGCAAAAAAATCATAGATTTGGTTATCAGTGACAGTTGAACTACTTAAAATAACATTTTAGAATCAAATTGTGATACTACTAATTTCTAGAAATTTCTTGCAATAAAGGAATAAACCGATAATCTCTTTTGATTGATGGTATGTGGCATCATTATAACTATGGTACTGTGCCATAAATAGATCTACTTCTAGCATACTGTGTTTACAAGTAAAGAATTATCTTTCTGATTAGTATTTGTTTAGATCGATAGGGTTTAGGTCTTTCTTTATGTTTTTAAAATATACTTTGGGTTGCATTTTTCATTGAAAAAGAAGGATATCTTTTCATTCCTCATTAGTTACAATTATCATATTTTTCGGAGTATAAGACACACCGGAGTATAAGACGCACCTTAGTTTTTGGGGAGGAAAATAAGAAAAAAAGCTGATTGGCGGGTGGATTGGCCTCCCGGAATACCCCCAATCAGCTGTTCCCAGAGGTGAATTTTAGCAACTTGGTTGTGAGCTCTGTGCCTTGCTTTTTTTTTTTTTTTTGCTTTTTTTTCCTGCCTCTGAAACTTCTGAAACTCTGTTTCAGAAAAAACTTTTTTTTCTGCCTCCGAAAGCCTCCACAGAGCTTCAAAAAAAAAGGCTCTGAAGCTCTGTTTGGGGGCTTTTTTTTCTGAAGCTTCGTTTCTGATGCTTTTTTCAGCCTCTGAAACCTCAGTTTGAGAAGCTGGGCGGGGCTACATTCGGAGTATAAAACGCACCCAGATTTTCACCGTCTTTTTTTGGGGGGAAAAGGTGAGACTTATACTCCGAAAAATACAGTATATATTTAATTTTGTTCTGTGCAATGAATTAAAAGGCGTAGATCCTTTATACAGCAGCTGCTTTCTCAAGCTGCCAGAGTCTTAGCTGCATTAGAGTGCAATTCCTTGAACTTCCAGCCTTTGAACATGTTCATTTGGCTTTCTGGGGTTTGTAATCCCAGAGTATCTGGAAGGTGCCGCTTTTGGAAACATTATGAAAGTCTAGTTCTCTTCTCCTTCACTCCTCTGTGTGTGTGGGTGGGTGTTGTGTTTCCACTTGCAGAGAAAAACCTCTCTACGTTCTGAGCTGTAGAAAAATATAAAGGACAAAGTGGAGACATAACAGAGTCTGAAACTTGAGCTTGGATCCACATTTCATAGCGACTTTAATCATGCTGTGATTATGATACTCCTGTTGGACATGGAAACTTTTGTGATCTGTTGTGGTCAAAAGCTGGCTCCCTTGAATAAACCAAATCAATCTGAAGATACAACATAAATTTATTAAGCATGAAAACAACTACAGTGTACACTGGACTCCCAGCAATGCAGCTTGCTGTCAGCTTGCTCAATAGCCCTGAACAAAATTAAAGTATAATTTATATACCGTTGGCCTATTGTATTTACAAAGGCAAGACAAAGAAAAAGACAACACAGTGGGCCTCTTATAGAATTAGTCGTGATGTATATGGAGGGGTATGTTATATAGGTAATCCTTGACTCATGACTGTAATGGAGTCTGCCCATCATTGTCTTAAGTCAAGATGATCTCTGGAGGGCTCGGGACAGCGGTTGCTCCTCTGTTCTGGTCCTGTTAGATCTCTCAGCGGCTTTTGATACCATCGACCATGGTATCATGCTGCACCGGCTGGAAGAGTTGGGGGTGGGAGGCACCGTGTTGCGGTGGTTCTCCTCCTTTCTCTCCAACCGGTCGCAGTTTGTGTTGGCAGGGGGGCAGAGGTCGACCTCGAGGCCTCTCATCTGTGGAGTGCCGCAGGGATCGGTCCTCTCGCCCCTTCTGTTCAACATTCATGTAAAGCCGTTGGGCGAGATCATCCGTGGCTTCGGGGTGAGATACCACCATTACGCTGATGACACCCAGCTGTACATCTCCACCCCAGGCCACCCCAATGATGCCCTTGAAGTGATGTCCCAGTGCCTGGAGGCTGTGCGGATCTGGAGGGGGAGGAACAGGCTCAGGCTCAACCCTTCCAAGACTGAGTGGCTGTGGCTCCCGGCATCCCAATATAGTCAGTTGACTCCATCACTGACTATTGGGGGCGAGTCTTTGGCCCCCACAGAAAGGGCTCGCAATCTGGGAATCCTCCTGGATATGCAGCTGTCCTTGGAGGAACATCTGACAGCTGTAACCAGGGGGACCTTTTGTCAGGTTCGCCTGATTCGCCAGTTGCGGCCCTTTCTTGATCGGGATTCCCTGTGCACAGTCACTCATGCCCTCGTCACCTCTCGCCTTGACTACTGCAACGCTCTCTACATGGGGCTCCCCTTGAAGAGCACTCAGAGGCTCCAACTGGTCCAGAATGCAGCAGCGCGGGTAGTGATGGGAGCAGCATGGCGCTCCCATGTAACACCGCTCCTGCGCGAGCTGCACTGGCTCCCAGTGGTCTTCCGGGTGCGCTTCAAGGTGCTGGTTATCACCTTTAAAGCGCTCCATGGCATCGGGCCTAGCTATCTTCGAGACCGCCTGCTGCTACTGACGACCTCCCATCGTCCCGTGCGCTCCCACAGAGAGGGCCTCCTCAGGGTGCCATCAGCCAATCAATGTAGGCTGGTGACCCCCAGGGGGAGGGCCTTCTCTGTGGGGGTACCTACCCTCTGGAATCAGTTGCCCCCAGAGATAAGGAGAATCCAAGGCCTTAGTGCCTTCCGCCGTGCCCTTAAAACCCACTTTTTCCAGCAAGCCGGGCTGGCTTAAAAGAAATTTTAAATGTTTTAATTTGTTTGTATTTTTAATTTTGGGCCAAATTTATATATATTTTAATTGTTTTTTAATATTTGTATTTTATGTTTTTTAATTCTGGCTGTACACCGCCCTGAGTCCTCAGGGAGAAGGGTGGTATATAAATTTAAAATAAATAAATAAAAATAAATGATGATTGTAAAATTAGACAATTCCAGATTTTTGGTGCTCCAGCTGAAGAGATTGCGTTTCTAGCTGTTTTTCAGATTTCATATGGGAAAGGCCCTCTCAATATTCCCACCTCAGATGTATTAGCTAGTTAGGGTGGGTTGTATTTGTAATATATGGTCGTGCAGTTCATCTCTCTCTCTCTCTCTCTCCCTCCTCCCCGCAAAGCTGCATTGAAGATTTAATTTGGGAATTCAAATTCAATTCAATTCAATGAATTTAATATTTCATTTGGGAAATTCTTAATTAGGAATAAAGTTCATCTGATAAAGGACTTCATAAATTATGAACAACTTTATTGTCTACAAGAGGGACGTGGTAGCTCAGTGGCTAAGACGCTAAGCTTGTCAATCGAAAGGTTGGCAGTTCAGCGGTTCGAATCCCTAGTGCTGTGTAATGAGATGAGCGCCCGTTACTTGTCCCAGCTTCTGCCAACCTAGCAGTTTGAAAGCATGTAAAAAATGCAAGTAGAAAAATAGGGACCACCTTTGGTGGGAAGGTTACAGAGTTCTGTGTGCCTTTGGCTTCTAGTCATGCCGGCCACATGACCACGGAGACATCTTTGGACAGCGCTGGCTCTTCAGCTTTGAAACGAAGATGAGCATCACCCCTAGAGTCAGGAACGACTAGCACATATGTGCCAGGAGAACCTTTACCTTTACCTTTACCTTCATTGTCTATGTATAAAGTGGTTTCAAAAATTTGTTGGATGCTTGTATTGAATATTTTGGAGAAAAATCATTTTAGTGTTTCAGTGCGAAGTTGAAAAAGGATATAGGAATCAAAAGCAAGGAAACATTATTTTCAGTGTGGCATGAAACAGGAAACTTTGGGAAACATTAAATGAAAAATAAAATACATGTGTAATAATTCAGCAATTTTTTATTAAGAAAGTCTTGAAAGCTTCTGAGCCGTCTTTCCTATACAAACTAATAGAAAATATTTTATTAAAGGCAAAGTTCTTCATTTGTTGTGCATTGGCGATCTGTTGCAAAAAATAACTCTGAAAGGAATACTCAAGGGATGTATTAATTTTCTTAAGATATTAAGATATTGTAGGAAAGGGGCAAAGAAAAGCTTTATTAGCAACAAAAAGGCCTTTAATATAGTTAGTCATGTAAATATTACAGTAACTCAATTTTATTAAGAAAGTAGAGCTGGAGATAGGATTTCAGGCACTAGAAGAGCTCTGTGCCTTTTCCCATCCGAAAAAAAAAAACATTAAATTGTGCTATTAATGGAGATTCTCTGGGGAAATTGATACATATGCTGAAAGGATTACTGAAAAGGGGACTTTCCATTGCACAGATGGCATCTGCTTTTGGAACACTGTAGGTGAGATTGCAGAAAAGGAAAGTGTCAAATTTTAATCAAACCTTGTTTTGGGAACAAGAAGATAAGGCCTGCTAAAGGAAGATGTATGATACAAAGAGACCACAAATATTTTTTTATTCCAGTCTGAAATAAAGCTTCCTTGGTATTTGATGTATGAATAAATTCACTGGCACAGAGAAAAATTCCAGGTCAACCAGTTTCTCAGATGGAAAAAACACAGTGGTAACATGCCTGAAAAAGTGGACGGCATGTATCTGTTGTGAAGAAAGACTGATTATATTATATTTTCATTTCTTTTCTATAAGTAGTTAAGGTGTGCAAACATTTGTTTGTTTTACAGAGTTTTTGCATCTTTCTTTTAATAATATGTATTTATTTTATTTTATTTATTTTATTAAATTTCTATACCGCCCTTCTCCTGAAGGACTCAGGGCGGTGTACAGCCAGAAATAAAACCATGACAATAGAAAAATTAAAAACAAGTTAAAACAATTAAATCAATTGGCTGAAAATTTTAATAAAACAACCCATTAAAATAGTAAAAATATTATTATTATTTAGGCCAGCCCTGCTTCTTGGAATAGTAATGTTTTTAGGGCACGGCGAAAGGTACGCAGGTCGGTAATCCTAAGAATCTCCGGGGGCAGCTCATTCCAGAGGGTAGGGGCCCCCACAGAGAATGCTCTCCCCCTGGGGGTCGTCAGCCGGCATTGTCTAATTGACGGCACCTGGAGGAGCCCCTCTCTGTGGGAGCGTACCGGTTGATGGGAGGCTATCGGTGGCAGAAGGCGGTCTCATAGGTACCCAGGACGCATGCCATGGAGCGCTTTAAAGGTGGCAACCAACACCTTGAATCGCACCCAGAAGACCATCGGGAGCCAGTGCAGCTCATGCAGGAACAGTGTTACATGGAAGCGTCGGGTCGCTCCCATAATTACCCATGCGGCCGCATTCTGGACCAGTTGGAGCCTCCGGGTGCTCTTCAAGAGAGCCCCATGTAGAGAGCGTTACAATAGTCCAGACGTGAAGTGACGAAGGCATGAGTGACTGTGCGTAAGGAGTCCCTTACATGCAATTAAATGTTAATTGCATGCAGTATGAATTTTCAGTAAGGTTAACATACTAGGAATCATCCAACCATTGTTGTTTTTCTTATAACAGTGAGAATAATGACTTTTTAAACATAAATCAGTGGCTGTCTTAAATGATGACCACAAACTCTATGTATCTTATGTATTAATTTAGTTTATTTATGTAGCTGCCCTTTCATAAATGACTTTGAATAGCATACAAATAAAACAAGAAGTCAACACACAATGATTTTCAAACTTGGCAACTTTAAGATGTATGGACTTCACATCAGGAGTGGGTTTCAAAACCCATCGCTACTGGTTCATTCGTGGGCGCGCATGCGCACAACACTTCTGCACATGCGCAGAAGCATCCAGGTGGGTGGACGGAGCGTCCCGCCGCCACCGCTACCGGTTCGCCCTATCCAGGGTGAACCATGAGCAACCCACCACTGCTTCACATGCTGTCTGGGGAATTCTGAGTTAGATCCAAACATCTTAAAGTTGCTAAGATTGAGAAATGGTCTGGAGTGATCAGTTAAGGATAAAATGCATTAAAATGATGGTCAGTTCAGACACTATTCAACAGTACATATTATTGATTATATTTTCGTAACTTAACATGATGAATACTGGACTCAGAATATACACAGTTTGCCTTCTATGCAATTCCACATCCCTTACTTGTAAGCAAGATAATTTTTCTTAAGATATCTACTATATCCAGTACAACATTTATTCTTATGAGGTGTATTTGGCATGGAGTTATTAAAGTATTAGTATTAGTATTATGGTAGTTGTTCTGACCCAGCCTTAGCAAGTAATGATAAGCTGCTTACTCACGAGTAAAAACAAACCCCTTTTCAAACAGGGTAGGAACAGTCTTTTATTCAGGTAGATAAACAAAAATCAAACGTAATTAGTCCCAACAGACCAAATCAGAATTGCTTGCTGTGTCCTAAAAGTGAATTTGCCACAACTGCAACAATTGGCCGCTCCCAAACCCCTACTATTTATTTCCCAGCCATTGAGAGACTGGCTAGTATCCACATCTGCTTTTCCCTGGGAGCCGGTTTATTGCTTTCCTTTCTTTTCCTCTCCTTTCCTCTCTATGCATACGCGCATCTGGGATGGGCCCCATCTGTTCCTCCCCCTCACTCAGCTCAGGTCCCGAAGACAGTTGCCTCTCCACCTTGGGGAAGATGGAAGGCCACGGCTCTGCCTTTGTCTCTGATGCTTTTTCCTTATCAGAGCCTTCCAAAAGCTTCAAAGTTGGCCCAGGCTCTCCCTCAACCTCCTCCTCATCTGACTCTGCTGGTAGCCAATTGGCCACAACAATAGTGGCAGTGGCAATAGTATAGTATAGTCCTCGAGTTATGACCACAATTGAGCCCAAAATTTATGTTGCTAAGTGAAACATTTGTTAAGTGAATTTTGCACTATTTTACTATTTTCTTGCCACATTTCTTAAGTGAATCACTGCACTTGTTAAATTAGTAATACAGCTGTCAAGTGAATTTGGATTCCCCATTGTCTTTGCGGGTCAGAAGGCTGCAAAAGCTGATCATGTGACCCTAGGACACTGCAACGGTCATAAATAGTAGTCAGTTGCCAAGCATCTGAATTTTGGTCATGTGACCATGGGGATGCTGCAACGGTCGTAAGTGTGAAAAACGGTCATAAGTCACTTTTTTCAGAGCTATTGTAACTTTGAATGGTCACTAAATGAATTGTTGTAAGTCTAGGACTACCAGCATAGCATAGCATAGCATAGCATAGCATAGCATAGCATAGCATAGCATAGCATAGCATAGCATAGCATAGCATAGCATAGCATAACATAGCATAGTCGCAGTCTATGTGAAAGTTATTTGCTAAGAAGTTCAATTTGGTGCAATGAAATGAAAAACAAAGTCATTTCATTTTTATAGTAATGGTTTCATAAAAAGATTGCAAGGTATCTTCTTTTTATAGTATTCCTGAAGATAGATTGTCTATTTTTATTTGAAAATCCCAAACAAATTTTACACCTTCCTAGCATGTGTGTCCTCTAGCAAACAACACTGAATGTGAATCTATTGCCCGAAGCAGGAATGTTCATAGAAAGCCATAATGGTGCAAAAATGGTAACGTGGTGATGTCATTACGCAAGACTTGTCCTCACATATTTGCCTTCTGAATATCCGATGCAAGTATATAAATCATGCTACTTGCATTATGATGGCCATTTTGTCATTTTCCCCCTTGACCCCCTTACAAGCATGCATTTCTTTGGCTTCTCTCCATGGGGTTGGTTTTCAGAATGACTCTTCATTGTTTCCAGCAACTTTTTAAGCATTTGAAACCCTTGCCAACTGATTGCCTGATATGTAATTTAAGCAGCTAGTCCCTCCTGAGAGCCAGTTTGATTTAGCGATTCAGGGCATCTGGCTAGAAACTGGGAGACAATGAATTCTAGTCCCACCTTAGACACAAAGCCAGCTGGGTGACCTTGGGCCAGTCACTCCTTTTCAGCTCTAGGAAGGAGGCAAGGGCAAACCTCTTTTCTAAAATGCTGCCAAGAAAACTTCAGGGGCTTGTCCAGCAGTTATCAGGCATCAGACACATACAGATACCTCCCTCGTGTAATTGGAGATGGAAGAACAATTTATTTGGGTGTCCTATTAAAATGCATTAATTGTGCTCCATGTACTGAAGTGAAATTATATACAAACTGGTGAGAAAAAATACAGATAAAATATGTTAATTTTCAACACGCAATATTCATAGATATGCAAATGGGATTTTAACTAGGAAGAGATTGATTTCCCGATCCCTACATGTCACACTTGGGAGGCATGATTAATAATCACCTGGCTCTCTGTTTTATTTTTAAAATGTGGCATTGAACACAAAATGCTCCAGGTAACTGCTATGCAAGTGTTGAAAAGCATTACATCTTTTTAAATTATTATTTCATTGCAAATTCAATTTAAAAGGTAGGAAGTATATTGTGCTTTCAAAAAATATCTGTAAAACAGATAATATATGCATTCTGCGGGCCATGTCATCAACTCGTCTAAATAAGGATAGACTAACTAATGAGACTAGGAACATTTAAATTAGCATTTGACCTGATGTTTTATGATGTTTTGTTTTATTTGTTTGTTTACTGGGTCCAAATACATTAAATGGCTATGCATTGCTCAAGAGAGTAGGACTAAGGGATAGATAACATTGCATTTTGCCAATACTGGAGTTTTGCCAAGAGTAATACACTGAAAATGCAACAGCTCAGTAAATAATCAGCTTCACTTAAGCATTCTAATTAAATATCATTCAATTACACAGTTGTAATCCATATCCTATTACAAATGCCAGCTAGAATATACATGCAGTTAAAATCATACATTTCATATCTCTTAGATTTTTTTCTTACAGATACTATTGCAGTTTGCAACTAGGTGATCCATGTATTATTTAGCAAACAATCAATTGCAAATATGTATAGTATTTTATCATTGATTCCATAGATCATTTCCCAGCAAAATCAGTTTTACAAAAACATCTGTAACTTGATTTTCAAAAGTTTACTAGTTTCATTTATTAAAGCTAAGAATCTCCTTTTGTTAACGAAAAAAATAAGTATCTGATGCCACATGTGGAGCTTGAATAGCTTTCTTTAATGGGAACAACTTAATTTTCTGAATTCAGATACCAAGAAAAGCTATGTTTTTTGTAAAAGTGGAAGTAAAAAACTTAAAATTTATTCCTTGAAAATGGAAAAAGAAAGCAAAGAGACCATATAATCCTTGCTAACATTCAGTTTTAAAATAGAACAAAGGCAAAAAAAAAAGGAGTAACCATTGAGTAACCATATAAAATCCAAAGCATTAGTACCCAATTCACTCTGGAATTTAGCAAGTGAGAAGAAAGAGTCAATTAAACAGAGTAAAACATCTTAGATTATGTTGGAAGAAATGTCCATCTGGGTTCAGTTCCAAGTGGGGAGAAAGACAATGGAAACATGGAGGCTGCTTGGAAAGCTAGTTTAATGGAGCAGAACCATTAAGCACATGGTCCTGGTGTAGTTGAACACATGGAGTGGAGAGTGAGTGTAATTTATACACTCTCTTGGGCATTGAACCTGAGCTTCCTGTTCCTGTGGCAAGGGCAGGTATTCTATTGGTTGCTGTAGTGGTCATGTGCAAATCCTAGGAGTTTGTCTGAGATTAGTCTGGTTGAACTGTGCTGGGTAATGAAGGGTCATGTGGTGAGTTCTGTTGCTAGATGGGTAGAGGACTAATCCTATTATGTCCTGAGGGTCAAAGTCTTTTGTCTTGTACATAAACTGGCATCAAAATATCTGCTGTGGGCAGGGAGCTGAGCTGAATTTCTGTCTCCAAGAGCATGTTTCTCAATTTCTCATCCAGGGAAATATAATATTCTGCCTTTGTAATATTCCCTAAAATATTTCATTCTTCTAAGAGGGGTGGATGCTAACTTTCTCCAATTATCCTATTCAACTGACCAAAATAAGAATTGCTAAGAAAAGAATGTGAGTTTTAAATATGGCCTCCTTTCTCTGCAGACTGTCAAGGCTATAGCATAAAAATAAGAAAATTAGGTTAAGTTTTCTTGTTAATTACTATTGCTTTTCATCTGGGAAATAAGCCTCTTTCGGGTAAAATCAATATGGATGTTAACTTTAGAAAATTGTATTGGCTTGATCTTTAACTTGACTGAACAGGAATTTTCTACCTCCCCACTGCAGTCCCTTGCTTTCTTCAAATACAGTTCCTTGTGTGAGTTCTGATATAGAGAACTGCACATAAAGAGGAAAGTGGTGGAAGTTGCTCTGTGAACTGTGCTAAGCTGAGCCAAGAAGCATCTTACAATACTAGACATTATCTTCATTTGAGAACCATTGTTTTATTAACACACCTTTTGTTCTGCAATCACATGCTGGCTAAATTATGCTTAGGATCATCCCAAAATGGGTTCAAGCCCTACATGGAAAAGGAGATGCCAGTTAGTCAAGATGATTTTAGAAGAGGCTAAGGAACATGAAACATTATTGCTGCTGTATGCTGGATAATGGAGAAAGCCAAAGGATAGCAGAAAAGAAAGGGAAAAAAAAGTCAGAATACTGTATGTTTCATTGATTGTAGCAATAACACTTAGACTTATATACCACTTCATTGTGCTCGGAAGGATGGAAGTAAATCTTGAGCCAGTCAGGATCGAACTGCATTGGGCAGTTAGCCTGCAATACTGCATGCCACCATGCCTCTTATAGAAAGTCCTTTGATTAAGTTGATCACATCAAGCTATGGAATGTACTTAGAAAAATGGAAACTCCAGTTCATCTTGTAATCTTCATGCAAAACCCATATAGTGGTCAGGAAGCCACAGAATGGACAGAATATGGTGAAACAGAATGGATCCAGATTGACAAAGAAGTAACACAGTAGATACGCTGAATATATATTAAAGGTCTCTGGCTTGGAAGAAGATAATGTAAAGATTGAAGGAAGAAACATCAATAAACTCCATTATGCTGCTGATACTAGTCTGATACACAAAAATTTGAAGGCTCTGCAACCTCTAGCAATAAAAGTCAAAAGGTGCACTGAGAAAATGGGAACAATATTAAATATTATTTATTATATTAAATTTATATTAAAGAAGATTAGCCTAATGACGAGGATATAAAACCGGCTTTAGAACATATTGAGGCTTCTGCCCTTTAGGATCAATCATCGACAATAAAGGAAAAAGTGATCAAGAAATACATCAGAGACCAGCAGACTAGAATAGCCATGAAGGCATTGAAAAAGATGTTCAGATGTGTCTATGCTTAAAAAAAATCAGAATAGTGCAGTCAATGGTATGCTCTGTGACACTTTGTGAAAATAAAAGTTGGACTTTGAAAAAACCAAATCAAAAGAGTGTTGACACTTTTGAACTTTGGTGTTGAAAAGATTACTGAGAATACTACAAATAGCCAAAAAGAAAGAGAGAGAGAGAGAGGGAGGGAGGAAGGGAGGGAGGGAGGGAGGGAGGAAGGAAGGAAGGAAGGAAGGAAGGAAGGAAGGAAGGAAGGAAGGAAGGAAGGAAGGAAGGAAGGAAGGGATTATCAAACAAATCAACCCAGAATTCTTAACTCAAAGCACAAATGATCAGATTTAACAGTCTGGATAAAATGTAATGACCGGAGAAATTGAAAGAAAGGGAAGACAAGGAAGACCAGCAGCAAAGTGAATGGGCTCAATTATAATGATGGTCAATGTACAGTACCACTGAAAGACCAGGTTAGGGACAGATTATCATGGAGAAAGTCTATCTTTGTGGTTACTAAGAATTGATGGTTGACTTGATGGTTCATAATAATCAACATCATTTTATTCTACAAAGTATTGCAAATCTCAAATTTATAATTGGAATTACAGACATACAGCTTTGTAGTTTAATAATACAATGCAGTCATGTAATCTAATATAGCTATATATGATTGTAAAAGATTTAGTATTTCAACAGAGCCATTAACTCAGTATCTTTCCTCTTGTAGAATTACTTCTGATTTAACCCAGCATTATAATATCTGCTGGTTTCTTAAGGATTTTATAAGCAGGACTCTTTAGTTTTTAAAGGATAGTAATTGAAAGATTATAATGATATATATAGGGCATGCATATCCATAGGAGTCATCGAAAGACGGTGAGTTTATGAACTTGCTTGGATGGTTGCAATCATAAATTTCCATGTAGTATAATGAATGAAATATTAATTGTGCCAAAAGATAGCCCCCCTCAGAACTGCATTAATAGCATTTAAACTTGCACATTTACATTGTTTTTCCTCCTCCATATATTTGTGCCATGTTCAGCAGTACCATTTTAGACTTTAGGCATATTATCTTTACTTATGCTGTTAATAAAAGTGCTTATTGAATTACATTCTTGCTTGCCTTTAATTTTAGAGTTACATTTTAATAACAAAGTACACTACAGTGATACCACATTGAGCTCTATGGAAATACAATTATAGAAATATAATTTTCCAGAAGATCAGTTATAAAGTCCTGTGGATGTTACACTAATTAGATAATAAGATTAGAAGGCATCAAGGAGAATAAAACTGATGCCTGGGCCTGATTCATATTTCACATTGTAAAATGAGCAAGTAAATGTATACAGTTCTTGCTGATTTATAAAGGTGGCTTGAAAAATGCTCTCTTATATATAAGATAGAGCATATAAAATATTTAATATATTAGATAGGCATATTTTTTTAAATCAGATAACAAGTTCTGTTCCATGAAATCTCCCCAGTAGAAATCCTGGGAATTCTCATCAATATGGAGAGTGCTTTTAATACTTTCTGGTGCCTTCTTTAGCCGTCTGCTTCAATTCTGATGCTGCTAAGCCACAAGCGCATCCCTTCTATAGGATTACCTGCAATCGGCTTCTTATTGAGAAATGTATGGAAGAAGAGGAATCCGAAATGAGCAAGTGAAGATGGAGGCTTTGCAGATTTCCACCCAGCAGTACAGCTGGTGAATGATTAAGTCTTACCAATGAGAAAATTAAAAGCTTTGCTCTGGGATAGTTTGTGCAGTTATGCAGGAGGGGTGGGGAGGAGACACAAAGTAATACAAGAAAATGTATCAAAGGATAAAAAAAATTATAAGATGATTTGCCTGGTTAAAATATATCTCACATCAAATCTTTCAGTAGGTTTTATTAGTTGGATGTGCTGTAAATTCAATGAGATGTTTGGAACAGTGATCTTTAAATAAGGGGTTCAGACATATGCAACAATTGTACAACTATGTACAATAGTACTTTCCTGCCAAGTGAAAGTGATCAAATGTTCCTTTCCCATTATTTAGTGGGTTTTTAAAAAAATTTTTTGCCAAGGACAAATTTGAAGAAAATAACAAGACCTCGGAAAGGATTGTTCTATCCTACACAGTACACATCTTTACAAACAGAAAACTTGTCAGAGTCATTTCATAGACTGGAATAGGCTAACAAGGTCAGCCAATGAATAGCCATAGCAACTAAGTCTGCCAATGGAGACTGTTTGGAAACTGAAACAGTATTTGCTGGAGACAGCTAGGAGTCTGGGCGTGGCTTAGTACTATAGCTCTGAGTCTGTGCAAAAGGTCCAAAGTAGTAGTCTGTCTGCTGAATTGAAACTAAAAACTGTTCTCTCCTCTGCTGTTGGTATTGTATATTTATTTCATGTATTATATTGTATATAAAGAGAAGTTAATGAATCCTGTTGAATCAGTTACCTGTGTGTGTTTTCTGGATGTGATTGCTGCAACAAACTCTGACAAAACTCAACCTGCCCTCCCAAGCATGACCTTCAGAGTGAAGCCCCTCTTAAGAAAGAAGCAGAGAGAGAGGACAAGAGGCTATTAGAGAGGCAAGGTCTTAGGGAGCTACCTGCTCCAGGATCTTCTGTTTGAGATGCTCCATGCCCAGTGTAATGCATGTGTATTCTGCCTTTCCTCAAGGCCTTATCCATGGGCTCCCATAGAGCAGCAATGGGTTTGATTAGCTGAAAGAGAAAAGCTGTGTTGTCTGCTGCTTATGGGGATTCCCTTTGGGAAGAGAGAGGGTCCTATTTGGAAGAGGAGAAGAAGGAGATTCTAGACCTTTTCATTTATACCCTGAGAGATATAAGCAGGAGATGGGGTTATGGAGTCTCCAATGTATGTTCTCATGCTGCAAAAATAGATGTTCCTTCATGCCATCCAGATAAAGACAGTGGAACATAAAGGATTTGAATGTGTCGATTTCAGAATAAGCAGATTCTTAATTCTTATATGATCTAAACCTGATAGTTGCTGTGGTAATTAGTCCTACAGGTTACTCTGAGTGACACAAGCAAAAAACAACAACAACACACCCCTCCTTTTGGATTTTCCAAATCCTTACATTGACCACAATAGTTGAGCTAGGAGAGGTCCCTCTTAAATTGGGATTAAACCATGCTAGCTTCCCCACCCTCTGACAAATATTTTATATTTCATTTGCCCTGATTTATGTGCAGTTCAATCAAAATTCTGAAAGAGTTGCTGTTAAATGGCTAGCCCTTCATAGTACATATTCTTTGAATTTTAAAATCGACATTCTTAGCTCTGGAATAGCAGAAAATTATAGAAGCATAGCCTTTTCTCTTGCTGGATATGTGATTACTTTTTCCCCTCATTTATATTCAAAAGTAATTAAAGTATAAGAATAGTGTGTGATGGTTGCCCTGTCTGAGGTGAAGCAGAAACTGCAGCCTCATTGTAGAAGAGGGTGTATTTTTTTTCTATTGTAATTTTAAAGAAGGTAGAGAAAGCATACAAAGCACCATTTCTGGAATCCTTTCCAACCTATTTACCCAAAATGTCCACAGGAAGCATCTATGCAACAAATAACATGTTACGTCTTTGTCTTTCTCCTTTTCATCAGTGTGTATGAATGTTGAACATATGCACTGGAAAAATAGGCTGAGCAATATATAATCCGGTCTGGATCATGTAACCAGAAGGGAGCAGAGAAGGTGTCACCAACACTCCAGGCAGCTACCCAGCTGCCTCTTCCATAGGAGAATTGGGAGAAAAAAAATCTGGACACCTCTCCCCCACACACACACACACAGACTCTTGGCCAGATCCAGTCCATTTTTAAACCCAGTTTTTCTTTTGCTGCTATTTCTCCCACACTGAATTTGGTCCTGTTCTGCTTAGCTTTGAGAGAGTTATTCTGCTGATTGAGAAACAAAATCCCTTGTGTCTTTCCAACATGTCCAGCTGTCTACAAGGAATATAAATCCTTCCATTTCCCACTATCCTGTCAGAACTGAAGAAGCTTCTTGGATGAGAAGTGAAACATCTTCAAAGAAAAACAAGAAAGTCCAGTTGCCTCCTGAAAAAGCACCTTTGGGACAACCATGACTTGGATGACTGAGAATCTCTACAGATACTCTATTGATACTGTTCTTCTTAATGAAAAAACAATTTGACAATAGTGACATAAACCACAAGATGCATGTGTTATGAGAATCAGGGTCAGTTCTAAGGCTCCCTTCTACCCTGGAGGTCTTCTTGCAGACATGTCTGGAGCTGGTAATCTTCAGAAGCATTCTCCTCAAGGAGCTCCAGATTACTTTCCCACGGCATCTCAGAACATTTTAAAATCGTCATCATTATCATCTTCTTCATTATCATCATTTCTGTCAAGCAGCTTGTTAAAAATACCAGAAATTAAGGGTACGGGGCCAGAATTGTATAAGTGTGTGTGTGTGTGTGTGTGTGTGTGTGTATGTGTGTGTGTTTATAAGTTTAATAAATAAATGAATAGGTCAGGAAAAAAATCAAGCTAAATTTCTGTTTTGAAACATGAATTCATAGTTTCAACATTGTAGATTTCTTCCTTTCAAATATAATTAATTGGCTTTTTGCCTCCATGTACCATTTTGCCTCCGCTATTATTACTCATTTGTCACTCATCCTTAAACCTCACTCTGCTCTTCCTCTGAATAATTAGAAATTGCAATTCCACCAGTTGAGTAGGAGGTATATTAGAACATTTCATCCAACAGAAATTCCTTCGTGCACATATAAACAGTTTGCAGGATTTGTGTCCCAAAGCAGCGGAAGGGTAGCACAGTATTACTTTCAAAGAATTTATTTGAGATGATCAAGTTGACTTTTTTAGGTCCCATCAGAACTTGCATTGCTAAACACAAATGGTTTTGATTCTAAGTGCAAGTTTGTGCATGTTCAAGAAGGAATTTCCAAGTGCATTGAAGCATAGTTCCAGTTAGTAAACTTAGCTGACAGTGCATGCCTTTCTGTGTTACAACATGACTAAACTTATTCTGGCAAACATTCAAAGAGATTACATTGTGTGGTATAATAGTGGCTTTTTTTCTATATTGCTGGAAGGAAACAAATTTTAGTAAATAGTCAATATTGATTAAAACAATCTCATCCATATCATAATGTGTCTCTGTGTGTATGTGTATGTGCAATTTCAAAGTTTATTTTCCCTTAAAAAATGAGGCTCTGAGGGCCATGAATGATAGAACCATATCTTTGAAGACCAACACAGTTTGTGAATTGCAACCCCTTTCATAATCCTGATCTGAGAGTTTCTAATGGAAGAATGGTAGGCTTGTGTTAAACAGAGCCAGGACCATATCTTGTTTTGGGTCAGAACTATATCTCAAATAGCATTTATTTTTATACAAGGAAGTGCCTTTGTATCGAAGAAGGTATGATGTAATTGGATTAGACAGCAATTCCAGAAACCTATAAAAAAAGTAATTGTTGAAAGCATAATCAACACTGTTAATTTATTTCTTACATTTGCAAAAAAAAAAAAAAATGCCATAAATGCTATTTCATCTCGAACTCTGCATATATTCGGACTGATCTACAAAGGGAATCATTAATGAAACCTTGCTCACAGATACCGCTGGAAATCTATTAAAAGTAACTGGATGGGGTTGGGATCTGAAGACTATGTAGGAAGTTGTTCTGGTTATAGGAAAATGAGGTGAGCTCCGGCGTTGTCATTCATGGAGTTTCAGAACTTTAAATAAAGCTGATTGGATTGGAGAGTGAACAAGAGCTCTCTCTATAATTTTGAGAATTTTTTGTTTTTCTTAACTAATTGTAAATAAATACTATGTGATCATCGTACGACCAAAGGTAAACCATGTGTACACAGCATTTATATTTGGAAAGGAAAAGCAATTTTTGACTGCAAGCTTTTTGGAATGGAAATGAATGACTTTCTCAAGATGAAGAAACTTTGAATCATCATTCTTTTATTGTGACTTTACTCTTAAAATAACTAGTCCAGTGAAGGCTGCATACTTCTGACATAAAGTGTACATTGATTTCTGTTGAAAAACAGAAGAGAAGCTATATTCAGCAGCAATGCCTTGCCAGCTTTAAAAAATGTAAAGAAAAATAGTATAAAGAATTATTTCCGGTCCCCTTTGCCTGCTTGCAAAGGTCAGAGTTAAGGTTATTGCCATGGATTTATAAGGAAACTCATATTACAACTGTCTGGACTATACCTGGCTTGAAGATAAATCAGCCCAGTAAATTTCCACTGCTGCCAGTTCTTTAACCTTCATAAGTACAAGTGTTCAACCCTGGTCCTGTGCTTTTTCAAAAATGGTCTCAATGCCTACATGGTCAATTTTTTTCCCCATTCAGGTTCAGATGTTCTTGGCTCTTAAGGAAGGTTTTTAAGATTACTCTTCCGGACAGCACAACATAATGACAAACAGGAAATGCTCAGCTGTTCTTAACATTATTTCTTTATTTTTTTTCTTAAAAAACAAAACAAAAACTTAAAGTTGCATAGATCAGAATTACTCTGAGAGGACACTGAGTTCCCGCTGATGATTTCTTTCTTACAGAAAGAAAGAAGAAAGAAAGAAAGAAAGAAAGAAAGAAAGAAAGAAAGAAAGAAAGAAAGAAAGAAAGAAAGAAAGAGAAAGAAAGAAATTCATTGTATCATATAATGTATTAAGTCTTGGGGCATAACTTCAATAATAGGTTCGTGACTGTGGCTTTCATGAATTTCAGGATCATTCTGTTCAGAGCAGCTATTTCTTGACACAGAAGAAGATATGTCTGGGAATGGAATCATCTTTCTGGGCATCTAGAAAGCTTTGGAATAGTTGGGTCTGCTATTTAGAGTAAGTTCCCCAGTAGAAATACTACTCTTTCCTACCTCAGATGGGATGATGTAAGAAAGCTTAGCTATGTGGGAAGGATCAACTGTACCTTATGTCTTCTTCCCACAAGTGTCAGGCCTTTGGAAATGGGAGTTAAGGAGTTGAGGTGAAATTGCCGCATAAATGTTTGCCTTTTGACCTTCACGGGAAGAAGCAACATCGCAGTGCAGTAGTTCACATATTATCAGATAATGCAAGCACCACTTTATGGATTCACAAAGAAGGTAAATGTCTGTGTTTTTAATAAGAAAAAAGTACACAATTATAATGTTTGTTTTTATTTCCTGTTCCTAGTTTTCTTTCAAGCCACTTGGCCTGCCCCTCGGCACTATTGTCGTACATTATCTTATGAAGGGAACATTGGTTGCAAATTGTTTTCAAATTGCTATCTTAAGTTACAAATTAATTCAGTTTCTTTTGCAAATGAATAGAATGTCAAATATAATTTGGTGTAAATACAAACTAAGTCACTGGCAATCAAACACATCCAGTTCTTTTCCACATAGATAATATTTGCGGTTTTGGTATATGAGCTTTCTTTTTGTGTAAATTCCAACAGATAACATACAGGGACAAAATGTGATCCCTCTGGCTCTTTCAGCAGGACTTGTGCCTAGCTTCATTGTTTTGCAACAACAGTACAAACACTGTACCAAGGCCACTGAGAATTTTGTTTCATGTCTCTGTCTCCTGCTGAGCAGGCTATTTGGATTGTTGGAGAAGAGCAAATACTTCTAGCAATAATCCAAAGATTTTGTTCCTCCCCTATTGGTCTTTTCCTGAGATGAATATGTTTGCTGAAAATCAGATCCATTTTTTTAAAAGAAAATCTTAGACTGGAGCGTTATTTTCAGCGTAACACTCCAATTTAAAGCAAAGCAGAAAAAGAAAGGTTTTGATTTAAAAAGAACTGCCTTTGATCTTAAATAATGATAAGGGCTGCTATCTTGGTTGATTCTGAAGTGACAATGCATGTTAAGCAATAGCAATTTACATGGATTCAGCCTATTTCAAATGCAGACAAATTGTTACCAAAACGTATGTTATTTAGTTCTTCTCTCAAGTTACTGAAATTCATATGACCCAGGAGTGTGCCACAGCCGTATCCCACTCTACAGAGTCAGAGTCTAGGAGTGTGAGACAGGGTGGGGAAGCACAATTATATCACCCAGCATCCACTGCAGTATCTTAGCAATGTGGAGAAGTTAGTGTGCTATATGACATATTTCCAGTGACTTCATCATTGTATAAGGGTGATGGAGTCACTAGATACGTCCTGCACTGGGGAGAATGATAACAGCTCAGAATTAAAACACTTGGTCTATATGGGTTGTTGTTTTTTAATGAAACTTGCTCCAGGTTAAGTTGTAAGCATCTGTACTCATAATAAATTCTATTCTATTTCAAGAGGTTCAGACACAAAAGGAAATTAAAGGAAAACTTTACCTGTTAATCAAGTGACACTGGCAGAGACATTCAAAAAAGCAATTGCTTATTTCCCCTTTCAGTGGGCTTTTAAAAAGAGGAAGGACTTGCTCCATTTTGTCTTACCTTTTGTATTTGCCCCATTGGCACTCATTCCCATGTTTTTGGGCTTGGTTAGAGTTCCAGAACATAAATATCCAAGTTATGATTAAGGAATTGTATACCAAACTAGGACCAATTGGGCTAGATGCAGTGTAGATTCAATTTAATGTTATGATCTGAGGTCTATGTGCATCTGTGCATGTGGAACTTCCTAGTCAGGGAGACTAGCAGCTGAGATCTTCAGAACTAATCTTTCTCTCTTCTCTTTTTCCCTATCTCTGTACTTTTCCATTTCCTTCTAGTTCTCTGACTTGGTATACATAATAAAGATTCAAATTCTTAATGAATCAACAACATATACCTGGGAGGGGAAAACCCTATTTATTTATTTGTATCCCATCTTTATTATTTTTATAAATAACTCAAGATGGTGAACATATCCAGCATGCCTTCCTCCTCCTATTGTCCCCAAAACAACAACAACAAAAGCAACAGTGAGATGGGCTGGGCTGAGAATGACTGGCCCAAAGTCATCCAGCTGTCTTTCATGGCTACGATGGGTCTTGAACTCATGGTCTGCCACTTTCTAGGCTAGTGCCTTAACCACTAGACCAAAATGACTCTTTTAGCACAAATCTTTCAGCTCAAACAGTTACCAAAAGGAGAATTACTACTTACCTCTTCCTAAGTGAACCAAGTCTGAGAAAGATTTCTTTGAAGACAAGTGACTGATGGTAACACTTGTTGGATCTGATACTCCTATGAAGAAGTTGTAAAAGGAAACATTAGGATTAGGAGTGGAACATTTAGAGATCCCCTTCATGGGAACAAGCAGGACGTAACCTCCACATTCTGTGCCCCATAACTAATTCTCTATTTTAAAAGGTATCATTCTAGGAAATCTCATGCTTCATATCTCTCAGACTAATAAGCCTCCGATCAGGTGTAGTCCTTTTTACTTAGCTAGAGATGAAACCATGACCTGAGTCAACAGAAGCCTATATACATTTATGCATTTTGGATTATACTTGCTTCTATTTTTTTACTTTCCTTCCAAAGGTAGGGATTTGGGTGACTATTCATTCATTGGGTGATTATTCATTACGTACACTCTTCAGCCAAAATTAAATACTTTTTAGGGCTTTTCCATATGCAGTCTTTGACCAGCTGCCATTCCCCAAGATAGTGGTTAATTTTAAAAGTTGAGCCAAGTTTTTCTAAGCCTGTATCAGTTCTTCTAAAAGCACCACAAGCTGGATTTACTTTCCTTCCTTCCTTCCCTCGCAAAGGTTATGTTTTGTGGGAACCCTGTTAAGTTTGCTCCTCCTTTTCCATGCCTCACAGCATTTGGACACATGTTTTCTCAGCTCTTGCATTCTCCATCTGCTGCAATCGATTCTAGGAAAGGAATAAGGATAACCTATCAGTGAAGTTGATCTTAAACCTTCTGATTAGTTTCTAGTCACTTTCACAATACTTATATAAAAAAGATAAGCCTGCTTGATTTTCCTGATTTATATAAGCAGGAGTTATCAGCAAACATAGTCTCAATCCTACTTGATTTCAAGTCAGTTTCATAATCCTGGTTAAAAACAGTACTTAGCTTGATTTTCCCTGCTTTGAAAGCTGTAATGCTTGCTTCATCTCATTTTCCAGCCCCTGGACTAAGGGTGTGGCTACTTTTCTTCTTCCACACATAGCTAGAGGTTTTATATTATATGCTATAATCATGGTTAAAGCTATTGTGAATCTGGCTGCAAAAAAATGCCCCCTGCCAGGCTGTCCTTCCTGCATCACAACTAGCAAAGGCTTTTTAATAAAAAAATAAATAAATCAGAATGGTGCTTTCTCCTTAACAATTGCAAAGGCTTGCTATGTTGTTGTAAATGGCCAGACGTAGCCACACAATGAAAATGTGAATGGGAGATGGGCTCTAGGGTTTTTCTCTTTGTTTTTTGAGGAATGGAGGCAAGAAGGCTTTTGTTGCTGACGGGCAGGGACAGCTCAGTGGCAAAACACTAATTTTTAAGAAAATAAAAACTCTGATCATTTGCAAGGAGAAGAATTCCGCATTCATGTTCTCAAGCTTTTAAGTCTGGAAGAAATGAAAACTGTTGAACTGAAGAGCAATAGAAATTTGGGCGAAGATGATAGTGAGAGTGAATATTGAATCACCTTGTGGTGTGACAGTGAGAGAGATATTATAGATAGACGGTTTGTCCATAAAATGGCTGGATCTGGGCATCTGGGCTCCTACTTTTGTTAAGAAAAATATTTAAGATGGAATTTTGCCATCTATTTCAAAGGCTCTTCAGAAGTCTCTCTTCTTTTCAAATAGAGGCTGGGCAGGCTCAAACTATTAAAATCTTGGGAGGTGAGTTTTCTGTCTTTCAATCATTCCAGTTTCAATTTATTTCTTCCATGATGTCTGAAACCTTGAGAAAAAAACAAGTCAGCTGCAAGGTCAAGTGTGCTGTCACTGATTTAACAGATGTTTGATCACAACCAGAAGTTTAAACATCTTGAACAGACAACTGTCACCCCTATAAGTAGAAGTATAAGAATATCTATAGTACATTTTCATGCTAAAGAACCTCTATAGATATTAACAGATTTTATTCAGTACTGGAACTCATTTCCTTCTAACAAGCTTTATGTCCAGCAGCAATCTTTTCCATGATGTTCTAATCTAAACCAATAATTCTCAACCTTTTCCTTCTTGGATCCCACTCATTTTATTAAAAATTCAGCCAAAAGGGGGTATAAGTTTAAATGCATTCTGAAGGTCAGGAAACCACTTACTGAGACAATAAAGTACAGCAAAAATATTTTAATAATATTATGTCCCAATTCAGACTTGCTTTTTTTCTTGTTTCTTCTCCTTTCCGGTAAAAGAAAATTTGTAAATTGGGTTTTGCTGTAAAGATAAAATATTTCTTGTGGAAGGGGGTAGAAGGAGACATTTCTATTTTTTAAAAAAAAGGGAGTGGGGGAACTTCCAAAGAACAGAAGCAAATCTAATTTACACCAATCCATTTACTATACTTCTCTGTATCTTTTTATCCTTGCCTGCCATCCCTGCTTCTATCACATCCATACGGCACCTAAAGAACTGTCATTATTCTTTAAATTTCTCACATTACTTTCTTTGAGGATCTCATTAACTTCATCCATCCACCTCCCTTAGTCTTCCCCTTCATCTTGACCCATTCATTCTTCTTTCATATATCTTCAATCAGTTTCTTTATAATCACTCCATTGGCTTTGCTTCTTTTGTGTTAGTCACTGACTTTTGAATTCAATCCATATTCATTCATCACTCATTTATACTTAACCTTACTTCTGCTTGCTTAATTACATCCACTTTTTAAGTAGCCGATTTGATTGCATTTAACTTGTATGTCTCTTGACATACTCAACTCTCATTTCCATATAAGAAGTGGACAAAAGCATTCTTCTCCAGATAGCCATTTTTTCCTCCTTTTACATTCATTTCTCCAGACAAATTATCCATGTTCTTCTGTTTTTCTGCATCGTAAATGTTCTGCATCTAATTTCCTTATCCTTGGTAAATGTCCTACCATGATATACAAATTCATCTCCTTCGTTTGTTTGTTTGTTTTTTGCCATTTATATACAACTTGAAATCATTCAGTCCATTTTCCATTCAATTACAATTATCTTGGTCTCTGAAACATTGTTAGAGCCATGCTCATGACTGCCTTGTGCAGCATACAAAATTTTGCATACATTCACATCCACAACTGACACAACATTAAAAGCATTAAAAGTTATGCACAGTATACATTCATCAATAAATATATTAAGCAATGAGTGGAATTTTTACACTTGTTGTCTTACTATGTGCTTAGTGTTGAACTATTCACTATGTATTCCATTTATTCTTAAATATGCTTTATTTCCATCAAAAAGCCCTCTTGTGGGATTCGGCAAATAGTTCCAACTCCAAAATCCACAAAGTTTTAATATATTTATATATTCAGACATGGCTGAAGAAACAAATCTCTGATCTGCTCATTCCCTCTTTGGCATAAAGCCAGACTGCATCTCTGAAAATTTTGCTCAGTGTCACCTCTCATAACATTTCCGTTGAGATTTTATTACAGACCTTCTGGTTACTCTGAAAAAAAAAATTCCTCCATAATTTTTCTTTCCTTCTTACTGTATTTTCCTTTGCAAACTGGAATGGTAACAGTATTTTTAAAATTATCAAATACAGTTACAGACTTCCCATGAACCCTGAGAAAGTTGGATAGCCCCTTCATGATCAAACCAGATTCATCATTTAATGTTTCTCCTGTTACACCAACTGCACTTTCAGTCTTTTTCAATGTTTTCACAGCAATTTTTTTTACTTTGCTTTTAGCAACTTTTACTCCATTTTTTCTTACATACTGACATTTATACTATTTGTGTCATTTTTACTCTTCAGCATTTCATTCTCTTCCTCACGGAGAATATTCCTTCCAACCTTACCTCACATTAATTTCATCACCAATAATTTCCTCAATTTTCTTCTTGAATTGTTAGTCTTGGGAGGTACCTTGTTGAGCCTTTTTCATCCATTTCTAAATCATTTTTATTCCATCAATATTGATCTATATTTTCTCTCTTTTATTTCTTTCTTGTTCTCTTTTATTATATACTTTGCAATCATCTTTTTTGCTCCTTGTACAATATAATTCCCGTCTTCATTTTTACAGCAGTGTTTTCCTTTTATGCATTATTTCTCTTCCCCAGTCTCTTTCACATCATTATTTCACCAAGTTTTTTCATACTTTCCTTTAGCACAGCACACTTCTATGGCATTCTGTAATGTTGATGCTATTCACCAAACCATCATTTGCATTCAGTCTTGAATCTCCAAATGTCCTAATCATTTTTGTATCCCGTCATCTTGTTCTTACCTATCTATTTATGACATTTAAAATAATGATTCCTCAAGCCTATCCCATTTGTTCAAAATGTTGTACAGTTTTTCTCCAAAGTCACCTGTGAATCTTTGATTAGCACCATTGATTGGATCGTAATATGTAACTATCATCAGCCTGTGAATTCCTATTTTCATGCATCGTTGCACCGACATTCCTCAGTTCTGGGACCTTCACTCATTCACCTACTTCTAGATGGCAGTGTTTCTGATCCACAGTTTACCTATTTTATTCTTAATTAAAGCCACGCCTTCATTTCTTCCACTCCACAAGATCAGATCACTTTCATTCAGATCCATTACATATTTACCTTATCTTAATTTTACATGTTTTTCTTTCTTTCATTTAAGGCACTAATTCATGCACCTCTTACATTCCAACTCACAATCTCCAATATGCTACACTCATCAGTGACCTCGTGATCTCCTCTGCCTATGCTGGCTTGATTGACATTTTCAAATAATGTTTTTTTGAAAAATTCAAAAAATTCAAATTTAAATTCAATTATGAATCTTAGTTACACTAATTTAAGAGCCGTGGTCGCACAGTGGTTAGAATGCAGTATTGCAGGCTAACTCACTGCTCACTCCAGGAGTTTGATCCTGATCGACTCAAGGTTGACTCGGCGTTCGATCCTTTCAAGGTCAATAAAGTGAGGACCCAGCTTGTTGGGGAAGGGGGGGTAATAGGCTGATTCTATAAATCGCTTAGAGAGGGCTGTAAAGCACTGTGAAGCTTTATATAAGTCTACATGCTATTTCTTTTGCTATTGCTACACTCATGCCATATGCAATATTTCTTGCTAACAGTAAGGACATAGTGCTGGTCATTTTGGATAAGTGTCAAAAAAGCTCATTTTACTCCAAACATGTTCACATTATGCTATGTAATCTAATTTAAAGATTATTTGCAACTCAACATATTGTCATCTCATCTCTGCAAGGGGGAAAGAGGTACTTGCAGTGTACTGATGCAGAAATGTTCTCTTGTGGCAATGGCAATGGCAAAGGATGTCTCCTCAACCAAATCGCCCGGCAGTAGCCACTGACTCCTATTGGTTCTCTATAGTTTCAAATTAAGGATTGCCTTACCTCACCATCTGAAACAGTTCTTAAGAGATAAGAGAACAGAAGCTACCTTTAAATATAATAAGCACCTTTATGCAGGTAATAACAGATGCCTTAATCTAGAAATTGTTGATTATCTGAGCTCTCACTATTTCTAATTCCAGAGGGCTAAATCAGCAGTTCTTTTATGTGTTGAATGAGGTTTTTTTTCTCCCTCTGCATAGTAATAATAACTGTTCTGCCTCCCAGGACAAGATCCTTTGCTTCACACTGTGTCTGCTAGACATTTCACTTTGGGAGCCTGGCAAGACAGATGTGGCCTCCAAATTTTTCTTCATGTTGATTAATTCTCTGCCACTGAGGGAAACTTCAGTAAACAGCTTGAATCCAATCCAGGTTCTGGCATCATAGAGACAGCTATTTCTTTTTAGTTACCCACATGTTCACCATACAATAAATAACCCAGAAATAACATTACATGAGAGACAGGCAGGCTGAAACTGTTGTGCATTGGTGGCAAGTTTTTATCCTCTCCCCTCTTTGTGTTTTCATTCTAATTATTATTATGACTGGATACTTAGCCTTAGGTGTGCTGAGGAAATCAGTATGACTCATCTGTCGAGTGCTGGCAAATGCTGGGGTGGATGTTGTCCTGGTGGGTTAATCATTCCCAACTTTGCCTTAAAGATTTGCTAATTCCTATAGCTGTGCAAAGCAGCTATTGTGGGCTTAGTGGGTGACTTCTTTGCTGAAATAGCCTTTTGGCAATGTCGCTTATAAACTGGGTCATGAAATTAGAGAAAACAATAGCTGTCTTGAGGAGAGGAGCCTGGCACACAGCATACATTGTCAGTAACGATCGTCTGAGCCTCATTTGGTGCCATTCTTTATGCAGCTTCTCTTAGTGTCAGATTCTTTCACTTTTATTATTATTCTTCAATCCTCCAAGCCGCAATATCTTCTACAGCAGAGTGATTTTGCTACTCTGGCATCTTTCCCCTAATTTTCTGGACAGGAACAAACTATTGGCACATCTCACATAAGGACGACTGCAGTGGTTGTTAATTCCCTCTCCATCCAATACACACATATAATTCTGCGTTTCCTTTCTGTACAATACCTAATATTTGAGGGGGAGAGGAGACTAGGATCCATTACCAGGATTTAAGGAAGTCATCCTCCTTAAAGTCATTTTGGGAAGGTTGAATCGCGGTATGTTTTGGCAACCATTGGCACCAAATGACACCCCCCCATTCCCCGGCAAATGATGAGCAACTTGTGGCCTACATGCAGCTTCCCAACTCCAAAGGAGCTGCATTCTGTAATGAGATCTCTCCTCCTCCTCCTCCTTTTCCTTGAGCACCAGAATAATGATAGCACTGGGTATCTTCAGACTGAAGTAGGCATACCATAACTATTTTGAGATGTTGAAAACAACATGCATCTGGCTTTGGAAGCCTGCTGTTTTTAAAAGGCCATGCCCTTCTCTATCAGCCCCTGACTTTGCCAAGCAGAGAAAATGGGGACTGTCTTGAGACTTCCCCAGCTTGATGCTCTTGGAGTATCCCCAGTGGTGTGCCTATAACTAGAATGTAATCTGCAAGCTTGACCCAATGTGTCCTTGAACGCCAACTTTTTTTTTGAAAGAGTTGTTTAAGTTTCAAGTCCTAATTGAATGCTCTTCCTTGCTCTTTTCCTAACAGATCAGTGATGCCCATGCCATGCCCAAGATAAATGATCTCAAAGGAGAACATGTAAAGATCTGAACATGAGGGAGACACTGTGATATAATCTTTATCTTATGATACCTATGGATCTCTTTGTTCTACTTCAATATATTTATCTAGTTTTTTCTACTTCTGAAATATTTTATGCTGAGAATGTCATTTTAAAGACATGAAATATCTTTCTGTAGTTTAACTTTAGAGACTAAGTGGTAGACTGTATAATACTTGCATGTAGCAAAGTGACTGGATCCAGGGCCAATCTGTAACTTGTGTTAGCTTGTTACAGCAATGAAATCAGGTCCAGCCTTGAAGGTCATTATATACTGCTCAGTTTTCAGTAGTATCGTCCTACTGGATCAGGGGTGAAATGCTACCAGTTTACACCAGTTTGACCGAACCGGTAGCGACGGTGGGTGGTTGTTCAGTGAACTGGTAGCAGTGATAGAGCAAGACTCCTCCCACCCACCTAGACGACATTATTTCCTGGTTTTAACCAGGAAGTAACCTGTTTTTGATCCTCTGCGGATGCGTAGAAGACTTTGTGCATGCGCAGAGGATCCAAAATCACATGTGATGCACACACACACACTTCTGAACCGGTAGGGAAGATAAGTAGATTTCATTCCTGTACTGGATGTAAGGGTTGAAGCAGAAACCAGGTCAGAGAAGGGCACTGTTAAATGCTGAGCAGGTCCACGCCAATCTTAAGGCTGGGAAAGGAGTGGCTAAGAGTCTGTTAGCTCAAAAGAAGAGGATGAAAATGCATAAGATTTAATCTCTGGGGGTGGCAGAGATATGGGTTTGATTTCTATATTCTCTGTCTGTCTGTTCTTCTGCATATACTGTGTATGACGTCTTTCTAGTTTACAATGACATGTATCCAGCAATGTGAAATCACTGAAGTTTTTGCTACTAATTCATGAATGTGAGGTTGAGTTTCCAGAAGAATAAATATTCATAACAATGCCTGATTCTGTATGGTCCCAGAAATATGAAGCCCAGTTTTCTCATGGTTAGAATGGGCAGGGAATCATTTTTGAAGGGCAGAAACAGATGGCACCACTCCCTTTTAATCCCGTATTCACCTTCAAATGAAACACACGGTGTGTTTCTCTGCTGAACTTTGGACACTATTCTCCCTTTTATGTTGTCTTGAATCCTTCTGTCCATTTGAGCTGCGGCTAGAGCAGGGGTCTCCCAACTTGGCAACCTTAAGACTTGTGGACTTCAACTCCCATAATTCCTCATCCAACCATGCTGGCTGGGGAATTCTGGGAGTTGATGTCCACAAGTCTTAAAAGTTGCCCAGTTTGGAAACCCTTGAGCTAGAGCATTTCAGTTGACTGTAGGCTAATCTCAGCAATGTATCAGCTACTTTTCAAAGGCAAGGTTGCCTCTTCAACCTAGTCAATGCTTACCCCTGCATTCTAATAGCTGCTATATCTCTTTTCCCTGCCTCCCTCCCTCGCCTCTCAAATAACATAGCGGTTAAGATCTTCACTTAGATACAGAAAGTTTCCAGTTTAAAACTTAACAGAAACATTGTTTAATTACAGTTTTCCTTTAAAAAAAAAATCCAGGAGTTTGCTGTTTAAAAAATTCAGATACCTGAAGCAGAAAAGCGTCAGCTGCAGCTCCCAGACAGAAAAGATTATGTGGCGTCTTTCTTAGTTTTGTTGACTTCTCTAATATTGCTACTGGAATGGATGAATTGTGTTAGAAGAGCTCTTGAGTTTTATGGTTTAGACACCTGTCTGCTATTAACAAAAGTGAGCTCACTTAATGTCACATGAGCCATGAAATAACCTTCCAGCAGTCACCTCTCCAGACAGGGTTAGAGCCAAATATATAAGAGATTGAAAAAGCCAGTATCTTACTGCCAAACCTCTAAATCATCCAGTGTTTATTGCCAAATTATTTTTGGTATGATTCTGAATATACTTCGGCTTCAGGAGTTGTAGGATGCTCCCTTATATGGCCATGATTTATGAACATTATTCCAGCATTGTCCCACCGACCATCACTGAAACTGTACAGAATATTAATTTAGAAGTAATTTATGTTTGAGATTGATGTCACTTTTCTATATCTTTGAGACCTATTTTCAAATACATGTGTGTCTTCAAAATCCCAGGAAAAAGATAGTTGTCTACATTTTACATGTATTTCATATTTGCACCAGTATCTAGAATGTTTTTACTTGAATGTCATCTTGCAGCAAATATGTGTTCCCAATAAGCTCTTGAGCTGCCTCACTGCAGAATAGATGAAAAACACTGCTCTCGCACAGAACTTCCAATAACGTCTATTCCTGACTTTGACTTAATTCAATACATTTTTTGTTCAGAAGAAAATTGGGTGAACCAAGATTATATTGTATTTTCTTCAATAGAAGAGTTTGTAACAAACACAGCATCTTCTTTGCCAATTCTGCTGTCTTGAACTCAGTCTCCCTAAACAACTGGTTCTGGTATTTGGCAGCGGCCAAAATAATTTGTTAGGTATCCAGCTCTCTTGCACTTCACTCTCAACTGTAAGTTAGAAAGGAGCTTCAGACCTGAGGCTGAAACCTGCCTGACCTGATATCTAGAACCAATTTATGATTCAGAATCTTCCTGGTATCATGAAGAATATTCTAATACTGTCAATTTCATCAAGAAAGCAGGAAAAGGCCCAGCATAGTGTTAATGAGCAGGGGTCTCCAACCTTGGCAATTTTAAGACCTGTGGACTTCAACTCCCAGAGTTGAGCAAAGCTGGCAGAGGAATTCTGGGAGTTGAAGTCCACAGGTCTTAAAGTTGCCAAGGTTGGAGATCCCTGCTAATGAGGGCAGGACGGCCATATGTTCTCTTTTCCTGGAACCATTTCTCCGTTTGAAGAGTATCCTATGGAAATCCAATTTAAATATAAAAGGGTTAATAAACTAGGAGAAGCCATGGTCTTAAGGTTAGCCTGAAAAATAAGCAAACAAAGCAGATGCCCAAGTCCTTTGGTCCTTGTTTTCTTTGCTTCAGTGAGATGTATTTTCCTGTGCAATATGGCAACCAGATCTGGTTTACGAAATTAAAGGATCATGACGTAGCAGCAAAGTCAGACGAATAACAGTTATTTCTAAAATTTGTATCCGTGCACTAAAATTAGCATAAACAAATATGATGCAAATAATTTTTTATCTCCTTTCTGGGTTAGTCTCCCCACCCCCATTTTTTGGCAATAGTCTCGATCGACTGACAATTTCTGGTAGTATAGCTATTATAATAAAATATACTACTTCCTTCTCTTTTGTTTCTAGGCTTGGCCTTACTCAGAACTAGTTGACTGCCTCAGTATCAACTCATTATCAAGCAAGGTTGAACCTGGACCAAAACATTGGCATGGATATGAAGTATCAGATTCATGGCAATGTCCCTACAAATAGATACTTAGATATTGGGCAGCTCCCTAACTTACGTAGGAGGGAATGCCTGGAGCTCTGGGTTTCAGGCAAACTCTACAGTAACAAGACGCATTTGAAGTGGCTCTCCTTTTCTTCAGTCTCTGTACTCCTTCAGTATATCCCCATTGGCATACACACCTAGAGTAACCCGTTGGTTGGCAGAACATGCTCTCCTGTCAGCAAGATGGCTGAAAGAAACTTTGCAGTCTACCTGACAGGTTTTTGCTGAATAAAAAACCTTGCAAGAAGATAGACCTGTATTTGTTTTAGGACATTTCCTGCATTTCTAGTTGTACCAAAAATGAGGAAGAAGTTACCGAATGAACGTACCGTTAACATACACTAACCTATGACATGTAGCAGAAAAAGGTGGTATTAGGTACAATGGATCCTGCTAATCTGTTTTGAAAACCCCCATGGTGGAGCACCCACAACCACCCACAACTAATTTTTTTTCTGTCTTTTTTTTTATTTCAGTGAACTCTGGCGATGGCATTGATTATAGCCAGCAGAAGCGAGAAAATATTGGAGACTTAATTCAAGAGACACTGGAAGCTTTTGAGCGCTATGGTGGTGAAGATGCTTATATAAACATAAAATACATGGTCCCAACTTATCAGTCATGCCTGTTAAATTAGCAAGGATGATGCCACAAGCGCTTTCTAGCTCTGTCTAATGTATTGGCACTCATTCCAGCCCCCCACACCCCCAATATACTAAAAAAGCAGCTTCTGGGACCTTAGACTCTTTAGCTCTTCAGTACAAATGTGAGCCTGTCTTTCCAATGCATAAATAGTGCCTGTTTCTTGGATTACAATGGTGTGCTGTGCTTATTTGTTTGGTGAAAGAATTGCTTCTTTATCACAAAAGCAGAGCGGAGCGGGTGTCAGAGTCAAACCTTCATTTGTACGGACAATAAAACTATAATTTTCATACGCAATTCGGCAATTGCTCTTCTGTGTCCGCTTGCCCTGGAGGCGATGTCCCAGGCTGTAACAAGGAGAGTTTATGCTGACTGCTTAATAGGAGAAACAATTGTTCAGCAGTGGTTCTCTAGCAGCTGGGCAGAATAATGGGCCCCGACTTACAATAAAACTGTTGAGCATCTCTATGAATTACAGGAGGGACTTTTGTGCAGCCCATTAGAAAGCGCCTTCATAAATGTAATTAATGAGTCAAACACACGTGTCGTCCAAGCTTCCAGGTGTTTGCCTTTTTTCCAAAAACAGAATGCCTTCTTATTTCTTTCTTTCTCTCCCCCTTTTTTTAAAAAAGTAGCATGACAAGAAAGGAAAATGGATCTGCCTGAAAGCAAAATTTTATAGTAAGAGTGTTGCCCTGTGGTTTGTCTAGAAAGGCAATAGGTGTTTGCAAGAATTCTAAATCTTTGTGACTGGCTATTTATAGGATTCCTCCTCCAGGTTATCTACTGCTTCTGTTGGCTGAAGCATAAGCACATACCATGTTTATGATGTATAGGCACAACATTTTTTCTCAGGTATGACAGGCCTGGCTAATGAACTGGCAGCTTGCGAAGGGGATCTGGTTCCCCCCAAAAAGGTAACTGCTGGCTGCTTATACCAAACAAGATGTTGTTTTTTAAAAAATGCCTGGCAGATGTTCCTATCTGGAGACCGTATCTCTGTTGTCCTATAGCATAGGCGTCAAACTCACTGCGTCACATTGATGTCACGTGATGTATCATGGCAACTTTTGCCTACACGGAGCTGAGGTGGGCATGGCTTGCGTGTGATGCATCCGGCCCGTGGGCCGCCAGTTTGACATTCCAGTCCTATAGTGCCCCAATTCCATAGCCATTGAAGATTGTACAGAGAGAATCAAGTGCCACCATTTCTGCCATCCTTACCCATAAAAATTGCAAATTAGATGGGGAATAGAAAGGAAGGCAAGTGGCAAAGCTGCCTACGCTGTGTCCACATCGAGCTGACAGAAAAACTTTAAGAGCGCTTTACAAATTTAAAAATTAAGAGTCTTTTTTAAAAAAAAATGTTTGAAATGATGTTTTTCACAGGCACAACATAACTCAGGAGTGAGCTACATGTGACTCCCCAGATATTGCTGAGCTCTGACTGCCAGCACCTCTAGCCAGCACCCACAATCCTTGCGAATAAAAGATTTAGTTCAACTATAGCTAGAGAACTTTCACTGTTATTTCTGTTATAGAAGCAATATAACAATGAAGAATACAAATGGGGTTTCTTGGCCTTTGGATTATAAGTAGCATAGTTTAGAGAAGTGCCTGCATTAGACCATAAGAAAAGCTCTCCACTCCAGCAACTAATACTTTTCTGTTTTTGAGAACAATGGCATTTTTGTATTTTGCAGCCACCATTTCCCATCCACCCACTAAGTCTGGGTTGTATTTGCAACGGCAGTGATAGCTCCAACTCTTCTCCGCAAACCTCTTGTTCTCATTTCTGATACAGAACTACCAGCACTACAGTCAGAGATATTGTGTGAGTTTATGAGGCCAACAGAACTCTTTCTTCATACTTAAAAGTCTCCAGTCACAGAAGATTTAATATGTTCGCAACAGAGGATGTAATATAACTATTGGGGTGGCTTGTACGATTGAGACTGCCTAAGCAATAATAAAAAAATCCTTGGGGCACAACTTTTCAGGCATGGTTTTTGTGATGGTCCATGTGGGGCACATTCCTACAAATGGAGTACTTCAATCATCACCAATGCTGTGTCACAACAGAACATTTCTATACTTACCCAAACACAAAATTATTGTTTACAATGAAGGAAAAAAATGGCATGGATGAACAGTGCTAGTAATTGGAATCACAGGCTGAGTTCGAGTAAGCATGATGATATGAAGATCCTTGGTGTTTATAACAATGGAATGTGTGCTTTTTAAAAACACAATTTATACTAGAAAGTGTCAAGAAGTGGTTGTCCTCCAGGCAAAATTAAGTATTTTGTGCCCTGTGGAATTAAATGGGTGAGATTTAAGCAGCGCTTTATCCTCCCGTTGAAATGAACGAAATATAATGTTGCCTGAATTGTCCCCGTTTGTGTGTATCAAACAATGCCTAGTTTTTGCTGTTGTAGGCTTCATTTATTTATCTTTGAGAACACAGCAATACTGCTGTGCACAATCCGATTGCCTTAAATCAGCTATAGAAGCACAAATAACAGTTATTTTGTAGTGAATTTCAAAAATAATCCCTTGAAGAAAAGGCATTTTACTTTTTTTGTTTTATAATATTTGCCCTGGAAAATATTCTTCTGCTACAATATAGATAAAAAAGGCCAAAGCAAAAGTCCAAGTTTGTGTTTATATCTCTGTGTGTGTGCAATACAGAAAAAGCCACTCCAATTACAAGCAGCTAGAGTAGCAATGGGTAGGTAGGATTGCAATCACGGGGCTGGTATGTGCTTCAGCATGTCTCCTCCCCAATATACAGACATGTACACACAGACATACACACACTTTGTTCCATACCCTAAAAAGAAGCCAGGACACATCACCTACATAAAAATAGAAGTGGTGAGCAAGAGGAATGGCTAGTCTCTCTTCCTTCTTCACTCTGTAGTCATCAACACAGGCAGGACCAAAACAGAAATTTACACTGATTTGAGGGATGTGCTCAAAATGGCTCCTTATATTAAAGAAGTGAGTTCCCATGAAATCAGAGTATAATCTAGAGGATGATATCATCCAAGTCTACACTTTATAAAATACAATTATATGAATAACCATTTTGGGAATAGCCTGGGATAATTCAAATAGCTTGCTTTTATACAAACTACCAGCTTGAGATACAACTTCAACAACAACAAAAAAGGTCAGGAGAGAGCAAGTAAGAAGGAGAGATGCCAAATAAATAAATAAATAAATAAATAAATCAAAATTATCAGGGATCTGAGGTAATGGTATAACACTGATAACATCTAGAACTTTTAAATATAGAGCAAAGGGAATCTGGTTTTTTTTTAAAGCATCCCATAGTGCAGTAAAAGTGACAGTTTTGACCTCAGTAGGCTAAATATTAAGCTCCTCTATAATTTAGCAGAGGAAACTGCAGCAGGAAAAGTTTTCTCTTTCAGTTTGGAAGCAGGTGTTAATTCAGCCTCCAAGAAAAGTAGCATTCAGAGTGAACGTTTGCAGTTATCTGCAAATATCTTGCAGATAGTTTACAATTGCTTTATTCAGAAGTCCTCTTCATTGGCTGGATGTGTTCAAGAGGAAATAGGGTCAAACCATAATTCTGTGCTTGGTGCAGTGTGTACTGATTTGCGCACACCTCCTCCAGTATCAACAGCTTTAAGTCAAACATTTGTGGGAACACACTGTTTATATACACAACTATGCACAGAAGGGCTTGCCCAACATCTAGAAGCTTTGTAGTGCAGAGTTTGTATTTCCACAGAAACTTACTAAGGCTCCTGCCTGCACATATTCGTATTGTCTGTGCAAGTATAAGAGAGTTGATCCGTATGCATTGTACCATGAGTGGGGGGCCACACCACCATATGCTCACTATTGCATACAAGTAAGGCTATTATGGAATACGGATTCTTGTAGATATTGTAGCACTTCATTCTTTAATCCAATCCTGTAGAACAGTGGTCCCCAATCTTTTGGACACCAGGGACTGGTTCGATGGAGAGTGGTTTTTCCATGAACCAGAAGGGGCTTGGTTTCATGTGCTGCCTGCACCCCGTGGATGGAGCTTCGCTTGTTTGCGTGGCCCTGTTTCTAGCATGCCACAGCTTGGTGCCCATCCACAGAGCAGGGGTTAGGGACCTCTGCTGTAGAATAAAGAGCACAAATGATTCCCTTTTTCTAGACAGAAGAAGAAAACATTTTTCTGCAAAAGAACAAGAACAGCTTTCCAGCTCTAGAAGATTTCTGCCACCAGTGTAATATGGATGCTAAATATTCATATTCACAGGGAGATAAGTTAAAACAAGAAGAATCCAACAAAATGCATCCCAAACTGGAATTGTCCGATAAAGCAAAATCTGGATCACTAGTATATAAGGCTATCATCTTCGTTGGAAGCAGAACAATATTGCATTTAAATTATTTAGAGTCAGAAAACGGTTGAGGAAAATCAAGAATTGAACTTTTCTGCCATCTTTCCGGTATTTGTCTAACAAGATAGTCATGGAATTTGCAGTAGCCAAACTGGGCCAGAAGCCGGATACAAATTAGTCCATGCAATCTGTAATATCAAGAATGTTTCTACCCAGTTTGTCTTCAATTCTTAATTCTAGGGAAAGTAAGAACTGAAACCAAATATTGAAGAAGTTCAGATCATTTTTCTGTAGAAGAACCTTATCTCCATCTTCTTCAAAGGACTAAATCCTGTCCTATCTCTGATTCAGTTTCCTGGAGCTAACAAATAATGGTCCTTTAACCAGATGGATAAGAATTGACTATATAATTGAAGGGCATCATTTCAAAACATCTGTTAGCCTGTTCACTGTTCAATTACCTGCTGGGTGGAAGAAAGGGAATATCAGCTTTGAATGAATGTGATCATCCTTTCTCATCTCATGGCTGTTGCAGGCAAGCACTTGTAGGTCAGCCATTTTGGGAAAGATAACTTGAGCAGTCATGGAACCACTTCCAAATTTTCTTTTTCTTATCTTTTCTGGTGTATGCACTAGGATGTAATACGTTGGTTTTCTGCGTACATGATGATACAAGATATTCTGTGATGGTAGTTTAGTTACCTGTTTAGTATTTGTACTAGGGAAACACCTAATTTACATTAAAATTTTATATTGACTAGAATTTTCTATGAATACATACTGTATGCGCATGCATACATGAAATTTTGAACAGATACATATATATGTACATTTTTCATTAAAGTTAAATATCACAGCATTGTCTAGATGACCTTGAAAAATATAAATAGGTCAGACCTAGATAGTGGGTGGAAATTGAGATCTCAGGACTGAAACGTGGAAAGCACCCCAAAAGAAGACAGTGGAAGACCATTTCTGTATTATTGTGCCCCCCCCCGAAACTCATCATGGATAAGTTCATGTAGTAACAAGTGGACTTTAAATTTACTATGTGAAAGAAACTCAGATATAGTGCAGCATGCTGTGCCCAGAGAAGCTGATAAGATGACTCCAGGTAGTCATAGGCATGAAAGTCATGGTTTCTCATGCTTTGTCAACTGAATTCAGTGCCATTGCAACTCTGAATATGGGGGGTTGTGTCAACTATCAAATGGATATCTCCACTAGTACTCTTATACAGCTCTCTTCTTCAAGGTAATATTATCTAGACAAGTACATCAGGGATGGGTTTCACTTACTTTTACCACTGGTTCATCCTGCGCGCACACTGTCTGTACATGTGCCCGGCCTTCCATGCATGTACTTTGCTCGCTTGCATGCCTTCCACGCATGCCTTGGAAACGTGCCTGAATAACATGACTTGGAGCCAGGGCGGGCAGGTGGGCGGGCCCACCTGCGATCACTGCTACTGGTTCGCCTGAACCGGTGCGAACCGGCTGAACTACATGCAGTTTTAAGCAAAAGACATAAAAATCCCCACAAGGAAGGTGGAAAGGTCTACCCTAGAGAACGTATTTTGATATCTGTGGATTTGGGATTGGACGAGGTCAAGTGCCGAACAGGTATTTCCACCAACTAGGAATCACATGGCTATCCTTTGCCAAAAGGCAGGGCCAAATTTCTGTACTTGCACCTCATTCCTGCAAGGTTAACAGACTCCCTGCATTGTAGATCTGCATCTTCTATCTCTTCCCTGGATATAATACAGATAGGCTCTGAGCTGATCCTGTACAGCATATCATTGTCGAATAATCAGCCGTCACGAAGATAAGCTGTTTAGGGGGGCATTAAGTCCAGTTCTTTTCTCGAGCTGCTTGCTGGAGCCCTTTCAGATCATCTAATGGGGTTATGTAAATAAAAATCTGGCTGCTCAATCAGGCTAGGGAAACCAAAAGTCTGTTGAACGTTGCCTTCTGGTTCAGGCTCCACACAGTGTTTGTAACAGCCAGATCTGTTTAAGAGCATTACGTATAGCTTTCTAGTAGAGTTTGCCACACAGGCCTGAAACAGCTTCTCTTAGTCTAATGAAAAAGAGAAAGCAGGGAATTTGGACTGTATTTAAGGGAACAATGTAGAAAGACTTTTCTGTGCCCAAATACAAGAAACTTAGACGAAGAGGCATACATCGTTCCAAACCATTTTATTAAAGCATTGTTTGTGAATAAGCCATAGTTGGTTGGATTCACATAGGATGCTAAGCCATAAATCATGAATGACTAATCATGATCACATAGACCATATAATCTTCCAATCCAAGTCAAATAGAAGTATGACTTACTTCGATTGCTTGGAAGATAGCAGATACATTTGACCTCAGCTTTCCAGTTCTTGTTCACTCAGACTCCAAAGGATGAAGCTACAACAGCCATGCCTAACAAGGGTAGGGAAAGTTACAGCAGTTAGATAGTAAAACATCCTGATGGGGAAAGGAGAATATTGGATTGATTGATTGAATGACTGACAGACTTGTCCCCAAATCTGAAGTATCATACCATCATTGGTTGTTCCAATGACTCTAACTTGAAAGGTAGAATGATGTGAGAACTGAGGTAAATTCATGGATCCTTAATTATACAATTCAGTTCTTTGTCATATGGTCCAGTCTCATTTCCTCAGTGGTTGATTGACTGATTATGTGCCACCAAGTCATTTCCTAGCACCCACATAGATTTTTTCCATGACAATCTATACCTAACCTGCTCCTTCAGGTCTTCCAATGGTACACCCATTGCCACTGTAACTTCATCTGTTTCATGAAGTTCTTTCCACATTGTGTTTTCCCAGTCTGTATGCAAGTTTCTCATGAGGACAATGAGATGTCCTAGGTAATGTTATAGTGACTACAAATTGCATCTGCCAGTTAAGATAGCTTAGCCACTTATTTTATGATGGGAAAATCATGTCAGGTTTACTTCATACTTTTATTTCAAACCCTAACAATGATCTATATTGTATTTAATAAAATACATTTATTATAAGCACTCCTCCTCTTTAGGCTAAAAGTGGCTTTTCTATTTTTTATTATTATTTCTATTGATTTAATATACACAAAATGGTAACATTTGATTTGTATCATTTTTACACACACATACACAAATTATAAATAAAAATAAGAAAACAAAAACATAGCATGTTGCATATAAGACATCATTTGGCTTAGTTTTTAAACAAAACAATGTGTGCTCAAGGGCATCCATGGATGGGAGGTCTACAACGTCAAGAGATGGAAGCCCCATTGCTTTTGATGTGGGGCACACATGTGCTACATGCAAAAGGGGAGGTGCTGAATTGTTTCTATGCCCCAACTTGCCTTTAAAAAAAAAATCCTCCCTGACATCACCTTGTGTATGTTCCTATTCTTGATGCCAGTATCACTGGGGATAACAAAATCATGACTACTTCAAAAGAAGCACAGTTTGAGAAATCAGCATCTCTGAAACTTTGTTTGCACCATCCCTTCAAGACTATTTAGCTCACGTGTGAAGCAGGGGTGAAATCCAGCAGGTTCTGACAGGTTCTGGAGAACCGGTAGCGGAAAAATTGAGTAGTTCGGAGAACCGACAAATACCACCTCTGGCCCCCAAAGTGGGGTGGGAATGGGGATTTTGCAGTATCCTTCCCCTTCCACACCCACCAAGCCACGCCCACCAAGCCACACCATACCCACCAAGCCACGCCCATAGAACCGGTAGTAAAAAAAATTGGATTTCACCACTGCTGTTAAGTATAATTCCATTCTGAAAAACAAAACTTATAAATTTGCTTCTATTTTTTTCTCCATGGTAGCTTTAGAATCTAGAGCTCTGTTTCCAAAGATCTAACCAAACAGAGCCAATTCTGGAGGGACGAGGGCAAGATTGGGCTGTTTCCAGAAAGTGGGGCCCTCCTATTTCATTGAGTTGTCTCTCTTTTTTTTTTTCTGCTGATAAAGAATCTGTACTTGCCTCATGAGCTCCCAAATGTCTCTCTCGCTCTCCCACCAGTTATGGGTCTGAGAATCCATTTCAGCAGCTTTATGTACCCCAGTGGAACACAGCATGTTTCTTGTTTTTCTCTTCCTGCACAGCTCTGTCAACAGATTGCAGCAGAGCTTGACAAAGTAAACATTGCACTGAGACAAATCCATTTCTGGAAGGCAACTAAGTGAATTCTGCTATAGAAAGAAAACTAAGCAATGAGGGGAGGTGGGAAATTAAACTTAAGTAACTGACTCCGTGTGAGTATTATCTCTTCTTCTGTCCTCTCAGGAAGAAAAATTCAGAAGTCTTTGTGTTTAGGAGCATACCATTTTGCACCCTGCTCATTTTATTTCTCGGTCATTCCCTCTAAGAAGTTTACGCTCCAAACTGTTTTGTTTTGTTTTCCTAATAATGCAGAACCATTCCTGTCAGGAACAAAAGAAGAAAACGCCAGTGTTGTGCTCAGGAATCCAAAGAATTCACATCTGTTGCTGTAAAAAATCTCTTACATCTCCTTCTTGTTTGTGGTGCATTATTACAGGAATCATGTGATTTAATGAAAACATTTGCTGCCTCTGTCCGTCCACTGCTTTGGATGAAAAGACGGGTAGCTTAGTTCAAGCTGACCGAACAGCTGAGAGGCGATCTCCACATATGATCAGAGCCAGGCATGCTTTGATTCAGAGCAGGGCACAATAGGATCATTCAAAAAGTTGTCCTTCTCAAAGGCCTTTTTGTCCACTCCCCCATATGCCTGGGATGTCCAAGCATGTAAAAATGCAAGGCGAGGAATGGTGGAGTGGGAAAGAAAATTAGTGAAAAGTCTCCTGAACAAAAATATGCCTTTCTTGGCAAACAGAGTGTAGGCTGTATTCAGGTTTTACAGTATGAAGCTGCTTTTGTTGACGCGTTAGCGAACCTGTAGGCCTGTCCCACATTCAGAGGAATGTGCCAGTAAAACAAAACGAAAAACACTGAAAAGGCATTCTTGAAATAAAGCCCTGTGGGTGTTTTAAAATAAAATTATCTAAAATATTGACAACTCTGAGTTTCAAGAACATCAACGTCCTTCGGGAGTAGAGCGGTATATAAATCTAATAAAAGAAAGAAACAAAGTAAAAGAAACGTCAGCCGCAATTCAGTATCTGAATACATTGAGTCCTTGACTTCACGAGTTCTTGACTTATAACTTTGAACAGCTGCTAAACAAGTGGTTATAACAGTACTGAAAAAAGTGACTTACGACTGATCCTCACACTTGTGACCATTGCAGTGTCCCTGTAGTTACCTGATCCAATACTTAGCAACTGTCAAGTATTTCCAATGGTTGCAGCCTCCTGGGGTCATGTGATTGCCATTTGCAACCTTCCCAGTTGGCTTCCACCAAGCAAGGTCAATAAAGGAAGCTGGATTCGCTAAACGACAAGTCATAAAATCAGGCACAAGTCATTTAACAACCACTCTGCTTAGCAACAGAAATTCTGGTCCCAATTGTGGTCATAATTTGAGAACTACCTCTATATTTTCTGGGTCTTACATTTGTGTAGCAGCAACACAATTTAAAGTTGTTAAAATGCAATTTAACCTGCTCCTATATTGCATCCGAGGATAAGGACAGGATTTGCCAAAAGTACTAGTAATTAGTGGATATGGCTGTGGGAATAGGGAAAATCCTATTTCAGATTCTCCTCACAAATGCTGAAAACACCATTTTATTGGCACCCTTAGAACATTTCTTTTCCTGGGAGCACAGCCATCTATCCTCTCAGGAAGGGTTAAAGGTGTGGGGATTTTTTAGCCTGGAGAAGAGAGTGGAAAAGGTGATGTGATAATAACCAGGTTCAGATATAAGAAAGGCTGTCACAAATATGCTCCAAAAAAATAAAGCATCCTTACTAGCCTGTTTTCTGATCGATTGGTGTTGTGTGATTGGCCTCATTCCCCTCAAGCAGCCATTTTATGAATAGGCAATCTCCATTCCATGACATTTGTTTTCTTTGGGCTTCTGTGACTTGCTCTCAAAATGTTAAATGAGCCTGCTGAATGTGTAGTCTAACGGATCCTTCTTTAACCCTGAAATGGGTTAAAGTTCACAGTGCTGGTCAAAGGTGAGTGCTGGATCTGTAACAGAGTCCTTAGATGACCATTTTCTCTGCTCCACAAGTAGTATTATCATATAGCTTGTATAGATCAACCTGCTGGGATGCCATGCCATTTCATCCAGGTTAAGTAATCCCACCATAAGAGTTGTTAAAACCACAAGAGTTATTAAATCTAATGGTCTCATTCTCTAGGGAAAGAAAATCTATTTTTTGTATTTGACGATTGTTTCAAATGTCACTGGCTGAACCCATAGTTAAAAAAAAATAAATGATGCCAAATTCAACTTCTGCATCTCCAGATAATAGGTGGGATAGATCTCAACCTGCTATCCAGTCAAATCACCTCCAGACAATGCATCATCCGATAATACTGAACTCTGTGGATCCCCAATGTGACTTGTTATAATGTATTTCCTATGAGGTCATTCTAAGCAGTTGTTTGCTGACAGCTGAGCTTTTCTTGTTGCTGCTCCTTGTTTAGAAGGCCAAAGTATTGGGAGGTTAACTGACTTCTTCCAAGACACACAATCTGGGCCTTTCAGAGCCGAGGTTGAATTTAAGCCACCGGAGCTCTTATAAATGTTAGTGTGAGGTTTCCTGCCAGCATTCAACCTCACCCATCTGAATATGACAAGCAAATGAGTCCAAAAGATTTTTGCCAAATATCTGTGGCAGAGTACAGATAGTCTAGTTTCAAAAGGCTGGTGAAAATAGAATGGTGTAGAGATTTATTTACACATCATGACCAACTGGTTCTCAAATCTTGTACAGGTAGTCCTTGACTTACGACCACAATTGAGCCCAATTTTTTTATTGTTAAGTGAGACATTTGTTAAGTAGGTTTTGCCCCATTTTACGACCTTTCTTGCCACAGAAGTTAAGTGAATCTGACTTCCCCATTGACTTTGCTTATCAAAAAGTTGCCAAAGGTAAAAATCACATGACTTTGGGACACAGCAACGGTCATAAGTATGAACCAGTTGCCGAGCATCTGAATTTTGATCACATGGTCATGGGGATGCTACAAGGACTGTAAGTGTGAAAAATGGTCATATGTCACTTTGTTCAGTGCCATTGTAACTTTGAACAGTCACTAAATGAACTGTTGTAAGTCGAGGACTACCTGTACTGTTTAGAAAAGCGCAAAACAATATATACAAAAGTGTAAATTTTCAATAGCCCTGTAGATATTCTTTATTTGTTTTTAAGGGAGAGAGAATGGATGACAGATATTCAAATTCAAAATAATATGCTAAATTGAACAGATAGAAGTGGTTGTGATATGCCAATGAAGAGGTATGGTCCCATGATTTCTTTGATGGTTCAAATTCACTTCTTTCTTATGATGCCTCCTTCTAGGGATGGGGACTAGGACAGTGATGGCTAACCTTTTTGCCATCACATGCCAGGAGAGGGGGTGGGTGGGGGAGGGTTGCGCGTGCATGTGCCCACGCACATGTGTGCGCAACCCCCTCCCCCCCACTCCTGGCACATGATGGCCTGGTAGGCCCGTTTTTCTTTCTTACCTGGTTCCAGATCCTCTCTGTGTATCTGGGAATGGCAAAAACAGCCTTTCCCACTCCCTTGGAGGCCCTACAGAGGCTGAAAGGGCCCATTTCCCAACTCCCGGTGGGACAGGACGTGACATTTTTTGCTGTCCCCAGCCTCCAGAACCTCTCTAGGAGTCTGTAGGAGCCTCTCTAGGAGTCTCTGGAGGCTGGGGAACAGGAAAAAACATCACTTCCTGTCCCACCGGGAGTGGGGAAATGGGCCCTTTCAGCCTCCGTAGGGCCTCCAAGGGAGTGGGAAAGGCTGTTTTCGCCGTTCCCAGATACACAGAAAGGATCTGGAGCCAGGTAAGAAAGAAAAACGGGCCTTCCCCACCCCGCCCCCAGGCCCTCCAGAGGCAGGAAACAGCCTGTTTCCCTACTTCTGGTGGGCCCAGAAGGCCCGAAAATCAGCTGGCCGGCACGCGCATGCACCCCAAAGCTGAGCTGGCGTGCCCACTAATATGGCTCCGCGTGCCACCTGTGGCACACGTGCCATAGTTCGCCATCATGGGACTAGGACAATTTGAAAATATGTCAGCAGGAAGGTGTCTCCAAGTTTGGTGGCTTGAAGGTTTGATGTCTCTTGCAACCAATTAGGGTAGAGAGGTGGGTTCAGAGATTGCCAGGAGTCTGACAGGAAGTTGTATAATAGAGACCTCAGCTTTTCTAGCCACTTACTAATCCCACCACTTTTTTCTTGTAAAGCTATTTAGCTAGGCAGTTGTTATGGAATTGCCTCATTTTTTTTCATTGAGTTACTGTATGGTGGCTCACAACAGAGCTGACCAGGGAGGACTTAAACCCATAATTAATCTGTGGAATGTTAAAACCCCACAGCTGCCTGAGTTTAAGCATAACACCATCACCTGGTTCATGATCCAGTTGATCATATCATCTGAAGACCTTACTGTGGCTCATTTTGTGGCTTGGATAACACTCATGCTTCATTGGCATCCGATTCATTCCAAGGCAGTTATTTATTTATTTTTCCTTATCACTGATAAAACTCTAAATGGGCATCCGAAAGTCTGCTTCTTTTGACATGACCCTGCTTCACTTATAATCATTTTGGTGACCTTATTCTAGAAATGTAGCTGGTGGCATGCAAGATAAGGAAACAACCAGTTCAACATTGACTCACTCTTTTTCAGGAAAGATTAGACTGGCCTCTTCCTTAATGATTTCTAAGTGAGGGAAGGAAATGTTTTCATGCAGTCATGCTACATTTTCTCTACCTTGTTTTTATTCTAGATTTTAGACGACTCCACTTTATGAAACTGGCTTGTAATATTAAGATTAGGGCTATCGTATTAAGATTTTCTTTGTTCTCTGTAAAGTGAGTCATAGGCCAAGTGGTACAGAAATTATGAGCAAGCAAATAATTAGCACCGTGATGGCGAACCTATGGCACATGTGCCACAGGTGGCATGCCAGCTCAGCTCTGGGGCACATGCACACGCTGGCCGGCTGATTTTCAGGCCTTCTGGGCCCACCAGAAGTAGGGAAACAGGCTTTCCTGCCTCTGGAGGGCTTGGGGGGGTGGGGGTGGGGAAGGCCCATTTTTCTTTCTTACCTGGCTCCAGATCCTCTCTATTTATCTGGGAAGGGTGAAAATAGCCTTTCCCACTCCCTCGGAGGCCCTCCGGAGGCCTGAAAGGGCCCATTTCCCGACTCCTGGTGGGACAGGAAGTGACTTTTTTGCTGTCCCCAGCCTCCAGAGACTCCTAGAGAGGCTCCTAGAGACTCCTTGAGAGGCTCTGGAGGCTGGGGACAGCAAAAAATGTCACTACCTGTCCCACCAGGAGTTGGGAAATGGACCGTTTCAGGCCTTTGGAGGGCCTCCAAGAGAATGAGAAAGGCTGTTTTCGCTCTTCCCAGATAAATAGAGAAGATCTGGAACCAGGTAAGAAAGAAAAACGGGCCTACCAGGCCATCATGTGCCAGGAGCGGGGGGGGGTTTGCGCGTGGGCATGTGCGGGCTTGACCCTCCCCCACCCCCCCCTCTCCTGGCACGCGATGGCAAAAAGGTTAGCCATCACTGACTTAGCATATATCAGGTCACAAACACAAAGAGATTCTATTTGTCAATTGCATATGGCAAATTTCACACCCTACCCACATATTGGACAAGAATCCACATCAGAACTGTATGTATCTGTTTGAATTTATTAGCCACTTAACTCCAATGGACTATAGTTGTGGTGGCACATGGAGCCATATCAGTGAGCATGCGAGCATTGCCATAGCTCAGCTCCAGCATGCATGTGTGTGCCAGCCAGCTGATTTTTGGGCCTTTCGGTCCCACCAGAAGTTGGGAAAAGGGCTGTTTTCGCCCTCCCCAGGCTCCTAGAAAGCCTCTGGAGCCTGGGGGGGGGGTGAAAAACAGGCCTACCAGGCCCACCGTGCCATCACATGCTAAAAGCGGGGGGGGGTGCGTATGCATGCACATGGGCAGGGTGCATTGAATTATGGGTGTGGGCACACACGTGGGTGACCTCCCCGCACTCCCCCCCTTTTGGCACACGAACGGCAAAAAGGTTAGTCATCACTGGACTATAGGCACCATACAAAACTAGAAAAAAACAAACAAACAGGAAAACGGGGGGGGGAATCAAACCAAAGAAACAGCTGATTTTAATGATCACAAAGGTTAAAAAAAAAGGGGGGGGCCTTAGACAAACAATAATACATCAGCCCCCAGCTTGGGACCAAGAGGTTTTAAAGGCTTTCTGGAACCTTATGAGAGATGGCACCCTCCTTATCTCTCTGTATGTGGGGGGGATGCTGATCCAGAAGCTGTGACAAAGAAGACTCTTCCTTATCCTGCAAGTTGGAAACACTGAATACAGGGAAACCTGGAGCCCATCCACTGCTAATCCCTAGTGCCAGTCCAGAAGGATACTGTGATCAACAGCACTGAAAGTCATTGTAGGAAGTGTAGAGAGGGCATTTCACTCTTTCATCCCAATCATAATATTAATTCAGGATTAATTAATTTTTCATATTTTTGAACCATCCATCTTCCTGCTAACATTCTCTTTTCCCATTTCTTCTGTTCTTCAATCCCTTTCCTTGAGAATTTTTTAAATGTATCACAAACATGGCTATTAAACTGAATTTATGTAATTCATGCAATGAAATATTTTTTTATTTTTAATTATTTATTTACTTTTCACATTTTTGAACTGCCCATCCCCGGCCATATTGGACCTTAGTATGTGTCTTCCCATCAGGAAAAATAAATGATGAATTAAGCAACATCATCTAAATACATTAACATGAATCTTAGGCAGCAAAATCAAATTCTGTTTTCTAGAAGAAACTGCTGCTGTCGTTATTATTATTACTCAATAGCCGGAGTCAGGTTCAGTGGTGGGTTGCCCCCGGTTTGGACCGGTTCTATAGAATCGGTAATAAAACTGGCGTGAGGCTCCGCCCACCGACCCCAACATCATCAGGAAGCTTCTGCACGCAGCCCCGTTGTGAACCGGTAGTAAAGGTAAGTAGAACCCACTCCTGGTCAGGTTGTCCATCCAGGAAGAGAAAAAAGGTCAGAGTTTTGATTATACAGTTGTGGCCACCATTTTGCATTTTTAAACCTAACCTGTGGACATCCATAACAAGAGAGGTTAACGTTTTTCCTCCAAAGGTTTTGAATGTCTTTTTGTTTTGATAGTATTGATCAAATATTATCCTACCAAGGGAGGCATTTTATTGTTCTTTCTCTGTTATGGAATGAAAACCATACCTGTAAGAACCTTTACTGCAATGAAAATCAAGCATCTTTTGCCATGTATAATTGGGCTAATGCACCAACTCCCTGTGTAATCCTGTGTAATTTAATTTAAAAAAAATTCTGCTATTTTTCACTTAAAATAAACCAGAACAGTTAGTTAGGATGCATTTTTCTTTCTTTCCATCATTCTGAGATTATGTTTTCCTGAATAAATGTTTTGCTTTTAATGGTACGGGACTGTAAATAAATGATTTGATTTGAATGTTTTGTTCAGCTATTCTTTGTCAGTGTTTTTAATACGTCAAGTAGAATTTGAAAACTCTGTTAGGGCTGTTCCTGATTATTTATCATTCAACTGAAAAACACAATTCAGTTCCTTAATATAATCAGAATAACACTGTAGCAAGCATATAGAGGCAGCCTGAAGACAGGCCAGAGATATATCAAAGCTTCAGATGCTTCACTAATCAACAACAAACAAACAAATAAATAAATAAAATATTGCTATTTTTCTGGGGCAGATTTGCTGCCTTTGGAATATATAAAAGCGTGTGTTGATTTATGAAAGAAAATTATCTTCTCCAGTGACTTTTACAGTATCAAGAGCGAGTTAGGCTTAGTGGTTAAGGCACCACACTAGAAACCAGGAGCCTGTGAATTCTAGTCCCACCTTAGGCATGAAAGCTGCTGAATGATTTGGGGCCAGTCACTTTCTCTCAGTCAAATCTACCTCACAGGATTATTATTGTGGTGAAAATAGAAAGAGGAAGGAGTGTTATGTATGTTCACCACCTTGAATTACTTATTAATAAATAAAGGTGGGATAAATATTGAATAAATAAATAAATGATCATAAAAGCCTATTTCTAAGAAGTACATTAGGCTGAACCCTTCACTTTGCTCCAATCCTGAGTTCATTGCAATCTCCTTTGGTTGTTTGATGCTGCTAAAGAAACTGAAAAAGAAGTAATTGTCAACCAGGCATCAAACATTAGACAGCTGAAAAAAGTCCATAATTCTTCAGTTCAGCTGGTAACAGAACTCAGTTCTATGAATAGATATGCAACTGTTGTTGAAGCTTTTTCTCTAATTCATTGTTAACAGTAATATGGGGCTTCCAAACATTCAGAAACCTGAAATTACTCCCATGTGCAATTTTCATAAAGGACCTGAGGGAATGAAAACCCAAGTATTTGAATACCACTGTCTCTATATACCTCAGTTTCTATAACTGGAAAAAGATTAATATTAAGCAAGCAAATCTGGGGTAAAATGAAGCTAACATTATGATTTCTTAAAGCAGGAGTGTCAAACTCAAGATCCGGGGGCCAGATCTGGCCTGCGGGGGGGCTTAGATCTGGCCTGCGGGGCCATTCTGGAAACAGTGAAGGCCTTCCCGAGCTCCGTTTTTGCTGGCAGAGGGTTGCAGGAAGCTTTTGCAGTTGAAAACGGAACTCAGGTGCCCATTTTGGCTGGCAGAGACTTTGGGCCACCACAAGTGCCCCCAACACGAGTTACATCAAGCTGACCATGCCCACACTAGCCCCCCAAAGTCAAACATAATCCTGATGTGGCCTTCAATGAAATTGAGTTTGACACCCTTGTCTTAAAGGAAAGATATCCCACAATTGAATAATTATAAGTAGCTTTGAAAAAGAGAGAGAAAGCTGTATTCATCCATTAGGAAAACAACAACAATAACAATGCATGAAGAATATCCTAAAGAGGATCCATAAACATATCGCTACAAAATGGGCAAGCAGAGAAATTAGAGGAAATCCCCTCCTCGCCAAAAAAAGTAAAAGGAAAAAAGAAGTGGCAGTGTAAACAGAAAGAGAGGGGAAAAAATAGACCAAAAGTTGTTGCCATAAAGTCTGCATTAGCTTCAGCTGCCAGCTGGTGAATGAAGAGTATGCATCTCTAGCTATCAGTTTACATTTAGAGTCCTGGCATGCAAAGAAACAATGGTGGCCACCCTGTTATTGAAAAGATAATGTGAATATTACTTTAAAATTAAAGTAAATATTTATTTAAAGATAAACTAAACTAGACCACCTCTAGTCCACAGAGAATCTCACAGATTCTTGATTTTTAAAGAGAGCAGAAGATAAGAGAAGTATGGCCACCTTCAAGAAACCAAGCTAGAGATCCATATTAATTTGTTCATATAGTTAAATGGATGTCTGGAACTATTTTCATGACCCTTTTTACTCTCTGCCCTTTTTAACGTTTGCAAATACAGTACAGTATGAGGAGAAGGAGGGCAAGCATTACTAATGCTACTTTACCACACACTGTCAAGTACTTATAAACCCTATTTATAGCTACAGTTAAAGATTCAGATATGAAGTACTCCATTAAAAGACCACTTTAATGAGCCCTCAGAGAAAATATCTGACAAAGCCTGTTGCAATATTTTCAGGATCAGACTCAATAAAGATAATAGAAGTTATAGGTTTAAATATAATTCTCTTTAATCATAATAGGCATTCTATATTCGCTGAATATTCAAGATAGAAGCAAGGAAAATGGGGAGGATGGCTCCTTTTATATACAAGGGGCGGAGCCAGGAATGGGAGTGGTAAAATATGAATACATTAAAGCTCAAGTAATAAGTTAACCCCTGATGTTCCATATATACATTATTTACACATTAGAGAATAAGGCATTTACATCTGACAAATCCCCCTCTAAATGCCGGTTCGTTATACAACACCAGTTACATTCAGATTCAGGACAATATAATACATATAATTTAGAAGTTAAATATTTGTGTTGTTTAGAAGGTAAGGGTTTTGTTAATATGTCAGCTAATTGTTCAGAAGTATCACAATGTATTGCTTTGATGAATCCGTCTTGAGATAGTTGTCTCACGTGCTTAAATTTTATATCAATATGCCTGGACCTTTGTCCAATTGCATCGGATCTAGAAATTTCAATGGCCGCTTTATTATCTTCATGCATAATAAATGGTAAAGTAGGTTTCTTCCAAACATCTGTGATCAAATCATTGAACCATACAAGGTTATTTGCAGCTTTAGACAAGCAAACATATTCTGCTTCTGTGGTAGAGGTGGCTACCAGTTCTTGTTTACCAGTATACCAGTAAACTGGACAATCGTTCAATAGAAAAACATAACCAGAGGTACTCTTTCTGCATGATGTATCACCAGCCCAATCTGCATCAGCATAACAAGTAATTTTTGGTTCTTTGTCATTATTGGGTTCCAATATTAAACAAAAATCTAATGTACTTTTCAGATATCTTAAAATTCTTTTGACAGCTTCCCAATGATACAAGGTTGGTTTGCTAACATATCTTGACAATAAATTGAGAGGTAATGCAATATCTGGCCTAGTCCAATTAGATATATAAAGGAGTGAACCTATAACTGATCTGTAAAATGTGTTGTCTTTAAACTCAGGGGAAGATTCATCATTGTTTCTAAGAAAATCAGTTTGCATAGGTGTGTCACATGTTTTGGCATTATTTAAGTTACATTTGTTTAGGAGTTCAATGATTTTATCTTTTTGAGTAAGTTTGAATCCCCTTTTTGTTTTGTTAATTTGTACACCAAGGTATTTATTCACTCTACCTAGTGATTTCAATGAGAAGTGTTCGTTTAACTTATTTACAAAGATTTCCCTGCTCTCTTTATGCTTTCCAATATATAAAATATCATCCACATAAATTAATACAAATTCAATATGATCATTACTCTTTTTTACAAAGAAACAGTTATCAGCAGTGGTGGCGTTGAAATCCATGGTCTTTAGTACTTTTACCAAACAATCGTACCATCTTTTGCCAGATTGCTTCAATCCGTACAGACTCTTATTTAGTAACCAAATTTCGTTCTTATTAGTGTATTGACTGTGTGGTGCTCTTACATATATTTCCTTATCTAATTTTGCATGTAAGTATGCAGTCTGTATGTCATATTGAAACACGTCTAGATTGAGTGCAGATGCTACTACAAGAGCTGTTTTGACACTCTCTGTTCTCACTGTGGGTGAATATGTGTCAGTATAGTCTTCTGGATATTTTTGTGCATAACCTTGTGCAACTAGTCTGGCCTTGTATAAGGTATTACCTCCTTCTAAATTCTTAATTTTATAAATCCACCTGGTACCTATAATTGTTTTATCCTTAGGTGCGATCGCAGGTGTGAATACATTTAATCCTTGTAAACTTTTCATTTCTTTTTCCATAGCTAGTTCCCATTTTTCTCTTTCTTCACGGGGAAGTTTCAATACTTCCTCATATGTATTAGGTGTTATTTGTTCTCCATCCATATGCATAATATAATCTTTGTATTTATTTGGTATTTGGTTTCTATTATTTCTAATATTTCTTTCAGGTTTGCTATGGTTGTCATGCAAATATCTGGCTTCCTTTTTTGTTAATGTGTCTGTCTTTATTTTATGCTGACTATTTGTCCAAGTTTTGGTTTTGTTCTTACTTTTGTTAATATTTTGATTTTCTGTTGTTCCTTCCTCGCAAGATATATTATCTTTGCTTTTATTAGGAAAAATTTCATTAAGGTGCAACTTAGACCAATTGGCCTGCTCATGAAACACAGCTGTTCTGGATACTATAAATTTGTTATTATTATCGATGAATCTGTACCCTTTGGTTCCAGTTTCGTATCCCATGAATCTTAATCTCCTGGATACGTTTTCTCCCTTTCTCCTCAATTGTTTAGGTATGTGCACGTCTGCAGTAACTCCAAATATGTGCATGTGTGCTAATTTAGGTTTTCTATTGTACATCACCTCATATGGTGTCTTATTCACAATACTGGACCATGTTCTATTTTGAGTGTAATTTGAATAATGTAAGGCTTCTGACCAAAATTGTTTGCCTAAACCAGCATCCTCTAATGTGCATCTAATCATGGTTTGTAGTGTGGAGTTCTTTCTCTCTGCAATCCCATTTTGAAAGGCAGAAAATGGATTGGACGTGAAATGTAGCATCCCTCTATCCTTTAACCATTGGGAGAATTCTTTAGACATGAATTCACATCCCCTATCTGTCATAATTTGTTTTATTCTGATATTATGTTGTGTTTCTATGCGTTTGTAGAATTCCTTAAATTTCTGAAAGGTTTCATCTTTGTGCTTTAATGTGTAAACAAAACCATAGCGACTGTAATCATCCACTATTGTTAGGAAGTAACGTTTTCTATAGGTAATTGATGGAGTTAATGGACCAACTAAGTCCATATGTACCAAATCAAAAATATTGTTAGTTGATCTGTTAGATTTTTTTGGTCTAGGACTGGTTTTTAGTTTGGTGGATTTACATACTGAGCATTCTAAATAATTTTCACAATTTTTTATTTTTACACCTTCTGCGTGTTCAGTCATTTTTTGTACTACAGGAAAGCTTGCATGTCCTAACTTCCTATGTAAGATATGAGCACACTCATCATGAATTGGTTTACCTATTTTTGGTTTCTTCTCATTGTGTGTATTTTTGTTATCATGAGTTATTTTACATTCATCATTGTCACTGTTACTGACATTTTCATCATCTGCTTCAATACAATCTTCCATATTTGAATCAATGTTATGTAACCATCTTTCTTTGGTTATCAGATAGGGTAGACCCCCTTTTATCATCACAGTGCCTACATTTGTTTTGTTCTTTTCTATAGTTGCTTTCCCCTTTGAGAAAACTATATTGATGTCAGATTCTCTGCTTAGTTTTATAGCACTTAGTATGTTGTGAGGTATTTCTGGGATTAATAATACCCCCTCTATTTTCCCTAAACCAGGCAAGGTCACATTTCCTCTGCCTAATACTTGAACCTTTTCTTGATTTGCTACCTTTATCACAAACTTATCTTCTGTAAATGAAGATAATATACTTTTGTTATTAGTGGTGTGATTTGTTGCACCAGAATCAATAAGCCAATTATTGTTCTCATCTTGTTGTGTTTTGGTGCTGTCTTGTTTATTTAGCCCATTTAGTGACCCAGATTTTCTCTCTTTTGAATTTTCTCTACCCCCTCTACTTTCTCTGTAGTTTGGTGGACTTCTATATTTGTGTCTATCTGTGGAAGATTGTCTGTAATTGTATTTGCTCCTATATTCTGGCCTATGTCTCTCCCTTGGGACTTTGGGACAGTCTCTTCTACTGTGTTCCCTGGATCCACAATTGTGGCATCTAAAGGCTTCATTATATTTATCTTGAAAGACTACTTTCCTAAAAGATTTGTGTTCTGTTTGGTTACTGGAACGATTTTTTCTTGAATTGTCTTCTGCTATCAATTTGTTAGATAGACTTTCTATTGATAAATATCCCAAATTAATGGTATCTAAGTGTGACATAAAGCTATCCCATGATGAATCAAGTGAATTGATAATAACACTTTTCATAGTTTGATCTGAAATCACTTCCCCCCTCAATTGCAGCTCAGCTCTTATTTTGTTTAGATTTATCAAATGTTCACTTATAGAAACCCCTGGTTTCACTCTAGAAGAAAAGAAATCCTTAGACATTCTTGTGGTTGTGGCTACGCTATCGCTGTGAAATAGATTAAACATGCATTGAATTATTTCTGATACAGTTAGGTTTGGTTTGATGCTATGATACATTGCAGGAGACACGCTAGAAATTATTATGAAAAATGCTCTATGATGTAAACAGTCTATTTTTAAAGTCCAAGGTCTTCTTGGAGGACTAGTTATAAAGAATAGTAAATTTTCTTTCATAAAAATAACCTGAAGCTGTTGGTACCACTCTTGTAAATTAATGCCATCAACTCTAAGTTTTGGGAAGTCACTGGGTAAGTTCCCCACATTATTTTGTCCATTACTTACAACCTGAGGCAGTCCGTGGTCTCTCAAGTGCAGGAAATTACAGAACGGCATTGGGATGCTTGTAACGAGTCTGCGCGGTTCTCTGGCCAGTTCAAGTCTTTCGGGGCCGTCTACGTAGTTTTGCACATGCGCGTTGCTCATTTCTTCTTTGGCGCCGTTGTGGAAGGTTCTCTCCATTTCAGCTCTCTCGATCCGCTCCTCTTCAGATGAGTCGGTCTCTGGCTCGGTTTTTGGGGCTTTGGTGATGGCGGCGGTTCTTCTCTTTCTCTTGTGTGTGCTGGCACTCGATTCTGTCTGCGGTGTAGGACGGAATCGGCATGGCTCTCTGGGCTCGGGTGTCGTCGTTTTCGAAGTCAGGATGGGAGCGTGCAGGTCTTGAGTTGTCGGTTTGATTGCTTGCTTCTTCGTTGATGTCTTAGAAATTTTCAATCTTGGCCCAAAAGCAGCAAAAAGTGTTTTCATTGCTGACTCTACTTGAGACTTTGTTAAATCGTCTTCACTTTCTGATTTTGGTTCATCTGAAGAGTTTGAGACTTCTTTTTCACTTTCTTCGTCTGATAGCGTTTTTCGCGCCAGAAATTTTGAACTGAGCGTTTTGATTGGCTCTGCTTCACTCTCTTTTGAAGTTCGTTGAAACCAAGATGGCTGCCGTTCAAAATTTCGCGCGGGGTCACATCTTTTCTTTTTTACAACTATTTTCTCAGTAGTCATTTCACTCACAGTTTTTTGATCTTTGGGTTTTTCTTTAATGATGTTTTTCTCTCTCGCTGCTCCGCTGTTCCTCAGCATCTCCTGGAGGTCCGCGATGAGGCTTTCATCATTCTTTTGGCTTTTTAGTATTTTTAATATTTCTGACCTGAGTTCGTTATTTTCTATCTCGATTTCTTCCTGGTCGTTATTTTCACTCATCAGTTCTTCTCCTTCAGTGGTGTATTCTTCGGATTCTCTCGAAATCGCATTAGTGGATTCGTTGATCATCTCTTGATCAGTTTCTATTTCTTTGCTGTAGGCCCTGGTGTTGGGCCTATCTTTCTTGGACATTTTTAATTACTTATTGAGTCAATTAACCATCCTCTGCTACCAGCTTGTTGCAATATTTTCAGGATCAGACTCAATAAAGATAATAGAAGTTATAGGTTTAAATATAATTCTCTTTAATCATAATAGGCATTCTATATTCGCTGAATATTCAAGATAGAAGCAAGGAAAATGGGGAGGATGGCTCCTTTTATATACAAGGGGCGGAGCCAGGAATGGGAGTGGTAAAATATGAATACATTAAAGCTCAAGTAATAAGTTAACCCCTGATGTTCCATATATACATTATTTACACATTAGAGAATAAGGCATTTACATCTGACAAAGCCTTTTGAGCTCATAACTGCTTGCTTGTCCTGGGCTTCTTGCTTGTTAACGTTCATAAAATATAGATACTGTGAATGAAATACCAGCACTCTCATTCTGCTATCAACAGATTGCATTGTGTGGTTAAGAAATGCACCACTAGAACTTAATTGCCATGTTGTCATTTATCTCTAGAGGAGTGAAGAACACACCTTCGGTTGGAGCTCTTCTCCCCTGAGGCTTTTGTTTCTGATGATTCACTAGGTCAGCATCTGGGAGGATAATCTCAGAAATATCATCCAAGTCTATTAAATTAGAGTCACAGAGCAAAGCTGCCTTAGATGTAGTGCTAGCTCTAGGGTTGTTGAGGACTGGCCCAACAGCTATAACAAACCTTTGGTGGGATTTAAAGCAATGAAAAAAGCTGTCTTTGACTTATGGGATCCTACGGTGTCATCACAGGCAGTAGGAACGTCATGAGGGAGCAAGGATAAAAGAAATCCACATCATAAAATTGGATTTCTTTATACTCTCGCCCCCCTCATTCTACTTGTCTTTCAAATACTGATGTCAATTTTTTTTAAAAAAAGAAAAGTATCTAATGTTTTAGCACAGATTCACAAAAGCAGCGAGTTAACAAGTATTATCTCTTTTCTATTGCTAATTGCCGATTTTGGTCTTTGGGATATTTATGCCAGAAGCAATTTTGCACAGAATTAGCCTGTAGGTCCATCTTTCCAAGATTGTCAGGATGAACTGGCAGCAATCCTTCAGGGATGCAAGCAGGGATTTCTCTCAGGCCAACTGGAGAAACTGGAACTGGGGCTTCTGCATGTAAAGTAGGTGCTAACATAGGAGCTATATTCTCCTTTTATGGGCTGTCGCTGTGATAGCCTATCATAGTAAGCCTATCACTGTTTAAGGGAAATTCAAGGCCAGGAAAGAAAGATACACCTGTCTCATAAAACCTGGGATCAAGGTTTGCCTAGGCTGTTTAAGGATCAAGCCAAGAAACAGATCCTCTTGTTCTGGGCATAGAAGATATCCAAAATAATCAACTATAGGTTTGAAAGATATTAATTCATATTCTTTCACTTTTTTCCTTGTATTTGGTCACTCCTATCTTGTTTGTGCAATGACATAAATAAGGAACACAAGATAAACAAGGAAATAAGGTACACAAGATGCAACTTTGTGCTAATTTAGACTATGGCTGTCTTGTGCAATGCATTAGGTCACTGTTTGCTTAATCTTGATTTGTCAATTCAGTCACAAGCAGGCTTGAGTTCAAACACACCACACTGAGGCTTAATGACTAAGCTGTAAACCAGAGTTTATAAAGCACAACCACTGAGTTCCTGCAGCATATTCAGCCACCAGGATGCAAATGCCATTATGCTTTAGTATGATGTGTGCACCTGTCAAAATATCAATCTGGTTAAGAATTGATTGGCATGGTGGCCAGAGTAGCGCTCTCTAGGATCTCAGGCAAAAGACTCTGTCATTTGTCCTGTTATTTGATTCTTTTCAAATGGAAGAGTTTAGGTTAGGATTTCAAAACCTGGCATGTTCTGCATGGAATAGTTTACCACTGCTGTATGTTCTACTTCTCATATGTAGCTCTTTCCCCAATTAGCACTATATTATTAGTGTAGGGCAGAATAAAGCCTTAACTCTGCCATGAATTCACTGTGACCTGGGGTTACCAAGAAAGACATTAGGTTTGATAGGAGCTTAGGTAAAATGCCTCTCCACTGCTACTTTTTGGTGGGCCTTCCATAAAACTTGAGTAAGGCATGGGACAACATCCCAACATCAGGGATGAAAAAGAGGAAGTTTGCCTTCAAAAGTGCTGATGGCTATAGTAGAGCATGCTGTATTTTCTCTGTGCTGATTTCTGGACACAGGTCCCTCACTGAATACTTCTGTTTAGTGGGGTTTCTCCCCAAAAAAGTACATGAGTTTGCAACTTTATTATTATTTTTTTATAATTTTTATTCATAAGCATTTTTGGAAAACAGTGCCTTGTCAGGATAACATTTACAAATAGGGCAAAACCAAAGAAAAATTGATAGTTACTCTTAGCACACAAACTAATAACAATAACAATAATATAATAACAGTAATTATAGTAGTATAACCAAAAAACTTAAACTAAATTTCTTCTTACGTTAACTTATTTATATTTTTACCCCTTACTATACTTATAGTTTTATACATTTTTGAATGGATAGAGACAAGAGGTAGAAATGAGAGAAAGTAGGAGTATGAATGTTAACAATTGTTAGTATGGAGTTTGCAACTTTAGATTGCAGCTACCTTCAATACGGGGATGATATCCGTGGCCAGATAGAAAACCCCAAGGAATTTTTATTACAAAGTTGTGCCCAAAACAGACCACAATTCCCTGGAACTCTAGAGTGATCAGTAGAAGTCCCTTGAAAATAAAATTGCATGAAATGAAAAATTACACTTTCCATTTCTGCTGGAATTTCCCCAATTCTGGGAAGATGTTGCTTTTTCTTGTTCTTATAAAGGTTTGTTAAGAACAAGATGATGATGTCAGTTCTGTTCATAGAATAGCATGGGGAAAGCCCCTCCAGAAAGTCAGCTTTGTACCCAACACTGACTGGCAACACAGAAGGAGAACCCTTACATTTAGCAGTAAACCTCTTCTCCTTTCATAGGAAGTTATGCTCTTCTGAGGGGCAACAATAAAACACACAAATGGAGAACTTTGGATACTGAACTTCAAGTAGCCAAAACCTCTGCAGTCACAAATCTTTCATGGACCCCAAGTGAAAACTTTTAACATGATATTAAAAGAGTAGATTGAATGAATATGTCTCTGGATGGTCAGTGAAGCCTTATAATCACATTTGCTTTCTCAATGAAAAGATGTGCGAGCGTTGTTTGACATTTATGTTATAATATATGGAATAATGGCTTTCTTTTTCTTTTACAGCTGACATGAGAAGGGCTTTAACTGCCATCAGCTTTCATTGCTTCCACTGACAATTCTCCACCCACCAGTGAAGTAAAACTCCAGCCATCGTTCATAGGTCTGTGCAAAAGGTTTAAACCCAAACACTTCATTTCAAAGCACCACTTTGGATTGTTCCAAGCATGAAGCAAAATAAGCGTGACACTTCCATTTGCATGCTTGTGTGTCTATGCAGAGCACATCAGTTCACTATTTTGTGACTTGGAATTGGTCTGGTTTGTTTCCCTCCTTTTCTAGTCTAGCCAGTGCAGTAGATGGCCCAGGCACGTCTTCTTAATTTAGACTGAATGGGCTGTTCAGGGAGTGGAGCATTGAGGAAAGAAGCAATTAAGCACATGGCTAAGCAGAAAAGAGCTGGTTACTGCTGCGTGTTTGCAGCCTAGCAAGTTACTGGCACAGGTTGTCATGTCATGTAGTAACATGGTTGGACTTGTACTTGACAGGCTGCAAAAAAAAGAAGAAGAAGAAGAAGAAGAAGAAGAAGAAGAAGAAGAAGAAGAAGAAGAAGAAGAAGAAGAAGAAGAAGAAGAAGAAGAAGAAGAAGAAGAAGAAGAAGAAGAAGAAGAAGAAGAAGCTGGAGAAGAAGAAAAATATATCTACAGTAGGGTGACCTAAGGTGGCTAAATAGAAATAAAAATTAAGGAAGCCTTGTGGGATGGATATAATACCGTGTTTCCCCGAAAATAAGACCCTGTCTTACATTTTTTTGAAACCTGAAATAAGCGCTTGGCCTTATTGCCATGTGCTCAAAAGCCCGATAGGGCTTATTATCAGGAGGTGTCTTATTTTGGGGGAAACAGGGTAATTGAAATGAATGTTAATAGTTTGGTCCCACTGTTTGGGGTTTTTTTTTGAAAAAAAAATTCATTGTAGTTTTTCTTTTCCAAAACTGTAATACATACTCAAACAGACTGTGTCATTTTTATATACTTTGGATTAACAGTTCATATAAAATCTACATTATATACATATATATATATACATCCTCAACTTCCTTATGAATATTACCTATTTTTGTTTCTTTTTTCTTTTTTAATTTGATTTATATGCCGCCCTTCTCCGGAGACTCAGGGCAGCTTACAATGCGTTAAGCAATAGCCTTCATTCTTTTGTATATTTTTATACAAAGTCAGCTTATTGCCCCCACAAACTGGGTCCTCATTTCACCTATCTTAGAAAGGATGGAAGGCTGAATCAACCTTGAGCCTTGGAGAGATTCGAACCAGCAGAAATTGCAGGCAGCTGTGTTAATAACAGGGTGCACTAAACCACTGTACTATCAAGGTTTCTGTTGTCTATCCACCTATACCATTTTTCCCAAACCGCATAATATTCTGAATCATCCTTTTCTTTTAATTCTAAGGTTAGTTTATTCATTTCGGCACATTCAAATATTTTTGGATAATCAATCCCTCTGATGGTAAGTTATGTTCTTTCCAATATTGCACGAATGCAATTCTTGCTGCTGTTAGTATATGTAGGATCAGATATCTTATTTTTAAAAATCAAATTTAGTTTTTAATATTCCCAGGAGAAATGTTTCCAGATTTAACTCAATTTGGCAATTTATTAAATCTTGTAGCCAATCTTGTATTTTGGTCCAATACTTTTTCACTTCGGGGCATAACCACGAAGCCTGAAAGAAGGTACCTTGGTGTTGGTTGCATTTCCAGCACTTGGGGCTTAGATTTGGGTCCACTGTTTGTTTTATCACTTGGCTGAACAGTCTAGAAGATTTTGTTTAATATATCTCCTTATGGTTTTTTTAAATAACAAGTGCTAATTGAAACATTAAAAAAAAAAAGATTGCTAAACTGTGTTACCATAGCCTCTTTAATACTTTTTTAAAAAAAATGCTTTGAAAATCAAAATTGGGCAAAATTTTCTGCAATCTCTATAGAGGTAGCATTCAGCACATGTTAAGGGTGAAAAATAAGAGAGCAACAGGTAGAATACCCAAAGCATCTCAAGTTTTGTTCTGGCAGAAAATAATAATAAGAAAAGAGTAGGATTATTTTCTTCTACACTCAAAATGAAACATGAGTTCTATTTTGTGCATAGACATACTTATTTTCACAGTTTTGGGTGACAGAACTTTATTAGATCACCTTATTAGAATTTGATAAACATAGACATAAAAGTGAGAAGACCAGTAGAGTACAATTAAGATGGTTGTAGTTGCCATATTACAATACAACAGCCATATAGCCATCTAAAATATTCTTGATTTCTTCAGTTACACTTGATTTAAAGCATTGATGTGGGACTCCCATTACCTTCCCTGTAGCCAGTCTTTTACTGGTCACTAGTAAAAGACTTTAGAACCTGTAGGTGATCTACAGCCAGATATATCTAGTTTTCCACCCATCGTTTGCAATAATCTATATAGGTGAATATATTTTATCCTGTTCTTCATCAGAAAAGATTCGGTTCAGAGCAGGGGTGGTTCTACTTACCTTTACTACCGGGCACGATGCAAACTTCTGCGCATGCACAGATCGTCTATGATGACGTCCGGGTCACTGGGCGGAGCCTCCCGCCGGTTTTACTACCGGTTCTTGCAAACCGGTCCGAACCAGGGGCAACCCACCACTGGTTCAGAGGTGATCACAGAACCTAAGAGCTATGACCCCTGTTCATCTTCTCATAGTCATCTTCTCATCCTCCTTTTTTTTACATCAGTTTGGCCAACAAGAGTTAACTCCTAGAGCCTACAGGGAGGACATGTGGAACCCTGGAAGAAAGGGACAAGAAACCAAGAGCAAGACTGCTTGCATTTTGGTAACCCTGCCGCACCCCAAGATACTACCATAAATGTCAACCTACCTTCTCATGTACTCAGCTATTCTATGTATACATATGTCTGCTCAGAGGTAATCCTCACTGAACTCTACATTAAACTTTGGTGTTATGTGTGAAATTGCCAGAGCTTCCAGAAGAGCTGATAGGGCATAATTCTGCAGCTGAACCAGAAAGGCAGGTCTTGCACAGTTATCATGGCAAGGTTGATTTCCGTTCAGTGCACCTTGGTTTGACTTACTTGAAAGTCTAGCTACTGAACCTTGGTAAAATTTGATTTTGTAGAGCAGTCACTGAGGAAGATTAGTTTTTTTCCAACCCCCCAGCAAGGAGGAGGTTGGCAAATCTAACACTTCCAAATGAAATGATAGGGCTTCCTTCCTGCCATCAAATATTACTACTGTGTAGTAGTAGTAGTAGTAGTAATAGTAGTTGTTGTTGTTGTTGGTGTGTGTGTTGGTGTTTATATACACACAAAGAGTAAAAAGGTGTGTCTATTTTGCTTCTCCAATTCTACTATATGGTTCCTTATATCCTATGCAAACAAAGAGAATCTTCATATTCTGCTAGTAAATATGTATTGAAGTAAAATGGAACATTATCCTGAGAAATAAGTTAACATATATTCATAATATTAGAGAGGTCAAAAAGAAGTGATATACAGGAGGCAGAGAAAATGATATGTGATATTAACAGTGAACATCACAAAATCATTGTTGGTTTGGAACCCCCTGCTCCTTCTAAGCTCTTCCTTCTGACGACACTGAGTTGCAGCTTTCAGCCTCCCAAAACATGTGTCACAACTGAGTCTTTTTCTGGATTTGTGGGTTTTCCAAGGTGGTGGTGGTGGGTGGGCTCTGAAAGGAGGACATATAACAGAATGCATCATGAGGACAGAAAGCAAAGCCCACAAAATGCATACTTGCATCTAATATTAAGACACACAAGGGCAAGGTTTGCATCCTGTTGTTGCCAAATGTTCTCCTTGTGGCTACTTGCAGAAGGTTACACACTGCCAAGGGACGATCGTGTTCCTTCAGCAGGTCAAAGTTTGGAATATGTACCTGAATCTTGACAAAGCATTGAACAAAAGAGAGCCTTCAAACTAACACTGATAGTGTTTCCTAGTTTGGGTAATGAAATGTCTGCAGGAAGCTCGAAGAGTACCAATGACCTCTCATTTTAATCTTGAACTACAAATATTTTCCTTATAGAAAACCTTCTTTGATGTAGCCCCATATCTTTGGAGTTATATCTGGCGCTAACACTATTCTTTTTTATTCCAAGAGAAAACATTTTTATAGCTTGAGCTTGTTGATCAAAAGGTTGGCAGTTCAGCTGTTCGAATCCCTAGTGCCGCGTAATGGAGTGAGCTCCCATTACTTGTCCCAGCTTCTGCCAACCTAGCAGTTCGAAAGCACGTAAAAAATGCAAGTAGAAAAATAGGGACCATCTTAGGTGGGAAGGTAACAGTGTTCCGTGCGTCTTTGGCATTTAGTCATGCTGGCCACATGACCACGGAGACGTCTTCGGACAGCACTGGCTCTTCGGCTTTGAAACAGAGATGAGCACCGCCCTCTAGAGTTGGGAATGACTAGCACATATGTACGAGGGGAACTTTTACCTTTATCTTTATTTACAGTACTTGGGGATTTTATCTTATCAAATTCTCAGTTATGTGAAAAGTTATTGTCAAATGTATACTATTTTTATGACGTCTATTCGGATTTAATCTTGTCATATAATTTTCAAATATTTATGAGTACTGTCCTGAGATTTGTTTCTGAACCAAGGTACAATTAAACATTATTAAAATGCTTAACTAGTGAATAGGGTTATTCATTTAAATAAAGAGTCATTCACACCCTTTTTCACACTTTGAAAATGATTCAGAAATGCTCTGGATTTCATGCACAGAACCTTTGCTGTTCATCAAAGCAGCTTGTCATTTTTCAGGTTTTTGCTCAAGCAAAAAAAAAAAAGTGCTGCTGTTTTAAGGGTCCTATTAACTTTCAAAGTTCCTATAGATTCTCTTAAGCAATGGCTCCTTTTCGTTTCGCAAGGAAGTCTTATAAAGTTTGAACTGCTTTAATGAGCAGCAGAGAAAGTCTGTGCTCTTCTGAAGCCTAAAGCACTCTTTTTTGACAACTCATTTTTGAATTATCCATGGCTCAAAAAATGAAATTAATGAAATTAAATGATTTAGATGATTTATTTAAATGAACTTTTCTGGATAAAGGGTCAAACTTGGCTTTTGGGCAAGCTCTTAAAAGGCCTAACTTCAAAAAGTGGGTGGGTCAGAACAAAACAGGAAATTTCTTTAGAATGAAAGAGAATTCATTTGTCAATTGAATAACTTCGATGATCTCTGGGTCCATACTCAAGTCTTTGCCAATTTTAAGATGGGTGGAATGCAGCTCCCAGCTGGCTAGGGAATTCTAGAAGTTGAGATCCACTCAACATTTGCTAAGGTTGAAAAACAATGATCTGGGTAGTACCTTCTTGGGTTCTAAGATTAGTGAGTACAGGTAGTCCCCAATTTACAACAGTTCATTAAGTGACTGTTCAAAGTTACAACGGCACTGAAAAAAGTGTCTTATGACTTTACGGCCGTTGCAGCACCCCCATGGTCACATGATCAAAATTCGGACGCTTGGCAACTGGTTTATATTTATGAAGGTTGCAGTGTCACAAGCTCACCTTTTGCGAATGTATGACATGCAAAGTCAAATGGGGAAAGCAACTTAACAACCCTGTTACTAACTGAACAACTGCACTGATTCACTTAACAACTGTGGCAAGAAAGGTCATAAAATGGGGCAGAAGTCACTTAGCAACTGTCTTGCTTAGCAATGGAAATTTTGGGCTTAATTGTTGTCATAAGTCAAGGACTACCTTATAGAAAGTAACCAAGAGACAAGGGCTTTTCATCAAAACCATAACATTAATCTTAATGGATTTATGCACTTAGTCCACTCTCTCAATTCTTATGATTGCAGTGACTAAAATGTAATCTTGATATTGTGCCGTACTCCTGTCTTTATAGAATTGAAGAGTGGTCCGATCTGTGTCAGGATAATCATGCATGAGAAACAGAGTCTTAATCTTGTCATTGATATAGCCTAAGACTACTCATTTCAGAGCTGCATAACCTCCTGGAAATTCAGGTTGTACATCTCTGCTTTAAATACATGCACCTAAATGGCTTCTTTTGTTAGGCAAAAGCTTCTTTGAGGGGGGGAAAAATCAGATAGCGAGACCTATTTTGAAATAGATGGCAATTTTATCATGTGAAAAAATTTAATAGAATGAAACATGATACCCCTCCAGCCATTTCTTTCTTCAGTGCCAAATGTGTAATTTAAAGTGCATACACAGCTTTTTTTTTTTTTTAATAAAACCACACATTTGGCACACAAAAGCTACTATATTTATACTGATAACGAATAACCAAAGGAGACCATTGCAATTTTCTTATTCCTGTGGGGTAATCTAGCTGGCCAGGAGGCAAAATACTGTACAACAGAGAGAATTTACAAGAAGATTGATCTCAGGTAATGAGCAACTTAGTGACTGATAGGAACTGGGTCTCCCTGCCTGCAACCTATTGTATGATCCACTATTCCACTAATAATTGATGTGTGGTTAGGGATACAACACAGCAGAGAGAGCTGAATGGGTTTAACCTGCCACTTTATGATACTATTCAGTGGAAATAGATTAATTCAACTACATAACTCAATATATTGATGAAGCATTTAATCTCTCTAATTGGGGGTACTGACATCATAAAATGGGAACAGGACGAACCTTGACCTTGGAATAAAGCAAAGCCAAAGAAGTTCTCTTTAATCCACTTTAAACTGTTAAAATATGGGATTCCAACATTACTGCCTCCCTGAAAAACCCATGTTTGATATATACTTTAAATTTCCTCCAGCAGAGAGAAAGAAACACAAAAAATGAAAGCTTGCAAGATTCATTTCCCTTTTTTTTTTCTTCCAGAGACGGAGATGTCAACATTTCATTTCCCTAAAATGCATCTAATGCTCGGTCAAGAGTTTTTCCATGTCAGCTCATGTGATAAGGGAGGTTTGCTGCAAGCAGCTGCAAAAAATCAGGTGGTCTTTCTTTCCATGAAACAGGAAATGAAGTCCTTGAATATTTCCCCCCCTTAATTATTTTGCTGGAAACGCAGGCAGTTTGGCAAGGAAAGAGGCCTACAAGGTCTACTGCATAGTGAAGATGATGCAATTTTCTTTCTCCCTGTTCCCTCTCTAACTGTGGTGGCTTTGTGCAAAAGACACAAAAGTTCCTGGATGGTTCATGCTTTTGTTTGTTTGTTTTTGTTTCCACGTTCAAGAGTATAAATCCAGTTTATACTCCAAAACCTGGTTCTAGAATGTGGAGTGGCAGGCAGTCGAATTTTACGTGCAAGAATGAATCTATCAAATCATCACCTCTTTTCAAGTTCACATCGGTTGACAGCCTCATTAGTGAGTGCAGTTATTGAGTATCGGGGAACAGTGACATGTTTTCATTCTTTAGGAAAGGACTGCAGGTTAATAATACCCTCTTGATAATAAATTCTTCAAGATAAAGAATTTGGTCAGAAAAGACTTTGAAGGCAACTCAAATAAATAAGCATAATGTCTCTAAGCATAGGCAGATACATGTTAATGTATCTGATTAATTTCATTCATTTTTTTTCATTCATTCTCAACCTCAATCAATCCCCTGCAGGATGAAGACCTCTTCAGCTACTTTCCAACGGCTTATATGGAGATAAATAGGGAGTGTGAATAAATCTGCATTATTTAGTGTTAATTTAATTCAGATTTACCTCTTTTCACGTAACCTTCAATAAACAGGAGCTACAGGATTGTCGTGTGCAACATTTGGTGGGGAGAGAGAGAAAAGCCTAGGGCTATATCCTTGCCACTTGAAACTTTGAAGTCAGCACTCCAATACACCTGCGATTTAACAGGTGTGTTTTCTTTATAATAAAGGAAATAAGTCTGCCACTGTTTTAGATATTTCTGATTAGTTACAATTTGCTTTCCACTGGGGGTCCAACAGGGTTGGATTATATCTCAGGTATAGAAAATTAAAACACATTTCTGCAAATTGAGTTTTGCTGCTTTTAAAAAGCTGTGGATGTCATCATACCAGATACAGTAAACACAAAAAGGTATCCCGAGTAGGAACTCAGTAGATAGTCAATAGAACCTGCATACAAAACCAAAGTAATGGGAAATGCGTCATAGGATTGTTCTTGTGTAGAGAGAATATTAATAAAGAAGAATATATGTTCATCAGGATGAAATGTGGAGTTCTTGGTGCTCTCTGAGCTTGGCTGTTTGCTTGCAGTCATTTCGTTACCTGACTAGGTAACATCTTCAGTGCTAGAAAGGAGAGGGATTTGCTCTCTGTTTATGTAGCTTGCCCTGCCCTGCCAAAGTTGGCTGGGTGTGTTGTTTTGTCCTTGGTACATCCTTGATTAGATTATTGTTTACAGCTTGATTGTTTGTCTGAGTTGATAGTTCCTTGATTAGAGATTTGTTTACTTCTTAATTGTTTGTCTGATATTATTTCTGATGTTAATCCAATCTGTCTGTTAAGGACAGACAGGAAGATTAGCAGAGTGCCTCTATGAACACCAAGTGGCAGTCAGAAGTCACAATGAAAATTCCTTAATTTCATCAACACATGGGCAGATTTAACCATAGTTTCAAATGGGAAACCGTGAGCATCCTAGACCAAGGTAAATCCACAAACTAGGGAATTCCTGGAAGTTTGGCATATCAAGAGGCACATAGAAATAAACATTTACACATCATTCAAAAGAGGCAATAAAAAAGCTAAAAAGGAAACTAAAGGACCAGAACACTTCCTCCCTGCCAATCAACACCCGGAGAAGCAAGGATTTAACATCAGGATTGACACCAGACAATGACCAGCCCAGCTATGGTGGGTGGTCTGTTATTGTAGAACTGGGTTTACATATCAAAGTAAACCATAATATGGCTTATTTGATTTTGGCTTAATGTTTTGTGTAAAATATGCCCTTGTAGTCTTTTAACCAGTTTGTGTTTTAGCAACATGTGTAAGCCCAACCACAAAAACCAGTCTCAAATTATTAATGGAAACATCATCAGTAGCACATGGATTGCATATGACATAGCAAGGACAAGGATTTATCAGTATATGTTAATGAAGTAGCCTCTTGGCTAAAGTGCTGATAGTTCTGAAGATCTACCAATCTACTCTTTGATTAAATTGTTCTGTTGTTAACAAAGCGTCTGACTAAACTGGCATGGAGGAAAGGGAACTGCACTAACTCTTGAGAACTTACTTATACCCAGCTTGTTCAAAAGGTTGCTAGAATCTGTTTTTCAAACCGAGTTCTAGTTGTTCTAAGCAACTTTTTCTTAACGAAAGATTCTTCCCAAATCTTGGACCAAAAGTCTAGGAATCCCCAGGCAACATAACTCTCAGCCCTCTCAAGTAAACAAGACAGGAAACAGAACTAGATGAAATAATTCTACTTTATTGTAAGGCTGCATGAAGAGAATCTTGCAAGTCTAAAGGCACTACCTTCCTACACGGCCACTTTTAACTGCTTGACTCATTAGGGTGGGTCCTTCCTAAATTTCTTTCTCTGACCGTTAAACCATTGGGAGCTCCTGCCTCTCTTTCTGTCTGATTGCTTCCTAGGCAGCATCTCTTCCCTTCATCCCCCAAGGCCATCCACACATTCCACTACAACAACCTAATGATAGAAGTTGTAGTGTGGGTATATGTTTGGAAGACTGCTGCTTCCAAACATATACCCACTTCTGCTGCTAATGTAAGCATTGGAAAAATCACTCTAGTCTCTTACAGTGTCTGATGTATTCATCGCTTTGAAGTAACAACAGCCAAAATAATTACATGCACATCCACTTGTAAGTCCCATGCTCTGATTATATAAGACAGGTTAATATGAGTGCTTCATTTATTTCTGAGATAGATGGATAGATGGATGGATGGATGGATGGATGGATGGATGGATGGATAGATGGATGAATGGATAGATAGATAGATAGATAGATAGATAGATAGATAGATAGATAGATAGATACATACATACAGACAAACAGACAGAGATGCACAGAAACATATTCCTATAACAAAAGCTACAAATAATAAGTATTCCTCTACTTTTTAATAAAATTTGCAAACTCATGAAGTAGATTAATGAAGGTTGTTTCTACCAATGCGTATTTTCCAAAGAAGGCGGATAGCAAAAAGTGAAATGTCCAACACTTTGGTTTGAGAGCATATTTTTCTTAGATTACATGCCTTTCTTTCAGGAGCTCAAGAGGACATTCAAAATGTTCCCTTCTCCAAGGAATATTCAACTGAAGCTTTCCCTACTAGATTATTTTAGCTTTTCAAGTTACTGTATAATACTACATATTACTGCTATTGTCCTGGGAGGCTTGGGAGGGAAGCAAAGGGGTATTTAGATTTGGAATGGTGGGAATGCAAAAGAAATAGAATGAGATTCTCTCAACATTGAGAATCCTTGTGTAAGATCCTCACACAATTGAGCTCATAGTTGTAGTTGCCTGGACAAAGCCTAAATGGGTGTCTTAATACTCACCCACAGCAAAGAGGTTTTTCAAATTGCAGCTTGTATGCTTCTAGAATATATAACAATTTAAACTGGTTGCAACAACAGACACAGAATGGGCTGTCATAACATAATATATGGTAGTTTACTTTGCTTGTTCATATTAAGTAAACCACAGTTGGCTGAATTCACTAATCAAGATAAGCCAAAAGAGACACTAAGTGCTACGTGTTAACTTTGCCATATACTGCAGTATCTGGAAATATATATGTTCTGGAGGAATATTCTCAGCAGTGCATTTGAACCTTCTATGAGCTAAGGGGCAATGCCCTTATTCTTGTGTGTTGTTGTGACCTCTGCCTGACAACCCAAAGAAAAGGAACTATGGAGTAGGAGAGAAGTATAGTAATTAACAAATAATGGTTTCTTAGAAGCCATTCCGTGCACCCCGGAGGTCCTTGTTATTAGTTGGAGACACAGTTAGCTAGTGCTAGTTATTCAGGAGGACAGGTTAATGGACAACTCTTGAACTTTATATTTCAACAATCCAGCTCTAGTCTGGAGAAAAGTTTTCCTTATTGTTTTTCACTGACATAGGTGACACTGACAAATAGTTCTTAGAATGAATGAACCCATTATCATTATTATTATTATTATCTCTTTTATTCGTTAAACATGAAACTCAGTCAACTGGATATTTAAAAATGTGTCACAAACACCATTGACTGCTGCTAATGGTTGATACGGGTTGCTGCCAGCTTCCTAGGTATCAACCAAGTATCTTCTTAAAATATATGATGCTCCGAGTAGTGCTGTTTTTTACAGTTCCGCTGGTGGTATGATGATGATGATGATGATGATGATGATGATGATGATGATGATGACAGTATACACAGCAAATGAGATAACCATGCTGGATTTCGTATCCCAAATCACTAGTCGAACACTTCCCAAGCGTTTAGGACTGCGTAATGTATCGGTGGATTATGCGAGCAGATCCCAGTAAAGTGGCCTTCTGCAGCTGACCAATGGTGATCTTGTCAGCACCAATTGTTTTTAAGTGCTTGCCTAGGTCTTTAGGCCCAGCATCCAGTGTGCTGAGTACCACTGGAACCACCTGCACTGATTTATGCCAGAGTTGTTGTTGTTGTTGTTGTTGTTGTTGTTGTTGTTGTTGTTATAAACTTTTATTCATTAAATATGAAATTCAGTCAACTGAACATTTAAAAATGTATCACAAATATTGACTGGCACTAATGGTTGATACGGGTTGCTGCCAGCATCCTAGGTATCAACCAAATATCGCCTTAAAATATATGATGTTCCGAGTAGCACAGTTTTTTACAGTTCCACTGGTATTATTATTATTGTTGTTGTTGTAGTAGTAGTAGTAGTAGTAGTAGTAGTAGTAGTAGTAGTACTAGTATACTTTTATTATTATTATTTCTCTAAAGAAACGAATAGCCCACTTGAAAATAATACAATTTTTAGTAATTCTTTTCTCCCATTTCTCCCTGGCTGGCTGTGCATCTGATGGGAAAAGTGTAGGTAACCTCACTTTCATTATGTGCTCTGCAATCAAAAGATGAACATTGAAGCATTTATAGTTGTTTTTCTTTAAGCCCTCCGAACCTGCAGTCACATGCCATAGTAGTTTGCTGTTTGTTTATGGCTTCTGGTTCATGAGAGTTCATTTGTAGAGAATATAGTGGGAATGATGAGTAATGTGGCTCTCATTACGTGGAAATGGAATTCTGGCTTAAACTAGATGAAACACAGAACACAGACCAACTGTTTCTTAATTGTCATGAGATGTTAAAATAAGAGAAAAATGATCAGAAACCCCTTGCTCCAGGATAAATTGTCTCCACTATTCCAGAATCATGGAAATGCCCATTCATCCATTCATTTCCTTCATACTTCTTAGTCTCCCTAAACTGGAACTCACCAAACAAGAAGCCAAAGAAATCCACCCTGGATCTTGTTGGGGGTAGATTGGTGCAATCTGGTCACAATGGACTCGATAGTAATACTGAAACTAAAATTATGGGGTTCTTGGTGCTCTCTGAGCTTGGCTGCTTTCTTGCAGACGTTGCATTACCAAAATAGGTAACATCATCAGTGCTAGAAGGAAGTGGGGTTTGCTCTCATTTTATATTCTACTGGCTTGCCTTGTCAGTTCTGGTGGGAGTGGTCTTGGTGGTTCCTTGATGAGGCTATTGTTTACTGTTAGCTTGTTTGGCAGTTCCTTGATTGGGGTACTGTTTGATTTTCAATTGTTAGTCTAATGTTAATCTTGATGTTAATTTCTGCTCATCTGGGTGTTGAGGTGTTTTATCTTTTTGTTTCCTTTTTGGCTTTTTGTTTCTCACTTTTGAATGATATATAGAAGTTGTTTACCACTGCTAATACAGTAGTTAAAGTGCAGTATTGCAGGCATACTCTGTCCACAATCAGGAGTTCAATCCTAATCAGCTCAAGATTGACTCAGCCTTTCATCCTTTTAAGATTGGTAAAATGAAGACCCAGATTGTTGGGGGCAATATGCAAATAATACGTACATTATGAACTGCCCAGCGCATGCCATAAAGCGCTAGGGGGTGGTATGCACTGGTGGAATACTGCCTGTTTAACAACTGGTTCAGCGAGCCTAAGGCGCTTTTGCGCAGGGCTGAAAACAGAGCATTTAGAAGCTTAGCTGCTTACCTTCCAAGTCAACAACGGTAAGTAGAACAGCAAGGGGAGGAATCAGCTGTGCCACACAATTGAGATGAGCTACAAAGCAGGAAATAAAGGACAGGATAGAGCGGGGGCAGGTGGGCGAGACCAACTGATTGTCGGCGCTACTGATTTACCCGAACCGGTCCAAACTGGCTGAATTCCACCTCTAGTGGTATGTAAGCCTAAATGTTATTGCTATTGCTATTGTTTATCTTGATATGCCTGTTAATGGCTGATTTGTCTGAGTGCCAGGCTTCCAGGAGTTCTCTAACATTTTTGGACTTGGCTTAGTCTAGAATGCTCATGGTTTCCCAGGTAAAACTATGGTTAAGTGTGTCCAGGTGTTGTGAAATTAAGGAGTTTTCATCATGTCTTTTGACTATTAGTTGGTGTTCATTGGGTGCACTCTGCTAGTCTTCTGCCTGTTTATCCTAATAATCTAAAGTTAATCAAAGATCTATTAGAGACAACTTACCTATGAACAACAATCTGCAAAAACACAACTGAGACACGATATACTTTTCTAAAAGATGTTGGATATAAATAGGAACAGGATTACGCAGAAATGTAAAAACACACACACACATGGGGAAAGATATATTCAAAACTGTGTACCCGGGAAATTAATGTAAGAGTCTCATCCAGGAAACAGGCATTTTAAAAAAGGCAGTCAGCAGCAACATGAATTGAGGAAGAGAACAACTTTGTACGTCGAGCAATTAAGGAAGTTCTGAGATATAGATTCTGCTGTTAATTAATTATAGTAAAAAAAACACAGACAAGTTGGAATTCTGCCTTACTGACATGGTTATCCAAATTGAAATAATAATAATAATAATAATAATAATAATAATAATAATAAATTTTAATTTTTTGTTGTTGTTGTTGTTGTTGTTGTTGTTGTTGTTATTATTATTATTATTATTATTATTATTATTATTATTATTGGATGAAACATGTAACAGTGGTTCCCATTGTCATTGGGGCACTTGGTACCATGTCCAAGAATTTTGCAAAATACATGAAGAAGTTGCAGCTTCCTGTTGTAGCACCAGCAGAACTGCAAAAGACTGTGCTACTTGGAACAACAAAGATCTTAAGAAGATATTTGATCAATACCTAGGATGCTGGCAGCAATCCGTATCAACCATCAGAGCCAGTCAATGATATTTATGATACATTTTTAAATGTTCAGTTGGCTGAGTTTCATGTTTACTACTACTACTACTACTACTACTACTACTACTACTACTACTAACAACAACAACAACAACAACAACAACAACAACAACAACTTTATTGTCATTGTACGTGTATACACAGTATACCCATACAATGAAATTCACTTAACACCCAAAGACCAGGTCCAACACACACAACAATCCCCAAACACCCACTCACCCACCCACCACAAATTCCCCACCCCTAAACCACCCAAACATCCATATAACAGACCAAGTAATGCTGTCCAACAGCTCACTGGTGGTAGCCCTTTAGTTCATTGTTGAGTGCAATTATAGCTCTGGGATTTTTTGATCTGCATATCCTTATTTACAGATGTTGCAGAGGCAGTCACTGAGAAAGTCTGAGCCTTTGCTTGTCAGAAGGTCACAAAAGAGGATCGCATGACTCCAGGACACTTCAAGCATCATAAATGTGAATCAGTTGTCAAGCATCCAAATGTAACTCACGTGACTTATGACAATGGTCATAAATGGGAAAAATGGTCATAAGTCTCTTTTTTCAGTACCGTTGTAACTGCTAATGGTCATTAAACAAGCTGATGTAGGTCGAGGACAACCTGTACACTAGACAGAGAGTCACATTTACCAATATAAGGAAATAATGCAAGAACATACAATAATTTGAAATATAAAAAGAGAGAGGAACGCAAGGGTTGATTTGAACTAGACCCATGATGTGTTGGGGTAAAACTCCATGCAGTCAGAATAGTCATGACAGATAAGATTGATAGTGAATGGGAGGAACATTGTTGTTTTCCAACCAGATTTTTTAAAACAACAACAACAACAACAACAACAACAACAACAACAACAACAACAACAACAACAATACCTATTCATTTTACACCCTCTGGATTACACAGTTTAACTCAAGATCTGGTCCCTTATTTTTATTTAATCAAGCCTGGAACGCTGGGATAGAACAGTGGATGGAAAAGTGCTCCATGGGCATATATGAACATCTTGTGAAAAACTAAATTGCAGTTAGTAAAATAAATCTAAATGGTTTGTGTCAAAGGATGTAGAGCACTCACTTTTCTGTCTTTCAGCAAGTAAACGAATAAGAGACACTTGACCCTTTTAAGTATCATCTCATGGCAATAATAATCTTTCATGCATATTTATGTACAGCACTTTGCTTTTATAATGGGCACTTGAAATGGTGTTATGCGAAGTGTGGCAAAAATATTCCTAGGACCCAATATCTAAAATGGCTCTGGTGTTTCTTGCATATCAATGAAACCTGTCCCACAAAATTTCTGGGACACGACACACATACATCCCTTCTACATTTCTCCACATAGCACTCTTACACCAACTTAGTAACAGTGGGTTTCTGCGTCAGGAAGTGTTTTCTTTCCCCCTAAGCTTCTTTTCCTTTCTGTCATTAATTATGCACCCAAAAGCAAAATCATATGACTCCCGTGACCTTGGTAACATAATTATCTTACTGACACTTACAAGAGGAAACACTGTTTTTATTGTTAATTAATACTGCCAAATCTGGTTATGCAAATCTGGAGACAGACATTCCAGCTAGTTAAATGTGTATAAGAGGGAATGTCTGTCCATATCACTTCCAGTTTTTATATATGGTATATTATTGGAAATCTTTATTTCCTGCAGAGGATAAGGGTGTGGTCATTATCAGGAAAATGTGTGTGCATTTGTCTGTCTGTCTGTCTGTCTGTCTGTCTGTCTGTCTGTCTGTCTGTCTGTCTGTCTGTCTAACTATCTAGCCATCTTATCTTGATAGAGCTTGCAAGGGGGGGGGAAATACTCCCAAATATTACATATTTGATAAAACTAAAGAAAGAGCAGATGTAGAGTACATGTGCTGCAAGAAACACAATCTTCTAAAGAATTGGGGGACAGTAAAATATTAAACATATATGAATAGCTATTTTTAATGGTTTCTGTAAAGAGCAACTGTGAGGAAAGTAGAAGGAACTTCTGAATTCTTGCCTTGACCACATTTTTATTCTATCTCCTGGCAAAGGAAGATTCATCAGACAAAGTATTACTTCTTGATTCTTGCAGTTGTTAGCCAGTGCTGTAATGAATTTAAAACCTGCTATATCTGCCATACCTCACTGTTAATTAGTTTTCTATTTATTTAGCAGATCTAGAAGTGAAAAGCAATCTATTGCGAGCGAATTGTTTGACTTTTATGCTAAGTAGGCCACATTCCAATCCTCTGATGTTAAAACTAGCAGGATACCAACTTTCATCTTATTGCCGTGTCGAATTAGCACCCAGCAGACCATGGATACAAAAGCTCCTCTCTTCCAACTCCTCCTTTGCTGGCTTAAAAAACACCGGCATGCTCTTATGAGGCAATATAAACAGACATTAGGAAGTAATTTGCTGTTCCCATTTCATTCTTCTCTTTTTCCCCTCCTAAACTGAGAGGTTCACTTAAAATTAGAATCCATGAGGCACAAGCATTGGGCAAGAGCTATGGTCTCTATATTCCTTTTGATCTACATTTGCTTTGTCATGTAAATTTTAAAAGGAAAAATAGAATAAGAGATATACAATAAGTGCTGGGTGAATAGAAGAAAGACCCTAAAGTAGCTAATTCCCTGATTTTTTTTTTTCCATACATGTTGGAGCTCTGGGAACTGCAGACCCACACATAGAACTCACCTGATTAGGGAAGGATGGGCTAAAACCAGTAGTGGGTTTCAAATCCCGTCGCTACTGGTTCGCTTGTGGATGAATGTGTGCTTGCGCGATGCTTCTGCGCATGCAGAGACGTCTGGATGGGTGGGCGTAGCCTCCTGCTGCTGCTGCCGCCGCTACCGGTTCTCCCGAACCGGGGCGAACCGGTAGCAACCCACCACTGGCTAAAACATGTAGAGTATGGTTCAGGGCTGCGATCACATTAAGCTTGATGGGGCTTATTTCTAGGTTATTTGGATTTAGAAAGACAGAAGTGGCAAATTAAAAATGTGATTCGGATTATAAAATGAAAGAAATGCTATTTCTTTCTTATGTACATGCTCACCTTTGACTATATAATATATGTCTTATCTTAAAGATTGCATGGATTTTCTCTTCAGAAAATTTCTAAGGAAGTCACTTAACGATACATAGGGATTTACCATGAATTTTGCTGGTACTATGAATTTAATAAATAACTGTAAGAGAGCAAAGAGAAGCTAAACTGGGAAGAACTTTAGATCTAAATGACTAATGGATAGGAGGTTCTTAGCAGCTTATTTCATAAATGTCTATGGAGCCTCTCAGTCATCCAGGTCATAGTTATCCCAAAGTTGCTGTTTCAAAAGGCAACTGGATTTTGTTTTTCCTTGAAGACATTTTGCTCTTCATCCAAGAAGCTTCTTCAGTACTGACTGAATGGTGGAGGATGGAAGGATTTATATACCTTGCAGATCAGAACATTAACCTGCTTTGGGCCTTATTACTACTCAATATCCTCCACCAAGAGATCAACTGGCTGCCCTGATATGAGCCCACACAAGCGTCGTTGTTCCTTGTCCCTGAGGGACCCCTGTGTGGAGACCTCTCTTGAAAACACAATGGGCCCCTTGCCTAAGATCAAAAAGACTGACACCATGAAATTGAGCCAAGATCCAAACATATCAATTACTTCCTTGGACGAATTCTTCCAAAATTTAATATCTCTGGAGTCTCTGCCCACCTCTCCTTTGGAAGAATCGGAATCCCCGGCTGCCTCACTCTGCAACACACCTTCTTTGCTGGATTGTCCGACACCAACAGATGCTAGTTCTGTCTTGCCCTGTTTCACTGCTTTGCCGTCCCCTACCGACTCAGTTCAGCCCTCGGATATCTGGCTTTTGCAACAGTTCTGTCTCCGTCTGGCGGACTCTATTACCCTTTTGACATCCTCTGTTGGAGTGCTGGAGGGCAAAGTGGAATCCCTTGGTAAGTCGGCCTCAGCATCACATTCATGTAGAACCAACAGACATGCACTGGGCCCGTCCCGAATGGATAGCCATCTCCCTCCACGACTGACGCTTTTAGTGAATCTCCAATTGCTCTCAACCAACCTATGTCTGAACCTGGTCCATTCTCACTTTAACAAGCAAGACTGGACCAATCGTAAAACCATATTAGACACATTGAGGCTCTTATCCAATTCTCACATCCTGAACAATGAGCTGCTTTCTGTGGAATGGCTTCCTAGCACATCCCACCACAAATGCCTGATTCTCAAATTCAGCTCATCCAAGACCCCCTCGCTTTTATGTGGTCTTCGCAACCATCTGACCCACTTTGGAGTCTTCCCTCAGAGATGCTTTATAAATACCCATCTATCCTTCCTTGGGAGGAAGCCGATCAACTTGGACACTTGTCGTCGGACGGGGACGGAGTGCAAGGACCCTTACATGGAAGCTGGTAGCCTTTGAGGGATTCAACTACCTGTTCCAGAAATCCGCTGGCGACCCAGCAACAACAGGAGGATGACCTCCGGACTAGAAATGTTGCGCTCCCAGATCAATCCCTCTCTACCTCTGATTCTGAAGGCCTATCAGGACTCGGCTCCTTATCTCTGACCACTTGTTCCCCTTCTGCTCCGAGAATCTCGCCTCCCGAAATGCCACATTCTCAGTCCCCGCAACTGGCTGGTTTGATCTTTCAGACCCCTCGGGCTCCCCCTCTTTCCCTATCATCATCACCAAATCACATAACGGCTACATTTCTTTTGATGACAACACCATACAATTGTCTCCCCCGACAGTTCTACCTGTACGACATTCAAGCCACTACCGAGACCAGGACGACAACCTCAGTCCAAATCTGGCTTCCCTTCAGAATTCTCCAAGAACTAATAATGACCCTAAAACTAAGCAAGGAAACCAAGGCAAGATAACAGATTTTTTCGGTCTAACTGTCCCCCGGTCCCTCCACCAGCCCCCTGTTGCTTCTAAATGACAGTCAAAGATCCACTCTCCAACTCTTCCTTGGTCCATCATGAGTTGAAACATCGCAGGGTGGGCGTCCAAAAAAGCTGACCCGGGCTTTTTGAACTACCTCAAAAACTTTCAAATTCTTATATTTGTGGGAGGTCAACAACATTTTGCTATGTGATTTTGAAATCATATCCCTGCCAGCCCGTCCCTCACTACTTGGTGGTCATTCAAGGGACGGCCTTGCAACAGGTATCTCCCTGGATTTGCATGCAAACGTGGCTCTTGTGGACTCTCTTCCCCTTTATGCCCAGGCAAATCTGATATCCGTCGGGAAACTCTCGCTCCTGGTGTTTAATGTCTAACATCCTCCCGAGGGCTCTCACTGGGACTTGGATGAGCTGTGAGCCGGTCTGGAAGACTTTCTCGTCACCATCATACTTAGATTCCCTCATTCTCTGGCTCTTCTGGTGGGGGATCTAAATGCCCGCATTGCGGGGACTTGGGAAACCCTAGTTGCCTCTCGCTGGTGGATAGGCCTGGCCACGGATGACCATCCCCTGGATACCCTGAAAGGGAGAGTTTCCAAGGATCAGAAAGTTGACAAAGCGGGGACCTGTCTAGCTCTCCTTGCTGTCAAACTAGACCTCTTCCCCCTTAATGGCAGATGTGCCCCGGATGTCCCTGGGGAATTTACCCACTTGGCCAAAAATGGCAACAGCACAATAGACTATACTTTGGTTTCGAAAACCTTTTTGCCATACATTTCGTCCTTCAAAGTAGATGACAGGATTGTCAGTGACCATCTTCCTCTCATCACGGTTGCACGGCTATATAGACCTCAAGGCCATCCCGCTCACGTTGTCTCAATAGACTCTAATCCCAGAGGCTCCCCGATGTTGCCGAAATGGTCAGTCTCTGGCCCTTTTCCACGCATGCTTTTATCATCAAGAAGCGGCCAATACCTTGCCAGCCACACCTGGTGTGCTACTGACCGCCTTCACTGAGTGTCTAAGCGGTCTTATAGTCTCTTTTCAGCCCCCCACCCTTATCCCTGGTAGAGTTTCCCGGAGGAAGGGAGCCCCTTGGTTTAACTCACAGTGCAAACAAGCCAGGAACCATATGAGATTTATATATTCTGCTCACAAATGAACAGGTTCATCGATGCCCCCCCCCCCCGCTTATTTCGAGGCCAAGAAAGCATACAAGCTAGCCCTTTCAAGAGCTAAGCAAGACTGGCACCGGCTAAGGTGGAACGCATTACTAGAGGCCGCGAAATCCAGTAACCCTTGAGATTTCTGGAGTCTGTTAAACAGGAGGCCAACTAGTAGGCTCACTCATTCCATCTCTGCCACTACATGGGAACTCTTTCTACACCAAGTCTTTTACTAAACTGACGTGCCAGTTTCTTCGACCTCAGGCTCTCTTCCTAACCACCTTCCCAGATGGCCTCCTGTCGAACCATCCATGATTGCCAAGCTAATCGGACAACTCAAACTTCGAAAAGCCCCCGGCCCGGATCCCATCCCAGCCGAAGCCATCCTAGGCCATAAGGACTGGTGGACCCCGGTTCTTACCGAGGTATTCACTGTGATCAACCAAACGGGCCTTATCCCCAAGCTCTGGAAGGACGCCATAATCATCCCAATACATAAGAAAGGCGCCCACTCCGATCCTGGCAACTTCCGTAACATCAGTCTTCTTTCAATTTTGGGGAAACTCTATGCCCGCTATTTCCTGTCCAAACTGGAGTGATGGGCTGAAGAGGCCGACCTGCTCGGTTATGAGCAGGTGGGGTTCCGTCTAGACCACTCTACAATTGACCATGCTTTGATCCTCCACCATCTTGCCGTAAAATATTCTACCCCCAGGAAGGGTCGTCTCTGCGTTGCCTTTATAGATCTAAAGGCTGCCTTCGACAGCATCCCTAGAGCTAAGTTGTGGGCCAAACTTTCTGTCTGGGGTATTGACAAAAGATTACATATACCCTCATAACTTCTTTGAGCTACTCAAGCCCCTTCGCCACAAGGCAGTAATCCATGAAGGAGAAGAAAGACATAGATTATCCTTTTTGTGTCATCCATAAAATCAAATTATCATTAGCTTAATAATCACACACACACACACACATATATATATATATTTCTTTATTTCAGATATGCATCTGCATTCTATCAGGCACTGACATTTCTTTTAAAAAAGAAAGATTTCCTCCATATGCAGCAAACAGATGCCAGAGACTGGAGACCTCGCATAATCAATGAATGATAACATATAGTATCTGTAAAACTGCAGGAAGAAATCTGAATTTCAGCAAATTTCCATCTAGCCTGGTTTTTCAGTTTGATCAACTAGAAAAAAAAAAAGCCAGTTGAGCATAAAACTCCATCTGTTATTATAGCCTCAATGAATATGTGCCTAGCAAAAGAATATTCAGAGGAACATTTGAGAAGCGTTATTGGGGGTGGGGAGCCCTGAAAATTAGAAATGTCATCATCTGAGTAACAGTCAAGGCTTACAATAATCAGTAAGGATTCAACTTTCTACAGATGTCCTGAAGCAGTCAAACAGTATGTGGGATGAGACAAGTACTTTACAAATGATTTATGCACCTGTTTGGATGGCATAACATCAGGTAACTTTGGATTGTTCTGTGGGTGAATGCTGCTTAAATTAGGCCTCCCTTTTGCAGCAGCAATTAATTTACTTATACCAAACTTGGTTATGAAGATGTTCCACCAAAATACTCAAACCAGTGATTGGCAGATACAGTCTGCTGAATGGCAAGGGCAAGAGAATTTTAGAAACAGCTTAATAGGTCTTTAAATTAACATGTGTGAAAGATTATATGTATCCACCATTGCACATGGATCTTAATTGTCTGTTAAGAATATACAATGTTGCTGTTAGAACATTATTAGATGTAGGCATACTATTTTTTTACAGATTATTACTATTTTTAGAGCAGGGGGGTCAAATTAGCAGCCCGTGGGCTGGATGCCACGCCCACCCCAGCTCCGGACGCTATGCCCACCCCAGATCTGCAAAGGAAAAAACATCGCAATACATCATGTGACACCGTGAGTTTGACACCCGTGTTTTAGAGGGTAATATGCAGAATTTGTACTAAGATTTTTTGAATGAACTAACTCTTCAGCATCACCCTTCCAAATATTTTTTGCAATGCTAGTTTGGTTCTTCCTACCATCCCCACAGCCTCATCAAAGACTACCACCTGTTACTAGCATGATGATGTTATTCAGATGTGACTCTATTTTATCCAAGAAAAAGATCAATTAAAATGCTAAAGACTTCACAAAAGCCTCAGTCAAATTCTAAAAAGAATTATGGTTTTTAGGACTATTTCATATTCGGTAGAATGGAGGCAAATATGGTTTGGAGAGTATGGTGGTTGTGTGATATAAATCCAGAAAGATTCAATTTTCCTGACCGAATACATCACCCAGCAATCTGCCAGTTTTCACCTGTTGCTTTTGGCTGACCAGGAAAAAATAAACTACTACTCTTTATTATTCCTATTATTCCTAAGCAATTCTCATCAAGAGCCAGATATCAGGATTTATCAGGGAGGTTAGTGTGGTTGGTTTATCAGGAAGGTGAGTGTGATGAAATGTGTGATTTACTGGGAAGCTATGTAGAATAGAATAGAATAGAATAGAATAGAATAGAATAGAATAGAATAGAATAGAATAGAATAGAATAGAATAACATAACAGAGTTGGAAGGACCTCAGAAATCTTGTAGTTCAACCTCCTGCTCAGACAGGAAACCCTATTCCATTTCAGACAAATGGTTGTCCAATCTCTTCTTAAAAACTTCCAGTGCTGGAGAATTCACAACTTCTGGAGGCAAGTTGTTCCACTGGTTAATTGTTCTGTCAAGAAATTTCTTCTTAGTTCTAGGTTGCTTCTCTCCTTGATTAGTTTCCATCCATTGCTTCTTGTCCTAATGATGAAGTCATCTGGAATCACTTTTCAGAGTAAGATGAGTAGTATATAATTTTAATAAGTGGAAAGCCTAAGTGTTGGATTGGAAGAGTCACTTGTTGAGATTGACAGCTATAGAAATAAAATAAATAAATAAAGTGAAGTAAAATTCAAATTGAGCACTGAACGTTCTTAGGACTCATATCCAGATGCAATAGTAGCAGATACTTCTCCTCCTGTCCAGAATACTTTTTAGTCTTCAAATATGGAGAGCTGCACCTCTCTTAAATCTACCTGATTTCCCATCCATGGCAAAGCTCTGTCACTTGAATAACCAATTTACTGATATGAAAAATTGACACCTTGGGCAAGGCAGTGTCACATCTGTGGAACATACTGAGAACACACATTATCTTTCAGCTTTACAAAATGAATATTGTTGTAATTCAGAGTAAATCAGGGAAGACTAACATGCTTTAAAAAGTTGTAATATATAGTCTTGGCTATACCTTTTGTTTTCTGAAGCAGGTGTTGGAGATAACATCTATTCAGTATTTTGTATGAATTCAAATATAGAATTCAAACCATAGTACTTTAAAATACCTTTGGAAGTTCAAACGAAGGCGGAAGCATTGTTGTTATAAGATCATTTATTTGCATAACTTTTTCGTAAAATCTTTTTAATCTCTTTATCCTCCCCTTTTCCTTCTACAAAATGTTTATAAAACTGAAAGTTTCTTTGACAGCAACTTTGGATTATTTTTTCCCCCAGATAGATTTAAGGTGATAGAATAATTTATTGATTTACTTATTAAATAGTATCCACAGGCTGCTCCAATCTATAACAAAAAGCTTATTTTGTGTTTTTAATATGAATATATGACCTGTGACCTTTGAACACAATTTCAGAATGGTACAGAAATAATAAAGCTATTTATTATACTATTTATTATTAATCACATGTTCTTTCATCTTCTCCAATAAACCTTTTGCAGAAGCATTTGTTCGTAGATACATCATAAGGCTTGATGTCTCTGTGAAAGTTAGACTTTAAGCAAAAGTTTAGAGTGCCCAGGTTCTAGATAACTCCTGGAATGATGGTGGATACAGCACTGATAGGAAACAAAACTTCTGCATGGATCACCATTTACTGGGCTGACCAGGTAACATCTCTTTTGCTTTTTCCTTTGTGTTCTTTAGTATTTTCATTCTGTGGAAATGAAAATGGTGGTCCCAAATGGAATTTTAGCAATAGGTTTTTCATAGCATGGTATTTTTAGTGAAATATTAATGGACAAAAGGGGGAAATCAGCATTTCCTGCCACTCTCTGATGAATTCATGAAAGGAAGAAAGAGGAATGGCAAGGGCCCCATGGAGGAAAGATGGACTGCATTCTGGACTGGGAACCAGAGTGGTCTCATAGCATGGCATAGACCAGGATGATTGGGAGAACTCTCTGAGAGGTGCAGTAGCTAAGGAATCTTTTGCTTTATGGATCAGATCCTCTTTGGGAAGTTACCTGAAGCCCATATATATTCCGTTACTTATGCTGCAATGGCAGCAGAGGTAAAATGAGTTAGGAAAGTATGCAATACACACAATACACGTCAATGAAAAAAGATACAAGAGCAACAGTATTTCTGTAATTGACAACCCTGTAGGACAGGGCTGGGCAATTATGGGCCTGGCTCAGGAATTCTGGGAGTTGAAGTCCATAGGTCATAAAGAGGCCATAGTTGCCCAGCCCTGCTGTAGGACAAAATAGCCCTCAGAGTTCAAAGTTAAAATTAAATTAATTAACATTAATTTGATCACAACACATATGTTTAATGATTACCTGTCATTTAGAAATCATTTAGTGCAGTTATAATTACAATTCCAGTTATGGGCTGCTACTTTAATTCTTAGTATGTTTATACAGCCCAGGGCCACCTCGCTTACAGTTATTCTTTTTCTATTATTTTAAAATTATAACCATAATTAAGATCTGAATCTTGGCACCATATACACTTTCTTTTATCACTTCATTTATCATATTTCAGCTTGTTGAATTACACTCTATAAAACTGGGGGGAAATGATAGATATAGCATATGAGAACATATCAGCCGATCCTTCTAAAGGAATTAGTCATTTCATTAAATAAACTGACTATAAACTGGCATCTGATAATTTCATCTGTACTAAATTTTATTTATTTTTCACATTTTTCTACCACCGATCTGCCTCAAAGAAGGACTCTGAAATTAGATTCCAGAAGCATTCTTTTTTTTTTGTTATATTATGCTAGATTTGTTTTAAAAAAGGAAGCACTTACTGATATCTTGAAAATTTGTGCTACTAACTAGGGTAGGTTTGCTCTGTATATATTAAAGCAAAGCAAATGTTCTACTGTCTCGAACATAACTATGTCTGAAGGACTTAATGAAGGTCTAGCACTTCTACCCTAGATGAGATTTTAGTTGCATAATATATACCTATTTAAGATACTCTCTCCTTCCAAGATAAATATTTATCAAGGCAAAATGGTAGCTGCGTGTTTGAAAATGATCTTTAAATGTTACATTGTTATGTGGTCCTGTAACAATATTAATCAAACTATTTGTGCTGACATGCCTTACACAATTTATCAAGCAAACATTTCTGCCCAAAGGACAGTTTGAACATAAATTAAATCCCACTTGTATGCTTTCTATTACTTTTAGAAATAAGTGCTGTAAATTCCTATAAGCCAGTATGATCAGGTACAGCACACAAGTAGTGTTACTATCTTAGAACTGGAATTTCAAAAACAACAAATATAGCAAATTCAGATGTAAAAGGCAGCAAAGAAAGCAAAATGAATATATTGCACTAAGCCATAGTTTAATCATAATTTGCAAACTAGGTAACTATCTGTGCTCACCTAATTCATTAAACTATAAATACTTGTTTGTATGCTTTATAAGGTGCATGATTGAGTAATTAACATAATATGCTACTTCAGAACTAAAAAAAGTTATCACCTAGCTGGATGTATGAACCCAATCAATAAGTTGTTCAAATTTCCTTAGGATCTCTGTGAGGGAGCCCCAATTTACATATCTGGAGACCAATTGCAGCTGAGTTAAGGGGGTGCATATTGAGAAGCTTAACATTTTTTAAAAACAGGAGTGGGCAACCTGTGCCTTACCAAATGTTCTTGAACTCTTGGGTTACCTGGCTGAGGCACACACACATTGAAAAGTAGTATATAACTATGAATAAGTAAAAAACAAGGACAATCGTGTCCAACTATAGACTTTCTTTCTATATGAATTTTAGTGAAGGGATTTTCAAATTTATCTTTAGAATTTATTTTTTTATTTAAACATTTAAGCATTTTCAATAATTCTTTATTGAAGAATTAATTGCTTTAATTCTTGGTATTAACATTCTTGACATGATATATGCTATACACACTTAACATAAGGTATACACACTTCATCTTATTTTTCTAATTTTTATAGCATTTATTGGGTTTATTCAGCTTAGAAAATGTCTTAGAAAAAATGTTAAACAAACACATTGAAAAAATGGGGAAATGCTTTAATTCTTGGAATTAACTTTCTTTTATAACAAAACTCCCATAAAACAAACACAAAATTAAATCATATAATTAACACTCAGCTCCTCAGCACTGACATTTGTAGAATTACATTGCAAACAAATTCCACTTGTGTTATTTGCAAGGTTGAATTGTCTTTTGATAGAGAAATAATATTAAAGTATGGTAGTGATACAAGCTTCTAAGATTAAGAAAAAGTATTTCATTTCATATATAATAAAATGCATTGCCCAAAATAAAATTGGGAAAATTAGAGTGAGGGTAAATCTTAATCCAAGTCAGAAGTGAGTCAACTATATGAATTAGTGATGAGAAAGAAAAATCTCAGTAAGTTTTAAATATATAAATTGTAAGTCATTGTTACTCTGAACAATTACCTGTGACAAATTTATTTTAAATGACATTAAGTATTATATCATATTCAAAGAGTATACAATACGCTTAATCCAATTTGGCCCTCCTTTATAGATTATATGTGAACTTCATTCCCATATTCCCAACTAGTGTGATTGTTGTTGAGAATTCTGGGAGTTGAAATCACTCATGTGGGAGCTGCCCAGGTTGATGAAAACTGAAACAGATTATCTCCAAAAATAACTTGCTTCCTTGGAGGGTCCCAACCACCAAAGCGCTGTACTTGATCAGTGTATATCATCTGGGGGTCTTTTACGCCTTACTTCTAACTCATCAGGAAGCTAGTTTATTGTTGCTCTTGCTACAAACTCCCTGTGTGCCACATTATACTGAAACTTAATCTAGCTTGAAGTGATTTTTCATTCAGGAAAGCCCTTAGCATGGTAAATGAAAATGGTAATGTCAATATTGAGACTGATGTAAATGATAGGGTTTGAATAAATGAAATGTAGATCACTTTAGTGGATCCAACTACATATGAAATTAGACAACTTGAAAACAAACTACAATGAAAACTGGTACATATTTATTAAGGCAACAGACTTTGAATTCCCAAAAGACAAGAATATAAACAGCAGGAGTCAGTTAAAATCCTATTGCTTTTCAAGCAGTGAACATTCTGCCATATCTAACAAGTATTTAAATGGTAACACGGAATACATGTTTTAACATTTCCTATCCTTCCAAGAAGGGAACAGTGAAATTCCCCAGCTTCTTGCTCCTAGAAGCAAATAAAAAAAATGGATTGATGGGTAGAGCTGCAATGATAAAAGATGGACAAGATTAATCTTGAACAATTGATTAAGTACTACTGCAGTTCCAGTATTTTAATGCAATGTATTCAACCTATCTGTACCACTCAAGTTTTGCACTGTCAAAAAAGGTTTATATCCAAATATGTATGTGCAAAATCTATTATTCAATGGATAATTATACTAAAGTAGGAAATGGTTGCAAAATCCCAATAAAATAAATACAAAATACTTCCGTATGCAGTGCCTTATTGTGTCTAAGATTATGCCTGTGATAGAATTCACATTAGATATAAATGAGTGAGAAGGCAATGAAGATAAACCAGTCATCTAATCTGATTGACAAATTAGGCTACCTATGGAGTCACCGACGGAATTTTGAAGGGAGTAGAGGGGCCTGAGATATATGAAAGGAAGAACATAAAGAAACTGAAACATTCAAAAAGGAGATGAGGACAGCAGACACATCTACTTAAGAGGAATGAATCCCTTGGAAAGTCTTTTAGATAAGTGTGAGTGGAATTGATATTATATTTAAGCTATGACCATACTCTCACATTGTATGAGGAAGAGAGGAGTTGTATTATAATTACATTTGTCCAGCGATGTTGATGTACATATCATCTTTAAAGGCAACTAAGATATTATAGAAAACGATAAGATCTACATATCTTTGTCTCCTTTGGTTTTTTAATACATTTTTTCATGTGCACAACTGAATTTTCTATGATTATTGGACAAATCAAACTAGAGACAGCTTTACAGTGCAAAGTATATTAATAGGTTGTTTTGTTTTTTCCTGAACAGATTCAAATCAAAAAGATTTTAAGCTTTTACATTTGCCTGACAATCCTTTCTCTTGGCAAAAGGTTTTAAATTTGTTTGCCTCTTTTTCCATGGGAACTGTTTGGGAAGTACAGACATTAAAGCTGACAAAGCTTTGTCTGTGTTTTCCCCCTTTGCTTGGTTTCTGTGTCTGTGTGTGCAGGCATGCATTCATTAACGTAATTCTTCAACCTTCAACAACAGTGCATCATAAATGAGGGGGAGGGGAAGACCTCATAAATATTTAGATTCTCCTGTCTACCTTCCAAAGCAAAGGTGGGGGAAGAGTGTTTGGTAAGGACCTAGTCAGAGTTAATCTGCATGTGAACCAAAAGAAGATACAAAAGGATGAAAAGATGCTGGAAACTAGTATGCAAACCCACTATCTCTAGAGGGTTATTCATCTTATTCTTGTCAGCCCAGTCCCAGCCTCATTGCCTAGTTGGATTCTGCACATGATCCACAGCTTTGCAAAGAGAATTTGGCAAGAGAAATGTGTATTTTGTTCCTCCATGTGAAGCATCCGTTCCTAACCTGGCACCCTCCAGATGAATTGAAATCAGGATATACTTTTTTTTAAAATTTGATTTATATGCCGCCCTTCTCCGGAGACTCAGGGCGGCTTACAATGCGTTACATTGTACACTGATTTGTCAACCAGAACTATCTATGACAGAGGATCTAGGTTGTTTGTTTACAATTTGGATATAGGCAGCAATTATAAATTTTTTCTAACAAGTGCCTTTGCTAGTTATATTTCCCTTCCCCCCAAATCAAAATTCATAAATGTTAAGATCCATTTAAATTCGTAAATCTTAAGATCCATGACACTTAGAATGTTTAATGCAATTTACAGAAGTCTATCATTTTACATCAGAATGGAAAAAATGAATAAAGCTCTCAAGGTATCTTAAATAAAAGTGCAATTCAAATTTCATAGAAATTAGTATTTTATATAATGTACCAAGAACAATGAACAAATAAGCAAGTATTGTCTGGAAAATTAAAACTTTCTGGAAATGAAGTCAATTAAATTATGCTTGAAGAATCCTTTTGCTGCAACGCTATCAAAAAAGTTCGTTAAATAGATGTTTTATCAAGAGAATTGATGGAAAATTATTTAGTCAGGAAGCCCTAATTTTATCTTTTCAAACAACTGGATTTGTTTCCAGATTTTTCCATGCCGGTAGACATATTGCTACAAGAACTTTTGATTCATGAGGAAAAGCAAAGTGTTTTGTTGTCTGGTGGCCTCAATTCCATCTTCTAGACTGTCTTTCTGACTGTTGGGACATTTCTGGAAAACTTAAGAGACCTTAAAAATAAAGAAGGAATTGACGACAATCACTTCCTTTCTACACTCCAACCTTGGTCTCTCAGAGATAATTGTGTGTTGTATTAGAACCCTTCTGCAGAAAGAAAGGGAAAAAAAATCAATTTATAAGAGGAAGGCTCTAGATTAAAGCCATAGTTTTAGTTTTTGTCTTTTTTAAATGATACCGGCTTCTAATGGGGAGCAAAAGGTTATCCCTGCACTTTTTGTGTGTGATTGAAACAAAAATAGAACCTCAGTGCTTATGATAGTTTGTTTCTAATGGATAGCATAGTTTTTAAACAAAACTAAACTTTTTTAAAAAAGTTTAGTTTTGTTTAAAAAAAGAACTTGTTTTTGTTCAAGCCACAGTCCTTCATAGATAAGCCTTTAAAGATTAACTTTGTTTCAACATAAGCTATAGTTATCATGAAATACATTTATCCAACAGATCCCAGAGTTTTCCCCAGGAGAATCAATTTATGTATAGAAAACAGAATTAAGAGTTTTAATTACTGAATTCTGAATACACTTTATAACATGGTTTGGAAAAATCTTTGTCTACATGCTTGCATTTTAATTTTTATTCACGGAAATGAATATTTTAAAAAATCCAAAGGAAGACTATTGACTGATGGTCTTTTAGATTGCAATAATCTATATTGACTCCTGGTAGTTTACATTAATAACAACATAAAGTGTATACAATATTGAAAAAAAATCCTGACTATAAAAAGTGCGACAACTCAACATGTGTAAATGAGCACAGGGATAATGTTACTCAGTCTCCAAATGCCCTCAGGAACAATTCAATTTTCAACAATTTAATGAAATCCAGTAAAGTAAGGAAGCTGGACTCTCAAAGGGAGACCATTCTAATGTATGGGTTCCCTTGTTTTTTTATAGGTCACTTTTACATCAAGAAAATAGTCATGTAAGTACTTTAACATCAAGCTCTTTGAGTTAAAACCAGCACTTTGGATTGTACTTGGCAACCTATTAGTAACTAATACAGTCACCACATTATAGGTCATTTAGGATTATGACAGTTCTGATTTATCATATAGGCATCTGCGTTTTGGACCAACTGCAGTTTCCAAATTGTCTTCAAAGGTAGCTGAATGTAGATCTATAAATCAAACAGCTATTAAGTACATGAATCAATGTTGATAGGACTTCTGGCTCTAGGTAGAGGCACAAGTGGCATAGCCGCTAAAATAGACCAAACACCCACCTGGCCTTCAACCTCTCTAGCAGTAGCTGTGAGTTTATGAGATTCTCCCAACTTATAAATCTCCTTTTTCAAGACTACTACTGCATTCAGAGCTGATGACAAGGTGAAAGACATTCTAGACAAACAATATCTGTGTTTAGTTTAAATCCAAACCTCAGCAGCTTGCAGACACTAATTTCCAAGACTTCTATAACATCTCCAGCTTAGCTTGTAGTGGAGAGGTAATGTTGTATATCGTCATTATTGTGATATCACATCTCAAACTGGCACATAACTGAGCACTGGCTGACTTCTCCCCCCACTTTTTTAAAAATTTGACTTGTTTGCTGTTTCTATGTGGAATGTTTATTTTATTTGACCTGCATAGGCACCCATTCTATGTTCCATAACCAGGGGTGAAATCCAGCAGGTTCTGGAGAACCTGTAGTAGAAATTTTGAGTAGTTTGGAGAACCGGCAACTACCACCTGTGGCTGACCTCCGAGTGGGGAGGGAATGGGGATTTTGCAGTATCCTTCCCCTGGAGTGGGGTGGAAATGGAGATTTTGCAGTATCCTTCCCCCAGGAGTGGAGGGAATGGGGATTTTGCAGTATCCTTCCCCTGCCATGCTCACCAAGCCAGACCACACCCACCAAGTCACGCCCACAGAACCAGTAGTAAAAAAAATTGGATTTCACCACTGTCCATAACCCTGGGCAGGTCACAGAAGATCAATAAAAGCATAGAAACCACAAGAAAAACTTAAAAGTGCTTCAAAAGCAACACTTCCCCCATGTCCACTTGCAACTGTACTGAGCTCCAAGCTCACTACTTAATGCTTGCAAGAACGGTTATCTCTTCAAGGCCTTCTGGAAGGCTAGAAGGGTGGGAGCCTGCCAGATCTTTAGAGGGAAGGCTATTCCATAGAGCAGAGGCTGCCACATAGAAGATATACTTCCTAGGTGAGATGTGTGCATTTAAGGGAAGGGACCTGGAGTCTATCCACCTTATCAGACCTGGTGGAAACTACAGATACCCCACATGAAATTAAGTCCTGCAAAAAACCTGGCCCTATACCATTCAAGGCCTCAAAAGTGATAATCAGCACCTTGAATTGTACCTGGAAAGAGATTGGAAGCCGTATCATGCCACAGTAGCCAACTTCTACAACAATTTCTAAAGCCATGCACTGTACAATCCCAGTATTAGAACGGTCTTACATTATGCCAAGAACAATCTTACACTATGCAGAGTGCCTGGAAGAATTGATAATTGCTATGCTATGTTTGTTACCTGAACACAACTAAGGGACAAGAGTGAAATGTTTTCTTAATTTAGGATGAGCGTAACAGGGATTTTTTTCATAGGACTTTCATTCATTTAGTTTTCAAGCCCTAACAAGAATCTTATCTTTGAATTAAGGCATGCTAGCAGATCTATCTTGATATGTTACACTAAAAGAATTTTTAAAAATCATCACCAAAAGAATTTTGAACAAAAAATCACAGAGATGAAAGACAATGGAAGTCTTACTATGTTTTCTTCCATATACTTGCTAAAGTAGGTTTTCACCACTCAGTACAATCCAATATTGAAACAGGCTAAATATTAATTCTAAGACTTTAATAAATCTGATATTGATGAAATATGTTTTCTTATATAATCTCATATAGCCAATTTGGTGTATGGTTAAGGACTACAGTAGTTAAGAAGACCATGAGTTCTAATCTTGTTTTAAGCATGTAGCCAGCTGGGTGACCTGTGCCAGTCACTCTCTCTCAGCTCTAAGAAGGAGGCAATGGCAATCCACTTTGGAAAACTTGCCAAGAAAATTGCAGAAACTTCTCCAGTTGACAGGAATCAAAAACTGATTCAAATAAAACACGCTAACCAACACAAACATTATACAGTCTATTAAATTTTATAGCTGTGTGAAATATAAAGAAAAATAAATATTACAGTAAGTTTTATTTCAATATTCCTTTAGGTATTTTTTAAAGAAACATTCCTCATTAAAATGCTGGATATTCTGTATCCTTGAAAAGTTCAAGAAATATTGTTCCAGAGCAAAGATACTCAAAGTGTGGTCTGGTGACTACTGGGGTCCCTAAGATTACGTCAGGGGGATCTGCAGAGTCAAATATTTTAAAATTTCTGAGTTTTAACTTCTAATGCAGTAAACATTAATAGATATCACTCACATAAACTAAAGCTCTTTGGGGTCCTCATTCATTTTTAAGAATGTAAAGGGATCTCAAAACCAAAGCACATCAAACAGCAAGATTCCCACAATATACTGACTCTGGGTAAATGAAATGATCAAAATAAAGCACATGGTTCTGTACTTTTAAAACTCTATGTGAATTGGTCCATGAATAAATGTTTGAAATATACCTAAAAGAAAGTAGATAACTCAGTACATGACGTAGCCCTCATGCACTAGCATAGTCTACCACTATTATTACTATGTCAGCTAACTGGTATGTTTTTTAAAAGATGATTGCACACTAGAGCAATATTCTTTTTTAGTAAGTAAGAAAAGGAAGGAAGTTAAGAGAACAAAGCTGTGAATTTGGTCACACCCAGGGATATGTGATCATCAGATTTGGTGCCACAGTCACATGGGGAGCTGTGTCTCCCTTTTGTCGCTATTTCAATGGGAAGAACAGACTAATCCCATGGCAATCTGGGCAGTTGCCTAGTTAAGAATATTAAACAATACTCTTGAAAACATCGGAATCCTCTTGAAAAGAAAATGAGAACAGCATGGTCTGTGCACATATATAAGAAGTAAATCTACATGACAGAAAGTAAAAGAATATGTTGATCGTTCTAATAAAAAAGCAACAAATAAGTAAAACATCCCGCTTCCTGAGTCATGTTTATTAATTATTAATTAATCAGTTGGAAGTCTGAAATATTGCTCTGAAGGTATTTTTCTGCTTGACATTTCTTTTAACAGGGCAAAAGAAAGGCCAGTGGAGTAATGCCAAAGCAGACAGGATGAGATCAGCTCATTCACTGTTAATTCTTACCTTTAAATCATCAGGCAATACCCCATAGTACTTATTAAGAAGTGTACTAAAGTTGATTGAAGGACTAAGGAAACAGGTCTAGGATTGGACTTATACCTAGTTTTCAAGATTTGAAACTAGCAAGCAGTGGCAACACATTTAATAAATCATGCTAAAATGGGGTTGCTTTATATGTTCTTTTAATATACACATTAAATACAGATATTTTCCAAAAGGAGAAAAAGGATATGATAATTCAACCGAATTCCTTTTCTCCCGCTCCAACACCTCCCCATATAATCAATATTGACAGAATTTTGATTACTTTTTTTCTAAATTTTAAATTGTTTAAATTAACAATAACACTAAACAACATTAGTATATACATTAGTTCTTGGGAAAGAATGACACCATTCTGATTCAGAGTCAAAACAATTATTTCTAATGGAATGTAAAAATAAACTTAAAACCACTGGCATTGCTCCATGTGGTCTATTTTATCAATATCCCTGTTAAAATACAGAAAAGCGGACAAGGGAATTCATTGGAATTTGTTACTGCGTTTTTTATGCATCAGGTTTCAGTGAAACACACTGTCAATAGAACTACTGATTAAGCCTCCATGGGGAATAAAACCAGTTGTTAAACAAAGTGAGCCATTCTTCCAGATAAATGAGTGGCAGGTGCTTGGCAAGCCACTTTGAAATCAATCAGTTTCTATGAAATACGGGGCTAGCACTAGGCTACATCAAATAACACGACCTAACTGTATCTAAATTAGAAGATCATCTCTTCCATGTCTTTTCATAAGTCCCTTCCCTTCCTGTATTCAGTTTTGTAGAAAAGAAATCAGGCAGCTGTAAATTACACACTATTGATCTAGTTGACCGATAGCGTGGAAGTATTTAACAAAGGTAAAAAAAAGAGCGGAGGCACCTCTTCTTTGCAGACTTAACTCGAAATAGGTGAAAACAAGGTGCAGGTTCGATAGCAGGTCGGCTGACCCCTGCGGCCCTCCCAAAGGAAAGAATTCATTCAAGCTGCTAGTCTGGGAGGGAAGTTGATTTCTAAAGATACTGGCCAGCACAGGGAGCCTTATCGGTTTTCATGGGGACTTCCAGGCGGCTGGAAGGCTCCAGCCCGATAGCTCAATTCACCTCGGTGGGATTTACTAAAAGACTACGGCGGCTAGGCTAAACCTCCCTCGTTTGAAGAAGCGAGAAGGGAACGACCGCGGCGGGGAGGCTTTTGCCTGGAACCGGCTATTCGGCTCCTTCCCGGCTAGTCAACAAACCCCGAACCCGAAGTTGGGGATTTTTTTGTAATACTAAAGAGAGTTTTCCCGCCTTTCAGCTCCCGGCGGTGAAGCCCTGCTGGCTACTTAAAGCGTTGGAAGACCGCGTCAGCCCTCGGTACAACTTCCCGCAGGAAAATGAACCTAGCAGAGGTACACAGCCTTTCGTGGGAGACCCCCTCACCCCTCCACAGGGCACCCCCCACCTCACCCCACAGGGCACCCACGCGTGCCTCTGCGCCCAAGTCCTCTGGCGTGTAGAGGAAAGAGGATGCCAAGCAGGCGGGAAGGGAAGCGAGCCGCCGCTGCCCAACTTCCCCGCCAGTCTCTCAAGAAAGTGCAACGGCCCGTGTCTACAACGCCAGAGGTCCGGATCACCATCCGATATAAAAGCATTGGCTTCCCACCGTTAAGCGCTCGGACAGGGGACTCCCCCCTGCGTGCGGTAGGAAGGCACCTCCCGAGTGAATGGGTGAGCTAAACTTTGCACGGAGAAGCCGCTTTGCTTAATAGCCGCGCTCTCCCCGTGCCCTCGCCGCCGCTATACGAGATACACGGATAACCACCGCTTCTTGGTGCGCTTCCCCCTCTTCTCCCGCGACCCTTCGTCTGTATTTTCCCCCCACCACCCTCTTGCGCAAGCGCACAATGCTCGCTTCGACCCCGCCTCTCCCATTTCAATCCTTAAAACCTCAATATAAGGGGCCGCGGGCCGGCGCGACACAATTGAAAGCGCGCGCGGGCGCGCACCCTCGTGCGAGTCGCGGGTGTCAAGAAAACGCAGCGCGCTTGCGCCTCGGAAGGCAGCAGATTTCCCCACCTCCCGCTAGCACCACATGACCGAGCCCCGCCCCAACACCGGATCTGTGAAGTAGCCCCGGAGTTTGTTCAGCTTCTTTCTCGTACGGGATTTCTGTACAAAGCAAAGCAAAACAAAAAATAAAAAATAAAAAAAAAAATCGGGAGGGTGGCAAACCGTGAGGGAGGGGGGAAAGGAGGGATCACGCGCACGCGCGCAGCCGCCTCGCGCGTAAAAGTAGTACGAGGCGGGTTGGCGCGAGCATTCGGAGGCGCGCGCTAGCGCGCCCCGTCATTCCAAAGCCCGGGCATATCACACGGGTGTAGGTGTGGGGGGCACGCTCCCTTCCGTTACACCGCCGGCCGTCAACCGAGTCCCCAGTCACTCACAGGCAAGCGGGAGGGGCGGGGCGGAGTGGATTTGCCAAGTGGCGCCGCTGCCGCCGCCACTACCGTTGCCGTCGCTGATTAACGGCCGCCCCGCCTCTGCTCCTCCGCTGCCCCCTCCCTGCCTCTCTGTTCCCTCCCCTTCCCGCCGTCGTTGCTTGCTGCCGCCGCTGCCAGCGCCGCCTGAACTGAAGCGAACTCCAGAGCGAACTGAAGAGCAGGAGGCGGTGAAGGCACCACGGCGGCGGCAGCGGCGGGGCTGAGAGTCGTCAGCCTCAAGCAAACGGCAGAAGCGGGAGGGGAGGGAGGCGAGGCGGCGCGGGAGACGAGGCGGAACTACCACCACCAGCAGCAGCGGTGGGAACAACAACAACGGAAGCACCGCCGGTGGCCGGGAACAGCCTTACAATACGCGGCGGCGGCGGCAGCAGCAGCGGGGACTCCTCGGGAAACAGCCAAGTCCGCCGCCCCTTTGCCTGCCTCCTCGCCTCCCTCCCCGCCGCGGAGACAGACCAGGGGGCAGTAGCGCCGAGAAAAGGGAGCCGCGACCAACCTCTGCGTGTGCGGCGAGGGAGAGGAGTGGGAACTACCGAAGACTGCGCCGCTTTGGAGAAAGGCATCCAGTGGGAGCGGCGACAGGAAGCGGCGGCGGTGGAGGAGGATCACTGTACAGTCGGGGTGGTGGAAGAAGACTAGGGCGCAATCCTCCGTGGTGGCGGCGCCTGAGGAGGGTTTGGGGTGGCGGTCATCGAGTTCTCGCCTTTTATTTTCCTCCGAGACCCGCCGCGGCGTGTTTGTGGCTTCTTCGTTGACGAGACCCCCTTTTTCCGCTCTCTTGTTTTTCTAAGGGGGGGAAGAGGCCTCTCCCCCCCTCAGCCCACATAACACACCCTGTTTCTTCCCCGCCTGGCGTGCACCCAGTGCGGTGGTTGGACGAGTGCTGGTGCGGGCGCTTGCTCGCTCTCTGTTTGGAATATGGTTGGGGAAATGGAAACGAAGGAGAAGCCCAAGCCGAGCCCCGATTACCTGATGCAGCTGATGAACGACAAGAAGCTCATGAGCAGCCTCCCTAACTTCTGCGGGATATTCAACCACCTCGAGAGGCTGCTGGACGAAGGTAAAACGCAATTACACAAACTCAAAACGGAACCCCCCCCACAAGTAACTCTTCTTTGTAGGTCGGAGGGTGAGGGGGAAAATTGTGGCCCCTGCCCCGGCCTCTCCGCGACATAGATCCGCTTTGCCCTTCCCGTTCTATCCTGCAAATGGGGGCGGACTAGGCTTTGCGCCCCCTCAATGGCGTCTTTTGGCTTTGCCTCTTTTGCCCATAAACAAAGAGAAGCGGGAAGTCTACACGCAGAAGTTTTGGCCTTTGGGGAGCGATGAACTCTGTACGTCGTTTTATTTTTTTATTTTTGTGTAGATACTTTTCAATCGGCAAACTTTAGTATACAAAATTATATTTTGTAGAAGAAAAAAGTCGGGAGAGGAGAAAGTTTTTTTTTTTTAAATGGGATTGTAGCATTCTGAGTTCTTAAATCTTAATTGGAAGTATGAAAGGCAAAGTAGGCCCGATGAAATACTTTTAAGCAACTTAGTCTTTCAGCCTAAACTGTATATGGCTGATTTTTATTTTGAGGTTGGGCGGAGGGACATGAAAACAGCTGGAGAAACTTGAGGGTTCAGTTTTTATTCAATATTGAGTTGGTTGTCGGCCTAAAGAGACAAAAAACTCTTAGATCCGCGAATAAATATTACGAACTTTATTATCTTCTACCGTGAAGGACATACTGTGTGATTCTCGATTTGAGTATCAAAAGCCAACGCGAAAAATGTTTTTGGAGTCTCTGAATACCCGTTGGTAGTTTTAGGCCGTGTGCGTAATCTCGATCTCCTGCCTGTAGTTAGTTGAGTTCCAAGAAGGTGCAAAATGAATAACTTTGCAGACCGCTGATTTAGGTTTCCGCAAAATAACTTAAAATGTTGCAATTTTTAAACAAATTATTTGGTTTGAGAATTCAGCCAGAAATGTCATAAACAGTATCTTCTTAAATATAAAAGTTTTGAACAGTCTAAAATTCAGTCAAAATCCACTTCTAAAAGTTCACATCTTGAAACGTCCATATTTTAAGAAGATAGGGGAAACTTGGTGACCATCGGCCTAACCATTTGTGAATTAGACTGATAGTGCTTTTCAGGTTCCGTTTGATATTATTTAATCATTACTGTTGGAGAAGCATATTCACAGTTGGAACTGAAATGTGACATATATTTGAAACATTTTTGGGTTCCTTTGAAGGATATTGTTCAAATAGCAGTTGAGTGTGCATTTGACTAATTCTAGTTTAGATGAAAGTTAATAACATACCCTGGATATCAAGTAAAGAAGCTTGAGTATAAACATTTTATGGGAATAGTTTAGTATAAAGGACTAAACTGCAAAGGAATTTGCAGTTCCTTTTTAAAAATAACTATTTACCACAACACTAACAATGACTTTAAACATTTCTGGAATCATCATAGGGGAATAGAAGCATAATAAAGCTGTAAGAAGAGCAATTGAGAATATTTTTGGTGTGCCTATTTCAAGAATATATTAAATCACTGAATCTTTTGAATGCTCTTGAAGCTTTGAGCTGTCAGTTTATTTCATAAATCCAAAATAAGGACTGGAAAATCTAATAATTCAAAAGTCAAATGGTTTGCCCCAACATTATATACGTTTTTTCCTGTACTACTGTTAAATTTTGTTTGTTTAAATCCCTTTAAATCCTGTTTTCTTGTTTGCATTGGCTTCTGGGTGGAAGAAGTGCAAATGTTGAAAACTTTCTGGAATGTTAAAAAAATGTCCTATGCAAATAAGTGATTTAAATGTTTTAAGAGATGAACGCTAAGGGGCGCCAGTTCTTTCTTTCTGAAAAAAAGATTAAGATGGTTTTAAATGTTAATATCAAAATCAATGTATTTGTGTTGTATTTAAGACATAAGAAATTAAGTTTAAAACACAAGCATATTCACATAACTTGTTTTGATTTTTTGTTGCTTGGATTAGTGATATTTCTTTCCCCTAAAATATTGCAAAAAGTTTATACAATTGGAAGATGTTAGGAAGAATACATAAACTGTTATTCAGTATCACTTGCAAATAACTTGTTTTACAGGAATAACATTTTTCCTCAAGATATCTTTAACGGTGGGTTTTTTTTTGAAGATTACATTTTTTGGAATGCTAAAGACTAATAATATAATACTGTACTTGGGTGAACAAGCAGGAGGAAAGTGAAATACAAAATTTACTTATTCTGCAATTTTTACTTAATATTATTGGTATTTACACTAAATTATCAATATTTGGTTATCTTATTTCAAGTTTTAAATAAAAAGAAACATATAACATTTTAATGAAATCCTGTTACAATTATTGAAAAAATAGAATATTTTCATATTTCCAAATTCTTATATATGAATGGATGTACTTTTGAAGGAGCATAAACATTTTTTATTATGCACCTTTTTATATTCAAAAGTAAAGAAAGGGAAAATAATAAGATGAAAAGATTTTCATTATTTTACATAATCTATAGCTGTTTCTATAAATGGATAAATATATCTAGTAGCAAAGATTTTTAAAAATGAAGCAATTTCTATTGGTTTACAGTAGCCTATAGAAAGAAGAGGAGGAGTTTTTCTGAGTTTGAAGCTATAATTCCATCAATTACATCTTAAAATTATTGAAAACATTTTAGAGCTAAAACCTTTTCATTTTTGAAAAGAGAAACCTGTTGATTTCTATTTTCTTGTGTCCTTGTGTTATGAAAATCTATAAACTGAATATTAAGTTCAATGATCCAAATCATTCTTGGCATGAGGGAGAGAGGGAAAGAGAGAGAGAGAGAGAGAGAGAGAGAGATTAATTTATGTGTATGATATTCTTAAATAATTTTTAAAAACCACTGTCTTAATTGGGCTTCCAAGTTACTTTTTTCAGAAAAACCAGCAAGAAACTGCTATATTACATTTACAAATTTCTCCCCAGCTTTGAAGTGTGTGTGTGATGAATGTTTATTTTTCGTAAATTATAACTTAAACGTCCTCTTGACCTGTAGTATATATTTATTTAGCTTAATCTTTATAACTACACTCACTTGCACTGATAACTAATGATATAGAGTATAATAAAACCCTTATCTAAAAAATAGGATTTTTAAAAGTTCTATGACTATTGTGTGTATTCTTAGCTAACATTCTTCATTATAAATTATTTAAAACTGATTTGGAAAACTCTAACCCTGAATTTTTATTGTGAATGAATCATAATTAAATGACAATATGCAAAAGAAAAAGTGTTATTACCTTGAATATGATATAATACAACTGAGGACCCAGTTTGTGGGGGCAATTAGCTGACTTGGTATAAATATGCAAAAGTATGAAGGCTATTGCTTAATGCAATGTAAGCCGCCCTGAGTCTCCGGAGAAGGGCGGCATATAAATCAAATTTTTTAAAAAATACATACATTTGACAAAGACTAAATAGTCAAAATGACATGTGTGTGGCAATTAAGTTTTCAATTTGATCCAACAGCCCAATTTCCGAACAAGTATATTGGTACCACATTATTACAGATCTACTGCATGTGTGAATTCATGCAGTCAATTTTGAGCCTATTTTTAATATATTAAACTGAAATTAATTCAAGTTTCCAAAATGTTCTAAATTTCTCAGCACTTTTACAGTATGTGAATTCTACAGTGTAAATGAGTAGTAGCAGTAGGCAGCCATTTTTAATAATTCCTGAAAAAGCTAATACTAAATTAGGTAATATGTCACTGAGTTTGAGATATTTTAATTAGAATTTTTAATTTTATAATCTATAAAACACAACTAGGTAAGTCAATAGGTAACAACTAGAAATTCCAGTGAATATATATTTCAGAACAGCATACAAAAGTTAATTATGTTTCATTAATTATGTTTCATTCTATTACTGAAACTTTCCTCATTGCTAATAATATTACATATTATAGTAATTAAGTATATTATTGTCAGTGAAAAGAAATCTATGATTTCCTTAGCAATTTTTTTCTTGAAATTTTATTCTATATTTTTATTTTTTATATTATTTAATATATTTATATTTGCATATTAGTTCATTTACTGCACAAGAAAAATTGCCAGCTATATACAAGCATTCTGGAAATAAGTATTTTATTCAATTTAAGGCATTTATTTTACTTTCCAATGCTACATTCAAGAAACAATCCCTAACGATTTCCCTAGTGACATGATTTGTTTGGTAGAATTTTTAAATGAGAGAAACAATATGTCTCAGTTAAGGCAATTACATTTTTGAGGAGTCCTGTAGAAACATACCTGTATTAAATGTAAGACACAATGGGTAAGATTTCATTTGAAGTTGCAGTGCCTAATTAAATATGTTTCTGTACAGATTTTATGTTAAATTTTAAACTTATCACCTATCGATATATATTTATAAAGTACAGAATTGTTAGAAAATCCATGTAGGTGTTTGGTGTGCAGGGATATTATTTTTTTTTCTAGTAAATTTTATTTATTTGAATGTAGTACCTAGATGTGACTTGCAGAACAGCAAATTATTTCCAGTGTTGGTTTAATAATAGTGGAAAGTCTTGGTAGTCTGTATTCAATATAATGTTGTATATGACAACTTCCTTTGGGTTTACAGAAGCATCAGGGTTTTTAAATTTTAAAGCTAAAACCAGCATTTTGGAAAGATACTGAAATTATATATAATTTGAAAATAGCTTCATTAAACCCAAATTATTTATTGACTAAATCAGAACAAGCCATTTCATAGATAGTTTCTGATAAGGTTAGAGCTACTTATGATAGAGCTATTGAAAAAAACATATGTTTAATGATTTTTTTACACTTTGGGTTGAAAGTAAATAAAAATTGTTTCTTTTTTATAAGTTCCATGTAATATATAAGCTTATGACAGTAATGGCAATGCATTTTAAATAAATATAGTTTACTGTAAACTATGTTCTTGCATTTCAAATTCAAGATTTGTGGGTTATGGCTTATTTATATCATTGTTTCCAACTTTTAAGATACAAAATACTAAAGTTCTCATTATATAATAATTTTTTAATTTTTAATAGCTTATATGAATACTTATTTTTTTTTCTTGTAAGGATTTTTAAAAAGATTGTCATTATGAATTTGTTGAATATAAAATTCAAAAAATATAAAATGTCTGTTAGCTTAAAAAATATAAATAGAACCTTTACCTCTTACCCTTAGATACACTTCATGTTTTAGTACATACAGTAACAACAGAAGATATTTTTTATGAGGAAACAACTGAATAATTAGTTTGTCACACTAAACTCCTTAATTCTTAAAGCACAGATGGCTTAATTTTGTCTAAGATTGAGAGTTGTATCTGCTTTTGGGGAATCTTCACTGAACAGCAATCTATCATGCCACCCAATGGAGGGAGGAGACTTTTTCCAAAAGCATCTTAGTTTCTTATGATTTACCGTACAAGGGAAGGCAGTTAATGATAATTGAGGCATTAAGTATCATTGAGCTTACTATTTGCATGAAAGATTAAGAAGGATACCAAGGTTATAAATTACATTAAATTAAACAAATTCTGGAAGAAGGCAATATCGAACCATTTCTGTGCTGTTGCCAAGAAATTTACCTAGTTGCATCTATTTTAATCACTAGCAGTTGACTCAACTGTGATCTTAACCTTTTTTGTTTAAAGTATGGTAATAAGCTGGGAAAAAGAAATTGTTAGGATAAAAGATCTCACTGGATATTATCAAGCGTTTCATGCTTGAAACATCTATTTGGTTTCTACCCATTGTATTTTGATATAGATATTGCTTTGAATTGCTATGTATTGCTAAATAGAATGTATAAAGGAATTAAGTACATTGTTCTGTGCTATGTGTCTTTCCTGAATGAATTGGAAATTTAAAATACTATGCATAGTTTTTGAAACACTTAGATTTTAAATTGTGGATTTGAACTTCAATGCAGTTAAATATTATAGACAGAATGTGAAAGAAGCAATGTTTGTTTACATCTTTTTCATCTAGAATTGTGATTGTTGGCTTATTCAGCCCTCACAGAGGAATTAAAAAATAAAACAAATCAGAAGATTCTTGTGAAGCATGCAGACCTCTCCCCAGAATTGCCCAGCCTATGTAATGTGAAAAGTGTCTATTTGTTTATCCTTTTTTAGACAGTTGTTTGAATAGCTTCCAGAATTTTTATTACATTGCTCTTATGGGAATAAAAAGGTAACTTTGTCTTAGCTGCATTTTTCTAGAAGCCTCCTGTAAATTTAATATTTCCAATTGTATATTTATTCTTTGTATGTTGTAAAGAAATGGAAGTCAGTATGTTATGTTTTAAATTATATAAAACAGCCTAATGTAAAAGAAAAAAGAAATCTGCCTTTCTTTGCCAACTCCCTGCATTGTCAAACTGATTGTGGAGAAAATGATTTCTCAAGTTAGATTGGAGCCCATTGTTGTCTATACAGAATAATTTCTTTCTTTATTTACTAATGTTGAATTTGAACAGAATTTAACACATGTTTATCCTTTCCTTTAAAGAACTCAAGGCAATGCAAGGCACATGGCTCCTTTTTCCATTTTACCCAGAATTCTAGCAAGTCTCCAAAGTAGATTAGGCTGAGAGGGATCATTGGTGAATGGTCTTGGATTGCACTCTCATATAGGAATTATTTGGGTGTAAATTTCCATGAGGTTAGTGGTGCAGTTCTAAGAAAATATGTAATTAAAAAGTGAATAACTAGGGATATCCACCTTATTCAAGTAAAACATTACTAATTAACATTTTGTAAAAATCAACTACATCTGAAACTGTTAAGCACAATAGCTTAATTCTGACTCTACATATCTTGATTGTTTCCAAAAATATTAAATAATGAATTAGCCTCTCTTCTGAGAGAGAAATTAAAGGCTTGAACACATTCATTTATATTTGTCTACAGATTTACATAGATCTTTTTGTAATAATATATTTAATCCCATTTTTTTAGAAGTTGAATACATAATACTCATCTGATTTCCTTTTATCATGACAACTCTGGATTAAGTTGGGCTAAGAGAATGACCAGTTCAAAGTTATGTACTGAATTTCTATGGACAAAGGAGAAATAAAACCAGGATCTCCCTGGTACCAGTCCAACATCTTTACTACTTGAATACCTCCAGATTTAATGATAATGCTAGGATGAACTTTGGCTTATATAATTAGAACAAAGGTTTATCATTTTTTTCATGCTGAATTTGCATATGATTTGAGTAAAATGGTAATTTGAATAGCTGTAGTATTAGAACTTCTGCTACAAGTAAGGTAGCAGAGTTATAGCAACTAGAATTACATTTCATTTGACTGGATCAGATGCAATGTATACCATACGTTTTTTGGTTGTTCAGTAAATTGACATGGCAGTTTAATAAGGAGTTGCTCAGCTTGCATTGCTGCCCATAAGTTTCTTGGCCCTTACCAAAAATTTTAGGATTTATAGTATATTCTATAGCACTGAAGTTATTTTTCAGAAACAAGACAGGCTTTTAATTGTTCATAGCAATATAAGTGGTCTATGGTTAGAACTAACCACTAGGCTAGAAAGTGGGAAACTTAGTTCTAGTTCCACTTTAACCATGAAAGCCAGCTGGATGATTTTGGGCCGGTCACTATTTCTTAACCAAAGTTGCTTCACAGGAAGGTTGTTGTGGGGAAAATAGGAGGAAAGTGCATTGGATATGTTTGTCACATTGACCTATTTATAAAAATAAAGGCGGGAATAAATGAATGAATGAATAAATAAATAAATTCTCTAATTCATTTAAATAATGCAGGTATCAGTATATGTCTTGCAATTTGCCTCTTTTGCAGTGAAAGATCTTAAATCATGTACAAAAATGATTTAGCAAACAAGGGACGGCATATACATGTATTTGTAAAAGGTATTTGGAAACAAGAATGGAGAAGGATGAAGGAAGATTATATAGTTGCAAGATTTAGAGGATACAAACATTTTGGGTCTTCCTGAAAATATGTATAATAATTGAAAGATTCCAAATAAAAAGTAGACAGGTTAACCTTTGGTCATAGATATTCGCTAGTTCCAATTACAATCAATAGATTTGGGATACAAATGAATATGAATGGAATCTTAATGAAGGTTAGATGGGAAAACATATTTCAGAAAAAGAGGGAGGTTTTTTCCCCACCTTATCACAGCTCACTATATACCATCCAGATATATTTGAGAGGTTTTCCTGGGGCATCTTAATTGATTTTGGAATATGTGCAGTATGTTGCAAAAAATGGGTTTGGAGGACATTATTGAATACATTCACCTCTTGCGGATTTACTATATATGTAAATATTTTGTATAATAAACTGGAATTAAATACTATAGAGAGACCTGTTTATTTAAGGTGAATTCATTGTGCTATGATATGATTTGCTTAAGAATGTTTTTTATTAAATAGCAACTGGTAGCACTAAGCTCTATAACATTGGTCGTAAACCATAATAGCACTTAGAGTTATATAGCACTCCATAATATTTTATAGCACTCTCTGGGCGGTTTACAAAGTCAAAATATTGACCCCAACAATCTTGATCCACATTTTACTGACTTTGGAAGGATGGAAGGCTGAGTCAACTCTGAGCCAGTCAGGATCGAACTCCTGACTGTGGGCAGAGTTAGCCTGCAATACTGCATTCTAACCACTGCACCACCACGGCTACTACAATGATTAAATTCACATAACATGTTAAGGCCAAAGTAATAATTGTGCTTTAACATATTGAACCTGATAGCATGGGTAAAAATCAGTTATTAAAAATAATGAAAATCAGATGTCATTTTAAATCAGATTTTTAAAACTTTTTAGCATTTTGTAAAAAAAAAAGCTAACAAAGAAATAAACTAATATTGTTTTATTATTGCATTTTTTTGTAGCTGCTAATATGACATGAGAACAAGACTGCACATATTCCAAAATCAATTAATCTGGTAACTGATTTCTATAGAAAAATGCAAACTCAATGAACAGAGAATTTGAGCTGATGAAGTACTATAATTTTTAAGAGTTGGTGATGGTGGTTCTATTATATACCATATATATCACAGAAAATATGAAATATTCACTGTAATAAATTGGACTCAGGGTTGTTCAGTTCCTAATGGTCAAATATGTATCTACTTACCTGATACTTAGATAGCATCTTTTAAAATTAAAAGCTGAAAAATATTCTGATAAAATAATTGCTTACCTAGTATATAATTTAAAAATTGGGTGGTGCATGTTTATTTGCATACTGCAAATATATAGTCAGGTTATATCAAACGAGGAGGTACACTGTCTCAAAGATAGTTAAAGATGCTGAGTGTCAGCTGGAAAGCTGACAGCCTGGGTTCAAAACCCGAATACTGCACAATGGGATGCCGTTACATGCCCCAGATCCTGCCCACCTAGCAGTTTGAGAGCATACAAATGTGAGTAGATAAATAGGGACCACTTCAGTGGGAAGGTAACTGCGTTCTGTGCACCTTGGCATATAGTCATGCTGGCCATATGATAATGGAAATGTCTTCAGACTATATTGGCTTCCTTGGCTAAGAAATAGAGATGAGCACCACCTCCTAGAATCAGAAACGACTGCACAGGGGAAACCATCACTTTCACTTTTATATCAAATGAGAAGAATGTCCATTTACTAGACAATAGAATTATGTTTGATGTTTCTAATTGTTGAATGAATTATAGTTTAAAATTAAATTGAATCTTTTTGATAGGTACACTACTTTGGAATGTTGGAATAACAAAAGCTCAGTTTACCGTATTTTTCGGAATATAAGATGCACCTTTTTCCTCCCTAAAAGGGGGTGAAAATTTAGGTGCGTCTTATACACCGAATGTAGCCCGGCCCACCCACTGGCCCCCACCCTTTGGCCTCTGCCTTGCAGCAGTTACCTCCTTGCAAGCAAACAGTAAGAAAAAACAGCTCCTTTCAGCTTCAGCACAGCCTAATTAGCACAAGTTGATTGGATCGGCCTCTGACTCTCAGCTGATTTGCTCAGCTGTTTTGTGCAGGGCTCTGCTGCTTGCTGCAAAGAGGTAAATTGCTGGAGCAGATTTTTTTTCCCCTTCTGCTAATCAAGCTATGCTGAAAACGAAAATGAAAGTAAAGCAGGCTGTTTGCTGTAAGGAGGCAGAGGGAGATTTCTTTTTCTTCTTTTCCTCATCAAAAAAGGTAGGTGAGTCTTATACTCCAAAAAATACGGTAGATATTTGTTACACTTTTCGGATACTTGGTAGTAGTAATCCTGTTTTTGGTTTGTATCCCATTATTTGGAAACTGCAAAACAATTAAATAGTTTCTTGAGCTTGATTCTTTATAGTAATCTACTTCTTACTCATCTATTCTGTTTGGTTACTACAAAAGTATACTGCCAAAGGTCTCTGGCTCTTTTTTAAAAAAATTCTTGTATAGTATACATCCCTGGGATTCCATGATCCTCTCCATCCGAATTGCTTAGCTTTTCAAGATGAGCCAAAGTCAGTCAGGTGTTGCTCCTGTTGGGCCAAACATATTAGTACAAATTAAACTACTTTGTATTGTCCAGTGGAAGGCTGAAATAATTATCACTTTAATAGTGAGTAGTTAAACTTCTTACCAGAGGATTGTCTCTGTTCTATTTTAATTATACATGTAGATAGTTTTCCAGTTACAAAAGAATAACCTTAGGAAATTAATGGGGATTATTATTTAGATGCTTATATAAAAACAATCCTGGTCCTAATTTGGGAGAATCTCAGGAATTAGTTTCTAGTGAGTTTAAAGTACATTTTATATTAAATATACATTCTACGTTCCCATCGTAGTACATTCCCAAAATCTCATTCTCATTCCAGGGTGGTTGTTGTTGGTGGTGAGAAGCATACCTTCAACTTAGTGGCATATCTTGAAGTCACTCTTAAATTATCTTTATATCTCCCGAGATATTTCTAATGATATGGAAGCTGTATCTACCCAATTTCTTTCAATTCAGCAGTGTATTGTAAAGTTGCAGTCATGAGTTGTGAAGTATTTATGAGGCCTAGAAAATGCCAGCCATACGATAACAGTCTTTGTTTTTTAATTTGCAATTATCATGGCTAGGAGTCAGGAATCCTTTGTAATCTAGACAAAATCCCTTAATCCAGTACGTTCCCATGTGCTTGTCCCCACTGTAGGTAATTGATACAGATCAATATTAATTAGCATTCGAGGATCTCAATTTGTAATGTCAGGAAAAAAACTATATGGAGTCAATCTCCAACAATTGTCCTTGAGTGGAGGGTAGTATAAAGATGATAATAAGTGATAGGATGTAATTATGTTTTACAAATAATAATATAACAGGACTTTTACATTTTACCACTTTTTTTTCAATTTAAAAAAATTGAGCTGAAAGCAGTTGAGTTACTCTGCAAGAGAAGAGAGTATGTTCAATAGTAGAAACAACAGAAAAGGATGAACAAATAAAAATTAAAACTTAATTTGGGGGTCGAACGGCCATTTCACAGGGTCGCCAAAGCCCCCTCTCACCCCCCCATGCCTTCACTCACCCTCAGTCTCTGCCTCTGTTGGATCGCTGGCCGTTCGCTTACCCCGCCCACTCCCAATCTATTGCTGCCTCCTAAGTCCCAGCTGATGGCTAGAGGGAAAAAAACTATTTAAATTCTTGTCGAGGGGCTTCAAAGGGCCGCCCTACAGCTGATCAGTGTTAAAAGAAAACAAATGAATAGTCAGGTGCCTGCAAAAATAGAAAAAAGCAGCCCCTTTCAGCTTCAGGATAGGTTAATTAGCACAAGTTGATTAGATCAGCCTCGACTCTCAGCTGATTTGCTCTCAGCTGTTTTGCAGAGGGCTCTGTTGCTAGGTGCAAAAAATCTGGAGCAGATTTCCCCCCCCCCCAACTATGCTGAAAAAACGAAACAAAGTAAAGCAGGGTCTTTGCTGCAACGTGACAAAATGAGGCAGAGAGAGATTTCTTTTTCTTTTTCCTCACCAAAAAAAGGTAGGTGCAAAACTGCAAACAATGGGAAATTTAGGGCAAAAAAGGAGATTCAAGATTTTAAAACACAAAAGAAAAAAAGCTCTATTTAACTAGGGAATTGTAATCATTGAGATACTATTAATTGTATATTGTGTTGAAAGCAGAAATGTTTAAGTTGTGGTTTGGAGGAATATATGGGGGAAATTATTTGGTTTATTATTATTGGTAAATATAATTAATTGATTTGTAAGAAATTGGATTGCATGGAAATAATTGGAATATTCATGTTCATATTGATTAATATACAAAAAAGATAGTTATATAACTAATTGATTTATATTAAAATGTTGAATTTGTATTAAACAACTGTATTACATAATTACATAATTAACCAATGTGAGGATGGATATAAAAATAGATGACAATGGGAAGGGGTATAATATAGAATAGAAGGGAAAAATTGAATTTGATTAAGATTAGAGATGAGGATGAAGGGTAATATTGATTTTTTTAAAAAATAGATGAGGACTAAATATGGCAAAAAGGAAATATAGAAATTGTAAATTTAATTGAAATGACTAAACACTGTTCACTGTTTAAATTTGTGAACCGGCCAAATACTCTGTTCAAAAAAATACATTGTATGTTTGTATGTGTGTTTCTAATTATTGCTATTTATTCATATTTGTTCTCTTTTATTCTTTAAAGTTTAACAATTCATTCTTTATCTTAATATCTTTATATTTGTTTGGGGTTGGTTTTCTTCCCTTTCATCTTTTTTATTGTACAGCAATCTTTCTCCTCAAACCTACCACCTCTCTCTTTTCTTTCCTTCTTACTTTCTCTTCCCCCCCTTCTCCTCCCTACTTCCTCTTCCTTTCTCCTTCTCCTCCTCTCTTCTTCCCTCTCTTACCCTCACTCCTACTCTAATTTCCCTTCCCTTCCTTCATCCCTCTCTATTGCTGTATCCTTTTATGTATATGGACTACTCAGAGGGCTGAAAAAGTTATTTCTGACTGGTCCTCTCCCTTTTGACCAGTCCTCGAACTTACGACTGTCCTCACATTTTACGTTTTTGCCCTATCTTGTCACCATGGTGAAGAGAAGCAGTTGTGAAATGAGTGACACAGTTGTTAAGAATGCTGCATGGGCATAAATTTGAGGATGGTCATAAGTGTGAGGACCAGTCAAAAGTGCGAGGACCTGTCAGAAATGACTTTTTTCAGCCCTTTGAGTAGTCCCTATACACATAGCCATGTCCACCCAGTCACATGACCTCCAAGCCACGCCCACAAAATAAGCCACGCCCACAGAACCGGTAGTAAAAAAAATTAGAACCCACCTCTGGTTGGGGGTCACCACAACATGAGGAACTGTATTAAAGGGTCGCGGCATTAGGAAGGTTGAGAACCACTGACTTATAGCAATAGCACTTATATATGGCTCCATAATGCTTTACAGCACACTCTGAACTATTTTCAATGTCAGCATATTGTCCTCAACAATCTGGGTCCTCATTTTACCGACCTTGAAAGGATGGAAGGCTGAGTCAACCTTGAGCCAATCAAGATCATTAGACTGCACTTCTGTGCCACCAGGGTTCCTTATCTTGTATTAAAGAGAATAAATTCCCCCTAAAGAATACTAGTAAATAACATTTAATTTTCTTGTGGATTAAAGTTAGCAGAGTAAATTATATGATCATTTAAAATTTTGCCGTGGCATTTCAACTGGCCAAAAAAATATCTTAAAATATATTCAGTATTTTTAATGTTACATTTATGTTTGCTTAGACTAATTGAATGCTGTGAGACTAGGCAATTTATTGCATTATTGGAAAATTATGCTTTTATGAATAGATGCTATTCATTGAAAACAACATGTTTCAATTACTGGAATTGGTTAAAAACTATTAGCTCAATTAAATATCTTTTATTTCAATACACCCAGCAAGGGAAGCCCATTCACCCTATCCCCAAACCCCAGATAACAGCTAGGTTTTCAATGCTATGTGGAACACAGTGAGTGTGGGAACGACACATTTTTCTGGAAGGCATCTCATTCCAGATATTGGTTGACTTTATTCATTACTTGTCCCAATTATAAATTTATTATTTCTTTACAGTGACCTTTTAATAAAACAAAGAATAGTTCATAAGAGTAAAATTTATTTTAGTAAAGAATGACATGTAAATTATAAATTATTAGTAGTTTCAGTAATATTTCAACATCTAAGATTTGAGTTTTAGGATTCAAGTGTTCGTTATCAATAAACTTAATGTTATTGGTGTTTGAACACAATTGATGCGTTAACATTGCTTGTGACTTGGTACAACATATGTAGGTGGTAGTATTTATATAATACTGGGGGTTCAATTTATATAGGCAATGTTTAGTATAACCAATTTTGAAAGTGATTCTGCAACAACAAAATCAGGAATATTGGATTTGATAATTGGTCAAAGATGAAAAGGAATCTTTTTTCCAGATTTGACTACAGTGATTTGAAAAACAGATAACGTTAAATAGTTTACATGTAACATATATAGCTTCGTAATTTATATACTGTGGTTTCACAATAAAGATTCCTCATGATAGATTGAAGAATGGGGTCAGTTTCTTTTATGCCCCCAAAAATGTAGATACTTATTTCAAATAATGGCTGTAATTGTTTATTTAATATTTGACTGTGGAAATATTTGTCATTCTATTATAAAACTAAAAAGATGTTAAACAGTATCTTTATGAATGAATTTTGGTAATTAAGGAGGTGGGTATTAGCTTTAGCTTTAGGTAAGTACCGTCAAGTTTCAATTGTGTATGATTCAATTGTGTATGATTCAATTGTGTATGATTTTTATTGCTAGAAAGGAAGTTATATTTTTGTTTCAAAATGTGAATTGCTACCTTTCATTATAAGCTATAGCAATAACTACAACTTGTAGATCCAGAGCTCTGTTCAATTTTCAAAAATCTTGTAGTCAAAGACTTTTGCTAAATTAAATTACTTAGTTATTTAATTTACTTTGCTAAACTAAATATTTTACTATTTTTTTTCCTGGCATTGTCCATTTGCTGAGGTGTGGGGAATCTGCCACATAAGCACAGACAAAGCAATTTATGATCTATCACTAATGTTCTTCTATTTAATCAAAAGGAAAAATTGATATGGAGGAACTTTTGCATTTTATGTTTAGACTATTTGTTGATATTAGCGTACAAATGTTTGTCTCTTGTGGTTGTATCCAAAATCAGTATACTTCTATTAGCTCAATTAGAATTTCTCCCATCCCCTTTTTTCAGGCTTCCCAGCTTCTTTGCAGCGGATATGTGTAATCAAATTGCGCAGCAGATCTGTAAACAAATTGTGAATGTGTAAAATAAGGAGAATCTGATTTTTATCACAATTAGATAACTGTTGGGTCATCCTTTCTGAGATATTTTTTTACTAGATTCCTCAATGTCTTGAACAGTGGCAGAACCTGTAATGTATTACCTTCAGTAAAAAAGTTGGGATACATTCAGAAACGTATTTGCCTTGAAAATGCCCCATGTTGAACTGTGTAGTACAGTCAGCATAGGAAATGTTTTATGATATTTTATGTTAGGTCATAAACTGCTTTGTGATAATTTTATGTCATAAAAAGTTTTATAAAGTTACAACATTTCAATTCCATGGGGATCCAAGATTTTGGGCACATTCTGTAAGTTAGCCCATTTGAGGTATCTTAGTTCAAAGTTTGTTTCCTATGATGCATTGTTTCACCCAGTTAAAAGTTAAAAGTTTGAGTAGTATGTATAGATACAGCTGTTTACAACCTTACATAAACTGTATGAAGTGTCAAACATAAATGCACTTTTTTCTAGAAATGTTTAGTGCCCTGACTAGTTAATAAATTGTATTGTAAATAATTAAATTGCATCGTTTTGACAGGTGAGTTCAATAAAGAGATACTCCCTATGCTACTGCACATCAGATCTTGCCTCTGCCCTTCATGAATAAAGTCTGGTAAAATTGTTTTCAACCTTTCAGACAATATAATTGTATACAATTTATAGTCATTATTTTATAAAAATATTGGTTGATAACTTCTTGTTGAACTCAGCTCTTGGGCCATTTTAAGTATTAATACTATACTAGCCTTTTCCAGCTGTCAGTCTTTCCTTCTATAAAATAGTACTTTTATTTATATATATATATGGTTGTAAAAGTTCACCTTTAAAACATTAAACGTAAGAAGATGGCAGCCCATCTGCACCAGAAGCTTTTCCTCTTTAAGCCTTTTTAATAAGTTGACATACTCGCTTGATGGTCCATTCAAAATTTGCCTCTGATTCTCCGTTATCTTCAGTAAATTTGAGGACTTGAATTGGATATTCTTGTGAGAGTTCTTGAATATATGAATCTTGCAGGTAATTTTGTTAAATGGAGAACATTTAACAGAAAAAAACAAAGTGAAGAACTGAGAAAACAGAGATTCAAAATGGGACAGAACATGGATACCTACTGTCTCTACTCCTGTTCATTTTACTTCTTGAGATACTAAATGGAAGATTAAAGAAGAATCATAAATTGCTCTGTCTGTCTGTCTGTCTAATCTACCATCCATCCATCCATCCAAAATTACTGGCATTTGCGGATGTCCTGCTCTTTGTTTTGGAAAATCCACTAGTGGGAATAGAAAGATTAATGGGAAAATTAAAAGGATTTTAATATGGCAACAGATTTTAAGATCAACAATCAGATGTCAAAGATGTTAACAAAAATATCAAATTAGAATATAAAAACTATGGCCAATACCTGTTTTGGCAGCTGATATACTATTTAAGCAATGGCAAAAATATATATCTAAACTTGTATGGCAAGGAAAAAAGATTAAGTATAAAATAATTTGCAGTTTATTGTTGGGTCTGGATTAAATAATGGGTGTTGATGAGAAACAAACTTAGAATTAGAAAACCACAACCTAAGGTTTGGATGCATGAATACTTACGGTATTATAAGGTTAAAATTAATATACAATTTATAAAATCATTTTGTTAGATGTGGCCTATTGAGAATATGGAATAAAATAAACCCAGGTGTACAAAAACACTTCTGTGGATCTCAACACATGGAGCATTCTATAGAAAAATAACAGGAAAAAGACAATGGTTAATGTACCAGGAATGTTTGGAAAACTATCAAGGGAATTATAGAAGAATATAATTGTCAATGGTTTTCTCATTTACATTTATCAGAAAGATCCAAAATTGATAAAAAGATTTATGGTACTAGAGCAAAGAGAAAGACAATTTTGAAGTACAATTGTGTATTGATGGTGAAATGTATAAACCTTTGTTAAAATTTGAAACAGGAAGAACATGTATGATAAAATGGGCTAAGAATTTTGGTTATAATATAAAGATAAATATGTAACTAAATGGATTGAAATTTACAATATATTTTTATAGATTTTTATAAAATGATGAATTTTTATAAAATTATATAGTACTAGCTGAATATCCATGCTCCGCTATGAAACTATATGATCGGGCTTAATAAATAGACACAGCTTGAAAATTAATGAGTAGTTACGATCGGCCTCTCCTATTCCCATCTCTCCCTCAGCCTTGCCCCACAGAAGCCTCCCCTATCCTATCCCCTTCTCTCCCTCAGCCTTGCCCCACAAAAGCCTCCCCTATCCTATCCCCTTCTCTCCTTCAGCCTTGCCCCACAGAAGCCTACCCTATCCTATCTCCTTCTCTCCCTCAGGCTTGCCCCACAAAAGCCTCCCCTATCCTATCCCCTGGTTGCTGATGTGAAAGTGAAACTCCTCTCCTCTGCTTGTGTTTTGCATTTGGAACAGATTTCTTTTCAGGTGGGGCACATCAGAGCCTGTTAAAATTAACTAGAATGTATAAAGGCATTTCAAATGCATGTTTGAAATGTGAAGAACATGAAGGGGTTCTGATGGAGTCATGCTTAGGAGTTAACAGCCTTGAGTGCTCCTAGCATCACTGGAACCATTTTACTGCCCATATCCTCTCTAGTTCCTCCTTCAGTCCTCTGTACTTCTTCAGCTTCTCACACTCCTTCCTGATGTTGCTGTCACTTGGTACTGCTACATCTATCACTACCACTGTCTTCTGATCTTTGTTTACTACTAAGATGTCTTGTTGATTGGCTAGTATCTCTGTCTAGAAGTCCCGTAGGATCTTATTATTCTCCATAATCTTCTGTGAAAGGGAGTCTAGTTCATACACTATGCACATGTTCCTGTATACAGTGCCAGTTACTTGGTTGTGCCATTCGGTATGTCCTGTTCCCACCTGAATATTACACCTTGTCACTATGTATTAGACTGTCTCTGAGGCTTTTCTGTACAATCTACATTTTAGATTCTGTTTAGTGTGGTAAACGTTTGCTTCTGTAGATCTGGTGCTTAGTGGTTGTTCACATGCTGCTATGATCAATGCCTCAGTGCTGTCTTTTAGTCAGTGCTATCTTTTGGTAGGATTTCCCAGTTGCTGCCACCTTACATATGAGTTTATGGTACATCTCATTCAAGATCTTGTCTTGGCATGGCAGTTCCCCTACTTGATCTTTCTCCCATGTCTGCTGCTGCCTCAGGCATTCTCTCAGCGGCCATTTTTGGATGCCATTGTACTTCTGTATTCTGTGGGTTTCATTAGCACAATAGCTTTGACACTCACCTGACAGAAAGACTGCCTTCCTCTTTCTGGCTGGTATACAATCTCTGAGTGTTGGACTTGGGGTGGAAACTCCATACATTCTGAGAAACTTTTGGGACTTCACATTGGCAGCTTTCATGTCCTGCTATGGCCATCTCACAAGGTATCTGAAGACTGGCAGGCCACACATGCTGATGGTGTGGATCATGTTCTTTCCATTCAACTGGTTCTTCAGAACCCGTCTTATCCTTTGATGGTACCTGGATTTCACTGCTGTCTTCTTGCCCCCCTATTGTGGTTCCCATGTGAATGTGGGATATCAAGCTACTTGTAGTTGGTCCGGGTGTCTGCTTTGTGACCCCCCCTGGTAGTTCTAACCCACCATTTTCCTTCTCTTGACTATCCACATTTCTTAACTCTGAATGACATCTCAGTGTTCTCCCTGTAGATCTGTGTCAAGTAGATTGGTGAGTTGATACCTTATTGATATCTTGGCCTACAGTTTAAATGTCATTCATGTAGAGAAGGTAGCTAAATAACTTTTAAAAATGATTGTAAGCTGCCCAGAGTCAAAATGGGTGGCATACAAGACGAACAAACAAACATCCAATTGTCCAATGGCATTAGGCCCTGTTGAATTGGGGAGATAGAGGACAACCTCAAAGAGCAACTACTTGAATCAAATGACCCTGTCTGAATAGGTAAGGCAACAAGTTGTACCAAGGTTGTTCAGTTTTATGTAAGGCTTATTAAAGATGATACAGTAAAAATATTCATTTTTTGCAAAGAAATTATAGGGGAAAGCTTAGAAGCCTTTCAGTTATAGATAATAGGAGTGCAAATTTCCTGCAATGGTCATACTTTGTGGGAGTATGCACCAATAGAGCATATTCTGGTGGGCTAGCATGGAGGACTTCAAACGTTTAGATGATTGTGTTTAAAAGTTTAATTCTGAAACTATTTTTAATAACTTAATTATAGTTAATTATAAACACTAGTGTAACAATATTTCCCTGGACTAGTGACCTTTATTCACAACAATAAGACTCGTATGCTGCACTCATCTCTTCATATAACCTGGCCTGCCTTTAAGGATGTCAATATAGTTCATTAAATGTAGGGTTGTATTTTAAAAATTGTCCAGTTCTGAAATTATTTTTTAAGAACTTAGCAGCAAACAAATTTAATAAAATAATTACAAATGAAAGTTTTAAAATGTTACCAGTTCAAAGAATTGATTGAGAATAGTAATCAGCTGTTCTAATCTTTACACATTTGTATATTTTTTTGATTTCATTGAAAGAAATGTGATTGATATGGAGAAGCTGATTTGTGAGGTGTGGAAGTGTGAATGGATTAAGAAAACTAAAAGGCAGTAGAAATTCACTGTTATCTATTCTGATAGCTTTCTCTCAGAATCGGTTTTCCAGTGATGTCATTCCCTGAAGTGCCAGCCCCATTAAGTGGATCTGACTAGGAATTCAACTCTACAGGAAGGCTAAAAAAAGTGCTTTATTGAGATTAACTGTAATAACAGAATCTTGCATGTCTGAGTATGCTCTCCCTCCTCTTCCTTCTTATAATTTACTGAGTTAAGGAGGAGTACATCTAAGCCTTTTCCAAATGTTAATCTGTTCCAGTCTTAAAAAACCACTTTACCCCTTTTGCCTAGGCTACAGCTTCCTCATATATCCGGCAAGATATTAACTCCATGCCATCCAGAGTCGTTTGACAGTGAGATGGGCATCATAAGCAGTTAGGGCCTCTGTTTGTGCCCTGCCCAAGGATCCTTCTAGCCGGATTCTTCTTTTGCAGGAATTTCTTTCACACACTAAGCTTCTTTCATGAAAGACACTCAGGGCAGGACATGAATAGAGGTCCTGGGTGTGGCACAAAGGAGTGCCTGGACAGGACACAAATGGAAGCTTGGCAATATGGGCATGAAATGAAGTAGCATAAAATAAGACCCTACCCGGCACAATGGTGGTGTGGCAGTTGTAGCAGTGGGCATGGCTGTGTGGCAAGGGCACTGGTAGCAGTGCACTGGCAGACAGTCAAAAGAGCAGAGATGGGCAGTTGGGGAGTTTAAGAGGAGACAGACCCTTCCTTTATGGAGGCTTGGAGCTGGGAGAACCCAAGCTGGCAATGATCCTCCATACCATATCCCCATCAACATTGGAAGGACAAGGCAAATCCCTTCCTCACCAGCACTGTTGGTGTTACCTAGTTGGATAATGAAATATCTGCAAGCAAACAACGAAGCTCAGATACCACACCACCAAGAGTCTTCACAATTTAATCCTAAACTACATATATATTCTTGACTATTAGAAACACATTCTCTTAGATTATATGACTATTTAAGAGTTATGGACATGTGAGGTGTAGGTAAGAAAGTTGATAAAATTAGAAGGGCATATTCGTTTTTAATTTCTGGAGTGGCATTTTGCAGAGTTTACATTTTTTTTCAACAAAGGCAAAGGAAGTATTTTCAAACAATGACATCTAACATTAAAGTTTACTGAGTTGCTTTTTGTTGGTTGTGTGCTGCTGCTGCTTCTTTTTTTTTGAAGTTTCATTATTGTTTTTCTATATCCTTTGTTCTCCTTTTCCACTCGCTATATAATTTGGCAGACCAAAACCAATCTGAACTCATATCCCAGGCTTTGAGAGACAAAAGTAACTGAATGAAAGTGATGGCTGCTTTATTTAAAATGATGCTGTTCTTAAGATATTTTTAAAATCTTCCTCACCATTTCCCCCCAATAGCCTATAGAGTGCAACACGTTTTTATAATAAAGATGATGAATTTAACAGCAAACTAGTAACTGAATGGAAATTACAGACCTTGATACTGGGAGAAAATTATCTATAAAGCAACTCTGGGAGAACAGGCTTTATATTTTATCAACCTATTTCAAAACTGCATAGATGATAGGAATTGCAGGATATTTGGTGGACTTCCTTAGTTTAGATGGATGATGTTTTATTTTTTCTTTATTTAAGAACTGGAGAGTATGTTAAAAGATAACCTTGCTATCTTACAAGCATTATATTTTTCAGCTTTCTTTGTAAGATTTTAAAAAACATTTAACACTACAAATAATTGAAAATATTAATTGAGCAGTCATTAATTTTTTATGGTTATATCCCGCTACAATTCAAAAATAATTTTAAAATGTTTTGAAGTTGCCAAAAATGGTGAGATTGTTAAGGCTTTGTTTAGCTTGCTTGTTTTTGTGAAGCTAATATAATACAATGTTTTGCATTATATATGCTTGTCTCCTATCTTATAGGGAATTGCAATACATATTGTGTTTCTGTAGAATTACTGTGTTTATATTCTGTTCATCAATAATGACTGCAGATTAGTATGAGATAGATCAAGCTACAATAAAATAGCCCAATGATAATTTTTATATCTTAACCATATTGGTTACAAATAATGAGAATTACATATTTCAATATATTGAGTCATTATGAAGTTTGGGAAAGTCTGAAAATGTTTATCAGAATTTTTCCAGTGCACCTGTAATCATAGACTTATTCCAAGGCAAGGAAACTATACAAAAATACTTAAAAATATAGTGTGGATTTGTTTTTTCAGTCAACGTTTGAATGTATTTATTATACAGGAATAAGAAAAATGAATTTTGAACATTATGGTAAAAATTTTTGAAGTTACTGATTATCTTTTATTATCTATTATTATTACACATTTTTTTCTTTTAAAAGTTGGTATTTTTCTTCTTTACTGTTAGTTCCTCCAAGTTAAAAGAAAACCCTGTAAGTATGCACTGCATCAGCAGTCCAACCTTTTTTGCTCCATGGACTGGCAGTGGTGGTTGTGGAGGAAGTTCTCCATAGTGGTGGAGACAGTAACCAGGAATGGGTTGTACTCCGTCTGTTCAGTTGAAGGACTGAGTCCGTCAAAGTTGCAAGTTCCGCCCTTGTTGTTAGGCTCTCCAGCTTTTGATTCAGTCCTTCAGACTGGACGGACATGTCGGATTTCTCTCTTCAAATTCCTGGTTGCTGCTTCTCCCTTTAGCAAATATTTGGACTTTCGATTGTTGAAATTGTGAGTTACAGGGCTGACTCCCTATTCAGGTTGAGTTGTGCCTTTTCCCAGCGGCTGGGCTTTGGCTCTGCTGGCCAGCAAGGTGATCTCAGCTCCCTAGCAGGTATTTTCTTTAATTTAGAGATACCTGGTGGCTCCGTTGAACCGCAGGTGTTCCGGAGTCGCGGTGGAGCTCCGCACTCCTTTGGGAGTTGGGATCGGTGTCTGCGGGACGTTTCATGCTCATTTCTGTTGGGACAGTGCTTGGTGGAGCTTCGCATTCCCGAATAGGCTGGTTGGGTAGCCATTTTCAATTTAACATCTCAAGAAGCCTCCCGACATTTAGTGTCATCAGAGGAGCTTCGCGCTCCCTTTTTTACCTGCCTGCACCTTAGGCAACAGCCCAGTGTTTCCCCGACTTGGCGGCCGCTACGGTGCCTTTGGAGTTAAGCTGTATTCTCGGGGACTTGGTTTCCATCCGAGCAGCCACTGGAGCTTTGCTCTCCCTTGTTCACTGACGGCCATTTTGAGTTTCACACTCAAATTTTGGCTGCAGCTGTGCATCGGAGCGAGAGCCCCGCAACTTGCATGAAGATTTGGCACTTGCTGCCTGTTAGATTTATTTGAAAGGACTCTTTGAGCCTTCTCTAATTCAGTCTCCGGGCTTGTGCCTTCAAGCAGCTAGAGTGCTAGTGCCTTGAGCCTTAATTGACAGTGCAGCACTCACGAGGAGCGGCCGTTTTAGGAGACTACCTGGAGCCAGACGTGTTTGGGCTGCTTCCACTATTCAAGAGGACAGCTGCTGGTTCGACTCTTGGAGTGCCTGTGAGGTGCTGACAACTAAGTGGCAGTGTTTTTTTTTTTTTAAAAGAAAGACCTGTGTATCTATAGCTCTAACAATGCCTAAGGCACTGAGCAAATTGAAGAACGGCCGGAAGGCTGTAGTAGCCAAAAGAGCTGCCTTGGTCCCAATGGACACATGTCCAGGGACGTCTAAGGCCTCAGCTCCAAGGTGCGAGGCCCAGGAAGGCAATGTCTCCTGCTTTCACCACAGGGTGGTCATTATAGTAAGGCATCCCTCTGGGATGAGAGATGCAGAATCAGGCCCTACAAAAGATCTGCAGCAAGGCCAGTAAAAAGGTGGCCTCTACCTCGATAACTAGAGAGGATCCCTCTGTGTCGAGAGCGTCTCTCTCCTACGAAAGGTCCCCTGGAGCTACTCCAGACCAGATGTCCCTCTGTGGCTGCCCCTTGCCAATTTTGACGGATGGCTTGTGGGGACCTGCAATTCCACCATTGCCACAGCCTCCTGATGACGTGGCCTCTGCCCGGAACCTCACTCTGGCACCTCACGGGTGGAGACCTATTCTGGACCTTAAAAGGCTGAACCTTGTGTATAAACTGTTCAAAATGCAGTCTCTTCAATCTATTCTGGCTGGCGTCAGGAAGGGTGTCTTCCTCCCTCTATTGATCTCATTGAGGCGTATTTACACATTCTGATTTTCTCCCCGGATCGCAGATTTCTTAGATTTTATTATGCTGATATTCATTACCAGTATCGAGCGTTACCTTTTGGGCTTTCTTCTGCACCCCATACCTTTACTAAGGTATTAGCCGCTTTGGCAGCCCACCTTAGAGCCATACCTGCCCATGTCCAATGTTACTTGGATGATATTTTAATTAAGTCCTCTTCTAGGCAACTTTCCATAAAGGATCTATAAGTAACTATTCATTGCTTCAAAAGTCACGGCTTCTCTATTAACATGGAGAAAAGCCACTTGCCCCTTCAACTCGCTTGCTCCATCTTAGGGCAGTGATAGATTCGTTAGAGGGCAAGGTATACTTGTCTCAGGAGCTGGTAGGATTCAGAAAGACTGTAGAGTGTCCTTGGCGCTGCTGTCCAAACCCCCAAGCAAAATGGTGTCGGCCATTCATATCACCCCGTGGGCATGTCTTCATGCAAGAGACCTTCAATGGTTTCTTTTGCTCTTTCAGAAGGCGAGCAGAGGCAATTCGCCAGCCAGGGTCCAGGTTCCCCTTAGCGTTGCCACATCTTTTACTTTACTTTTTACTTTACTTTTATTATATTTATATACCGCCCTTCTCCCGAAGGACTCAGGGCGGTGAACAGCCATGGTAAAAACAGTATACAAGACAAAAAATTTTAAAAACTTATTAAAATAATTCAGTCACTGGCCAAATTTAAAACACCCAGCTAAAATCGTTATTTAAATCTCTCAACTGGTGGAGGTCTCCGGCCATATCCAAGGGGTGGCTGTTCCACGAGCCTAACCATCTGGTGCTGATGACGGACGCCAGCCTCTTCAGTTGGGGGGGGTGCATATCCAGTCACAGGTGGCTCAGGGCAGATGGTCGGGCCGCAACCTGCAGCGAAACATCAATTGGCTGGAGCTGTGAGCAGTTTATTTAGCCTTCCTGCATTTTCAACTGTTGGTCATGGAGAAATGTGTGGTACTTACCAACAATGTGGCCATGAAAGTGCACATAAACTGCTAGGGAGGCACCAGATCCACCGGACTCATGTTGGAGGCCAAGAGGCTAGGCCTCTGGGCAAAGCGTCATCTGTTCTCCTTGACGGCGGAGCACATCTCTGGGGTGTCCAACGTGCAGTCGGACTGGCTCAATTGGACAGTCATCGACCATGTGGAGTGACACTTGCACCTGTCCCTCTTCTGGGACCTGACGGACCGTTTTGGAGTCCCAGAGGTAGATTTGTTTGCTACCCCAGAGAATGCACAGTTCCCATGTTTTTATGCACGATTTCCAACTCCAAGCGAGGAGGGGGTAGACGCTCTCGGCAGCCCATGACCACAGGGGCTCCTTTATGCATTTTCCCCTCTTCCCCTCCTTCCGAGGGTGGTGCGAAAAATTCTGGAGGAGCGGGCGGAGGTCCTACTTTTTGCGCCTCATTGGCCCAGGAGGCCTTGGTTCACTGACCTCAAAACGTTGGTGGCTCCACACTGAAGGATACCTCAGGGTGTCACTTCGCTCAGCCAGGGGGCATTGGTCCACCTGGACCCACAGTGGCTCCAACTGACTGCCTGGTGCTTGAGCGGTGCGCTCTGAGTGGGAACAACTTCTCCAGGGTCATCAAGACTATTCAGGCTTCTCGGAAGCCTTCCATGGAGCGCATTTATTCCGTCACTTGGCGGGCCTTTTGTACTTGGTGTGACTATGCAGGTATCTTCCCCCCCTCCAGGCCTTGATAGCCCAGATCCTGTAATTTCTCCAGGATGGACTAGACAGGGGGCTATCGCCTAACATTCGGAGCTTTGTGGCGGCTCTCATCTGTCCTGACTTGTGGGTCCCTTCTCTATCTCAGCATTCCACCATAAGGAGATTCCTGAAGGGTGCCACTAATTTATGTCCCCCCCCCCATGGTACACAGGTATCCTATCTGGGACCTGTCTATTGTGCTGAGATACCTTACGGGGACCCCGCACAAGCCCTTGCAGACTGCCAGCCTCTGCCTTTTGTCCTGTAAAGTCGCCTTTTTGGTGGCAATTACCTCCGCCAGGTGGATTTCGGAGATTGCCGCCTTCTCAGTGTGAAGTGACCTGCGTGTTTCTCGCTGATCGTGTGGTGCTTCGCCTTAACCCCTCCTTCATTCCAAAGATCAAGGAACTGATCCTACCCAATTTCTGTCCTAACCCTGCCCACCCCTTAAAAAGGCGTTGGCATACTCTGGACGTTCGGAGGGTCCTCAATATATACCTTAAGAGGACTGCTGATTTGAGGTGGATGGAGTCTTTTATCTCTTTTATCAAAGCTTTTTTAGGTTGCAGAGTCACACCTTCAATCATTGGCAGATGGCTTCGTCAGACTATCGCCAAATCGTATGAACTGTGTTCTCTACCAAAGCCCGCACACGTGACAGCACATTCGACCCGCAGGGTGGCCACGTTGGCAGCGTGGGCCACACAGGCGTCACTGACAGAAATCTGCAGGGCGGTTACATTGACTTTGCCATTTATTAAACATTAGAAATTAGACAAATTTGCTTTGGCAGAGGCAGCATTTGGCTGCAGGGTCTTGCAGCGGGTTCATACCGACGGGGAGTCTTCTGACCAGACTGGGGCCCGCTCATAATTCAGGGACAGTCAGCTTTGGTATGTCCCATTCGTGGCTGCTGTTTCCACCACTATAGAGAAGGGGTGTTGGCCTTACCTGAGACGCACCTTCTCGTTGGGTGGAGACAGCAGCCAGCCTCACCCTTAGGTCAGTCTGGTCTTTAGGCAGGGCAACCTTTTCTTCCGACACGTCGAGTCTGTTTCTTCGTCTTCACCAAAAGCTGGAGAGACTAGCGACAAGAGCGGGACTTGCAATTTTGACAGACTTAGTGCTTCAACTGAACAGACGGAGTACAACCCATTCCTGGTTGCTGTCTCCACCCAACGAGAAGGTGCATCTCAGGTAAGACCAACGCTCCGTTTCACATGCACAACCTAGCTCCTGCGCATGCACAAACGAAGCTTTGCATCCCGCTCACCACTTGTGTGGCCCGGTTCTCAAACCAGTACCAGTCTGCGGTCCAGGAGATTGGGAACCTCTGCACTACATAGTTGCTTCAGGAAATGTTCCTTTTGTATTTGAATACTTTTGCCATGCTTGGTTAATTCATATTATAGTAAGCCAATACATTTAGAAAGCTGCTGAGTTATTCTTTCTCACAAATGCTTTGATCTGAAATATTTGAAAGGAGTTAAAAAATTAAACCGTTATTGTGATTGAGGTAAAATTTCATTTATTAAGGCATCAAGTAAGAAACCAGTTCTGTCCTGTGTTAGGCGTGAGAGCCAGTTGGATGATCTTGGGCCCGTCACTATCTCTTAGACCAACTTTTGCTTTACAGGGTTGTTGTGGGGAAGATAAGATGAGGAACATTAGGTATGTTCATTGTCTTGCATTTTATATATAAAAATAATGCTGGGATATAAAGAAATAAAATAATGTAGCATTTTTATTGGAATCGTGGTTAAAAATTTGAAAGAAAATATTGCCACATATTAGCTAAATTTATATATCAGAATGTATTAAGAATACATAAGCTTGTCTTAATTTTGAGTCTAGCCATTTTGGCCAGAAATGTTTTATGGTTTTGTTTTAGAATTATTTATAAAGCAAAGCTATTGAAAACAATTGACAGGCTAATATATTTAGACAACTGAAGAAATAAAAATGTTATGCTTACAATTCTGCACAGTGTTTTTGGTGTTTTTTTTTTTTGTTAAAGTTGGTTATTTCTGTTATTTTAGTTTCTCAGGAGCAAGTGAATTTGGAAATCTGATAAGCTCAGTAGTGCATGTTATTTTAGTGATAGTTCTCCATTTTGTTTTGATTGACCTGAAAGCCTTCCAGTTCCATTCACAAGAAGCTGATGCTAATAGATTGGAATCTTAATGATAAATCTGGACAATATTTGACTATTATGGGATTTGTTTTACCAAATGAGGAGAATTGAATGTTTGCCAAATCATCATTTTGCATGCATCTGTCATTCCTAGCCAATTACTATACAGTGGTGTATTCATCTTTTGTTAAATTCTGTCCTCTATGTTGAGAATTCAGAACATTGACTGTCAAATGATGACTTAGCTTGCCGTATATTTGTTTTATTACTTCAATTAAATACAGGTGATGAAGGCAAACACTTAAATTATTTTTCGTTCTGTTGACTTAAGTATTTCTAGAATATTAGATAAGCCTGGTGAATCTGTTTTGGTTTTCTTAATAACTATTGACTTTGAACCCTGAACATGATATTAATGAGAATATACTATTAAATGTTGTGGCAATTGTGGATATTGTGTCATCTATTGAAACCCACTGCAAGTAGAGCCTTGATAGTACAGGGGTTTAGTGCACCCTGTTATTAACACAGCTGCCTGCAATTTCTGCTGGTTCGAATCTCTCCAAGGCTCAAGGTTGACTCAGCCTTCCATCCTTTCTAAGGTAGGTGAAATGAGGACCCAGTTTGTGGGGGCAATAAGCTGACTTTGTATAAAATATACAAAAGAATGAAGGCTATTGCTTAACGCATTGTAAGCCGCCCTGAGTCTCCGGAGAAGGGCGGCATATAAATCAAATCAAAAAAAAAAAAAGTAGTAAGTGTGTGCAGCAAGCTATTTAAACACAAAGCTGAGCCCCACTAAGTTTCTGCTGACAGTGGGAATATTTATTTATTTATTTATTTATCTATCTATCTATCTATCTATCTATCTATCTATCTATCTATCTATCTATCTCAAAAAATATAGGGAACACAAGCAGAAGACATCCGAGATCTGAATGAATGAAATAGCCTTATAAAATACTTTGTTCTTTACATACAGTAGTTTATACACTGCTCAAACAACTAAAGGGAACACAAAACTACTGTATCTAACGAACAAAGTATTTAATAAGGCTATTTCATTCATTCAGATCTCGGATGTCTTCTGCTTGTGTTCCCTTTATTTTTTTGAGCAGTGTATATATTCTTCCTGATTCTCTTGTAATTTCTTCAGAGACCAATTAGCATTTCAGATAACTTTGCCAGCATAGTCATTGTCTTACTTCTCCAGTTAATCGGTTACTAGGGTGTTGGGAGACCCTGCAAGAAAAAATTGGGTTCACCTGCCTATTTTAGAATTTTATTTTAGAACCTGCCTATTTTAAAAAATATCAGTTTTTTTTAAGATGCCTTGACTTATCATGTGATTTAGTTTTAATAAAACAGCTCAGCATTTCTTATTATTGACACTTGTGTTATTTTGTTTGTGATTTTTTTTTTGGTAAAGATGGGGGAAAGGGAAATAGGGAGGTTAGTATAATATAATTTATCATCTAGCAGAGGAATAAATCTTTCATACTGATTAATCTTGTATCTGTTCTTTGAGGTGTTTGCTATGTCCCCCATAGGGTCTGCAGATTTGATAAACATATTTTCAAATGCCATACACTTAAACTGTGCTCCCTATCTTTTTACTCACTAGTTTGCCACACTTTTCTTTTGTCAATTGCTCTATTTACATACATTTGAACAAACTTTCCTTTTGGGGAGGAAATCAAAAGAGAACAAACTTATTATGGAATTTAAAAACTTCACACGGTCACCAGTCCTACTATCCTCTCTTGATAATTGGCTTGCCCATTCTTTTCTATATAGCCAAAAAAGACTTTGTGGTGCTTTTAGGGTCTTGCAAGCCTAAATTGATTTTGCACTTTAGCTTTCCTTTCCTTCTGTAAATACCATATACTGGCTGGTTAATCCTCTTGATGATTGCATCTACTTTCCATTTCCTACACATGCTCCTTTACTTGTAGCCCAAAGAAAACTCTCCCATGTATCCACAATAGTTTTCTAAACTGCCTCCCATTGTAATTCAGATATATTATCTACAGTAGTTTTCTAAGCTGCTCCCCCATTGTAATTGAGCAACTTCAAGTACTTTGTTTAATTTGAAGAAATTATATTTTAAGTATTTCATTTTTTAATTTTCCCCAATCTTTTAATCTAAGGATTTGTATTTATGCTATTTTATCTATCTTATCTAATATTCCTTTGAATCTGTTGAAAATGACTCCTGAAATCTAGACTGCATATTTCAGTGGGTTTTTTTCTGTAAGTGCTCAAACTGCAAGATGATATGGCCACTTCCTTCCAAAGTTCCTTCTGTGTTTACCACTTCAAACAACTTTTTCTTGTTGGTTAAGAGCAGGCCTGGGACATCTAATCTTTCTCCATTGTGGGTGGAGACAGCAGCCAGGATGGGTGTGCTCATCTGCTATGCTGATAGACTGAGCCAATCAAAGTTGCCAAGTCCCGCCCTTGTTGCCGGGCAGACCCAGCTTTTGGTGAAGGCAAGAAGAGAGGCTCGGCGTGTGGGACACTAGCTTAAAGAAGGAAACACAAGAGATAGAGGACAGACTGGAGAAGGGAGGGTCTGGCTGCTGTCTCCACCCAACGAGAAGGTGCGTCTCAGGTAAGACCAACGCCCCTTCTCCATTGTGGGTGGAGACAGCAGCCAGGATGGGACATACCAAAGATACAAGTCCCTAAGAAGGGGTGGGACCAGTCTGGTCCGAAGCAATCCCCCCTTCAACCACTCGCTGTAATACCCTACGACCAAAGGCGGCATCCGCCGAGGCAAATTTGTCCAGTTTATAGTGTTGGATAAACGGGGATGGCGACGTCCACGTAGCTGCTCTGCAGATCTCCAGCAAGGATGCCTGGGCCGCCCAGGCAGCCGATGTCGCCGCACTACGGGTAGAATGAGCCGTTAGACGAGGAGGCCGTGGAAGAGCGCGAAGTTCATAGGCCTTGGCTATCGTTTGGCGAATCCAGCGACCAATGGTAGAGGCCGACACCTTATTGCCCAAGGAACATGGCAAGAAAGACACAAAGAGTGATTCTGTTTTGCGGATAGTCGCTGTTCGCTTAATGTAAATCCGCAGAGCTCGACGGACATCCAGAGAATGCCACCGTCGTTCGAGCCGGTGAGATGGCTGAGGGCAAAAGTTAGGCAGCACCAGTTCCTGCATGCGGTGGAAGGTGGTATTTACCTTTGGCACAAAGGTGGGATCCAGACGGAGTACCACCCGGTCCGCGTGGAATACGCAGAGGTCCTCCCGTATGGAGAGGGCGGCTACCTCTGAGATACGGCGAGCTGAGGTGATCGTCACCAGGAACGCAACTTTGCACGTTAGAAGTCGAAGGCTCACTGTCCGTAAAGGTTCGAACGGGGTCTCCGTGAGCGAATTAAGGACTAGCGAGAGATCCCAAGTCGGATATCTATGCAGGACTGGAGGACAGAGATTCGTCACACCTCGTAGGAAACGGCGAATTACTGGATGCTGAGACAGAGAGGACAACGATCCGAGTGTAAGAATAGACGAGATCGCTGCCACCTGCTGTCGCAGGGTGTTGGGCGAAAGGCCGCTAGCCAGACCGTTCTGCAGGAATACCAGGATGTTGAGGACCGATGCTTGAAGAGGCTGAACCCCCGTACGATCACACCAGGCACAAAAAGCCCGCCAGGTGGCCGAATAAATCCGGTTCGTCGAGGGTCTCCGTGACGCTTGAATGGTGTCGATTACGTCGGCGGGTACGTTGACATCTGCGAACGATTGCCGCTCAGACGGAGCCACCGCAAGTCCGGATGCCTCACGGTCCCTTGTGTCAGTGCGTCTTCCGGTTGGGGCAACTGCCACGGACGGCACGTTGAGAGAGACACGAGGTCGGCAAACCAAGGTCTGCGAGGCCAATACGGAGCCACGAGAATGACCTCCGCCTGTTCCATCAATAACTTGCGAAGCACCCGGGGAACGAGAGAGACCGGAGGAAAGGCATAGAGGAGTCCTGGAGGCCAAGGGGAACGAAGAGCATCCACAGCCTCCGCATGAGGCGATGGGTACTGTGATAGGAAGCGTGGCAATTGAGAATTGGCCGCCGTGGCAAAAAGGTCTATCACCGGAATCCCGAAACGTGCCACGATCGATTGGAAGATGTGCGGGTGAAGCCGCCACTCCGCATGATCCAGTCGCTGACGGCTTAGCCAGTCCGCCTGTAGATTGGTGGCACCGGAAATGTGTTCCGCCCGCAACGAGGTGAGGTTGATCTCCGACCAGACTCCCAGCTGCCATGCTTCTTCCATCAGGGACCGAGATCGAGTGCCCCCCTGGCGATTGACGTGAGCCTTCGCCGTAATATTGTCCGTGAGGACCAGGACGTGTGACTTGGATACAATGTGACGGAAGGCTCGCAGGGCCAGGTAGACTGCCCGTAGTTCTAGCCAGTTGATCGGACGACGGGATTCTACGTCGGTCCAGGTGCCCTGTGCCATCTGACCCCGACAATGGGCCCCCCAGCCGTGAAGGCTGGCGTCTGTTGTCACCACCACTCTCTGCGGGTCAAAGAAAAAACAACCCCGGGATAAGGCTGGCGACTGCCACCATGATAAGGACCTGAGTACCTTTTTGGGGATAGGAGTGGGAGAACGGGAGGTGCCTCTGCCTGCCTTCTGCCAGGGTAAAAGGAACCACTGAAGTTCCCTTGAGTGGAGCTGGGCCCATGGGACGATAGAGATGGCTGAAATCATCTTCCCCAGGAGCTGGGACAGGACGAGGGGAGAGACAGACCTGGTACGTTTAACCTTAGCTACCAGCGAGCGTAAACTCTCCCGACGCTCACGCGATAGGTAGACCCTCCCCTCTACCGAATCTATCAGAGCCCCGAGATGGACCAAGCGAGTTGAGGGAATCAAATGGCTCTTCTCCACGTTAATGGAAAAGCCATGGGAAGCCAGAGTACGGATGGTAAGTTGCAGGTCAGAGAAAGCCCCCTGATGAGAGGATGACAAAATTAGGATATCGTCCAAGTAGCATTGTAGACGAATAGACTTGGACCGGAGGGAAGCTGCCAAGGCAGCCAGTACCTTGGTAAAGGTACGAGGGGCCGACGAAAGACCAAAGGGTAAGGCCCGATATTGGTAATGTTGCCCTCCATAACAGAATCTAAGGAACCTCCTATGGGGAGGGAAAATGGGAATATGGAGATAGGCCTCGGTGAGGTCAATAGAAGAGAGGAGGTCGCCCCTCCTAACACCGTCGAGAATAGACTTTAGAGACTGCATTTTAAATTTACGGTATGCGACATACCGATTAAGACGCTTGAGGTCCAGAATGGGTCTCCACCCCCCCGAAGACTTTGGTACAAGAAAAACACGGGAATAAAACCCCGTGCCCTGTTCAATCTCGGGCACGGGTTGGATAGCCCTGATTGAAAGGAGATGCTGAACCGCCGAATCCATAAGGGATCTCTTCTCGATGTCATGGGACAGCGGACAGCGCACAAAGAAACTCGGAGGAGGGGAAAGGAATTCAATGGCCAATCCAGATCTTAGGGTGGCCAGGACCCATTTATCGGAGGTGGACTCCTCCCAAACAGGGGCGAAAAGGGCCAATCTGCCCCCTATGGGAGGGTCCGGGATGCAGTTAACGACGGCGTCTGGGGAAACGACCTCCTCCCCCTCGAAAGGGCCGTTTGGAGACAAAAGTCCTACCTCTGGGAGCTCTGTCCTGAGACCCCCGTTGCCTGGGTTGAAAATACCCATGAGGTCTGGAAGATGAAGAGGCAAAACTGGCACCCTCATAAGACCGAGATTGGGGCCTGGACGGGTAAGGATGGAACCTAGGCTCCCCCCTGCGGAAGACAACCGGGAGCACCTTTTTCTTATCCTTTGTTTCAACGAGGAAGGATTCTAAGGAATCCCCAAACAACTTGGAGCCGCCAAAGGGAACCGAAGCCAATCGCCATTTGTGTCTGGCATCGGCTTGCCAATGGCGGAGCCAGACCAACCGACGCGCAGAAACAGAAGAGGCAAGGGATTTAGCTGCAAAGCGAGCGGCATTGAGGGTGGCATCCGCTGAGAATTGCGTGGCGGCTATGATCTTGTTTAGTTCCAGCCGAACGCGTACATCCTCTGTAGCCAAAGTGTCCTGGAGCTGGCGAAGCCATAGGAGGGTAGTGCGATTAAAAAAGGAGGCGGTTGACGCCGACCGGATGGCCCAAGCGGCGCCCTGGTGAGCCCGTTGTAAAACCTGGTCAGCTCGTTGTTCCTCCGGACGAAGGCCCTCGGCCGGAACTCCCGGAACTGCCGCCTGAGGTAAGAGAGCGGCCACGGGCGCATCGACTGCTGGCACCTGAAGAATAGAGTCCAGGTCCGAAGCCACAGAAAAATTCCGTTTGTCTGTTGAAGTAGGAGCCGGGGCCGCTCCAGGTGAAGACCACTGCTTTCGAATCACGTCGAGGAACAGAGGTGGGGTCGGAATGGTGTCCACCGGTCGTGACGGCTCAGCAAACAGAGGGTTCAGAGCCCCCTTGGACACAGATGAAGTAGCTGGAGATGGTTTAGGCATATCCAGTTGGGCAGTAGCAATAGCCTTGTGCAGGAGGGATTTAAACAAGGTTTGAGGAAATAGACCTGAAAAGGCGGGTTGATCCGGGGGAAGATCTTCATCTTCCGACAACTCCATATCCAGACACGCATCATCCACCACAGACGAAGAGCGGCTCGCAATAGAGGCTACCGGGGAGTCTGGGGCCTCGATTGACAGGGCATCATCCGGATGTACTTCCACTCCCGAAAGGGTTGCCGCAGAACGGATGGAATCTGCCCTGTTGGAGGGGAGGAAGTGGGAAGCCAACGATTGCTGCACCGCAGCCGTAATCATTTGCTGAATCTGGTCAGGCGAAGGAAACTCGCGTTGCTGAGTTCCGTCAGATCTCTGATCAGGTGGTGAAGTTTGAACCGCCGGATCAAGGGCGGCTTGTCCTGACACGGAAGTAGATGAAGGAAGAGGTGCAGAGGCAACCTCCGAGCTCCACAGAGATTCCGGTTGAATGACCGCTGGGCAATCCTGTAGAGAGACTTGGTCTGATTGGGCCCTCGTGTCTGATGAGATAACCCCCCGGGGGGAAACAGGGATAACTTCCTTGGTGGAGGACTGATGCGTGCTCGCTTTAGCGCAAAGCTTTTTGAGGACCTTGTCCCGGCGAGCTTCAGCACGGGAGGTCGTGAGATGGGAGGGTTTGTGATGCGAGCGAGGAGCGTCAGAGCCAACAGATCGAGAAGGGAGGACCGCAGAGAGGTCCTTTCTGGCTTGCAAGTCTCTCCTATCATGGGGGCTTTCAGAGCGACCCGCCCTCCGGCCATGTTTTGACTTCTACAAGGCTTTGGGCATCTTAAATCAAGTACTATGCCTCACCCAATATGTAGCAGGTGGCAATTAGAGGTAATGTGTCAGACAGTAGGCCAAGACCTGGAGGCCCGACAACTGAGAATTCCTGAGGCAGAGGGCACAGACAGAGGGCCCCAATCAATGGGAGCGCAGGAAAAAAACTCCACTGAATAAGGGGATGCCCAGGCCCACACCAATAGGGGATAGTTGTCTAGCTCACCCTTAGGAATTGTGCAGGGAAGGGAGTGCGAGTCTCCACGTAAACTAATTTCCCGTTTTGGGAGATCGCGCACTGTTGCCAATGGGGGCGCGAGACCCCTCCGTAAACTGTCAAAAAACAGCAGACAGGCAGTCAAACAAAAGAACGGTTCTACAAAGCAGCCACGGCAACCAGAAGGGCCTCTTGCAATTGAAGAGTTGCGCCGAAAATAGCAGCGGTCTGCGTGAAAACTCCCCCCGAACGCCTTCCGATCTGAGACACAGGCGCTCAAGCCGGCACTATTGGGGGCGCGAAGCTCCGCTTGTTATTGCTCAAGCCGGCACTATCGGGGGCGCAAAGCCCCGCTTGTTAGCCCTAAACCGCCAAGAGGTTTGAAAGCCGTTGATCAAGGCGCGCAAAATGGCCGCAGAAAAAACAAACGCACTGTCGGGGGCGCGAAGCTCCACTCGTCAGGCCCAAACCGCTGAGGAATTTGAAGGCAGAAAGGAGGACGGCGCAATGAGGCAAGGCAGCCGTTGATCAAGGCGCGCAAAAAAAACGGCCGCAGGAAAACAAACGTAGGGGGGCGCGAAGCTCCGCAAACGGCCAAACAGCAAAAAAAGGCCGAAGAAACGCCCGAAGCCTCCTCTACGGGGCGCGAAGCCCCACAAGGGTCTAAACCGCTAAAAGGGGCCGAATCAAGGCTCGAGGCCTCTCCCACGGGGGCGCGAAGCCCCACCAAACCTAAAAGAACGCAGCGGTTAAGCGCCAAACAATAAGGCAAGGAAAAAACCCCAAACAACAACGAATAAGAAAAAGAGATTCCCCAGATGACCAGGCAGGGCGGCCACTGGGGCTTTCAAATCTTACAGTGTAATAGAAATCCAAGCGCAGTCCAGAAGCAGTCCAAAGTCAACCAATAATATCAATCAGAATCAGAAAGTTATTCAGAAGAAGGTAGAATAGTAGAAATTTTGCTAGAGGAACAGTCCCACACGCCTGTCTTCGCTGACAGACTGAGCCAAAATCTATCTTATCTAATATTCCTTTGAATCTGTTGAAAATGACTCCTGAAATCTAGACTGCATATTTCAGTGGGTTTTTTTCTGTAAGTGCTCAAACTGCAAGATGATATGGCCACTTCCTTCCAAAGTTCCTTCTGTGTTTACCACTTCAAACAACTTTTTCTTGTTGGTTAAGAGCAGGCCTGGGACATCTAATCTTTTTGTCTCTTTTTAACCTTCTGGAAAATGAAACAACAAGATCATTGAAGAATTGTTGATCCTTGAAGTCATGACTAGGTTGGTTTTCCAACAGATGTTCAGATAGATTTAAAGTTTCTCTCTGTTGCTATTCCTGTAACATGCTCCAGAAAGCAATTATCCAAATCTTGTTCCTGACTTATTGATCTGGAGAATACCCCTAAAATAATATTTTCGTTATACCCCCTTTCTTACATTCTTACTCAAAACTTTTAACTGAACATATCACCTATGTGCTCTGATAATTCACATAATAAAAAAGAAACTAAATAATTGAATGAGGGAGATGGATTAGTTCAATAATAATTGAAGCATTGTCTAAAAAACAAAGGCTGGAATTGTGTGAAAGGAATGGTAAAGCTTGGAAAGAAGAATGCAAACATTATTAATGGGAATAAGCTTAATGAATTGGGAAAAAACAAATTTCTGGTGAAAAAGCACTAAAATATGGAATCAAAAAGGATGTGGGAACAATTCTATAATGGCAAATACATCTTGTCACCCATCCAAAAAGCACTACTTGAGTGGCAATTACAACAATGATACTGATCCATCATGAGGTTAGTGATTATAGAAACTGAACTGAAGTATTGTATGTCTTTTTGATTTGTTTATTTGTATTCTACCTTTATTATTTTTATAAATAACTCAAGGTGGCAAACATATCCAATATACTTTCCTCCTCCTACTTTCCTCACAACAACTCTGTGAGGTGAGTTGGGCTGAGGGAAATTGACTGGCCCAAAGTCACCCAGCTGATTTTTGTGCTGAGGCAGCACTTGAACTCATGATTTACTGCTTTATAGCCTGGTACCTTAACTACTAAACCAAATTGGCTCCCAGGACTGGTGTTCACCAGATACATACTGCATGTATTTTGTTTCCATATAATCTCCAAACTAAGGTTATATAAATACTTGAAAACTTGGAAGTAAAAGTCTGTTGGAAAATAAGACATCAAAATATGCATTATTGTGATGATAGATGGGATGGAATCTCAAAAGCCTAATCTGAACATTTTTGCTTACTTGCCAGTATCTGACTTCTCATGCAATGTTTAGTGTAAAATATCAATATTTTATTTCTTTTTTAGTTTTATAAAAGAGATGGTGTAGTTGGTTTATTATTCTTCAGTGTGCTGAGGTAGAGAATCCAAAGGAATTGAGAGCAATTCTAGATCTGAAGAGGCTAAACAAGTACCTCACCTACAAACGATTCAAAATGCAGTCCCAATCTGGGAGGCGACTTCCTCACATCTATAGACCTGATGGAGGCATACCTCCACATACCCATCTTGTCAGCCCACCAACGGTTCCTCCGGTTCCACCATGCGGGTCGGCATTTCCAATACAGGGCCCTGCCATTTGGCCTCTCGTTGTCACCCAGGAAGTTGACCAAGTTGTTGGCAGTGCTGGCGGCCCACCTCCGGATGCTCCCTGTACGAGTCCAGTGTTAACTGACAACAATCTAATCCAGTCCTCCTCTGGCCCCAGGGCGAGGGAGGATCTGCAGACCATGATTCAGGTACTTCAGGAGCATGGCTTCTCAATCAACGTCAAGAAGAACTACCTGTCTCCAACCAACCACTTACTGCACTCGGGAGCAGTCATAGACACAGTATTGTGTGAGGTCTCCCTCTCTCAGGAGCGACAAGCAAGTCTAAAGGCCTTGGCAAGTCTCATTCAGAGAGAATGGACAGTGCCCCTGGCGCTCCTCTCACAACTCCTGGGCAAGATGGTTTCTTGTATTCCACTGTCCCATGGGCACGCTTGCATGCAAGACCCTCCAATGATTCCTCCTGCCCTACCAAAGGTCTGGCAGAAGCAACTCGCCGGCCAAGGTCTGAGTCCCACTGAGAGTGCTCTGGTCTTTCCAGTGGTGGATGTCCCAGGCCATCACAAGAGGATGCGTCTTCAAAGAGCCCAGCCACCTGACCATCACTACAGATGCCAGTCTTTTTGGCTGGGGGGCACATTTCCAGTTTCAGATGGCAGTGGACTCAGGCAGACCAGGTTCACAATATCAACTGGCTGGAGCTCAGGGCAACTCTCCTGGCCCTCAGATGGTTCCAGGACTCAATGTTTGGCAGGCATGTCCTCATCCTGACGGACAACATGGCCACCAAGGCGCATATCAACTGCCAAGGAGGTACCCATTCCAGGTCCCTCATGCAAGAGGCCGAACTATTAGACCTTTGGGCGGAGAGACACCTTCTGTCCCTGAGGACAGAACACATTTCAGGGATGAAGAACGTGCAGGCGGACTGGCTCACAGTGGACCACTCAGGGTGGCGCCTACATCCCACTCTATTCCAGGAACTGACAGAACATTTCGGCTCTCCAGTCCTGGACCTGTTTGCTACGCCATCCAACAGCCAGCTGCCCAGGTTCTTTACCAGATTTGTGACACCAGGGGCGGAGGGACTGGAGGGACTGCATTTTGAATCGTTTGTAAGTGAGGTACTTGTTCAGCCTCTTCAGATCTAGAATTGCTCTCCATTCCTTTGGATTCTTTCTCAGCACACCAAGAAGGAGCATATCAGGTAGGACCAATGCTCCTTTTAATTAAAATTAGTCTTTTAACTCTGTAATGTTTAGCATTTTAGTGTGTTTTGCTTTAAAAAATAGTTCTGATTTAAGAGTAAACACATCTATATAAAATATTACAGGATATTTCCATAGTTTACCTGTAGATCTATGTATACTTTAGTGTACCCGGCCTACAAACAATTACGTTTGTCTGTTGTAGAGTTACAATGCTTGAGATGGTATTTTCTTGTTGAAATTGGATAGCCCAGATTAAATCTGAATTCAAGTTGATGTGAACTTGATATAAATCTTCACTACTAAGTTCCTTTCTGGATTAGCAAGCCTTCCCCAGATCTTGATATTCTATATAATATAATCATTATTGTTTAATTCATATTTAAGGAACAGCCATTGCTAATGTTTCTATGTATTTTCTGTATGCAATGTCATACTGATATCTTTGCTGGAGGTGTTTTGTTTAGTCGGTTTTGCCTTATACTATATTTTTTCTCTTGTCACTAGCTTTGTGTCATTAGCTTTGATACTTTCAAGGTAAATGTTAGATTGTTGTTTCTGAACCTTAGCAATTTTAAAATATGTGGACTAACTCCCAAAATTCCCTAGCCAGCCATCTTGTGCATGTATTATATAAATCCTCAGTGAAGTGTGTCTTAAAACTTCGTAAATTCATAATACAGTAAGTTAGGATTAGTCTGGGACTTCCTATACTGATTCCTAAAAAAAATGAGAAAAACCATAAAAGGCATATTGGAATAAAATATATCTTGTTTCTGCTGTTTTCTCTTACAGGTATATATTGATTGCAAATCTTAATTAAATATATAAACATGCATATTATAATTTATTTCTTCATTGCCTGAAGTGAGATTTGTTTAAACAAATTCTTAGAATCGGCACAATATATGATCAAATTTTAATATTTGATCTTGGTTGCTGTCTGTGCAAAAAAAAAAAAAGCTTTACAAAGCTAGGTTGAAAGAAAAGTTAGCAGAATCTTGAGTACATTTTTACTTGATTTTGAATACTTTTATCTGTATTACGAAGGATTTCATACATTTTACAAAGCTTGTAAGGTGGTGCTAGAGCTTTCTATTTTAGCATACTAGAAATCATTGGTCAAACTCCTAATGTGATGGGTTTTGATGGAAAGATTGCATTTACATGTAAGAGTTTAAAACTTGACAACACCATTTTATACATAAAATTATAAAGCTGAAACAGTAAATACTGATCTTGATCTTGATCCAATACTTCTAACTATTATAAATTGACATTTGAAGAGAAATAATTAAGAATGTGCAGTTATTTTAAATCTTAGAAGATGATATGGCTGATTAGAACAACTAGCCAATGAATGGTTTAATATTTTAAAATTATATAAGCTAAATAAAATATTCCTCTATAAAAGATTGATAAGAGGAAATAATTAGTTTTGAAATATTTATATTTGCAATTATGTAATTAATTCAGATAGAAACTGTTTGGATTTTTGTTTATTCTAAAGAAGAAAATAAACGCTCAGAGTCTTTCTATTCCTGCAGAGTCTTCTCAGATACTTAATTGCATTGAGAAATTCATTCATGCAAGATAGGTTGCTTATTTATTAGCCGCTCAAAATGTTCATATTTGCTTACACAGACACTTTGGACATGAGATACTATTAAAGCAAGAACAGAGATTGATTTTTGGTGCCGACTTGTTTTATGTTACAACCAAAAATAAAAAGCAAAAACACATATTTCACTGCCACTTGTTGTGGAACTTTTGATCTAATTCTGATCTTCAGAAATCATGGCTACCATAATCAAAATATTAACCATCCACAAAAATGGAAAGGTTCTTTTAGTGAGTAAAGAAAAGTAGCCAAAACAACACACTCTCCGTAACAGAAGAAACCTGATCAAGTTCAGAGCAGTCTCTGAGGGTTCAATTTAAAAAAAAAAAAAATCGTTATAGGAGATCTTTAATCAAGAAATTCAAGAAAGAATTAAGATGCTCATTAGCCAAGGAGTAGAATTTTCTCTATGTGTGAATATTTGAAAAAGTCATTTTAGAGGAGTAAACATTAAATAAGAATAAACATTTTCAGCATATTTTTGTAGATTCATATCCTTCTTAAACTTGCCCAGGTGTTTCTAACATTAAATATAATTTTTACAGGAACTGCTCAGTTTACAAACATTTGTTTAAGGGTGGTTCAGAGTTAAGAGGCATTGAAAAAAAAAGACAGTCTGCTCAAAGTTATGACTGTCACACCACCTCTATGGTCACGTGATTGTGATTTGGTCACTTGGCAACCAGCACATACATCTACAATGATTGCAACATCCTGTGATCCTGTAATTGCAATTTGCAACTTTCCCAATCTACTTCCAACAAGCAAACTCAATGGAGAAATCACGGATGGTTGCAATTCGTGCTCATGTGAACTGTTGCTTAATGACTAGGGCAAAAAAAGGTAAAGTTGGGTGTACAGTCATGTGATGTCTCACTTAACAACTGTGCTGCTTAACAACAAATGTTCTGGTCCTAGTTGTGATCATAAGTAAAGGATTACCTATTCTGTTGTACTTAGATTTCTTTACATTTGGAGTTTAGTTGATTTTTAACCTCTGAGGGAAATACAGTAGCTATCAGAATAGTGTCACCAGTGTAGCAAAGGTCATTGATGTTTCTTCTTACAATTTTAAAATCCGTGTCTATTTTTACCCAATCCAGCTTCCTCAGAATATATTTAGCATATAGAGTGAGTAAATGAGGAGAATATATAGTTTTGTTTCACTCCTTCCCTGATCTGGAAACAATTTTATTATTATTTTGACCATTTTCCATTCAGACTGGCTCTTATCCTGTGCATGCGTTTTGCATGAGGATAATAAAACGTTTTGGCATTCCCAGTTTCCTAAGGACATTCCACAGCCTGACATGCTCATTACAATCAAAGGCCTTTCTATAGTCAATGAAGCACGTAATTACTTCTTTTTAGTTTTCTTTGTCTTACTCAGTTATCCAGGATGCATCAGAAATAATTTCTTACTCCTCAGCTATTATTAAAACCAACTTGACTTGCTGGCAGCTCCTTTTCTATGCAGGGCTCTAATCTGCATTGGATGATTCTAAGTTTTATTTTGCTATCCTATGAAATTAAGGACATTATGAGATGCCTTACCCACTATTAACTCTCCCTTCTGTAGTATTGGTATATTGACATCTGGTTTGTTTGCCATTGTGTTGTTCTCCAGGTATGTTGGCATAGTTTGTTTAGACGTGTTACTGATTCTTAAATTGCTTACCATATTTCTATACTATAGATACTGCATCAATCCCTGTAACCTTTTGATTAGAATATTGACATCTTTACTGTATAGAATTTCAATACACACCTTACATCTTTGATCTTTGAATCAGTTATTATCTGTCCTTTAGTGTCCTTTAGCATACAAAATTGAGGTTGGAACCACCTTTTGAATTAGATGATCTTTTGGAAAACATTCCTTCTTTTTTTTATGTTTGTTTCACTCTTTATAGATATTGATCTAAGCAACAGAACCATGAGTTCTAATCTCTATTAGGCATTAAAACTGGCTGAGTGATTTTGAGCTAGTCACTATCTCATACATCAGCCCCCTCATAGGAGTGTTGTGGGGAAATATGTTATTGTTCATCTAGATAGGTGTTATTTTGCTTATTTGAATTGAAGACTGTTAGCAATGAATAAGTAATTGGATTTGCAGAAAGTGGTTTTTTTATTGTCGACCTTCCCTTTTTCTGTATCACTCTCAAAGAGTTGTTCATTCAGTGATATTAAATCATTTATTAAATGTACCCAAATATAGTCTTTGCTTTATCCCTCCTGTTTATGAAAGAAACACCACTTCTTTGTTTTTTTCATAAACTGCAAAGATAGAATTACAGTGGGATTTTCTTTTCCTGCATAGTAGCATCTGCAACTAGGCATTTCAAAAGCTTTAATTTAGCCACATCATAAACAACAGTAGTAATATGAAAGATCCTCTTATCTTCATCAATAATAACATGTTGAGTGCCATCTGACTTCAGGGGCCCATCACTCAGCACTTATATCAACCACTTTGTTTTGTCTGCCCATGAGATTTTCTTGGTAAAATACAGGAATGGTTTATTCTCGCTTTCTCCAATGCAGTATGAAGTGAGGCCTTTATGAGCAATCATCTGCCTCCAGAATCTCTCTATATCACTGTTCTGTCCAATATAACTGCCTGCTTGCTTTAGCTAGGCAGCTGAATGACTTGTGCTTTGGGAGACTCTGCTGGGAGTATATACTTTAGGCATACATCCCTGGTGTACTTTGGTCATCCCACTGGGGAATAGGCTCACCCCCATCAGAACATGACACCATAGCAGGACTGGGGGACGGGGTATTTCTCATGATTAATATTAAAGAAAAAATATTTGTGTCTTTCCATTTGGCAAATCAGATTGTCCATTCCCCTGATAAAAATTATTACCTTCTATGTTTGTTCCAAGAATTCAAAAATGAGGGGGAAAGGATATCAATATACAGTAATACCTCTTTGAGGGAATGGACAGTACAGAAATGTGATAGATGATAGATAGATAGATAGATAGATAGATAGATAGATAGATAGATAGACAGACAGACAGACAGACAGACAGACAGACAGACCGACCAGAAACTAGTAATTAACCTACATGGAGGTAATTCTTATCAAAGAGGAGGGGAAGGAGATGTTGGATTAAATTTTTTTGCAATTTTTCATCAGTAAAATCTTTCAGGCAGGCCACTTCTGTCTGACTTTGGATAGTCACATTTTATAGGTAGGAATTTCCAAGGAGATTGATTTTACAGTGATAGAATTAGCAGTGGGCAGAATCTGTAGTCCCATTTTTTCAAATCAGACTGGTTGCTTAAGACCCATTTGAAGTTATGATGGCCTCAGCAAGAGTGTTTACAGCCTCTAAAGTACTTCCAGCTATTGTAAAATTTGCCAAATTCCCTCACAGTCATGTGATCACACTATGTGTGCTTGGCAACCTATGACAAGTTGTCAGTTGCCCCACATTTAATCATATAATTATCATTTGCAATATTTTCTTCCCAAAAAGTCAATGGGAGCGTGGTAGGGAAGAATGCAAGAGCTGCCTCCTGTCACAGAGCTAAATTCCCCCCTTCCCCACAACTCTTTGCAAATGAAAGGACTGCCTGTTTGGAGGAAATCTCAACTCTATGCATAGAGGAGATCCCAAAGATCTGAGGTCTGCTTCTGCAGCCTACCAGAGGAGTTCCCTTTAATGCACAGAGGGGGTGGGAACTCCTTCAGTGGGTTGTAGAAAAGGAAATCTGATCCCAAAGCCTTCTGACAGGCTTTAGGAATGGAGCTGGGAACTTAAGGATCTATGTGAGCCCATTTCTCCTCTCCCCTGGAAGAGCTCATCTCCATTCCAGGCTGCAGGAAGACCTTCATTGGATGAACTTGAACTTTTCTAGTGGCATGAAAAAAAAAACTCAGATACCAGTTCTGTTCCTATAGCTCTGCAGAGCAGTTCCCTTCCATGGATGGAGGGGAGTTGAACTCCATAGGCGGTTACTTCACTCCATCCACTTCAGGAGATTGCTTAATGGCTACAGTTGGAAGGGTTAGGATTGCAGTAGTTGAGTGAAGCAGTCAGGTGACCAAGGGACTACCTGTATTCTGAAAATTGACAGGTAAAACAGAAAGTTGCTTCTGCTGAATAATGGTGAGTGGGAAGGGGTTGAAGTTCTGTAGGATGTGTGCTTTGCAAGCCTGAGAATCAAAGCTTTATCCTTGTGGTTTATAAACCCAAAACCAGTTCGTTCCCAAGACTATTTGAAAATGCAAAAGCAAGTTTATATAAAATCTCAGAGACTGTTTATGGTGAGCAAAAGACATTCAGTGCATTTAGAGATGGTTCCTAATTGCAGCCCATCAGTACTTTCAGCTCAAAAAGCAGAAATTTATTTTAAATATATCAGTTTCTAATTACTTTGCTGATTAAATACAATGTTCCATAGAGATGGCAGTTAATACATCATTGTTCCAGATTTTTAATTTTGTTAATTTTGTTAATGTAACACACAGTATATTTTTCTCCTACAGAGATTAGCAGAGTACGGAAAGACATGTATAATGACACATTAAATGGTAGTACGGAGAAGAGAAGTGCGGAGTTACCTGATGCTGTGGGACCTATTGTACAGCTACAAGAAAAACTATATGTGCCTGTAAAAGAATATCCAGATGTAAGTATCTTGTAGTCAGTTATTTTTTTTTCTTCTGGTTCATGTGATACCTTTGTAATGTATTTTCTCATGTGACCTCTGTTGTACAAATGTTTTGGGCCCAAGAATGCTGTTGAGAGGTAAGCCTGTATTTGCTATTTATAGCTTCATAGCAAGTGTGATGTTGCTGTTTTTTAAAGTGGTAAAGTTTGCAAACTTTTTACATCTATCCATAATCCTGCAGTATTACTACCTTCAGTGTGATCTAAACTTACAAAAAGACCTGTTAACAGATAGAAATTCCCATTAAATAGCCCACAGCATACTATGTCTCAGTGATAAGATTTCAGGCTGAATGATCATGGTCTAGGTTTTTTGTTTTGTTTTGTTCTGGTATTTCTCCAGAAGTTGTGGCTGTCGTTTCTTCTATTTAGCTGTTCTGCTCTAAATACTGTATAATAGTGCACTGGTACACACATCATTCTTGCTCATTTTTGTTATGGTAGACTCATTTGTTGTTACTGTATGTTCACTTAAAATAAAACACAGCAAAAAATGCAACCATAGCCTGCAGCTCCTTTACAAAATATTTTATGCCTTATTCTTGGTGTGACTTTCCATGATCAATAACAGTGGTGTTACATTTTGTCTAGTTGTATACTCTCTGCCTGACTGAGGCATGATAAGAGTCTTTCACAATGGTTTAGTTGCCTTTTCCAGTCTCATAAACAACAATTTTCCAGAGCATAAACAAGATTTTTTCTGAATTATCCTAAGAGCTCTTGTGATCAAGCATAGTCAGTTCTACAAACTAGGGTCATGAAAAGTAGACTTCTGTTAATCACATCAATACATACGTGTCCTTCTTCTCAAACTGACATATTGTCATCTCATAGGAACATCTATCTCAACTTACTCTTTTAAGAGAGCTAATTATTAAAGTCTTCACATACTTTTCCAAAAATGACAGTGAACATTTCTGAAGTATATTCAGGGGAAAATTGCACAAAATAGACTATTTTGGCATGGTTCAATTAGAATATCATCTTGGACTTAAATAAAGCTCTTAATGCATTAAAGAACTTATTGCATTACTGCAGGATTTGGGGTATAGAATTCTAAAAGGTTCATGAACTTGCTTTCACCATGGCATAAGAACAAGAATGGCCTAGCTTGCTAGGTAAATGACATTTGATAACAGAATAACAGTGTTGAAAGGGACCTTGGAGGTCTTCTAATCTAACCCCTGCTCAAGCAGGAGACCCCATAAAATTTCAGACAAATGGCTATCTAATCCCTTTTTAAAAGCCTCCAGTGATGGAGCACCCACAACTTCTGAAGGGAAGCTGTTCCACTGGTTGATTGTTCTCACTGACCTTCGTTCTAAATTCCTTATTCTTTGATTAGTTTCTAACTTTTGCTTCTTGTATTGATATAATATAGTGAGCATATACAAACTTCATAGTTTGATTTCTTTAAAAACGTGTATTGTACAGCATTCCTGACTTAGATAGATAGATAGATAGATAGCTTTTTTCAGTAATGCCATAGTTTAATTAGAAAATGGCTCAGATTAAATTATATTCCTTCGTTAATATGATTCATATTTATAGAATTATAATACATTGTTAATATATTTCAATTTGATTGAGTATCCAGATGATGCTTTGTTAACATGTCAAATACTAATGTAGGCAGGGTTTTTTTAAAGGAACACATATAGTAATAGTATATAGAAATATCTAGAAGTTGGTCCAGGCTTTCTGATACCCACATTGTCTTTGGGTTGTCTGAAATAGGAGAGTAGTTACATAATTTTTCTAATATACTCTGTATTTTCTGTCATGGGAGAAGGAAGTATTGTTTTGGGGGGTAGGTATATCCTCAATCATTTGGTTGAATTTTGGGTGTTGTTTTTTTTTTAAAGAAACCTGCTTTACTCTTTGTAACATAAAAACAACATTTAAATTATACTGCTGGATGTGCAATTGAAGACCTTATGGAAGTACATTCTGCAAAATATGTTTAAAATAGTGCTGTGTATGTGGTCTGTGATCTTAAGATAGTGACACATTCTAGAAAGTTGTGAGAGAGTGGAAATCTGGCTTTTTGTTACTAAAACTAAAACTAAAACTAGCTGAAACTATTAAGTAGGATGACTTTTCTTCAGAGAGTGTATTGAATATTTTTATTTTTGTTATTTCACTTTAATTTTGTTTTAGATACCATAGTTCATAAGGGAAATTAAAGTGTTGTTAATGGGATTTTGCCTTGGAGCAGGTGACAATGATCAGTGTCTCTTCCAAATAATGTATTTCTGACAGTTGTCAGCGTTGTCACCAAGTAGGTGATAAAGCACTGGAAGCCTTGGACAAAGCTGACTTAAGGTATTCTCTGGGGATCCATTCAACATTAGATTGACTCATTATTAAAAGAGAGCTGATCAAGCATGATAAAAGTTCTGCTTATGTGTTTTCTCAGTTAATAGAACGATCAGCAAATGAATTCTTTGTTGGAAATGCTTAGCTTAGCTCCTTTATGGAAATGCTTATGTGAACTATCAACTATTTGAGATTGGTCATGCTAACCTGTTGTACTCTATAATTCTAAATGTTGCTGCAGAATATATAAAAAACAGGTTTTTGTAGCTAATTTACCATGCTGTGAGTTGCATATGTATATAAGGGTAGAAATATTTTTTCTAGCAATACCGTAGGTTAGAGTAACAGTCAACGCTCCAGCAATTCTTTTGAAAGACTGTTAATGGAAATAACCAAATTGTTCATATTCTAGTTTCATGGAATATGAATATTATTCTAGATAGATTAATTTGAAACAGAACAGTTGCAGAAGATTTTATTTTTTAATAGAGTGAAAAGTTAATTATTTTAAATTAATGGTTTTATTCTAATGCAAATTGATTAAAAAAAATTTCTAGTTAAGAAATGTAACAAGTAAAATAACTTAAAAAAAATCTTGCAGTCTTCATGAATTTGAGATTAAAAAGTATCAGCAATTGAAATAAAACCTTAATGGATAATCTGAAAAATAGAAATTGTGTTAGATAAAATCCTTTTATAGAAGCTCCATAGATCAAACCTTCTCAGTTATACTTTGTGGCAGGTGTGGATTGTTTGTATGTTTGTGTGCACATTTGGAAAATTTTCTTCTCTTTATATTGCTTGTAGTTATGTGTGAAGGGGCGTTGGTCCTACCTGAGACGCACCTTTTTGCTGGGTGGAGACAGCAGCCAGACGTGGGTTCTACTTTTGTGTTCAGATGAAGGACTGCGCCTGTCAATCAAGCTAAATCCCGCCCCTGTTGCTAGGGGCTCCCAGCTTTTGCGAAGGAGGAAGACAGGCTCGGCGTGTGGAAAAAAAGGAGAAGAAATTTAGAGACCAGTCTGCCGAAGGGTGGGGCTGGCTGCTGTCTCCACTTAACGAGAAGGTAGGACCAACGCCCCTTCTCCATTGTGGGTGGAGACAGCAGCCAGACGTGGGACATACCAAAGTTCAGTGTCCCAATTCCTAGGCGGGAGCAGTCTGGACAGAAGACTTCCCCACCACATGTACTCTTTGCAATACTCTCCTTCCAAACGCCGCCTCCGCAGAGGCAAATTTATCTAGCTTATAGTGACTAATGAAGGGGGAAGGAGAAGTCCAGGTAGCCGCCCTGCATATCTCTAGCAATGAAGCCTGTGTAGCCCAAGCAGTGGAAGTTGCCGCGCTCCGCATAGAATGGGCTATTACGTTGTTCAGTGGAGGCAAGGCACGAAGTTCGTAGGCCTTAGAAATCGTTTGACGGAGCCAGCGATCAATCCTTGAAGAAGTCACCCTGTGTCCTAAAGATACCAGAAGAAAGGAAACAAAGCTTCCGTTAGACGGATACCCGCCGTCTGTGTGAGGTAAATGCGCAGGGCCCTCCGGACATCCAGCTTGTGCCACCGCCGTTCCAAAGGGTGAGAGGGACGAGGATAGAAATCTGGAAGAACAAGTTCCTGTAAACGGTGAAAGGGAGAGTTAATTTTTGGCACAAATGTAGGATCTAGTCTGAGGACCACCCAGTCCGCATGAAATACACATAAGTCGGTTCTAGACAGAGCCGCGATCTCAGAAATTCGGCGAGCCGAAGTTATAGCAATAAGAAAAGCCACTTTGCATGACATGAGCCGTAGGCTGGTAGACCTCAAAGGTTCATAAGGAAGATCCGTGAGGGTCCCAGGTTGGGTACCTATGTAGCACTGGGGGGCATAAGTTGGTCGCCCCACGGAGGAACCTGCGTATCAGAGGCTGGTGAGATAAGGAGGTTAGGGAGTCATAAGTCAGGAGTGACGAAATAGCTGCCACCTGTCTTTGGAGAGTCTTGGATGAGAGCCCTTTGTCCAAACCGTCTTGCAAGAACCACAAGACCTGTACAACTGAAGCCTGGAGAGGCGAGAAGCCCTGGGGCTCACACCAAGTACAAAAGGCCTGCCAGATGGCCGAATAAATACGGTCTGTGGAGGGTCTCAGAGAAGCCTGGATAGTCTGTATCACAGAGGCCGGTACATTGTCCCGCTGCAGAGCTTGCCGCTCAACCGCCAAGCTGTCATTTGTAGCCACTGGGGCTCCGGGTGCAAAATTGCCCCCTGGCTGAGACAGTCACTGGTGCAAGGGATTTTCCAGGGAGGAGACACCGACAAATTAATGAGGTCCGCGAACCATAATCTCCTCGGCCAGTGAGGAGCCAGAAGTACAATTTCCGCCTGCTTGAGTAAAAGTTTGCGGAGCACCCTCGGGATGAGGGGAATTGAGGGAAATGCATAAAGCAGACCCTGAGGCCATGTGGAGTGCAGGGCATCTACTGATTCAGCTTGAGGCGACTGGAACCGGGAGAAGAAGCGCGGGAGTTGCGCATTCTGTGGGGAGGCGAACAGGTCGACCACTAGTGCGCCAAACCGGGCCACTAGGTCCTGGAACAGTCGAGGATGCAGATGCCATTCTGAGTGATCTATTAATTGTTGGCTCAGCCAATCTGTCCTCACGTTGGTCACTCCTGAACTATGCTCCGCCTTTAAAGAGACTAGACGACGTTCCGCCCACAGACCCAGTCGTTTCGCTTCCAACATCAGAGACTTGGACCTGGTGCCTCCTTGGTGATTTACATGTGCCTTGGCCGATAACGTTGTCGGTGAGCACCAGGACATGGGCACCTGCCACCAGATGACGGAAAGCTCGAAGGGCTAGGAAAATCGCCCGTAACTCCAGCCAGTTGATACTGTGAGAAGCTTCGGAAGCCGACCATTTGCTCTGTGCCACTCGAGAGTTGCAGTGGGCGCCCCAGCCGAACGTTCTGGCGTCGGTTGTCACCACCAGCCAATGTGGCTCGAGGAACAGGCATCCCTTGGAGATGGCCAGAGACCGCCACCATCGAAGCGAGGTGGGGACAGGAATCCTGGCTGACAACGTGCCCCTGCCTGCCTTCTGAAAAGGCAAAAGAAACCATTGAAGATCTCTCAGGTGTAACCGGGCCCAGGGAACTATGGAAATGGCCGATACCATCTTGCCCAACAACTTGGAGAGTAGTAAGGGAGATGCCATCCCGTCTTTCTGAATTCTCGCTATCAGGGACCTCAATTTTTCTTGACGATCTGGGGATAAGAAAACCCTACCATCTACAGAGTCGATAACTGCTCCCAAATGTATATTGTTGGTAGAGGGAGAGAGATGACTTTTCACTGTGTCAATGGAAAAGCCATGGGCTGCAAGGGTCTGAATTGTCAATTGGAGATCAGAGTGGGCCTGTTTGGGGGAACTAGACATAATGAGAATGTCATCCAAGTAACACTGGAGACGAACTGAATGAAGTCTAAGGTAGGCGGCTACGGCCCCCAAAAGTTTGGTAAAACTACGGGGAGCAGAGGAAAGCCCAAAGGGCAAAGCTCTATATTGGTAATGGGCCCCCGCGTAATAAAAACGAAGGAACTTCCTGTGGGAAGGGAGAATGGGCACATGAAGGTAAGCTTCAGTGAGGTCAATTGAGCAGAGGAGATCGCCCCTCCGAACGCCATCTAAAATGGTCCTCAAGGATTGCATTTTGAACCTACGATAAGCTACAAAGTGGTTTAAACGCTTAACATCCAGAATAGGTCTCCACTGCCCGATGATTTAGGGACTAAGAAAACTCGAGAATAAAACCCCTCCCCGGCTTGATTTAAAGGCACCCGTTGGATGGCTTTAATGTTGAGAAGATGATTAATAGCCAAATCCCTGAGGGATCGATGGACGGCCTGCTGAGAGAAAGGACAGCGGACAAAGGACAAGGGAGGTGTGGAGAGAAATTCAATGGCCAACCCCGATTGAATGATGGCCCAGATCTAACATCCGAAGTAGTACACTCCCAAACCTTGGCGAAGAGGCCCAATCTGCTCCCAATGGGAGGATCGACTGTACTACTAACAATGGTGACGGATGGAATGACCCCCTCCCCCTCGAAAGGGCCGTCGAGACATGAAGGGTCTGCCCCTTGTAGACCTATCCTGATACCCTCTCTGTCTAGGAATAAAGTTACCAGTGTTACGAGAGGACCCTAAGCCTCCGTCCGATGACCGAAACTGAGGTCGAAGCATGTAAGGAGAATAACAGGACTCCCCCCTATGGAAGACCATAGGCAAGATCTTCCTTTTGTCTTTGGTCTCCACCAGGAAAGCTTCCAAAGGATCCCCAAACAATTTAGTTCCCTTAAAAGGAACCGAAGCCAAGCGCCATTTGTGGCGGGTGTTGGCTTGCCAATGGCGAAGCCACACCAGGCGCCGGGCAGCTATAGATGATGCCAGGGATTTATCGGCGAAGCAGGCCGCGTTCAAAGTGGCATCCACCGAGAATTGCACCGCCGCAATAATCTTGTTAATGTCCTGTTTCAATCTCGCGTCCTCTGGGGAAAGTTTTTCGTGAAGCTGACGTAACCACAGGAGGGTCGCCCGATTGAAAAATGAAGCGGTGGTAGCTGACTTAATGGCCCAAGCTGCCCCCTGATGCGCCCTTTGAAGAAACGACGTTCCTCCGGGCGAAGACCTTCCTCATGATCCCCAGGAACGGAGGCATTTGACAGCAACGCAGCGACGGGAGTCGACCGTGGGCACCTGAAGCAGAGACGACAGCTCTGAGGACACAGTGAAATTCCTATGATCAGCAGATGAGAGCACTGGAGCCGAGGCCGGAGATGTCCACTGCCTCTGGATGACATCAAGGAAGAGAGGAGGAGTTGGAACAGCCATTACCGGTTTTGGGGGTTCTGCAAACAAAGGGTCCAACGTAAGCCGAAGGAGGCTCGGGTTGTGAGCTGACACCAAGCTGCCCTGTATTTACGGCCTTAAACAGGAGAGATTTAAACAGAGCCTGCGGAAAAAGACCCGTAAAGGCCGGTTGGTCAGGAGGAAGACCCTCGTCTTCAGATAACTCCGGCTCCTGAGACTCAACCTCTGCAAATGCTGAAGGATTGCTGACCAAGGATGCAGCCGGGGAGTCCGAAGCAGCGAGCGATAGAGCGTCTTCATCCCCTTCTCCGTCGGGAGACCTGGGAGGATCCGAGAGAATGTGTAGACATGCTCCTGGCGTTAGGCAAGAAATGTGCAGAGATGGATTGTTGTACATCAACGGAAATCATGTGTTGGATTTTAGCCGAGCTCAAATAAGCCTGCATTTGGTCCCAAGCCGGTCCGGCATCCGTAGATGCTTGAACTGGAACAGAAGGAGGAGGAGTGTCCGACCCTTCAGCCATTGTGGATGGAGGAGCAACTGTGTCCGCAGCGCCAGTTGAACTAGGTAGGAGGCCTGTGCCCCACAGATCAGATGAATGAATGGTCAGCGGGCAGTCCTTTAGGGACAGTTGATCCGGAGTAGGTGAAGAATCAGGAGCCCTGGCATCTGGAGGCAAATCGGCAGCCACTGACAGCGGAGGACGATGGGCACCTGCCTTGGCACACAATTTCTGCAGGACCTTATCTCGGCGTTGTTCCACGCGGGAAGAGGCCAAGGAATGTTTGGTGTTTATGCCCCGTGGGGCGGATATTTTAGCCCCATGCCCGTTAGAACTGTCCTGTGCGAATGGGCAGAAGACTCATTTTGCAAGGCAGACGATTGTTCCTGCACTTTGACCTTGCAGCTGTGCTTTGACTTGGTCAAGGCTTAGGCATGACTGGCCTTGAAGCGACTCCGAGCAGGAGACAAGCCTTCTTGCCTATAAATAGGCGTTACCAATTGGATGTTCCAAAATGGAAGCTGAGTCCAGTAGTCAGTGCCACCCAATGCCACACGCCAGCGAGGCGGAAGAGAAATGTGGCTGTACTAATTCAGTGCCAGGTAACAGAACCGGTGAAGCAGAAAAACCCCAGTAAAATCAAACAATGCCACAAAACGATCTAAAGTGGCAACCAGTTGGGCTCTAGGCAATTGAGGGCTGAAAGGCACAGGTTAAAACCTGGAGGCCTGAGGAACAAAACTCAACGAACCGTGACTTTAAAATGGCGGCCGGAGGCAACTGAAGCAACGGGAGCGTGAAGCTCCACCACTGAAAAGTCCACAAGGCGAAAAGGGCTTGTCAAACGGGCAGAATCGGGCTCCGATGAAGAGAAATAGGTGGCAAATCTAAGCGATCTATAGCCCAATGACCAAAAGCCGACAAGCGGCAAATGGTGGGGAGTGCGAAGCTCCACAAAAAGCCAGGCAATTAGCGTGCTGTAAATTGGCTGCCCGCAAAGCTGTGGGAGTGAAAAAAACTCCACAGAAAGCCCGCAATAGCCGTAATCGGCGCATCTGGTGTGTCCGGCAAAGCCAGAGGCTTCCGCCCGCCCCAAGGGAGCGAAAAGCTCTGCTAGACCTTGTTACTAACCAGTTCCAAGAGAAAGGTTTTTAAAGAGCTCCGAAGTAAAACGAAGAAATTCTGAAGAGAAAACCAACAGCCCAAATCGTGAAGGAGAAGAAGCGTAGTCTAAATGGAGTCCTATGGTCAAAAACGGAGAATCTGAAGCCAAATTTAATACTAAAGCTGAAAAATAGTGAGAGACAAAGATCCACACTAGTGTCCAGTCTGGCTGCTGTCTCCACCCACAATGGAGAAGGGGCGTTGGTCCTACCTTCTCGTTAAGTGGAGACAGCAGCCAGCCCCACCCTTCGGCAGACTGGTCTCTAAATTTCTTCTCCTTTTTTTCCACACGCCGAGCCTGTCTTCCTCCTTCGCAAAAGCTGGGAGCCCCTAGCAACAGGGGCGGGATTTAGCTTGATTGACAGGCTCAGTCCTTCATCTGAACACAAGAGTAGAACCCATGCCTGGCTGCTGTCTCCACCCACAATGGAGAATAGTGTAGTTGTATTGCTAAAGATTTAGTTTACAGATCTAGCATATTTTCTGAACATTTAGGAAAAAATAGATAATATCTTTAAGGATTAAAAGATTATTTTTTCATTATATTTAACACCAGTTTTGTTTGTGACCAACAGTCTACAAAAATAGTAACATTCCAAGAAGCATTTATTTTTTTTGCCAAATTCAAAATTCTCCACCTTGAAGTTCCTAAACTTTCTAAAACAGACTCTTGTCTTACAACTTGGGTCTCAAACTTTACCACAGCATTTTGTTGCCATGGTCACTACTTTGTCTACTATAGCTTGGAACCATCAGGAGATTATTATTGTATGTTATAAATTATTTATTACTCCAGAAATTTACTAAATATTCCATTCTTCAAGTTCCAAGTTTTGTTGCATATTTATTGTAAAAAAATGACACAGAGATTCAGATTTATAAATAAAATAAAACCTGCTAAGAAAAACTAACATTTAAAAAGGGATTTTTTTAAAAAAAGAAAAAGACATGCTTACCTACTTCAATCTCCAGTGGATTCTATTTGTGGTTGGCTTGATGTTGCCTTAATATATTTGCATGACAAATTCAATTTAGTGGTGCATGAGTGAAGTTTGAATCCTTACTATCTCAATCTGAGGATCCTTTGTTCAGTTGAATCTCTTTGTAAGTTACTTAGTTTCTAAAGTTTTTCTCTTTCATATTTCATAAGCCTTAATTCACTAGGGAGCACTAGCATTTTCCTATTAGTATCCATTTATATCTCAAATTATCTATAGGAAAAAGTTTGCACAATTATAGAATTTTGGCTGTAGCAGATACAATTTAAGCACTTCCATTTATCCTGTAGAATCTTCCTGCATAGGTGCAAGGTAAAATCCTGTATCTCATATTAACAATTTGATTGATAGCATTGTGATTAATACCAGCTGTCTGCAATTACTGTAAGTTCGAATCTCACCAGGCTCAAGGTTGACTCAGCCTTCCATCCTTTCTAAGGTAGTAAATTGAGGACCCAGTTTGTGGGGGCAATAAGCTGACTTTGTATAAATATACAAAAGGATGAAGGCTATTGCTTAACGCATTGTAAGCTGCCCTGAGTCTCCGGAGAAGGGTGGCATATAAATCAAATTTAAAAAAAACACAACAATTTGAATCTTGTGACTTGATTTTAGTAGACATAAAAAAGACATTATTCTTTGCTTGTTGATTTCTAAATACAGAGATATGCATTATTTCATTATTTATGGGTTAGATGGTACCTCTTGTTTTCCATTCAGATTATTGCTCATAATTTGAGGAAGCAATCTTTACTCCCATTTCAGAATATTTCAAGGACAGGGAGGGAGGGGGAGAGAGAAAGGGGGGGAGGGAGAGAGAGATTTACTCCCATTACTCCCATTTCAGAAACATTTCAAGGGGATAGACAGACACATATATAGATAGATACTCTTTTAACCAGGTCCAATGTATCTAATATATATCTCTATGTATTCAAATAAGCAAATTGCTTTATTTTATCCCTGTTCAAAATTTCCCTTGAAAATTTTCAGCTCAGTCAAGGCCAATTTTTATCTACATTTATTCTAGTCTATGTTCATTTAAATGTTTCTATATTAAATTCATTGCCAGATACTTACAGGGAGATGCTTCATGAGTTCTGCTGACATTTGGCCAGGGATATTGCAAGGAGAATTTACAGCATTTCTCATGTTCTCTAAGACTACTAGAAATTGTCTTCTTTTCCATTCTTTGTATTTTTCAATACATAGATTCAAACAGAGTTCTTTCTTGAGAATGTTATAAGTTGTAGGTGGGAATAAAATGTGTAAAAGTTTTACCTGATTGGTTAATATTATGGACATGCTTGATTTTGGACATAAAACACACTAATAGTTGAATATAAGATATATGTATGCAAATCTTTCTGAATTCAGTGAGATAAAGATAACCTAATTCACAAGACTTTCAAAAAAACTAGTCACAAAGAAATAAATGCCCCCAAAATGTATTTGACTGGAATATATGTCTCCCAAGCTTCTGCTTTATGGTTGCATATTGTCCTTTCAGTAAAATGGCAGTGTCAGCTAAGTAAAGAATGTCAGTAGACGCCAGAAAAAAGGATAGTTGTCAGAGAAGAAGGGCAATAAATGAGATCAGAGTTAAATATATGCCTGTCACATTCTAGCAGCTGGCTTAAGCCCTGCTGTTGTTCAAATACACTGGCCTTAAAAAGGAAGCAAATGTATTGTAGCCCACATATGAAGAAGGAAACAGCTGGTGGATTTATCACTCCTCTTAACTGACAGAGAAGGTCAGACTTAAAAAAAAATGAAGTGAGTTTTATATTCTTTGTGTAACAAATTTGAAATTGGGGATAAGACTCAAACAAATGGGCATTTGCATTCATGTATGAGTCCTATAGATATTTATGTCATTAATTATAGTCTCTTCTTAGGCATACCACTGCATATCACTGTGACTGTATGTATGTATTCTATGCTATGGAAATGATCTAAAGTGTTGTTCTATCCCTATACAAAAGTGGAGAAGTCACAGGTTACACGTAGTGATCCATTATTATTTTCATTTCCTAGATTGGAGAAGGTCAAAATTTTCAATCTGAGCTTTAAAAAGAATATTGGTAATCTAAAGCCTTCAGAGACTTAAAGACACTAATTTCAGGCCTTTAAAAAAAGCTGTCATACCACATTTACAGTTTTGGTCCTGGTCCTGGTTTATTTTCAGAAATCTACCCTGTTTACAGAGTTCCAAGCTCCTTAATATGATTTTTTCCAACCTTTTGTTTGAGCTGATATAACAAACTCTGGTATAGTGTTTGGGTCAGTTGGAAGTTGAATTCTAGGTTTAAACTTCCTGGTTTTTACTTTCAGAGTTGAATTATGTAAGGTTATAAGATAAAAAGTAAGTTTTAAGAATAATGTTCATTAAATAAAATGTGATCGGTAGTATAACAAACAGTTCTTACATAATAATGCTAAATCTGGAGAAAAGACAAATACACTCAGTGTGGAATATTTTATTCCCAATTTTCCACAAATAGCTTTTTATTTTGTATTCATTTATTATCAAAGATATAGTTGCCCATCTACCAGAAGGAACAGGGAATGGGCAGCAGAATAAAAGCACAGTGCACTAAAAACAAAAAGGTAATCTAAAGTAACAGTGTTGACAATTAAACTTGTCAATCATCCTTTCTCCATTGTGGTGGAGGTAACATCCAGGAATGGGTAGACCTCGTCTGCTAACCAATTGGACTGAATCTGTCAAAGCTGTGAGGACACGTCTCCTTCACCAACAGTCCCCAGCTTTTGACTCAGTCCTAGCTAGACAGCTATATTACCACTGAATACCAGTGTGAAGAGCTTTTAGCTTGAGCACGCTGAGGGCCGCACAGCAGCAGGTCAGATCATCAGGTGATTCTGACAGGGCAGCGAGCACGAGCTTCGCTCAAAGCAGCTGGCCCTGGGGCTTCGGAGAGAGCAGGATTCAGCACTCCTCCGCATTCTGGCTGGGCAAGAACTGTGTACTCCGGCATCAGTTGAGGGTGCGCTCGGCTGCCAGGTGAGCCTGGGACTGTCAGATGGACATCCGCCACCTCGGAGCCATAGCCCCCAACGATTCGAGCCCCTGCCCGGTCTCCGGGCATACTTGTAAGTAGCCGCTCACCACATTTTCAGCAGCAGCGCCCTTGCTGGGTGAGCCTGCTAGGGGGCAGATTCAAAATGGAGAAAGTGGCTGCCGCTTTAAGTGGAGAAGCAGCTTCGGTGGAGGCAAGCCTGGCTCTCTAATTGGATTGGTTAGGCTGCAGGGGCCTCGGGACCGAGGCCTGCAAGCAAGAGACCCTTGGCAAAGCTCTCTAAGAGCTCCAAGTCCTATGCGAAGGATTCTAAGGCTGCAGAACGCGAGGCTGTGAGGTGCCAGAAGGCGATAGACCGTGAAGTGGCCAGGGTGCAGAAGGAAGCTGACCATCGAAGGGAAGCACCTCACGCTATCTGTCAGGCTGGTTCCCACCAAATTGTGGGACAACCGTTGGAGCTGCGTGATGTTTTTGACAGCTGGCCTCCACAAACATGGTCTCCAGATGGTGCTGCAGGCTCCAATCTGCCCAGCAACAGTGAGTCCTATTTTGGCTCACTTCCAGACCCCTTTTCTACTGTAGCTTCCTGGCAATAGCCCTTAAGGCAGAAAGCCTCATCCATAGAGGCAACTTTTACCCCAACTGCAGCGGGGCTCTGCTCAGGGAGAACACAGGGGCTTTAACTCCCTGCTGGTATGGGAGCCTTGATTTCAGAGGCAATCAAGCAGGGAATAGCAGCCGGCTTACAACAAAGCCAGAGAGCTGCTTCAGTTCAATCTGACCACCCCTTGCCTCCAGATCTCCCTCCACTGGCCCAGGCTTCAGGGGACTTTTTGGCCATGCAGGAACTATACTCCCCTGCTTCCTCTAATCAATCACCCTCAGAGGAAGAGACATACAGGGACCTAGAATTGTCAGAGGATGAAGGCTTAATGCCTGACCAACCAGCCTTTGCTGGCCTTTTTCGTCCAGCCTTATTCAATTCTTTGCTTTTTAAAGCAAAAAATACTGCTTGAATGGGAACCCATCTGCCGATGCCAGATCCAACATCAGAGGCTGCTGATACTCTGGACTCGCTGTTTTCTGAACTGACCACAGAGGCCAAGGTGGTTCCTTCGCCCAGGCTGTTTTTGGACATTGTGCAGAGGCAGTGGGCCTCTCCTGGAGCAGCAGCAAATCCCAGTAATCTGGACAAGAGATTTTATAAAATGTAGTGGATGCCCCAGTGGCAGCATTAGCTGCACCTTCTGTGATGGCAGATTCACCGGAGGATGCCCTCCGGCCTGAAGACAAATGGGTGGCGCAATTGCTTAGGAGGGCCCACCAGGCTGCTGCTTGGGCAGTTAAAGCGTCCACAGCAGCTTCCTTTTTTAATAAGGCTTCATTGCTCTGTTTGCGACAACTGCAGGACAGAATTCCCGCGGGGGACATAAGCTCTCATCAAGACTTTAACAAATTAGCAACAGCTATGGAATTCTCCCCAGACGCCATACTCAACGTGGCATGGTTCGTGTCTAAGGCCATTGCCTCTTCAGTGGCTACCAGAAGACTCCTGTGGCTCAACCAGTGGCTGGTGGATGCCAAACATAAGTGGAGGCTGGCCTCTGCCCCGTTCACAGGGGAGAGGTTATTTGGGGACTCCTTGGATCTGATTCTGGTTGAGTTCAGAGACAAACGTAAGATCCTCCCATACCTATCCCGATGAGCCCTCCGCCTTACTTTCGCACCAGTCTTTTCAGGGGTCGGACAGCGACTTTGAACTACCATGCTCACAGCACCCCTTCTTTCAGAGGCAGGACCAGCAACAGGATAGGGCGGGGAGTATAAACAGTTTCCCCCCAAATGGCCCTTTCGTGAGGGAGGAAGTTGTTCCTTCAGATGCCAGAAGTAACTGCACCACTAACCCTCCCATTGGCGGCTGCCTGGCCTTTTTTGCCAGCTGTTGGGAGAACATTACCATGGATGCCTGGGTCCTGGAGATAGTCAGGTCGGGCTTCTCCCTAGAGTTCCTCTCCACACCCCCGAGGTTTTTCATTTGCTGTCCTGTTTCACAGCACAGGTTGAAGAGAGTCCTTATGGAAACTGCTATTCAACATCTATTGGATATTCATGCAATCCAACCAGTTCCAGGGGACCAAGAGGGGATGGGATTCTATTCCATCCTCTTTGTGATTCTAAAGGCCTCGGGATGGGGGGGGTGTTGAGGGTAATTCTGGATCTGAAACAGCTAAACCGCCTTGTAACCTATAGGCGGTTCAAGATGCAGTCACTTCAGTCCATTTTGGATGGAGTCAGAGAAGGCGATTTCCTTACCTCCATTGACTTGTCAGAAGGTTACCTGCATGTTCCTATTTTACTGGAACACAGACAGTATCTCCATTTTTCTTACGGAGGATGACATTATCAGTATAGGGCCTTGCCATTCGGCCTATCGTCAGCGCCCAGGGCATTCACAAAACTATTGGCTGTGTTGGCACATCTCCGGGCTCTTCCCATGCGTGTCCAGTGCTACTGGCATGATATCCTGATCCAGTCCGCCTCTAAGCCATAGGCGAGTCAGGATCTTAAAATCACCATTCAGGTGCTTCAGAACCACGGGTTTTCCATAAACACACCAAGAGCCATTTGATGCCAACAAACCATTTGCTTCATTTAGGAGCAGAAATAAACACCATTGCGTGCAAGGTACACATCTCCCAGGAGCGCCAGACGAGTATAAAACAATTGGTAGGTCAGGTCAGGAGGGAACATACAGTACCCCTGGCCAATCTCACAGCTCCTGGTAAGATGGTGTCCTGCATTTCCATCGTGCCTTGGGCATGTCTGCACGCCAGGTCTCTCCAATGGTTCCTCCTGCCTTACCAGAGGAAAGGCAGGAGCAATTCCCTGTCCAAGGTCAGGGTACCACCGGAGGTGATCCGTTCCTTACGATGGTGGGCTTCCAGGCAATTTCAAAGGGAAGTTTCTTCAAAGAACCGGAACACCTGACAATTATGACAGATGCTAGTCTCTTTGGCTGGGGAGCACATCTCCAAAATAGGATGGCCCAAGGATAGTGATCACAGGCAGACCTGAGCCACAAGATAAACTGACTGGAACTCAGGGCAGTACACCTGGCCCTCAAACAATTCCAGGACATTGTGTCGGGCAGACGAATCTTAATTCTGACCGACAATATGGCTACAATGTAACTGTCAAGGAGGAACCCACTCCAGGACCCTTAAGAGAGAGGCAGAACGACTATGTCTCTGGGCAGAGAGCTCCATTTGTTGCTAAGGGCAGAGCATATTTCAGGGGCCACAAATGTACAGGCAGATTGGCTTAGTAAGACCATAGTCGATCATTTGGAGTGGCTCCTGCACCCGACTTTGTTTCAGGAGCTGACTGAGTGCTTCGGGTGGCCAGCTGTGGACCTCTTCACTACCCAAGACAATGCCCAACAATCAGGGATTTTCATGAGGTTTGCGGTACTGAGGGCAGAAGGGATAGGTGCGTTTTGCAGCCCTTGGCTGCGGGAACTCCTATATGCCTTTTCTCCCCTTCCCCTCATCCCGAGGGTTATACAAAAGATTTTGGTGGAAAGAGCGGAGGTGCTGCTCCTGGCACCACACTGGCCCAGGCAACCATGGTTTCCTGACCTGGTCACCCTGTCACTGGCCAGCCCTTGGAGGATACTGCCGGACAGAGTCTCCCTCAGCCAGGGGGCCTTGGTCCACCTGGTCTCACAGTGGCTACAGTTGACCTCCTGATGTTTCAGATGAGTCTCTGATCCAGGACAATTAGTCCTCGAAGGTGATAGACATGATACAAGCTTCCAGGAGACTTTCCACCAACCAAATATATGATGCGACCTGGAAGGCATTCTGCTCCTGGTGCTCCAGGTTGGATTTGGACCCAACATCTGTATTCATGCCCCAGATACTGGAGTTTCTCTAGGTGGGGCTTGACAAGGGGCTATCACCTAACATGATCCCGTCGCCAGGTGGCTGCCATGTCCTTGGTCCTCTCTTGTGGGGATCTGGAGTCCGTCGCTCAACACCCAACCGTATGCAGGTTCATTAGGGGCACAACGAACCTACGGCCTCCAGTGGTTCACAGATACCCTACTTGGGACCTTACGAAGGTACTGCATGTGCTGACCGAGGCCCCATTCGAACCACTGAGATCAGCCACATTGCTCTTCCTAACCTGCAAGGTGGCTTTCCTGGTAGCCATCACATCGGCTAGGCAGATTACAGAGCTGGCGGCACTCTCAGTCAGGAAAGATCTCTGTGTTTTCCATCCTAACATGGTGGTATTGCAGTTGGACCCTTCTTTCTTCCCCAAAGTGAACTCATGGTTCCACAGGGCCAGGGCCCAGGACCTTATACTGCCTGACTTCTGCTCGGGCACCATCCATGCCCTGGAGAAGAAGTGGCACACTTGAATGGACGTGAAGAGGGCCCTCCGCATTTACATTAAGAGGACTTATCCCTTCAGGAAGACAGAGTTGCTCTTTGTGTCTTTCCAGCCAGCTTCCCTAGGCACCAAGGCCACTCCATCGATTGTGGGCTGCTGGATTTGAGCATTTATCACCAAATCCAAGCCCTTCTGTTGCCGAGATGGATTACAGCCCATTCCACAACGAATGCGGCCACAACAGCGGCATGGACAACCCAAGCCTCTATTGAGGAGGTTTGTCGTGCAGCTACATGATCCTCTCCATCCCCTTTCATCTGACACTATAAGCTGGACTCCTTCGCTTCGGCTGAAGCGGCTTTTGGCAGGTGGGTCCTCCAGAGGGTCCATTCTGATCAGGGGACCTCAGACCAGACTGCGGCCCACCCGTGAGGACCCAGTTTGTGGGGGCAATAAGCTGACTTTGTATAAATATACAAAAGTATGAAGGTTATTGCTTAACGCATTGTAAGCCGCCCTAAGTCTCCGGAGAAGGGCGGCATATAAATCAAATTAAAAAAAAAAAAGCCAGTTTTGGTATGTCCCAGGGGTGAAATCCAGCAGGTTCTGACAGATTCTGGAGAACCGGTAGCGGAAATTTTGAGTAGTTCAGAGAACTGGTAGCGGAAATTTTGAGTAGTTTGGAAACCGCCAAATATCACCTCTCGCTGGCCCCAGAGTGGAGTGGGAATGGAGACTTTGCAATACCCTTCCCCCAGGAGTGGGGAGGGAATGGGGATTTTGTAGTATCCTTACCCTGGAATGGGGTGGGAATGGAGATTTTGCAGCATCTTTCCCCTGCCACACTCACCAAGCCACACCACACCCACCAAGCCATGCCCATAGAACTGGTCGTAAAAAAATTTGGATTTCACCACTGGTATGTCCCATTCCTTGATGCTATCTCCACCACAATGGAGAAAGGGTGTTGGTTTTACCTGATATGCTCCTTCTCGTTGGGTGGAGATAGTATCCAGCCCCACCTTAGAGACTGTCTGGTCCTAGGTCCAACGGGGAGAACATTGGAACAAGACACATTGAGTCTCTATGCCTTCGCCAAAAGCTTTAGTCCAATCGGCTAGCAGACAAAGTCTACCCATTCCTGGATGCTGTCTCCACCCAATGAGAAGGAGTGTATCAGGTAAGATCAACAGCCGTTCCATGCCAAATCCCTAAAAATCCTGGTCTCAATATTGCTTTTCTGAAGGCCAACAGAATTAAACCCATGTGTATATCCAGGAACTTGTTCCATATGGTAGGCATTGTGACAGAGAAAGCATCCTTCTGAGCCCTCACCAGGTGACACTTTTTACCAAGGTGGCCCAGACCACTCCCACACTGCTTCCTCTAGTAAGATAAGCAGAACCCATTATGGATAAGCACATAATCTGGGTTATGCCATCTAAGGCTCTAAAAGCTATAATCAAACCACCAGTTGGAAATCTACTGAGAACCAGTGTAATTTACACAGTACTGGTGCTACTTGGGCATACCTCATTGTACCTTACTGCTGCCCATGCCTCTGAATTTTGAATTAGCTGCAGCCCCATGAAGATCACATTGCAGTAGTTTACTCACAAGTAATTATGAGCAGTGCCTCCCTCCCCACTAGGAATCTCCCCAATCTAGGAAAGGGATCAATTGATGCACTAATTTCTGCAAAGTAAATCCTAGCCACAGCTGCCTCTTGCTCTTCAAGCAGGAGCCACAAGTTTGATAGAATCCTCAGTCACCCAAGCCAGAGTTAAAGATAGCAAATCACTAGATACAGGCACCCTAAAATCCTTGATCTTGTTGAGATTGAGAGGAAGGTGGTTCCTCCCCATATTAGCCTATATGTTTTTATTAGATTAACATACAATTTTTTCTTCAGGAGATCATGCTGGGCCTAATCACAAATGTTATTTTATCTGCAGAACAACTTTGTCAAGTCAGCTTGTGTATTTCCATGGCTGAGGGAAATTTTTAACCTCTATTTTCCCAGTCTCAGTTTGATATCTCAACATACATATATTCGCCATGGGCGAATAGGCGGCAATATAAATTAATGAATGAATAAATAAATAAATAAATAATACCATGTTTCCCCGAAAATAAACCCTCCCCTGAAAATAAGCCCTTCCCGAAAATATTTAAACATGTGTGCAGCCAGTCCCCGCCATTTCCTCTGGTTAGGGTTAGGGAGAAACAGCTGGAAATCAGGTAAGACGGCAAGAGGATTCCCATCTTGCTCCATGTGCCCCAAAATAATAAGACCTCCCCGAAAATAAGGCCAAGCACTTATTTTGGGGTTCAAAAACCTGCAGAATTAAACATGTATTTAAATAGGGGAGTGAAATAGGAAATACACTGCTTTGAGCTTGTGGGGAAAACAGCCCTGTTATTTCCTAGCTATCTTTGGATGCAATAAAGTTTAAAATGGTCCCAAATTCTACATTTAATATGATAAAAAATGAAGTGTATTGAGTTTTTCAACTATAGAAGACATTAAAAACTGAGAACAAGCATGTTGCTCTCTTATTTTTCACCTCACAGTAGAATGATAACTTTTGCTGATTGTTAACAATCTTTTACCCAACACACACAAAATAATCTATTACATGAAAAATTGATCAGAGGAGGGGACTAAAACAACTATTTTTTGAGATCAAAAGAAGTATTTCAGAAAACTGATTCATTCATTATGCTAAACTTCCGAATGTCTCTCTGTCGCTCTCTGTCTCTGTCTCTCTCTCTGTCTCTCTCTCTCTCTCTGTCTCTCTCTCTCTCTCTCACACACACACACACACCATTGTACAATAGGCACAGTGATGATCATTCACTCTCCAAAGGTTTCCAGATAACCAAAAATAAAGGCACCAGGCTAATCTATAAAGGAAGATTGTTCCATAATATGGTTTATGTGCGTAGTGATAATAGTGGGGAGGTTGCATTCAAAAATATTGTAGCTACCTTCATCTTATATGCCTGGCAAACATTAAAGATGTTGATGGCAAGTTTGCACTGCACAAATTGGTTGAACCATTTCTATGTGAGAACAGTGTTCCCATTATTATCTCTGTGCCAAATTGTATAGTGTTCTATTAACCAAACCCAACCTTCTAATTGTCCCTAGAATCCTAGTGAAACAAGGGCAGCAACTATAAATGAGGTGTAATAGTACTATAGCAATTCTGATTCTTCACCACGTTTTTTACCATACAGTTTCTGATTGGCAGCCTTACAGTACGTAGAGTGGATTGCAGTAATCCAAATGGGTAATAAGTTATTGGTAGGAGCTTTATTTTTTCCCCACATGCCTGGATTGAAGTGCCTTACAAATGCCTTACTAATAAACTAAGATAATATCTTTTTTCATATTTCTTAGAAAATATTTTGAAATATTTCTTCATAGAAATGTCTATAACTACAGTATGCAGTCTTTTAAAATAACTTTAAAATAATCATTTTTGCTAAAATTGTACATATTTTTGAGTTTCTGATTTAAGGATAGTACGCAAATACCAAGAGCATAATAAAGTTGTGCTTTTGATTCATTGCTATATTTGTTCTCTCTTTCACTGTTATTCTTGGTGATGCTAAAAACATATATAGTGCTACATTCATTCTATCTATCATTCTTAGTGACAGAATAAACAGCTCAGTATAAAAACTAAGATCAGTACAATTTTAAACAAGTTCTCCAATAATTTTGTATTTGTATAATTTAATACATTTATAGAGAGTAGTTGTATTATGTTTTATTAATAAATATTGGCTAACTGTAGTACAAGGGATGATACTTGGGGATAGAATGAAAAGGGGGAATCGGCCTAGAATCCTTACAGAGCCGCAAAAGAAACTAAGTCTATTTCCCCTTGAGTGCCATTAGATGTACCAATTTTAGTTGAGAGGATTCATCTGCATAAGCTTTTACCAATAAATCAGTTTAATTGAACCTTTGCATGTTGACCTAGCCTGACAGCTATATTTCATTTCTTAAACATATATTTTTAACTGGATTTTTTTTTTAAAAGAACATAAATTGAATTAATTCCTAGTTTCAAGTTTCGTACATACAAAATATGGTTAAAAAAAAAAAAGGATTGAAAAAATTTCCTGGAAAAAAACTACTATTTTTAATAAAATTAAATTGCTATTTTCATTAAATCACCAGGAGGAAAACTTTATTTTAAAGGTTAAACTACATTGTACTGAAATACATTGTACTGAACAATTATATTATCCTTATGGGAAATGACATCGATTACTTCATATTAATTATTAAATGGAAAACCAAGGAACAAGCATTCCAGAATAATTTAATTTCTAGGAGTATATTTGGGAGTATTGGGGGGCATTTGCCATTAACATTCACATAATATTCTGTCTGGGGTATCTGAGTACGTCTACTTCTTCAGCAGACAGACAGACAAACAGATGGAGCCAGTTATCTTGTTTTATTCAGCCTTGCTAGATCACAAGGTTTTGAATTTAGGTTGCACTTAAAATCCCTCTTTGGAATAGAAAGATTTCTAAAGTTTAACAAAGGTAATCAAGTAAAAATTTAGATAGTCACAACAAGTTATGTAAGGCTGACATTGTGTATGAAAAGATAACAGTTTTTAACCCGATAAAGTAAACGATCAAGAACAGATAGAAAACTTCTCAAATTAAGCAAACAGCATTGAAAAGAAATACAGATAGTCCTCTGCAATTGGAACTGGCAACCCAGTAACTAAGCAAATTAGTTGAGGAGATATCATGAGACTGTGCTGGACAGATGTCAATTCCGCTGAGTGGTTACGTGCAACATCATTTGACCATCACTTGCAACTTCCTGTTGACTTCCCCATTGACTTTATATGTGGGAAGCTGTTAAAATTGCAAATGGTGATCATGTGACTGAGGGGACATTGTGATAGATGCAAGTTGAAGGATTAATTGTAAACCCAAATCATATCTTTGGTCGCTGAACAACATAGTTAATAAGTGAGGAATGTATGCAAAAGCTCTTTCGTGGCTAATCAGAATTTTCCTTGCCAACTTTTTTTATTGTCTCCAAATCACCTGGGTCTTTTTGAACATTGGTCCTAAATTTCTAGACTTGGTCATATGAAATCTGTTCCTTTAAGGATATTGTTTCTGCAGAAATTTTCAGCCAATATTCCCAAAGAAACTTGCAAGTTTGTCACCTCCAGAAACCTATCCTTCTACCTCTCATTGGAGACAATGGTCTATATTTAGATAATACTGAAGTCACCAGGTAATCACCCATTTGTTCCCTTAAGGATCCTTTAGGTCTTTTATCTACTGTACATGCATAAATATATTGTAGAACCTTTGATAGCTAAAATAGTGAAATGCATTTTTTAAAACGGGTGACAAATATAGATGCTTTCCTTTCTCTGCCTCATTTTTTTCCCTGTTGGATTTCATTTGAAGTATAGACTTAGCTGTCTGTACAGGATAAATGGTGTCTCCATTTGCCTTTTCTCTTCCCTAGGATAAACATGAGATCTATATAGGAGTTTTTTGCCTCATGTATGGAGCAGTTAAGCATTTGAAAAGATTTTGAGGCAAGCAGTAAGACAGAAGAATGCAAACATTTTAATTAGTAGACATCTGTGGAATTTTAAGATCATATTGTTGGTGCTGAAGCTACAATGGATAAGACTAACCCTAATCTTTTACTAAATGACTGTCATTCAATAAAGCATTGGACTTAAAATTAATAAAGAAAATAATAAAGTATATAATCACTAGAGCTATTTCTATTTTCTCATTTTTAAAGAAGGTTTATAATGTGTTATTAGAACTTCAGTAGTTAGGTTAATGAATATATTCTTATGCAGTAAACAGTAAACAGTTTTTAGCTACTATAGCTTTTGATCTGGTATTGATTAATCTATTTTGTAATAGTGCCTCTTTGGATTGCTACTCAGCCTAATAGTGATGCCTCCTGATCACTATAAAGCTAGTAGTGAATATTCACGTTCAGAAATTGTCTACAGATCACCTGATTAATTCCAGAGAGAGAGAGGGAGAGAGTGTTAAGAGAATTAGGGGGACCAAGGAGGTAACGTGCACTTCTTAAACTCAGCTACTTAACTTCTAATTCCAGCTTGCTATTTGTGCCAGGTAGGCATCTTAGATGTTTTTAGTAACTTCCAGATACTAATTGAGTTCGAGACTTCATCTTGGACTTAAAAAATGAAGGGGACAAAGCACCCCTCAAAATCATTATTTGATTATGAATGTGCTATAGTTAGTGACAGCTTATTGAAGGTTTTAGCAATTCATATCATTTGCAATTGTCTTGGAATGGAAAATAAATTTAACCTGTTGATTTAAAAAACAAAACAAAACTGGAGAATTAGATAGCCAAGAAGCTTGCCCAGTTAACAAGAAATATTAATTTTAAATACAGGTAGCCCTCAATTTACGACCACAATTGAGCCCAAAATGTATCCTGCTAAGTGAGAATTTGTTAAGTGAGTTTTACTCCATTTTACAACCTTTCTTGCCACAGTTGTTCAGTGAGTCATTGCAGTTGTTAAATTAGTAACACCCTTGTTAAGTGAATCTGGCTTTCCCATTGACTTTGCTAGTCAGAAAATCACAAAAGGTGATCACATGATCCCGGACATTGAAACCATCATAAATATGAACCAGCTGTCAAGTATTCAAATTAAATCACATATAATGGAGATGCTGCAGCGGTCATAAGTGTGTAAAATGATCATAAGTCACTTTTTTCAGTGCTGTTATAACTTCGAATGGTCATTAAATGAACTATTGTAAGTTGAGGACTATCTGTATCTTGATTTTTTCCTTTCCTTGTTCATGCTTATTAATAAGCTTGATGGTTCCTGAAGCATAAGCCAAACATTTTCACACCTTGATTCACCAAAGTTTCATTGTATTATTATCTGCTATGACAGCAAAGTGTTTTCCAGTGTTGTGTCCAGGTTGGAAGGGCTTAGCAGACATGCTAAAGGCAAATATGGAATGCTGATTCTGGCATTGTTATTTATATATGTTGATCCCTCTTTCCAGATTGGAATTGATTTATCATAATCCCAATATACCAAAAAGGAAATAAGGAGCAAACTAACATTAGCTTGCTAAGCCTGTTGAACAAGGGTACAGTTGGCACCAACGTGGCAAACTCAAGACAGGATGGTACAGCATAACATCCTGATGGAAAAACAAGCTGGTTTCAGAAAAGGACAGTTTGTACTTTATACTTCCTTCTCCTTCATCTTCAAACTGAAAAAAATAACACTCATCCACATGGAATCCTTTACATTGTCTCTTACTGCTTGAAAGGCTGACTTTGATTCAATCCCTAAAGCTAGGTTCTGGGGAATTTTTTTTCACTTTTTGTTGCAGAGGATGAAACAATACAAAGGCACTGTAACTGTGTTGCTCTAGTACTTCTCCTCGCTGGTTGGGAACGGCAGGCAGCACTGGGTAGGCTCAGTCAGTAGACCAATCAGGACCAGGTCTGCAATGAAGCTTAGCCCCGCCCTTCCTGCTGCTCTCTCCAGTTTATCGACTCGGTCGACTTGGACAGTTTAGTCTCCTGCCTTTCCTTGCAAAAAAAAAAAAAAAAAAAGAAAGAAAAGAAAAGAAATCCTTTTACACCAACAGTTCTTTTAAGAACTACCAGGGCAATCAGGCTGAGCCTCTCGGCTTGAAGGATTCTTCCGTTTATATGCCACTATAAACTGGACAAATTTGCTTCGGGAGAGGCCGTGTTTGGGCGGCAGGTGTTGCAGTGGGTCGTTTCTAGGGAGGATGTTTCGGACCAGCCTGGTCCCCCCCAGATTTCGGGACAGTGAACTTGGGTATGTCCCACACTGGCTGCTGTCTCCACCCACAATGGAGAAGGGGCGTTGGTCCTACCTGAGACGCTCCTTCTTGTTGGGTGGAGACAGCAGCCAGACCTTCCCTATGCCAGTCTGGTCTTTTTCTTTTTCCGCTCTTTGACTTTCTGACTCTTCTCCCACACGCCGAGTCTGTCTCTTTCAGTTCTTCGCCAAAAGCTGGTCTGCCCAGCAACAAGGGCGGGATTTAAATTTATTGACAGACTCAGTCCTTCAAGCTGATTGAGTGAGTACTACCCACACTGGCTGCTGTCTCCACCCAACAAGAAGGAGAGTCTCAGGTAGGACCAACGCCCCTTCAGGTGTTTTTTTTAAACAACATTCACAAATAGGCAAAGCAAGCTGGTTCTGACAAATCTTAAATGTCTTCCTTATTAAGTAATAGATTTGTTTTTACTCATCTATATTCCAATGTAGCAACTCTCTTGGTAACACAGAGTAGATCTGAGATAATTTTTGTGATCTGCTAGTAATTAATAAGTACTAGTCTACTAGTCACCTTTCCTAAAAGGCCTATTATTCCTGCCACTCTTAAAAAATGAATGTCTTTAGCATTAATCAAATTGAGTTCTTTAAATATTTAGAGATGTTATTCTAAGCCTTATTGATCTGGAATCCGCAGAAGAGAGACATCACCGCTAGGACTGATAAACTTTCAATATAATTTTTTATTTTGCTAATGGTGATAACCAATAATCATATCCCAGCTGCAATAGAAATTTTCAGACTTCAGGTCATCATCCACCTGTTAGATGGTATAGAGATTGTGAGTGGATTCTGTAGAGCTGGTTTAGTTCAACTTTGAGAGTTTTTGTGGAAATGCCCCCTTGTACATCCCATTTTCTACCAATACTAGTATTGGACCTAATTTCTGTAAAGGCCAGCATGTAGGGAAGTGATGTCCCAGTGCCTGGAGGCTGTATGGATCTGGATGGGGAGGAACAGGCTCAAGCTCAACCCTTCCAAGACTGAGTGGCTGTGGTTCCCGGCATCCCAATATAGTCAGTTGACTCCATCACTGACTATTGGGGGCGAGTCTTTGGCCCCCACAGAGAGGGCTCGCAATCTGGGAGTCCTCCTGGATACGCAGCTGTCCTTGGAGGAACATCTGATGGCTGTAACCAGGGGGACCTTTTGTCAGGTTCGCCTGATTCGCCAGTTGCGGCCCTTTCTTGATCGGGATTCCCTGTGCACAGTCACTCATGCCTTCGTAACCTCTCGCCTTGACTACTGCAACGCTCTCTACATGGGGCTCCCCTTGAAGAGCACCCGGAGGCTCCAACTGGTCCAGAACGCAGCAGCGCGGGTAGTGACGGGAGCAGCATGGCACTCCCATGTAACACCGCTCCTGCGTGAGCTGCACTGGCTCCGGTGGTCTTCCGGGTGCGCTTCAAGGTGTTGGTTATCACCTTTAAAGCGCTCCATGGCATAGGGCCTAGCTATCTTCGAGACCGCCTGCTGCCACCGACGACCTCCCATCGACCCGTGCGCTCCCACAGAGAGGGCCTCCTCGGGGTGCCATCAGCCAAACAGTGCAGGCTGGTGACCCCCAGGGGGAGGGCCTTCTCTGTGGGGGCACCTACTCTCTGGAATCAGTTGCCCCCAGAGATAAGGAGAATCCATGACCTCAGTGCCTTCCGCCGTGCCCTTAAAACCTTCTTTTTCCAGCAAGCCGGGCTGGCCTAATTTTTTTAAGTGTTTTTAATTGTTTCGTTTATCGTTTTTAATTAACGGGGCCAAATTTATATATATATTTTAACTGTATTTTAATATTTGTATTTGATGTTTTTATTTGGCTGTTCACCGCCCTGAGTCCTCAGGGAGAAGGGCGGTATACAAATTCAAAAAATAAAATAAAATAAAATAAAATAAATGTAACTTTGCCATTTGAAATCAAATTCCTGGATGCTGGGGATGGTGATTTCCATATACTAAGACTTTTGTGTTGTCATAGAAGCCAGTCATATTCTTTGATATATCATCTGCCATTGACCCCATTGTCTTGGTTGGCATGGTCCTGAGAAAGCCTGGCCTGAATTGAAACAATGGGTGCTACCATAGATACTGATATCCAGCATGAAAAAAAATCTTACTTCTTTGGTAAATGTGCTTTTTGGAGAGATCATTCTTCCCTGTCAAGTGTTTATCAAGCAATCTGTGCCCATCCTGTAGAACAGCTTTCACTCTCACCATTACAATGTTTTCCCATCTTCACTATAAGAAGGAAAATTAAATTACAATCTTGCACTAGAAAAAAATAGTCTTTCCTGTACTTCTGCACACATTCTCTGTGATGTGGCAAGTTTACCAAATAATGCTTTTCTTAGGTGACTTGCACACCCTTTGAAAGGATAATACTTTCCTCCTCCTAGCTTGTAAGTACTGGATATCTACGCTCACTGAATTTGTTGCATTTACAATTCCTTTAACATGTGCAATTGTTTAGCAATTACGGTAACTGATATATTGTAATTTAAGCATCTGTTGTAACTTACTATATCCACACTAGCTTTTTTCAATTTTCTAGTGCATTTTTTAACTTTAACAAACAAATAAAGTTTTTTTTCATTGTTTTGAAGGAATAATTCAGAATGATAGGCATGTGCTAGGGCAAAGTTTTACAGAATGCTGGTTGTTAATTATTTTCACTGTGTTCTGAGCAATTATTTTTTTTCTCTAAAATTTCAGTTCAATTTTGTTGGAAGAATTCTTGGGCCTAGAGGGCTAACAGCTAAACAACTTGAAGCTGAAACAGGATGTAAGATAATGGTCCGAGGCAAAGGGTCCATGAGAGACAAGAAGAAGGTAAGTTCATTAAAAATACAGCAATAGATTGTCAGGAAAACTTTCACAGATGGCAGAATTTCCAATATAATTAACTGATTAAACTAATAAAATACTCCACAGTTTACTATGTTACTAAATTGTGCAATACTTTGGAAAAAAAGTTCTTTGCTTTATCCAAATAGTTTGTACATACATATGTTATGTGTCCTGAAGGAAATCTTGAGGCTTTGCTTACTTACAGAGGATGTGTGTGTCTGTTGGTGGAATGTTTACTGGGATTGTGCGTCAGCTGCGCCCTTACTTGGACCAAGATGCCCTACGCACCGTTACTCATGCGCTGGTCACCTCCCGTCTTGACTACTGCAACGCTCTCTACCTAGGGCTGCCCTTGAAAACCACTCAAAGGCTTCAACTGGTGCAGAATGCGGCCGTGCGGGTTGTGATGGGAGTATCCCGACACTCCCATGTTACACCCCTCCTGCGCAACCTGCATTGGCTACCGGTTGCCCTTTGGGTGAGGTTCAAGGTGCTGGTTATCACCTATAAAGCCCTTCATGGCCTAGGTCCGGGATACTTGTTGGACCCCCTGTAGCCAGCAACAATCTCCAATCGCCCGGTGCGTTCCCAGAGACAGGGCCTCCTCAGGGTGCCGTCGGCCAGACAGTGTTGGCTGGCGACCCCCAGGGGGAGAACTTTCTCTGTGGGCATACCCACCCTTTGGAACCAACTTCCTTTGGAGCTCCGGTTGGCCCCTGACCTTCGCTCGTTCCGCCGTGATTTGAAGGACTGATGGGGGGGGTTTCTTAATAGTTTTAAATTGATTTTAAACTGTTTTAATTTGGACTTTTAATTTCATATTGTTTTAATGTGCAATTGTGCATTTTATTGTTGTGAGCCGCCCTGAGTCCATTGGAGATAGGGCAGCATATAAATCGCATTAAATTTAAACTTAAACTTAAATTCTGTAACATATATCTGTACCCCTCCAAATGTGAAGGGAATTAAATTTAACGTTAAAAAAGAATTAAATGCAATTTTATTTTCAAGAATAGAGTAGCAACTATATATTTTTTTTTAAAAATGGAAAATCTGCCTATTACATCTGCCTATTTCAAGCCCTAATATATAAACTGACTGGACTAAGAAATAGCTGTTAACAATCACGGTTAACTATGATTGTTAACCATGACTGATTTTAATGCTTGAGGTTTGTAATCTTGGCCCCTCTGTTATACATTTATGATTGAGATGTTCATTGCAAAAATCCTAAAGACAATATCTTATTTAGAAAAAGACTTCTCTCCTATAATACCATCACTCATTTCATGGTTATAACCCTTCACTGAAAAGCAGATGAGATCTTCTGGTTGGTTCTTTATATAAAAGAGTTGCTATATTTTGAGAGTTTGATATGAAACATAGATTGCTTTTTATTTTTTTATTTATTTTATTTTATTTTATTTTATTTCTATACCGCCCTTCTCCTGCGGGACTCAGGCAGCCAAGTCTCAGGCAGACTACAGCCAAGATAAAACATTGCATATAAAATTTAAAAACAATTTAAAAACAATTAAATAATTTCGGCCCAAGATATTAAAAACCACCCAATTAAAACCAAATTCAATTAAAACTGAGAGGATGGGATCAAGCCAGCCCGGCTAGATGGAATAGGTGTGTTTTCAGGGCCCGACGAAAAGTCCGGAGGTCTGATATCATGTGTATCTCAGGGGGTAGGTCATTCCAGAGGGCGGGTGCTGCAACAGAGAAGGCTCTCCCCCTGGGGGTCGCCAGCCGACACTGTCTGGCCGACGGCACCCTGAGGAGGCCCTATCTGTGCGAGCGAGTAATCTTAAGACTACTAATTTAATTTTTATATCAGAACTTTAAGGCAATAGTATTTAGTTTTCACTTTATAAGAATATATGTATAAATATACAAAAGTATTCAAAATAAAAATTTACATTTACAGAGTTCTTCTCCATTGTGGTAGAGATAGCATCCAGGAATGGGTTAACTCCTTCTGCTAGCTGATTGGACTGAGTCTGCCAAAGTTGTGATGACACGCCTCCTCTGCTTGTGTTCCCCAGCTTTTTGACTCAGTCTCAGCTAAGGACGGATGTGTTTAGAGTTGATCTTTGGATTCCTGGATTCATCCTCACCACAGGGACTGGTTGGAGAAAGGCATTTTGGCTGGCTCCTGGTCTCGACTGGTGGAGCTGCTGGTCTTTTCCCAGTGTGACAAGCTTTTAGCTCAAGCCCGCTGAAGTCCGCAGATCGGCAGTCAGATTGCAAAGAGGCAATTCTGACAGGGGTAAGCGTGAACGAGTTTGCTCAAACGCCACTTCCCTGGGGCTTGGCAAGGGAGGATATTTCCCGCCCTTATGTCTTGCAGCCATTGGAAGCACAGCCTGAACCATTTGACAGGTTGCCTTCTCAGGTATGGTCTCCAGATGGCGCTGGAGAGCTGCCTTCTCTTCCAGGCTGTAATTTACTTGGCAACAGTGGCTTCCTGAGAGCAGCCTATGAGGCAGAGAATTCCTTCCAGAGAGACAACCGTCAGCCCCACAGCTGCAGGGCTACATCCAAGGGGCAGCCAAGAGCCTCAAATTCCAACCAATATGGGTATTTTAATCTCTGAGGCAATTAAGCAGGAAAAGTATCTGGCCTAATGCAAAGCCAAAGAGCTGCTTTGGTGCAGTCGGAATTTCCCATGCATACTGGTCATCAACAGGTGACCCATGTTTCAGGGGATTTGTTAGCCCCCAGGAGACATACTCCCCAACGTCTTCCGAGTAGAGTCATTCCTCACTCTCAGAGAAAGAGATTCAAAAAGACCTAGAACTATCTGAGGACGAGGGCCTACGACCAGAGCAACCAACCCTTGCTGGCCTCTTTTGCCCATCATTATTCAAGTCTCTGCTTTATAAAGCAAAGAATACTGCACGCCTGGGAACGAATCTGACTGTCTGGCCTCATGATCAGATGCTCCTACAGATTCGCTTTTTTTGGAACCAGTCACAGAAACGGAAGTGATTCCTTGCACCTAGGCTGGTTCTTGATGTGGTGCAGAGGCAATGGGCCACTCCAAAGGCAAGGGCAAATCCCAGCAGTCTGGATAAGAGGTTTTACAACACGGGCCCTGACCTTACCAAGGCGCTTCAAATGCCAGTGGTGGATGCCCCAGTAGTAGCATTAGCAGCACCTTCTGCCATGGCAGGTACTCTGGAGGACGCCTTCCGGGCTGAGTATAAAAGGGCCGAGCAATTGCTAAGAAAGGCCCATCAGGCAGCCACCTGGGTTATCAAAGAATGCATGGCCACCTCTTTTTTCAACAGGGCCTCCCTGCTCTGGCTGCGACAGCTGCAGGAGAGAATCCCCGCAGGGGACATAAGATCCCATCAAGACATAAACAAATTGATGGCTGCGGTTGAATTTTCTGCAGATGCCAGGCTTAGCACAGTGAGGTTTGCATCTAAGACCATCGCCTCATCAGTGGCAACCTGATGCCTCCTGTGGCTCCGCCAGTGGCAGGCTGATGCCAGGCATAAGTGGAGACTAGGCTCCGCCCCGTTCATAGGGGACAGGTTGTTGGGAGACTCCTTGGATCCTATCCTAACCGAGTCCAGAAACAAACATAAGATCCTGCCATCCCTATCCTGGCGAGCGGATTCCTGCCTGCTGCCTTATTTTCTCCGCTCATCCTTTTGGGGGCCAGACACCAGATTTGGATTTTCATGTCCCCAGCAGCAGTACTTTCTGGGGCAGGAACAACATCAGGACAGGTCGGGTAGGAACAAGCAGCAGCTCCCCCCCAAAAGGTCCTTTCAGGGTTTTTTTTAAACTGTTTCAAATAATGAAATATTTTTCTCCTCTTTTGTGGTGAATTTAGGCCATTAACATTCCAAGTTAGAAATCTAGTTGCCATTCTTGGCCCTCTGAAGCTTTTGGAGAATCTGCTGGAAATCTCCATGCATTTTGCTTTTTGGCCTTGCTCCTCCCACTGCTTCTGTTTTGGTAGTTTCTTGAATCATCTGAAGTTGCTGCACTCTTAATTCTTCTTGACGCTTGGCTGCCGCTCGGGTCTGTCTTTGATCTTTAGGTTCTTCTATCTCCAAGGCTTGAACAGTAGTTGAAAGTTGTATTAAATCTTCTTGAGTAATCAAAGCTCCCCTTTGGGCCTGTGCCAACAATTCTTCCTTCTCCCCCTTTCTTGCCCCCTCTGCTTCCGTCTTCCTTCTAGCTTCTGGGGACTGTGGGCATCCAGCCTTTAGTACATTGGTGTAAAAATCTCTTGCCTTCCACACTGAGTTAAGACGATATCTCTCTCCTGAATAGTTCACCACTAGTCCAGCTGGAACCTCCCATCTCTACTGTATCTGACAGTTTTTCAGTTCTTCCACCAGGAAGGCATAATCCCTTCTGGCTCTCAACATTTTGGGGGGGATTCCTTTCAGTATTAAAACCTCCTGCCCCTGCACTTGAAGTTTATTTTTAAAGGTGACTTGTAGGATTTCATTACGTATTCTCCTTGTTGTAAAATAAACTACAATGTTTCTTGGTAGATGTTTCTGTCTGGCAACCCATGAATTGACACGGTAAATTTTGTCAATTTGCCATTCAAGATTTGCCTTTTGATCTCCCATTATCTGTGCAAATGCTTCTGAAAAAATCTCTCAAATTCTCTTGCTTATTTTCTTTGAGGCCTCTTATTCTCAAAGCAAATTCCATATCTCTATATTGTATCATTATCACATCGGCCTCAGCTCTTTCCATCTTATTCTGGACATCTCCCATTTTATTTTCCAAATTCTCATTGGACTGCTTAATTTCTTCCACTTTTTCATCTATTGCCTCAATATGGCCCTCCAGACCTTGGACTGCCATGATAATATCTTCTCTAATTTCCTGATTTTGTTTTTGAATGAACTCTTTAATTTGGGCCGTCTCCTCAGCAACTTCTCGAATTTTATCCTCAAAGTATTTTTTTTTTCTATAACAGAGGCTTGTGTTTTAAGGGCTATTACAAGTGTTAATATTGGTGGTTCCATTGGAACAGAGAGAGATTGCAATTTGGATGTTTGAGCTGGTGAGCTCCCAGCACTTTTAGGGACAATAGTCTTTATTTGTTTTGAAGCCATTTTTAGCTTCCAATTTAAATGTATTCAGCAACCAGAACAACAAATCCACCAAATCCAGAAATTCCAGTCTTTAAATGATATCAATCCTTTTTCTTAAAAAAAAACAAAAAACACTACTATAGTCTTTTTAACTTTTAATCTTCTTTCTTTCCAAACAAAACCTCTAATTTTAGACCGGGGCTGCCAGTGCTAAACGAAACTTTACTTTTTAACTTTCACTTTCATGCCCCATTAAAGCTCAATCGCCATCTTGGTTTCACTTTCTCCCCTTAGTAAATCAGAAGGAAGTAATACACATTTGGAGTTAAAGTTTAGTACTTGCAAATCTGATCTCTCCTGAGTTTGCTCAGTCTGCTTCCGAATGATGTTTTATTCCAAGCGTTGTTTGCAGGGGTGGTCGCGGTGTCTTCTGCCTAAAGCAGAAACGTCCCGGATCCGGAGCTCTGTCGGGCTTCCAGGGAGCTCTCATCCTTCGAGCCCCAGAATTGTTCCTGGGGCTTCTTGGGGAGCTCTACCTGCACCCGTCTGCTCTCTTCCTCCCCTTTTCCTGGGGAGAAAGTTTTCAAGCCGCTAGACAGCTGATTTGCATTGTTCTAGCGGCTTTATGCGATCGCGGGGCTGGCACTCACAAAAGGAGTGTCTTAGGCGCCTACGGTGCCACCGGAAGTCCCACATTGTTTACCGATGGTTCAAGATGCAGTCCTTCCAGTCCATTCTAGAGAGCGTCAGAGAGGGCGACTTCCTCACTTCCATAGACCTGATGGAAGCATACCTGCATGTGCCCATTTTGCCATCACACCCGCAGTTTCTCCGCTTCTATCATTCAGGAAGACACTACTAATACAGGGCTCTGCCATTCAGCCTGTCACACACACACACACACACACACACACACACACACACACACACACACGGGCATTTTCCAAGTTTCTTGCAGCATTGGTGGCACATCTCTGGACTCTGCCCATACTGGTCTAGTGTTACCTGAATGATATCCAACATGTAAAGTTGCCTTTCTGGTGGCCATTACATCGGCCAGACGGGTTTCTGAACTGGCGGCCCTCTCTGTGAGGAAGGACCTGTGTGTGTTCCACCCTGATAGGGTAGTTTTGCGGTTGGACGCCCTCCTTTGTTCCCAAGGTGAACACCTGGTTCCATAGGGAACAGGAACTGATATTGCCTAACTTCTGCCCTGACCCAGCCCACGCCCTGGAGAAGAGGTGGTACACCTTGGATGTTAGGAGGGCCCTCTACATATTTGTTAAAAGGAGTTCCTCGCTAAGGAGAACAGAATCCCTGTTTGTCTCATTCTAGCCTGCCACACTGGGTAACGGAGTCTCCCCTTCAACTGTGGGACAGTGGATTACGGCGTGCATCACTAAGGCATACGAACTCCAGGCCCTTCTGTTGCCTCGGCGAGTAACTGCCCATTCTACCAGGAGTGCGCCATGACTGCGGCATGGGCGACATGGGCCTCTATAGAGAAGGTCTGTCGGGCGACGACATGGTCCTCTCCATCCCCTTTCATTGAACATTATAAGATGGACGTCTTCACTTTGGCTGAAGCATCCTTTGGCAGGTGAGTCCTCCAGGGGGTCCACTCTGATTTGGGGACTTTGGACCAGACTGCGGCCCATCCGTAGGACAAACCAGTTTTGGTATATCCCATTCCTGAATGCTATCTCCACCACAATGGAGAATGGGCATTGGTCTTACCTGATACACTCCTTCTCGTTAGGTGGAGATAGCATCCTGCCCCACCCTGGAGACTGTCTGGTCCTGGGTCCGAGAGGGGGCCCTGATACACGAACGGCACATCAGTCTGCCACTACGCCTTTGCCAAAAAGCTGGGAGACAGAAGCAGGAGGCATGTCATCACAACTTTGGCAGACTCAGTCCAATCAGCTAGCAGAAGGAATTAACCCATTCCTGGATGCTATCTCCACCCAACAAGAAGGAGCGTATCAGATAAGACCAACGCCTCTTCTGATTACTATGTGAAATATAAAAAGCAAGGCTAAGATATAATTTAGAAGATAGCTAATTTTTAGTTTGACTATATTTTTATATACCATATTTTCTGGCGTATAAGACGACTGGGCATATAAGACGACCCTTGACTTTTCCTGTTAAAATATAGGATTTGGGCTATACTCGCCGTATAAGACTATCCCTCTTCCAATGCACACCAAATAAAAATTAAAAAACATCAACTGGCTCACCCACAATGTAAAAGCAGCTGTGCTAGACCCAAAATGGCTCCTGCAACAAGCAGGAACCTCACACAGCCACAAAAAGCCCAAAAAATCCAACTTTCACACTTTACACACACACAACACAACACAACTGGCTCACCCACAATATAAAAGCAGCTATGCTAGACCCAAAATGGCCCCTGCAACAAGCAGGAACCTCACACAGCCACAAAAAGCCCCCCAAAAAACAATTTTCACACTTTACACACACACACAACACAACACAACACAACACAACACGCTCACCCACAATGTAAAAGCAGCTGTGCTAGACCCAAAATGGCCCCTGCAACAAGCAGGAATCTCACACAGCCACAAAAAGCCCAAAAAACCAACTTTCACACTTTACACGCACAAAATTCCACATACAGCTTTTGTGAGATTTTGTGTGTTTGTGTAGTTAGAGTGAAACACTACAGAAACACACTAAATCTCAGAAAGCTGCACAAATATTATTTTATTTTTATTTTTATATGAAAGCTAAATTTAAAACTTCCTAAACTTTAAATGGCTAGGTCTAAAAAAGAACAACTAAAAAAAACCCCAATTAACTATTTTTTTTAAAGCTCCCAAAGCGGAAAAAAACTTACCCAATAGAACAGGGGTCTCCAGCCTTGGCAACTTTAAGACTTGTAGACTTCAATTCTCAGAATTCCTCAGCCAGCTTTGCTTTGCTGGCTGAGGAATTCTGGGAGTTGAAGTCCACAACTCCCTGCCTGCTTGATTGCAGGCAGGGAGTTGCTTGCTGATGGAATGGATTCAGGCAAGCGAAGCAAGGCAAGTGTTGCGACTAGCAGCTAAGGTAAGCAAGCTGGAGGGGAAAAACTTTTTTCCTTTTACATGGCTCTGGTGATCCAAGCTGAGTTGCCTGATTAGCAGGCAACTCAGCTGGGATCGTCAGAGCTTGGATCGCCAGAGCCATTTAAGGCTCGTCAGAGCCTTTCGGGCTGGTCTGCCTGGTTACAGGAGAACAACACCCGGCATATAAGACAACCCCCAACTTTTGAGAAGATTTTCATGTGTTAAAAAGTTGTCTTATATGCTGGAAAATACGGTACTAAAGTGAAAAACGATTGTACTGTAGCACTAAATATGAGCTCAGATCCTCCTCATCTTCCTCCCCCACTTCTTCCAATTAATGTTTTCCAATAAACTTTGTATTTTCTCTACCATTTCTTCAGTGCCCAAAGAGCATAATTTTATGTGGTGATAGCATCAGCAAATAATATCTAAGCTTAGAAACATACATCTAACATACAGACCTTAGGTTGCTTGAATGGAAAGAGTATCAACTACTAAGGAATATCAACACTGGGAAGCAAGAAGACATCCTGGAAGATGGCACAAGTGTATTGCTGTCATTACAAGTTGGTGAAGTCATGAGCAATTCAGTTTCACTTTGGGAGGCTTATTTTCTGATCAGCATCAAGATATAGTTACATTCTCTTTGTATGTATATATGATACATATATACTAGAACTGTTGTGCTACAGGAATATTAGCTTCTCTCTGGGTTGTTTATGTCTTAAGACCTTGAGTGAAATTAAACCATGTCTGTCTATTTCATTAGAGCCTTGAATATTAAGGTTCACTGAGCGAGTGGATATATGGAAATTTGATAGCATTCTCTAACAATATAGTCCTATTACTGATTGTATAGAAAGAGATGCTATGTAAACTTAAACATAAATTTTAAATTACTTTCTCTTGCTCTGTAATGCTGTCTTTTACTAAATTTATAAAAATTTTATTTACTAGAATAATAAATAATAGTAATTTGTTGAAATTTTAGATCTATAATTTAATTATAATAAAATCAGTTACGAGGTTCTTTTTGAAAACACAACCCATTTTTATTACCAGATGTTGTTAATGTATGTCTTAAGTGGTAATTACATTGCATTCAATTTAAAGAATTTGAAAAAAAAAAAAAACCCTTCAAATTTGTATAGCCATCCATCTTACCAGAAGCTACTCGGGGCAGCGCACAACAATTAGTGTTCCCTCCTAAATACTTCACAAGGACTTCCACCCCTTCACTTAAGCCTTACTTAATCTTCAGATGTATAAATCATTAATTCATTTTATTTCTTCTTTCAGCAAAAAATCAATATAAAGTTCTAGTCGTTCAAAAAAAGGTTTTTGTTCTCTGACCAATCAGGTCAGTTTCTCCATTTCTGCAAATTTTGACATAATTACAGCCCATTCCTGTGCTGTGGGAATTTCATTATTCTAACATCATTGTACGTACAATAATCCGTTGCAGTTACCATCTACAGTATCAATGTACCATAAGTCACAATAAGAAAAGTATTAATCCTTTAAATCTTTTGCATCATTGTATGAATTGGTACCCAGAATTTCTTACCTTTCTCATAAGTCCACTTTGCATATAAAATATCTCCTTGTGTTTTTCACATCTCCAGCACTGGTTTGAAATACTTTTATAAATAGTTTTGATAATTTTGTTGGTGTCATATACCAACACTATATCATTTTATAGACATTTTCTCTTAAATTATGACAATGTAAGTTACTATCAGTTTAGTAATAGCAATAGCAGTAGCACTTACATACCGCTCCATTGTACTTTACAGCACTCTCTGAATGATTTACAATGTCAGCATATTACCCCCAATAACCTGGGCCCTCACTTTACTGACCTCAGAAGGATGGAAGGTTGAGTCATAGGCTTGCACCGGTCAGGATAGAATCCTGGCTATGGGCAGAGTTAGCCTGCAATACTGCATTCTAACCACTGCACCACCACTTTTATCTACATTTTCTCTCAAGTACTCCTCTCTATGAAATATGTTGCTTTATTTTAAATTTTATATTTGCCATTTCAGATACTTGGTGTTCAGTGGTGTTCTGGCATCCAGCCTCCTTGTATACAACTAAATTTAGATCCAGTTCATAATAACTTGTGAATATTGTGTATTTTCTTAATAGTATGATATTTAAAATAAGACATCTGGCAGATTTATGGGAGACATTTATCTTCTGAGAGGTCTCTATATGCAGAAGAAAAGAAAAGAATAGGATTGATTGCACACAGTCTAAAATTTCAAAGCGCTTCTAGATCATTTGCATGCCTAATTACTGTGCATTCAAAATTAAGTGAACTATAGCTGCTTGGAACTGGAAAATGAAAAGCAATCTTTTATGGAGAAAATATCACATTTGCATGTTCGCCTTTCTATATTTTAGAATTAGAGTTTTTTCCGCTTGTGCAATAATAGTGTCTAAAAATAAGCTTCTGTATTCAATGAGTGAATGGGGTCCTGAAACATCAGCTTTGCTTTGATGTAGCACAGCAAAGTGATGCTGAGAAAAACTTAGCAGTGATGTGCATTTTGGTGATAAAGGACTATGTCAGAATAGTAATTAATTACCTGCTTTGCTTGATATGGAAAACAGTGGTCCATACTCACCTTCCTAATCCTCGGGAGTATTCTGTTCAAATGTTTCTATTAGTGAAGGATATCAATACACATTTGAGTTTGCTTAGATTTTAGTTCTTGATATTTTGCCTAAAGTATGTGGGAAAGTAGTGAAAAGAACAGTTTACATATGTATATAAGGAAATCGGCTAAGTTAATTGAAGAACAGCTCAGTAATTATGTAATTAACTTAAAAGGTTTTGCTGTACAGGTAGTCCTCGAGTTACGAATATAATGGAGCCTGCACATTCCATTCATAACCCGAGGATTAGTGGGAGTGACTCTCGTACCTTGAATGAGATTCACTCCCTCCTTTTGCCCACACATTCACTAATCAAATGCAATGCTCGTTAAGTGCACATGAAGTATTTCAGGGTGGGAAAGGCCATGGGGGGGAGGGCTACTGATGGAGCAGGCCACCTGCCTAAGACCGCCCAAGACATCCCCGGCCCACTGAAATACCTCATGCTCCCCAAATTGCTTTTCCTTCTGCAACCTGGGTAACTTACCTTGTGAAGATCTAGCAAGCAGTCTCCTCTCCAGCCTTCTGCACCCCTCCAAAGCTCCATCAGATAATCTTTATAGTAGTCATATAAGGCAGGCTAATGTTTTTCTATATGTAGGCATGCTTTTGTGATAAAGTGGCACACTACTAGATAAGTATATGTTAAAGGGAAATATAGTTATAATGAACTCAGTTGAGTATAGCAAGAATGGGCTATTGAAATGAGCAGGATGTATTAGTGCGTTCGGAAGATGCTGAGGTTTGCAAAAAAAAAAAAAAAGAGAGAGAGAGAGAGAGAGGCCTAAGATGATTGTCATTTTTTCCCTGCCCCCAAATGAAGTTTTCACCCAAAGGGGGTGAAAATTTAGGTGCGTCTTATACACTGAATGTAGCCCTGCCCACCCACTGGCCCCTGTCTTTTGGCTTCTGCCTCATAGCAGTTACTTCCTTGCAAGCAAACAGCAAGAAAAAACAGCTTCTTTCAGCTTCAGCACAGGCTAATTAGCACAAGTTGATTGGATCGGTCTCTGACTCTTAACTGATTTGCTCTCAGCTGTTTTGCGCAGAGCTCTGCTGCTTGCTGCAAAGAGGTAAATTGCTGGAGCAGTTTTTTTTTCATTGTGCTAATCAAGCTATGCTGAAAACGAAAATGAAAGTAAAGCAGACTGTTTGCTGCAACGAGGCAAAATTGCTCAAAGGCAGAGAAGGAAGGTTTCTTTTTCTTCTTTTCCTCACCAAAAAAGGTAGGTGTGTCTTATACTCCGGTGCGTCTTATACTCTGAAAAATACGGTATGTCATGATAGCAGTACAAAGTGAGAAAATCCTTAGATCTCAAATTATTCTTTTGTCTTTCTTACTCAGTTAAATCTCTAAAAAGGTTTTATGTTGAATTCTCCCTATTAGCAACAGAAAGTGCTTTTTGGCCATTTGATGATAATTATTAGGGTTTTCAGAAACACAAAATGCACAATGAAGCATATAAGCACACACACTCATATATGGTTCTAATATTGTCCAGTAATCTGACTTTTTGCAATTAAGGTTAACCAATTAAATATGATCTTTCATTTTTCTAGGAAGAACAAAACAGAGGCAAGCCCAATTGGGAACATCTGAATGAAGATTTGCATGTATTAATCACTGTGGAAGATGCTCAAAATAGAGCAGAAATCAAATTGAAGAGGGCTGTGGAGGAAGTAAAAAAATTATTAGTACCTGCAGTAAGTAATATTATTGACATATTGATGTTTGATATGTGTTCCTTAAGGTTATATTATCTTCCATGTGGAATTACATTGTATATAGTGAAAGAAAATATGTTCAAGTAAAGTATTTTTCATCTAAAGCATTGTTGGTATATGATGCACTGTAATGTAAAAATAAGATTGAATGTAGGATATCAATTGCTTTTTCAAAAGCAACTTTCTCTGATTTGAAAAGAGTAATATATAACTAGTGCATACTTAGAAGATATATAAATAGATTTATAGGAGAAATAGGAATATTTCAGATAATTTTTACTATTGTCTGGAGAGCAGTATGAGGCAATAATTCATTTAAATAAAGCATCCCATCTTTGTAGTAAGTGACTTTTAAAATTATAAGACTCAGTTAACTTGTGGAATTTTCAGAAACAGTTTATAATAAGCATGGCATGACTCTTGTACACTCTGTAGTAGTAACTCTGCAATCTATCTATTCTATTCAAGTGGGTAGAAAGAGGGTGCATGAGATCTCACGAGGTTATACAGTAATATTGACTGTCACCATAATTTTGAGATTTGATTTCATAATACACTAAGGCAGCATTTTTCTTGTTATAAAATTGTTCTGCTGAACATAGATATCTATCAGAGAAATGTATCAAAGAAATCAGTGTATTAGCTGTAGTTCATTTACTATATAAGATCATAGCTTTTTATATCATTTATGTTTCATAAAAGACCATTTTGGAGATGGGGATATTTCATTCCAAGTATGTGCATGAACAGGATGTTTGGTTATATAAATTTTATATGTATTTATAAAGAAAGAAACATGCAAAGAAAGAAAACTAATGTAAAAATACAAATACAAAAATACAAACACAAATTCTGTTTATTTAATATAGAAGGAATATAGAAAGAAAAGTTTCTTAGAGACCTATATAAAGTTGGAATATTTTTCATACAAACTCAGAGGGATTTTTTCTAAAATTATATGTTGTATCTTAATAGTTGTTATTAACTATAATAAAATTATCAATAAATATATATAAATATATCTTTGTTATACCTCTGAATTAAATTAAATTCTGATGAATGCTAGTAGAATGATACAACTCTATTTAAAATCAGTTCTGAATAGTCTTGCTTGGTTTCAGTCATTGAGAACAATTGAAACTGCATGTAAAGATGCAATTTTAGTAAAAATCGAAAGCCAATGGCCAAAGAGACCCTAAATTCCAATCCTCCCTTAGTCATGAAAACTAGCTAGGTGACTTTTAGACAGCTATACTGTCTCAATCCTACCCATCTTATATAGTGCTTGTTATGGAGAAAATGGAGGAATATGAAGTATCAGTGGCAGGTTTCTACTGGTTCGCTCTGGTTTGGGCAAACCGGTAGTGGCGGTGGCAGGAGGCTCCACCCACCTGCCCGGATGTCATCACGGACACTCTGCACATGCGCAGAAGGTTCTGCGCATGCACAGAAGCGCCACAAGTGAAGCGAGCGCCCACACACACACTCCCAATTCCTAACCGGTAGCGAAGGTAAGTGGAACCCACTACTGTGAATTATGTATTCCATCTTATGTGGGCCAAAAATAAAAGGATAAAAATCAAAGAAATATTAAAAGAAACTTCATTCTTATCAGGGAAATAAAGTATAGAATAGTTTGTTTCCTTAAAACAAAAATCTAAAAATTTCATTAATTTAAATTTTGCTAATGTAGCTAATCAATCAGTTCTTCAGCAATCAACTAATTTGTTCTATTTTTGGTCTTAATTGGAAAATGTTTGCTTTGATATAGTACACATAGTCATTTGTAACTAAACTGATCTCAGTTGTAGATATATTAAGCTTAAAGTGTAATTGTGCTGATGTAATTCTTCAAATCTAGAGACTGAACAATTAGCTGTGTTTAACTTAATTAATGTGTGTCATCAGAGTTGATTTTAGTTGGTTTGGATAAAGATATAAAGATGAAGTGTGCAAAAAGTATTTTTGAAGTCTAATTGTAGATAAATTTGCCAATATTTTAAATATGGATCATTGTTTATTATTGATCCATAATTCGAGTTTTGCACTCTGTATCCTTTTATCCAAAATATGCTTTATGTACATGTTGCAGTTATTTTTTTCTTTTTTTTTCTTTTTTGCAATTTTTACTTGGAGGGAAACAGGGTTTTATTTGAGTGCCTCTATCTAAATGTTCTTGACTTCACAGACAATCTTAGAAAAAATGACTATTATGTTAGTTGTTTAAAATGCTACCACACTAAAGGCTATGATTCTTAAACTGCAACCATCAAGTTATATTTAGAAATCTATTTTTCACTCAGATCCTAGTTTGTATTGATTCTACCAAATTTTCTTTGTAAATGTTGAGGTGTAAACTTTTTAGTTTGATTCAGGAAATATTATCCTTGGTAGGCATACTGTAGGATAAATTGATATTAGCATCTGTAATACACATAGCTTGTTGAACAAGATATAATATTTAGGTTGGCACAACATTAAGTTGTAGGCCACTAGTTTGCCAACTGCATTGGATTTTTCACTCAGATTCATAAATTGCACTGAGCTAAAAGGAAAGTATGGCTTATTTGAGCTCAAGTACTGATTATAGTAGCATGAAAAAAGTGAACTATTGTATCTAATTCCAGTGCCAAGGAGCCATTTGTGTAACAAATGAAACCTACAGCAAAATGTTGAATGTATCTTTATCTACTTGCAGAATTATGTTCAGGATTCTGCCAGCCAACCAGTTTATTGTAAATTATGTAAACAGTTGACTTCATTCTTTACCTCTCAGTTGATATTTTCTTTCTTTTTTCCAAGTATAACTAAACATTGTGTGGTTCTGGAAACTATTAAATATACGCAATCTGTTAGACTTCTTTGATGTGGTATAGTGTCCTTTTGGATATAAAACATTTTACGATTCTGCTTGCTTCGGTGTTTGTCCAAGTATGTTTGTTCTGTCCTCTTGTTTCTCTAGTTTTGTTCTGATTCCATATTTGATATCACCAAATCATGTGAGTTTGCAATTAGAGGGAATAATAAGTATCAATATATGATAAGTATCAATACATATTGTTTTGGAAGTTCAAACAACTAATTGCTTATGCTGTGTTCAAATGGAAAGTACTGTATTTTTCAGAGTATAAGACGCACTGGAGTATAAGACACACGAGTATAAGATGCAGCTTAGTTTTGGGAGAGGAAAATAGGGGGGGAAATCTGCCTAACAAGTATTCATCTCGCTAGCGTCCTTAGTCTGGTCAGCTTCAGCACATTAGTTTGCTGGGTTTTAGCGTGTGCGCACGTTTTTTATCCCCTGCTTGGGGATAAAAAACAGCTTCTAAAGCACAGCTGAGAGAGAGCAGCAATGAGAAAAGCAAGCAAAGCACAGAGATCGCTTCACTCGCTAGTGCTTCATTAGGGTTGAAAAAAAGCTTCTAAAGCACAGCTGAGAGTCGGAGGGAGTAGGTAAAGCTCGGAAGATCGTTTCACTTGCTAGCACCTCGTTAGGACTGAAAAAAAGCTTCCAAAAAGCTACATTTGAAGTATAAGACACACCCAAATTTTCAGCCTCTTTTAGGGGAGGAAAAGTATGTCTTATACTCTGAAAAATACGGTAGTTTATACATTTTGAAGGGATCGTTCTACATTATTTTTTTCCAGAGACAATCACATTCTATAACTTTCTGTAAAGATAATAGTCATTCTCCAAGGGAATTCATTAATTTTGCGACATTAATTCATTTAATCAGGTAAAGTGGTAAAGGGATCAGAAGGCTAGATGGTGATTGGTAAACAGAAATTGAAATTTCGTAAAATGAAGTGATAAAGTGAATGGTTCCAGATTTGGGAGTTGGTAGAATTGAATGTTCTGAATGAAAGTGTACTTCAAGGAATAGGATTGTAGTTTGTTGATAGTCCAGTTTTATTTCTGTACCCATAGCAATTGACTTTCTTCAGTTCTGGTCATTTGTCTGTTATGCCTTTCCTTAAATAAATATAGCCTGGCCACAATGGCCATGCTATAATGTCTTAGGCCTGTGATGGCAAACCTATGGTATGCGTGCCATGGGTGATATACAGAGCCCTCTCTGCGAGCATGAGAATCATCGCCCAGCTCAGCTCCATCCCGCATGTGTGCGCGCCTCCCGCCAGCCATCTGTTTTCAGGTCTCTGCCACGCATGTGCAGGGGCAGGGCACATACTGGAGACGCACAGGCATGCCCGGTTGGGCGGTGGAGGGTTGCACATGCATGCGGGGGAGTGGAGGGTCATGTGCGCATGCGCAGGGGGTGGGGGAGCATGGGGCGCAGTGCAGCCTCCCATTTTGGGCCTAGCAGGCCTCCTTGCAGCCTCCTGGGACCAAAAATTGGCTGCGGGGAGGGAGTTGCGCGCGTAGGCGCGGGGTGGTGGTGTCGCACATTCATTGCATTATGGGTGCAGGCATGCTGAAAAACGCATTGATGAGCACTTTTAACCCTCACTTCCACTTTTTGTGCTGTCACCATTTTTCTAGCTATTAAATAACTGATTGGTGCACCAGATATTTCTTTATGAGCTCATAATGATGCTTAACTTATCAATATGGGTCTTTCCCCTCTAGAAGTTTTGCCGGTTTGATTTAGAACTTTGAAATCCCTTGACTTGACTGCTTAGAAAGCTCCATAAACATATAGAAAGTTCAGTTCTTATCTGTATGGGTTTTTTTTTTTTATATTATACACCCTTCAGTATTGTTAAGATTAAAAGTGCGTAAATTGTAGTAATTATAACAATGGATCAAGTTAAAGAAAACTTTAATAAACTTTAATAAACTTTAATAAAAAAACTTCTTTATTGATGAGAGAATAAAATAAAAGCATGACTCTTTCACATTTGAATTGAATACGGCTTCTTTTTTCACCATTAGATTTCTCCCAAAGCATGAATTTGCAAAGTACAGGTGAAATGTTATTCTATTTTTATTTTTCCACTGTATTTGAAAATTAGTTTGATTTTATGTTCTCCTTGTTATTCTAAAAAGGGGATATATTTATTGTGCAGATGTTTTTAGAAAAAACATCTGTTAGGATTGTAGATCTACTACATAGATTCTACTTTGTGACAGTTTTCATTGGAACAATAGCTGTTGCATTTTCAGTATTGTTCTTCTCAAAATAAAATCTTGAATAAAATCTTGAATCCATACATTCTGATACCTGTGTGTCAACTTTGGGGTTAAAGCCAGTGGTAGTTTGAAAGGAAGATTTGAGTTTGAGGCTCTGCTTATTTATGAAGTTAGTTGATTGGTCTTGTTCAGACTGCTGAGCTGTTGTGCAAATAAAATATTGCAACAAATTCTTTGAGAAGTGGCATACAGTGTTAACATTCAAGAAATAATTAGCTTCCTCTATGATAATTATATAGGGAGTTAAATTTGCACTTTGAGGATTATATTTAGAAAAATGTATTTTCCTTGAAAATACATGACAATGATGTATGCTTTACAAATTTAATGGCTTTATTCAATCTCTGCTCTTCCAAATTTAATATTTTAATTCTAATTTTACTATTAACATTCTTAATTTAATCTAATTTCTAATATGACACAACTGTAACTGATCAGATACCCGTACTATATTTCCTGCCCAATTCAACCTGTGACTGGACAGGATCGTCTGCATGAGAAATGGAGGTTGCTTTCCTGTAAATAGAGTTCTTCCGGAGTGCCATTGTCTAACCAATTATCTATAAGAGTTTCCCTCTTTGGGGAATGTTTTAATTAGTGAAAGATAAGCAAAGCAACCAAATACTTTGTCTTCATTTGTTGAATGGAGCTTCCTGTGTATTTGGTGACTAAAGTTTCCAGTATTCCCAGCAGTTATTTGCTTGGGCAGGGTGACTAAGGAAGAATTCTCTTAACAGGCAAGGAGCTTCTTCTTTCTAACTCCAGTTTTTGTGTCATGTTCCAGGTCTTCCAAAGGTTGATAAGTTCCTCCCCGAAAAAGTAAGTTGGGCTGTAATTTTTCTGATTTAAAAAGTTGTAAAAATAAGCAACTTTTATGGGTATTTTACCTTTTTATAAGACTATAAAAGGTTGGTTGTAAACATGCACTTTATTTTATGAACTGTATAACTTATACAGTTGTAATTCCCTGAAATTGACCCGTGAAGCTAAATATTAATATATTTGAATCATATTGTGATTTATTATAGGTACTTGATAGTAAATACTGACATTTTGGAATAAAAAAAAGGAAACATTCATGTAAAGGCTAGATAATAGGGAATTCTGAAAGTTTATATTTGAGGATTTAAGGCAGAGGTGTCAAACTCACGGCATCACGGTGTCACATGACGTATCGGGACTTTTTTCCCCTTTGCTAAACTGGACGTGAGCATGGACAGCGCGTGGCTCATCTGGTCCACTGGCCGTGAGTTTGATAGCCCTGATTTAAGGGGTCTAAAATGATAGTAATAATTTCTTTTAAGGAAAATCGGAATTTAAATTATGTTAATGCTGAAATTTATTATTTTAGACGTATTCAAGTATTTATAATCCTAACAGTATGACTTTTTTCTTGTTTCAAATGCAAGGACTATAATTATATTTCTACTTTTGAATACTTTGTATTTGGAAATAGTGTAAAACATGTATAACATGTATTTTAATGTAGCCCAGTGTACAACCTGTACTTGTACATTTGCTGATAAGAGTGTGGCTCAAACTATATCCTTGACCCTTCTTTGTATAGAATGTGTTGTTGTAAAATGAACTCAGGGGATGTATGATAAATACAGGTTTTTTAAATAGTTTTGTCAGTAGGAATTGTCCATAAGACCTGAATGGCATAATAGTAGTATTTTGGCTGTTGTCATTTCAGAATTATATCTAGGATAGTGTAAAAAATAAATGATCTACTGACAAACAACTATAAATGTAGAAATACTAAAAATAAAGTCCTCACAGTGGAGGTCTATCCACTTTGGTCACATGAAGAATTTTAATATCTTAAATTCTAAGGAGTTATCTTGTCTTTGGTGATACCAAATAATTTAGAGTGGTTAAAAGGAACAATGGATTCTTTCAAAAGTTTATTTATGTTGGGGGAATGAAAATTAAAATGGCAAAGTTTCAATATAAGCAAATATAGTATTGTTCGTGTCTCTCTGTCTCTCTCTGTCTCTCTCTCTCTCTCTGTGTATGTGTGTGTGCGCTAAACCCTGCATCTGATGGGCCCTAAACTAATAACTTATTAAAAATGATTTTGGGATTAGGGTGGTTTGCTTTATAAGAACATTTACAATGCATTTCTGATATAAACATTGTATTGGAAATAAGCAGATGAATTAAATTGAATTGGAAAAATCATCATACACTTAGAAAATTTTTGGGGGTAGTATTCCTGGAATTCTGAGTGTGATTCTGATTATTGTACTTAAGAAAGATGCCAAATTGGAGAAAACGCTGAAGAGGGCAATATAGATTCTGACCCATCCTGCTAGGATGAATATTTCACTTTGGGAAGTGTTTTTTAGGTGGAAATAAGTAAATAAAAGAAAAAATATTTATGAATGGTCTGGAAAAACGCATAGGAAGATTTTTTTATCACTTGAAATTAAACAACGAATTTCAACTTAGATGAGAAGATGCGTGTATATTGTCTGTTTTAAATCTTTCAATTGATCTTTGACATAAAGATAGGTCCTTAGAACAGTTTATAAACTGCCTTCTTCAGTTTCCTGTCCCACTCTGTAAATGTAAATTGGAGCGAAAGAAAGTGGCTGGTCAAAAGTCACTCAATTCCCTAATCCAAGAGTGGACTGAAATTAAGATTCTTAAATGCAGAATAGTTACATAGTTTATGTCCTTCCCTAAACAACAAGACAAGAAGGTAAATCTTAAAAAATAACATTTTGAAGACTTGTGAACGCCTCATATCTTATTTCCAATAATTATTAAAATTTTGATATATATGGCCTTTATCCTAAATAACAGTATGTTTCCGTAGCCTTAAAGCAAACTTTTGCCCTAATTTAAATTTTATTAACAGTATGTCACAAATATCAATGCTACCAGATTGTATCAACCATTAAAATTCATATACAAGAAACCTGATCTTTAAAAAAAAAATAAAAAATAGATAAAACTTTCAATATCATAATTATTATTGATACTAGCTTTTTATTTTATCTCTTTGCTAGGACCTATAAAATTGACAGTTAAGTAGCAATAAATTTATACAACTTGAAGTGCCTGTTGAAAATTTCTTTAATCTGTTTAAAGAGTTTTCCAATTGATGCATTTGCCACATCTTAAAAAAGTTGAAATTGTCTGTTATCCTGTAAATAAGTTAAGCATCCATACAGCTATCTGTTTCTGAATGATATATGGTCAGTTTGCATAAATTATTATGCAATTCTTCTAAATTATTGTTGAAGATCACAGTTAAGCTGCTTGAGTGATGATCTAAGATGTATGACAGCATAATCTGCACTTACATTCCTTGGTTTGATACTTAAAGGTTTTGAACACAAGAGAGAATTAAGCAGGGCATTTTAGTTAAAGGATAAAATGTACTGGTTTCCATTGAAACTCTATAAATTTTGTATATTTTTGTGGCTGTGCATCATCTTTCATAAAAATGTGGATTTTCTTTCTTTCTTTCTTTCTTTCTTTCTTTCTTTCTTTCTTTCTTTCTTTCTTTCTTTCTTTCTTTCTTTCTTTCTTTCTTTCTTTCTTTCATTAAATTTATATGCCGCCCTATCTCCAAGGACTCAGGCTCACAACAATAAAACAACCAGTTAAAAATATAAAATACATAAATGTATGTATATAATTTATATTAAAACCCCCAAAATCTAAAAAACCCTCTCAGTCCAGGCTGGGCGATGTGAACAACCATGTTTTTAATTCGCGGTGCAAGGTGCGAAGGTCAGGAGCCAACCAGAGCCCCAGAGGGAGTTGATTCCAAAGGGTGGGATTTTAATATAAGTATTCATTATAGGTAAGTAGCAGTTACTCAAATGAGGTTAGACCATAGAATTTATACTTCTGCAGTGTGACATTTTCTTTCCAAAGGAAAAAAACATCCTAATTGGAATAGTTGTCTTGAATACTTACAAGCTTCTTAATGGGTTTCATTTATATTTGAAATATTCTAATTTTTGAAGTTATTTTGACAATTATTTGAAGAATATAAGCTGCCTAAATCATTTGGAAGTGTATGGCATCTGAATTTGTCAGACTAATAAAGGTAGAGTTGTGATTTTCTTTTTTTTGGGGGGGGGGAGATACAGAATTAGGGATTGGTCAAGAGTAGCTAAATGGAAGCAGTAAGATAGCTAAATATTATTGAGAAAATATATTTCTTCTGGAAGAAGAAATATTTGGTCTCAGGATTTAGCTTTTCCCTTTCTGAAGTCATCCAGGTAAGACCAATGTCCCTTTTCATATACTTGGGTTAGCCAAAAGTGTTCACAAAAATCCATTGACTTTAAAACTTTTTTTAAAAAATAATTAAGTAAGCAACTTTTCATGTGTTTTTCCCATGGAGAAAATGATACTGTAGGTTTTTTAAAGATAGTTTAATTAAATTTACTGCATATTGCAGAAGCTTTTCTTTCTTAATAATCTAGTGTTTTGGGTTTTTTTTGTTGTATTCAATTAATAAAAGATGTTTTTCCTGTACATTGTAGAGGATTGAACTAGTTGATCCTTGTGATCTCTTCTGAGTCTATAATCCTCTGTAAACATACATCTGTTTTCTAGAATTACTATAAAGATACAAAATATGCTAGCACCAGTGGATTTTTGTGAATGGAAGTTGAGGGCTTTCATCTCAACCAAGATAACAGTGATTTGGCTAATAAAAGAATGAATTCTAAATTTGCTTATAGGGCTTGCTTCTGGAGGATCTGTCACACATTGAATGAGTGATAGAATTAACTTTGCTTTTAAATACTGGTTAAACTATATTTTAATAAAAGTTATTTTGTAGAAGTGGTTCTTGGAATTGATTTTCTTTAATCTATGTATCTTGTAGTGTCGTCATAATGAATTTGGAGACAATCCAAAACCAGTGTTAAGGAAATTTAAACTGTTGAATATTTCTGAATAACCACCTTATTTCATGTAAGGCTTTTTGAATTTGTATGTCAAAATTTGTAGTGCACTTCATAGTCAAGCACCCATTTAGTAAACTCCATTAAAATACTATAATGGATTATATATTTTGATATACCTTTGTAGAGCAAGTACACAGTTGGTAATTATGTAATTAGTATTTAATATATTTGACAAATTAAACAAAACTATTACAAATAAAATTGTTTCCATGGTATTTCTAAAATACATTCTAATATTTTAAGTTTAGGCAAATATGACAATTAAAAAAATCACAATGCTCTTGAATTCCTTTGATTAGAGTATTATGACTTCATGAAATGTTCCTTTTTTCCAAATCAAGTATTACACTAAAATACAGTATTTTTGACTGTTGGGGACAAATGGCAATTGTGATTATAATATGCTGTAACATCATAATTGTGAGCTGGTCACCAAGTGCCTAGGTCATAATCATGACCATGGGGGCATGCAACAGCCAGAACTATGAGGACCTGTTCTATGTACCATTCATTCATCACTCTTGTAAGTTTAAACGGTCACTGAATTTAAAGTTAAACAGTGACTGTTCAAACTTACACTTTTGTTGATGATGCAACTTGTATTGTATATTTACCATGCAGCCATTCTACCCCTAACTTGGATGGAATTTACAAGTCTACAAATCCTTTTGGGTTATTGTAGGGCAGAAATACAATAAACTAGTTTAAAGTAATCATTTTCTTAAAGGAACAGACATCACAAATATCAATAGCAGACAGGTCAACCATGGTAATATAGCAGGATCAGATATTTTGCCTTCCGAGCTTTTGGATGTGTGCTGGAGCCCGTTTGCAGAGAACTTCTCTCTATCTAGCATAGTATGTGCTGTTCTCTCTGTGATGTTTGTTGGGCCTGTTGTAAATGTTTTTGAATGTTGATTGGGATGTGTTGATGGCTGACTTTTAAGTCATTAGTTGCCATTTACTTGTGCTACCCAGCCCTCACCTTCGAAGTACTTGATAGGCTGGTGGTAAATCAGCTCTCCTGTTGACTGACGAGAGGGGCCTGTTTCCCAGGTCTCAAACATTTCCCTGACTGTTTTTGTGCTTGCTTGTCCAACAATCTCAGTAGCTGCAAAGTTGAATGTGTGTCCATTGCAGTGCGAGGATCCCTGGTCTGACTGCTCACTTGTGTTCTTGCAATCTGGTAGTTAGCATCCTCTCCATCTGTCCTACATAGTTATGGGGGTTCGTTGTTTACATTGGAAGTATCTCCTGCCTCCAAATGAACTTTATAATGCATAATTTGTCCTTCTATAGTAGCCTCTGGGCAGTGTGCGATGCCCGTTTGCAGATCTCAGAAACTGGTTTCTGAAGCTTCCGCAATGTTTTTGATGTATGGTAGGGTGTGCCATGTGGTTGGTCTTGTACCTTGTCTCTTCCTTTCTCTCCCCATTGTGTTACACAGACATCTTGTGATGAATGATTATGGGTATCCATACTGCTTGAATTGTTCACATCTGCTCTTCACCTGTTTGGCTTGCTGGGTACTACAGTAGATTCTCCCGCTGCCCTATAGTGTTCCAATGCAACTCTTTTTGTGTGACAGTGGGTGGTTGCTGTTGAAAGTCAGAATGCATGGGGTGTTAGTGACCTTGCAATAAACTGATTTCTAGGATTCCATCCTCTTGTCGTGAAATTTCAGTTTTCATGTTTGTAAGATGATTTGCTTGGGGATGGCTAGGACAATTATCCACTACAAAGAGAATGGACCATTTCTTCTTCATTTCTTGGTCAATACCTCTTATCCACTTCTCACACAGGGCACCAGTCATCCAAGTAGTTTTTTTTAGATTTCCAGGTGACAGGAAGGTCTTTGGACTGCAGGTTCTTGGTTGAGCATGGCTTTGCCGATTTACCAGTCACCAAAATTTTAACTTCTCTCCAGTTAAGCTAACACACAGCAGAACTGTGAAATGTTTTTTAGAAAGTTTTCCACTCTTACATTTGCTGAATCAAAGTCAAAAACATCGTATTCTTTGATATTCTTCTTGAAAGAAATTCATTGCTACCAATTCTGCATTTCACTTCTCCATTGTATCGACGGGAGAGTCCAGGATGGGTTGGTCTAGTCTAGAAGCTTTATTGACTGAGTTGAAATTCTGAGGACCTCCCTGGTAACGGTCCCCAGTTTTTCAACTTGGTCTCAGCTCTGTAGGACGCTCATTTCAGCTCCCAGAGCTTCAGAGGAGAAAATAGTTTGCCTTTTCAAAATTCCCTGGTTTTTTTGATGATATACGGAAGAACAGTTTGAAAGGTTTGAAGAGCTTCGGCGCGCTCGATTATTCACGCTCCACAGCTGATCAGCAGAATAAAGGCCTCCATTGGAGTGGCCCCTTGAAGATTCGTGGTGGCAGAAAGGGGCCTTGGGCCTTCTTGCCGCTCCAGCGGCTATTTTGCTTGCAGTTCGTGCCTCACAGCTGTTTTTTGGGGACCAGATCTGCGTGCCTCACAACTACTATCGGCGTGGCCCCTTGTATCTCCGCAACGGCGGAGAGGGGCCTGGGCTGCAGTGCCACTCCAACTGACTGTGTCAGATCGAGCCCCACGCCTCTCAGGATCTTCGCACCTCACAGCTGAACTACAAAGGCCAGTAGCATTGGCGAGAGCCCCTAGAGTTTCTGCAGTTGCAGAAAGGGGCCTGGAGTTCCTTTTAGGGAACTCAGCCTTTTAGGGCCTAGTAGAACAGCTGAAATTTCTGCTCATTCTATGTTGCATATTCCTGTGACAGCTACTGAGAAAGGACAGCCCTTAAGTGACCACAAACACATTTCAGAGGCAACATTTACCCCAACAGTGGCGGGGCTCTGCCCGAGGGTACTTCAGGAGCAGGACATGCCTCCCTTTATGAGGCTTTGGATATCTCAGGCAATCAGATGGGGAATTGCTGAGGGACTGCAACAGAGCCAGCAATTACCCATCCCAGTAGCCGATCATGCCATGGATACTGAGCTTTGGCAGCCAGTGGGTGAGGTTGCAAGTTATCAAGGGCCTTATTCCCTGGAACATTTCGTCTGAAGCCAATCTTCCTTGTCAGAAGGAGAGCTTCAGGGGGAGGGGAATTTTTCGGACTATGAAAGAGAACTCCCCTCCCCGTATGCCGACATTCAAGGGCCTGTTTACCCGCTTTCTTTAAGCCCCTGTTTGCCAAAGCATGAAATACTGCTCGCCTGGAGAAGGACTCTATTTCACAGGAGCCAACACCGGAGACGGTTGAGCAGAAGGACTTCCTTTTCATGGAGCAGACTACTGAGACAGATGCCATGCTGGTCCCCAGGATGTTCCTGGATGTGATAAAGAGACAGTGGGCCTCACCAGCCATACATTCCCGACACATTGGTTTGGAGAACACGCTTTACAGCATGGACTCAGAACTCCTGTACTTGGTACAGGTTCCAAAGGTGGATATCCCAGTAGCTGTTTAACATCCTTGGTACTACCACTGGACTTGGAGGATGCGTTGAAGGCAGAGGAATGAAAGAAGGAGATGGCTCTCTACAAAGCCCATCAGTCAGACTCCTGGGCAATCTGGGCCGCCACTGCAGCATCTTTTTTCACCCCTGCATCGTTACATTGGTTCAGGCAGCTTCAAGGTTGGATCCCAATGGAGGATCTGCAGGCGCACCAGGCCTCTGCAAAATCATTGCAGCGGCCAAATTTACCACGGATGCATCTCTAAATGCCGCCAAATTTTATGAGGCCATTGCCTCTTTGGTGATGGCCTGTCGCATATTGTGGCTGTGACATTGGCGCATGGATGCCAAGAACAAATGGAACTTGGCTTCTGCCCCCTTTGGGGGGAGGGGAAGCCTATTTGGGAAATCTGTGGATCCATTTTTAGTGGACACCAGAGATAAACAGAAGGTTCTTCCATCCCAGGACAGGAGGGTGGATTTCCGCACCTCACCATACTTCAGATGGCCCTCCTTTCGACAGGGGGAATCTCGGACTGGCTTTCCCCGAATCAGAGGCCCTTTCTATCCAGATCCAACTACCAGACCGAGAGATCTGGTTTTGGAAGCAGAAGAAGACAGCAGCCACAGGGCAAGCGACCCTTTCATTGCAACAACAGTAGGGCATTCATGTGCCACAAGTAACATCAGGCTACAACCTTTTCTCAGATCATTGGGAGGAGATCACGATGGACGCCTGTATCAGGGAGACAATAAGATCAGGGCTCTCCCTAGAATTCCTCTCCTCTCCCCCGAGGTTTTTCCTCTGCTGTCCCATTTCCAGAGACCCTACAAGAAGAGAACTTATGGAATTGGCGATCCACCATTTATTGGATATTCGGGTCATTCAGCCGGTTCTGCCGGACCAGCGGGGACAGGGCTTTTATTCAATTTTGCTTGTCACCCAAAAGCCCTGGTGGGAGGGGGGTGTAGGGCAATTCTGAACCTCAAGGGACTCAACAGGTATCTGGTCTACAGAAGATTCAAGATGCACTCCCTTCATTCCATTCTAGAAGGAATCCAGGAGGGAGACTTCTTGGCTTCTGTAGACCTGACGGAGTCATACCTCCATGTCCCTATTCATCCAAGTCACAGGCAATTCCTGAGGTTTTGTTATGTTGGGCGCCATTTCCAATATGCGGCCCTCCAATTCGGCCTGGCATTGGCCCTACAGGCATTCACCAAGATCATGACAGCTCTGGCAACATACCTCAGAGCTTTACTCAATCGGATTCAGTGCTATTTGAACAATTTATTAATCCAGGTATCCTGGCCTCAGGCAGAAAAAAATCTAAGCACGACAATCCAGATCCTCCGGGATCACGGGTTCTCGGTTAACCTGGACAAATGTCATTTGATACCCACAACAAGGCTGGTGCACTTGGAGGGACTCATAGACAAAGTAACTGGACAAGTCTTTCTCTCCCAGGAGCGCCAGGACAGCATCAAGGCCTTGACAGCAAGATTCGAGCAGACAGAATAGTACAGTTGGAGTTGCTGTCCCAGCTCCTGGGAAAAATGATACCTTGTATTACCATAGTGCCTTGGGCACGGTTCCACGCCAGGCCCCTTCAATGGTTTCTGCTTCCCTACCAGCGGGCAGGCCGCTGTCAGGTTTCGAGGTCGTCTCAAATTTCATTTCAAACAAAATCTTTGATGAAAAACTCCCATTTATTAAGCACGACATTCTAACTCCGACTCCATCGCAGCCAACACTGACTTCCTGACCCAAAACCCTCCCTTTCCCCACTCCTCTGCACTCATTGGCCATCTTCCAAGTCACTCTACCCCTAATCTACTGCTCCAGCTCAAAGGAATTTCCCCCCTCCCATCCCATCTCCTATAGGATATTATCTCCATGGAAAATAAGTAGGTGAAAAGTCAAACGTCCCTTTCCAGACGCCTCCTCTTCTCCTTCTTATGTCAGCACTAGAGTAAATGCAGCTTGAAGTGCTGACAGCTGCTGTACCTCAATGGCAAGGGTTTGAGTACCACTGCAGGTGATTTGTTTGTTCCACTAGTGGGGGTCCCAAGCCATTACACGGGGCAGTTTCTACACGGAACCGAACAGACTGACAATTACGTCCGATGCCTGCCTCTTCGTCTGGGGGGCCCACTTCAGGTCCCAGGTGGCCCGGGGCGGTGGACACCGCAGGTGCTCCGCCACAACATAAATTGGCTGGTGCTCAGGGCAGCTGGCACTCAGGGCATCCCATCAGGGGGTTTGGGGATATCATGTCCTCCTCCTAACGGACAATGTGGCACCCAAAGCCAATGTCAACCAGCAGGAGGGGACTCGGTCAAAGTCTCTCATAAAAGAAGCAGAGACATTGTGCTGGTGGGCAGAGACACCAATTATCGATCAGGATAGAGCACATTGCAGGAGTATCCAACATGCAGACAGACTGGTTGAGCAGGGCCACTGTCGACCAGTCGGAGTGGCATCTGCATCCCAGTCTGTTCGCAGTACTATCAGAACGATTCGGCCACCCGATTCTGGATCTCTTCGCCTCTCCATTGAACTCTCACCTTCCCAGATTCTTTGCAATGTTCCCAGCACTGGGAGCAGAAGGGGTAGATGCACTACGATGCCCGTGGCCCAAGGGTCTATTGTATGCCTTCCCCTGATTCCAGGGGTAATCAGAAGGTGCTGTCGGAGAAGTTGGTAGCTTCCCACTGGCCCAGATGATCATGGTTCGCCGATCTGGTCAATCTCCAGACCTTGGAGGATTCCCCCAGACAGAGTCTCCCTCAGCCAGGGTCCCATCATCCACCCGGAGCCTCAGTAGCTCCAGTTGACTGTTTGGCGGTTGAGCGGAGGCTGCTGAAACAGGAGAGATTCTCCAATAGGGTCATACAGACGATCCAGGTGGCCAGGCGGCCTTCTACCACTCGCATTTATAATGCTATTTGGAAGAATTTCAGTGATTGGTGCACTAAGGGCAATTTAGACCCCACCTTGGTCTCGGTGGTGGATGTACTGGAATTCTTGCAAGAGGGCCTGGAGAAGGGGCTATCCCCAAACACCTTACGGTGACAGGTCGTGGCCCTCCAATTTGAAGCCCTCTGTGGTGCACTGCTTAACCACCTGGGATTTGCCCAGGGTATTACAGGCCCTTACCATGGCACCATTTGAACCCTTAAGAGAGGCCAGCCTATGTCTCCTCTCGTGTAAGGTGGCTTTCCTGGTGGCCGTCACATCTGTAAGGCGGATATCAGAGTCTGTAAGGTGGATATCAGCATTATCGGTGAGAAAGGACCTCTGTGTTTCTTAATTCAAACAGGGTGGTTCTACGGTTGGCCCTGCCTTTCTTCCAAAGGTTAACTCCTTGTTTCACCGAGCACAGGAATTGATCTTGCCTGATTTCTGTCCAAGGCCTTAGCATGCTTTGGAGCAGAAATGGCATACTCTGGATGTTACGAGGGCCTTCCGCATTTACATCACAAGGACTGCTTCCATCAGGAAGACTGAGTCCCTGTTCGTTTCCTTTCAGCCATCAACTCTGGACCACAGGGTAACACTTTCCACGGTAGGTGGTTGGCTATGGGCATGTATTGCCAGGGCCTATGATCTTCAGGCTCTTCCGGTGTCCAGAGGGATTACGGTGCATTCCATTAGGAGTGCGGCCATGACTGTGGCATGGGCAACACAGGCTTCTGTGGAAGAAATTTGTTGGGCGGCGACATGGACATCCCTGTTGCTGTTCATCCACCACTATAGACTGGACACTTATGGTTCTGTAGAGGTGGCCTTCGGCAGGCAGGTCCTGCAGCGAGTGCATGAGGAGGTGGGAACTCTGGACTAGAGCAGTTCCCACCTATAGGACAGCCATGCTTTGGTATGTCCCATCCTGGACTTTACTGTCGATACAATAGAGAAGGGGTGTTGGTCTTATCTGATACGCCCTTTCTCATAGTGATCGATGGGAGAATCCAGTCCCACCCGATGGACTGTCTGGTCCAGATTCCGGGAGGAGATACGTTTGGACTGAACACGGAGTACAAAATTCGCTTCGTCTTCGTTTTCAACTGGGGACCGTTACCAGGAAGGTGTGTCCTCAGAATTTCAACTCAGTCAATAGAGCTACAAGACTAGAGCAACCCATCCTGGACTTTCCCGTCAATCACCATGAGGAAGGGCGTATCGGATAAGACCAACGCCCCTTTTCTTGCCCTTGGTGCAGACTGGAGTCAACTGTTCAAGTTATAGAGAGTAAAGTAATACCATGTGTCAAGATCTAAGTGGTCAAGATACAACTTACAGAGGTGGTCAATATAGAGAGGTTGACTTTATATTGTGTACATATAGTGTATGTCCGATCTTTGAAAATTTAGTCAACTTAGGGAGGTAGTCAATGTTGGCAATTATGGAGGTTTTATGTATAATAATACCCTCTTTGCAGAGAAAGACTTCCTATACAGTATGACCTGAAGGAATTTGAGACTTTTTTCCCATGTGTGCTTTCTACAAATTGTACCATATCCTTTTAACTCTGCTTTCTAACAGATGTTCTATTTGTACTGTGGATGATCTTTTTATATATCTTTATTTTATATTGAGGATGATTTGCTTTTTACTGTCAAACTGGAACCCAACATGTCTGGATGAGTTGCAAGATTGCTTTGCCCCTGCTTTGTGGAGGAAATGTTTCTTTCCAGCAATAGATTTCCTCCAATATGTATCCTATAACAGGTAAAAGAACTTTCCTGACCATAGGGGAAAAAAATAAAACTTAAGGAGCATAAATCTTGAAGTTGCAGCAAAATTATCCAAAGTGACTATAGTCCAAAACTGTGTCATTTCCCTGCAGTAAGTTTGCAATGTGGATAGATATCATTACTTTCTATTTCTATGCTCAGTGGTAGGTTATCACTTGGCAGATGATAGCACATTATGTAAGAGCTACTAGTGCCGTGATGGCGAACCTATGGCACCTGTACCCAAACTGGCACACGAAACTATGTCGCCTGGCATGCACAGCCTTGCCTGTTTGTCTTCTGGGTTTCTGGCACACATGCACACATGACGATCAGCTGTCCTTTACGCATGCGTGGCAGTGCTGAAAACCGATGTGCACATGCACGTCAGCCAGCTGATTGTCGGGTGCACATGTGTGTTAGAACCCGGAAGTTCAGCTTTTCCGGAGCGCAGCCCTGACAAACGTGCATGCACATAACTCAATGCCGAAAAGGTTCGCCATCACTGTACTAGTGATTTATTCTACATTGGAGCTTAAAGTATTGATTTGTTATTTCCTTATTATGGGACACAGTGCAGGATTTTTAAAAGCAGTGTGCAACATTCTTTATTGTGGGAATACTAAAAGTAATTATTATTTTTGGTTTGATTTTTTGCCTATCCATCCATCCATCCATCCATAGGACTCACAAGAATCCATAAAAACAAGGATTACAAACAGAATTACCCTTCCCCCCCATGCACCAAGTCAGTCTCCTATTTTAGCCCAGTGCTTAAGGGAAGAGCCATGTCTCCAGACCTCAGGTGGGAGGCTATTCCAAAGGGCTAAAGCAATCACCAAAAAGCTTCTGAACTCCCATTAATGAGAATTGTTTATTGGAACATTGCAAGAATAGTATTAAATAGCTAAATAAAAGGAAAAAAGATAGAAACGGTAGATAAAGACTAAAATATCTATAAATTAATAGGGAGTTTACAGTTTTCATAAACTTTGAAATTCATTATTTCATTCCTTAATTAAATGTATAGGATTAAGTTCTGAAAATAACTAGAAATCTATAAAAATCTGAATGTGATATTAATATTGAAATTACCCACTTTGTCATTGTTTCAAGGATAAAAACATGTAATTACGTAAAGAAAAGAGAAAAGAAAAAGATATAATTTTTTTTAAAAAAACAATATTAGGAAACTATATATATATAAAACAATAGGCAAGCTTTGCAGTTCCCTCCCATTATACCTAACTGATGATCGAAATTGTTTCTAATTATTATCTTTATGTAACACTTCCCCCTTAAAAACAGTACATGTCTGACTTTGCCTTGTAGAGTGGCATCTAATAGGAGAACCTTTCTTACTTACATAAAATCAAACCTCTGTTCTGAATCTACACTGATAATTTTATCAGATGTTAGTCTTATGATATCTGAATTTAGTCGGGTCAAGTGTCAAATTTAGTCAGGTGTCAAATGTCAAAGAAAACACATTTTGTCGTCATAATTTTATATTGTCAGATTATTGAATGGGAAAATGTTATGCAAATTAGAGACTCAGTGAAGTCAGTAACCAACTATGAAAAATTGACCCTGGACAACATGGTTAAATTTAACTGTTAAGTGCAGTTCTCTGTATCTTAATTGGTCATGCTACCAATTTGTTGGTAACTCAAAGTAATCTTGCTATTATTCAAATCTACTTGATTTTTTTTTTTTTAATTTGATTTATATGCCGCCCTTCTCTGGAGACTCAGGGCGGCTTACAATGTGCTCAGCAATAGCCTTCATCCTTTTGTATATTTATACAAAGTCAGCTTATTGCCCCCACAACTGGGTCCTCAATTTACCTACCTTAGAAAGGATGGAAGGCTGAGTCAACCTTGAGCCTTGGCGAGATTCGAACCTGCAGTAATTGCAGGCAGCTGGTCTTAATAACCAGCTTAATAACAGGGTGCCTTAGACCACTGTACTACCAATATAGTTTTAACTATATTGATGACATGATGATGATGAATCAAGTCATTCTCAACTCCTAGTGACTACATAGATTTTTCTCCATGAAGACCTATCTCTAACCTGGACTTTCACATTTTCCAATGGTGTACTCATTGCCATTGTAATGAATTCATGCCCATCTTGCAAGTAAGTCTTGGCACTTCTTCTCTTTTTTCCCACCTTTTCCAGCATTAGAGGCTTTTTGAGAGAAGTAGGTCTTTGGATAATGTGTCTGAAGTAAGATAGTTTGAGCCTGATCACTTGTCTATAGAGATTCTCAGTCATCCAGGTTGTGATTGATCCAAAGGTGCTTTTTCAGGAGACAACTAGACTTTCTTGTTTTTTCTTTGAAGACATTTCGCTTCTCATCCAAGAAGCTCCTTCAGCTCTGACTGGATGGTGGGGAATGGAAGGATTTACATTCCTCGCAGACAGCTTTTAGCTATCCAATTTGGGATGGGCACCCTTCGAATGGTGTGGGAGCATGAACAAATTTCCATGGAAAGAGAAAAAAAATTGCAGACTACAGGAACCATCAACACTACTCAATGACCCTGAGGATACAGATAAATCTCCAAGTGCTTCAATGACCCTCTAAAAGGATGCAAATGACCAACTGTCTGCAAGGAATATAAAACCTTCCATTCTCCACCATCCAGTTGGAGCTTCTCCAGCTGAAGAACTTTCTTGGATGAGAAGCGAAATGTCTTCAAAGAAAAAAATAAGAAAGCCCAATTGCCTCCTGAAAAAGCACCTTTGGGAATAATCATTTGTCCCTCCGAGTGACAACTCTGGGTTGATTTGTTCAGTGATCCCTTAGTTTGTTTTTTGACTGTTATATACTCAGGTGTCTTCTCCAATACAAATGTTCAGATGTGTCACTATTCTTCCTATCCTGCTGCTTCAACTTTCACTTCCATAGAGGAAGGTATTCCACTTCTAGGAATACCACAGTTTGCACAATACTGGTCTTTGTAGATATAGACATATCATGGTATTTGAGTATGACTATTGAGAGTTGATCCTAACAGGCAGAAGCAATACACTACTTTAATATCTTCATTACCAATTTGGTTGGCAAGTTTGGTTGTTCTATCATCATTAATTTGGTCTTTATAGCTTTAGCTTTTATCTTCATTTTTCACTGTGCTCCTTGAGTTTTACTAGTACTAAGGGTTACAGATCATTTACATTTTCATTGGGTAGTGTCATTGGCATAGTTCAGGTCATGGATGTTTCTTCCTCTATTAGCTAGATTAATAACATGGATTGTACAAATATATTTCCAAATAGAAATATTTAACATGAATGTTTAATTTTTTAATTACATGTTTGGACATGAATACGTATTCAAAAAATGATATTAGCCTTTTCTTTACATTTTTCTGTATTCTCTTTAAATTCTATTATTCTGTTTATTTCAGATATTTATTTCAATTTTTATGTTTATATTTGATAAAGAATAATAAAAGATGTAATAAATGTTTATTCCACTTTGAAAACATAATTTCATCCAATTTTCATATGAAAAATAGCTAACTTCTTTTGGTCACTATCCATATTGCAGATTATTTTTAATCTTAGCTGTACTTTTTCTTAGAATATAAATTAATTGATTTGCTACTGTATGTATACCCTGCTTTTTTCTTGAGAATTCAGATCAGTGTATGTGATAGTGTTTCCCCTACATCCATAACTACTAGTCTCTGTGGCAGGTTAGAGGGAGAAAATGTGAAAAATCACCAGTGAGCACTGTGGATGGGAAATGGGGAATGTAACTTGAAGTTCTGATAGCAAGTCAATATAGAAAACCATGACCCCTCCAAAAATTGGCAGGGGAGGCTACTACATATAAACAGAGAGCAAATCCCACACTTACTTACACTGATGATGTTACCTGGGTAATGAAATGTCCATAAGCAAACCACCAACATCAGAAAGTAGCAAGGACTCCAAAAGTTTAAGTCAATTTAGAAAATATAGTTTAAAATGCTTTGTTTATTATACACACACACACACGTAGCCCTAACGTGCAAAGAGGTGTTACTATTATTTCCGACTATCCAAATCCGTTTTAATCTGAATGGAAAATCTGTCTTGGGACCCCAAGGACAGTAATTAGCAGTCTCTTCAGAGTGACAGAGTAGAATTACCATTGTAATGGTTTAGTCTAAGGATAAAAGGATTGAATTTGGGTCTCTGCCTGCCAAACAAAATCAGTTGCCATGGGAATTTTCAAATAGGCATTCCCTTGAGTGATTTGAAGGGTATGAATAAACTCATAATAAATTACAGGTTTTAAAGAAGCAATCTTTGCTGTCTCTGGCATACTCTGAGCAGCAAGCAGCATGGAGGCTTTGAAGAAAATGCTTACATAGAGAAGTTGAACCATGTTTCTATGCAAGCTATCGGCTTATTAAAGCTAAACTGTTTCTGTTTAATGCTATACAGTATAGCAAGCAGAATTCAAGAGAGTTTGTATCAATTCCTCTGAGTAAAAAAAATCTGATTGCTGTAGATGTAAATTAAATTATCTTGCTGAATTATATATCTTTTCAAAAAAGAAATTCTATTTAAAAGAGATCTTTATATTGTTTCAGCAAACATTAATTTGATTTTAACTTTCCCCTCTGGATATAATTATTAGACATGCCAAATGTAACTACGAAGGATACTAAAAGTTTTACAGGTAAGCCTTGATTTACAACAGTTTGTTTAGTGACTATTCAGAGTTACAATGGCACTTAAAAAGTGATTTATGACTGTTTTTCACACTTACAATTGTTGCAGCATCCCCATAGTCATGTGATCAAAACTCAGATGCTTGGCAATTGGTTCATATTTATGGCAGTTGCAGTGTCCCTGGGCCATATGATCACCTTTTGCGACCTTCTGACAAGCAAAGTCAACTGGAAATCCAGATTCACCTAACACCCATGTTACTAATTTAACAACTGCAATGATTCACTTAACAACTGTGACAAGAAAGGTCACAAAATGGAGCAAAAATCACTTAACAAATGTCTTATTTAGCAACATAAATTTTGGGTTTAATTATGGTCGTAAGTCGCGAAATACCTGTATTTGAAGCAAATGAGGTCTGAATTGATTCTTTAAGGTTATCTATATATATAAAAGCAAAATACCACTCACACATCATCACAAAATCTCCAGAACCATAAAGCCTACAAACTTGAAATTTGCCACATATGTTTCTCTTGGCTTCTAGGTGCTCACTAAGAAAGGATTTTTAGAAATGACTATCAGAGCATTAGTATTTCCTATATTATGATTAATACGCTCTGATGCTAAGGAATTCTACTCCCCCTCCCCACCTGAAAAGAAATCTGTTCCAAATGCAAAACATAAGCAGAAGAAGGGAGTTTCCATTTCCGTTTTACTTTCACAGCAGCAACCAGCTTTACTACAGAACAGTTGAGCTAAGCCATGGCCAGGCTCCTTCCTGCTCAGACAGCAATTACTGTTTCACTTTCCAAAGAGCCCTCTGATGCTAAGGAGTTCTATTCCCCCTCCCCACCTGAAAAGAAATCTGTTCCAAATGCAAAACACAAGCAGAGGAGAGGAGTTTCAGTTTCAGTTTTACTTTCACAGCAGCAAGCAGGGGATAGGATAGGGGAGGCTTCTGTGGGACAAGCATGAGGGAAAGAAGGGGGATAGGATAGGCTTCTGTGGGGCAAGCCTGAGGGAGAGAAGGAGATAAGATAGACCTTTCTGTGGGGCAAGGCTGAGGGAGAGAAGGGGGATAGGATAGGATAGGATAGGATAGGATAGGATAGGATAGGATAGGATAGGATAGGATAGGATAGGATAGGATAGGCTTCTGTGGGGCAAGGCTGAGGGAGAGAAAGGGAGAGGAGAGGCCGATTGTAACTACTCATTAATTTTCAAGCTGTAAGTGTCAATTTAGCAAGCCCGATCACATAGTTTTGTAGCGGAGCACAGGTATTCAGCTAGTATATAAATATAATAGAATCAAATATGATTCCTACTTTAAAGAGTTTGTGTTTTGAGTTGGTAGCTTTCTTCTCCATATTGACACTTCTGAAATTTGAGAAAATAGAATATGTTATTGGAAATGACTAATTTAATAATGATTACTCAACTATAGATGTAAAAGTAAATTATTCTATTTATATCAAACATGATTTATGTTTATAAAGTCAGAATAGTTTATATTCTCTAGTTACTATGATACTAATTACTTGTGATAGTTTTGCTGTGAAATTCAGTGTTATAGATCGGAATTAAGCGTATGTACCCTGTTTTCCCCAAAATAAGACATCCCCTGATAATAAGCCCAAAATAAGACATCCCCTGATAATAAGCCCAATCGGGCTTTTAGTCCATGGCAATAACATGGAGTGCAGGGTCTTATTTTTGGTGAAACACGGTATGTATGTGTGTGTGTGTGTGTGTGTGCACGCACATACGCATATATGTTCACACATATCCTGCTATCCATCAATCATTCCCTTTATTTCAAGGGGTACCAAAAGAAATGAAAAAGTAAATGTAATAAATTAAAACGAGATAACGGGGAAAAAACAGAAAAGCCATTTTTTGACCAATTAATGCTTAGTCCCCATTACCTGCTGTAGCATTAAATCAGTATGGTATAACAATATGATATTTTTCTATTTAAAAGTATATATGTACTGTATGTCTGTCCCTAACCAATACTCTGCTAATGTACCACATTTATAACAGAATAACAGAGTTGGAAGGAACCTTGGAGATCTTCTAGTCCAGTGATGGCTAACCTTTTTGCCATCGCGTGCCAGGAGGAGGGGGTCGCACGCATGTGTGCCCACACCCATAATTTTATGTGCCCCATGCATGCGCGTACGACCACCAGTTCAGGCTAATTGTATTTTTTCTAAAACGTAAATAACCTGACATTTCTACAGTAGCTAAATTCTGTGCCTATGCCATAAGCATAGTATTTTGTTATTTTTGGTCTTGAATTGTAGTAATAAGTGTGTGTTCATCATGTGCTTTCTCTAAATAATGAAACTTAACGAGTAAATTTTCTTTTTCATATTCACATTTTTTCAGTGACTTGTGAAGAACCAAACTGTCCAATTTCTTGTCATAATATATAATATAAGGCCCCACTTCCCAAATTGTACTTTCTCATTGATAAATTTTTCAGACACTCTCAGGAGCATTAAACATAGTAATTTTCTTATAGTTTTTGCATTTATTTTATTACTTTTGGCTTTATGTAAGGGAAAAGTAATGCTGTTCTTCCATTTATAAGTATCTTCACGTTCGTTAAGCATGTTGCAAAGACATTTCAGAAGCAAACCATATTTTAACTTTTCTGCAATTACAACATCTGCAACTACAGCTGTACGTTTTTTCAAGATTCTCACAGCAATTGTGACTTCCTTTTCATCATTTTTCTTGGACAATAACATTTATAGCATGTGTAATGTATTACTACTACACCTATTCAAATCTCTAAAATGCTTGTTGCAATATTCCCTAACATCGGTTTCTTACCAATCATTGTATAACTTTTAATTTTAATCACACTTGCTATACTAGATATTTCATATATATCATTTTCAAGTTGGTTTATTGGAATCAAAATTGCTCTGCACTTTTTATCTCTTTATCTTAACTGTTCCTTATACTGTTTGACTACATTATTTACAGCTATTTTTCTCCTTATGCATCCCATACTTGTTTTTTTGCAGTACAATTTAAAAAATATTTCTTTCACTTTGTTATTCCACAAGGAATCCCTTTTCATATTTTTCATATCCACATATTTCTGTAACATTCCATCACATAATTGTTTGTACGATAATTGTTATTTAAGCAGTGCTCTTGGTTAACTGAGAAATGTTCTGTGGATTGTCTGAAAATAATATATATTCTTTCCATGAATAGTAAAAAAAAAAAACCCAAAAAACCTATCATTCAAGATCTCTTAGGATTTTATCATAGTTTTATAAAGTGAACAAACGAATCATGTCCTAAGGAATTTCTGTTACCAGAAATTTGTCATCCAGTTGCCCTTAATAAATAACACTAATGCATTTATAAAACCAGTTTCAAAACTATTTTTTCACTGCCTAGAGTTAACTGTAAACATGCTTGATGTTTGAATTAATTGGCTAAAAATTCCAAAGGATAATTTTCCTTCCCTAAATCTTCTATTTTGTTATGACAAAATTGTCTTATTGAGCAACCCTGGGTGACTGTTATTAGGTAAAATATTAAATTTTACTGTGTAACATTATTATTCTTAATAATAGTTGACACTAAGAATTTAGGATTATTAGAGGCTAGAGTGGATTGTAAATACGATATTTTATGTTGTGAAGAGGCACCCTTCTTAAAGGTTGCAGAAAGGTGATCACTCGTGTGAAGAAAAAAAACCTTAGTTTCAGAAGATTTTAAATCAGTGAAAGACATTTTGTATGTGCAAAGTAGAATCAGATCTTCATTCTGAGATCTCCCAGCAATCTCATTCTCTATATTCAGTATCTGTGTCAGGTTATTCAATTGTATATAGTTTTTACAACTGTTATGCAAGGGACATTAAGGCCTTTTTCTGTTTAAAGTCAGATATAACAGGATGGCATTGGAACTGATACCTCTTTCTAGCTTTGCACATAATCCTAGGAAGACCAATGAGATACCTAAATTGCTGTCTTTCATTGTAAAACCATTGAACTGCATTTTAGTCCAATGATGTGTATTAGATTCCTGTTCCTATGAATTCTTTCAGGTATATTTTATAAATTATACTATAAATGCCTGTTACATTCTTTTTTAATCTTGGCTGTGGAAATAATATATATGGGAAGCAATGGCAGACTGTTGTGGAGCCAATGAACATGGCAAAAAGAGGATCCATTGAATTAACCAGCTCTCTGAACTACTTTGCAGATTAAGGAGAGAACCTTCAGAAGAACATGCTTTATTATACCGGGTGATTTTCATTCAATCATCAGAGAAAGAAGTTTTATGTAACTTTTAAGAATGTAAAGGAAAAACATCATTTGAAAATAAGCAGCAAGAAGGGTGATTAGATTGTTAATTTTGAAAGTTTTAAGCAGACTAAGGGGCCAAATTGACTGGTAATAAGATTTTGAAATAATTATTAATATACTTGGTGTGATTTGTTTAAAATCCTATTAAAATATACGAAGATTTTAAATTTAATGTAAGAAATCTTTTTCTGGGAAAATGTGGATTAGAAAGAAACATGATAAAACGAGACCTTGAAAGCTGGTTACTAGAGGGAGCCAGAAAGAACTAAGAATTATAGTTAAAGGAGAAGACCCATTACAGAATGGACAAAAGTTAACTCTGGAAGTTATCAAGGATATTAAGCAACAATGTAGTCAGAACTTTCTCTTAAGATTATCCATAACTATAAAAAATTGTTCAAAAAATGAGAAAGGAAAAGAATACAACTGAGAATCAGACAATTGGATATGGATATTAAATGGACAGGATACAAGAATGATATTGACAAAAATGCTATGCAAGACTTTAAAATGAAACAGACTGATGTTTTAATAACTAAAAGGGACAGACTTTATTTTATTTTATTTTATTTTATTTATTTATTTATTTATTTATTTATTTATTTATTTATTTATTTATTTATTTGTAAATAAATCAGAAAAGTGACTTCGTTGCGTGGATTTCAACCTGAGTTGGCTTGGCCACCTTTTTTATTTTGAATTTACCAAAGAGATGTATTACACTTATGAAGGCATTCCTGAAAAGAAGAGAAAGAGAATGAAATCAGCTTTTAGGACACTACTTAAAAGGAATACATATTAAAATGGAAGAAAAGTGTTAAACTTGTGAAACAGATGTTAAACAGAGATGAAGAGAAGATGATATGAAATTACTTTATAGAACAGTATTTGAAGGGATTAAATTTCAATATGTTGAAATTTGTTGTTTCTGGTTTTGTACTTCAATAGAATTTTTCTTGGTTAAGTTTGAATGGTGAGGCTTTAAAGATTTGTTTATATATAAGAGATAAGACCTGGCATGAAGAGTTTTTTTGTTTAGAGAAAATAATAAGACTGTGAAAAGGAAAGGAATATGAAATTAATTTATTTGTTTAAGGTCAAATTATAGTTATTTCTAGCTCTTTGTTGAGGGTAAAACTGCCCTCTGCAAAGTGGTGCAACGGACCAGACAGCGAATAGATATGTTGCTTAGCAAAAACACACAGATACTCACAGACTCTGAACGTTGTAAGAAAATAAAAAGTCTTTACTTATAGTATGAAAACAAACTTGGCTTCTCAAAACAAAGATAACACTTCTTCAAATAATCACGGTTCAACACAAAACATAGTTTGCTTACAATTCTAGTTCTCTTCAGTAACACAGACACAGTTCCTTTCAGCAGTTCAACCTTCTAATAGCAGGAGCAGGAGTGAATGAACTTCTTGCCTTCTTTTATGTTGCTTAGCACAGCCAATTAGTCATCTTGTACCAGTTAAAGGTAGAGAACATAGTTTTCTATATATTACCTACCCAACCGTAGGATAAGCATCCAACACTCTTAATTGATTTGCTTGATGAAGAATGAATGATGAGGCATTATTATTTATTAATACATAAAAGATGAGACATGGGATAGCAAGGATTTTTGTTGAAGTCCTAGAGAAGGTGATACGTTACTGAAATTGTACTTGTCTCGATGAAGGAACATGACATTTATATATTTTCCTTTATATATATTTTTCTTCTCCCTCCACCTTTTAAATTATGTCTGTACTTTTTAATTTTTATTTTACTTTACTTTACTTTTACTTTATTTTGGATTTATATACCGCCCTACTCCCAAAGGACTCAGGGCGGTGAACAGCCAAAAGATAAAACACACATAATACAAAATTTTAAAAACAATGTAAAAGCACATTAAATAATTTGGCCCATACAGATTAAAACACCCCTATTGTTTTAAAACAAATTTAAAATTAACAATTAAAAGGAAGTTAGGCCAGGCCAGCCTGTTGAAATAAAAAGGTCTTGAGGGCACGGCGGAAAGTGTGTAAATCCGGGATCCTCCGTATCTCCGGGGGGAGCTCGTTCCAAATGACAGGTGCCCCCACAGAGAAGGCTCTCCCCCTGGGGACCGCCAGTTGACACTGTTTGACCGACGGCACCCTGAGGAGCCCCTCTCTATGGGAGCGTACTGGCTGGTGAGAGGCTACTGCTGGCAGAAGGCGGTCTCATGAGTACCCAGGTCCTAAGCCATGGAGCGCTCTAAAGGTGGTAATCAAGACCTTGAAGCGCACCCGGAAGACCACCAGGAGCCAGTGCAGCTCGTGCAGGAGAGGTGTTACATGGGAACGCCACGTCACTCCCATAACCACCCGCACGGCCGCATTCTGGACCAGTTGGAGCCTCCAGGTGCTCCTCAAGGGGAGCCCGATGTAGAGAGCATTACAGTAGTCCAGGCGGGAAGTGACGAGGGCATGAGTGACCGTGCGTAAGGAGTCCCGATCCAGAAAGGGACGCAACTGGCGGATCAGGCGAACCTGATAGGAAGTCCTCCCGGCCACAGCCATCAAATGCTCTTCTAAAGACAGCCGTGAATCCAGGAGGACACCCAAGATGCGAACCCTCTCCGTGGGGGCCAACGACTTGCCCCCAATAGTCAGTGATGGCGCCAACTGACTATATTGGGACCGCGGCAACCACAGCCACTGGGTCTTGGATGGGTTGAGCCTGAGTCTATTTCTCCCCATCCAGATCTGCACGGCCTCCAGACACTGGGACATCACTTCAAGGACATCATTGGGGTGGTCCAGGGTAGAGATGTATAGCTGAGTGTCATCAGCGTACTGATGGTACTTCACCCCGAAACCACGGATGATCTCACCCAGTGGCTTCACATAAATGTTGAACAGAAGGGGCGAGAGGACCGACCCCTGTGGCACCCCACATACAAGGCACCTCGGGGTCGACCTCTGCCCCCCTGCCAACACAGACTGCAACGGGTCAGAGAGAAAGGAGGAGAACCACAGCAACACGGTGCCCCCCACCCCCAACTCTTCCAACCGGTGCAACATGATACCATGGTCGATGGTATCAAAAGCCACTGAGAGGTCTAATAGGACCAGGACAGAGGAACAACCCCTGTCCCGAGCCCTCCAGAGATCATCAACCAACGCGACCAATGCCGTTTCCATGCTGTACCCAGGTCTGAAGCCCGACTGGAACGGATCTAGATAAACCGTTTCATCCAGGTACTGGATTTTTATTTTTTTATTTATATTGCTTTTTTCCTTTTTTTCAGGAATTCCTCTGTGTGTGTGTGTGTTTGTATTAATTTTTTCTTTGTATTTTTAAACTTCAATAAAATATATATAGATGATTATTAAATGGGCTTTATTTACAGCTACAAGTAAGCAGCCTGAATTTTGTACTTTCTGAAACAGTGCTGGATAATTAAATCTAGCTGAGAGGCTAGATTAAAACATGCATACATATAGAAAATTATTCCCAGCAATATAAAGAAGAAAAGCAGAACCGAAGATTTTGAATGTAAAGTAGCTGAGTGACACATCTGCTCCTTAGAGAGAAGTCATACAGTTTTGTTTAGTTCTCTGTATTAAACTGACTGTAAAACCTTTGCGAGAAGTAATATAAGCCAAGACAGTCCAACAGAAATAGCATTAACATCTCATCTTGGAATCTACAGATTGTCAGCAGGAAAATAACCTGCTTAGATTTACACTGAAAGTCACTTTGGTATAGTGGTTAAGGCACCAGACTGGAAACTGGGAAACTGTGAGTTCTACTATCTTATTGGAATGAAGCCAGCTGGGTAAATTTGGACTAGTTGCTCTCTCTCATCTCTAGGAAGATTGCAACCGCAAGCCACTTTTGTTCATCTTGCCAAGAAAAGTGTTCTATATTTCTATAAAAGTTTCTATATTTCTTTCTCTGAAATCACACAACAAGATGGTACACCATATTTACCAGATCTGTTTTGTTAGAGTACTGTCAGATGTGTTCTCTCTTGCCCGAGAGATGCAACACCAGATCCAATTATGAATTCAGTCTAGATATTGAGAGAAATTTTCTAACAATAATGGCCATCAATCAGTAGAATAGGCTATTTCATAAAGTGGGAAATTCTCCTTCACTGGAAGTCTTTAAAAGAAGCTGAATAACCAACCTTTAGCAACTTTTGCATCAAGCACAGAATTGGACCAGTAACTTCTGAGATCCTTTCCTACTGAAAATTCTCTGAAGTGTAGATAAAGGCTTTATCATAGAAGTTCATGGTCTCTACCTAAACATTACTAATGCTTCTTAGATTGTGTTGTGTTTGCTTAGTTACTTTGGGGTAACAGCACACTCAAGAACAAATCTACTGCCAGGTAGGCCACTAATCCCAAAGTACTGTACCCAATAAGATGGCACTCCTTTCTTTCTCTGTTCTTTGCCTCTCGCAGGCAAAGAGTTCCTGAAATGTAAAATATAGTCACTGTGTCATGGTCATTCTCAAGAGTTGGGGAGTCGGGGCAGTAAAGCATACTACTTCTCACTCCACCATGGAAGAGGTTGCAATAGGAGTAGTTAAAAAGGACAAAATCTCCACCTCCTGCCCCATCCCTGAACCAGTAATTCAGCTGTTATCTGTAGAGAATCAGTTGGAAGGCTTGTACTGTGTATAATAGCAATAATGTTGCTGTTCCTTGTAATATATATTATATGCTTCAGAAGAAAATAAGCTATCCCATACTTATTTAGCACTACAATTGCTTCATGGGAATAAACTTGGCTTTCATACATTGTTTACAAATATATAAAAATGATCAGTTGGCTGTGTGATATATTTAAACACCAATAGCTAAATTATCCATAGTTGAATACAGCTTTGCAAATCATCTTCCAAAATACTCTGATTTTTCCCTTTCACATATTTGAATTCTAATACAATCTGGTTAAAGATGTACTGTATACATAGAATACATGACTGATCTTTTGCCGGACCTTCTATGAATAAAAAACAATTGGTTAAACATTTTATAGGCCAGAAATGTAACTCATTGGCAGAAATGCAACCAGCTGTTTTCTTCAGGTCTTTCTAAATTAGGTTCCTATGCTGCCCATTCAGGTAGAGGCATTTTAGCACAGTCAGTGAGTTTTGAAGTCTGTAGTAAAGAAGATATCATTCATTACTACAATACTTTGTATTTCTATCCTAAACATATGGAAGATAAAACCTTGTTCTGCAAGCTGTTAGAAGCAATGTAGCTACACACTGGAGCCTTGAAATGCATATTCTGTTGAAAACCCACTGTATTTCTTTGCAGGGAATAATTGAAAGGCTTTGCATTCTGCAATTTTTCCCAGTTTACTGCATTTCCATGTTGGTTACAAGGGACGGGCTTCTCTTTTTCCCTGGCCAGCATGAGAATAAATAAATTAGAATTGTTTATAATCTGAATCTGCTGCAGTCTCTAGCATATTGAAATTATTGTATAATGTTCCAAAATCAAAATTATTTTCAAGTAAATCGCCCTGTGTGCCATGCTGCTTCATGACATTCTGTGATTGGTTTGGTGATTTGGTTAGTTGTTTTTGTTTTTGTTTTTAAATGCTTCCATGCCATGGAGACCTGAAGGATTGTTTGAGGTAGGCAACACAGTAGGGATTGTTTATTATAGTAATGTAGAATAACAGAATATTGAAAGCTTCTCTATATTTTTCTCTGTCCTGTCATATATTAAACAAAATCAAAGCAATATTGTTTTGAGTTTCTTTCTCACACTTTTCTTTTTCATGTTGGTGTAAACTTTTCTGCAAGTTTCCCCTTAACAATTCCTTCCTTCCTTCCTTCTCTATTCCAATGGCAAGCTCTGTATTCTTTTACATTGTTAAACAGGCATAAATTTCATCATTGCTGTCATTGGGTGAAGTCAGTTAGGAGGAGGAGGTGGACGAGGGGGGGATAAGGAAGAGTCAGTGAAACACCAGTTCAAGCAATTGCAAAGCATTTTAGTCATGATAAAAAAAATGCCTGCCATATAAATAAGTATGTAATTGTTTTAATTATAGCTATTTCCCCATCTTTGCTGTGGTGAATCCAAGAGTTGTAATATAAACCATCCTTGTGAGTTTTGTGTGTGTTCAACTTTCTTTTTCACATTGGTTGGCACTTTCAAAGAAACACTTTTTATAGTGTGTTGCTATGCTTCTGAATTTTCAGATTACTGCATCATTTTAAAAATAAAAACTAGGTTACAGAATTTATATGATGATTCATAGTATCTCAAAAGTGCTCATTAGCAGCTTCTAATTAAACTAGAAAGAAATGGTAGGTGTTATGTTGAATAGCAACTTCAAAAAAGTTATCTAGGTAAGAAAATATTAGGTGCACAAATAACATCATAGGTGTGCATACATGAATGTGAACTAAAAGCTGTCTGAAATATGAATATCTTACCAATTTATTATATGAACTTAAGTTTCTACCTAACATGTATGTACCCCTCTATATTGCTAAATTATAGAACTCCCCTCATCAGTTAAGTCTTAGTTATTGTTGCAATATTTTCAGGATCAGACTCAATAAAGATAATAGAAGTTAGAGATTTAAATATATTTCTCTTTAATCATAATAGGCATTCTATATTCGCTGAATATTCAAGATAGAAGCAATGAAAATGGGGAGGATGGCTCCTTATATATACAAGGGGTGGAGCCAGGAATGGGAGTGGTAAATTATGAATACATTAAAGTCCAAAGAATAAGTTAACCCCTGATGTTCCATATATACATTATTTACACATTAGAGAATAAGGCATTTACATCTGACAAATCCCCCTCTAAATGCCGGTTCGTTATACAACACCAGTTACATTCAGATTCAGGACAATATAATACATATAATTTAGAAGTTAAATATTTGTGTTGTTTAGAAGGTAAGGGTTTTGTTAATATGTCAGCTAATTGTTCAGAAGTATCACAATGTATTGCTTTGATGAATCCGTCTTGAGATAGTTGTCTCACGTGCTTAAATTTTATATCAATATGCCTGGACCTTTGTCCAATTGCATCGGATCTAGATATTTCAATGGCCGCTTTATTGTCTTCATGCATAATAAATGGTAAAGTAGGTTTCTTCCAAATATCTGTGATCAAATCATTGAACCATACAAGGTTATTTGCAGCTTTAGACAAGCAAACATATTCCGCTTCTGTGGTAGAAGTGGCTACCAGTTCTTGTTTACCAGTATACCAGTAAACTGGACAATCGTTCAATAGAAAAACATAACCAGAGGTACTCTTTCTGCATGATGTATCACCAGCCCAATCTGCATCAGCATAACAAGTAATTTTTGGTTCATTGTCATTATTGGGTTCCAATATTAAACAAAAATCTAATGTACTTTTTAGATATCTTAAAATTCTTTTGACAGCTTCCCAATGATACAAGGTTGGTCTGCTAACATATCTTGACAATAAATTGAGAGGTAATGCAATATCTGGCCTAGTCCAATTGGATATATAAAGGAGTGAACCTATAACTGATCTGTAAAATGTGTTGTCTTTAAACTCAGGGGAAGATTCATCAATGTTTCTGAGAAAATCAGTTTGCATAGGTGTGTCACATGTCTTGGCATTATTTAAGTTACATTTGTTTAGGAGTTCAATGATTTTATCTTTCTGAGTAAGTTTGAATCCCCTTTTTGTTTTGTTAATTTGTACACCAAGGTATTTGTTCACTCTACCTAGTGATTTCAATGAGAAGTGTTCGTTTAACTTATTTACAAAGATTTCCCTGCTCTCTTTATGCTTTCCAATATATAAAATATCATCCACATAAATTAATACAAATTCAATATGATCATTACTCTTTTTTACAAAGAAACAGTTATCAGCAGTGGTGGCGTTGAAATCCATGGTTTTAAGTACTTTTACCAAACAATCGTACCATCTTTTTCCAGATTGCTTCAATCCATACAGACTCTTATTTAATAACCAAATTTCGTTCTTATTAGTGTATTGACTGTGTGGTGCTCTTACATATATTTCCTTATCTAATTTTGCATGTAAGTATGCAGTCTGTATGTCATATTGAAACACGTCCAGATTGAGTGCAGATGCTACTACAAGAGCTGTTTTGACACTCTCTGTTCTCACTGTTGGTGAATATGTGTCAGTATAGTCTTCTGGATATTTTTGTGCATAACCTTGTGCAACTAGTCTGGCCTTGTATAAGGTATTACCTCCTTCTAAATTCTTAATTTTATAAATCCACCTGGTACCTATAATTGTTTTATCCTTAGGTGCGATCGCAGGTGTGAATACATTTAATCCTTGTAAACTTTCCATCTCTTTTTCCATAGCTAGTTCCCATTTTTCTCTTTCTTCACGGGGAAGTTTCAATACTTCCTCATATGTATTAGGTGTTATTTGTTCTCTATCCATATGCATTATGTAATCTTTGTATTTATTTGGTATTTGGTTTCTATTGTTTCTAATATTTCTTTCAGGTTTGCTATGGTTGTCATGCAAAAATCTAGTTTCCTTTTTTGTTAATGTGTCTGTCTTTATTTTATGCTGACTGTTTGTCCAAGTTTTGGTTTTGTTCTTACTTTTGTTAATACTTTGAATTTCTGTTGTTCCTTCCTCGCAAGATATATTATCTTTGCATTTATTAGGAAATATTTCATTAAGGTGCAATTTAGACCAATTGGCCTGCTCATGGAACACAGCTGTTCTGGATACTATAAATTTGTTATTATTATCAATGAATCTGTACCCTTTGGTTCCAGTTTCGTATCCCATGAATCTTAATCTTCTGGATACGTTTTCTCCCTTTCTCCTCAACTGCTTAGGTATGTGTACGTCTGCAGTGACTCCAAATATGTGCATGTGTGCTAATTTGGGTTTTCTATTGTACATCACCTCATATGGTGTCTTATTCACAATACTGGACCATGTCCTATTTTGAGTGTAATTTGAATAATGTAAGGCTTCTGACCAAAATTGTTTGCCTAAACCAGCATCCTCTAATGTGCATCTAATCATGGTTTGTAGTGTGGAATTCTTTCTCTCTGCAATCCCATTTTGAAATGCAGAAAATGGATTGGACGTGAAATGTAGCATCCCTCTATCCTTTAACCATTGGGAGAATTCTTTAGACATGAATTCACATCCCCTATCTGTCATAATTTGTTTTATTCTAATATTATGTTGTGTTTCTATGCGTTTGTAGAATTCCTTAAATTTCTGAAAGGTTTCATCCTTGTGCTTTAACGTGTAAACAAAACCATAGCGACTGTAATCATCCACTATTGTTAGGAAGTAACGTTTTCTATAGGTAATTGATGGAGTTAATGGACCAACTAAGTCCATATGTACCAAATCAAAAATATTGTTGGTTGATCTGTTAGATTTTTTTGGTCTGGGACTGGTTTTTAGTTTGGTGGATTTACATACTGAGCATTCCAAATAATTTTCACAATTTTTTATTTTGACACCTTCTGCGTGTTCAGTCATTTTTTGTACTACAGGAAAGCTTGCATGTCCTAACTTCCTATGTAAGATGTGAGCACACTCATCATGAATTGGTTTACCTATTTTTGGTTTCTTCTCATTGTGTGTATTTTTGTTATCATGAGTTATTTTACATTCATCATTGTCACTGTTATTGACATTTTCATCATCTGCTTCAATACAATCTTCCATATTTGAATCAATGTTATGTAACCATCTTTCTTTGGTTATCAGATAGGGTAGACCCCCTTTTATCATCACAGTGCCTACATTTGTTTTGTTCTTTTCTATAGTTGCTTTCCCCTTTGAGAAAACTATATTGATGTCAGATTCTCTGCTTAGTTTTATGGCACTCAGTATGTTGTGAGGTATTTCTGGGATTAATAATACCCCCTCTATTTTCCCTAAACCAGGCAAGGTCACATTTCCTCTGCCTAATACTTGAACCTTTTCTTGATTAGCTACCTTTATCACAAACTTATCTTCTGTAAATGAAGATAATATACTTTTGTTGTTAGTGGTGTGATTTGTTGCACCAGAATCAATAAGCCAATTATTGTTCTCATCTTGTTGTGTTCTGGTGCTGTCTTGTTTATTTAGCCCATTTAGTGACCCAGATTTTCTCTCTTTTGAATTTTCTCTACCCCCTCTACTTTCTCTGTAATTTGGTGGACTTCTATATTTGTGTCTATCTGTGGAAGATTGTCTGTAATTGTATTTGCTCCTGTATTCTGGCCTATGTCTTTCCCTTGGGACTTTGGGACAGTCTCTTCTACTGTGTTCCCTGGATCCACAATTGTGGCATCTAAAGGCCTCATTATATTTATCTTGAAAGACTACTTTCCTAAAAGATTTGTGTTCTGTTTGGTTACTGAAACGATTTTTTCTTGAATTGTCTTCTGCTATCAATTTGTTAGATAAACTTTCTATTGATAAATATCCCAAATTAATGGTATCTAAGTGTGACATAAAGCTATCCCATGATGGATCAAGTGAATTGATAATAACACTTTTCATTGTTTGATCTGAAATCACTTCCCCCCTCAATTGCAGCTCTGCTCTTATTTTGTTTAGATTTATCAAATGCTCACTTATAGAAACCCCTGGTTTCACTCTAGAAGAAAAGAAATCCTTAGACATTCTTGTGGTTGTGGCTACGCTATCGCTGTGAAATAGATTAAACATGCATTGAATTATTTCTGATACAGTTAGGTTTGGTTTGATGCTATGATACATTGCAGGAGACACGCTAGAAATTATTAAGAAAAATGCTCTATGATGTAAACAATCTATTTTTAAAGTCCAAGGTCTTCTTGGAGGACTAGTTATAAAGAATAGTAAATTTTCTTTCATAAAAATAACCTGAAGCTGTTGGTACCACTCTTGTAAATTAATGCCATCAACTCTAAGTTTTGGGAAGTCACTGGGTAAATTCCCTACATTATTCTGTCCATTACTTACAACCTGAGGCAGTCCGTGGTCTCTCAAGTGCAGGAAATTACAGAACGGCATTGGGATGCTTGTAACGAGTCTGCGCGGTTCTCTGGCCAGTTCAAGTCTTTCGGGGCCGTCTACGTAGTTTTGCACATGCGCGTTGCTCATTTCTTCTTTGGCGCCGTTGTGGAAGGTTCTCTCCATTTCAGCTCTCTCGATCCGCTCCTCTTCAGATGAGTCGGTCTCTGGCTCGGTTTTTGAGGCTTTGGTGATGGCGACGGTTCTTTTCTTTCTCTTGTGTGCGCTGGCACTCGATTCTGTCTGCGGTGTAGGACGGAATCGGCATGGCTCTCTGGGCTCGGGTGTCGTCGTTTTCGAAGTCAGGATGGGAGCGTGCAGGTCTTGAGTTGTCGGTTTGATTCCTTGCTTCTTTGTTGATGTCTTGGAAATTTTCAATCTTGGCCCAAAAGCAGCAAAAAGCGTTTTCATTGCTGACTTTACTTGAGACTTTGTTAAATCGTCTTCACTTTCTGATTTTGGTTCATCTGAAGAGTTTGAGACTTCTTTTTCACTTTCTTCGTCTGATAGCGTTTTTCGCGCCAGAAATTTTGAACTGAGCGTTTTGATTGGCTCCGCTTCACTCTCTTTTGAAGTTCGTTGAAAACAAGATGGCTGCCATTCAAAATTTCGCGCGATGTCACATCTTTTCTTTTTTACAACTATTTTCTCAGTAGTCATTTCACTCACAGTTTTTTGATCTTTGGGTTTTTCTTTAATGACGTTTTTCTCTCTCGCTGCTCCGCTGTTTCTCAGCATCTCCTGGAGGTCCGCGATGAGGCTTTCATCATTCTTTTGGCTTTTTAGTATCTTTAATATCTCTGACCTGAGTTCGTTATTTTCTATCTCGATTTCTTCCTGGTCGTTATTTTCACTCATCAGTTCTTCTTCTTCAGTGGTGTATTCTTCGGATTCTCTCGAAATCGCATTAGTGGATTCGTTGATTGTCTCTTGATCAGTTTCTATTTCTTTGCTGTAGGCCCTGGTGTTGGGCCTATCTTTCTTGGACATTTTTTATTACTTATTGAGTCAATTAACCATCCTCTGCTACCAGCTTGTTGCAATATTTTCAGGATCAGACTCAATAAAGATAATAGAAGTTAGAGATTTAAATATATTTCTCTTTAATCATAATAGGCATTCTATATTCGCTGAATATTCAAGATAGAAGCAATGAAAATGGGGAGGATGGCTCCTTATATATACAAGGGGTGGAGCCAGGAATGGGAGTGGTAAATTATGAATACATTAAAGTCCAAAGAATAAGTTAACCCCTGATGTTCCATATATACATTATTTACACATTAGAGAATAAGGCATTTACATCTGACAGTTATATTGCTCCATCAATCCCACTTGAAGCTTGTTGCTTTCAGGCTTTCCATAAGTACATTTTTATCTTATCTTTCGTCATTTTCAGCTGCGCTGGGCTTTGAGTTTTCTGCATTGAGTTGGCAGGTGGCCCCACTGTCATCTCCTCTTCAGTATGTTTCTTAGAGTAGGACTGCAAAAGGTTTTTGTAATCTTCTCATTTATCCACGATCTAATTCAGCTCACATTTATCAGCCCATATTAGGCTGATATTAAAACCAGCAGCCAGTGGTTTGAATCCATTTCACTCCTTTTCCTTTCTAAGTATCTCTTTTTCAGAGTCCTCTCTGATGCTGTTTAAAATTCCAGCTGGGATGCTAGTGTGGCATTTGATACTAGCCCATATGCAACCTGCTCTAAAGTTTTCTATAAGGTTTTTCTATTGTCAATTTTTTAATCAATAAAATGAGTGCAAACTGTTCATTTGGGTGCCCTTTGACATGTTGGGTGTAATTCAGAAAAAATAATAAAGAAGAGATTAAATAAATATAGGTAATCCTTGTTTAATTACTGCCCCTTTTAGTGACTATTTGAAGTTATGATGGCACGGAAAAAGTAGCAATACACCTAGACTTATATGCTGCCCCATTGTGCTTTACAGCACTCTCTGAGCAGTTTAAAATGTCAATATATTGCCCCTAACAATCTGGGTCCTCATTTTATTAACCTGGAAAAGGATGGAAGGTTGAGTCAACCTGAGTTAGGATCGAACTCCAGGCTGTGGCAGAGTTAGCCTTCAAAACTGCGCCACCAGGGCTTTTTAGTAACTTTATTATTGATCTTTGCACTTACGACTGTTGCAGCATCCCTGAGGGCATGTGAGGAGATTTTGGCACTTTGCAACCTGTGGGTGTTTATGATTGTTACTGTGTCTACAAAAACATGATCACTATTTGCATGCTTCATGGTCAGCTTTCAATATACCTATCAATGGAGAAGAAAGCAGTAAACTCACAAGACACTATCCTACAATGTCTCACTTAACAACCATGAGGGATTTGTTCAACTGCATCACTTATTGACAGAGTTGCTGGTTCCAATTGTTCTTAAATGAGGACTATCTGATCTTGTTGTCTGTTCTATAAGTTAGTTCCATTGGATAAAATCAATTTCCAATTATAAATTCATGTAATAAAGAACCTTATCTTACCCAACAAATAAAAAAATAATTAACTAGGTGCCTTGCAATGAGATGGACAGCAAACAAATTTAATAAATATATTGTATCAATAAAGGAGAATGTTTGTAGCTCAAGGTTGAAATGAGGGGTCCTTGGTGCTCTCTGAACTTGGCTATTTTCTTGTAGATGTTTCATTGCCCAAACTAGGTAACACGATCAGTGCTAATAAAGAGTGAGGTTTGTTCTCAGTTTATAGTCTAGTGGCTTGCCCTGTCAGTGTTGGTGGTCTTAGAGGTTCTTTGGTTGAGCTGTTTACTGTTGACTTTTTTCCTCTTCGGTAATTTGGCCATTTTTAGTGAGGTCAGTGAAAATTTTATTGATTCGGTTGTCTAATTTTTATATTCTGTTAGTGTTTACTGGGATGTAAGTTTCTTTATCTTCTAGTATTTCTTTTGTTTTTTAGACATAAATAATATCCATAGATTATGCAAAAGAGACAATCAACAAGCCAAAAAGGGAACAAAAAATCCTAAACACCTCTCCCCCAGCAATCAGCACCCAGATGAGCATAGATTAGCTTCAAGAATAACATCAGACCAACAATCAAGTAAACAATACCCAAATCAAGAAACAAGCCAACAGTAAACAGCCCAATCAAGTAACCTCTAAGACCACCCTCACCAACACTGACAGGCAAGCCACTAGAATATAAACAGAGAGCAAATCCCACTCCTTACTAGCACTGATGATGTTCCCTAGTTTGGGTAATGAAATGTCTGCAACAACCAAGCTCAGAGATCACCAAGAATCCCCTCAATTAATTATATGTTAGTAATATACCTGACTTTCAATATCAACCCCAAAAATAATAAGTTTTGTAAAAAAATTCACCCACTCTCATCCCAACTCATCTCCCAGAGTTGTTGTTGTTGTGGGGAAAATAAGAGGAAGGTGGGTTGGATATGTTCACTGCCCGGAATTAATCATAAAAATAATACAGTTAATACATAACTGTATGTATTAAACTGTAATAATTTGTACAGATACAAATTAATGAAATGAATAATTTTTTGCCTTCTCACTGTATTTTAATATATTCTTAGGCCCTGAAATCCAGCCTTCTAAAATTGTTTGCTCAAATAGGGTCAGCCAGAATTGAGCATTGATGCTGTGCATCTTGCTGATATTCACAGTTTTCATAAACTGCCAATCTGTGGTAGGTGAGAAAACAGTGCAGAACAGAAGGATTTCTTAAATATGCAGCAATATTGTTTGTTTGATTTGGAAGCTTCTGAAAAGCTTGAGTTTAGATCAGGCAAGATTTTCTACTTTTTAAAATAGCAATCTACTTCAGTTAGAGTTAACTATTTCAGTGTAAAAGGGGAAAGGGTATATAATACTGCTCCTTTAATCCTTTTATATGTGATATTACGTGTAGTTCTTGAGTTATGGTCATTTGTTTAATGACTAAACAAAGCTATGAAGGTGCTGAAAACAAAATGACTTGCAGCATCCTGGAGTCATGTGATTGTCATTTGCAACCTTCTGACAATGGCGGGAATCCAAATTTGCTTAATGACTGTAGCAAGAAAACTCATAAACTTGGGCGCAACTAACTTAATGACCCAATTACTTATAAACTGAAGTTGATTGCCAGTTGTGGGAATTAAGTTGTGAATTACTTATATACCTCATTAATACCACACCAAATATCCGATTATAGAAAGGGATTGTATATTTTAAATGCAGTTTGCTTTGAGATACATACTATAAGGTGAATTTAGGGGGCTAATGATCTGTCACTATAATGAGTAAGAGAACTGAACGAAGAGGGGTACCTTTGCTACTTTGTAGAGCAGGGATGTATAAACTTTTAGCATAATATTAATGTCTAATTGAATCTAAGGAATTGAATCCCCCCTCCACACACACACCATTGTAGCTAGTGCTGTTGGAGTATTGCAAAATGCCATTAATTTGGATAAGCAGCTGTATTATTTTCTTACAAAAACATGGTATAACCCAATTAATGAATTTAGTTTTAACAGTACCTAGCCGTCAATTATTTAATAATAACCATTAACATTTTTAAAAATCTGGAAACTTTGCATCACATATCATGCACATTATATGTAGCAAGTCCCCAGATTAAGAATGCCATAGTTTAAGGACAACTCAGATCCAGATGAATGGGACGTTGGTCTTATCTAATACGCCCATTTTCAGGAGATGCTGAGAGACTCCAGGCATCGGATGGGATGACTCTTATCTCATAGCTCTTTAGACTGAGTTCAAACTGAAGACATGCCTTCTGCTGACGTTCCCCAGTTTTGACGATGTTACAGTGATGTTTCAGGATGTAGTACCTGCAACGACACCCCAAGGATACCCCGGACCAGACTTTCCTTAGGGTGAGGCTGAAGTCTCTCAGCACCTCCTGAAAATGGGCGTATCAGGTAGAACCAATGCCCCTTTTCCAGGAAGGTGCCTTGAGACTCCAGGCATGGGACATACCAAAGCTGGCTGTCCTCACGGGAGGGACCTGTCTCGTCCTGCTCACCGGCCATTCCCAGTACTCGCTGAAGGACCCTCCTGCCAAAGGTGGCCAAGGCAAAAGAGTCCAGCCGGTAGTGCTGAATTAAAAGCAATGGTGAAGACCAGGACCCCACATGACAAATTTCCTCCACCGAAGCCTGTGTCGCCCAGGCTGCCATAATAGCAGCACTCCTGGTAGAACATGCTGTGAGCGCCCTCGGTCTCAGCAGGGCCTGCAAGTCATATGCCTTAGCAATGGTCGCATAAAGCCACCGGTCTACTGTTGATGCCATAACCTTCTGCCCCATCGTAGCTGGTTGAAATGATATAAAAAGTGCCTCAGTCTTCCTGAATGCCTTTGTCCATTTTATATATATATGCATAAGGCCCTCCTCACATCTAGAGTGTGCCATTCCCTTTCTCTGGAGTGAGAGGGATTGGAACAAAAATCTGGTAAAATCAACTCCTGCCAAGAATTGACTTTGGGCATAAAAGCTGGGTCTAGTCTCAATACAACCCTATCCGTGTGGAAGATGCATAAATCTTCCCTTACAGAGAGTGCGGCCAACTCCGATATCCTTCTGGCTGATGTTATGGCCACTAAAAAGACCACCTTGTAGGTTGAGCTACTGAGGTGAGTAGTTCTCGGGTTCGAAGGGAGCCCTGATGAGAGCCTGCAGCACCTTGCAGAGATCCCAGGTGAGGTATCTGTGAACCACCGGCGGTCTTAAATTGGTGGCTCCCCTAAGGAATCTCTGCACCTCTGAGTGGTGCGCTATGGACTATAGGGCCTCACAAGACAAAATCGATGCCAAGGCCGCTACCTGCCTCCGAAGAGTAGTCGGAGCTAACCCCTTATCCAGGCCTTCTCGGAGGAAGTCTAGCAATTGAGCTACTGATACTGTGGTGGGATCCAAGTTACATCTGGTACACCACCTACAAAAAATCCCCCATGTAGCATTGTAAATCCGATTGGTGGATGATCACCTGGCAGCCTGGATGGTATGTATAACAGCAGAGGAGAAATTTCACTCCATCAGAAGTCTCAGCTCAAGCGCCATGCGGTCAAGTGAAGCCACTGTAGGTAGCATATGGGACCCTGGCTGAGGAGACTGTTCGGAGGAATCCTCCACGGTCTGGCAATCAATAGGCTGATAAGATCCGTGAACCACAGATGTCTGGGCCACTGTGGTGCTATTAGTATCACCTCCACCCTCTCAACTAACATCCTCCTGGGCACCTGCGGGATCAAGGCCAGGGGTGGAATGCATAAAGAAGACCCTGAGGCCATGGGCAACGAAGGGCATTGATTCCCTCTGCCCCCCGAGCTGTAAACCTCGAGAAGAAGCGGGGCAGCTGACTGTTTGCCGGTGAAGCAAAAAGATCCAATATTGGAGAGCCAAACCGATATCTCCTGGAAGAAGTCCGGGTGCAGGCGCCACTCCGCATGGTCGATGGTGGCCCTGCTCAGCCAGTATGCCCGTACATTTCTCGACCCCGAAATGTGCTCGGCCTTTATGGAAAGCACATTCTTCTCCACCCAACGACATAGGCGCTCTGCCTCCTCCATGAGCGCTTTGGAGTGTGTGCCCCCTTGTTTGTTTATGTGTGCCTTGGTGGCCACATTGTCAATGAGGAGGGGGATATGCTGGCCTGCAATCTGCTCCTTGAATTCCCTCAGGACCAGGTGAGCTGCCTTTAGCTCCAGCCAATTGATATTTTGGGGTAAGTCCCTCTGTGACCACCTCTCTTGGGCAACCAGGTTCTGGAAATGAGCTCCCCAGCCCCCCAGACTGGCATCTGTGGTGATAGCCACTTCTGTTCTCTGAACACACAACCCCTGTTCATATGGAGGGATTGCAGAACCTTTCTCGGGACCCGAACTCCAACAGGCGAGGTACTCCTGTCCGCCCTCTGGAACGGGAGCAGAAACCACTGTAGTGGTTTGGCATGGAACCTTGCCCAAGGAACTATCCCTATACAAGATATCAACTTGCCTAGAAGTTTGGATCTGATCTGTCATGTCAATGTCTTGATGCTCTCCAGCCGGTCTGGCAAAAGAAAAACCTATTATTGCCCCTAGATGTAATAGGCAAGAAGCTAGTCTGAGGTGGCTCTTCTCCACATTGAGAATTTGAGGATTCCTTCTCTCTCTCTCTCTCTCTGGCGTTTACTGGCCAGTCAACACTGATAGTAGACAAGGACCAGAAGATAGCATGGGTGATAGATGTAGCAGTGCCAAATGAAGCAACATCAGGAAGAAGAGGTTTGAGGTTTGAGATGCTGGTGAAGTACCACGTCCTGAAGGAGGAACTGGAGAGGATGTGGAAAATACAGTGGTCCCAGTGGTGGTAGAGTACTTAGTCTGTGGGAGAGTGGCTCCAATAGATCCCAGATCCCAGGAACAACATCTACCCAAGAAGAATGCAGTGCTAGGAATAGCTAAGATCCTGCCCAGAACCTTCAATTTCCCAGACCTCTGGTAGAGGACCCAAGATTGAGGAAGATACATACCACCCATAGGGTTGAGAAGGGATTTATTTATATTTACATATTACTTGGGTCATGAAACTCTATTCCAAATTTCCTATGCTTGGAATAAATGATCAGATAAAACTTATCTATATTTTTTAGTGACACTTACATTAATAGTAGAGTAGAAAACATTTTAGATTTTAAAACCAGATTTTTACTCTTCCCATAACAACAACAGACACTTTGAGAAATGGAGCAAACTCTCTATGTAACTACAATATTTGAGTAAACATTAACTTTTTATATACAGTAGCTTAATACATTTCAAGTTTAAAATAAGATGTGTAGGAAGATGGAGCATGTTGTGTATATCTACTGTTTTTAGAAGAAATCCTTTAAGAAGCTTAGAAATAATAATTTGTAAAGGATGTTTTATATTTTGCAATCAAATGTATCTAACTAGTTTTCCTTCTCAAAATCAGGAATGGGGAAACTTTCCTGCCAAGGACTTTGTTCCTCGAGAATAATCTCTTGGGGGCCCTGAGATAGGCAACATGAAACAAATGGTGGGGGGGAGTCAATATTAAAAATAAAAGGGAACAGGCATTTTCTCTTTGATCTCTTCCTTTTCCAAATACTTTTTCTTCCCAAAGAGTGGGCTGAAGAAAAGGTAGAGCTAACTTTTGATAATTGTTTCAAAACTCAAGGCGTTGGGGACACACAACACTCCTTCCTCTATTTCCCCCCAGCAACAGTCCTGTGAGTAGGGATGATGGTGACTGGCCCAAAATCACCTAGCTGGTTTTCATGGCTAAGGTAGGACTTGAACTCACAGTCTCCCACTATCTAGCCTGGTGCCTTAACCACTAGACCAAACTGGCTCTATATACATACGTATGCATTATAGTATCCCTTTCATTATGCAATATTTTTAAAAAAGACTAAAAAAAGGAATTGAAGACAGGAGAGGAGATAAGAGAAAAGGAAAGAAACTCTGACTAAATCCAGTTTATATTAAACCTATTTGCTACAACTTTCTATGCTGTTCTGTCCTTGAAAACCATCCTTGCTTTGATCATGTCCATACACCAATTCATACTTAGTCTTTTGTTCTTTAAACTTCTCAGTTCTCTTTTTGAAGATCACATTAACTCCATTGTGCCACTATAGTTTCAATTTCTTTCCCTTCATCTCATTTACTCCTTGCTGCTTAAATTTTGCCATTAATGAGAGGCCATTTTAAGATTTCTCTTACATGAGAAGAATTGGTGGGGGCAGGGAGAGATCAAATATCAGTATCAGAAACTATAACACGGATTAAACGTGCCTAGTAAATATAAGTATCTAAAACCCCACAAAACGCATTTCTAGTAATTACTAATTTTTTTAAAAAACCAAATGATGAATCATTTCAATAATATATTTTTCTGATCATTGTTTCAGATTATGATGTATCTATTTATGATTGATTGTGATTTCCAAGATGAAATGCTTGCATAAGTTGTTTTATTTTAAGCTTAAGAAAAGCATGCATAAGCATTGTTGCTGATTTTATTGAAATCGGCTCCCTCTCAGTTCATATATGCATACAGTATTGTGTTTGTTTTAGAGAATACATCTTTAAAACTGCTACAGTCATTGTACCAGTTTTCTGTAATTGCCAATCTAATAATAGCTAATTCACTAAAACGATGTGCTTCCTTTCTGTTGTATTTTTACAGAATTTGACTTAAGCAGTTTCATCTAGTGTTTAAGGCACCAGGCTAGAAACCAGGAGATCATGAGTTCTAGTCCTGCCTTAGCAATGAAAGCCAACTAGGGGATCTCGGGCAAGTCACCCCAAATCATCTCACAGGGTTGTTGGGAAAATATGAGGAAGGAATATTAGATATGTTCACCGACTTGTGTTTTTTTCATTAAAAAATGATAGGCAAGATATAAATAAAACAAATTTTAAAATTTGGAATTGGTGAAATGCTGCAATTAAGAGTATGTAGTTAAATGTTCTAAGGATAATGTCTACATTTATTGGTGATTGGGAATCTCTTATGGATTTTTGCATAAAAATGAAAAGAAATGAATTTGTGATTTATGGTTTTGATGATTAGACTGGATGGATGATAGAAAGAGGAGGGTCATGATGCAACTTTTGAGTAAAATTAACTTTACTTATAATGGCTGTGAAGAATATAGGAAGCCACATCTTTATATCTTTTTTACATCTTTTTCCTTTTTTTTAAATGTTCTTTTTTCTTTTTGCACTTGCTTTTTCTTTTCTTTTTGTTTTCCTTCTATTTTAGTTTGTATTATTTCTTATTATTGCTGTTAAAACTTTTCAATAAAATACTTTTTAAAAGAATATATACTTAAATTTTTGTTTATTGGTTATTAGTAACTAATAAATTGTTAGCCATTCATTTGAGAGTTTTTATTTGGGACTTAAGAATCATTACTCTTCCATTTCAAATTGAATGGAAGACAGATTCAGCCCTTTAAGCTACTTCCATAGTATATTTTGTACAACTCTGATTCAATAAAAAGTTTTCTATCCTCTTCCAGGTTTGCTTTACCTTTGAAAGAAAGGATTTAATACATTGTTTTATACATTGGAATTGCTGTCGAGAAGAGAGCAGCCTCTTACTTTTTTTATAGCACTGTCACAGTATAATACAATTACAGTGGCTTTTACCTATTCTTGAAATCTAATAGGTGCATTGGAAGGTGCAGGATTTTGAATTTACAAAAGCATATAAGAAATCATTATGTGACTAGAGCAGCATCAGCATCAATTTCCTTTATGTAAATGTGTTTCTATTTCATATATCACTTAGAACTTGTATCAAGTTCTTTGCAATTGTGCTATGAGATTATAAACTGCTTTGCTAATAATATACTTCATTTGTGCAGGCAGAGGGAGAAGATAGCCTTAAAAAGATGCAGTTAATGGAACTTGCAATTCTGAATGGTACCTACCGAGACGCCAATATCAAATCACGTAAGTCCTATAGTACTATAGAACTTTTCATATGTGTACAAGAATTTTAGTTCTTTATATGGCAAATAGAATCTGACAAAATGTATTCTAGATCTTTTTGTTACTCACATATTTTATAGCCTTTTCAAATATCCTTGGTGCTCACAGAGTACATTTTGTATTTGCCCCATGTGTATTATCTTGCTTTCCAGAACATGCATATGTTCATATTTTTGTACTCCTTAATATAGTACACATTGAGCAAAGCTTGCTGTTGAAAGAAAGGTATTGCATATATTTTCTGGCATCTCTTGTTTTTTCTTAATTAAACCTTCACTGTGGTGACTTTTACAAAATAAATTCTCTCCCAAAGGTGCTTTTTTTTTTTTCAAAAGGCAACTGGACTTTCTGGTTTTTCTTCACCTCTTGAGAACTTAAGAAGCTTCTTGGATGAGAAGCAAAATGTCTTCAAAGAACAATCAGAAAGTCCAGTTGCCTCTTGAAAAAAAGTATCTTTAGGACAACCATGACCTGGATGACTGAGAATCTTCATAGATAAAATAAATTCTGTTTAATTCAGCCATGGGGGCAGAGACTTGGCACCTTCAGGAAAGTAGTTCTCTTATATGTTAGGGTGAGATCAGACCATAGTTCATTCTGTGTAGTATTTTCACTTTCTCCATTTCTTTTGCTGTGAATACTGAGATCAGTCATATGATAGTGATGACTTTGTAAACACTCTTAGTTGATTCAGCATGTTTTCACAAATGCATGTATTCAGGGATATTTGAAAACTAAATGCTTTTCACTTACTGATTGGATTATATTTTAGTCATGTTGAAACATTAACAGGCAAATCATTGCATTTTGAGAATAAGAATGGTTTATCTAACCACTAATAGATAATAGGAAATGATACTTCACATCAGTGCTCGTTTATGTTCAACGAATCACAAAACCGATAGAAATACAAAGTTTTCTGGTATATGATGGGCCTATGACAACATTTGGTCCAGACTGTTCCTATAATAGATTCATTTTCTAATATACACATGTAAGGAACTTGTAGTAGCAAAATTACAGATCCCTTGTATGGCAGAATAAGGCTGAATTTGATTCAGAACTCTGGCGGTGCTTTGGGAAGTTATTCTCTATTGGATTTCATTCATCCACCAGTTTAGATAAGCCAATATGTTATAAATTTGCAGAAAACCTAACTAAACATACCTATTACTCATAGCTTCCCATGCAAATGACAGTGTGGGAAATTCAGCATATATTTTACACTGTTAACAAATATTAAACACTCCTTTTAAAAACTCGAGTCCAGGGATACATGTGTCCAATATCACTATCAATGAATCTAAACAAAGTCAAAATAATTCTTTTTTATTATGCCATACCACTCCATTTGGACTCATGCAGGGGTGAAATCTACTTACCTTCCCAACCAGTTTGGAAGTGCACATGCCGCATCACGTGCGCGCTTGGACCCTCTGCACATGCGCAAACCTTTCCGTGCATGCGCAGAGGGTAAAAAAAGGTTACTTCCTGGTTAAAACCAGGAAGTAATGATGGGTGGGTGGGCGGAGCCTCACACCACCGTCGCTACCGGTTCTCTGAACCACCGGCTGCCATCACTATCAGTTCAGCCGAACTGGTCCGAACTGGGAGCATTTCACCCCTGGACTTATGGCATTAAAAGAACATATCCAAACATAAATTGAAATAAAAGATAAATACACTATAAAAGCAATTCTCATTTGAAATGTTCCTTACTTCATTGAGTAAATTTATATGGACTTTCAGCTGCAGAGCTTTAATATGAATTTGTACCTGCAGTGTATAAAGTGATCTTGCATTAGGTCTTGAAATTATTGAGTTTACAATAGTATGCGTTTGCGTAAAGTTTGGCTATGTAATCTGATACCTGTTTCAGCATCTGATCCCAGAGTCTTTTACTTTTTCGTTAAAGAATGATTTACAGCTCTGAAAGATTATTCTTTCTTATAAAATAAAAAAATAATTTGTAGTATAGTATAAGTTTTCTTTTTTAATAAGTTTTGGATAGTATGATTTTTTAGTTGCTTAGGGGACAGCTGAATCACTGTTAATATTTAGTGTTTATCTGAATTTTATTTTTAGTTCTTTTTTCATAGTCGTAAGTTGAACTATAATATTAATGGTCTCCAACTTCAGTAATATAGTACATTCAAAGCACATCCCAGTACATTCTTCTCATGCTCCAGATTCCCATTAAGAAAACATTGTATTAGTATTTCTAAAACTTGGATGCACAGATTAGTTTGTATTTGGCCTTAACCACTGACAATCACTTGTATTTCCTGTTGGGCCCCAGAGCGTTTGTTTTGAAAGTAATTTGTTGACCCACATATGCTGATTTTGACATGTTTTTAGTGGTCACTTTGATAAATTATGCTCCAGAGCAAATGCTTAATCTCTCATAGGTTCAAGAAGTAATCTTGTCATGCCTTAAAGTATTTTGCTATTAGGTATAGAAATATTTCCTAGATGTATCATAAGGCATCACCATTTTCTAGTATAACAGCCCTAGGATTAAATTTCCATCATCATGCTAGGACAGTGGTTCTCAACCTTCCTAATGCCGCAACCCTTTAATACAGTTCTTCATGTTGTGGTGACCCCCAACCATAAAATTATTCCTAAAGCCATTGAAAATATATGTTTTCCGATGGTCTTAGGCGACCCCTCTGAAAGGGTCGTTCGACCCCCAAAGGGGTCGCGACCCACAGGTTGAGAACCACTGTGCTAGGAGATGCCTGAGTATTTTAAAATATCTACAAATTAATGAGCATATGAGTCTTATAAAAAGAATACTGGCAACTTAGAAACCTTGTTAACCAAGTTATGTTGTCCTGAGAAAGAATGATTCTCTGAAGCCTGCCTTTTTGTGATGAATTGGCTACACTTCAGTGTCTCACAACTTCTATTGTTATTTACAGTTCTTTTAAATTGTGTCAGAAAAATATAATCAAAGAGCTTTAAGATAGAGATACATCCCCCTCTTCTATGCACATGCTTCTTGTGAATTACTAGGAATGGCATTTGGAAAAAAAAACAACATTACAAGTGGTATTAGTAAAACACACTGGAATAGAAAATTAACAATGGGATCTGTCAGAAGATTTTGTATAGAAAGACAGGAATAAATGATCCATAACATGCCCAGCCTGCTATTTGTTTGCTTTTGTTAAATTACAGCTCAGAATTTTGCTTTTCTTTGCCTTCAGAATTGATTCATTATCTATTCACTATTGATCAGTCAATAGTTTTAGTGGTTCAGCTTCATCTTAAATTTCAAAAATTAAATAGTGCTGCCTGAACATACCCCAATTGCTTTTTAAGTTGGTAATTTAAATATATTGTAAAATATATTCTTAGCAATATTTCACTCTGTTTTGATGAACTATTAAAAGTAGGCTTAAACCTAGGAACTCATGGCAATTTAAATATTTTTTAAATAGTGTTATAACATATATTAACATAAATGCTCATCTTTACTTACAGTTTATTATATTTTAGTTTTTTATATTACCAACCTGTCTCTAAAAAGAAAAAAGTTACAGAATTGTTTTCCAATTATATTAGATGGGGAAAACTGTAGCAAACGTTTTCTGTATTGTCACCACTTGTGCTGTGATAAATGTTGATATTGTACTTGCTCACTTAATAGAATGTTTACTGGTTAAGTTGCAATTGAAATATGTTACATTGTATATCTAAGCTTCACTGAATTTCTGTGGATTCTGAAATCTCACTATTTTTAATATTCCATATGCAATTACAACAGTATTTTCTTTGTTTCCTGCATGCCTCTCAGTTTCATGCAGTCTTGAAGGCATAGGTAATGAAAAATATGTGATCTACATTGAGCTTTTGTGCTGTGTGTTACCTGTTTTAGAAATATATTCTGCCATTTTAAATTGGCTTTTATTTTGCATGTTCATTTTAATCACACTGGGAAATGGAAAGCTGTTGCTTTTGAATGGTGTGCTTTGGCACTGTGTGATCAATGCATGTACTAATGATTTCCTTTTATTTTTCTTCTTTCCTACTTTTCTACTTTTCCCATCTTTTCATGTTTTGCACTACTGTCTCCATACTTTCTTCTAAATTTCTTTGCTTACTGTAGCAGCCCTTGCCTTTTCTCTTGCAGCAACAGCCCAGGCTCCAAGGATTATCACAGGGCCTGCCCCTGTTCTCCCACCAGCTGCCCTGCGTACCCCTACGCCAGCTGGCCCTACCATAATGCCTTTGATCAGACAAATACAGACCGCTGTCATGCCAAATGGAACTCCTCACCCAACTGCTGCAATAGTTCCCCCAGGACCTGAAGCTGGTTTAATTTACACACCTTATGAATATCCCTACACACTGGCACCTGCTACATCAATTCTTGAGTATCCTATTGAACCCAGTGGGGTATTAGGTAAGTTTCTCCAAGATAGTTTAATTGAATATTATAGGTAGCATAGCTTGTGCCCCATTATGTTTGGGGAGATTCTGAAAGCATTTTTGTTTTACTGTCAATGAAATGTGCTTCCCTTTTTAAAACAAGTGTACCCCACATAATAAGAATATTTGGTTTGAAAAATTACACTTTTTTCTCTGTAGAGGAGATTAGAAGATTGAAATACCTGATATTCTTAATCTTTTGGTTCCTTGGTTTTCAGCATGAAGACTTTATTTTAGTATCACTTAGAAAAAGTTAGTGTTAATTTGATATTGCTGTTTTTGTTCATATCACGTTTTTTTACTTTTTTTCTCTGTTCCAATATTAAATGTATATAATGAATTATGTTGTTTTATGTCATTTTTAATTCTTGACTGAAAAGTACTGCTGGTGATTATATTCAGAAGCAAAAATATAATCCAAGTAAAACAAATATAAAATCTTATTTATTTCAGTTTGAGAAATTAGTTGCAACCTTCTATCTGTTTATGTGAAAGCATGCCTGATTGAACTATATACAATATATTGCTGAATATATAAGTTATCTACCTAGGTTACTCTTCCATTGAAATCCATGGGACAGCTTAACCATTGACTTTTTGGATCCCCAGGCATTTGAAATCGTGAATCAATTATTTAGTTCCCTATATTAATTTTTTTAACCTAAAATTCTAAGCCTGATTGCAAAACAATACATTTCATGCCTACATCCATACTTCCCATTTTCTCTGAGATAGAGAAAACAGCATAGCTATTTTATATTTCACTGTATTTAAAAGTGCTTTTGTAATACCAATTCTTTTACTGTAATTCATAACATACTTTTTACATAAAATGGCTGTTACTTTAAATTAATTACAATTAACAATAGTGTTAAGATTGGGTAATTGTATATTATCTGCTAGTTCACATTTTCATTTCCTTTGTGAGTTTTTCAAGATATTTTCAGGAACACTTTAGCTTAAATAGATATATTTATTTATAATCGCCAATAAATGCTTCTTTTCACATTACTTCATTTGGATCAGCATATAGTAATAAATAACATGAATGTAGCATTTCCATAGATATTGATAATACACCATCATATATAGTTAACTATGCAATTAATTTATGTTAATTTCATTTTAGGGCTAGGCTGTTGGAACCATGCATATTAGGGATTTAAAAAAAAAGAATAGAACATGATCCTAAAATTTTTAATTTTTTTAATTTTAAAACTTTAATTTTTTTTAAAGTTATTGTTTCTGTTTGAAATGTTTGCATGCTGTCATTTTAGATATCGATGTCACCTATCATAACTTAAATATAATAATATAGTTTTATACGTAGTATTAGTTTATGGCTAAGTTCAACTTTACTAAAGATTTAAGTTAATGTTTACAATTGTGTGTAAATATTCATTTTAATTTTGACTCGTGATAAATTTAATAGTAATCAAATCTGAAATAGGTGATATAATACATTTTATGAATCTAAAGATTATAATTG